>NC_140592.1:206282743-207528667 GCF_964204655.1 Triturus cristatus | reverse complement strand
TGGTCTCCAACAACAAATCAAAAGACATCTTCTCGATAGTAAATGAGCTTTCTTTGCCGGACAGGGTTACCCCTCAGCCCCAGCCGACCCAAACCCTCTGTAACGCACTCAACTCTTATTTCATAGAGAAAATAATAACCATTAGGAACAATATCCCTAACCCAGCATCTCCTGTCCCCCCCCCTCTTCCTCCCAGAAACACCAGTATCTTGACGGAATTTCCACCTATCTCCCTTCAGGAATTCACCTCACTCCTCCTCAAAGTTAAGTCAGGTTCCCCTAACGATTGCTGCCCCCCACAGATTCTGAGAGAGGCCTTCCTTGCTTGTCCGGGCCCCCCCCTTGCTTTATTAAACAACTCTCTTGCAAAGGGGGAGGTCCCTCTCTCTTTCAAGCAAGCCGCCATCCTACCCATCCTGAAGAAGTCTAATGCTGACCCCACCATACTTAGCAATTATAGACCGATCTCTCTCCTCCCCTACTTAGGAAAAATTCTGGAGACCTATGTTACCCGCTGTTTGAGCTCTTTCATAGAGAATTCCTCTTATTTAGATCCTCAACAAGCGGGATTTAGACCCCTCCATTCCACCGAGGCGGTCATAGTAGCAGTATTGGACACTCTCAGGAAGGGCGCTGACAATAATTTATCTCAGGCCCTTGTCCTATTAGATCTCTCAGCGGCATTCGACACGGTCGATCATACCATCTTGATCGACCGTGTCCACAATGCCGGCATCCAGGGAGTGGCCCTTGACTGGCTCAGATCATTTCTCCATCAGCGATCTCAGTCCGTCCATCTCTCCACTTTGTCCGCGCCTTTTGTCTCTCTCCCTTGCGGAGTCCCACAAGGCTCGGCACTATCCCCGCTTCTTTTTAATTTGTACCTCCAACCCTTTCTAGCCTCCCTCCGCAACTCCCCAGCTACCATTTTTAATTATGCGGACGACCTTCAGTTAATCTTTCCTATTGACCCTTCTCCCTCCTCCCGTGTCAATTTTCAGACCATTATGCTGACTATCGCTGAGTGGATGTATCACAGCCACTTAAAACTGAACCCTACCAAGACCGAGCTTGTCTTGGTAGGTGGCCCTAACCATCCATGGAATTCCACCTACTGGCCAACATCCCTGGGGGCCGCACCGACTCCCGTGCGCTCAGTCAAAAGCCTTGGGGTGATTATTTCAGAAGATCTTTCCATGAAACCGCAAATCAATTCGGTCACCTCAGCCTGTTTTTTCCATCTCAGGCGGATCCGTAAGATTAGCAGGTTTCTTACTAAAGATGCTTTGACCCAAGTTGTTATCGCACTCATCACCTCAAGGCTTGACTATGCCAATATGCTGTATGCGGGCATTCCAGTGGGTCTCCTTCATCGACTTCAGCTGGTTCAGAATCTAGCCGCCCGTTTGATCTTCCACCAGCCTAAATATCAGCATGTTACTCCCCTCCTTTTTAGCTTGCACTGGCTCCCTATCTCTAAACGCTGCACTTACAAATTGGCATGTTCCACCTTCAAAGCCCTCTCGAATGCAGCCCCTGCGTTCATCTCTTCGTGCCTGACTCGCTACACTCCCTCTAGGGCCCTCCGCTCAGCTTCTCTCAATCTTCTTGAGGTCCCCAAATTTACCAGGAAGAAACACGGTGGCTTGAGTTTCTCAGTCCAGGCTCCCTCTACCTGGAACTCTCTGCCACTTTCACTCCGCCACTGTCCTCAGTACGATTCGTTTCGCAGACTCTTAAAAACTCTGCTCTTTCGTTCTGCATATGTTTAACCCTCTCTCCTGAATCACGCTACTGGTCATTGAGCGCCAAGAAACCTATGGTGATAGTGCGCGGTACAAATTTCTTTTAACATAACATAACATAACATAACATAACATCACTTATTGTACTAATGGTAATACATTGGTTCATCCTTGTAAGCACTATCCGAATAGCACCCGAAAGTATCCGAAAAAAATTGCAAACAGACTGCAGTTCTCAGGGTATTCTGTTGATTAGGTATCTTTGGAGAGGTTTCCAAAAGTCTTTCAGGTGGGCCGTAGACTGTACATCTGAAGCATATATCTCAATATGATCTCTACAGTATACCATGTATTGTAGCTATTGTTCTGCGTGGGTGTTTGGCCTGGCAGCCATTCAATGGCTACACGTCATTTGGCAAGAATCAAAGACATAGATACAAAGTGATAAATTGTTGGTTGAAGCTCATCCGTAGCCCCCTGCAGTACTACCAGTGGGTATGGGGGGAAGTTGAGTTTGAACCATATTGCTTACCAATTCAAACACTTTGGTCCAATGGATAAGAACTTTAGGACAGATCCACGGCATGTTTATAAAAGGTATGTTAATTATTGTGCATCTTCTGTACCTAACCTCACTATTTATAGAGAATTCTACAAAGCATTGTGGGGTATATTAGCAGTGATGGCAAAACCTAAAGTGAATCAATATATGCCTGTGATTAAATGAGGCATTGTTAACCTGAGTGCAACAACATTACCAATGTTCATCTAAGAGCTGATATCCTAGTTTCTATTCCCATTCCCCTTCAATGTCCGACATGGGTTTTAAGACGTTGGAAATAATCTCAGCGTATAGAAAGGGAATTGATTTCCCTCTGTCAGCATGTTGAAGGTACTTAGGGCCTTATTACGAGTTTGGAAGTCCAATGGACTGCTATATCATAAGTGGCGGTTCGAGCGCAGTGAGCTCTGCAGACTGACTGCCAGATTACGAGTTGGGCGGATTGGCTTTGCGAAGACTGCCTCTGAAACACCGAGAATGCCAGCAGACTGCCAATCACCGGGTTCGTGGTCGAGGAAAAGCAACCGCCATAGAGGGGTACAGGGGAGCTGCACCGCCATGCATATTATAAGTTGCCTGCTCCACTAATGTACTGCGGGGGTCCGACATCCTGCTTCATGGTGGTAGTGACGAAGGATTTGGGATGCGTACTCACCCCTTTCTTCTTCTTGCAGGCAGAACCCAATGTGGATCCCTTTTTCCAGGCACCCCGTACACAGCAGGATCTTCACCCCAAGGAATACTAACTACCCTGCGTGTGGCGATTTTCAGGTGAGTCCTTTTTGTACCATATACCCATTGCCAGGACTGCCCACATATGGGCTGAACTTCAGCAATGGGTATATGATATTTTTCCAAATATAGTATGCATATGTGTGTATCTGACACATCTGCAGTTGAAATGCACACACAGGCATTGATATATTTGTGAAAAAAACTATCCACCAGTGCAAGATCCCTCCTCCACACCACCAACCCTATGGTCAACTCGTAATACAGCGGTCTTTGGACCTCCAGAGCTGTGGGCTGCTGGCGGGGGCGAACGCAATCCTACGGTGGTCAGACCGCCAAACTTGTAATAAGGCCCTTCGTTAGCATTTGGAACTCCTCAGGCAGGCTGGGAACATTAGGAAACACTCTGGAAAGTTAGGAAACACTGTCCTCCTTGCAGCAGATCGCAGCTGACAATGTAACAAAGTTGCAAAAAATGAATTTCTGCCCTTAAGTTTAAAGTCATGATGACTCATAAAGGACCTGTTGGGCAAAAGGTAAACCAGTGTTGCTATTCCCAGAGAACCTAGAGTTCTCACGGCAGGCTTTTACATTGTGGAAAGAAGCAGTGGATTACTTTACATAGGGAGAAGTGGGAGGATAAGGCAGCACATTATTGCAGTACTGACTAAGTTCCCACCATGCATGACATGTCATACGACAACATTGGCTTCATCCCACTTAACAGAAGGCTGCATGAAAATTCTGGCTAGCAGAGAGTTAGGCCATACTAATGTGTGTTCAATCTTAGTGTTCAGGGAATTTGTGAAGGGAACCAGTACTTCATATATTGCGCCTGTGCGAGGAGAAATGTGAAAATCTGGGACAGATAGACCCTTGTCTTTCATAGTGCCGGCCAATGTGACACAATTTACTCCAGGTTGTCCCTTTCCCCTCGCCCCTCAAATCAGCCTGACTAGCAGCTGCCGTGATTATGTCTCACCAGGACTCTAGCAAACAAACATAGACATTTAGACAATATTTCCATCTTAATAAGGGACACTCAGCCTCACATGGAAAGTGGTCGGGACATTCAGCATTTAACTCTCAATCTGAAGGATTTCCACATAGTACCGACATTTCACCTAATCTTTTCAGGAATGTCCCTTTTTATGTGGACTCTCAGTTACTTCACGACAGCTTGGCTTCACCTCAGAGGGAAGTCTGTCATAAAGTCTAGAGTCGTATCTGTCAATGGGAAAATCTCAGATGTATCACAGTTGATCTGGAGCACAGAAGGTTCTCTGAATTTTAGAACTTTATGACTCACTGATGGCAATTTATTTTCTTGCTTCTGGATATATGGCACCATATCGTCAACATATAAGTATGTTACAAGAGTTCTACCCCACCTATATACCATGATCCAAAAGAAGTTCACTAAGGAAACAAGCCACTGCCTCCTCCACCAGGGAAAGAATTTGTGGCAAGAGTGGACAATCCTGTTGGGTGCCTCTGCCAATTGGTATCACCTCAGAATGTAATGTATTAACCTTGATAGGTGCATGTGCTATAAAACAACTTTTGACGATCGTGAGCAAGTTTAAATTAGCCATCTACCTTCGGTCTCAATCCATGCACACATATAATTTTCTATTCTTTGATCTTCAATTGGATGCTTCAGCTTCCATGCAGAAGTCCTTCAGCCAATTAAGGCCTTCTCAAAGAAAAATGAACTCTCTGATGTCGCTATGAATTTTCAATCTGCCGTTGAGGAGCTTGTGCTCTTCCAACTGAGGGAGACACAGGTCTTCCAACTGTCCTATCATCATCCATCCTCTTATCTCTGAAAGCCATTCTGCATGGAAACTTTACTTATACTCGGCAAAAAGAAAATCATATTACTACATCCAACTTTTTTTGTTCTTTGGCCACTAGTCCAGGAAGACATACCTTCAAGATATGTTGCTTCATTTACAAAGTGGCTTGTAGTCATGCCCATATAATACAGGGTGATATGTATGTGTGAAATTTGCCACTAGCCACATTATCACACAATTTTGACTTTCACTCATCGGAATGTGGAAATGATGAATATTTCCCCTTTTCCAAAGTGCACCAACTCAGAGTTTGCACAGTTACCTGCACAATTTGATCCTGGTTTTACTTAGCGCATATAGTGCAGTCAGAGAAGCATCTGGAGTGCAAATATTGCTTCTTTATAATCATATTAAGACACACATGGCTTTTGTGCCTGAATCTCGCAGAGCAGTTCGGAATCGGGCCAAAGCATGTTTTCTCCATCAGTCCTCCATTGCCTCTGACAAGCCCCCATAACAAAAGCTTCAAGCTCTCCAGACGCTCCTCTCTGTCTCACACTGGCACCCCAAAGGTGAATAAGTCCGAGACTCTTAATCAAGTCTTTTATGTGTGTCATATCCAGAGCAAAGATATGTCTTCCTCTTTCTCCAGCTCAGTCACTTGACTTTCAATAATAAACTGAAAATAAACCTATTCAACGTGTCTTTCATTCTTGACTTTGTTTAGCTAATGTAGGTTTTTGTAAAACACTCAGCTGCTCTCATATCTAAGCTAAAAAATAGAAAATACACCAAAAATATGAGTACAAGAACCTTGTGGGAAATCAGATGGTAGACGTATACACAGAATATCTCTAAAGGATGCATCATGGTAATGTATCAGAGCTTTAATTATACCAGTACTCTGATTGTCGCCCTTTCAAAAACCATCCAGTTCAGTGATCTAGACACATCTATTTCTGTCTTTATTTACTTTAATTTTCTAATGCTCCAATCTACCAAGTGATGTCAACTGTAGAACCTGATGTCTCAGATTAAATTGATATAAAAACTGAGATACAGGTGTCACGGAAGACTGTTCGAAGAGACGAACATAATAGTGAATTTGATACTGATGTTGGAGATTACTAGAGCACACGTATGCAAATGGGGAAGAAGGATAAGGGTGGGAAAGAAGGGAACTCCATGGAGGAGAAAGGAAGCAGTGCATAAGGCAGCTGCAGTGCAATTGGTTAGTAGGCAGGGATTGATTCTTCATGAGCGCGTTGGTGGCGGTGCACTTCTAGTCATGGAGGGAGGAAGGAGAAGAGGCTGCCAGGCTGGTCTTCTATACATCTTTGTTACTAAACCAACCAATAGGAGTGCAGCAGAGCAGTCCAGGGACACACACTAGACATGCAAGTGTGTAATCCTTCAATAACATCTATTTCGTGCATGCCTAGTGTGTATATGTGAGGCAGGGATGAGTGCAAGCAGGATCTACCAAATGCCGGCCAATTAAGACCCACCCCTACTCTCACTGAGTAATAATTCCGACAGATAATCTCAGAGAATTAGAGTAAAAGGCGAGATTGTACTGGGACAGAAGGCTGTGAATTTCTCTGCTGCACTGTCAACGCTACTGTTTACTACCTGCTCCAATCTGCCTCTGATGCAAAAATTAATACCACGTTAAAACATCCTTCAGGCCCTATAATCTCGCTCCTCATAACCACATGATCTCCCTTCTGCCCCATAATCTTCCCACTAGCCCCTGTGATCTCCCCTCAGGTGTTTATCATACTCCCTTAGAAGGCTTAGACCCCGTCTCTCCCCACTCCTCCCCTCACCTCCCTCTATGTCCCGGCACATTCTATTTTCTTACCTCGGCCACAGGCCCCACTTCCTGTCAGCACCTGGAGTCAGAGGGTCCACGAGACATGTGGATAGGTTGGCCAAGACTTCCATCCTACTGTCAGCATCTGCAGCCCATGGGAGAAACACACTGCAGCCGTGAGCCACTGATGCCAGAGAGGTAAGCAGTGGGTGGAGGGAAGCGGAAGAGAGAAAGCCTCTGTCTGTTTGCTTATGTGAATGTGTGTGTGAGTGAGAGGCAGCGTACATGCAGGTGCATGGTGTATATGAATGAAAATTGGGCCCACAGTGAAAGAAAAAGTACAGACCAAACACCATTTCAAATGTATTCCCAGACCAGCAACACCCAAACACTGTTCTTAAGGAACAGTCACTGCTCAGAATTTAAAGTATTAGAGCCCTTCCTGGAGTGGGAAGACAGTAGAGAAGATATATGAACTTGTCGCTTATATTAATTGCCTTTGTTGGTCTTGCTAGTATTATTAAAGGGGGACAAGAATAACAAAGATTCTGGCTGCTATGTGTAATAAATTCACAACTTTCTTTTGTGTTAGTTAAAACAATATAATCAACATTTCTAATGTGGAAAACATCATCCTGGGAGACGTGTATTGCCATATAGGCACACGTAATGGGGGAATAGACCTACCTGATCCTTGTTCACGCCACCACCGCCAAGAGTCAAGGGATATCAGTTATCTGCGAGCGCAGACCTTTCCTGGTTGCTGGTCCATCGCCAAGAGTCAAGGGGTGACACCAGCGAGTGGAGGCTTTAGCGTCGCCGCCCCGGGACTAAAATTCCCGGCTGTCCCAGCGGCGGCGCGGTGCCCGGACGCCACACCAGCGCCAGGAGGCGCGTATAAGTGACGTTGTGGCCGGCGGAGCGGGGGGAATAGACCTACCTGATCCTTGTTCACGCCGCCACCGCCAAGAGTCAAGGGATATCAGTTATCTGTGAGCACAGACCTTTCCTGGTTGCTGGTCCATCGCCAAGAGTCAAGGGGTGACACCAGCAAGTGGAGGCTTCAGCGTCGCTGCCCCGGGACTACAATTCCCGGCTGTCCCAGCGGCGGCACCGTGCCCGGACGCCACACCAGCGCCAGGAGGCGCGTATAAGTGACGTTGTGGCCGGCGGAGCGGGGGGAATAGACCTACCTGATCCTTGTTCACGCCGCCACCGCCAAGAGTCAAGGGATATCAGTTATCTGCGAGCGCAGACCTTTCCTGGTTGCTGGTCCATCGCCAAGAGTCAAGGGGTGACACCAGCGAGTGGAGGCTTCAGTGTTGCCGCCCTGGGACTACAATTCCTGGCTGTCCCAGCGGCGGCGCGGTGCCCGGATGCCACACCAGCGCCAGGAGGCGCGTATAAGTGACGTTGTGGCCCGCTTCGCGGGACGTGCCGGGCGAAGCCCGGTCAAAGGGCGGGCCGTCTGTGGCCATCCGGGGCCAGAGGAGGCCGGGTCGGGAAACACCCCTTGGTTTCGCTGATGTCAATGACCTACGTGCCCAGGTGACTTTAATAACCCCTGGCTGTGTGATCTGCTGGGCCAATTGTGCACTTGTGTCTCGTGGGGGCATTCCAAATAGTGCAATATGAATAGACGTAAGGGCGCTGTGGGGACTCTTGACGCTTTTATGATTAGGGCAGAGAGCTTATTGACACATGAGATTGAGCTAACTGAGCGGCGTCTATCTTTAGATTTAATAACGGCCCAGCGACGCTCTTCTCTTGATGCTCTGACACAGGGAGACATTATACATCATAGCCTCTCCGTGTCACCAACTCTGCCCCTAATGTCTGTGACACCCTCTCCCCAACCCTCCCCACTAGTTATCTCAGATTTACCTTTAGGCACTTGCCCTAGTGGTCAAAAAACCCGCACTAGATCCCGTACATCTAAAATAATCGGAGAGACTAAAACTAGTGGCCCACCGGCCAAACGGAAAAGGGGCGCTAACAATAAACTTAATACTCATTGCTGCCCCGAAAATTGTAATAATGTTTTATCAAAAACAATTGTTGCTCCTAATACTGTGTCGGTGGGTACCCAAACCGATGAGATTACTATTTTTCAATGTAAGGACGACATTATGTTAGCCCTGGAGTCGGGTTTAAAAGCTATAGTAAGCCACTCTAAGGCTTTATTTGATACAAATTTTGCCTCCTTACAAGAAAGACTCATACGCATGGAGCAATTGTTAATTCCGGAGTCAGCTTCTGTCCCATTGGCTGTTAATTGTAGTTCCCTATCCACATCGTCTCGCCCGTCGGGGGACCCTGACAACCTAGGTCCGGGATGGCCAATGTTAACAACAGAACCCAGTGCTTACATAGCAGTTCATTACAACATCCCCCAGTGATTGTTTCTTCCCAAATATTGGACCATGAAGCCAGATTATTGCCCACAGCTCCAATTCTACCAAAGACTTTTCCTAATACTGAGACTTTGAACCTCCCCCCCGCATCACATCCCTATGTAATAATTCCAGCCGGAGTCCCCTGTTTGTCTGATACAAAGAAGGAGTCATGGGTGGACCTTCGTAATAAATGTGTGGACTGGTTAAGGAAACATAAGGGTTTTGACCCGGCCAGATTACACAAAATTTTAATGGTGCGGAGAGTGGGATGGGTGGGCACATCTGTTAAAAATATCACTGGGGATTGCATTGTTATAAATTTTTGTTGACCTCACACTGTTCAGTCTTTAATGCGCACCCGTGAGTTATTGCCGGGTTTTTAGACGAATATCTGTATGTTCACTCTTGGTCATTTTTACAAACCCATTCTTAATAATAGTGAGCCCACGCCCATGGCCCTTCCTTTGGCAAATCGTTTCTTGGCTTTGTCCGATTTAGATGTGCCTGACTGACAACCAAGACCGAGCGCTGAATTTTCTGTCTTGTTGCAGAATGAGGATCCTGCCCTGTATTTAGCACTTGTACCTGTCACTCCCAATAGTTTAGATAATCTATCAGAGAGCGTAGTATCAAGAGCAGGCACCTTGAATGTTTTAAGTTGGAATGTAGCAGGCCTCCAACAAAGGCTTTGTGACCCTGGGTGGGTCAATTTTATCCAGAGTCAGGACATAATTATGTTACAGGAGACGTGGGCAACTGTAGATCTACATGTTAATGGGTTTCAGTGCCATAATACTCTTGCCACTAAATCCAGAATGGGCCGCCCTTCGGGAGGCTTATCCATCTGGATTAATATCTCTGTTGGAGGCACTACCAGGGTCATACCAACGAATAATCAGAATTTCCAGGCTATATTATTTAATCAGAAAACAAGTTTCTTTCTGGTTAATTTTTACAACAATGATTTTAGCTCATTACCAAACATACATTTTAGAAATCTTTTTGATGTTATCACCACTCTGGAGTCTAGGGCCAACTTCCATGACACTAGTGGCCTTGTATTGGGAGGTGATTTTAATGCAAGACTTAATGCTGACTGTTCAACCATCAAGGATTGTAACCTGGGTCCGGGGTGTCAAAGGGGTGTGGAATTAACTTACTTTTTGAGCACACATAATTTGGAGAACGTCATGGACAAAATGGTTAATTGTTTTCCTACTGTTCCCCTAGTGCCTACATTTAGAGGTAGAGATTGCTCATCTACAATTGACTATATTTTTATTTCCCCTGGGCTGGCCGATCGCATTAGTAAGGCCATGGTAATCCCAATGCCCCAAGGGGATCACAACCCCATTAAGATCTGTTTAAAAGCAATCCTCCGACCAGTATACAATAAGGAATGTGGTGCTAGGAACCTCTCCATTAGCTCAAATAACCTTAGATTAAAATGGAGGGGTATTAATGTCACGACGACCGTCCAGACTTTGGTCAGAGATAACCTCTGTCTGATCTAAACCCGAATCCCGGGGCAGTAGATGATTTTGTTAAGATTTGCTCAGTTCTTCGAGCTCAGCTTATGACTCCGCTGCGTGCAATCACGGATGACCAGGGATGGTTTGATCATGAGTGCTCTCTAGCCAACCGTGATTTGCGGCTAGTTTTATCCGCTTGCCCGAGGAATCTGACTGACGTGAAAAATGCCAGGACTCGATACAAACTGGCCATTAGTAGAAGAAAGGAGGAGATTCTCGAGGAGCGCTGGGAGGTGTTAGCGCAAACCGCTGCCTGTGGAAGGGGGGATATCTTTTGGGCCGCGGTCAAAGATTTGCGCTGCTCAGGCCAGCTCTCGACCCCAATGGACTGCACCATCCCCGGAGCTGCATGGGTGGACCATTTTTCCAAGATTTATGCGGTTCCATCCTCATTGACGGCTACCCCAATATTTAACTACCCTCCATGGGTAGATATATCACTATCTGAGGTGGAAGAGGCCATCGTACAGAGCGCGGGGAATAAAGCCCCAGGCTCCGATGGCCTTCCAATTGACATTATTAAAGCTTATCCTGATTTATGGGCCCCTCTCTTGCTGAATGTTTTTAAAAATTTAACTTTTACCTCCCCACCACCACTAACTTGGTCATCAAGTATAATTGTGCCTATTTTTAAGAAGGGCGAACGGTCCCAACCGTCATGTTATAGGCCAATCTCCCTTATTGATAATACCTTAAAAATCTTAGGCAGAGTATTATATAATAAAATCCTATCGTGGGCCGAGGATAACCATATTTTGGAGAGTTGTCAGCTGGGTTTTCGTAATAAGGTTGGCACTGCAGAACAGTGCCTTAATCTTAACCTTATTTTGGGCAAATACACCGTCGCACGTAAATGCCCAATTTACCTTGCTTTTATGGACCTATCCACTGCTTTCGACCTCGTTAATAGGTCGTTGCTCTGGAGGGCCTTATTGGATTATGGTCTGGATGAATCTCTGGTTCACTTCCTGGCCTACTTACACAGAGATTTGAAGGCTTGTGTCAGGATTGGCCATGGGGGCGAGGTCACTGAGTTGGTTAGAGTCAATAGAGGGGTTAGACAGGGTTGTGTCCTAGCCCCTGTTTTATTTATCATTTATATCAACGGCCTACATAAACACCTGGTTTCCTTAACTGGTGATGTCCCGACAATAAAAGGTAACCTTTTCCCCGCCCTGCTATACGCTGATGATGCGGTCCTTATGGGCCGCACCCCTAATGCTCTACGCACTTTAGTGAATGGCTTTGTTGACCATATGGATTCCTTAGACCTGAAGACTAATTTTAAAAAATTCTTTGTAATGTCATGTGGCCCGAAGAGACGTCATATTGGTAGCATTGTTGTGGGGACAGAGAGATTGGGGTCAACTAGCAGTTTCCCGTATTTGGGTGTGGTCTTTACTGCGAACAACTCCTGGAGTGGGCATATCGCCCACTCCAGGAGTAAGTTCTCAAAGTCCATTAACTCAATTCTGAGCCTCCCCCGTCCCAAGATGACCGGCGCGCTGGCTGCTATTTTAAAAATATACAAAGCCCAATGCGTCCCGGTTGCCACATACGGTGCTGAGGTCTGGGGAACTGCTAGATGTTCTGACATAATTGCCGAGGAAAACAGATTCTGTAGGAAGCTCCTCTGTGTCCCCATTACTTCCCCACACTTTATATGCCATAAGGAATTTTGGTTGCATTTTATAGGGGATTTTATTCGTGCTCGTCCGGCCCTTTTTTGGCTGGCGATTTGGAAAAACCCTGCCGCCAATTTGACCAGGGACATTATCGAGGACTGTTTACGCTGCGATAAGGGAATGGCTATCCCCTGCTTATCAGGGGTGCTGAGTGCACTTCGCTCCCTTCAAAATGTGAACTTAAAAAAGAACTTTATATGTTATTCAATGCTGAAAGGGCAGCGAGGGAGACTTCAAAACCTAGTGTTTCTAGATATCTAGCCTGTAATCTCCTAACCTATCCTACACCCAGTTATTTAACTCTCCCATTGAGTCATTGGGAGCGTGGCCTTATATTCCGTCTTAGGGCAGGTACCATTAAATATGCTCTTAGTTTTCCTTTATGGAATTTTAATGAGCATTGTGCTGAGCCTTGCCCTTGTGACTGTCGGAGCAAGCAAACAATTTTACACTTTTTATTTTTTTGTAAATTTTATATGAAGTATATCAAATGGTTTTTAATTCCATATTTTAAAAAACTAAAACCAATTAGCCTGGAACTTGCATTTTCAATGATTTTGACCCTGGATGACCATGAACTTGTCTTTCGTGTGAGCTCCTTCTTAAAAACTGTGGTTCGTGCTCGTTTAACAATGTCTTAAAATTTGTATGGACTGCTGTTTTTATGTGTAAATAGCACTTTAGCGTGCATTTTGTATGTTTTCCTTTATTTACTGTGCTTTTATGGATTATTACTGATCCGAATAAAGTTTCATTGACTTGACTTGACTTATTAAGACACACATGGCTTTTGTGCCTGAATCTCGCAGAGCAGTTCGGAATCGGGCCAAAGCATGTTTTCTCCATCAGTCCTCCATTGCCTATGACAAGCACCCATAACAAAAGCTTCAAGCTCTCCAGACGCTCCTCTCTGTCTCACACTGGCACCCCAAAGGTGAATAAGACCGAGACTCTTAATCAAGTCTTTTTTGTGTGTCATATCCAGAGCAAAGATATGTCTTCCTCTTTCTCCAGCTCAGTCACTTGACTTTCAATAATAAACTGAAAATAAACCTATTCAACTTTCATTCTTGACTTTGTTTAGCTAATGTAGGTTTTTGTAAAACACTCAGCTGCTCTCATATCTAAGCTACAAAATAGAAAATACACCAAAAATATGAGTACAAGAACCTTGTGGGAAATCAGAGGGTAGACGTATACACAGAATATCTCTAAAGGATGCATCATGGTAATGTATCAGAGCTTTATTTATACCAGTACTCTGATTGTCGCCCTTTCAAAAACCATCCAGTTCAGTGATCTAGACACATCTATTTCTGTTTTTATTTACTTTAATTTTCTAATGCTCCAATCTACCAAGTGATGTCAACTGTAGAACCTGATGTCTCAGATTAAATTGATATAAAAACTGAGATACAGGTGTCACGGAAGACTGTTCGAAGAGACAAACATAATAGTGAATTTGATACTGATGTTGGAGATTACTAGAGCACACATATGCAAATGGGGAAGAAGGATAAGGGTGGGAAAGAAGGGAACTCCATGGAGGAGAAAGGAAGCAGTGCATAAGGCAGCTGCAGTGCAATTGGTTAGTAGGCAGGGATTGATTCTTCATGAGCGCGTTGGTGGCGGTGCACTTCTAGTCATGGAGGGAGGAAGGAGAAGAGGCTGCCAGGCTGGTCTGCTATACATCTTTGTTACTAAACCAACCAATAGGAGTGCAGCAGAGCAGTCCAGGGACACACACTACACATGCAAGTGTGTGCTTCTTCAATAACATCTATTTCGTGCATGCCTAGTGTGTATATGTGAGGCAGGGATGAGTGCAAGCAGGATCTACCAAATGCCGGCCAATTAGGACCCACCCCTACTCTCACTGAGTTATAATTCCGACAGATAATCTCAGAGAATTAGAGTAAAAGGCGAGATTGTACTGGGACAGAAGGCTGTGAATTTCTCTGCTTCACTGTCAACGCTACTGTTTACTACCTGCTCCAATCTGCCTCTGATGCAAAAATTAATACCAAGTTAAAACATCCTTCAGGCCCTATAATCTCGCTGCTCATAACCACATGATCTCCCTTCTGCCCCCATAATCTCCCCAATAGCCCCTGCGATCTCCCCTCAGGTGTTTATCATACTCCCTTAGAAGGCTTAGAACCCGTCTCTCCGCACTCTTTCCCTCACCTCCCTCTATGTCCCGGCACATTCTATTTTCTTACCTCGGCCACAGGCCCCACTGCCTGTCAACACCTGGAGTCAGAGGGTCCACGAGACATGTGGATAGGTTGGACCAGACTTCCATCCTTCTGTCAGCATCTGCAGCCCATGGGAGAAACACACTGCAGCCGTGAGCCACTGATGCCAGAGAGGTAAGCAGTGGGTGGAGGGAAGCGGAAGAGAGAAAGCCTCTGTCTGTTTGCTTATGTGAATGTGTGTGTGAGTGAGAGACAGCGTACATGCAGGTGCATGGTGTATATGAATGAAAATTGGGCCCACAGTGAAAGAAAAAGTACAGACCAAACACCATTTCAAATGTATTCCCAGACCAGCAACACCCAAACACTGTTCTTAAGGAACAGTCACTGCTCAGTAGAGAAGATATATGAACTTGTCGCTTATATTAATTGCCTTTGTTGGTCTTGCTGGTATTATTAAAGGGGGACAAGAATAACAAAGATTCTGGCTGCTATGTGTAATAAATTCACAACTTTCTTTTGTGTTAGTTAAAACAATATAATCAACATTTCTAATGTGGAGAACATCAGCCTGGGAGACGTGTATTGCCATATAGGTCATGTGTCTTTGTTACCAACAGTAGGTATAGAGTTGGCAAGGACATCACTTTAATACGTTCTATGAAAGAAAGGTAGGATGTCAAAAGAAATGGATGGAAAAAACTGGGCGGTAAGGAATGAAAATGTAAAATTAAAACATTTCGTCAACATTTGAAGAGAAGTGGTACAAATGACTTAAATGAGTTTTTAAAGTTTGGAGGATGTGGGACATCAAAAATGGTCGATGTCCCGACCACCTTAATTATATTGTACAACTAGGGGGCACATTTACAACTAAAGTGGTAGAACGCGGCGTTAAGCCAAGAAGGCTAACGCTGCACTCGCCACTTTAGAAATGCAGGACTGCACCGTATTCACAACAATACAGTGCAGACCTGCATTTCTCCCTGCGCTGGCGCTAAATTTAGCTGCCTAGTGCCAATAGAGGCTCTCTTGCACAATAGTGCAAGGGTGCCTGTGTTGTGGTAAACAATTGTTTATGTGCAGGAAGGTGTGCATTACTACACATAAACAATCTTAAATGGTAATTTGTAACTTCTATGTGTGCTGCTTGGGCAGCACAGATAGAAGTTGCAACTTGTCATTTTAAAATGATTGTGTATGTGCAGGAAGGGACACCCTTGCACTATGGCTCAATGGCAAAAATCTGTAGATATGGTGCCCTCCTGCTCTTTCCTTGTCACGCAAAGCAGCGCAGCAATTTTGCCTGCTGTGCTGCCTTGGGTAACACTTTGGTAAATCTGGGCCTAAATAGGTTGCACATCTGCTTTTTGGCAGATGTGAAGTATCCGTCAAACTCTAGCGAAACTCTAAACAAGCTCCTTGCTTGAGCCTCATCATGTCACGCACACTCAGCCAATATGTAGCCTTGGAAGTATGACTTTTACATGTCATTGAATGAGTGCAGTGCCCATAGTGTTTACTGAATAATGCATATTAATTTGGCATTCATTTTCTAGAATTCTATTAGCCGCTGTTTGTACAGCAACAGCATCAGGATACCATTCCAAGAACGCCAAAATGGTGTCTGACCTATATGAAAATAGCCTGCTCAAATTACATCTCAAAGCCTTTAATTCCATCATTAGCATTTTTGTTTGTGTTTTCTACACAAACGTGTAATTAAGCACATGAAGAAAATATTAATGTTGTTTCAGTTTTTTTTAATCTTGTCCAAATAATCCCTTGGACGTACGTTAGTTTCGTTTACATAGCTGTGACATTTATGATATGCATCTACTTGCCTTCAAATTATGAAGGGCTCTAAGTGACACCTCAAGAATTTAAACAAGTAATTGGTTAAATACAGTGCGAGAATATATTACAAATCAGATATCATTATGTTTTTACAAGCTCAGTTATAATCCAATTATTGTTGCATAATTACTTAAATTATACAGTGGCAAACTAGACACATTTGCATGATTTACTCTGATGCAGCAGGCTCGGAAATTATAAAAGCATTTGATGAAGATATCTTTAATGTGAATCAAATTAATTACATTGTGGGTAAAGACACTCAACAACATCTTGCGCATTTATTTCTTTTGCACGAGGAGACTGCTTTTGGTTCTGGTGGTCCCAGGGACTTGTCGGCCTTTCACCAAGTGGGTGCTGTTTCAAACCTGAGACTGTGTGGTAATGTCCAGAGAGTCCTCTTCACTCCATGGAAAACACTATGGGAGTGCAGGGCAGTGGCATAACAAAATGATGCCCCCCCTGCGCAATATGATGAAGGGCCCGGGAATCTCCTGTATACCAGAGATATTAATTGGCCCTGGGATGAAGTACCTTGTAGTATTACGGTGGAAAGTCCTTATTGCAAACAAAACCCAGAGTTAAGGTTAGAGTCACACGGTATTTTCACCTGTTATTGTTTTCCACATAGAAACATATTTTCTATGTGGAGATATCCCTATCCTTACACTGCCAGAAAATAGAGGGGGCGAGGAGGAGCTGTTTCCACAATAGTTGCAAATTCAACCTACCTTTTTTACAAACAACCGTGCATATTTACAAGCCCCTATCGCCACCACAACGTCACTTTCAGTGAAGTTGTGATGGCGAAAGGGGCCTAGCCTTATTTACACGGCAGTGTTAATTGCCACTTAACGAATTTTAACGCTGCCTTGTAAATAAGGCACCCTTTCACACAGTATTTAGAGTGAAAGGGAAGGGTAATGGGTATTGTGGTGGGCGTTCCACCACAATACCTATTGATTTTGACGCTGCTCCCTATTTACAAGGGCAGCATGAATAGGTGGCCGTGCCAAAATTAAAACCAGGGAAAACCTTGTCATAAACACACAAAATGAAACGAGGACAACTGTTTTATGTTTCCACGTGTGCTGCCTTGTCCAACACACATAGAAACAGCACATTGCCTAAGATTGTTTATGTGCAGGAAGGTCCCCCTTCCTGCACATAAACAATCATTTAAAAAAAATGCTGTAATGCAGCACACATAGAAGTTACAAAACACAATTTAAAGATTGTTTATGTGCAGGAAGGGGAACCGTCCTGCACATAAACAATGTTGCCCTCAACACAGGCACCCTTGCACTATGACACAAGGGTGCCTGCGTTGGAGCTAGGCAGCTAAAGTTAGCACCAGCGCAGGGGCAAACGCAGGGCTGCACAACATTCTATTAAATGTGGTAGAGCCCTGTGTTTCTAGCATGACAAAGCATTTTCTTAGCCTTCTTGGCTTAACAACACGCTTCACCACTTTATTGTAAATCTGCCCCAAAGTTAGACATACAATTACATACAGAACACCTTTGGGAATGTTTATGAATGTTCACAAATGCTATGGGCATTTCCAATATTCATTGCCACCTCTTGGTAACTCCCACGTTCCTAACCTACATTTATAGAAAACGTAGCCACTGGTAAAGGAGGCCAAAAGTCATTTGAATTGGACCCTGTTAGGCTTATGACCTATGTTGACAAACTCACCTTTTGCAATACAATGAATATTGAACTGCCTCTCATCAACTGGACACATTCTCAGCATACAAATAGTGAACAGCTTCCCCTGAACACATTTACAAGACACAAATGGTGAACAGATTAAACTGCTCTACCTCTGGTTCCTTTTAAAAGCACCCCAGCTGCCCAGGAGTATATCTGGTTCTACAGTTTTTAATACAAGTACATCATTAACAATGCCTTGTTATTGTTTACTAAGAATGTATGGTTAGGCCCTGGTTACTTATCAGTGACCTTCGTAACCTAGAGAGCTTTCTTTAGTTTAGAAATGCTTTTCAGAAGAGAATGCAAAAAAGCAATTACAAGGTGTATAACAGAGAAAAACGAAACACAATCAAGTCAATCCAAGCGCATATAAGTACATAACATATTAAGGAGCAGTACATGTTCCCATAAATAGAAAAAGAAAATATTCATTTAAGAAACTGAAGAATTCTCCAGCGCGTGCTCTCCTGAGGAGTCATGGGCTGAAAGCTTGTGAAACTCATAAAATGGCGGCTGCTGTGTGAGGCAGCCAGGAGTGGCAGGGAAAAGGCAATACAAAGATAACCAAACTAATTGAAGGTCTGATAACCTACCCCGCCGCTTCCAGGAACGACCGACGTCTGTTAATGTATTTGTTCCGGCCGCATTCTGCCGAATGGATGTCCCTCCATGAGAAAGCTTCTCTGTGTTTCAGGAGAAGCTTCAACGAGCTGCCATTTTGCCTCACCACCGCCGAATCCCGAGTTTTAGCTTTTCTCATCACACACATCTACACATTTGAGAAGCATTATCACCTAGAGACAGGCAATATCCAGGACTACCAAACAGCTTATCATGCTTGCAAAGTTGTAATACTGGAGGATTCCTGTTTCCATAAATCTCAAACAGTGCTAGGCTGGAGAGATGGTGTCGGTAAAGGAAGGGAGTGTATGTATGTTAGTAATTATTGTCTGATTGCTTTCTAAGATATCCTTGCAATGCTGTTGATATGTACACATCTGTAGGCTAATTCAGAAATAGTATTAAAAATTATGAAAACTGTCTTCCTCCACAAAGCCTCAATGACCAATAAGACAGGCATCAAAGAAAATTGCTCATGAGGTGCTGTTTTATTTAAAAAATGTATACTATGTAGAAATATCATTTAACACCTGAGAAGATCTTGCATCAAAGAAATAACACTCTTGACAAGAATTTGTACAGTATCAGAGCAACTAGTTCGGGCCACTGTATTCAATGCTGGCACATGAAGGAAGTGGCCCTAAAGGGACACTCAGGTTGCTTACAACCACATGCTATGCCTTTCCAAGAATGAAAAGTCGGTCAAACAGTAGAGAATACAAACTTACATGTTAATTGGCAATACTCTGCAGAGGAGTCCATCATGACCTGCACCCTAAGATGTCTGCCGAGGGACTGGCCCCCCAACCCTCTACAGTGAATAATAATTCCTCCCGAGAAACCTCCAACCACGTCCCCAATGGAAAACTACCGGCCTAGGCCGATCATGAACAAAGAGGCACAGTAAGATGAGCTAACACCTGCCAGATGGGTACACATTATCAGGAATCCAAGGCCAAGGTGCTGGGTCTCAGTTTCTCCTAACGTGGGAGCAGAAACTACACATTCACATAGGTATGCGAAAGCAAAAGGGCCTATTCATTAGTAAGTCGAGAAACAACATTGAACAGAAGAGAAAATAATAACGAGATACAGTGTTCTGCTGAGGCAAGCAATACGAGTAATGAGGCCGAACTCAGGCACAGTCTAAGCAGCCTAATAAGGATTATGAAATGCAAAATGGCGTCACACTCACTAACTGAAGCCTGCACATTACAGGGATAATTCAGTGGGTTGCATAACGTGAATACAAATGGCTTCTATTTAGCCACACATTGCTAACCTAATCTAGCATGAAACAAGTGTGTTGCAGGGATGGGAATTTGAAACCTAGCACACAGGACCAAAGTGAAAGTATTGCCCTTTCTTTAAGCACAAAGAAAGGAATGTGTACCACATCTCGGTAGCCAGTGCAATTGTGTATTTACGCAAAAGAGCCACTATTAAATCAACAATGAACTAGATGCGCTGGCTACCGCTGAATGCCATATTCAAATGTAAAACTTTGACTCTGGGTCACAAGATCATCTTTAGTAGGAAAGAGAGGTTATATCTGTGTGATACGGGTTGTACCCCATTTAATCACTCTGATTGTTTGCTTTTTTTTTACTACACGGAGTTTGTATTTTTTTACCTGATTAAATCGAAGTCACTGAGTTTTACTAACTGTAAGCTCTGTTCAAATTGATTGGTATTGCTGACGGCCAGACAATGCCTTTTAAGATAATGTCTGCTGCTGCACAGCTAGGATAAAGAGGCTCTGAGTTGGTTGTATGTGAACAGGTGTGTAAGAAATTGGTCCTAAACAAAAAAGTATCCCACCAGTTCAATGGCGACAGTCGGGCACTACTCTCAGCTGATGGGACACCATCCGCTCAACCCCACGAAAAGAAGCGATTCCTTTTTCCTAAATAAGCCTCACACACTCTAGTAGTGTCATGCTTCATCATCGTGTTCACCCTGACTCCTAAAGCTCAGGGTGGGCTCGACCATCTTCCAGGGAGCACTTAGGAGAAATAGGCAAGGGGATTGGAAAGATTGACAATCGTCTTTTGACTCCAGGTATCCCTTTATTGGTAGAGTCGTAGGGGATATTCAAATCAAATGAAGAGGGGTTGTAAGGCGGTAATGGTCCTATGACCCTAATACCAATATGTTTCGGGCTCTTGCAAATAGGCCAGAGGGTCCTGGGCTTTCTTCAAGGCAACTGGAATTCTGTCCCTGGTTATGTGAAGAGGTACTACCTATAATTTAATACAAAGTGCAGAAACTGCACTTTGTAGTACCGGTAAGTTATATACTTTTCTCTGATCAATTTTTTGGGAATATTGTGTCCACCTGTGGAAGAAACATTAATTAGTGTTAACTTAAGGGTCCAAGTCACGCTGCACTTATATCACCCAGAGCCTTAGTCAGAATGGGTGGTATAGCGTGCGTTCATCGATCATGCCCTATATGCTCACATATTTAACGTGCATCCTTAGGGTATCTGTGCTCCAGATATATTCTGTTATGAGTGGAGATAATATTTACATCTAACCACCCAAACCGTGAAAATCAGGTATATATTGTGTGGTGCTTCCACACCCATTCACAATCACCCTGCACCTTTAAACTCATACTTTTACTCATACTCATACTATTATTACCAGTTCCTTGTCACCTCACTGCCGGTGATGCTTCCTCCGTGCACATTTCCATACGTTCTCACCCTATTGTGGAGGTTCTATATAATCTAAAGAGACTGCGGGTCAAGGGGTAGCCCTGTAGTCAAACACTGCATGTGTGTGGGCAGGAGGAAAAAGAGAGAGAGAAAACAAGAGACAATAGTGTTTGCCATACTGTGGCCAGTTACTTCACCCGCATTACCGTACCCATTGATCAGGTGGGATACTTTTTTGTTTACGATCTAGATTAAGGGAGGACGTATCCCTCCTAAAATACCTCTCTCCCCTACTGGCTCAGGTCAAGTTTCCTTCTCTTGTAGCCAAGCTTCAATAGTGTAAGAAATTGGGTCTGTAGTTGGCAGAGGTATGCACTCTGTCCAAGTAGGGACCACAATCCTAGTCAGTATAAGTCAGATGCACAACCTAGATTAGCATGTGCTCACCCTCTAGTAGCTTGGCACTGAGCAGTCAGGCTTAACTGAAGAAGCAATTTGTGAAACACTTTAATTATGGAAACTAGTGAAAACAACACGCAAATATTTATTCAAATACAAAAAGACCAATATGACAAAAATCAAATAAGTATAACTTGAGATATGAATTTTTGAAGAATAAACTACAATATAGTGCTTAAAAGCCAATAGCGTTTAGGGGTTACATGAGGTCACACTGGATGAGGGTAAATCCAAATTTCAGGCTGACAGCAATGGAGGGCAGGCTGGCTACCGGATCCATGCAAGGCCTACTAAGTACCTTGGATGGAGCAGGCTTCGGCGTTGAAGATTCAATGCCTTGGTTCCGATCCGCGCAGTCGGGTAAATGCGTTGGTATTGAGCTTTGCTGTTGGATCCCACTTCTTCTTTGAACTCCTTTTGATGCAGGTGATGCATTGGTGTTGCCTGTCAGTTGGGCCCAGATTAGCATCAAACTTTTTATGATGCAGGCGCTGCGTCGTCTTCAAGCCTCACAGTCGGGTCCTGTGTCGTCGTCGAGTCACGCAGGGATGTCCTCGAATTGGCGCTCCGTCGGACGGCGCTGCATCATTTGTGATCATCACAAAGTGATCACTGCACTGACTTTTGTAGAAAAATAACTGCATCACTCACTTTCAAGGCCGAGGACTGGATTGCCACCTTTTGGCAGGGTAGGGCTCACAGTTAGCAGAGTCCAGCAGCTGAAGCAGATATGACCGAAATCTTTAATGGCCTTGACACTTCAAAACAGGAGGCAAGCCCTTGGAGAAACTTGGGTTCAAAGATGTTGAGAGCAGGTCCAGATAATTCTCATACCCAGGCAACAAGCAGGAAAAAAAATTAGTCCAACACAGCAAAGCAATTAGCAACGTGGCAGTCCCTTCTGCAGCACTGTAATAAGCAGGCAGCAGGCCAACACAGCAAAGCAGTTAGCAAAGTGGGAGTCCCTCCTCCAGCATAGGAACTCTTCTTCCTGGAAGAATGTCCTTAGTTCCAACAGAGTTCTAAAATCATGGTGTCAGAGCCGGTCCAATACACATACCCAATATGGCCTTTGAAGTAGGGAGACTTAAAGGAGATGCTTTGAAGTGCACAGTGTCCTGCCTTTTCTGCAGTGGCCCCAGAATCACAACAAGGAGGTATGCAACACTTCGTGTGGGGACAAGCACAGCCCTTTTCGGGTGCAAGTGTCAGCTCCTCCGTCTCATCCTGCCTCAGGATGACCCATCGACATGCAGATGGCTGCTCAGTCACACCTAGTCTGTCTTTGTGTGTAGCTGTCTAGAGGGAATGCAAGAAGCCAGCTGTCACCCACCCCAGACATGTGTTCCAGATGCAGTCAAAAGTCACCAAATGGTTTAAGCAACAAAAGTGGCATTTTCAGAACTGCCATTTAAAAACCAACTTCAAAATAATTTGTGTTTATAAATGGAGAGACACTACGTTTGATTTTCCTATTGTGTCCCAATGGGAAACTACACTTATAAAATGTTATAAGGCAGTCCCTAAGTTAACATATGGGCGCGATAGGCCTTGCAGTGGTGAAAAAGGAATTTAAGAGTAGTTCACTACCAGGACATGTAAAACTTAAAAGTACATATCTTAATTTAAAAAAAAAAAAAAAAACCCGCACCCTGCCTTTGGTACAGACCAAGGCCTACCTGAGGGGTGACTTACATATAATGATAAGAAAGGTTTGGGCCTGGCAAGTAGGTGAACTTACCAGGCCAACATGGCAGTATTAAAAATGTGCACACTGGCTCTGCAATGACATGCGTGATATATGTTTAAAAGGCTACTTAAGTGGGTGGCACAATCAGTGCTGCCGGCCCAATAGTCGCATTTAATTTACAGGCCCTGGGAACAAATAGTGCACTCTGCTAGGGGCTTACAAGTTAATTAAATATGCCAATTGTGGATAAGCCAATGCTAACACATTTTAAGTAGGGAGCACAACCATCTTATCACTGGTCAGCATTGGCAAAGTGCCCAGAGTTTTAAAGCTAGCAAAAATGAATTCAGCAGAATGGGGAGGAGGAAGGCAAAACTTTTGGGGGTGACCCTGCAGAAATAGCCCTTTTCAACAATGTCCATGCATGCATGTGCCTACATGCGCAAGCTGAGACTGTGAGACTACTATAAAACTCAGCCCAGCATCTACGCATGGGGAACTCTCTCCTAGACTGGTGCTGATGCCGTCAGGCCTCATAATAATATGAGTGGGCATTCATTGTGTAAATATCTACATCTGTAGAGATTTACTGAAATATATGTGTCCTTTCATTTATTGTAGACTGTTGGTGACATATGCACCACACTACAGTTTCACCATAGTTAGGCCTTTTGTTCTAACTATGTGACTTTCTTTTGATGTTACAGACTGCACCCATTGCTGCAAAATGATTCCTGGTGAGCTGGGGACATCAGCATGCTAGCAATACCTTCCACCACTCACAGCCTTATTAATCTGACACCCGACTGGGCAGCAGGGTTAGTCCTCTGATTGCCAGTTCAATAACCTAAATAGTTATTACATCTTAGGCTATGTCATTGACACTGATGCAGGACTGCTGCATTCACAACCCCCAAATATAACAGAAGGACTTCACCATTCCTCCGTGTAGCTATAAATGAGTGAGAAAGTCATCCTTTTTGCCCTGATGACCCTCATTTTCTGACTAATATAAGAGGTTACTGGCTCTGAGCCCGTGGGCTCTGCTAACCAGACCCGGGCCAGTGCTCTATTTAAAAGGTATATGGTAATTAGAATTGTCACTGACAACCTACCTGCAACTCTCTAGTGTATGGTAGGCATGCAGGTGTGGAGGTCCAGTAGCTATAATGCACACAAGTGTGTACTGCTGTGGTGCCTGCTGTCATTTTAAAAGCAAACCCTTCCTTGCATGCTGCTTTTAAAATAAAGCTAGGTCCAAATTTGACTTTGGAATTAAAGATGCTTTCAAAGTCTTTAACTTCTTTATTTCTAAATATAAAACACCTCTAAGGTCTGACCTAGGTGCCCCAAGGGTAGGGTGCCGTGTTAAAATTAGCAGGGACATTATAAAAGATGTTTTCTATGCCCCGGTGAGGGGAAAACTGCCACTTCCATTTTTCCCTATTGTAGTACATCAGCTCCTTAGACTAACACGGGAAGGCTTTATCTAACTTTAATAAAGTCTGTATTTGACAGGAGTGAGCTGAAATAATACTTCAAAGTATGAACATATTATTTGCAATAAATCCAGTAACTTGCCAAAGTTAGATTTATAATAACTGCAATTAATATAACTATTGCAGGAAAGTTGCTTTCCTAAAGTTACCTAAAATCAGCCCAGTAGTGGGGGCATGGCTGATGCAGCCAAGATGGAGGACACATCCTAGAGACGCTCTTGCGACCTCCTCCTAAATCCTTCGCCATCCTGGCATCATGGGTCCCCCAACGGCACGATGGCGCTCCTGTCAAACCGAGTGATACTGTGCCACGTTGCACTCTGTGCCTTTGCAGGGAGGGAAATGTGGATAGCACCTTGCAAGGACCTGCCACAACCTCCCACAAGATGGTGGCTCCCTTTGCACTATAGACCGGGCAGCGCCGCTTGCGCCTGAGGGAGGTCCCTGGTGCTGAACTCCTTGCTGCCACCACCCCAGCCTGGAGACTCACCGCCTCTGTAACATGGCCATATGTCAAAGTCTGCAGATCAAGACCTTCACCTGCTGCTGGGCTGTGCATTATTATTATCATTTATAATTTTATATAGCTATGAATCACCCTGAGGGGGTATCTATGCGCTTGTAACAAATAAACAACCATGGCAAACGAGTTAGAAGAGATATGTTTTCAAAAGCTTTCTGAACTGGAGAATGGTCATATAATTGCGGAGATATTGTGGAAGGCTATTCCAGAAACTCGGGGCAAGGTAAGAAAAAGCTTTGCCTCCGGTGCGCGACTTTTTAATTCTAGGAATAGAAAGTAATCTTTTAGATCCAGATCTAAGAGAGCATACAGGAGTATAGGTATTACATTTCCTGGCAAGATAGGAAGGACTAAGCTTATTTAAGGCCTTAAAGATCATACATCCTATCTTAAATTCCACTCTTTTTTTCACTGGAAGCCAATGAAGCTTTAGTAGCAAAGGCAGAGAAGGAGTCCTAGGCGGTAAACCCGTCACAAGACGGGCTGCCGTATTTTGTATGACCTGCAATTTTCCTAAAGAGGCTACGTGCGTAGAAAGAAGCAGAGCATTACAATAATCGATTCTGCTCATAATCAGGGCCTGAATCAAAGTCTTCCTAGTAGAGATAGGAAGCAATCTGGCCACTGACTGGGGCAATGTGAGTGGAGCCAGGGCCCTCACCTCATTCTTTGCTCTGGCCCGGAATACTGTGCCTCAAGAAGGCAGCAGGGCACATGGAGACACCGGCTGGTGGCATATGTTTGAATTGGCAGCCCCTGGTGTGCCTTATGGTCCTGGCAGAGACGCTGCACCACCTGATGGATTGCAGGCCACACAGTCATGCGGCCTGCCCACACGGTCTGAGCTTCCTGAGAAGTGCGTTTTCCTCCACAGGGACCCGGGGCAAACTCCTGCAATGGCCCGAGCCACCTCATTAACAGATCCTTACACAGCAGGTGAGCCTGGGGCAGCTAATTACCAGTGGTTCAAGTGGGGGTGGAGAGCCACTGAGGGTTGGGGCCCTGCATCAATGCCTAATGTTCATTGAGTGTGTTGTACTGGGACGGGGGCCCCATTTCTTTCCTAACTTGATTATAGACTGCGGTGCTGTTGCTCCTAAGCACAAGAGATGGGGTACCCCCATGTGCCATAGCGACTGCTGGTCTTTCCCCTCCTTCATCGGTGTGCCTGGGGGTAAGTAGACCCCTGACACATGAGCGGGCCCCTTCGACAGGAGAAGGTCCTCTTTGATCAACCGCATATGTCCTTGTGCTTTGCCTCAGCTGCTCATGCTACCTCGAGATTGGGGCAAGCGGGCTGAGGGCACATACCTACTATCTCTCTACAGTTTGTCACCTGATGTGAGGAGACGTCCATTGGTATCCATCTGCAGCCTCGTTTCAAATCTTGCTTGAGCTTATCTTGTTGGGGTTTAACTGGAAGACCAGCCCCACTTCTGACTGGAGTCAACAAGAATGGGGAAAGACAAACCATCTGCCATGGGCTCTCAATCCAAGATTGACAAGTTTGCTACCTCTGCAACTGATTACCAGAGGAAATCTGCCGGAGGGGATCCCTCCTTAACTGATAACTGACACGGTCTCCTGGGATGTGCATCATATCCTCCAAGCCATTCAGATGTCCAAGGAGGCCCTGGAATCCAAAATCGGTGAGATTGGTAAAGATGTGGCCTTGTTGCATCAGGACCTCCGCAATGTGGAGGGACAGTTAACAGAGACAGAGAAGTGCCTGTCCTCTCTCAAAGACGACTCCTCAGATGTTAAAGCCAAAGTTTTCACCCGACAGGCCACAGTCCTGACTCTTGAAACCAGGGCAGAGGATGTCAAAAACTGCTACTAGCGAAATAACCCTTGCTTGGTGAGATTCCCCAAGGGGGTTGAGGGTAGAGACCTCCCACTCAACGATCTTTGTGGAGACATGGCTGCGATCCTGGATGCCAGATGGTTCCCTATCACTGTGGTTCATGGTTGAAGGAGCTCACCACTCACTGGTGCAGAAACCCCCTCCTGGGGCCCCTCCACACCCTATCGATCATTTGAATCCTCAACTGCAGAGATTGTTATGCGATCTTGCGTGAGGCCCACACCCAAGAAACACTCTTATATCAGTCATCAAAAATCATGATATTTTATACAAGGGCGACCCAGCTGCATCGCAAATCCTTGCGCTGAGCTCAATACCCTACATCATCTTACACTGACTGCCCCGGGTCACAGCCTTCCCCAGATTGGGACAGCTCCCCGGCAGAACACCCTGGCACCGGGGAACATGGGTGTCGCCTGCGGCGTGCCAGCCTTGGCAGCCTCACCATGATCTCACGCCCTTGACCCAGGGTGCCTACTAGCATTGATATCCTTTACAATAATCTTCTTGAGTGGAGGAGGTCTTCGTCTTCGAAGGCCCAGTTATGTGTTCTATGATTGTTGTTGGTCGACAGATGCTTCAAGGGTGGAGGTGTGGGGTGGATGGAGTTGGAGTAATGGTGGGGGTTTTGATTGATTACTTTTTTGTCTTTTGCCTTTTGATTTTTCCTATGTTTTCTGCTTCTTGTCACTGCCTGACACTTTTGGAGACCTGGCCTGCTCTTCTCCAATCCCCCACACATGTCACATGCCTACTACTGGCGGCTTAACCCCTGCGACCCAAGACCCCCCATGGAGTATACTCAACCGCTCCTCAATGACATCCTGCTCCCTTCTTTTACTTTGGCCCAATGGAAAGCCTTAGAGGAACCGATCACAGAAGACAAAATTCATTCTGCCCTTAGGGACCTAAAGGCTAGGAAGAACCCTGGCCCAGATGGTTTCCCTCTTGAATATTATTCTTCATTTCACAACCAACTGGTTCCCCAATTACTATGGCTCTATATGCAGACCACTGAAAAGAGCTCCTTTCCCAAGGACCTAGATTTTGCGTCTATTGTCATCATTTGTAAAATCATCCCGCCCTCGCTCGACTTGCTCCCTAATTAATGCTGACATTGAAATCCAAGCCAAGATTCTGGTGACCAGGCTTCACCCGATCCTTCCTGCCCTGACTCATCATAATCAATGCAGTTTTACCTTGGTCTTGCACACATGGGTGATCTAACAGGTGACATATTGTTACTCCTTATTGACTTTGACACTGTCGACTGGGATTACCTGGCAGCAGTCCAACTACACATGGGCTTCGGGCCCCATTTCCACTTGACTACCTCCCTTCTGTACTCAAACCCGATGACTCAAGTCCACATCAACGAGGTGTCATTTGATAAATTTCTGATTGAACGTGGAACCTGACAAGGTTGTTACCTTCCCAACTGCTCTTGCCCTGGCCATTGAGCCCTTGGCACGTTTGGTCCGATGCAATGTGCAAATTGAGGAGCGGCACTGAACAAGTGCCTTAGAGGACAAAATCACGTTATATGCAGATGACGTCCTCCTCTACCTTGCAAACCTGGCAATCTCGGGTCCTCGAGCCCAGGAGCTCTTTTTTCTTTTTTAGGTGGCCTCCGACTTCTGCCTTGATAAAGCACATTGCTTCTTGTTCCTCTGAGGAGAGATAATGCATCAACCAACTGTAGGACAGGCACCCCCCTCCATTGGCTCAGTTAGAAATGCTTGGGCATATACGTGGAGATTATACCAGAACTTACTCGCCCCCTTAACTTGACACACTTCCTAAAAGGACCAAGTCTAGCCTGTGTGGTGCAACCTCCCCTTGAACCTCCTTGGTAGAGTCACATTGATAAAAATTATGATACTACCCCATTTTCTCTATATACTGCAGAATGTCCCGCTCTACATTCCAAATGCTTGGTTCGAGGAGGTGGTGTCACTACTTCGCGCCTTCTTCTGGCACAAGGTGCCCCCTCCCTGAATTGCTCCAGATACATGTCGTTGTTCAAACTACAAGGGAGGGTTTGGGGTAGTGGACATTCATCTATATTTCTAGGCATTCCACCTTCTTGTTATTAATGATTGATTGACAGGTGGAGGGAACAACCTGAGATACCAGTTGGAATTTACTGGCCTGAGTCTGAATGGGGTAATTCACTAGCTATACAGATCTCCACTTCCCATTGCGCTACCAGAGGTATTAGCCAGCATTTGGAAAGAGTCTGTCATGTACTCCTTTGCAGAACTTTAGGTGCAATTCCCTCTATCTACTCCCCATTTTCCACCAATACCTACAGGTGCACCACACCCTTGACTCCTACAGCACGGAACTGCATGACCTCCCAGACTTTAAACGTGATGTTTGGAAGATTGTGTAAAGGAGGAATTTCCTGACTATATCATGCCGTAGTGGGCAACGGCCACGGAACTTTAGACTCATTGCACCTGAGGTCTGTATCGGGGAGTAAGATAAGGTTAACTGGTGAAAGGCATGTATGGCTCCCAAAGAGCTGGTGATATCTGCCCAACTATGGCTGGTCGAGTCGAGCTTTCTCCACCACACCTAAATGACTTCCCAGAAATTGTGCCGTGCACAAATAATTACAGATTTCAGATGTGCTCACTGCTAATACTTGGATACATAATTCTTCCATATGGTGTGGTTGTGCCCAGAAATTATATCATACTGGTCCTGAGTTGGTGCTACCTTGTCAGTAGTACTGAACACCTTCATACTCTTAATCCTAAGGTGGTGCTACTGAGTGTGCATGATGGGCTGGGAGGGTAATGTGGTGACAGAACATTAATACGAATAGCTAAGAGTGACATTGCTCATGCTTGGTAGCAGCCTTCCTCACCAACATTGAAACAATGGCGCACTGGAGTGGACAGGTGCAGTTAACTGTAGGAACCAGCCTACATTGCCCAAGGTTGCCCTGCAGAGTTCTCCAAGATTTGGGGTATATGGTGGGACTATTACAGACTATCTTTCAAACTGGAGTCCTTGGCAAGTCATGTAATTTATTTTATCTGGGGGGGTTGGTAGGCGGTGAAGGGACAGGGACTGCTGGCTTGGAGATTGACTGCTGGTGTGTTCGCTCATTTCTGTTCCTGATTATTCTCTGAAATCTAATAAAATCAGCCCTGTAGCAGCCTCTTTTGATTGGCCTGCCTTTGACAGACTTAGCCAAGCTGTCTTAATGGGGTGAAGTGGCCTGTGCTGAGACAAAGGAGACATCTGGAGGGAGGAGTTCCTCAGCAGCAGAGGTCAGGACAGGAAGGGGGCTGGGTAGCCAAACTGGCCGTCAAAGAGGGAAAGACACTTAAGACGGACACAGTCCCACGCCCATTTCCTGCACCCCCAGCCAGATGGGAACACCTGTAATTGAATTAGGGGCTGATAAGGAAATCCCACCACACCTGGGGGTTGGCTTACCTGTACGTGAACCTCCAGGAGAGATTGTCTATGTTTTGGATGTTTGCTAACAGTGCTTTATGGAACAAGAAAATGTCACACTTCAGGTGAAGTGGTCATCACAGAGGGTGCCACTCTGCACCCCATTGGTCAGGGGTGCCCCTCTTCTTTTCAGTCCAGAACCCTGGATAAATATGGCAGAGCTGCCCAGCAACTCAGATTGCTGCCTGACAACAAGAAGAACAAGAAAGACTGCCCTGCTGAAGCCCTGGTCTGCATTAAGAAGGACTGGACTCTTAAGGACTGCACCTGTGGCACACTTTGGGCTTCACCACAAAAGGACTTTGCCTTGGCTGGTGTTGTGGACACTTCAAGACCCCAGAAGAACCTTCTGGAAGAAAATCCAGAAGTTTAGAATCATTTGGCGAATTTTTGGTAAAAGGATCTGTAAGTTGACTGACCCATTGTCAGGAGTCAAGCCGGCGAAGTCGAACCGCGACTCAACCTTGAACATGATGTTTGCCTGGCAGAAAGCTCCAGAGCTCTTCGCCATCTTCAATGAGAACCAAGCCCTCCAGGATTCACTGAGGCCTCATGGTGAAGTAAGCCGCCGTCATCGAACCGCAACCTGGCCTTCCAAGAGACTCACATGACGTTGAGAGAAAAAAAACTGAAAAGTGACTACGTGTGAAGGTAAATGTTTGACCGGCCCCAACCACCCCATTGTATCTGACCCATGTTCCATTGCATTTGCCCTGAGAGTTTGAATAGGCCCTATCAAGCACAACCAGATGTCCCCGGTTGGCCCTTTATGGTTTTAAGCACTTTTATTTTACATGTAATCTTTAAAAATGCATATCTTCGGTTACCTACAATGGATTTTTATCATTTTTATGTCATTTTGGTCATAGAAATATTTCCTTTTTTTATATTTGGTGTTTGGTTTTTATTGTGTGTTGTGTCTTACTTATTTACTATTGTTTTAAATGTTTTTACACCTGTCTTCTAAGTTCAGCCTGACTGTTCATGAGCCAAGCTACCAAGGGTTGAACAAGCATTCATTTATTGAGACTTGACTGGACTTTATTTGTGATTGCGGTGTATTACTGTAGTGTAGATACCTGCCTGTCCTTACGAACAAACCACCTTCCAACAAAGTGGAAATATCCCTAGACAAAAAAGAGACCACGCATACCTTTTACTTATAAAAATAACTCAAGAACCACTTTGCAAATGTTGCATGAGATCAGTCGTGTTATCCCCGGAATCCCTGGCGTGATTTGCACCTAACCTTTTTGCTTTCAGCCCTCCTGTTTTGCTGACTTTGTTTTTGCTGGCTTTAGGAATCTGTGCACTTTACCTCTGAGTGTTAACTGTCCTTAGTTTATCCCCAATTGGCATTTTTAATTTACTTGTAAGTCCCTTGTAAAGTTGTCCTACCTGTGCCCAGGGCCTGTAAATTAAATGCTACTGGTGGGCATGCAGCACTGATTGTGCCACCTACTTAAGTGGCACTTAAACATGCCTTGGGTCTACCATTGCAGCCTGTGTGTGCAGAGTAGCTCACTGCCTTGAGATGTTTTTTTTTTCAAATGATCACAAGGTCATATTTTCTTTTCAAAGTTAAGGGAAGACTGTGTTCATGTGGCATCATGATCATCAGGCTGCAGATAGTAGGGCCTGACAATGAGCAGTGCTCAGTCAAATTTGTGGGCCACTTTGGGGCTGAGTCATGGAGGTGAACAACTGAAGCACTGAGGTATTTGATTCTTAGAAACAAATCCTTGTCAACTCAAAATTGGAGTTGTGAACAAAGTGATGCTACTGAATGCTTTTAAATGAAAGAAAAATTAAATGGATAGTTACCTTAATTATTGAGTTAACCCTTCATTTCTATTTGCCCCCGTTTCAAAGTGTTACACTTACAAACAGCAGGCCCCTTTCTCCTGGTGGGCGTAAGTATATAGGAAAAAAACAGCCCTTTTTTAAATGAGAGAAATTTTAACCGCTACATTTTATTTCCATGATATGAAGTGTTTGAAATAATATTTATCTGCACATTTAATTTCTCCTAATCAAAAAAACATACAATGGTATGGTTGTGTCATTCATGTAATGGTGCCACATATAACCAAACGTATGTCTTGTGCTGCAAGTACATACAACACAGGCTCTCAGTCACCCATGCAAATATATTCCCTTCATACGCACACAAGTTCATACATCTCCAAAACCCACACTCTCACTGACACATATGGCATTAATGCCCATCAGAACAAAATCATTTGGAAGGCCATCACCAAGAAGGTGAGGACCCTGGGGTCTACACGCGGTGCAGCGTTTATTGTCAGAAGATTTGGGAGGACCTACGTTGCTGGACCAACAACTTATTAGAAGTCTAGCATGGCACGGCCTCACAAAATGGGAACCTCATGCGCTGCACCCTGAACCCCCTATTGGCTCGCATACTTGCTGTTGCCTATGCGGAGCTTGATGTGCAGTTGAGAGTCCAACAGCAGCATCAAAGGGGTAAGTTCTAGCTTGAGTTTAACACGTTAAATAACATAATATTTTTGCTGGAGCAACTAATTTTGCCATTAACATTAATATTTATACATATCCAACATGCAAGAAAAATTCTTGAAGGTATACGGTTTGCAGAAGGTGTATGATGATGTGTTTTATATATGAATTTGTAGAAAAAGATACCACCTGATTTCTGTTCACCATCAAAGGACTGGTATCAGCAGACATATGCTTGCCTAAACAGCAGATATACATCAGGTTGTTTGATGCTGTAATTAACAGCTGTACTAAGCAGGCCACTAGTCTTTATTGTGTCAAGTGTCCTCTTCCATAAGAAGAGATCATACAATAGAGCGTTCATGGGAGCTGCACTAAGGATTTGGAATTCGCTCCTACCGAATATTAGAAGAATCATTTATGTTCCATGATTCAAAAAGGAGACCAGGTCCTTTTTGATGGGTAAATTCCTCCCATAACAAACATAAGGCAACACTAAGACTAATCTGAGATTGGCAGACAACCCGTCGATCCTCTACATTCAGCAGTTCAAGTAGGCTACTGTAAGGATTAAGTCCTGTTAATCGCAGAACAAAGAAACTGGTCATTGCACAAACCAATTTACCTTTCTTTGATGGAACTCTAATGGCTATACTCAGCTTGGTTAGTTACAGTTAGTCCCTTGACCGTCAGCAGGGATGTTGTCCATGGACAAGTACCTCGATCAATGTATATTTGATTAGAGTAGCAATAATATAACGATTATAGATAGCTAGTTTATCAGTAGCGGTCTTATTTTGATACTTAATTATGTTATGGCATGTTTTATTATAACCTAGTGAATTTCTGTACTCTTCAGTCTGTGTGGGTTGGGTAAGGGTAAGCATATGCCAATATTATTGATTACTTGTCGCTAAAGAATTGGATATTCACTGATTTTGAATGTGGTTGTAATGTAAAGCGCTCTGACACCCACCTTTTGGGTCTTGTTTGCACTGTAGAAAACACTGAATAAAATAAAGAATAAAAATGAGTAAATATTTGAGGTCCGGACTGGCCGTAGCAGGCACCGGGCATTTCCCTGGGAGGCTGGAAGGGTGGGGGCCGGTTTTGGAGCAGTGGGGGCTGGTTTTGTTACTGGGGGCCAGTTTTGAAGTGGTGCTGCAATATCAGCCCCCAGTACAAAAAACAGCAGTGCTGCTGGTCGGTTTAGTTATGCAGCAGTGCTCCACACTTGCACCATAACTCACCCCCTACCCCCCTCGTTCCAGGGGGCCGGGCCACTAAAATTTCCAGGGCTGCTTTTTGTTCTCAGTCCAGCACTGGGTGTTATTCTCTTTCACTACTGTCAATGATGTAAATTGCGCCCTATCAGCAGAGACATAGCAAAAAATGCACCCCTTGATACAGTGGATGTTCCAAACATCACATTGGTAAGTTCGTTTTATACACAAACAAGAGCGAGCAATTGAGCCAAAATATCTAGTAAAATCAGATTAAATGACTACATTTTAGATTCAAAACATTTCTCAATTTTCTTTTATTACAAAATACTACTTTATTCATATTAAAAGTGACAGATTTGCATGGCGTCTTACTACTTCACAAATTTGCTTGTGAGCCAGTCTGTTTTTTTGAAAATAATTGTGATAGGCATGCAATTTTTGAGAAAAACACATACAGGGATGTGTACACATTGGTGACAGAGTAACACAAGCCATTTTCAATGTCCTTTGTTATATCCAGATAATAAATCAATGATGGAGAAAAATAGGATACTTAAAGGGACTTCTGCAGATGGAATATTCCATCACATGTATGTTGGAGTATCACTTCCATGTGGAAAAGTCAAAATCAGGCCCAACTCATTACCCTTTAGCAAATTGTAGAAATATAAAGGTGTAATCTGTTTATTGCAAATTGCATGCAAATCTTTTATGTAAAAAGTATATTTGTGTAAGTGTCTCAAATATTTACTGTAATGTTGTACCAATTTTTGCTTACAGTGAAAGGCAGCATATTTTGTACAACATTTTCACAATGGTAAAACAAGGTTGAAATTGCTTCAGCTATTTAGGAGTCAAATGTGATAATGCTGTAGCTCTGTACTAAAGTGGATTAGAAATGTATTAAGCTCAACTATTTATTTATGCTGTAGAATTCATTTATCAATTCACAAATAACATATTTTTTCATTTATTCTACAGCATATGTATATAGTGCATGATACATTGATAAGCTACTACAGTACTGATTCCATATAAAAAATTTTACATTTGAAATACTCTCTAGTTACTTGAATAAAGTGTTACCATTGTGAAATCCCCAAATAAAGTAAACAGGCTTTCATTTTATACACACATTGATACATCGCAGTATTTGTTGACACACATTGATTCATATTTTACTTTTATGAATGAAAATTATGCAGATTTTTGGGCCTTGTGTACACACTATACAAAGATATTTTTGGTTTATATCCTTTTTTGGTGACATAAGTTCTCTATTCAAAACAACAAAGTCCAACTATTCAGTGGAATTTAACAGTTCCTAGAGAGAATTCAAAATTAATAAGATACAAGATCATAAATGATACAGGAGCTATCACGAGAAAGTACAACACTGTGACCAAATGGTTTCTGAAGATGTTACCTACATGCATGAGATATTCATAATAAAGATCCAAAGTTTGTGAGCCTTGAAACAGGTGAATTCAGAACATTTGGAAAATGTTTTGAGATTACAGTTCATGATAAGTTCTATTAACACAGATACAATCAAACTTCTGTATCTGTCTTTTCAGCATCATCAGGAGCAGGCAAAGGAGAACATAGCCATGTAGTTGGGGAAGCAGCTGGACACTGTGTTTGAACTAGTAAGAACACTGACACAAATGCACACAGTAGCATGGAGGGTGAGGGGACTGGCATGGAGGCCATCAGCTCTATATCATATTTGGAGGCCTCCACAAGCGACCAGTCCCTAGTGGTGATGGACACCACACCAACTGTTCAATCTGCATCCTTGTCTTCCACCCAGAGGGTTATCTCTACTCTTCCTCTTGCTCCCCAAGATGGCCAAACCTACCCTCCCGAAAAGGGTTGGGGTCTCCATCACTGCAGACACCTCACTGCCTGCCCTTGTAACCCCTGCTGCGCTGAGTGTGGAGGCTATCGACCTCCTATCCATAATCTCTGTAGGCCAGATTGCACTCCTGAGTGCCATCCAGGCCTTAGTTGCCATATGCAACAAATGGTAGCATACCTCAAAGGCATTCATAGTGCTATGTCTGGCCTTCGGATATTAGTTATAGGACTACCCTCCTCACTGACCACAGCCTCCCAAGCAGACCAACTTTTTGGCCCAACTTATGTCCCTCCCCATTCCAATTCCCAGTTCCCAGTTCCCAGTTCCCAGACCTGTGTCAAGCTTACACACACATGCAGCACACCCACACATAAACACAAACACACCAAGAAACACAATCACACAGCCAAACAACATACAGACATCATACACGCAACCACCACCACACACACAACCACCACACCCACCACCACCACAACTTTCACCACAACCACCACCACACTCACCAGCACACCCACTCTCACCACAACCACCGCCACCCCACCAGCACCAGCACTCCCATCCCATCCCATTCCCACCCCACCACAACCATCAACACCCCCACAGCAACCAGACAGCCACAATCACCACCACACCCACCACCACACCCACAACCACCATAACCACCACACCCACAAGCACACCCACACCCAAAAGCACCACAACCAGACCAACCACCTCAACAGCACACTCATCTAAACAAACAAATTCACACAAATCGACACCTACACCCAAAACAACAGCAACCAAAACCAAACGCACATACTCACCCGAACACCCCACACCTGCAAAGAAACACATATCCAAACATACAAAACATACAACAGACCCACATGTAACTGCACAACAGACAGACACAAGCATGTCATACAGTTCAGCTCCCTTTACCTCCAAAACCCAGTCCTCTCCCACCCCTTCTACCTTTTATCCTAGTTCTGTTTTTATTTCTGCTCTGACATGCACCCCTATCAAACGCAAACCCCCCTTCTAAACACAAATCCACCCCCTACAAAACCCAAACCCACCACTCCCAAACCCAAACTTACCACTCACAAGGAAGGCCCTCTCCCCACTAGATGTCCCTTCCTGAGGAGGTTTGCCTTTGGCAGTCTGTTTGGGGCAACACTCCCACGTCTTTAAGTATCTAATTTATTAATGAAAAATATTTTAGTTTCACCAGTTTGTCCTGAAATTATTTTTCATTTTCTATTTATTGATTCCTAGAACTCTTAAAGATTAAAATGTGATTTACATATATATTAACCTACAATCATGACAGAAAATGCAACCGTTTTTTAAATTGTCTATTTTGCAAACGCCACACACTAGTAAAAAAAGTATGTGATGGACATTTTAAATTTTGTGCAAGTATTCATCATGATGATGAACGCTTACACCCACAAGTTAATTAGTCATATTTTAATTTTAAACACATGTTTTAATTTGAAACAGATGTGTTTATTTGAACTTGATAATTAATGAAGATACACACATATGCTTTGCAGACAAGAAGAAATGTTAAATTGATAATTATATTAATTGAAAAACTTTAGAACTGATATCGCTTTGACAGCTATTTCGAAACAAACGTTATCCCAATAATGGTTATTGCATCTGGTTATGATTTTATAGTTTCGAAAAATTAAGTTAACACACCTGTATGGTCAGTTTTTGTTTTTTGGATTGATGCCCATTTTTGTGTAAGTGTCCATTATCATGAAGGCAACTTGCACCAAATTTAAAATTACAATAAAATTATACAGGTGTGTTTCTTTAAATTTCTTAAATGGCACCATTACGCAAATATAAATTACACAATGGTATGTTATTGCTTGTAAGAGAATCCTGATCAAATGTAAACTGATCAAAAGGTGATAGGTTATTAGAGATGCTTACCTCTGATTTCGGTGACGACGGTGTGGATTTGTTTTGTGGTCAAGTAGGAACAGCAGAGGCAGGACTTGTGCGATCGGCTCCATGACAGTAAAGGAAGTGTGAAACAGAAAGAAGGTAAGTTTCAGCCTTATATCCACTCCAATCTGCCAAGTGAGGTGCAGGGGTTTCCACACCACAGTCACGTCGGTGGAAAGGCACATCGTGATTGGCCCGGAGGACAAACTGACTGCGCTTCCTCTGACAGTTGCTTTTGCTTATGGCACTGTCAACACAGGTGAACATACCTGGCGGAGTCAGCGGCACTCTGATGGTCTTTTGTCCATGGACCCACCAGCATCTAAATAGAGCAGGCAGACTGCATAGTAGGCGGATGGTGAATCCAACGGAAAAGCAACAGCAGGACCATTATTGCTAAGATCTAAATCAGGTCCTAAGTATTTATTACCAGAATTGTTCCTCGGATTTTTTAACAGGCATAACCGGAGTTCAAAAATTCTACTATAGAAAAAGGTTGTGGAGATAGTGTCACTAGAGAGTGGACGATGTACAAAAATATCATCTGACATGACTTTTATTTCCTAACTTTTGCTTACAAATTGTGGGGCCGATTCCGATCCTGTATTTTTTCGGTAAATTTTTCCATACAAATCGTACAAGTCCCGTACGACCCGTGAAGTACGATTCGTACGGGAAAAATACAACTTTTCCCGATCCGTTTTGTACGGATCGGCCCGATCCATACAAATCGGATCGGGAAAAGTTGTACCAGACGGACCCGGACAAATTGTAAAAATGCAGTCCAACCATACTAGTACGATCCGGACAGGCTTTCCGATTTACGATTTGTACGGAAAATGCCCCGTACACGGGGAATGCCATTACCCGCTACGAAGCGAACTTTGTACGACTCGTATCCCGGGAAAAGTTGTTCCCGGGGTGTGAGTCGTACAGGGGTACGAGTCGTACAGGCATACACCCCTGTGCATTGTGTATGTACGGTGTGTACCCCAACATCACGTATGTACTGTGCGTACCCCAACATCGCGTATGTACTATGCGTACCCCCAACATCGCGTACCCCAACATCGTGTACCCCAACATCGCAGACACCAACATCGCGAACCCCAACATCGCGTATGTACGGTGCGTACATACGCGATGTTGGGGTATGCGATGTTGGGGTACGCGATGTTGGGGGTATGATTCTGAACATGCACACTCACATAGAGACCAAAACAAAGGGCACATTCTACAACATTAAACTCCTAATTAAGCCCTTACTCCCACCAAATGACATAAAAACTGCCACACAAGCACTGGTACTATCCAGACTGGACTACGGAAACGCCACCGTCACAGGCATCCTGAAATCTTACTAGGCCCCTTTGAGAGCCACTCTTAATGCAGCGGCAAGGATAGTCACCGGAGCAAAAATATTTGATCACATCTCCCCCACAATGAATAGTCTAAAGTGGCTACCTATTGAAGTACGCTGTTGCTAAAAGACTGCCTGCCTCACCCACAAAGACCTCCACACTGGTAAACCAGCATACATCGCATCCAAACTCACAAAACCAGGCCAACCAAGAAATCTAAGAAGCTCCAACACACTTCTTCTCATTTCCACAAAAAACATGAACAAAATGCCCTCTCCTTCTTAGGCAATGCCCCCAAAATCTGGAACTCTTTCCCAGTACATATCCGAACTAACCCTTTCTTCATAAGCTCTAAAAGACATCTAAAAGAATTCTTGCTCATTCAACACCTCCAGGAAATAATGTCAAACTCACTCTGGAACTACCACCTCATTCTATCTAGCTTTTGCCCAAGGACCTTACACTGACCAGACTCTCTTCACTCTATGGATATTTTATTGTTACTGATAGATAATTACCTCAAAAATGTTGTAAAGTACTCTGATAACCTGCGGGCTAGCCAGCGCTATAGAAAACTCTTAAATAAATTAAAAAAAAATAATCTCACAATATACACCATCGGTCATATTAGGAAAAAGTTAACTGCAGGATTTTCACTGCTTCATATGAAACTGAATCAGCACAATTTGTGAAGTCTGAGGAGCAACAGCAAATGATCATACAGTTTGATTATTGAAAAATATTACAAAAACCTCTGCCAGATGACAGCACAGATCTTCACCTCTAAGCGTATACTATCAGCTCAATTTCTCACAATCTGAACTAGTTGGCAAATTGGATTTCTTTGATAATATGAATGAGTCGCCTGAAGCACTGATAATCCTTTAACTCCCTACAAATTTCTCCTACAAAAAATACTCAATGCTAATAGATGAACAATACTGTATAATCCAGAAATACGTATTAGGCAAATGTTACTTACTGGCCATCATATGATGTCAGAGGTTGTTTAGCAATTCTGATCCTACTAAAGAACACATTGCTTCCTACTAAAGGGCTTGTTTTTCCATATCCTCAATGAAAACACCTAGTAGAATTATTGGAGACTTTGGACTGAAGCCATAATGCAGTTCAAAAGAGATTGTCTATATTATATTGACTTTGAGCCCACCAGAAGGCATATATACGAAGCAGGAAACTATTCGCCATAGCTCCAGTGGCAAGGTATGATAAACGATCTAGAGAAGGTAGGGATGTTTTACCATCATATAATAATATAGTATTTCTTTAAAATAGGGCGAGTTGATTTTTATATCAACTGTCTTCTTTATATATTGTGTCCTATATTTGCAGGGAACAAGCGGAGGCTGTTCTATCTTGTGCGTTACTTCCTAATAATAACAACGGAAGGAAGAAAAATTACGGTATATTATTAGAGTGATTGTTATTCTGCTATCCATAGCATGTCTATATGAATAAAACAATACAAATACAATAATATAATTAAAACTAAAAAATTCCTGCTATTTTCTCTTAGGGTGGACGTGTCTGCCATACCCTTACTGATCGTGTGTGGGTGGTTTGAAGGTGCCTAAACCACCACAATAAAAGAAGAAATAATTTCCCCCCTCTCCTTTGATCATTGATAGTTAAGACAACGGGTGGGTATATGTGAAGCAATGTGTATATGAGTATGTAGGTTATTGTCTGTGTGGAATGGGTTAGATAACTATTGAATCATCATGCTTGAAGCCAATATTGTTATATAAAATGTTTATTATAATGACAAATGTTTATTTAAACATCTGTTTGCTTCAGTAAGACATTATATGAACAAGATATATTTGAAGAGTAAAATGAGTGTATTTTGTATTTTTAATTTACTTTTTCATATAGTCATTTTTAGATAGATGGGGAGATACTGATTTGTCACATTAAGCCTGAAGAAGTTGGTGAATCGAACTGTGCCACCGAAACGCGTCGCTTGCTCTGTGTTCATCTAGCACTCAAGTATTCCCAGGGGTCACCAACAATAAGGAAAAAGAAAAAGTGTTGATCTCTGTATATCTAACTGTTAAACTTGTTGTGCTTCTTGGACAAGATTGATATTTATATCCCCAAATAACTGTTGTTTTTAAATATTTTATATTCGTTTTTTATTATTTGATGTACATTGATGATGTGGATTTTTATAAAATAACATTTCATTATGAGAAAACTATAAACTAAAATAAATAACTTTTATATCACTTTTGTTGGTTTCGATTGAGCGCTGATGATGTGGATGGTGTATGCTTAGTGGTTGAAAATATTTGTATGCTTTGATAAAGGTGCCCAAAGGGATTTAGCCTTTGACAGAAGTATATTATATTGACATCAACAATTTCAAAGGATGAAAGAACGATATTTCAAATGTTTTCCTATGTTATCTTATCCAGAAACCCTCAAGTCAATTTCAATCATGTCTGCTGTACCAGACATTGGTGTATTTTCAAAAGGTCTTGAACAAATGCAAAAGGCTGACCATGCCCCACAGCAACACCGACAGCACAGGCAACATCAGAAGGTACAAGCAATTGCACATACATGTGCCCTCATGTGACTCACAACCTCAATTGTGAACTTGACAAATGGCCCAAGGCCATACTTATAACACATCTGCTTTAGAGACATTGGGAAACCTATTAGAAAGACAAGAGCTGGCCTTTTTTCAGATGACCCATGGACATTGATTCACCAAAATGATATGAGTAGCGGAAGTGATATCACACACCCTTGACCTTAATGACAGGAAGTGACATCATATGACCTTTGACCCTCAATCTTCCTATGGAGCGATGTCCCTCGACTTTAACAATGATAACATCACAATAATTGACATTGCTGAAGTTCCATAATAAATGCATGATTAAGATAATACACAACATAGACACACCTGTTTTAAATATCGCCTGTATTAGGCTGCTGGTGTGATATGGAAGGGGACTGTTACTCATTTCTCTTAGTATTACATGAACATGAATGTTTTCATCTGAAGAAGATATAGTGCCACATGAAACACAAACGCACTGGGAACCTACATTTTTTATACCACAAGCTATTATTTTTTAATAGTTCCCCTGCTGCATACTGCAATGAGTAATGTGTTGATAAAACATGGGGAGAGAAAGAAAGATATTTAAATAAAAGAATAGTAGTTATGTTCACATCAATTAATTGTAGACCCCATACATTGAATGTGAACAATATTATTGGCCTACATTATTCCTTACTGTTAAAACTTATCAATTTAAAATAATTCACAAGATTCTATCACAGGTAGAGCACAGAGGTGAAGGTTTCATACAGACACTTCATTTTCCATATATTTGCAATAATGAACTGTCAATAAAAGTATTTTAAATGTTTATTTTTTAGTTCTATTTAAATAGAATCAAAAGAGTGCACATTGCACTGCTGAATATATTATTTTTACAAAACCTAACACGTAATGTCCCAGTATCAATCCCATTGGAAGCTTCACAAAGTAAACAGTGATCATCAACACACTACTAATCTTCTAAATGGCCATGGGCCTTTCTAGTCTAAAAATAACGTACAATATGTTACTGCCAGAATTTTGCTACAAGTGCTGTTCAAAAAGCATGGTTGACTCTTATGTCACAAATGATCTCTAGCATGGGGGATAAGCATTATGCCATGATCTCCCCCTTCCTATATATGACAGTTATCCCCCTTTGCCACAAAATATCTTCCATGTGGCAGTACCACCAATTTGCATGGGTGCTTACTATGCCAAGAATTACCTCCAGTGCACCAGTGCCAGCGGTTTTCTGCAGGTGTTCCTACGCCAAGAATTACATCCCGTACACTATTGCCAGCATTTTGTCATGGGAGTGCCTATATGCCAAGTATAACCTCTGTTGTGTCCTCATTTGTCACAGGTGCTCTTTGTATGAAGAACTCTCTCTAGTATGCCAGTGTCATACGATTTCCATTGGTGCCTCTGAAAGGCAAGAATTACCTCCAGGAAGCCAAGTTCAAGAGCACACTTGTAGGTATAACATCCCACTCTCAATAATACTCACTTATATTCACTCATTCAAACTGTCACTGATACATTCTTATTCACTTGCACTCACTCATTCATTCTCACTCACAGTAACACTCACTCACTGCCACTCGCTCTCACTCATTCTTGCTCACACTTCCTTACACTCTCTAACATTCCCTGACACTCATACTCATTCATTCTCACTCACATGCTCTCACTTTTTTTGCAGTCACTCTTTCTCTGACTTACTTATTCTCATTCACTAACTCACTCATGCTCACTGGCAATTAAGGGCATGCTTATTAAAGAAAAAGGTAGCACCATGCAGCACAACTACCAACGTTGCTACACTGCCTTGCTCTATAGGAAGACTACCTTGCCAAGCCATATCTACTAAGATATGGAACCACTGCTGTCTTTCCTAGTGCTGGTACTAAAACAGACTGCCTGGTACCATATCCACACTCCTTTGCTACACAGTGCAAAGGTGTGGCATAATATCTAGCATATGTTTTGTTCTTAAAGGTTAACCATACAGTGCAAAATGCTATGCCATGGCGAACTTCAAAACTTTTCAGACATTGAACTTGTGTTGTATAGTGCAGCAGACATGCAATGTATAAAGAGTTAGAAGAAATAAAACATTTCTCCTTCTTAAAGACTGCCTCAAGAAGGTGATATGCTTGGTGCTAATCTCTGTCTATCATTTTTACTAGATAGGTCATTGTGCCAAAAAACCTGGGTTGTTGCTTGTAAATGCCCATGCAACACACATGTAATACAACTGTGATTCAAAGTAGCGCAAAGCAGCACAAAGCATTGAGGGGCATATGTAGAAGGGCTTTGAACCACCGGAACATCAATTTTTCCATGGTTCTGGTGGCGCAATACCGTGCTTCATATTTACAAAGCGGCATTAAGCCACTTTGCGTGGCTTAACGCTACTTTGTGAATATTTTCCTCTTTCACAGAGGTATCTGCATGAAAAGGGCATGCAATGGGTTTTGCTGAGGGCGTTCCACCACAACAGCCATTGATTTTTTACTCTGCCCAAGATTTACAAGGATTTGTAAATCTGAGGCAACGCCAAAAGCTAACCTCACTGAAGAGCATTTTTGCTCTATCTGTGTGTGCTGCATTCTGCAATACACATAGAAAGAGCAAATCACCTTTAAAGGTTGTTAATGTGCAGGAAAGTGTGATCCTTCCTGCACATAAGCAATCATCCCTGCAACACAGGCACCCTTGTACCATGGTGCAAGGGTGCCTGCATTGCAGGGATTCAGTCGTGCAATGCAGGCACACTTGCACTATGGCTCAAGAGTGTCTGTGTTAGCGCTAGGCAGCTGTTTTCAGTGTAATCGCAAGGGAATCCACAGGGGTGCACTGTATTTTTGTAAATATGGTACATCCCTACATTTTTTAAATGATGCAGCGCTGCACTGCTAAATTGCGTGCAGTGGTGATAATCAAAAAGAGCTAGCTGTACTAGTAAGGCTCATGTAGTGTGTGTCAGAAAAACATTAGTTTTTATGAAGGCCCTCACCCACCAACCTAGTTGGTGGCATGTTTCATCATCGCACCTTGGGTGCCTCGGGTGTGCTGCGACGCCTGTTTACAGAGGAGCGGATAGTGTTAAGTGAGTGTGCAGTGATGGTGTAAAGGGTGCAAGTTAAAAAACTGTCCTAAGTGTCCCAAGATCCACAGGATAATTTATTTGTGGGCCCTTGGCAGTGTTTAAAAGCAAGGCTAGAGGATGTGGTTGGAGAGACTTATGGGCTCCCACATCCGGTGTGGTCAACTAGTTTCAGACAGGTCTAGTGTTAATTCTGGCTTTCATCAGGACCTATATGTGAAGGTGAGTTAAAAGGGGGTTTACAGAGTATGTATACGCTCCTAAGTGACGCACTCGCTAAGGTGCGGTAATTGTAAGAGGATGTTTTCCTCTAAGTTTGTACCTGTGAAGATAAAAGGACAAAACAACATATAGACACACACATATAGATGAGAATCAGGCTAGGCACAGTTATTTTAGTGACTTCATTTGCGTTGTGCCTTAGTGATTTGTTGGATAAAAACGGAAGTGTAGTATCAGGTCATTTCATGCTTTAGGATTGATGTAGGAGAAGGATTAACCTCCGGATCTGGTTTCCGTATGTGTAGGATTTGTGTAAGTAAAGCCCAGATGTGTCAAGGTGACTGGAAGGTTTGTGAAAGAAGATGCAATGGTTGAGTTATCTTTGGCCAGTGTTATGTATTTCCTTAAAAGTGTGGGCGAGGAGTTTGAATTGTGCTCGTTTGCGTATGGGGATCCAGTGATGCTTCTTCAGGTGTAATGTGATGTGAGTGCAATGTGGGAGTTTGAGAGTGTTTTCAGGTGTTGAGTTCTGAATGGTATGCAGCCTTCTTATGAGTTTTTTGTTCATTCCGGCATAGAGGATGTTTCCGTAGTCCAGCTTGCTGGTGACCAGTGAGTCCATGATGATTTTCGGGGTGCTGATTGGGAGACATTTGAAAATATTCCTCAGCATCTTCAAAGTATGAAAGCATGAGACAGTGAGAGCATTGACTTGGACGGTCATGTCGAGTTTGCTGTCAATGATGATCACAAGGTTCTTTGTGTGGGTGTCAGTCCTAGCTCTGTTGGCCACCAGGTGGAGTTCAATATTGTTGTGCTCTTCTTGAGGATGCCAATTTCAGTCTTGCAGGTGTTCAGCTTTAGACAGTCAGTCAGTCAAATAACTTTATTCGATTTAGAAGAATCATAAAAGTACACAAAAAAGAGAACATACATTCGAGAATAAACATTTTCTACACCAGAAATGTAGAATATACAGGACAATGACAGATTATAGCCTGATCACACGACCCCTATAAGTTGCTTTTACATTGCATAACGTTTCCTTATTATAAAAACAATTTTGATAAAACTAAGCACTGAGCTGCAAATAGAAACAGTTGATAATGACCATAAATAAATAAAACCCTCCTTATAGGAGCTGGGGTGAATTGTGTTTAAAATCGGTTTAAGGAAACGCACCCTGGGGTCTTTTTACAATGTGCAAAATAGCATAATGTGCATTGTGCTTTGTTGTGCTAAGTTATTACATGGACAGGGGGATCGTCTCTCACACCACCCCACCTGTTTCGGAAAAGCTACAAGAAAGTACAGGGTGCCTAGGCGTAATCTGGTCATTAAAAAGCATGAATGGGGAGGAGCCTAGCGCCGGACCAAGATGGCCGCGTAACGTATGGGCTCTGTCACCACCACCCCCGAGTCTGATATCCTGAGCATCATCCTGCCCCGGAGGAATGGCACACAAGAGAGGGACACTTGCAGTGCCGTCCGGCAAAAATCCGGTGTCCCGACGTTGCTGGGGACCAGAGATACGGCTACCGCAAGATTTGGCCTGGTTGACACGGGTGGAGCGGGGGCTGGAGTGAGACGCGAGCTGCTGTGGGGTAAAAGGAAAGCGGCGGCCCGGACCGGAAGTCGCCGGTTGTGCAGTCACCCCCGTCTGCCGATGCCCTGAATCCTGAGGGTGGCTGACACGGTGCGGGACGTTTCCCCCCCACCCTCATCTGGCGCCTGATCCCTCCCGTCAGGAGCTGGCACTGCGGGACGCCCATGTGGAGCAGCGCCGTTGGAGCCCGCCGTGGCACGGCAGTGCGACCGGGACTCAGCAGGTCCGTGTGAGGATCGGGGGTGAGTGACTTGCGTGGCGGTCCCCCCTCCTCTGAGAGACACAAAGGTGAGGGGCGAGTAAAGATTTTCTCCTGCCTGCAGCGCCATTATGGGTGCGGGACCGCCGTCCGGCCCAATTTTCAGCGGCACTTGAGTGGAGCTGTGCTGGTGAGGAGCGGTGACCGCGTGAGACTGGGGCCAGCGCTGTCGCTGCGGATGCAGGGGTGAAGGACGCCAAGCAGGAGGAACAGAAGCGGTCAGTGATTTCCCTAGAGACAAGTACCTGGCCAGTGTGGGGTACTGTGGCCCCAACCCCCCCTTCAATTTTTATATCAAGGGAGGAACATTCCTCCCGAGCTGGGAGTGGGCCAGCGGAGGTGGGGGTCGTGTGGTCCATGGAGATTGGGGCTACGTCGCTTAACACAGTTGCGGTACTCTGAGTGTGTTGCCGGTGTGCAGTTGGTTTGGGCGCTGCCCTGGAACTGGTCCTGTGTGGGGGGGGCTGAGTATTTCTGCAGGCAACAGATCGTAGAAATGGAAACCCCTTAGCAGGAGCCACTGGTGAACACTGAGACTTGGCCTACACATGGCGTTTAAGCCAGACGCACGCAAAACCCAGCCTAGGCTGACCAAGGGCATGCGACAGGTCCAAGCTAATAAGCTAGACCGCTATACTCTACTTAGGGGCTCACCGACAGACTCTCGGCACGCCCCATCGGAGGGGGGAGACTCCACACACCCAGTTTCAGAAGTGACCTTGCAGGACGTTATGGCGGCCATAGATCATAAATTGGATACGGTCTCTATTGAGGTAAATCTAATTCGGGCTGACCTCACCAAAGTAAATGAAAAAGTCAAATCACTGGACATAAAGACAACTAGCTTGACGGAGGATGTGACGCAGCTTCAGCGTGAAGTACGTGACCTGAAATCTTTCTGTGAATCAGCCAAACGGAATCTGGACAACTATGTAGGGAGATCTCAGCGCAACAACATCCGCATCCTGGGAGTGCCTGAAAAATCAGAAGGCCCGGCTCCAGATCTGTTTGTAGAGGAGCTGATCTTAACACACCTCAAGCCCAAGGGCCTTGGTAAATTCTTCACTATTGAACGGGCGCATAGGGTCCTGGGTGGGCGACCCAAGCCGGGAACGCCCCCGCGTCCGATGTTTGCACGGGTCCTAAGCTTTAGAGGGAGACACAATCCTGCAAGCCGCCCGTGCGGCACCCCCTTTGCGCTATGAAAATGCCACTCTCTCCTTCTTTCCCGACTTCACGCAGCTGGAACAGAGACAACGCAGAAACTTTCTCGCCATAAAGAAGAAACTCAGGGACAAAGGACTGAAATATGCCATGATGTTCCCGGTGAAACTGCGAGTTGAAGTTGAGGGTAGAGCATGGTTTTTCGACAATCCAGAGGTGGCGTCTGACTGGCTACTGGCTGGACGGCCATCACCTCGGTGGCGCTGGGACTCAGAACAATGGAGGAGAACAGGAGACACAGGAACGAGAGTGAGAGCCGCTTGAAAAGATCGACGAACAAAGGTCAGGTAGAGGGGTTGGGAGCCCCGTAATTGGACGCAAACTTTGTTCGATCCTCAGGGAACATTTTACTTATGTGGACAGTGACTTGGGAAGTGGGGGGTTGGAGTGCCGTCCTTCCTCCTTTTAAATATCTTTAGTTAGTTGTTAGTATTTGTGTGTAGAGCGACAGGCACTCTGCCAGTTTTGTTATGTGCGGACACCGCAAGCAAGGGTGCAGGGAGGGGGGGAGTTGGGTGGGGTGCATACTGTTTCTTCATTTTGAATTTGAATTGTTTTTCATTTTAATTGTTTCGAAACCATTAAAGGACCATGCAGGGCAAGATGGACTTCTGCACGGACATAGTGATGAGCCACGGGCGGGGATTGGGGGTTAGCGTACTAAGTTGGAATGTAAATAGACTGGGAGACAAGATAAAGAGAGGGCTGGTCAATCAGTTCATCAGAAGGCAAGCCCCAGACGTGATTCTGTTACAAGAAACGCACCTAAATGGGAACAAGTGCATGGCCCTACATAGGGGAGGGTAAAAGCTGGTGGCGCACACGGGATTCACCTCTGGGTCATGAGGGGTGGGCATACTGATCAAAAACTCATTCCCTTTCACACTACAAGCCACGTGGTCAGACAAGCGTGGTAGATATGTTGGGATGTCGGGCCAATGGGAAGGGAAGACAGCCACGTTTGTCTCAATTTATGTCCCCCCAGGCCTGCAGATGGACACATTCAAAGACCTGAGCTCGATCTTCTTGACTTTTCCACTGGGACTCTTGGTGCTGGGTGGAGACTTCAACGCGGTAATGGCTAGGGAACTAGACTGACATCCGCCTCGTGCACTTAGGCCCACTCAGCGGTGGCTTCCTGAATTTTTGGACACAATGGGACTGGTGGATGGCTGGCGGGCACATAACCCAGGCAGAACACACTATACACATGTTTCGGGCGCGCACCACAGATTGTCCCGAATAGATTATATCCTTGGTCTGGCTGCGCAGGCCCATGCTCTCCGTGAGGTGCGTCATATGGGGCGCGGCATTTCAGATCACTCCCCTGTATGGCTCAAGATGGAACTAGACCAGGCTGGTGTTGGTAGAGTAGCCCCCATCAATCCATGGTACTTGAAAGACCCGACTACAAGAAAGAATATTGCCAAAGCCACTGATAGATACTTCCAAGAAAATCAGGGCATGGTTGAATCAGCCCAGACCCTGTGGGAGGCCAATGAAACTGTCATCCGGGGAGAGGCACTCTCCTTGATAGCAGGGAAAAAGAGGGAAAGACAAGTTGAACTTGAACGAGCAGAGGAGGACGTACTAAAATCAGAAGAGGAAATGGCCCAAGCGGTAACCCCTGAGGGCCTTCACCTCCTGAAGTTAAGGCAAGACGAGTTCCACAGCATTGCAGTTCTGGGCAAACTGGGCTTCGGGCCAGAGTTCACGAGCTGGATTCGCCTCTTGTATTCTGACCCGATGGCCCGGGTAGTGGTGAATAATCGCAAATCCCCGGATTTCCAACTGAGCAGGGGCACTCAACAGGGTTGTCCCCTGTCCCCGCTTCTCTTTGCATTGGCATTGGAGCCACTGGCGGCATGAATCAGGCAGGACCGCTCCATACGTGGAATGCGGTGGTCGGTGTAATGGGAGGACAAGATCTCCCTATATGGTAAAATGGTAATGGTAATGGTAAAAGTATTTCTAAAGCGCTGGCATTCATCCCGAAGGATATCATGGCGCTAAGATTGTACAATATACAGCGAGTTCATAGGGGTCAATACTAGTTTAGTGAGTCTTGGGGAACAACATGGTTTTAAGTTTCTTTCTAAAGGTGAGGTAATCGTCGGTCAGTCTTAAGTCAATTGGTAGTTTGTTCCACATGTTTGCAGCCAGATGTGAGAAGGCACGGCCACCCGCCCTAGCCTTCTTTATACGGGTGGCTGCTGCTCTTGCGGTAAATTGAGATCTAAGATTTCTGTTTGGAGCATAGAAATTGACTCTATTTTTCAGGATGGTCGGGCCGGTATCGTGTAATACTCTATAGGTGATGCACAGAATTTTGAAAGAGGCCCTTTCTCGCATAGGCAGCCAGTGCAGGGTTTTTAGGCAGCTAGTAGCGGAGTCGTATTTCTTTTTGTTGCATACGGCTTTTGCTGCCGCGTTCTGAACAATCTGAAGCTTTGAAAATAGATAGTCTGCCATGCCAACGAACAGGGAATTCCCATAATCGAGTCTACTGATTAATAGTGACTGGACTAGGATCTTTCTGCATTCCAAGGGAATCCAGGGAAATACTCTTCGTAGCATTTTCAGAATCGCGAAGCCTTTACCACAGGTGATTGTTACATGGTCTTTCATTGACAATACATTGTCAATATGGACTCCCAGATTCTTTGCCATCAGAGTTGGTTTGGGGGGTGTGCCAAGGCTGTTGGGCCACCAGGTGTCATCCCAGAGCTGTTGGGAACCACCGAACAGTAGAATCTCCGATTTATCGGCATTTAGTTTCAGGCAATGATTGTGCATCCAACTAGATAGTTCGGAAAGGCGATTGAGCAGTCTGTTTTTAGAGCCATCATCGCCATCTAATGCAATCATTAGTTGCGTATCATCTGCATATGAACAGATGTTAACGCCCCACTTCTTCCCAAGGGTGGCCAACGATGAGACATAAACATTGAATAACGTTGGGCTTAATATGCAGATGATATTCTGCTCTGTCTCACCAACCCAAGAGCATCATTGATCTGCCTCCTGGACGTATTGGCAATCTTCGGCAGGTACTCTGGTTTCACTATAAACTGGTCCAAATCGGTGCTATACATCCTACGAGGTGACCCGCCTGCCATTCCGAGCACATGCCCGATCCAGATTGCTCTTGAAGGTTTTCGATACCTGGGTATTTACATAACACTAGATTTGAAACTTCGCTTTACCAGCAATCTAGACCCGCCCATGCTGAGACTTAGAAACTACGTCGCTCACTGGAAATCCCTTCCGCTCTCCATGCTAGGTAGAGCGGTACTTTTCAAAATGATGGCTCTGCCTCAGTTCCTGTATGCACTCCAAAATACAAGGGATCCGGTCCCGGCATCCTATTTCAGAGAAATTGAGAGCCTCCAGAGACAGCTCCTTTGGGAGGGTAGGCCTCGAATAGCGTTTGCGAAGTTAACTCTCAATTGGTATGATGGGGGAATAGGATTACCTGACCTAAAGAAATATTACTGGGCGTCCCACCTTGCGGCTATTAACCATGGGATTTACGGCTGCCCCAATGATCCGGGGTACGCCATGGATAGGTGGCAGGTCCCAGGGGGAGAGTATACTAGAGCATTATATGCTAGGCCCCGTAGATTCCCACTGACTGGCCCAATGGCGCACGCCGTCCAGATATGGCATGCAGTCACTAGACACCTGAAGTGGGAAAACAAAATCACACTAGCCACTCAAGTGGGATCTCATCGGGATCTCGCGAATCCAAGATGTTTGGGGGAAAGGAACTATCCACACCTTTGACTCACTCAAACTGCAGTTCAGTTTGAATGATACCGAGTACTTCCGTTACCTCCAGGTTCGCCATGCGCTGCTCACCCAAATCCTTAAGGATACGACTCTACCAGAAGCCTCTCCCCTAGAAGACAGGGTGCTAGACGGACACCTACCAGAAAAGACTATTTCTCTGATATATAGGAAATTATCCAATAATATGGAGGATCCTTTGCAAACCCTTTAAAGATACTGGAACGGAGATGACCCAGAATTAGACGATGAAGGATGGCAGGAGGCGGTCTCTTCCCCACGGGGGGTTGCAATCCAGGCCAGGCTGAGATTAGTGCCGTTTAAAATACTGCACAGATCCTAAGTTACGGGTCCTGGCCTGGTTCGAATGGGTCATTTAGAAAGTGGAGAGTGCAGAAGGGGATGTGGGGAACTGTGCACATTCATTCATATATTGTGGCACTACCAATATATACAATCATACTGGACAGATGTCCATCACACATTGCGAGCGGTCCTGGGGGTCGACTTGCAGCCAGATGCTCGTAGATGCATATTAAATGTCTGGGAACCCACTGATCTCACCACTTACACCACACAATGGGCAATGCTAGCATTCATGATAGCGAAGCGTAACATCACTCAACAGTGGGGCACCAGTCAACCGCCTCAAGTAGGGAGGTGGAGGTAGGATCTAGACTGGTGCATGTTCAGGGAGAAATCAGCCTATATTGCCAGGGGATGCCCTGGGAAATGGAATCAGGTGTGGGAAGCATAGAACCATTTCAGGGGCGATATTTGTCACCCGTCAGACCGGCAGATAGAGACTGATGCGCTTGAATCCCCTTGATCTACTCACTATAATAACCGTGTATATTTTGGAATGTGTTCAATGTCAATGAGAAATGATGAAGTTGTCTGCCTGTAACCAATTGATGTGTTTTGGTCGAACTGTTTAATAAAAAAAAAATATATAAAAAAAAAAAGCGTGAATGAGCTTGTAGAGCGAAGGACAAATAAAATTGTTGCCGTTTTGGGGGAGAACAGTCCAATCTTTCCATAGTCCCATGTGATATTCTCAAGTCAGATTGGTATGCATCTATTATAAACGTTTTCATATTAGATCGTATGGTCTCTGGCTTGTCATAAAAGCTTTCTAGTCCTATCTTATAAAAAGTTTGTTTAACATAACGTAACCACGGGACTGTCCTTGCATTATCTAAATTCTTACAATCTCTTAAGATGCATCGTGAAAAGGAAAGTTCTTCTGTAATCCAAATTTCCCCCCACAGAAACAGGGGGCCATATGTATGCTATCTACAATGTAGTCCATGCCCACTTCAGAATGGCAATATGATGTTGGGGAGCTATTAGGGATGAGTAAAAGCCTCTTTAGAAATGTATTCTCTAATGTTGGAATTTGCACGCTCTTATGATATCCCCATACTCCAGCACCATAAGTGGCCCCCACCAAGCATTTGGATTTATATAAAATTATCATCTCGGCTACGGGCTTATGGCCAAGTTTGGCAGCAAAATTAAACAACCCCTAAATGGCTCTACTATTTTGTTGTACCCTGGATACTATAAGTTGATACCAGTTTAAGTTAAAGTTAAAAACATTCCCCAAATAGGACAAACTGTTCACTTTGTCAATAACTTTTCCTTTAACTGTATATTTTGTTAATTTTGTTGATTTTGGCCGACAGACCATAATAAAAGATTTCTTAAAATTCACCTTCAAATCTAATGACAACATATACTCAGTAAACCCCTGAAGGCCATTGGCTGTCAGGGCCATCAAGACTGTGTCGTCTGCATAAGACAGCAGAGGTACCTGTTTGCCTTCAATTTTCGGAAAATCCAAATGTTGATTTAGCAGAAACTGTTCAAGGCCATTGGTGTATACCAAAAACAGAAAAGGAGCCAATATGCAGCCTTACTCCCTCTGTTGATGCAATGGGCTTGGTCTTTTCTCCCCCTGGCCTGTAACAGATAACTACAGAGGTGGAAGCATGTAGTCTACGTAGGAAGGTAATGAGTGGTTCCTCAAAGCCCAGATCTTCCATTAGTGACCATAGCTTCCCCCGACACACTGTATATAAGGCGCTGGATAAGTCCATGAAGGCCAAGTGGGATCGAAGCCCCCCTGGCCTTCATGTACTTACCCATGATCATGGACAGATTAAGACACTGCTCAGTTGTTCCCATTTCCATCCTAAACCCGTACTGGGTCTGTGATAATAGGCCTGAAGTATTAGCCCAGGACTCTAAAAGTGCAAGGATTACCCTTCCCATCACCTTGCACGTAGCATCTATTAGAGAGATCGGCCTATAGCATGATGGGTCATTTCTGATTCCCTTTTTAAAAATTGGCACCACCACTGCTTTTTTCCAAGATACTGGTATTTGGCCCACTATAACTACTCTAAATACATTTAGTAACAAGGGGCCCCATATCACTGGGTTTCTTTTAAAGAAGTCCTAGGGTGCCCCGTCTGGCCCTGGGGCTTTGGAATCAATACCTTTTCGCAGGGCCTCCTCCACTTCACCTAAAGACAGGGATGCACTTAGCTGCTGAGCAGTTTCAGGATTAGAGTAGTGAGACTCCCAGGTTGTCCCTGTGATGTTAGATTCCACGCTCCTAGTTTCATTTGTAAAAAGTGGACAGTTTATCTGTGCCGTACCATTATTAGGCATTGGTTTGATGAGTGTGACCCACTGGTTTGAGGGTGAGGTTGAGGTTGAAGTTGACTGTCAACCAAACATCCCTGTGAGCCTAAGGTACAGGGGTTAGTACAAACTAGTTGAGTGTGGGGATCCAAGGACAGTCTGCGCTCTGTTAACTATATTTCATGAATGAAAGCAGATTCTGCCCTTAGTAAAAACGCATCCAACATGCCAACTACCCCTTGTCCAACTTTTAGTTTTGACATGATTTACTATCCCTCCTTTCTTTGTACCACAATCAATTAATAAGGTCAGTAGGGTCAATGATGCCAGTAGCGATACACTGCAAGTTCAAACTATACCTTATAAGATTGTGCGCTTATCAAGGGTGGCCTCTGATGTGGAAGCTGGAAATAATGTGGCCCTGCCCGGCCTCCTTCGGCCTCTGACAGGCGCAGACGGGCCTGCCCTTGGCCCAGGCTTTGGCCTGGCATGGCCCGGGCACGCCCGCATGCGTCCCGTGCTGCGGGCAGAGCTTATCTTGCGCCTCCAGGCGCGTGTGTAGCGTCAGGTGGCACCGGGGGTGCTGGGAAATGAAGTCCGGGCATTCTCCTCACAGCGCACGTCACCCAGCGATGGCCGTTCCCCTCACGGTGTTTGGCGAAGCAACCGACAGCAGGTAAGAGCCGTTTCCCTCACGGCAAGGTTTTCAGCAGTGCAGTGCAGTCTCTAAACGTCCCGCGCTGCAGGAGGTGGGCGGAGCTTATATCGTGACTCCAAGCGCGTGTGTAGCGTCACGTGGCACCGGGAGTGCTGGGAGATGAAGTCTGGCAGTTCCCCTCATGGCGTGCGTCACCCAGCGATGGCCGTTCCCCTCACAGCGTTTGGCGAAGCACCCGACAGCAGGTAAGAGCCGTTTCCCTCAGGGCAAGGTTTTCAGCAGTGCAGTGCAGTCTCTAAACATCCCATGCTGCGGGAGGTGGGCGGAGCTTATATCGCGCCTCCAGGAGCTTGTGTAGCATCAGGTAGCGCCGGTGGTGCTGGGAGATGAAGTCCGGCCATTCTCCTCATGGCGTGCATCACCCAGCGATGGCCATTCCCCTCACGGCATTTGGTGAAGCAACCGACAGCAGGTAAGAGCCATTTCCCTCACGGCAAGGTTTTCAGCAGTGCAGTCTCTAAACGTCCCGCGTTTTAAAATATTCCTCAGCATATTCAAAGTATGGAAGCATGAGACAGTGAGAGCATTGACTTGGGCGGTCATGTTGAGTTTTCTGTCAATGATGATCACAAGATTCTTTGTGTGGGTGTCAGTCCTAGCTCTGTTGGCCACCAGGTGGAGTTCCATAGTGTTGTGCTTTTTTTGAGGATCCCAATTTCAGTCTTGTAGGTGTTCAGCTTTAGACAGTTATTCTTCATTCAGTGGGCAATTTCAGTCATGCTAGCATTGAACTTGATCCCTTTAACTTTTCAGTGAGGGGGAAAATGAGTTGTATGTCATCAGCATAGGAGAGGATGTTGATATCGAAAGAATGGATTATGTTGGCTAGAGGGATCATGTATATGTTGAAAAGGGGTGGGCTCAGGAAGGATTCTTTTTGAACTCTGCAGATGAGATTGTAGGTGTCCAATGTGTACAGTGCCAGGCTGATTGATTGGGTTCTTCCAGTCAGGAAGGAGCAGATCCATCAGAGTGCATTTCCTTGGATTCTGATGTTATTTAGGCGTTGGGTGAGGTTGGGGTGGGAGTCTCTGTCAAATGCTGTGGACAGATTAGGAGGAGGAGAGCTGCCATGTCTCCTCCATCCAGAGTCATGTGGATGTCATCTGTGGTGTTAATGAGGGCAGTTTCTGTGCTATAGCTGAATCTGAAACCAGTCTGAGTGGAGTATAGGAGTTGGTGCAAGTGAGGTATTTGGTGAGGTGCCTGTTTTTGATTTTCTCTAAGATCTTGGCTGAGAATGGTAGCAAGGAGATTGGTCTGTAGTTGGCGAGCATTGAAGGGTCTGCAGGGGGTTTCATCAGCAATGGGAGGGTATTTGCAAGCTCCCAGGCATCCGGGAAGGTCATATGGCAGGAATCCAGTGGGGCATCGGAGTGGATGCACTTCATGGTTTCCTATGGGGTGATTATGGCCATGTGGTTAGCATTGGTTCTTTGTAGGCTTCGGCGAGGTGTGTTGGGTTTGGTTGCATGCTGAAATTGCTGTAAATTACAGTGATTGTGTTGCTGAAGAATTCAGAAAGATTGTTGCAGAGGTCCTGCAAGGGAGTGATCAACTTGGAAGCAGTGGATGCTGAGGTAAACTTTTTAACTATGACGAAGATTTATTTTCTTCTATTGATGTAGGCATTGATGTGGTGGTCCGGATTATTTGATGGTAGCACTGCAGAGTGAATTTGAACATGTCCTCTCTGCAATATCCTGGCTCATTCTCAATGTGTGCTCCAGTTGTTTGTAGTGGCGTTCCATCAGCCTGAGTTCCTCCACGTACCAACTGACCTGAGCTCTCCATCTTGTTACATTGTTGTGCTTGAGGGGAGCCAGGGAGTCAGCACAGGATGTGATCCAATTGTTAAAATTCTTGAAAGCTTTGGGGAGGCTATTGCTGTGCTTGGGACGGTGGGTGTCAGTGATGCTGTTCCAGTTTCAGCAGGCTGGCCTGATGATGGTGCGTGTGCATTGGACCAGGATGGGCATGCTGAACTTGACAAGGACGTTATCTATCTAAGTAACTGGCGTAGGCATATTCACTCAAATGTTGCTGAAGATGTTGAAAAGAGGTTTGCGGAGTCTTCTGGCGATGTGGGTTAGGCACTTTACTCATTGAGTGAGGCACAGGCAAGGTCTTTAATGAATGCTCTTGAGTTGGGATTGGCATGATCTTCCAGGTGGAAGTTCAGGTCTCTGAGTAGGATGCAATTGCTATCACTGAGAGCGAGTGATACAACAAAGTCCGTAATGGTGTAATTGAAGTTGGTGCATGGTGCTGGTATTCTGTAGATGAGAGTGCCATTTAGGGTGAAGTTGGCTGTGATGTGGAGCTTGAATGAAAGTTGGTCCATATTGATAGGTGACATGTCCATGAATGTGGTGCAGCTGATGGTGTTCTTGTGGATGACTGCAATTCTGCCTTTAGGCTTGTGAAGTCTTTCTTGCCAGACAATTTGGTAGCCAAGGGGGATGTTGTGGTGATATCAGGTGGCAATGCAGGATTCAGGTAGGTTTCCGTGAGGAAAGGTAGTCAAGGGGCATTGTTGTGCAGCAGGTCCCTGTTCTCTGTGACATATTTGGTGTCAGGGCATCTTCGAAATAAATAGAAGTCCACCTCCAGGTACCACCAACTCTATATGCTGCAATAGAGCCGACTATTGTAGTGGCCTGGTGAGAGAGGGGTATGTGGGAAAGGAAATGCTGGGAGGGAGACTTGTAAAAACAAACAAGGGTTCATTACTGACTTTAAGGGGGATTGCTGCTGGAGAGCAATCCCCAAGCAGGGATCCACCCATTAGACACCAGGGAGGTGAGCTCTGCCCTTGGGCAAGGGCATTTGCTCCCCCATAACATTGTGGCAATTTTTAGCCTTTCTGCCCCCCGGTGGGGCAGAAAGCACACTAGACACCATGGATTTTTTGAGTGTGCAAACTTAGGGGTGGGGGCTACCTTAAATGGGCATTATAATGCCCCCACCCCTCACAAAAATTGGCACAGTCTTTCTGCTCCCCCAGGGCACAGATGGGGGCAATAGCTCCTGATCTGCCCCCACGGGGGGCAGAAAGCCGACTAGGCAGCAGAGATTACTGTTCTTTTAACAATACAGGGGGGGGCTTTTTACCCCTGTTTTGCCCCCGGGGGACAGAAAGCCCACCAGACACCAGGGTTTGTTTTTGCAATAAAGGAGAGGAGTGACTGCCCCTAATGGGCAACGCCAATGCCCCCCTTCTCAAAATAGCCCTAGTCTTTCTTCCCAACCTGCACCAGAGATATGGCAATGTGCATGTCAGGCAGCAGCCCCTTAGGTAGGGGCTGCTCCCTTTTTTTTCTGAACACATTTTGGCTGCTTCTGCCTTCTCTTGGGGCAGAACAGCAATATCTTTAGGCTCATCTGCCCGAAGGGGGCAAAAAAACATTAGACACTAGCAAAGGTTTCTGTGTGTGTGTGTGTGAACTGGAGTTCGGCTGATGGTCTGTGTGTACTGGCTTTTGGCTGGCTATGTGTGAACCTGCATTTTGCTGGCAGTGTTTGTGGACTTGCACATAGCTGGCAGTGTTTGTGGACTAGCGTTTGACTATTAGTGTGCGTGGATTGTCTGTTGGCTAGCGGTCTGCGTGGATGGCACATGTCTGATGGTGTGTGCAGATGTCAATTGGCTGGTCGTGTGCATGGATGGCGCTTGGCTGGCGGAGTGGCTTGCGTGAATCCTCCAGCATTGTATTACCCAGAATCCCCTGAAAACCTTAAATTTAGCTAAAAAGTCACACTTATCTCACAATTCTATGTGGAAAGGTGTAGATCATCACACTGCACCAATTTCCCATCAACTAGTGTTCCCCTTTGTCTCCTCATAAAATGTATACCTCACTTTTGTAGGTGCCCAAAGCAGAGAACCTAAAAACATATAAAATGAAAAACTGAGAGGGAACCCAAGTGGGTCCAAAAAGGCAATTTTATATTCAGATGTTTTTAGGCTGACTCTGCTTCGGGCACCCACACAAGTAAGGGATCATTTTTATTGGGAGACTGAGAGGAACACTGGGAGGTGGCATATTTGTGCTAGAGCAGTGATCTCACAACCTTACTATGCGAAAATGTAAGGAAAATGTGAATTTTAGCTAAAATTGAGGTTTGCAGGGGATTCTGGGTAAGAACAGTTTGGGAGATCCACCACTTTGAACTCCCCAGGTGTCTAGTTCTCGGGCAATGTCTAGGTTTAGTATGTTTCCCTAGATGGCCGCCAAGCCATCCAGGGGAGTCCAAGGAGGTGTGGCTTGTGTGGACCCTCCAACATTTTTTTACCCAGAATGTCCTCCGAACCTCACATTTCTGTGTGAAAAAGTTGTGGGATCTACACAAATTTCCTACCACCTAGCATTTCCCTTGGTCTCTCGAAAAAAATGCTACATCACATTTGTGGGTGGGCCAAGGGCCTGCAGCAAGGAATGGGCCAAAATATACTGTAGAGGCATACAAAAAAATCAACAACAAAACAATCTAGTTTTGCAAGGGAGTCATCTACGTTTTTGGTCTGGGACTCGGTGGCCATCTAGGAAAACCTACCAAACACAGACAGTTCTGAAAACTGCACACCTGGGGTAGTCTAGGAGGTGTGACATGCATGGATCCCCAAGGTTTTCTTACCCAGAATCTACTGCAAACCTCAAATTTTGCTATTAACAAAATCACATTTTACTCACATTCCTGTGTGGGAAAGTTGTTGGATCACCAAGCCCACACAAATTACCTTTCACCCAGCGTTCCGATAGGTCTCCCGATATAATTGTACCTCACTTTTGTGGGTGGGTCAAGGGCCTGCAACAGGGCAGGGCCCACAACGTATTGTAGAGGCATCAATACTTATCGATCACAAAATTACCTGTGTTTTTGGTCCCGGATTCAGCAGCCATTACGGAAAACCTACCAAACACAAACAGTCATAACCTGTCACCCAGGAGAATCCAGGGAGGGTTATAGATCATTTTGACGTCTCCACAATCTGTTTTGGGCCCCTCCCATACAAATGAGGTACCATTTTTATCAGGAGATCTTGGGGAATACTGGGTATCTAGTTTTCTGAAATGTCTAGGTTTGGTAGGTTTCCCTAGATGGGTGCAAAGCCCCGGACGAAAAACACAGTTAGCTCCCTCCCAAAACCATGTATTTTTGTGATCAATAATTTTGAAGTCTCCACAGTACTTTTTGGGCTATTCCCTGTCGCGGGCACTAGGTCTACCCACAAAAGTGAGCTACCATTTTTAACAAGAGACTTGTTGGAATGCTGGATTGTTGGAATTTTATGGCTTCCTGCAGATTCCAGAACTTTCCATCACCGAAATGTGAGGACAATGTTTGTTTTTTTGCAAAGTTTGAGGTTTGCAAGGGATTCTGGGCAACAGAACCTGATGAGAGCCTCACAAGTCACTGCATTATGGGTTTCCCGAAGTGTCTTGTTTTAAAAAATGTACAAGTTTTCTAGGTTTTCCCATGTGCCTGCTGAGCTAGTTTCCCAAATTTACAGCTAGGCACATTGAGGAAAAAGGGTCAGTTTTCACTGGAAATAATGATGTGTCCACGTTGCGTTTTAGGCCATTTCCTGTCACCGGCACTAGGCCAACACACACAAGTGAGGTACTATTTTATCGGGAAACTTGGGGGAATGCTGGGTAGGAGGAAGTTTGTGGCTCCCCGCAGATTCCAGACCTTTCCATCACAGAAATGTGAGACAAAGTTTGAAGTTTGCAAGAGATTCTGGGTAACAGAACCTGGTGGGAGCCACACAAGTCACCCTATTCTGAATTTCCCTGTTTGTCTAGTTTTAAAAAATGAACAGGTCTGTTAGGTTTCCATAGGTGCCGGCTGAGCTAGGGTCCAAAATCCATAGCTAGGCACATTGCAAAAAAAGTGTCAGTTTTCACTGGAAAAATGGGATGTGTCCATTTTGCATTTTGGGCTATTTCCTGTCACGGTACCTAGGCCTACCCACACAAGTGAGGTACCATTTTTATTGGGAGAATTGGGGCAATGCTCAGTAGGTAAGTTAGTGCCCCCAACAGATTCCAGAACTCTCCATCACAGAAATGTGAGGAAAATGTGTTATTTTACTGAGTTTTAGGTTTCAAAGGCATTTTGGGTAACATAACCGGGTGAGAGCCACACAAGTCACCCAATCCTGGGTTCCCCTGGCTGTCTAGTTTTCAAACGTTTACAGGTTTGCTAGGTTTCCTTACATGTCGGCTGAGTTAGGCCCCAAATTCCGCAGCTAGGCACATTGCAAAAAAGGAGCAGTTTTCGGTGGAAAAATGAGATTTGTCCATCTAGAGTTTTGCGCTGTTTCCTGTCAGGGGCACTAGGCCTACCCACACAAGTTAGGTACCATTTTTATCAAGAGACTTGGGGAAATGCTGGGTTGGTGGAATTATGTGGCTCTCCACCGACTCCAGAACTCTCCATCACAGAAATATGAGGAAAATGTTTTTCTTTTTTTCTTTACAAATTTTGAGGTTTGCAAGAGATTGTGGGTACCAGAAACTGGTGATGCCACACAAGTCACCCCATACTGGATTTCCCTGTGTGTCTATTTTCAAAAATGTACAGGTTTGCTAGGTTTCCATAGGTGCAGACAGAGCTAGGGCCCAAAATCCACAGCTAGGCAAACTGCAAATAAAGCGACAGTTTTCACTGGAAAAAGTTGATGTGTCCATGTTGGGTTTTGGGCTATTTCCTGTCACGGGAACTAGGCCTACCCAGACAAGTGAGGTACCATTTTTATCAAGAGACTTGGGGGAATGCTGGGTGGGTCGAAATGTGTCACTCTCTGCAGATTCCAGAACTACAATCACAGAAAGTTTAAGAAAATGTGTTTTTTTAACAACAGATTTTGAGATCGTTAGGCAATCTAGGTAACATAACCTTGTGAAAGCCGAATATGCGCACCATGCTGGATTTCCCTGCATGTCTAGTTTTAACAAATTTACTGGTTTGCTAGGTTTCTTTAGGTGCTGACTGAGATAGGGCCTAAACTTAAAATTCATAGGTAGGCACTTTGCAAAAAAGGGTCAGTTTTCTGTGGAAAAATGTGATGCATCGACATTGTGTTTTGGGCCGTTTCCTGTCACAGGCACTAGGCCTTCCCACACAAGTAAGGTACCATTTTTATTGGAAAACTTAGGGAAATGCTGGGTGGGTGGAAGTTTGTGGCTTCCCATAGATTCCAGAACTTTCCATCACAGAAATGTGAAGATTTTTTTTTTCAAATTTTGAGGGTTGCAAGGGATTGTGGGTAACAGAACCTGGAGAGAGCCACACAAGTCACCCCATCCTGGATTCCCCTGGGTGTCTAGATTAAAAAATGTACAGGTTTGCTAGGTTTCTCTGGGTGCCGGCTGAGCTAGGTTCAAAATCCACAGCTAGGCGCATTGCAAAAAAAGGGTCAGTTTTCAGTGGAAAAATGTGATATGTTCATGTTGAGTTTTGACCCATTTCCTATCGTGGGCACTAGGCGTACCCACACAAGTGAGGTACTGTTTTTATCGGGAAACTGAGGGAAATACAGAATAGTAGAACAAATGTTATTACCAGTTGTCTTTCTATGCATTTCTGCCTTTCAAACATAAGACAGTGTGTAAAAAAGAAGACATTTTGAAAAATGCCCCCTAATTCACATGCTAGTATGGCGACCAACAAATTCAGACAAGTGCAAATAACCACTGCTTCTAAACTCCATATATTGTTCCCATTTTTGAAATATTTTGGGCTTTCTTGAAACCTATTTTTCACTCATTATATTTTACCATATGAATTTCTGTATAGCAGGTACACAATGTAAAACCATTGCAAGGTGCAGCTGAGTTGGTGGCTCTGAGTATCTTGGGTTATAGATGAACCTACAAGCACGATATATCCCCACAACCAGAAGGGTCCCGCGGACGTAATACTATATTGCTTTAAAAGATCTAGCATATATAGAAGACATTACAGGTGAAAATGTAGGCACAAATGGCAGTTTTTTCAACTCAATTTCAATACTTTTTTCTTTTAATTGTTACTTTGTATAGGAAAACCTTGAATGATCTACACAAATAACTCCTTGCTGAATTCAGAATTTTGTCTCTATTTAGAAATGTATAGCCTTCTGAGATATATTATTGGTTTCACACCATTTCTACCACTAACTGGAAGAAGGTTGAAGCACAAAAAATAAGCTTTGTCCCAGTAAAATGGCAAACTGTGGTGACATTTTTTGTTTTCTGACAAATGTCTGCCTGTTCCTGAAGGCTGGAAAGATGGTAATTTTAACACCACAAACCCTTCATTGATACCATTCACAGGGAAAAACAGATGCTGCTTTCTGCAGCACACCCCTCCCCTTCCCCCCAAAAAAACTACATTTAGCTGTATTTTGATTAATTTCTCAGTCCCCTCCAGGGGAGTTCACAAACCCTGGGTACCTTTGAAATTCTTAGGATGTTGGAAGAAAAGGACACGAATTTGGCCTGGATACCTCATGTGGACAGAAAGGTATGGGGGACTAAGTGCAAACTATCCCAAATAGGCAACAAAAGGCATGGCAAGAGGGGGGAAAGGCCTGGCAGCAGAGGGGTTAAAGAAAGGATAATAGCTAATAATCTCTACAGAGACCATGTCATAGTAATACAGTATCACAGATCTGTCGAGGATAATCACAAACACCTACCACAATACAGCTCTGTAAATGCTGTGAGGGTTTCTGACGGATACATCTGCCAGTGGATTCCTCACCTTGTGAATATCCCCTGCACCAGCATTCCACCGATTTTTTTCCCCAGCTGTCCACGCCGACGTGGACGTCATAATACCTCGGCTCCGCTCGCGACTCCGTATGACGTCACTGGAGCCATAAGAGAGCCACGTCCGCGTGATGACATCAGTTCCCTTTTTTCCGTGCCGTCGACGCGTAACGGTTTTCCAGCACTCTCTTGATACTTTGTAGTCTCCTTGTGAGTTACTGTTTCTGGATTAATCATGTCTTCGTTGAGGAAGTCAGGATACAAGCCGTGTAGGGAATGTGGGGGTCACATGTCCATCACTGACCCCCATGAAGACTGTTTATGGTGTCTTTCGTCGGACCACGATGTGGAGGACTGTTCCTGCTGTAGGAAAATTAATCCTAAGGCACTGAAAGAGAGAGAAGCAAAGCTTTTCATGGCTAAGGCGAACAAGGAGGGCAGAGGTAGGAAAAGAGACAAGTCAAAGCCGGAGTCGCCGACTTCGCACTCCTCGAAGTCGAGAAGACCCAAAAAGAAGAGGAAGCATAGCTCTCGGCGCCGATCGTCGAAGAGTAAGGCTTCGAGGTCACCGTCACCTCGACGTCGAAGTAATGTCTTCATCTCTCCTTCGCCTTCCCCTTCTCCTCTTGTTTCTCCGGAGAAGTCACCTTCGCCCAAGTTAACTCCGCGCAGTCTCCGGCACCGGTGGATTCTCCAGCTTCCGATGCCGAGCTGGAGCAGGTTGTTGATCTTTCGCCAGAAGGTGAACCTGTGGCTCCAGGACGGATCCGACGCATTTCCTTAATGCAATGTATGGTGTTTTCCAAAGAGCAGCCTTCCCATCCTGTGCACCTTCACATCCCGTGGGTCCAATGACGTTCAGTTTGGACATGCCGCAACACAATGCTCAGGCACCTTTTATGCCCTTCTTGCCGATGGCTCCATCATGGCAGTTCCCAGCGCCGTCTGGAGAGCCTTCCTCCCGGCCTCGACTGGATCGCTTGCCTTCATCGGAGCCTCCCTCAACGCAGGCGCCGACTCCAGCTGCACCGTGTCTGACACCACCGACTCCTCCGGGGCCGCCGACCCCACATTCGGTGCCGCCGACTCCACGTACGGCGCCGCCGACACCGTGTCCTCGGATCCGCTCTTGAAGAGAGGCTCAGAGGATTATAGGGCAGAGGAAGTGGAGGAAGGTGAAGTGGTTGACTCCACTGATGAATTTGAGGGCATTCAGCAGGCAAGTGGATTGGACACTACTCCTGAATGGGAGCATTCTTCTTCCAGGTCTTCTCCTCCTCAAGAGTTGGCTCCTTACCATTTGGTCATCAGGAAGGCTGCGGAGTTGTTGGTCTTAAAGTTGCCTTCTGTGGAATATAAGCCAAACCTTTTGATTGAAGTCCTTCATTCACCTTCTTCCATTGTTGAGCCTTTGTTACCCTTAAATGAGGCTATCTTAGAGCCTGTTATGGACGTTTGGCGCAAGCCACTTTCTTCACCTGCGGTTTCCAGAACTGTGGCGAGGAGATATAGAGTGGCTTCGGGGGATCCGAGCTTCCTTTCCTCGCACCCTTCTCCAGAGAGTCTTGTAGTGCAGGCATCCTGTTCAAAACAATCTTCAGGTGCTTTTCCACAGGCTCCAGCTGACAGGGACTCTAAGAAGATGGAGCAGTCAGCTAAAAGGGTCTTCTCTTCTGGAAGTATGGCGCTTAAATCAATGAATGCCACTTGCTTATTGGGCCGCTACGTTCATGCTTTGATGGACTCCGTGAAGAAGTTAGCTCCTAAACTGCCTGATGAGGAGAAGGGCTCTTTTATGGAGGTTGTTGCAGACACTCAAGCTGCCGCTAGGCAAGTTATTCAGTCGGGCTGATTCCGTGGCCAGGATTATGGGATCTTCTATAGCCACTAGAAGGCAGGCTTCGCTTCATTCTTCCGGCTTCTCTGCTGATGTTCAGGCCACTTTGGTCGACTTACCCTTTGATGGGGAAAAGCTTTTTGGGGAAAAAGCAGATTCCGCCCTGCAAAGATTTAAGGATAGCAGAGCTACTGCGAAATCATCAGGTTTGCAGACGCAGTCAAAAGGGTTTGGCTTCATGAAGTATAGAGGATTTGGGAGGTCATCCTTTCGTTCCTTCCGTCAACCTCAGCAACAACAGCAACAGCAGCAGCAGCAAAATCCTCTCTATAGATCCTATAGAGGAAGACAAAGGGGTCGGCGTGGTTCTGGTCGCAATCCCTCCTCCTCTTCAGCCTCCTCTGCTCCCAATGAAGCTACAGGGTAGCAGCCCTAGATCCCCATCCTGGATCATGTGAGGCCTGTTGGGGGTCAGGTGTCTCACTTTCTGTGAGGTTGGAAATCCGTCACAACGGACCTTTGGGTTTTAAACCTTGTGGAGAATGGGTACTCCCTTCTCTTTCCAGAATTTCCTCCCCCTTACCCTTTGCTCAGAGGACCATCTGCTTCTTCTGCAGAAGGAGGTTCTTGCATTGCTACAAAAAGGTGCGATAGAGGTGGTTCCAGAGCAGGAAAGGGGTCAGGGATGCTACTCCTGGTATTTCCTGATTCCCAAACAGGACGGCAGATTGCGTCCAATCCTGGACCTCAGAGTCTTGAATTTTTACCTGAAACAGGAGAAATTCAAGATGCTAACCCTTGCACAGGTTCTTCAAGCGTTGCAGCAAGAAGACTGGATGGTGTCGATCGACTTGCAGGATGCGTATTTCCACATCCCAATCCTGAAGTCGCACAGGAAGTATCTCCGTTTTACGGTTGGGTCGCAACACTACCAGTTTGCGGTTCTCCCGTTTGGTCTTACTACTGCACCTCGAGTCTTCACCAAGGTGATGGCGGTGGTGGCTGTCCATCTCAGGAGGTCGAGGATTCTGGTTTTCCCCTACCTAGACGACTGGCTTCTGAAAGCAGAGTCCCCAGGGATGGTGCAACATCATCTGCAGGTAACATCTCAGCTGTTATTCAACTTGGGTTTTTCGATCAATGTGCCCAAATCTCACCTGGTGCCCTCTCAGCGCAACCTGTTCATAGGGGCAGTATTGGACACTACTGTGTGTCAAGCATTTCCTCCTCCACAAAGAATTCTCGACATTCAGGAGATGATCCCTTTATTCCACAGTGGAGCAGTTGTTCCAGTTCTGAAGGTCCTTCACCTGCTCGGTCTGTTCGCCTCCTGCATTCTGTTGGTCAACCATGCACGCTGGCACATGAGGGCACTCCAGTGGTGTCTCCACAGGCAGTGGTATCAGCACAACGGAGATCTCAGGGAGTCAGTCAGGATCTCTAGAGAAGCTGCAGTGGATCTCTCTTGGTGGAGTGTGGAGGGCAACCTGTCTCAAGGAAAGCCCTTTCATCTTCCTCCAACGGTAGCCACAGTGATAACGGATGCTACCACCCTGGGGTGGGGTGCTCATCTGGGGGATCTGGAGGTCAAGGGTCTTTGGTCTCCAGAGGAAAGATTGTCTCATATCAATCTTCTAGAATTGCGGGCTATACGTTTGGCGCTCAAGGCCTTCCTCCCTTCCCTTCACGGTCAGTTGGTTCAAGTCCTGACGGACAACACTACCGCGATGTGGTATGTCAACAAGCAGGGAGGAGTGGGGTTGCATTGTCTCTGCAGAGAGGCTCTGCGTCTCTGGTCCTGGGTTCAGGATCATCAGATTTGTCTGTTGGCAAATCACCTGGCCGGAGTTCTGAACGTGCGTGCAGACAGTCTCAGTCGGCAGTTCTCTGCCGACCACGAGTGGAGGCTTCATCCAGAGGTGGTTCAGCACATTTTTCGGATGTTGGGAACCCCTCGGGTGGACCTGTTTGCCACTCACGAGAACGCTCACTGCCCGTCATTCTGCAGTCTCCAGTTTCCGATGCAGGGGGCGTTGGGGGACGCGTTTCAGTTGAGTTGGGGCTCTCAACTCCTTTACGCGTTTCCTCCCATACCCTTGATTCCTCGGGTTCAGAGGAAGATTCACCAAGACCGGGCCCACGTTATATTGATCGCCCCGGATTGGCCAAGAAGGATATGGTCCACAGATCTACTTCACCTTTCATCACACTCTCCGCTCTGTCTCCCTCTCAGGGCAGACCTTCTCTCGCAGTCAGAGGGGCAGGTTCTACACCCCCACCTCCAGAGCCTGCACCTTCATGCCCGGAGATTGAACGGGGCAACCTGAGTTCTTTCTCTCTCCCGCCTGATGTGGTGGATGTTATTTTATCGGCCAGGCGACACTCCACCAAGTCTATCTACTCCTTCAGGTGGTCTAAGTTTGTACAATGGTGTGGAGAGAGATCCATTGACTCTTTAAAGGCCCATCTTTCTAATGTGCTTCAGTTTGCTCTTTCCTTGGCTCAGCAAGGTTGTGCTGTGGCCACGGTTAAGGGCTATTTGTCAGCCTTGTCGGCTTTTCTGTGTCTTCCGGATCAGCCGTTGTTGTTTAAATCTCCTATTGTTTTAAGATTTATCAAAGGTCTTATTAACAGGTTTCCACCTACTCCCTTTGTAATGCCACAGTGGGAACTTAATCTTGTTTTAACTTTTTTGATGGGGTCCCCTTTTGAGCCCCTTCATAGCTGTCCTTTGAGGCTCTTGTCCTTTAAAACGGTCTTTCTTGTAGCCATAACCTCGGCAAGGAGGGTGAGTGAGCTTCAAGCTCTTAGTTCAAAACCCCCGTTTTTATCCTTACATCCTGAAAGGATGGTCCTCAGGACTAGGGCTGCTTTCCTACCTAAAGTAGTTACTCCATTTCTTCTGGGGCAGTCCATTACTCTCCCTGTGTTTTATCCTCCCCCTCACCCTTCCAAGGAGGAGGAGAGACTTCACCGATTGGACCCTAAAAGAGCTGTGAGCTTTTATTTGGATAGAACAAAGGATTTTCGTTTGAATGATCAGCTCTTCGTGGGCTATATTGGACACTCTAAAGGCAAAGCTGTGCACAAGCGCACTCTGTCCAGATGGATCATCCTAACCATCAAGATCTGCTACCCCCTTGCTGGTAGGGTTCCTCCTGAGGGTATTAGAGCTCATTCAACTAGAGCTAAGTCTTCTACCTCTGCTTTGGCCAAGGGTGTTCCAGTTGCAGACATTTGTAAGGCCGCGACTTGGGCCTCACTCCATACTTTCATAAAGCATTACTGCTTAGACTATGAGATGAGGAGGGAGGGCCATTTTGCACGCTCTGTCTTGCAGGATTTTTTGGTTTAGGAAGGTGGACACCCTCCTCCGGGAGTGGGACTGCTGTGGGAATCTATTCAGAAGGTGAGGAATCCACTGGCAGATGTATCCATCAGAAGAACAAGTTACTTACCTTCGGTAATGCTTTTTCTGGTGGATACAGTATCTGCCTGTGGATTCCTCACTGACCCACCCGCCTCCCCGTTGTACACCTTTGTATACCTTAAAGGATGCCTTGTTTGACATGTTGTTTTACATTGTATCTTCTTTCTATCTGGTACACCTATAGGAAATGCTTATGTTCTTTAGCTTTCCTTTTGTATATGTACTATGTATATTTGTTCGAATGTTGTATACTGTGTATACTTTGAATCTGTTGTTGGTCAACCTGTTTGCCTCGGAGACACGTAACAAATGGGTGGAACTGACGTCATCACGCCGACGTGGCTCTCTTATGGCTCCGGTGATGTCATACGGAGTCGCGAGCGGAGCCGAGGTACTATGACGTCCACGTCGGCGTGGAGAGCTGGGGAAAAAATGTTGTGGAATGCTGGCACAGGGGATATTCACAAGGTGAGGAATCCATAGGCAGATACTGTATCCACCAGAAAAAGCGTTACCGAAGGTAAGTAACTTGTTCTTCTCTTCTAGATTGTCTTTAGTAGACATGCACAATAGTTTGTCATTTTTCGATCCGCTGCTAACGTGCTCTTTTGCAAGGGACATACGGCACGTATATGCTCAATTCAGGGCAATAGTCTTGATCTGTTTCTCACTCAGCCAGTTATCACAGGGGTTAACATACACACATTACCCATGCAGTTTTAATAAATTGTGTCTGGTGCCGAACCAGCCTAGCATGCTACAGAACTGTCTAAAAGATGACCATTGTTGTGCACTCGCTCTATTCTCCATTTGTTAGGTTCATGATCTTGATAATCAAAGGTTTTTGCAACATTAGCACGTCATTTTTGTGAACACCTTCAATGTGCATCACCAATGCACTCAACAGAAAAGATCCATTCGATCTCTTACTTCTTTCTGGAGCAGCAGGTACTGAGGGAATGTGCGTGCTCAGCTTCCGATGAGCACCATGACAGTCAAGTCCTTGGTTTACAGTGAACGGTGAACCACGCCCAGAACCGCGCAGCAATCAGGAAGTCCACTGTGACTGCATCAGGTGAGGGCTGAGGAGAGGCAAGCATGCAGTCTAGAGCAGGAATCTATCTATACAGTAGCCCCTCCCAAGAAGGCCACAGCTCGTGGACTGATGAGTCACGTTGTCCCCAAAGTCAAAACAGCCCACACCCGCCTGCCAGAGCAACAAGTAAGAAACAAAGTCAAATAGAAAATATTTAACACATAACAAAGAATACCAGCAACTAGATCTCATGGTGTAGTGGTACCTTATACCAGGGTACTTCCTTTATATCAGAGCTCAGTTTGCAGGCATGTCATTCAATGACAATGTAACCAGTACTATTTCCTGATAAAGTCACCATGAATCTTTCCACAAGGAACCCCATCAGTAGCACGTGTTACATGCTTATTCAAGACCCTAAAGCCGCATGTCATGATCATGACATTTGGATAGTCATCTTGTATTGTGAAGCATGTGAGTGTGGAGTGTTGTGTGAGTGGTTGCAGGACTCTGAGAGTGTGAGAGAGTGAGGTATTGGTTACTTTTGGTGTGGTGAGTTTTGGGTATGGATAAGTACATGCCAACTTTCAGGGAGCACAAGAGAATGCTACCTCAGTGTTGTGTGGTTGTAAGGGCACAGAGGATCGCCGCATGGTAGCAGTGGGAGATGAGGACCATGGATTCTGGCTCTGGGTGTGGTTCAGGTGAGGTTGGGTGCAGATGGGCTGGCTGCTTCCACTGCACTCCAATACTTGTAAATTTAATAAATTCATCCTTTTCTAGACGACTATAGCAGTACTCGCCTTGCAGAGGATGAAAGTATTGAAGGACGAATGTCTCAACCAAAAGAAACTAACGCAGAGCAGACAAGGCATTTTTGCAATAGAGCAAGAGAAGGCTTTGGACCCTCGTGGATCTAATATCTGGGAAGGATTTCCCAGTTTGATATTGCAGTGAACTGAAGGTCAAATTTGTATTCAAATTATAAGTATTGGAGAAAGGAGCTCGCTAGTGTTCTGAGTCCTGAAGAGAACCCTAAAATACATGCAGAAGAGTTTGAAATACGTCATCTGTTGTCTATTCTCCAAACAAGTGTACTAGATATGCGGCACCACTGAAGCTCATTACCAACTGAACTTATAAAGATTTGTGATTTTTTCTTTGAGCTCAGTGGGGACATTGTTTAGTTGTAGCCCTAGGAGGAATACATTGAATTATTGTGCAACTACGCAAGTTCAAAGGGCATATTTTGTTTCTAAACAAGATTTAATTGAAACAGAACCTGAAGTTTAAAGTGGTTTTGTAATGCCTGTATGCAATGTGATATTTGCTTTGTGTACTGTCAATGTGAATTGTTTTTTGTTGTTGTATACATTGTATCAGTAATGTCCCTGTGTATTAAAAAGTTCAAAAAATCGCTTTTCCAAGTTTATGAATAACATATCTTAAAAAAGGTCTCTTCTTTGTCAAAACAAAAAAATGTAAAACACGAATAAATTGATTTATGGTCATGACAATTGAGGTGTGGGATCATGGAATGTGAATGCAATGAATAATTGATATCAGTACTGGCATTCTGTTGTGGTTTGATGTTAACTTTCTAAAAGTGGCATTTTCTAAATTGTAACAATAAATCCGACTTTGCCATTAAAGATGATTTATCATTACAATTCCATAGGTACTAAACATGATAAATCTACCTCCTCTCAATCAGGAGTTACAACTTATCAAATGTAATAAGGAAATTCCAATGTTATCCTATGAGAGGGGAAGACATCACAATAGTGAACAATACATTTTGGGCTTTTTCACTACCAGGACATGTTAAAACTTTTAATCACATGTTCTAACTTTTAATTACATAGCACTCTGCCCTGTGGGCTACCTAGGTCCTACCTTAGGGGTGACATATATGTAATAAAAGGTGAGTGTAAGACTTAGCAAGGGATTTTAAATGCCTAGTTAGCCTGGCAGTGTAACACTGCATTCAGGCTGCAATGGCAGGCCTGGAACAAATTTACTTAGGTGGTAGCATTTCATTTACAGTCCCTAGGTACATGGCTTATCACTTAATAAGGGACTTACAAATGATGTTAAATAGGGCAACAAAGTATATGTAAATCAGACCATGTTTTAAGAAGAGAGTCTTAAATTCAACAAAAACAAGGTCAATAAAAGGGGGGGAGGAAGGCAAAATGTTTACCTGCAAAAAGGGCCGTTTCCAACAACATAATTTTGCTTCATCTCACCCAAATCTTTAGGTAATTCTTCATGAGTATGCTACATGAAATTACATGAGTTATGCCCACCTCTACTTGTGACCTCACATTTTACCCAAGACACATGTATGGTTGTTCCATAAATCTTTGCAGGCATTATTGAGCGGTTAATGAAATGTTAAACATACTTCAGTCCACACATATCAGCGTAAAACTAGTTTCTAGTGAAATTCTGGTTCCGCCAGCATAATATTGTGTATTTTCCACCATTTCATGTTACACTTGTTAAGCGAAATAGCTAAAATCATGCCATTATGTCACATACTGTTGTTGAACTTCCTTCAAGGTAAATATCTTGCTACAAGAGCAGGAGAACCATTTAGATGGGCAGAACACGAGCAGTTCTTGTATACCTCAGGCATAACTTTACACTATTTTGTATTCATCGAAAAGCTAACGTGATATGTAAAAAAAATAAAACGAGTGGTGGATTGCAGTTTCTCCTAATTTAAATAATTTGTGTGTGAATTTTGTGTACCCTTACAAAGGTACCATTGTCTGATTGACGCTGAGGCATTTTAAGGGCATATGGTTACATAAGGGGAATCCAACATTTCTATGAAAAACAAGGGGGTATTATAATCTATTTTAAGTGAGAATTCAACATTTGACCTGTATTCATTAAGTGTGAACCCCAAATATCTTTACTCTTTTAACTCATCCCTCGCTCTTCTGGAAAACTATTAGCAAACGGACTGAAAAACATACCTGAAACCTCCTCTTACTTTTACACAATCGTGTTATCAAGATGATATATATTATTTACTTTTCATCACAATTCGTTCATTTCAAATGCAAAGTTGCATATTACATCTTATCGATAAATGTATGATAAAATAATTCCAGCCTTTTATTTCCGCAAACTCACATTCATCACTATCTATTCTCACCATCCACATTCACAGCACATTCTTTCAGCCACATCTACAAACCGGATTGTCCTCATTACTGCATGAGCATCATGTAAAGCATTATATCACATTAACAGATATTTATATTTTAAAATTCAGCAAATATAATTATATTAATTGCTTCCAGCCATGGTGTGCAGTGCATAGTCCTGGTTAGCACAGGGAGCACCTTTTCAAAAGGTGCCCCCAGCGCTAACTAGGAAAATGTGCTGCATTATTGTGAATGCACTGCCCCCAGGGCAGCTGCGAACCTGTGCTTCCCTGGGGGCACAATATTCAGGTGAAAAATGAAGCGGCTGCTTTGAAGCCGCTCTGTGTTTCACAGTGCATGTGGCAACCTGCCTGCACTTTCAAAGTGGATTAGAAATCCCCTTGCAGGTGAGTGCAGTGATTGACCTCACATGCCTGCAAGAAGATGTCTGGGGTGCACATGGCACCCCTTTCCCCCCTCCAGAGCGCTGCTATCAGAGGGCGCACTGACAGTGCACCACCTTGTACGTGGTGCACTGTCACTAAGCCTCCTGACAGCTTCTTTGCCTCTGTAACCACATCTGTAATATGGTGTGGGAGCAGAGGCAAAGGGATTCCCTCATTTACATGGGGTCATATCCCCTGTCAAATGAGGGAACGCCTTCTAATGATAGCGCTGGCTCTATATGTGCACCAGCACTATCGGTATTACAGAAGGGGACACATATGCATAAGGGCCCCTTCTGTAATACCAAAGTGCTCAAATGCCCGTTGCACCCCAGAGTATTTTGGTAATAGGGTCTTGGAGCACTAATTAGATTACTGTTAACATACGGACACAGTACTTCTACCTCCACCAAACCCAGTATTACTTTATAGATATTTGTTTACTGTCAAATGTGACTTTTTTGTACTCCTTCCAGATATTCACAAAAGTATTCCTTGCAAGTGTAAATCCATTTAAGGGGTTTTAGATCTTTGTGACAAGTGCAGACATCTTCCCAGCCATAAATGACATGCAAGGGACGTCAAATAGGTCTTCCAAAGCATGGATCGCCTCAGAAATTTAGCAATGCCCACAAACCTGCAGATTTCTGGGCATTCCCAATCTCTGATCCATTCCTTTCCCACCCTGGAAAGGGTGAGAATGTACTCCACACAAGGACTGAAGCAACTCCCCTTCCTTGGTTGCATGGGAAACTAATCTTCTCACATTTGGTGTGGGTTAGGGGAGAAGGTCTTTCTCCATTGGGAAACATATTTTCCCTGTGGCATTTGCACAGGGCACACTATTTCCTGTGTAGAGCTCTCTGCTGTTGAGAACTGTGTATAGCAGAAATAGAAGAATGCGTAGAAAGTCACATGATATTCCAGGAATACACTTGGAAATCTGCATCTGGAACAGCTTCTAGATGTACTTCTGTAAATTCTTGTGAATAGGAAAACATATGTTCAGGCAGAGGCAGAGATTACCATCTGTATCTTTCTTATTTTTTCAAGAATAAAGCCTCATGTTCCTCCACTAGTGTCCAGTTTTCACAATCCTACCTATTGAGATATAATATTTATTTTCCATCTTCACCTCAACTAGTAGATGATAATAAATTAAGCACCATCTGTTCTTCCTCATGGCACCCATTACTTATCACTAGTGCAAACCTCAATTTACTGTATCTCGTACAGGACCAGTTCTGCTTGAGGTTGAAAGAGGAAACTTTATCAGAACGGGAATCACTTTAAAATAAAGTTAGCATCACATTCTTACTCTCTCTATCTTTCTTCTAGGAAGTTTCAGACCTATTAATTAAACAGGAAAATTTCCTGTCATCTGCTTTGTAATAACATCTTGATTAGTTTTACTTATATTTGACTCAAAGAGTGCTTTTCCTTTCTGATGACTAAACATGTGCCACTTAATAGATGTAAGAACATAGATGGCATAATATGTAATTGAGGGAGGTTGAAAAGGTGGGAAAACCTTGTAGAAAATGTTTATCTTTCTCTTTCTCATGCTAATATAAGTATGGTGTACTAGGTAGGAGTAATAACAAACATATGACTCCTGACTAATCCATGGTCTGAGTGAGAACATTTAAAAACTATGGTTGCAACTTGGTATTTCATTCATAAAGCATAGTGGAGGGATATAAAGTAGACATACAGATTAGGGAGAATAAGTGGATTTAGAGTTTAACAGGCTGGGTATATTTCTAGTGAGCTGAATCTGTGCATGGTGGACAGAGTAGATCATGGCCTGGAAATTGTGTAGATATCTGCAAGTGCTAGAGTTTCAAATTAACATAAACTGTTGGTAAAGATTTCTCAAGCCAATTATGATTTTAGTATTTTTTGACAAAGTGCTTTCTATTATTAACATCTTGAATTAACATTTTAAAGTATATACTATTGAATTCATTTTCATATCAGCTATCATGTTGGAGCCAGTTGTTAGCACTATAACATTAATCTTGCCAGAGAGAAGTATACTTATGGTAGGATTTGATATTTTTCAGTTTGCAAAATCAGCAAAAGGAATTTTGTCATATCAGTGAAATAAAACTGGTTCGGTTCATAGACATGTGTATGCTAGTGAATGTCCTTGTCAGAGCAGGTTAATCTGAGCACCACTTGAGTTTCATTTGCATAGTTGCGGGACATTAACTGTTGATGAAAATGATCCATATAAATGTTTAACGTAACCCAGAAGCCTAGTTTCTCCCTACAATTTCCACATGCATCTAAAACTACATACGAAGAACAGCGCTATTTCCCTAAGAACCTCAAACACACAAGTGTTGATGGGAGTTTGCTTGCAATAAATCTAACCACTGGCAATAGCTTGGGGTAGCACTGCAGCCCCTCGTTCTTTTGCTCACTGTGCCAGCTCAGTTTGGACCCAGCCTTATGCAACACACCTCCCCATCAAAAAAAGACCAATACATACTGTTCTGACCTAAGGTCCCTATTAGAGCTGCACCGCTGTCAGTAAAAGAGATAATTTGCTGCAGATGGAGAGCCCGAATGGGCAAACTATTTAAGAGGCCTCCTTCAACACTACTAGTGGATAACATTCAAACGTTTCATTTCTCATGGACCTATATTTAACTCTTTCTTCAAGGCCGGCAGCTTTGACTTGATGTAAAGGCTAGATTAAATCCCTTGTCGATGAGGAGACAATTGGCCTTCATCATTTATATGATTAACTCCACAGACTCTCCACCAGAGGTATCCAGGTTGCTTCCCATCAAAACGCTTACCCACTCCTGATAACGACCCACATTTGAGGCTTAGATTGGCTATCCCCCTACCCCTTGCTGGTCAAAACATCAACATCCTGTACAGTCTGGACTGTAAAGTGGTTCTACAAAGAGGCAATTATGAATGATATGATTACCCTTCTTTAATGAGGTCTATTTCCTTTCTCTTTCTTTGTTTGACTTCCACACATGAGTATTTCTTCTGAGCGCCCTCTCACATATGTTCTTGAAGCAACCATATGTGTATATAATACATTTAAGTGCATTTTCTTTGTGTGTGATGTAAAATATATAAAGTTATAAGAGACACTCTCCTATTTTCACAAAAAGTATTCAACCACATTCTCGAGTTAGATGAGCAGGGAATATTTAAAAGTAATGAGGATATGTTATTTAATTTAAATGTATCTGTTTGGTGGATCTTTCCAATTGGACCACTGTTGTTATGAATTGGAACTTTCCCAGGTCCTTCGGGTTATTTTCAGGTTTCCCCGTTGTTATGAAATGGCCTCTTAGAACTTGGGTATTACATTTTTTTCTCACTGAAACCTATCAACATGCACATTTATTGTGTTGATCTCTGTTGGCAAACACATTTTTGGATGCATATTACATTCTGGAACTGTATTAAATTACTGAAAGCAGAGATTGTGACAGATTCCTCCTATAACGAGCCTATGACATCAACAGCAGTAATCTGTGGTATCTTTTGGGAGGTTTTTTGCACAGTATTAACAATGTATCGAATATGGTTCTATGCTTGAATTTAGATGTGTACACTTATTTGATGTTATTGCTTTATAAACACTTTTTCTATGACCTGTTAAAGTGCCTTTTACCTGGCTGATGCTAACCAAGCCTCAGTGTTGGCCTTGATGCTATCATGTTAAAAATGGATGTCTCATTTTGCACCTTCACTCTTTATTATTTCTGCTGCACACAGTTAAGGAGATCCATGTCTGTTTATTTCTGAATGGCATTGTTCTTGCTATTCTCGAAGAAATCTATTCCAACGTGGCTCAGTAATGTTTCTATAGCTCAAGGTCTCTTCCACAACCTGCTGTATTGCATTGATTCACAATAATAATTGTTTTTGTAACTAGTATTGTTCTGCCATCTCTGGAAGACTTTAAACCCTCTAGCTAAATCAATATTCATGTAGGGGGAAAGTGAAAGGTGGCAAGATGGTGTGATGCTTATTATTCCTGTGCTCTAATTTGTCAAAATGTTATTGTTTGTGCTCACACTATGATGAATTTGCGCCTTCAATGGTAGTCTATGATAAGATTTCCTATATAAATCCTCAAAAAACTCATGATGACTTACTTTGTCACTAGGGCTGCTGTCTGATTTGGTATTGATTTTGCTACTCACTTGGGACTTAGAACAATTCTTGATTTTGCCTATTTTTTTGTATTGCCTTATTAGTGAAAGCCTTCATGGTAATTACTTTATGCATCTGTATTTACCAGTTCTATATTGTCATTTTATAATTCTGCCCTCGAACTCACTTATTGAGTCTGTCCTTGCTTGATTGAATACATTATGATCTGTGTGTGGTGCCTTATCTTGAGGGCCCATTGCCTCCTCAAATTGAGGTTTCCCACCCTCCCCAATTCATCTACCCATCGGTGTGTTGTTGAGGTGTCGTTTTGGGGTGTACGATTTTAGGGGTTTTCCACACCCACAGCTATATTTGACAGACTACACCTTTAACAAGCACATTACAGCAACAACAGTAATCTGTTAAAATGTAAAATTGGTGGTCATATTATAAAAATAATGCATCCCATCCTGACACCTGCTAAGACAACGGTGGCTCAGCTTTAGGTATTTTGTAAAATTGTACTTGTGACCTGTAATGTATAATTATGGTTGTCTATACAGGACATCGTGTTAAGTTATTTTAAGTAAAAAAATTATTGCACTAAGGTGAACAACATCCTCTGCTGACACTATTAGCCACTTTGTATACAATTACTAATCACCATCTTGGGGGTGTTGTAATTGCAAACTATGTGCATATTTGTTAAGATGTGCTTCATGGAAAAGATTAGAGATTGTTGAGAGTACAATGAGTGCCAAGCATATGATTATATCTTAAAATCTTGTATTTAGTAGAATTATATAACAAAGGGCTGCTTTAAGTTCAGTCTTTTCACATTTCACTTAACTACAAAAACTATCTACAAGCTCAACTTTTTCTCTCCTTTTATGTTCCCTTACAGTTTAATAGCAATTATAAGAAAATGTCATTCTAATACTTGGTCACTGCCTGAAATCTAACATTTTGTCCACCAGAGCTACATTAACCCAACTTTCTCTGGCATCTGAGAAAATTGATTGTCTACTGGCTCCCTATATCTTTTGCATGTACCTCGGCTAGTGGGAGTCGAGTATAAACATTGTTTAAATATGTTCTCCACATGTGAATTCTTACAAAGTCTCTGCACTGAAGTATGCATATAACCCACTTTTTATAAATCATAAAGCTATAGAGCTTCAAAGAATTGAGCAAATATATATCTATGTCTTGTAAAAGATTCTGAAGATCTAAGCATCTGAAAGCTAGGTAATGATGTTTGACAGAACCTCATTTAAGGTCACTGAAAACAACTTACTTTGCTTTGGTTAACGAATACAAAGATTTCTTACTTCTAAGTAGTTTTAATGTATTATGGACTGCCTTATTAAGTAACAAGATTTCTCGTCTGACGCACAAACCTGATATCCTGTAGTTAGTAAAGCTGAGATGGAACACATTGAAATTATTACTCTAGAGCTGATGATTGTTTTAAGTGGGAAATAAGGTCTATAGCTGAGTCTTCATTGGCATTTCCAACTATCTCATTCTGTCTCACAGTCAATTGCCAAAAAGATAGAAAAAAATAATTCAATAATTGTGAATTCATTGGGACATGTTCACTATCTTGCTTGTCTTGGATTAATTTTTGGGTTTTAGGAAACTTCTGATGAGTGCACTACCAAGATTATGTTTAAAAGATTGCTATAACATAGAAATGAGTTTGTAGCTTTAGGCAGACATGGTTGTCAGTCTGCTTTAAAATTATAATCCACTTATTATGCATATACCAGGTTCCATTCTAGGCAACTAACTTGCCTATTGACAACGTAGGTCATCATTGAATTGGGAGACTCTTACTATCACTTATTATGTCTGACTAGTTTGTTATAGTAGAATCGTGGGAACTTGGCTGCCTTTGCCAAAAGCTGAAATTGCCTTTTTTTAAGCTGGGATCTAATGTTTTGTTCATGTTCATCCTATTGTATTCTGTGTAACCTATCATATTTGTGTCTTAAAGATTTTACTAAAGATGTAATTCTGTTTCTTAGTTTCAAATTACAAAGTAGACGGGAATACCATAGAATATTTCATCCCAGATATCCAGAGAGTGCTCCTAGAAATTAATAATTTCCATGAGTCCCCTATTTTCTGTCATTATTTCAAACTTTAAACTCTTTATGTGCTAATTTGCTGTATATATAGATTTGTTTGTATGGACTAAGAAAAAACTAGTATAAGCAACAAAACCTTTTGCCATTTTTACAACAAAGTCTTTAAACATACAATTAGCTCGTGCCATCCACCCCAAACTGAAAATGACAAATGTATTTTACCACTCCAGACACAGCATCGCAGCTTTGGATTGGTAAAATATTAGGGTGGGTGGCACACTCCACTCCGCTGGTGGAGTTTTTGCCACTCCGCTCTCCTCTTTGAGTGCAGAGTTCCACAAAAACTCCATAAACGGCACAAAGCCGAGTTTACCGGCATCCCCCACCCCCACTGACATGCCAACCATGTTCAATCAGACTACCAATCACTGACTTCTGTCATAGAAGGCGAGGGAACCGAACTAGCGTGCATGCATTGTCGCCACTTCTGGTGCTCCATGTGATGCACTTCCTTAGAGTCGCTCTTTCAATGATGTGGGATAAAGAGTTAAGGACATGTCTGCAGGTCAGTTGAGTGTTTGGTTGTTCCGGCTTCCACCTGTGTGTGCTTCCCAGGGACACAGCAATTATGGCAATTAGGACCACTTCCCATTTGTGATTGGCTTAGCGCCAATTGGAAGTCGGTGGTAAATCAATCATACATCCCCCTGCTGCTGGCTATAAGGAAGGAATGCCCTTTCCACTACCGACTCGCAAATCCTATTTTGTGAGTGGGTAGTAGTTTACCGACTGGCAAAATAAGGGTTGTACATGCTACAACCCTATTTAGTGTTTGCAAATGGCCCGAATTTCTGTTTGCGACCTCTAAAGACTGTTGTACATCAGGCCCTAGGTTTCTTATCATTATTCTTATCATTATTACTGTACCCCTAACTTAGTATACCTCTTTAGGTGGCATGGCCGCTGAATTTAGTACAAAGCTATGTAGATATATTAAACTTCATGTAAAAGAATTACTGATCTGTCAATTGTAAGGTGTGATTATTCTTATTACATCACTAGGGGCCACATGTATGCACCGTTTTTAAGGTCTCAAAAGGCCCAATTTACAGAATCGGGCCGTTTGCTACCAGAAAAAGGCTTTTCTTATGTAACAAATCCTATTTGCAATTCGGTAGCCTATAACCAAATTACAAAGAGAGTTGCGATTTACAACCAACTTCAAGTTGGTGGTAACACTTTGCAAATGGGAAAAGGGTTCACCTTTCTGAATGGTAGCACAAACATTTTTTCAGACCACTGACTGCTCTTAAAACATAGAAAGCAAACTTTTGTATTAAAAAAGATTTCTTTATTTAAAAGCAATCACGGATTGGGTGGTCTGCTGACCCCAGCAGTCCACCATCCTCATGATTTTAGCTATTCCTAATGGGTCGCAAATTGCTATCTACTTCATTAATATTCATGCGGTAGATCGATTTGCGACCCCTTAGGAATTGCTAAATGAAACTCTTGGAGTTTCATAATTAGGAATAGCAATAAACTAATAGCGATTCACAGAAAATCGCAATTAGTTGACCGCTATTCCTAATGTTGTGGCCCTAGATTACTTCCTTCTCATTACCAAATGATCCTCCCTCCTAATGCCTTAAAATGTATTGCAGATTGTTAGAAGAGGTCTGTTTGCAGTTTCTTTTTTGAAGTCTATACCTATTTAATTATTTATTTAAACACAAACACTATAAAGTCACGCAATATCTTTTGAAAAAGTTTGGATTATTGTTCTAACATTGGATATCAGTGTTTGCTTTTCCTTTCGATTACTGCAAAGTAAGAATGCTGTCTAACTTGAACCTAGTGACACCTTCGCTGAGGCACAGGAGTATGTGAAAAGAAACAGAGGTAAGTATGTCAAAGATCTTCTACCACACGCCTAATTAAAACCTTTGCATGCTCTACAAATTGAACTTTCAGCTACTTCAATATAATAACTTCTACATCGGAAGTACAAATCATGCTCTTGTGATGGGAACAAACTAAACCAAAGCACACAATGTATTCATGGCCATTAGTTATTCTTCATATATTCTTCATTTTAAATATGCTTGTTTTCCTTGAAACTACTAAATATATGTGAAAACCAAGAGGTTTTGAGTACTATCAGCCCTGCTAGACTCAACCATAGGGTTGACAAAACCCTGGAACAACAACACTACTGCCAACATTTCATGAACAACTGCAACAATAAATGCTACAAACTGGTGGAAAGACCAAAAAGGAAAAACATAATAACACCTTTTTTTAAAATTAAAGAATAATTTGATTTAATTATTGGATATATCAATACACTTTCAATTTAATTAATTCTTCTTTTTCATTTTGCAACTTCATCGTTCATATTGCATGCAATAATTGGTTCAAGTGAACTGCTGCTTCTTCAGGGATTAATAAAATCTCCTCACAAGCTAATAGATTATGAATATCCTTCCAAAAACTGCAAATTTTCTCTTTTAGTTCCACCATCATATTAATCTTTTTGAAAAAGCAGACTTTATATGCCACTTTTCAGAGAATCCAATACTTTTTCAAAACTTTATTCACCAACTATTTTAAAGATCCAAAATCACCATTTCATAATCCTCAATTTCTATGTCAACATAAAATATGAATAAAACATACAAATTACGGTGTTTCTTCAGTATTCTACAGAGTAAAAACTAAAAATGTTACAGTAACTCACAAACAAAACTAGAAAACAAATAACAGTTACTTGATGCCAAAAGCTTATAAATTCTGTCATGAGAAATAATCCTTAACCAGTGTCTCACAATGCTCAGTTGGTGATCTGTTGTTGTCCTCCTACTTAGTGCCTGCATCCAGAGTATGCATGTTGTACCATCCTCAGGTGTGCACTCTATATCATACAAAGTAAACTCCCTAAATCTCCTCAAATTTTGCCAGCTGATCGTTCAGCTTATACGACAAGCACTTCTGAGTAGCAAACATTGCTATAGTGTTATGTCATTCTTCTGCAGATGGAGGTTTAGGGGATTTCTAGTGCCGTAGGACACATAACGCTATATTTACAAGCCCCTATCGCCAACACAGTGTCACTTTTCCTGACGTTCCTGTGGCGATTAGGGGCTTCGCCTTATTCACAATGTGGCATTAAGCCACTTAACGTGATGATAATGATAAAATAAATAAATTTCCTTGTCATTTTCTGTCGAAATCCCCCCACCTGACCCCACCACTCCACCGCTCTTATCTGCCCAGTCCGCAGCTGCCAGTGATTTGCCACTTCTCTAGCCTGCATCCAGCCAGTCCTCTCCTTAGCACTCCATGCTGCGTCACAGAAGACCTCACTTGCTATGATTGTTCCCCAAGGATTCTCCTACCTCTAAAGGCAGCAGGTGTTCAGGATCACTTCCTTTATTTTTCTTGATGTATAATTTTCATATATATTATAGCAGGATATTTGGCCATGGTGCCTGAGCTGATAAAGAGTATGCCTCTTCGGTATGATGTTTAAGTGACTCCCACAAGTAGACTTGCAATCTATGTTAGAAGTCAAAATAGATTTGCATTTAGTTCAGTTCACTTCTTTAGTAGCAAATGCCAGCTTTACATCATGACTCTCTTAAGTGGCTTAGAAGCATTAGTGCACACATTTCCATTGTCTCAGAGTGTCAATATGTAGGAGGGTGTTGATATTTCAGTCCAGAAGCAAGTGAGGAAGAGGTTGAGGAGTTACTTAGAGAATGTAAGATCTGGTAGGACTTGCAATAAACATCAGTACTGGAATATCACCTCCCATGTAAATCATTGAATCAACCAATTCCGTTTTTCCATTCAACCTAGCATCTCAGCAACTTTCGTATGTTATTCCCTTCCTGGTTCCCCCTTTCAGGTTAGATTCTGCCTTTGCGCTTCTGGGGTTTGCCCATGTTAGTTTTACATTGTTTGTCGCAAATCTGCTGCTGCTGTTAAAACAATTCCCTTTTGGATCGTTGGCATCCTGGTGATCACTGCTAGTATACTGGCTGAAGTTTAGTCTCACTGTCTTTTTTCTTGCCCTGGATCAGGATAAGATATTCATCCCGACAGAGAGATGCATTATGCTGTGCAAGTTTATATTTTATCTTGCATATTTATGGACTTTCTGGTATTTACATCTCCATCTAGAACTCACTTTACTGCCTACATGAGAGACATTCACTTAGCAATTCATCCTTAATGTTCCTCTGGGGAGAGGTCAAGACCTAGGGCCTTACTTATTATTATTATTATTAGAGCTTAGTGGATGGGGACAATTGTCAAGAAGCTGTGGGAGTCTCATCCACCCAATGTAGAGTGGATAAAGGCTCTATGTGCTCTAAATTGGGTGGATGGGGCAATTATCATTTTCTATAGGATTTCTAGGAAAGCCTAAACTAATGTTTTTGGTTCCCTGATGCAAAAATATTTGCATTTATATTTGTTCATTTGATACCACACAAATAATGAGAGCAAACATCCAGTTTCAATACGGTAGGTTATAAACAATTACACTAACAGTAAATACATTTAAAAAAAAATTAGAATGGTGGACTTAGATGACAGCAAATACAACACTGAAAATAAACTTGTAAGATCATAAGGTACTCTTTAACTTTATTACTGAAATTTCATTACATGCCATTGATCTGAAAGAAGGATGGGCCAGATGTAGTATCTTTGTTAATGGTTGCAAACTGTCAAGGCTGTTCCTGTCCATGCTGCAAAAAGTTGACTGACGGCTCCATCAAACATAACAGCCCTCCGTCAAACTTGTAAAATGTTTTAACATTTTCAAAAACAAATTCCCAAAGCGTGATTTTGTTGTTGCTCCATGGGAGTTTTCTCCCATGGTGTAGAGGTCATTATTTTTATTTACTGTCCCTAACCTCCAGGCGTCCAGCAAAAATGTTAAAAAAAAGGCATCCGATCGCCCACTCTAAATAGGGCAGACAGTCGGATGACTAACCTCTGACATATGCCGTCGAGCCGTCGGAGAAGTATGTCAACTGCAGAACAGAGTCCTCAACATATTGAACTCAGTCATCAACATAGTTTTGGTTCATCTGCCTTTAATGAGGCAGGTGGAATAAAAGTTTGGTGGAGAAGGTACTCCGTTACTATATCCCGAATAGTTTCACGTAAGGCACCAGTATCTGAGTATCATCTGTGTACCTTTGAAACTGCAGACCATGGGCAGTGATGATATGAGAAAAAACACCCATGTAGAAGTGGATTCCATTTCGAAGGAATTGAAAGGGTTGAAAAAACATTTCCCAAGCATTGTCAACCATCACTTTTGGATTATCCCTCTGATGGGTGCATTTGATGTAGTTTATGTTTTGTTCTGCATAGTGTCAGGAATTTCTCATCGCAAGCGTAACCCTGAATCCCTGCAATTAAGTGAATCACACCAGCATATTTACATTTTTCCCAGGCCATATCAAGGCTTGGCACAGAGGTTGCTAATATTTTCTTCAAAGATTAGGATACTGGTCTTCACCTTAGCTAGAGCACCCACACCACTGAGAGCCCATGGAAAGACGGTACATCTCTTTGTGCAAATCAACATTATCATTATTCCATTTATCTATGCAAGTGTGAGGCCATATAATAAATCTTATGGGCTCCTTGTGAAGCTAAATCAGTTTAGCTAGAGACAGGAAGGAGGGTTTGGAGTACACACATGGCATACAGAATTACTGTTATGTTGTTTAAATGTTCCCTTTTATGCAGCCTGATATACACTGTTATTGCCACTATGTTTGCTCTTATAGTTACTGCTATGCATATTTAATGCACCACAATGGGATTTTGATCTTGTTATATCAAATACAATTATAAAGATGTATCCTCATGGTGAAATAGCTTTAGAACCTACTAACAACAAGTACTCCTGTGAGATTCACAGTACAAATCATTTCCCAGAATGCACCATCTCCACTTAGTGTTCAGGAGGTTGGTTGGGATTATCTTCCACTGGGTTCTCTCTGGATCGAAATATTGACTATTTCCTTGTCACAAAAGTATCTAGAGGCCCCCAGGTCAGGCCGAATTCCAGAAAAATCCAGAAAACATTTCCTTGACCAGTCGCTGAAGCTACTCTGTGCTACAGAAGGAAGAATGTTTGTCTGTAAAATGGCATACAGAGATAGTGTTTCGACCTCATGCTTGAAGAATAAAGATCTACTATTGTATTGTGTCCCTGCGCCAAAGTGTGAATTTGAAGTGAAATGATGCAAGAATTAGGATTCTTATGCATTAGATGCTAGTATATTTCTGCGTAGAAAGTGTGTGAGTGCAGTGTGGACTATGTGGATGTGTTTTAGTGTTGGGCATGTTTGGCAGAGACTGGCCAAACTATGTTGCAGTAAGCATGCAGCCATGCCTATTCATGGGTGTAGAAAAAAACGTGATAACGTGGTTGAGCATGCATTAGATAGCTGCCAGTTTAGAATTGGTATTTATCATATAGTTTAAACATGAATTAGTATAGGCATAGGAACTGCCCTGAAGTGATGTTATACTGTTCCTTAGGGAGCAATCTTGCAGAAGCTACAGTAAGTCCTTTTTGGAATTTTGTTGGACCCTATATTTTTACTGGCTTTAGAACTCTGTACACTTTAACTCTGCTATTTATCTGGTGTCTGCTCTCTCCCATAAAATATAGTCATCACACGCAATTTACCTATAAGTCTCTAGTATATGGTACAAAAATGTTCCCAAGGGCCTGGAAGTTAAATGCTAATAGTGGGCTGCCACACCTATTGTTCTATCCACTATTGTGGCAGTGAAAACATGGCTACAAGTCTACCACTGTAGATTAGCTGTATCAGTGCAGTACACTGCAACCTGCCAAAATAAACCCTTATTGACTGGTAAAACATTTCTTATAAATGTTAATGTACCACATGTAGGATATGTAGCAATGTAAAATGTTAAGGTGTCCTTATAGTCACTAGCACCCAAAAGCTGTTTTCACTGTGGCAAGCCTAGCTACCTTATGTATTACAGATTCAAACTCTAAAACTGTATCTTGGTAAGGGAGCAAATAGAAAAATAATTAACCAGCTCATTTTAGTAGGTAATATAAATCAAATCCATTGATGAATTCTGAGTTGTAATAAATATTAAGGAAAACTAACATTTAGAAAGTTAAATTTTCCCTGTCTGAAGTTCCTTGAGACTAATTTACATTAGTGCCCCAGCTGGTAATTAGCCTTGAATCAGTGTGAAAAAGGTGTTAAATGCCTCCCAGGAGCAAACATTAGGCTGACCTGAATGGGCAAAGATGCATCCTCTGAATTACACAAGATATGTAGGAGTGTCAAATTCTGCTTGACAGGTCTACTTGGTTCACATACAACACTTGGGGCACATTTGAAAGAGAGAGAAGAGGATTAAAAGAGAATGCAAAGCAAATTCTTATGTATCTACTATCTGGTTGCTGGAGATTGGAGAAGCCTTCTTTTGTCTTACCAAACATCTATCTCTGGGTTTTTGTGTTTACAATAACTGCTCCAAACTACATATTAGTGTTAGACGTTGGCGGACACTAGGATTAACATAGTACACTCCCCACAAACACTCCTCACTCTCACAGCCCACGTTTTGTGTGGCTGAGGACTTTTGCCATCTTAAAAATGCCCTCACACATTGCATTTTCGGGCCTGTTTTCCCGAAAACAAATAGAAATTACTGAAAAACTGGGTAGTGTTGGTCCCCAGACGTTTTACCCCATTGCTAAGGGAGGTGTCACAACCACTAACTCAGCCAGGCATAAATGTGGCACCTCCAGGAACCCATTTCAGAACCCTTTCTGGACCTGTGGAAGATTTGAAAAGGACTCAACCTACTGTCTGTGACCTGTGAGGAGCCCCGAAGGACTGAACCATCTCCCTCTTCTCCCCAAAAAGGTGGACTCCAAGAGTCAGTTGGCAGACCTCCTGTGTGGCTAAAGGAGGAAAAGAAGCTAGCTGCAAGCTGCCTTCTACAGGAAGTACCCAGCTAATCATTGGAAACTGGACCTGACCTGGATCCTGCAACTTGCCTCTGACTGCCACCCTGTGAATCTCTAATTGCTTCCCCTGAGGTCCTGGGGGAATTAAGAAGTGTATTCCCATGATCGCTTGGGATTTAAAAGGCTAAGTCAGAAGGTAACATCTTTCACCAGGTGTCAGAATCAAATTACAGCTGCTTCCCTTTTACCACAATCATAGGCTATCATTGTCGCTTTTGATTTTTAAAGTTATTTTCCCTCAAATCTTCAAAACGTGCATCTTTGAAATCCCTTATTTTATTTTATCACTGTCATATCATTTTCGTTTATTAAATTTGACTAAATTCTTCAAATTCAGATTGGGCCTTATATGTTTTGCATTTTGACTTTAATACTGTTCTGCTACTGATTAAATATTTTATACATTGCCCTAGGTTAGGCCTGTCTACTCTGTGCCTTGTTCTGACAAGGATTGTATTTATTCTATGGGTGGGCATAACTTGTGAAATGATGTGTAGCATAATCTAGCTGATAACCTATGAATTCGGTGACATCACGCAGAATTACATGAGAGGAGAGTAATTTTGCATTTAGCTCTATTTCTTAGCAAAAAATGAGGAGTCCTTTCAAGGCTCTCAGAGGAAAAGCCTATAGGAATACAAATGATATGTGTGTGAGAAGTCCAGACAGGTGTACCAAGAAGAAACCAATAGGGATTGGCATTTTACAACTCTGTACTTGCTCTAAAGAGCGACAGACGCAAATCCTAGGAATTGTCGTTATGCAACCATCTGTAGTGTATACATTCAGTAGTCTGTCATGCAGCTGAAAAAGAGGGGTCATTATGCAACCAGTAACAGTAAGTTGTCTGGCTGGTCCATAGAGGAGCAGCAGAGGGCCTATGGGACTGGTCACATTAACAAGTCCAGCTATAAGGTGGGGCAGATTCACCCAGAAGCGGCAGAAGGCAGCCCATATGAATGAGCACTATACAGTCTCTGTGATGTATGGTCTGAGGCGTCCATCCAGAAGGGGCGGACTGGCAACCCAAGGAATCAAAACATACCATACATACATGAGTGATAGTTATAATACAACCTGGCTGATGTTAGTGAACCAAGACAGCGTGTGTCAAAAAGTAAGTCTGCGAAAAAAATGCCTTTAGGTAACTGACTAGGAAAGGAACTAGCTCAGGCTTCCTTCATTAAAAGGAGCTCTGGCTCAAGATCTACTCCAGGACATAGCAGGCCCATCCAGGGTAGGCACCACATGAATATGCCCTTAGTCTCTCTGCTTTTCACTTGGATGCCCAAGCTCAACATATTTGAAAGATCGGTTTAAAAAGAAAGAGGAACAGGGTAGCCCAGAGGAGAGGATCACAGGTCATATGACTGGGTGAGGACCAGTGGGATGGTGCCGTAGAACCCAATGAAATTGGATTCTGCACTGGCATCCGGGGAAGGAAAAACAGCTTGGTTGTGATGCAGCAATTTTCTGAGGTGGTAGATGGTGGCCTTCATTGTATTCACTCCTGTCTTTATTGTTTGCATAGTGGAGTTACTCATCATATATGTGCTTGTTATTGTACCTGATTTTCCAGACATTGAATTTGAAATAATGGTAAGTGCCACTAGTTCCACTGATGTTTTGAAGTCTACCCACTTGCTTGTTTTTCATGCCACATGGTTCTGCAATGATGTACACACTCCCTTCACTTATCTTGGTTATGCCTGGGATATTCTGAGTTTCCTAAACTGTTCGGATGTATTGATGGCTTGGAGTACAGACTAGAGGTTTGTGGTATTTGCAGCTTGCTGGCAAATTCTATAACTTTCTTGCAATTCAAAGGTCAATTACTGACAGAATAAATGACTTTCAACTATTGTTTCTAGTCAAGTCAAATCAACTTTATTTGGTTTCTTGTACAAAAACCATAAAAACACACAATAAATACAAATGAAAACGACCTCAAATAAAAGCCTACCTCCTGGAGTAGTGACTGAGACTGTATATAAAGACAATATGGGCAGTTAATAAGAATTCAGAATTGTCGTGTAGTTCCTATATAACCTATACAGGATCTGCGCGTTCAGATAACATAAACTGTGGGATTGGTGGTAGACTGATTCCGTGCACCTCCACCGGGTATGTTGGCCTGTCTGTATCAGCTAGCTAACAGTGCCACTACAATCTCCTTTTATGTGGGAGAGAATAGTTCTTGGCAACCTCCGACCATGACAACACTGATCCCTCAGAATCGTGGAAACAATATATTACCTTTCGCTCAGTCACTCGTGCTCACTTAGTTGGTCTCAGAGAGATACATAGAATAAACAGGCTAGGTGTTTATTCTAGTGTAAAATAGATGAGCTGGAACAACCATTAGACAATATCAGAGATATATGATTAGAAGTACTACAAAAGTAAAGGAGATGTTAGTTCTGCTGTGCTTCCAAGAAGCCTCATGCATAATGTATGAGATTCGAACTAGGGAAAAACCTGCGTTCTGAATGCAGTGTCATATCTCGGTAAAAGGTCGGTCCCTAAGAACCGTTATGTATGTAATGTCGGGAAGAATATAGGTGAAAGGTTGCAATGTTACCTGCGCCTATATAGGGTCCCTATATGGAATATAACAGAATGTACCAAATTTTACAAAGTGCAGTGTGCCAGAGAAAGATTGTTAAAACGCACAAATTAATCACAGCTAGTTCTCAGTCTTACTGCAGATTTTAAAAAGCTAATCATGTGGAAAGCTGTACTAACCGAAAGCATTATTAAAAAGATATAGGCGGGATTCACTTGCCTAAGGTTAGCTTTTTTCAAGATCGAGCAGATAAAAGACTTCCTAGGTAAGTCATATAAACTGCAAAACAGAAAAAAATGTAGCATGTCCTGTGGAGACTTACCATCACAACCACACGGCAGCAGCCTCTGTCCCTTACACAGGCCTCCTGGGTGGGCGAGAAGAAGATGAAGGTCAAGCCGGAGCCTGGTCAATAGAAAACGATTGTAGGAGTTCACAAACCCCAGTAAATAAGGTTTAATCATATGTGTAGTTCTAAGCAAAATGAAACGACGTACGCTAAGCTTAAAGAGCTCCTTAGCTTCCCTGTCTACTGACTGCAGTCTAAAAAAGGCATCCTTGATACCAACCAGGTCCTTCTTGTTACATGATTCTGGGTGAAAAAAAGATCTGCTCTCCCCAGGTTCACTAAGCACTTCCTGATGTATTTGAGCCACGGTCTAATGGAGCCATGATCAAGGGCCATACAGTCCTTTAAGATTTATTTATTTAATGATGTCCCATTGCTGGTTCAAATATTTAACCATAATGAAAGGAGGCAAAAAGCCAACAAATCAGTGAGATAGCCCATACCCAGCTTTTGATGAACAATAAAAGTGGAGGTGCCCTGAGGGACAGCGAAAAGGCATCTTAAAAATATATTTTCGGCGATTTGAAGGTCATCAAGGGCAATGTAGCCCCAGATTTCACTTCCATACAATACTTTTGTGATACACTTGGCCCTATAAAGCTGCAGTATTAGCCCAACCGGTATTTTACCTAATCTGGAGGCAAAGTTAAAAATAGCTGCATTCGCCCTAATAAGATCACTTTTCTTACGAGTTTTTAAGGGCCCCCAATTCCTCTTGGCAATCTAACAGAAGCCCCAGATAGGAAAAGACACACTTCCTGGGGGCTGGCAAGGATCCAAACGTAAAAGTGTAGGACCTACTCAATCGAGCACCTACTTGCATCACATAGGATTTTTAATTATTGACCAACAGATCCTGCTCTTCCCAAAATTGGACAAGCAACTTAAGCAACATTTACAAACCCCTCTCTGTCATGGCCATCAGGATTGCGTCATCTGCGTACAAGAGGATGGGAAGGCCATGCCATCCCACCTGCGGATAATCCACCTTGGTCTCAAGTAGTACCTTCTCTAAATTATGTATATAAAGTAAATAAAAAAGGGGCAAAAATGCAACCCTGTTGGACCCACCTCTGTATGGAAAACTGCCGGGTTACTTTGAAATCATTGGAGTATCTAACTTCAGCCTTCGTTTCTCAATGACGATCTTGTAGGAAAATGCCAATATCCCTGTCCACCCCCATAGATAGCAAAATCTGCAAAAACTTGCCTCTATTCACACAATCGAATGTGGAGGACAGGTCCGTAAATGCCAGATAGATGATACCAGAAAGGGAAATAGTGTACTTAGTAAGTACACTAGTCAATTTGTTGTGGAACCTAGAACTAATTGCAATACAATTTCTGTGAGTGGATTGTTATTGAAATTTTTCAGTAGAAAACGATGGTGAAAAGTCTACCACTCTATCATGAAGCGTTAATCCAATATGGCGGATTTTTCAAAATGGCTGCCCATTATTTGAGATATAGGGTATAACTGTTTATATGCCCATGTGTGGTATCATTTTATATGTTTTTAGGGACGGGAAAGTAAAAAACTAACATCAAAAATTGTTTCTGATGACCATAATATCAAATAATCGCATAATATGTCAGATAGACAAAGTTTGTATAATTTTTTCATTGACTTATATGACAAAGTGTGAAGGAACATAAATATTACAATTAACTTTTGAAATAAAAAGTTTGCTATTGTTTGTGTTTTGTTTTGTAACTTTGTTGTTATTGTTTGTTTTTTTGTTAATCAAAGTTCTTGCGAGTTGCTGTGAGATACAGTGAAAATGGACGTAGAAAAGTGTTTCATTTGTGATGTGGTGTTTCAAGAAGATGACGATGTATCTGTACTCACTGAAAGAGGAGCGAATGGAATTCAAAAAACATGCAAGGAGAGAAAAATATCTAAGTTTCACGTTTGTGTTGGGCAGAAAGTTCACGAGAAATGTAGAGAGCGTTTTGTTAACTTGAAAACTCCGTTCCAGTAGGAAGAATCAGATCCCACAACTTCTCGTGTTCTATGGTCGTGTGAAACCAGGTTTGATTTTAGAAAAAATAGTTTTTTCTGTGGTACTGAGTTAAGTTTATACTTCAGGGAGAGGAAAAAAAATGTGTGGTTTAAAGCACAAACAGTTGAATTCAAATCATCAGTTTTAAAAAAATACAACGAACGCAATGATGAATGGGTAGACAAAGTTAAGAGATGTATCCAAAATGTGACTGATTTACATGCTGTAGATGCATGCTACCTCAAACAGTGTTACGTCAATTTTTATACAGGGAAATTCATTCCCGGCCAGTTCACTGATAACCCTCCAATATCTTCTGGTCGACCAGAGGACTCAGTTCACCAGGAAACTTTTCTTCAAGTAGTTAAATACATGGAGGCAAATGATGAAGAACTTGTTAATAAAATGCGAGAATTACTGCCAGAAGATAGCGAACTATACAGTTCGAAGTATATGAAACAAAGACTCAAAGAGCATTTTGAAGATGAAATCTTCCTAGGAACAGTTGCAGGGACTGTTGATGTTGTTACTTTTAAAAGCACAGCTGCTCATGTATTGCAAGAGTACCACAGTCATAGCCATGAAGATGTTGAAGAGGATCGAAACAATCTCCTTATGGCAGCTGATGAAATAATAAGAAATGATATTAAAGACATCCCTGTAGAATCAGAAACAAATCCACCCATTGAAAACATGAGTAATGTTGACTATAATGTGAGCTATATTCCTGATTCGTTAAGGCTCTTTTTATCAGTTTTTGTTACTGGTAAAACCAACAGAGAGAGAAAAGTAGCTTCTATAGGACAGGCAATTATGCAAGCGGTGCGCCCACGAGTCTTAGTTGCACCTTTGCAGTTAGGGCTGGCAGTTCAATTACATGACAACACAAGCTCGAGATTTGTAGTTGAAGCAGTAAATCATATGGGATTCTGCAGCTCCTATTCAGAAGTTCTTCGTTTTGAACGTTCAGCTGCAGCAGAAAGAGGAAATACTATACCCGTCCTTGTGAAACCTTCTGAAAGTCCTCCGAAATTCATTCAATATGCAGCTGATAATATTGATCACAATATTATTACAATAGATGGCCATGGTACTTTTCATGGGATGGGCATTATCGCCACTGTGACTCCAACTGGAAAATTTTAAATGGTCATTAAGAAACGTCAAGTTTCATTTGAATAACTGAGGAGGTTGGGGCAAAACTTTCACTTCAAAGGCAACAAAATCAACAATACATGTGAAATCTGAAGTCTTGCCTTCTACAGAGGATGCCTGCAAATTTCATTCACTCAGAGTATATCATCAGGTGCAGCAGTGGATGGGTATTCATATGGATCCATTACAGTGGGGATTTGAAGTAAAATATGGAAGATTGGCTCCCATTAGAATGAGTGAAGCACCAGCACCAGATCATTTATTAAAATTTGTGAAATGTGGCTGTAGCAAGAGTCAATGTGCGACTCTGCAATGCATATGCAAAAGACAGGGAATAGTGTGCACAGATACGTGCACAAATTGTCGAGGAATAAGCTGTTGCAATTCCATGGAAGTGGACATGGACGATGATTGAAATCATACTATTCTTATACTGAGGAGTGCTGTTTGAATTTATCTCTTTAGCAATTTTCATTTGTCAGTGTCATATTGAGAAGTGCTATATTATCTAGTTGAAATTTGTTTATCCTTTTCAAATGATGTTAAAAAAATGTAAATAAAAAATAATGTCAAAACTATGTTTGGCATATTAACATATAATTATCGTTGTTTATTGTATTAATCCCAATTTGATGTTATAGTCATCAGAAACAATTTTTGATGTTATTTTTTAATTTCCCGTCCCTAAAAACATATAAAATGATACCACACATGGGCATATATATTCAGTTATACCCTATATCTCAAATAATGGGCAGCCATTTTGAAAAATCCGCCATATTGGATTAACACGTCATGATAAAGTGGTAGACTTTTCACCATCGTTTTCTACGGAAAATTTCAATAACAATCCACTCACAGAAATTGTATTGCAATTAGTTCTAGGTTAGCCCATTTTTTGAACTAATTTGACTAGACTAAAGGATCATGAATAGGTTCATACATTGATCCACGGTCGATCTGCCAGGTCAAAAAACATACAGAACGCCTGACAAACTGTCGTTTTCGTCTGCCCAGCAAGATAACGTATCCAATTAAATACATCCAACCACTTTTACCACTGCATCCAACAGGGAGATTGGCCTGTAACAGTGTGTGCTGTCTCTGTTACCTTTTTTAAAAACAGGGACAATGGTAAAAATGGCCCAAGAAACCGGGGGACCAGCTCTAACAACAGCATTAATAACTGACTATTTTCAAGTTTTTCAGACAGGAAAGAAAAGCAAAATGTTGATTTTATTTTTAACACAAACAGCAGGACTAGACAGATTTGGATGTGCAGCCTTTCATAGCTGCCACGAGGTTCAGTGCCATCAATGACAGATTTATTCAGTTCTTGCTTTTTAGTAAACAGAATTGTGCATGAAGGATCTTATAATTTGTATTTGTATTTACATTTGGAATTATAGGTTTATCAGTCCTAGCATGCATGGTAGTGTTAGCAAACTGCATCTAACAGACAAAACAGGAGCTCAGAGGCAGGCACACAGTAGGGAGAAGGGTCGGGGATACCAGTGCAAACAATATCTTGAGAAAGCAAAATGTGGGAAGTTGTAAAACGGACAATAGAAAGAGCATAGATGAGTGTGAGAGCAAAAGGCAGAGAAAAGAAGAAATACAGTGATGAGGAATAAATCAATCAATCAATCAGGAACATTTATAGAGCGCGCTACTCACCCGCGAGTGTCCCAAGGCGCTGGGAGGGGGGGGGGTGCCGCTACTGCACGAAAAGCCAGGTCTTGAGGTGCCTCCTGAAGGAGAGATGGTCCTGGGTCAGTCGTAGGTGGGTGGGGAATAAAGAGAACAGGGACTGATAGATTCATTCTTCAAAAAAGTCATCAATCCGTTCCCAGAGGCGTACTGCCTTGCTTTATATGTGCTACTAACAGGCATTCCAAAGCTTTTCAGAAGTACATCTATTTCTGGAAATTGTTTAGTCAATTTTTGTTTTGCAAGTGGGAATGAGCACCTGCATATACTTGTGTGCAAGTGCACTTGCTGACTTAAAATTTGCTTTTCTCAACATTGGATTATTCACACCATGAATAAACCCTATCATTTACACTATGGCTATTTCTTGGCAATGGAAGGGCCTTTCTCTTTCTCAACTTTGATTTTTGTTCTCTTGCTGTTGACACAAATAAAATCTATGAACATTTCTAGAGTGGAAAAAAGTCAGAAAATAGTTAATGAATAACTAACCAAAAAACTGGCGAAAGGATGTGCTTTTTAGGTTTAGTTTGCTAACAACAAACACTCTTTAACTATGTTTTTTTCAACAATTTCTAAATACAAACTATTCTTATAGGCCGATATGGTTATATTTGCTCCAGCCGCCACTGGTACCTACAGTGGCGGCTAGTGGAGTTCGATTTTGATGAGGCGTAAGAGCAATAAATGAATTATTGCGAGCAAGTGAAGCGAACCGGTCATTTACGAGACAGGTTCGGGGGTGACAGTGCCTTTGGTTAACTAAGAGACAAGACGGTAGGCATGTGAACACTGTATGTGGCCCACATTCTAATAGAGCAACATTATAGTCTAGTAAAGAAAACACAATATGTTTATGTACAGCTTGCATTCTAAATAAAGTATTTGAAGCTGCTTTAATGTGCCATAGTGAAGAAAAATGAAGATCAGTAAAATAAACTATTTGCCTAAGATCACACACTTTGGAGTGGGGTAGACACAATTAATCCAGTTTTTATGGTTTCAGTTTATACAAATCAGCCACTAAATTGATATCTGTTTGCCTCTCATTGTTACCTTAATTGTGAATGTTTTCTCCTCAGTACATGATGCTGGTGAACTCTGAAAGTGAAGGGCTATATATAACTATCCTAGCTGTCTTCCTCTTAAAAAATGGTGTGAAAATGTGCTTTTTACTGCTCCGTTCTTTTATATGAACATTTTTTGCTTTACCTTTAACATGCATTATTTAAAATGTCAAAAGAAAAGGTTTTTTCACTGTGCTCTTCCAATAGCTCCCATCAGATAAGCAATTCAAAAGGCCTGTACACGACTGCTAAGATTCACACTTGCATGCTTGCATTGCACTCTGACACGGAAGACAATGATGATGGCAAACCCGAAAGCAGATGATGCCGAGCAGAGACTCAGGCCTCTAAGGCAGCTTGACAGAGGAGGCAAAGAATACTAGTACTCATGCTTTCGGCTATTAGGTGCAATGGCGTTGCTCCAAGAGGTGTCTCTCAGCTGCAGCTGGTGAAGGGAGAAGGAAAATACGTCACCGAATAATCCCAGCTTTGATGCAGGTGAGTCAGAAGTTGATGGGCTGGCCCGAGTGAAAAGACAGAGGACTGCAGAGGCCGAAGGGTGACCGACAGGCAAAAGGCTTCAGCAACCGTTAAGAACTTAGGGACAAGTGAAATACTTTGCCTCACTATAATCCCATCTCCTATTCTCATGGGCTGAGAGTATCTAGGGTCAGCCACTCAGAAGAGGAGGCGGGATCCTGGAAGAACATTAACCTACGTAGCAGATCCGGGAGAGCTGATAACTCGACTGAAGCCCTGGAAATGCTGCTGTTTTAGGCAGCGCCTGACTGCCCTCACCTCTGCCTCACAAGTACAAATGGTGCGTGTGGGATTTGGGCGATATGACTAGGCGGCCCCCTCGCTTAGAGGAGGGGCGCCATTAGTCGCGCCATGAAACCGAGCTGCATTTTGAGGGGATGGTTCTGGTGGTCAGATTTCGCGATGACGTGTGGTATGCGGTTGGAAACCGAAACTAATTTCCTTGTGGTATATAAGGCGGCGTCCCTGGAGTCTCCTCCTCTTTGTCTCTTTGGACCCAGGGAAGCCGCAAGAACGTCGGAAACAAAGGCGAGGCGGGTTCAAGGAGGCCTGGCGTAGTGTAGTTAAACATCGAGCGATTAGATCAGTTAAGTATTGTGTTGGTTCGATTCCTTGTAAAACGATTGCATTTTCTTTAATTTTCTTGGTAATTGAATAATTTTAGTCACATTGCTAATTTACATTTTGATCGTAGGGGCAGCGCACAAATAATTCTTCTTGTGAGGCCAAGTTCAGGGGTTCGATTCCTTGTGGAACGATTGGATTTTGTTTAATTTTCTTCATAATTGAATTATTTTAGCCACATTGCTAATTTCATTGTGATCGTAGGGGCAGCGCACAATTAATTCTTAAGGTGAGGCCAAGTTCAGGGGTTCGATTCCTTGTGGAACGATTGGATTTTGTTTAATTTTCTTCATAATTGAATCATTTTAGCCACATTGCTAATTTCATTGTGATCGTAGGGGCAGCGCACAATTAATTCTTAAGGTGAGGCCAAGTTCACGTGTTCGATTCCTTGTGGAACGATTGGATTTTGTTTAATTTTCCTTGTAATTGAATTAGGTTAGTCCCATTGCTAATTTCCATTGTGATCGTAGGGGCAGCGCACAATTAATTCTTATTGTGAGGCCGAGGCGGGAAGCCGTGTGGGGTTTTTTGGGGCTGCCAACGAGCCTGTATGTGGTAGGGAGCGGCTCCGGTGATGCAGCATCATCGTTTCCCGGGGATTTGGGCTTCGGAGTGTGTTGCGATGAGCCTTTGAGGTTGCTCATATTAATTTTTAAATGTGGGCTTTGACACTTAAATGCAGTATCCGGTTGTAACTGTTTTGTTAAGGAGCTTTCTTTAAATATGACGCGCTTATTGTGCGTGCGTGGGACCAATGGGTGCTTTGTCAATGCACGTGAGAATGAAGAAGCTTTTAGCTTAAAAGGGTATACATACTAGCGTGAATACACACTGGTTTCATGTTCATTGTTATAATTCCTCTATAAGGCAAACTTCCCCACTTCGCTACCGTATGTACGTCTCCCCGCATTACACTGCATGCATGTGCGAGCCCGCATTTAACCTGCCAAGCGCATGAAGCCTTCCGTGTAGACGACTAACTCAAGCAAATCATATCCCAATAATTAATACTGCTACGCATCTGCCCGCGTCCATACAGGACGGAGTTTCAAGATGGCGCGCCCCTAAAGAATCCGCAGAGCATAGTGGCGCTCCGCTAACGAGGATCCATGAGGTACCCACCCCTCCCCGAGTGAAGCCCTCCCACCTGGTAACGCCCCTTACCGGATGTAGTCACTTATACGGCCAGAGAGGAGCTTGGCTGGCCGTGCGTACAAAAAAAAAAAAAAGAGGGGCCACAGGTATAGCTAGGGAGGACCGGAGTACACATAAACATTCAAAGAGGGGGCCGTGGATAAAGCTAGAGCGAGGCCTGCCCGCGCACACAGGCACGTGCACATACTTGAGACAGACTTGATATTTTTCATCGTGAGGCGGACGCGGGTGTCCGGGCATTCGAACCTATGCCACACTGCTTAGGTACTCTCGAGCCCTAAAACACTCTGCAGTAGGCCTTCGTTGTGATAGTCATTATTAGTTTCAAGGGATTGGTGCAGTCATGTGAGGGATGGTGCGGCGGGGTTCCAAGCTCACGTTACTTGTCTGTTGCAATACAGAGAAAATAAATAAAGTGCAATGAGCAAATACTCCATTGCACCTTTGTTGTGGTTTACCAATCAAAATGGGCAAGTAACTCCATAATAAGGTTTGCACTAATAATACCGGAGCAATCCAAATGCGCTCTAATTTTCTTCGTTTACTTAAAAGGAACGGTGCCAAAACATGCAGCAAGTCGTTTCGTTTGCTGTAACAAGAGTAGCAGTACTCACAAAATGCACTTGATGGCGGTGATATGTTCAGTCCCAAGGGTATCATTTCCTGGTCTTTTCGGGCAAGGTACCGTAACTACATACTTTTCAGAGACGTTGGTTATTGGTATAGATGTTATGCGATGTTCCAAGCTACAGGTTTTGCATTGGGCGGGATGTGATATCTGGATCAAGGACTACGGAAGTAACAGGCCGCATCTCGGGGTGCCCATGGGGCAGTGGTGGAGACCGGTGGTTTTGGTGGCTGTAGTGAGTGAGGTGTTCGATTCATGCCATGTTTATATGGGAATAACGCAATTTAAAAAAAAAAAAAAAAAAAAGAGAAGTGGTTTAGACTGACGGCTCTGGATCAGGGTGTTCAGATGTAACAGGCGGAACTTTGGGGTGCCTATAGTGCAGCGGTTAGACCGGCAGCTACGAAGGCTGCACTGAGTAGTTCGGATCTGGCCATATTTAATTGGAAGAAGCGCAATGCATGAAGCAGATAATTTTCTGGTATTATTATTATTATTAATATGTTTCTTATATAGCGCCTGAATCGACCCCCGAAGGGGTATCTCCGCGCTTGCCTTGGGAACCCATCCTGGCTTTTCCCTGTGAGATAGCCCCTACAGGGCATCCCCAAGGTGAAACCAGGCATCCCGCCGCGGGGGGCCGTTGTGGAGATTAAGCAAGCTTAATGCCCAGAGTTGCAGAGTGTGAACCCATGATTAGGTCAGGCACCGAAGCGAGAATTATCGAGTCCATGGACATTTGAGCTCAAGACCCTGCCGCATCGGGAATTGAACCCTGGTCCCGGGTCTGACCTCTGCTTCAGGGTCTGCCTGCTCTAACCAGTGAGCCACACTTCTCCACTTAGGTGTCTCATTTTATTGCTTTGGCTTGCATGTGTTTTAACTGGGTGTATAACTCGACATGATTATAAAGGGACAAATGGTGCGGCGGTTCAGACCGGCGGCTCTAGAGGCTGAACTGAGGGGTTTTCATTCTGTCAAGTGGGAGAAATGCAATGCATCAAATCAATATATTTCTGTCATTCTCATATATATTATTTTCTGTTTTGGCTTTCATGTGTTTTAACTTGGTGTATAACAAGGCATAGTTAAAAAAGGACAAAGTATGTAATTGCACTCTTTTCTGCACGAGGGCACCTTGATTGCTATAACACATTGGACAAAGCAAGCGCTAACATTTCTGCTAGCAGGGCTTCAGTTCAGGTTAATTGGAGGACTTATGGTGACATTTTGTGTGGCTTTCAGTGGAGAGGCTTGGGAGGCCATCGGGAAGCGGTTCACAGGCAGTAGCATCTTAGGGCAGCAGGCGCAGGAGTACCAGGTTACGGGAACGCTCCATATCACCCTCTACCGGGCAATAGCTTAATTGCTCCATAACCAGCAATATATTCTTTATGACAATGTCCCAAACCTGGGAAGGGGTACAATGTCACTCGGCTCATTAATTGGTTCCTTTTGAATTAGGAATAGGTGGTGTTACAGCCAGACTTGCTGACCTTGTGCAGACCTAACACATACAGAAGGATGCATAACGTCTCGGCAGGCATGGAAGACTGGGACTCGGTCATAAATATTTGACAAACAAGTAACTTTCAATGTTCCATAGCCACATTTTATAACAGGTGACGTTACGGCCAGACCTGCGGAGTTAGAATAATGTGGGGGGGGGGGGGAATTCGGCTAGTATTGGTACAAGATCTGCACATCAGGTATGAAGCGTACGGGATATATTGTATTGGGCGGTGATTAGGGCAAGCCTCCTCGGTGGCGGGAAAAATGAATGCATCTAAGTTGGAGTATGAAAGAGGGAAGCACACCAAACATTGATGACTTGATTTATTCATTTGTTTATTTTATTCCCTGATATGATCGTGGGAGGCACATCACGCGGACATGGCAGCAACATGTTTTCAAAATGGCGACTTGCAGCAACTTCTGGAGGGTCGGCATATCGGTTCCAGCAGACATGGGAAGGATTCCGTGTCCCGTGTGGTAACTGGTTTGTATGCTATATGCAAATGGCCTCAAGGTACATATAGCCAGCTCACTGTGGTAAGCTTCCAGCTTTCAAACCGGTGATCCCCAAACAGCGGTACATGGGGGAAGGGGCGGCAGCAGCACAGGCAATTTAATCACCTAGGATGGGTTCGGCCCAATGGGGGCGCTACTGTGACTTACAAATACATATATTATGAGTAATGTAACTGGTGATCTTGTAGAATGCAACAAGTTGGCGCTATATATAGACATACATTTCATCTAAAAATTACATCTCAAACAGGTGTGGTTCCTCTCCCCTTGGGGTAAAGGACAGTAAGGGTTGGTAGTGGGGTATGTAGTTGTCTCACTAGCTTATCTTAGAGCAGAAAGGAGTCTTTGTAGCAGTTCTTCAACTGCAGCTACGCTTATCGTAGGCCAAGGTCCTAGATTTCTCAGCGTAATATCGTCATTTGCATGTTCCCCAGCCGTATATCACAAGTTATTTTACTACTATATCTGCGGAGGTTTTGTTCAGCTTAACTCTATCTCCTGGGTTACACTGTTGCTCCCGGTAACAACCTGGGGGCGTGACAAATAGATAAACTGGGACCGCATCATATCACCTGTGCACTCGTGATTAGTATATTGGTATCATATCGTGATCACTTTATGGGGACTGCAGTGGACTTATACTTGTTATAGCAATCTGTATTCATAACCAGGGTCTGCCATGCAAAAATGGCTGTCAAATAACTATATATCAGTAACTATCCGTTTAGATAATTGATGGGCTCATTCACATTCTTAATTAGCAATGGGTCTGCTATTAAGCCAAGGGCTGAGTTAGGGCTCCGAGCAGTGGCTATACTTGCAGCCCTGGGATAACGGTTGTTTGAATCTGGTGGGTCTTCTGGCGTAATTTACGGGGTTAACAAAGCTGTGCAGGTGGGGTGGCTAGTACGCCGGCTACCAATAATGGTATATCGGATGCTTTATTGAATATGTCATATGTTTATGGCGCTCTATTTAGGAGACTTGTCTTACAGCTAAAATAAAGCTGAGTACACCACCAGGAGCGTGGCGCAATGTCGGTGCAATTTATAAGAGTACCGTAATATATTCCATACGCTCGGCTCCAGGAATAAGTGTTGGTTCATGGTGTAGTATCACTCTTTACCTTTTGCAAACAGCATAGCAACCATCCTCAGCGGGGAGATGGTGCTTGTCTGTGCTGCTTGTGGCCAGGATAATAGAAGTCGTCTATACATATCTCGCTTCAGTTCCAGTGCTCCTGTCTTGCGATTTTCGGTGTTGTTAACAGGCACATGCTTAGTTATCGGGGTACAGGGTTTACTAGCAAGTAACATTCCCGGTAGAAGGAGCCAGTAAGAACGCAGTAGGAAGTGGAGCCCCTATGGTCTATTACGAAGGTCATGGCCGTTGGCTGGGTAGTAGGTCACACTCAAGAGTAGGTAAGGGGTGGATTACACTCTCACCTCCGGTACAAGCTGGCCAGGTTTGGGGGATTACACCTGGGACAAGTATCCTAGTGGCAGTACTTACATAAAAAAAAAAGAAAAAAAAAAAAAAAGGGGGGAGGGCAGGTGCCCAGATTTCTGCTGCTAAGACGGGCACTATAAAATATAAGTGCCGGTCCACCATTAGTTATTGAAGTGGTCAGCACGGGCTTCCACTGACTTAGAGTAAACACTGCCCAGCGGGCCGATGTGGTGTGCGGTGCTCCCCCGTCCCCCCCCTCCCTACCGAAGTTATGTATCTGTTTGCTGGGGGCACGTTGGGGCCTGTCGGCGCAAGGTGACGACCAGCTGGACGTTTATCTGTTGCTGTAGGGCGTTGGGGCCTGCCGGCGCAACGTGTGCAGCTGAGTGTTATCTGTTGGCTGTAGCGCATTGGGGCCTGCCGGCGCAATGGGCATAGCTGGGCGTTCAAGGGTATGGGCTACTTTGACGCAATGCTGACTGGCAATGCCAATGTTAATTTCTTACCGGACATGCAGTGAAGTTTTCACAATCATTTTCAGGTTCATTCCCTTCAAAGGCAACAATATTGTGGACGGAAGTGATTATACGAATGGCCTGGGCTGGTGGGGTTCCGGTAATGGCATGAACAAATCGGTGAAAAGTTGAACCATTGCATAAAAACATTTAGTAAAGCCCTTCATGGGTACTATTAGACACGAATTGCTACATTCCGGGATGAAGGAATTGTTCCATGGGAATGGGGTGCATCTGTCTGCCTAGGGGATGGCGGTCTTTGTCCACACTGTGCTGGGGGCTATTCCTGAGCACAGACAGCGCCAGGTAGAGGGGGGGAGGGCGAGTGCGCCAGGGACCTTCTCGCCCTGTGGCGGAGCGCTGGCAGTTAACGCCAAAGGGGGCATGCCCAGCAATGGTGGTTCAGCGACGGGATGAATCCCAAGAGGGGGTACGATGGAACCGTGCAGTGGATAGGCGGGGACTGACCTGCTGGTGGACCTGTCTCTACTGCCTTATCACGCAACGTATGGATTGTGTGGACTCTTTGGGAGGCTGCCTGTGTTCAGGTACCTCGGTGGGCCGGTGCGCTATGCGGTGCCCAGTATTTCAAGCAATTCAATGTTTGCTGTAGCGCGTTGGGGCCTGCCGGCGCAATGTGCGCAGCTGAGCGAGTCGGCCAACAAATTTAAGTACATGTGTATGGCGAAGCAAAATCAATTATAATATTATGACTAATTTCCTTTCTGCCTTTGACATGTGGCAATGTTTGCTGTAGCGCATTGGGGCCTGCCGGCGCAATGTGCTCAGCTGAGTGGGTCGGCCGAGTCAGCCAACAAATTTAAGTACAAGTGTACTGCGAAGCTGAAATCAATTATAATGCTATGCCTAATGTCTTAATGCCTTTGACATGTGGATGTCGCAAAAGTCTGTTGCTGTGGTTGGTTCATGATATATTCCAAGTAGTACTTTACTCCCCTAGTGGGTGTGTAGATTTATATGATTTGATGTAATAAAAATCTACGCCTTGGACAACATAACCGATGTTTGGATATTCTTGGGCCCCAGTGGGCGATGAGGGGTGACAGAAGTGAAGGGGAGTGAGTGTTTCATTGTGCGCGTACTATTGAAGTCGTCCACCTCACATGCGCAGTGTGTGGTTGTATGCTGTTATGGTGCACTGCTACTTACAGGAGGGGCAGTATGAGGGCCTCAGACCAACTCTTCCACTCTCCTTCTCCTCCTTCCTCCAAGACTAGCGGGCTCTGCCCCCCAACGCCCTCATACAGGAACCGTCCATGATATGTACCTAACGCCTGTTAACTATACCTTAACCTTTGGTTTTGTCAGTGAATTTCTAGGGCTATATAATCAAATTCCACATATTGCGCATCAGGCCTTGGCCTGCAACCCGTCCCCTGCGTCTAGCCTGCCATAGGTGCCTATCCCCCACTGAGGATGCCCTTCAAAGGCTTGTGCCCAACTAGCCTGGGGTGGTCAGTGCTCATTCAGATGAATGATACAACGATGTTTAATCCTGGCGTTTGCCCCAAATAAATATTTGCAACTTTTTCATCTGTGAAGCGCCTGGCCACAATGTGTGCAAGTGGCCTTCCTTGCATTCACAATCCTTTCCCACTTGGCAAGCAAGGGACCTTTTGTTGGGTATTCTTCTCTACTTAGAAAGGATGGAACCCGCTCAAACACTTCTTGTTCTTCACCTGCAGAAGTTGGAGGTTGGCTGCTGCAGCAAAATCTTGCTTCTCTTTGTTAAATGGTTGGCACATTTTAATGTGGCTCTTTTCCTATGTCCTGCTCTGTATAGAATGGACTAGATAATGATGGCTGTGTGGAAGGTGGTGTCCTGCTTTCTAGGAGAAGTAAACTTGTTTTTTCGGTTCGTGAAACGTTTCATCCAATTAGTGATAGCATTTCCGTCTTTTAAATATTTCAGGATTGGCAGACGATTTAGGAGACCTGCTGATGTTAGAAGACAGGGCTTTCACTGTAACTGCGGCAGTTCCATATACCAGTTCTGTAAATCCCTTCAATTTAGGATAGGTTAATAGGAAATGCTGTTGTTCTACGTTGTTTGACAGTAGACGCCATAAAAGAAGAATACAAAAAATGCACAACTTTGTAGTTGCAAACTATTATTTGCACTTTTATAGACCTTCAAAGTTCACAAATCACGTTAGCTGACCCACCCATGCATCTTTTTCCGAATTGGCAAAGGATTCACAGAACCTTGCAGACCTTTGCAGAAGTTTAATTGGTTCTTTTGAATGTGTTGCTTCACATATAAATAGATCTTGAATATTTGACTCAGTTCAACGGACTCCTTCCTATTTTAGAGTACTGCAGCAAAGGGGAATTTACACTCTTTGGTGTGCTGTTTTTCTGTGTGGAACCAATACATTTTGCTCTTCAAAATAGCTTCTGAACATACAGATCGAGAGAGAGAAAATGCATTACAGATAGAAGAATTGTAAATAAATGACGCTGAAGGTTCCATGACCCCCTCTGGTATCTATTGTATGGACATATTTCGCTTTTTAACCTGATAAAATGAACTTGTAATCCAAGTACTAAGGGGTCTATTAGGATAGGGAACGGATGGCTGCCAGGCCTGCGATGGCAACCACCGGACCGGCGGCGGACATCCGCCCGCGATCGCAACCCTGAAAACTACCGATCCCATTACCATGGCGATGATGACCGCGGCGGTGAGAATCTCCGCCCAACACTTTTCTGCCGGTACCAGTCCGCACGCATGCCTAGCGGACGGAACTGGACCGCTACAATGATGCCGGTGCAGGGCCAGGCTCTGCCGGCATGATTATGATGCCGGCAGTAGCCAGCCTTTCCACGACTTTGGAACCGCCATGGAAAGGCATGTGGAGAATGTCTCTGGGGGCCCATTGCGAGCCCCCACTGTGTTGGGAGGTTGTGTGGGTCACTGGGGGGTACCCACGGTACCCCCATACATGTCCCTGTACCAGGTTCAGGCAATGTGGAGTGCCTGCCACGCAGTGCAGTGACATGCATGACATGCTCCTTTTCACACCGCAGCGTTCAACTGCGGAGCATCCTAATTGGGCCGGCGGTTATGCCGCGGTCCTTGAGAGTGGTCTTTTCCCGCTACAATGGCGGTCGGGGAGAACTTCCGACCGCCATCCTAATAGGCCCCTAAGTTTGCACTCTGTGCATGAAGAAGGTCAGCAAAGGCAACCGATGGGAATACACCTTCAGAACAACATTTTAAAAGCATCTTAATGAATGCTATGAATGTTGGTTCATTACGGAAAAATTGAATAGGAAGATGGACATCGAACAGTTGGTACATTTTTTGCAGCTATATGGTATGCTATCCCTGCTGGTGATCAATTTACGTTACAACAAACAAATGATGGACGGAATGCTGACAATGCATACATTCTCCCCCAGTCAAGAGATCTGGGTTAAATCCATCGTTCTTTTGCCCACTACACCACCCCAGTTTAGACATGGCCATATGCAAATCAGTCTTGACCCTGTGCCTCATGGGAACAGTCCAGCCCGAACTGCCAAGCCATGTCTTCCCTGGACCGGAATCAAGCATCCTAGGACCGGTTTCTGGCTATCAGCCGTCATCAGCCAGGATAGCTTGACTCCAGTGGCGTAGTGAGCACGGGTCCCACGTCTGGGAATACCCATCCCACTTAGGGCGAAAAGCGTTACAACAAACAAATGATGGACGGAATGCTGACAATGCATACATTCTCCCCCAGTCAAGAGATCTGGGTTAAATCCATCGTTCTTTTGCCCACTACACCACCCCAGTTTAGACATGGCCATATGCAAATCAGTCTTGACCCTGTGCCTCATGGGAACAGTCCAGCCCGAACTGCCAAGCCATGTCTTCCCTGGACCGGAATCAAGCATCCTAGGACCGGTTTCTGGCTATCAGCCGTCATCAGCCAGGATAGCTTGACTCCAGTGGCGTAGTGAGCACGGGTCCCACGTCTGGGAATACCCATCCCACTTAGGGCGAAAAGCGTTACAACAAACAAATGATGGACGGAATGCTGACAATGCATACATTCTCCCCCAGTCAAGAGATCTGGGTTAAATCCATCGTTCTTTTGCCCACTTCACCACCCCAGTTTAGACATGGCCATATGCAAATCAGTCTTGACCCTGTGACTCATGGGAACAGTCCAGCCCGAACTGCCAAGCCATGTCTTCCCTGGACCGGAATCAAGCATCCTAGGACCGGTTTCTGGCTATCAGCCGTCATCAGCCAGGATAGCTTGACTCCAGTGGCGTAGTGAGCACGGGTCCCACGTCTGGGAATACCCATCCCACTTAGGGCGAAAAGCGTTACAACAAACAAATGATGGACGGAATGCTGACAATGCATACATTCTCCCCCAGTCAAGAGATCTGGGTTAAATCCATCGTTCTTTTGCCCACTACACCACCCCAGTTTAGACATGGCCATATGCAAATCAGTCTTGACCCTGTGCCTCATGGGAACAGTCCAGCCCGAACTGCAAAGCCATGTCTTCCCTGGACCGGAATCAAGCATCCTAGGACCGGTTTCTGGCTATCAGCCGTCATCAGCCAGGATAGCTTGACTCCAGTGGCGTAGTGAGCACGGGTCCCACGTCTGGGAATACCCATCCCACTTAGGGTGAAAAGCGTTACAACAAACAAATGATGGACGGAATGCTGACAATGCATACATTCTCCCCCAGTCAAGAGATCTGGGTTAAATCCATCGTTCTTTTGCCCACTACACCACCCCAGTTTAGACATGGCCATATGCAAATCAGTCTTGACTCTGTGCCTCATGGGAACAGTCCAGCCCGAACTGCCAAGCCATGTCTTCCCTGGACCGGAATCAAGCATCCTAGGACCGGTTTCTGGCTATCAGCCGTCATCAGCCAGGATAGCTTGACTCCAGTGGCGTAGTGAGCACGGGTCCCACGCCTGGGAATACCCATCCCACTTAGGGCGAAAAGCGTTACAACAAACAAATGATGGACGCCCCGAGACGTGGGTCCCTTGCTCTCCATGCCACTGGAAATCAAGCAAGCCTGGCTGAAGACGGCTGAAATGCCAGAAACAGGTCCTAGGATGCTTGTTTCCAGTCCAGGTAGGACCTGGCTTGGCAGTTCGGTCTGGACTGTTCCCATGAGGCACAGGGTCAAGACTGAATTGCATATGGCTGGGTTCAAACTGGAACGGCATGGTGAGCAAAAAAACGATGGATTTATGCCCAGATCTCTGTACTGGGGTGAATGTATGACATTGTTCTGCATTCTGTCCATCAATTGTTGTTTTTGCATTTGTCACCCCGAGTGGGAAGGGTATGCTCAGACGTGAGTCCCTTGCTCTCCATGCCACTGGAATCAGGCTATCCTGGCTGACGAGGGCTGAAAGCCCGAAACCGGTCCTAGGATGCTTGTTTCCAGTCCAGGGAGGACCTGGCTTGGCAGTTCGGGCTGGACTGTTCCCATGGGGCACAGGGTCAAGACTGATTTGCATATGGCTGGGTTCAAACTGGAATGGCATGGTGAGCAAAAAAACGATGGATTTAGGCCCAGATCTCTGTACTGGGGTGAATGTATGACATTGTTCTGCATTCTGTCCATCAATTGTTGTTTTTGCGGTGATCAATTTACAGCATGAACAGAAAACCACCAATTCCTGTTTGTCGTCATTTATGCCAGTTTTTAATTTTGCTTATCTTCATTCTTTGATTGTTACTTGGGAAGTGAAACTAGGTCTGTTTTCACTTTTCACAGAAATACAAATCACAAGAATATGTCTATACCACCCAAAAATGGTTCTTCCCTGAACAAACTTTAATGTTATGTAAAAGAAAAACTTGTTTGCTGTTTGTTTTGTCAGTAAGAGATTGTGAGTGAAAGTGCAGAACACGAGGGAAGTAAATGAATTAAACAGTGAGTGAGAAAGTAAGTGAGAGAGAGTGTGAAAGGGAGGAAGAAAGACAGATTCACTGAGTAGGTAAGTTTGAGAGTTAGATAGACAATGAGTATGAGAGATTGAGGCAAATTGAAAGAGCATGAGGGAGGTTGTAAGGAAGAGTGTGTACAGGAAATAATGGATGACTGAGAATGCAAGTGAGCGACTGAATGAGAGTTGGTGATTAAAGAGTGAGTGAGAGTGAATGAGACAGTGATTAAAAGTAAGGTACCCAGTGCGTGAAATGTTGAGTCATTGAAAATAAGGAGTGAGTGAGAAATAGTAAGTGGATGAGCTTGGAAGTTAGAGAGAGAGTGTGAGACGGTGAGTGAACTGGTAGGGAATTGTGAGTGTGATGTATGAGTAAAAGAAAGTGAATGAGGGAGTGGAGGGGTGAGAATAAGAGTGAAAGCCTGAGTGAGAACAAGTGAGAAAAAGTGAGCGACAATGAGTGACCTATAGCATAAAAAGGTAAGGGGGCAGTGAGAGAAATGATAGGTGAGTGACAATTTAAGACAGAGTGAGTAGGCATGTATGAAAGTGAAAAAGAGAGTGAGGGAGTGAAAGATAATAAATGAAAGAGAAAGAGGGAGTGAAGGAGGCTATGAGGGAGTGGGCACACTTGATAGAATAGTAAATAAAAAAATAATTGAGAACCTGAAAAAGAGGTAGTGAATAAGGAGTGACAGAATCTATGGGAGATTCATTTTTTTATATTATTGAGAGTGCAAGCACTAGAAAAAATTACAGCATGTGCATTATCAATCTTAAGACATATGAAAAAAATAAATATTAAATTATAATATCCCCAGAGAGAATACAAATCATTGTAGACATCACAGATACATAGCGATATTCAAATAAATCATTAAGCAGCAAACAATATGAGCATAGTATACAGCAATTTCTTAGTCTAACACTAAAATAATATCTTAAATTCACCCAGATGCCATAAAATTTCACCATGGATCCTCTAACCATTGCGATATGGCTTCCATTACCTCTTTTCACCACTACTCAAATTTAGGCGGGAAAACAGATTTCCAGTTCTTCGCAATATTTAACCTAGCCAGAGAGAGGACGTAAACAACCCAGTCATTAGTGCCTATGCCCAACAACATCGTCTTTGGAGTGTTTATCACTCAAGAGGTTTGTGTAAGAGATATTTGCCGCTTAACCGAGGACTAGAATGATGAGAGTTTGGGGCAAGTAATGAACATATGGATGGTATTGGCCACTCCGGTTGAGCAACATTAGCAGCTATACGATCTATTGTACCCTTTGCTCAGTTTGTCGGGTCTGATGTGAAAATCGAATATTGTACAATACAGCTGGTCTCTCAGTCTGGAGAAATGACCTTACAGAATTGGTCTAAAATCCTGCTCTGTGACCACCTCACCTATGCTATGAGTCCAGTTATCAGCCCATACTCCCTGGCCATTTGAAAGAGACTGAATAAGACGACTACATTTTTTTAGATACTATACAGGTGTTTACAAAAAATTATTTATGTAATAGCCTGAGCTAGTGGAAATATGATATTGGGGTCCCTACTGAGTAAAAAAAAAATATGGATCTGTAGATACTTTAAAAAGTTACCACGGGGTATGGCAAAATCTACTTGTCAATCAGAGAATGTTTTTATCCCAAACACATTCTTCATATCACTTAACCACTTAATACCCAAGTTTCCCTAGGTACCAAAGTAAGAGGAGGTGAAGCAGTTGGGTAGATCTAGATTATTAACAGCGCTGTAAAGCCATGAAGGGATAACATTTTCAGAAACCACCTCATATTGCTCTAAATCTTGTCAAGAGCAGACGTGGTCTTAAGTCTCACTCTTTGCAGAATTCTTTGCTTTGAAATTTGGTACGGTTTACGTTATAATCCTTCAAGAATATAATGGCATGACGTCAGTTCTCTGGATAAATTTCATACATCTGTGAATACGATTGGTCATACTGGCCCAGTAATAGAGACACCAGTCAGAAACTGCCCATCCACCTTTAGTTATTGGAAGTTTTAAACTTTTTAAAGACCTCCGCTCTTTCTTCTCCTTCCAAATAAATCTTGGAACTACATAATCTAGAAATCTAGAGTAGCTATAAGGAACGTAAAGAGGTAATGAGCGAAAAAGATGCAGGATTTTTGGAAGAATATTCATTTTAATTTGGTTCATTCTCCCAATTAGGGCGATGGGTAAATGCATCCATTTGTCCAGCAGTAGCCTACTCTGCCGTAACTGTGCAGTATAGTTATGCTCAAAACATTGCTTAATGGTAGGTGCTAAAATAATATCCAGATTCCCAGCTTGAGTTGCCACCCTCAGATGGCAACTGCTTCCTCCCCCTGCTAGAATAAGTTACTTTTTATGTACATTTAGGGGCTTATTTACAAGCCCCTTCGGCTGACAGTGTGTCACTTTTAAAATGGGAAAAAGTGACGTACCAGCCAAACTCGAACGATAAATATTCAACACATTGAATTGTAGGTTCTGAACAGTGTGAGAATATTAATACATCATTTGCACAGACTCGCAGGGCGGAAGCAAGCATCCGGTACGGATTTCTGGGGATGCTTCTAAGTAAAAGCCTAATGTATGGTGCCATGTATAGACCAGGAGCGAGTGGGCAACCTTGTTGAGTGCTGTGCCATATAGGAAGACAAGATGTTAGTTCCTGATATATGCTAATCTGAGCTCTCAGGACCTTATAAATAGCCTTGACGGTATTAATAAATCTGGTGCTGAAATTGAAATGGAAATGTAGTTCCCAGAGAAATTTCCAGGAAACATGATCAAATGCTTTCTCTGCATCGAGTAGCATAATATCCAAAGGTTCCTGGAGAGTCTCGACATGGTCTATAAGTGTAGTAATTAAATTAGTATGAGAGGTCCTATCTTTCCCTGGAATGAAGCCATGTTGTTAAGGAGATACAAGCTGAGAGATAATCTTATTATCCCGATTTGCCAAAAGCTTGATAAATATTTTTGATTCGGCATTGAGAAGTGAAATCGGCCTCTATGAATGACACTCGGTACGCTGACAAAATTTCGACACCCAAAATATCCCCATACAATGATGTCAAAATATCTATATCCTATACTTATAAGAGTAAGTACAAAAATATTGAGAAAAAAATATCGATATCATAAATATAGTTTCACAAAATATTATATATATATATATATATATATATATATATATATATATATATATATATGAAAGAAAGGTTACCCCTTGGGTGGAGGCACACTCAGGATCACTCAGCTCAACAGGCACAATCCCATTAAATCCGCTGCCAACGCGTTTCAAGCCCATAGCCCTTCCTCATGGGCAGCTTGTGATTTAGACAATGGCGTACAGAGAACCAGCGTTTTCCCATCTTTTATTTCCATTGCTCCTGAAATAGAAAAATTCAATGAATTGTGGGACTGGTAGTCTCGTAAACAATCAAACCCAAATGGGGTACGTCCATTATCAAAATATATCAAATTCAATTTTAATTTCCTGGGAAACAGAGTGTCCAGTGAGCACGGCATCTCCTGCTCCGCCTCGCTGAACCAATTTCGATAGGGGCGGACCCGCAAAGTTCCTGCAGTGGTGCCATCCGTGACCGGGGTTGGTCACTCAGATACGGAAGAAAGGTTACCCCTTGGGTGGAGGCACACTCAGGATCACTCAGCTCAACAGGCACAATCCCATTAAATCCGCTGCCAACGCGTTTCAAGCCCATAGCCCTTCCTCATGGGCAGCTCGTGATTTAGACAATGGCGTACAGAGAACCAGCGTTTTCCCATCTTTTATTTCCATTGCTCCTGAAGTAGAAAAATTCAATGAATTGTAGGACTGGTAGTCTCGTAAACAATCAAACCCAAATGGGGTACGTCCATTATCAAAATATATCAAATTCAATTTCAATTTCCTGGGAAACTGAGTCTCCACTGAGCACGGCATCTCCTGCTCCGCCTCGCTGATCCAATTTCGATAGGGGCGGACCCGCAAAGTTCCTGCAGTGGTGCCATCCGTGACCGGGGTTGATCACTCAGATACGAAAGAAAGGTTACCCCTTGGGTGGAGGCACACTCAGGATCACTCAGCTCAACAGGCACAATCCCATTAAATCCGCTGCCGACGCGTTTCAAGCCCATAGCCCTTCCTCATGGGGAGCTCGTGATTTAGACAATGGCGTACAGAGAACCAGCGTTTTCCCATCTTTTATTTCCATTGCTCCTGAAATAGAAAAAATCAATGAATTGTGGGACTGGTAGTCTCGTAAACAATCAAACCCAAATGGGGTACGTCCATTATCAAAATATATCAAATTCAATTTCAATTTCCTGGGAAACAGAGTGTCCAGTGAGCACGGCATCTCCTGCTCCGCCTCGCTGATCCAATTTCGATAGGGGCGGACCCGCAAAGTTCCTGCAGTGGTGCCATCCGTGACCGGGGTTGGTCACTCAGATACGAAAGAAAGGTTACCCCTTGGGTGGAGGCACACTCAGGATCACTCAGCTCAACAGGCACAATCCCATTAAATCCGCTGCCGACGCGTTTCAAGCCCATAGCCCTTCCTCATGGGCAGCTCGTGATTTAGACAATGGCGTACAGAGAACCAGCGTTTTCCCATCTTTTATTTCCATTGCGGAACGGGAACAGCTTTAATTTCATTTTTCCACAGTCACGTTTTACCCTGGTGGAATTGATTGCATTTCACAAATGGATTTGATGGCAGTACCTTATTTGAGGTTTGATTGTTGAACTACCAGCCCCATAATTCATGTGATTCCCATTCAAGGAGTTATTGAAATAAAGGAAGGGAATATGCTGGTTGCTGCTTACCTGCCTTTCATTTGAATCATAAACCGCCCATGAAGAAGGGCGAATGGCCTGAAACGCGTCGGCGGCAGATTTCCAGGGGCCGCGTGTGTGGAAGAAGAGCTATCCTGGGTTGTGCCTCCACCAGTGGGGTAACTTTTGTAGATACTTTAGTGACCGACCCCGGTCACGGATGGCACCACTTCTTTAACCGTGTGGGTCTGCTGCCGCCATAGATTCAGAGCGGCGTGCGGAACGGGAACAGCTTTAATTTCATTTTTCCACAGTCACGTTTTACCCTGGTGGAATTGATTGTATTTCACAAATGGATTTGATGGCAGTACCTTATTTGAGGTTTGATTGTTGAACTACCAGCCCCATAATTCATGTGATTCCCATTCAAGGAGTTATTGAAATAAAAGAAGGGAATATGCTGGTTGCTGCTTACCTGCCTTTCATTTGAATCGCAAACCGCCCATGAAGAAGGGCGAATGGCCTGAAACGCGTCGGCGGCAGATTTCCAGGGGCGGCGTGTGTGGAAGAAGAGCTATCCTGGGTTGTGCCTCCACCAGTGGGGTAACTTTTGTAGATACTTTAGTGACCGACCCCGGTCACGGATGGCACCACTACTTTAACCGTGTGGCTCTGCTGCCGCCATAGATTCAGAGCGGCGTGCGGAACAGGAACAGCTTTAATTTCATTTATCCACAGTCACGTTTTACCCTGGTGGAATTGATTGTATTTCACAAATGGATTTGATGGCAGTACCATATTTGAGGTTTGATTGTTGAACTACCAGCCCCATAATTCATGTGATTCCCATTCAAGGAGTTATTGAAATAAAAGAAGGGAATATGCTGGTTGCTGCTTACCCGCCTTTCATTTGAATCGCAAACCGCCCATGAAGAAGGGCGAATGGCCTGAAACGTGTCGGCGGCAGATTTCCAGGGGCCGCGTGTGTGGAAGAAGAGCTATCCTGGGTTGTGCCTCCACCAGTGGGGTAACTTTTGTAGATACTTTAGTGACCGACCCCGGTCACGGATGGCACCACTACTTTAACCGTGTGGCTCTGCTGCCGCCATAGATTCAGAGCGGCGTGCGGAACGGGAACAGCTTTAATTTCATTTTTCCACAGTCACGTTTTACCCTGGCGGAATTGATTGTATTTCACAAATGGATTTGATGGCAGTACCTTATTTGAGGTTTGATTGTTGAACTACCAGCCCCATAATTCATGTGATTCCCATTCAAGGAGTTATTGAAATAAAAGAAGGGAATATGCTGGTTGCTGCTTACCTGCCTTTCATTTGAATCGCAAACCGCCCATGAAGAAGGGCGAATGGCCTGAAACGCGTTGGCGGCAGATTTCCAGGGGCCGCGTGTGTGGAAGAAGAGCTATCCTGGGTTGTGCCTCCACCAGTGGGGTAACTTTTGTAGATATATATATAAAATAAATCAATAAATATTTCATATATTAAAGAATAAAATTAATTAAAAAATGAATTAGATTTAATATACATTTTAACAAATATAACAAACAAATGTGATTTAAAAAAGATAAACACACATAAATATTAATACATATATATATATGCATATTTACTTCAAAACAATTATTAGACTAATCATTTTAATGTATGTTATCATTTTAAAATTATATAAAAATTTAACAAATAAATATACCAATATATACATATACCAATAACATAAAATCTATTAAAAAAACTATTATATTATAAATGAAACCACTAAACTATTTTCCCACTACAGTCAGTGAGTGCAACAGTAGGGAAAGTATTGGATAGTGGGGGTAAAAATTACTATTCCCACTCCAATGAGTGCAACAGTAGAGAAAGTGTTGGAAAGAGGAGGGGTAAAAATTACTATTCCCCCTCCAGTGAGTGCAACAGTAGGGAAAGTGTTGGATAGCAGAGGGATACAATTTACTATTCCCACTCCAGTGAGTGTAACAGTTGGAAACGTGTTGGATAGCGGAGGGGTAAAAATTACTATTCTCACTCAAATTAGTGCATCAGTAGGGAAAGTTTTGGATAACAGAGGGGTAACATTTACTATTCCCATTCCACTGAGTGCAATAGTAGAGAAAGTGTTGGGTAGCTGAGGGGTAACAATTACTGTTCCCACTTCAGTGGGTGCACAGTAGGGAAGGTGTTGGATAGCGGAGGGTAAAAATTACTATTCCCACTCCAGTGAGTACAACAGTAGGGAAAGTGTTGGATAGCAGAGGGATACCATTTACTATTCCCACTCTAGTGAGTGCAACAGTAGGGAACGTGTTGGATAGTAGAGGGATAAAACATACTATACCCACTTCAGTCAGTGCATGAATAGGGAAAGTGTTGGACAGTGGAGGGACAAAATGTACTAATCCCACTCCAGACAGAGCATCAATAGGGAAAGTGTTGGATTGCGAAGGGGTAAAATTTACTATTCTCACTCCAGCCAGTTCCAAATTAATAACAAACAAAATATCATCAACAAAATACAAATATTTGAAAAAAAGTAAACACAACAATATAACTATGTTAAATATAAAAATTAAAATATATTTAATATTAAAAATACAAAAATAAAAACATATCATAATGTTAAAAACATATCACAAATACCCAACAATTTTATGTTTAATAAAATATAGAAAATATTTTCACACAAATAGATATTTTTATTTAGAAATTATTTATAAACAAAAACATTAGTTATTACATAAATGTTGTCTATTTACTTCTTACCCTATAACACCACACAACTCATAACCCACATCGAAAAAAAAATGTATTAGCATAATTACATAATTATCACTTACAGAAATATTCTTAATTAAAAAACAAACTAAAACACATAAAATGTAGCTGGCTTTTCACCCTTTACACCTATAATCCCCACAACCCACACCTAAAATTAAACTGTAAAAAATTAATTACACAATTAAAACATGTTAAACAATTAATTATCAACTAATTATTAATTAATTAAAAATAATTTACATCCCACCTTTTTTCCCTAAAAACACAGCAACCTGTGCCTACAATTAATTACACAATTACCATGATTAATTGACAATTAATTAATTAGCAACTAATCCTTCATAATTAAAAATAAATTACTTCCCACCCTTTACCCCATAAACCCCACAACTGGCACCTAAAATAATTACACAATTACCATAGTTAATTGTCAATTAATTAAATAATATTAATTAACAACACATTATTAATTAATTAAAAATAAATTACTTCCCACCCTTTACCCCTATAAATCCCAGCCTTTGCAAGCCCGTCTGCGCTCGTCAGCGTCTCGTCGGCAGCCGGGGCCAGTTATGCAGCTCCGCAAGTGTTGGGTGATTCAGGCCGGCGGTGCTTCTCGAGTGAGTCTCTTAAATGTTTGCAGGGAGCATGCTGTGACAATCAGATCTACCCCAACCTATGGGGGATGCAAAATTATGTTTGCGGGGTTTGTGGGTATCATCTTTGTTTGGAACCTATCCCGGCATTTAGAGCTCCTTCCATTGCAGCAGCATTGATAAACGTGCGCTCACTGAAGAAGCACCACTTGGATGTGTTTGATTTATTGGAGGATAACTCTCTGGACCTTTTATTTATTACTGAAACTTGGCTGGACAGCTCCTCTAACCCTATAGTGACGATGGCTATCATAAAATTTGCAGATTAGATCGCACTGTGGGGAGAGGAGGTGGGGTGGCTGTTATTTTTAAGGATAAATGGGAGCTCGGTAAAAGAGAGCTTTGTAATTGGGGTGGCTGCGAATCCCTGGATTTTAGTATTCGTTTTTCAGCTTATTTCACGCTGGGCTGGTCTTTGATCTACCGCCCTCCAGGCGTGGCTAAATCTTTCCTTCAGGCTTGCGATGAGGCTGTTTCATTGCGGGCGCTTCGGTTTTCCCACTATTTGATTCTTGGAGACCTCAATATCCATCTGGATCAAGGGGATTCAAGGGATACGCTGGAGCTTCTTGATATTTGCCAGGTAGTGCAGCTCTCGCAATGGGTCTGCCAGCCGACCCATCAAGGTGGCCACATTCTCCATCCCATTTTTTCGACCTTTCCCATTAAAATTAAGGCTTCACTTCCGGTCCCGTGGTCAGATCAATACTTAATTTACTTTTCATGGGAAGTAGCCTCTCCGAGCTTTTGGCTTGCAGCTTGCCATAAACCCCCTTTTAAGAAAATTGATCCCGTCAATTTTGCCAGGGTTTTGGAGGACAACAGGCCGTCCCTGCCGCAGGACTTGGATGGGAGCCTGGCAACCTTTTATAACTGGTTACAGGACTCTATGGCTGAGATTGCCACTCAGACTTCTTCTAGACAGTCTAGGGATTCTCCCTCTAAACCCTGGTTTACAGTGGAGCTTCTTCATCTGAAGCGGGACTGTAAGAAATTGGAGCGTTCTTGGCGCCTCAGTAACTACTGTCGGGAGGCCAAGGGCCGGCTCAGGCAGGGCCAGAAAATGTATTACAATGCCATCTCTTTAGCAAAAAGGCAGTATTTTGGCACTCGCATAGACCAGGCTCAAAATACCTCTAAAGCGATTTTTGCCATCGTTCAGAGCTTTATGTCCCCGTCAGCTCAGAGCAGCATGATGCCTGCGACGGTGGTTTGGTGCGCGTCGCTATCCAAATTTTTCTTGGATAAAATTAAAGGGATACAAGATAGCTTTTTATGTCCTGCTGCTCAAGAATGCATGCCCCCATCTGAGGTGTCTTGTGGTCCCAGCCTGGAGGCTATTTCTTCCAACCATTCCTTGGCTAATTTCTCCTCGGTTGATCTGTCCTGCACGTTGAGAGTATTGAAGGGCTTGAAGTCCGGCTCCCCGGCTGACCCGTGCTCGGCAAGATTATTGGCTTCCGTGGCAGAGGTTGTGAATGCTGAAGTAAATTACATCATTAACCTGTCCTTGCATGATGCTAGGGTTCAGAGTGCTTGGAAGCAGGCTAAAATCCTCCCCCTCTTGAAGAAATCTACTCTCAATCCCTCGATCCTGGGGAATTATAGACCGATCTCTCTTCTCCCTAGCCTTACTAAGGTTTGTGAGAAGATAGTAAACAGACAGTTGTCAGAGTATGTGGAGGGGGGGCCTATTACATCTAGCTCAGTCGGGCTTCCGCCCTTCATTTAGTACGGAAGGTGCTCTGGTGGAAGTATCGGAAGCTATTCGGCAGTGTCTCGATGCCGGCGGGAGTGCAGCCTTAGTGCTGCTCGACCTGTCGGCCGCCTTTGATACGGTCCCCCATCCCTTACTGCTGGACAGACTGGCGGAGATAGGTGTGGTTGGTTCAGCCTGGGGCTGGATTAAGTCCTTTTTGGAGGGTCGGTCACAGCAAGTTTGGCTACCCCCGGCGGCTTCTTTACCTCAGCGGGTTTGCACAGGGGTTCCTCAGGGTTCATCCCTTAGCCCCCTTTTGTTTAACATCTACCTTACCCCTCTCGTTATGTTGGCGGAGGGTCTGGGGGCTAAGGTGATTGCCTACGCTGATGACACTCATCTACTGTTTACATGGAATAAGAACATGGCTACTGTGGCCCCTGTGCATTCGTGTCTTTCTGCAGTTTTCAAGTGGTTGGCGAAGGCCCAATTGAAATGCAATGAAGACAAGTCAGAGATGCTGCTGTTTGGTGATTTTCCATCTGGGTTTAGAGACTTGATCTGGCCAGCTGAGTTTCTGTCCCCTCTGTCCAGTAGCCAGATCGCTAAGAACCTGGGAGTTTGGTTTGATGGTAATCTTTCCTTCTCCAGCCAAGTGAAATGACTGGCGGGTTGCTGTTTTGGGCTCCTCAGAGTCCTGAGAAGATTTTTCCTGTTTCTTCCACAGGCGGCTCGCGAGTCCATGGTGCGTGCGCTTATCTTGTCCCGTCTGGACTACGCTAACGCGCTCTATGTGAGGATTCCAGCCTACTCCCTCAATAGACTTCAGGTGATCCAGAATGCGGCCGCCCGCCTCCTGGGGGGGATCCCGCCCAGGGAGAGTGTGCGGGGTTACCTGCGTTCCCTGCACTGGCTTCCGGTCCAGGCGCGAGTGGTGTTTAAATCCCTCACCATAGTCCATCGAGCACTCCACGGCTTAGGGCCGGGCTATCTGCAGAAACGATTCTCCTTTTATGTTCCGGGGAGGCCTTTGCGCTCCTCATCCCTTAAACTGGCAAAGATCCCTGGTTTTCAGCGGCATCGTTCGGGGGGTACTTCCTTGAATGTTCTTGCGGCCCGTGCCTGGAACGCACTTCCCTTGGCTCTTCGCTGTGTGGAAGATATTGCTGTTTTTAAAAAATTGTTAAAAACTCATCTCTTTATTTAAAGTCAGGTTTTGTTCTGTTGCCCCTTGCTCGCGCCGGGACACTCCTTGGAGTAGCCGTGTGCGCTATAAATTTAAATAACATAACAACACGCACCTACAATTTATCAGAAAAAAATAAAAAACAGAATTATCATTAGAAAATTTCAATTTAAAAATATTAATAAATACATGTATACATTAATTTATCATAATTACATTACTTCCCACCCTGTTCCCCTATAAACCCACAGCTCGCTACGGAACTAAAAACACAAAGTTTAATTAAAATCAAATTAATAACTACGAAAAGCTTAACACATATATTAAAAACATAAACAATTCTTATACCAAAAATACATCTCATACATTTGAAATATATACTAAAATACATAACATTAATTAGAAAATTGATATTTTCAACAACTATATTTTTGCAAATGATAATAATGACTTCTACATTTTATAAATCGATATTTCTTACTTTACAGTTGATATTCTTTAACATGATATTTCTGCTGTCGATATTTCTGTTTCACGATAGTTAAAGCTCGATATTAGTGTAAGTCGACATTCCAAACTCGATATTTTGGCTGAATACCACTACACTCTATAGGGTCCTTGTCTTTTTTAAGAAATATTGTGATAACACCATCTTTCCAGGAGGATAGAACCCCATCAGAATTGGGAATCCCTTGTAGCACTTCCAAAAGAAGTGGGATGATTGTAGGTGGTAAGATTGTATACACTTTCCATGGAATACAGTTCAGCCCTGGCTCTTTTACTGACGGTAAGCTGGCAATAACCTGTCTAAGTTCATTCACTGAGTATTCCATATCCAGCATATCCTTATCACTTGTAGCTAGTTTAGGCAGATCTAAAGGGGCCAGTTAATCTCTAATATTGGCAGTGCTACACTCCAGCTCTTCCTGATAGAACTTGGAATAATAATCCATAAAGCTAGAAGAGATCTCAGAGTGATAAGAAGACACAGGCAGGCCAACAATTTCCCCGATTTCTTACCCAATTCACAATTCCTGGCTTGTGCTTGGAAGGCTTTTTTTGTTTATACGATTACCATTATTAAGGCAGAGATGCTGCCTCGTAGGCTCATAATTTGTAGGTGTGTTGCATGAGCAGCTGCTGAGTGGGCTGAGACATCAATCAATCAATCAAAGGCATTTATAACACGCACTACTCACCCGGAGGGTCTCAAGGCGCTTGGGGGGGGGGTCCGCTACTGCTCGAACAGCCAGGTCTTGAGCTTCTTCCTGAAGGAGAGGTGGTCTTGGGTCAGGCGTAGGTCGGGAGGGAGGGAGTTCCAGGTCTTGGCGGCCAGGTGGGAGAAGGACCTTCCTCCTGTTGTCGCTCTTCGGATGCGGGGGACGGCGGCGAGGGCGTGACTGGTCGATCGGAGATGGCGTTTGGGAGCGTAGAAGTTGAGGCGGCTGTTGAGGTAACTCGGGCCTTGGTTGTGTAGGGCTTTGTGTGCGTGGGTGAGGAGCCGGAAGGTAATTCTCTTGTTGACCGGGAGACAGTGCAGGTCTCTCAGGTGTCTGGAGATGTGGCTGTGTCTGGGGATGTCGAGGATGAGTCTCGCTGAGGCGTTCTGGATCCGCTGGAGTCTCTTCTGGAGCTTGGCGGTGGTTCCGGCGTAGAGGGCGTTGCCGTAGTCCAGACGGCTGGTGACGAGGGCCTGGGTGACCGTCTTCCTGGTCTCGGTGGGGATCCACCGGAAGATCTTGCGTAGCATGCGCAGGATGTTGAAACAAGACGAGGAGACGGCGTTGACTTGTCTGGTCATGGAGAGGGAGGAGTCCAGGATGAAGCCCAGGTTGCGTGCGTGGTCTGTCGGTTTGGGTGCGGTGCCCAGGGCGGGGGGCCACCAGGAGTCGTCCCAGGCAGAGGGCGAGGAGCCCAGGATGAGGACTTCCGTCTTGTCTGAGTTCAGTTTCAAGCGGCTGGTCGTCATCCATTCGGCTACGTCTGTCATCCCTTGGTGTAGGTTGGCTCTGGCGGTGGCGGGGTCGTTGGTGAGGGAGAGGATCAGCTGTGCGTCATCGGCGTAGGAGATGATGTTGAGGTTGTGTTGGCGTGCGATGGCCGCAAGGGGGCTCATGTAGACATTGAAGAGGGTGGGGCTGAGCGAGGAGCCTTGGGGAACGCCGCAGATGACTTCTGTTGCTGCAGATCTGAACGGGGGTAGGCGAACTCTCTGTGTCCTTCCAACGAGGAAGGAGATGATCCAATCCAGTGCCTTCTCCTGGATTCCGACGTTGTTGAGGCGCTGCACTAGGGTGCGGTGGCAGACAGTGTCGAATGCCGCGGAGAGGTCTAGGAGGATGAGGGCCGCTGTTTCTCCGTTGTCCAGCAGGGCTCGGATGTCATCGGTGGCAGCGATAAGGGCGGTTTCGGTGCTGTGGTTGGCCCGGAAGCCAGACTGTGAGGAGTCGAGGGATCCGTTCGTCTCGAGGAAGGCGGCCAGCTGCTTGTTGACTGTCTTCTCGATGACTTTGGCTGGAAACGGGAGGAGCGAGATGGGGCGGTAGTTCTTGAGTTCGGTGGGGTCCGCTGTTGGTTTCTTTAGTAGAGCGCTGAGATCGGCGTGCTTCCAGCTCTCCGGGAAGGTGGCGGTGTCGAAGGAGGTGTTGATGATGTCCCGCAGGTGGGGTGCGATGACAGCGTCGGCCTTGTTGAAGACGTGGTGAGGGCAGGGGTCGGTTGGGGATCCGGAGTGGATGGAGTTCATCGTGCGGATGGTGTCTTCGGTGTTGATCGGTGTCCAGGCGCTGAGGGTGGTGGTGGGGGGCGTTGGTGCGGTCGTGGGGGCCGTTGTTTGTGTGCTGAAGCTGTTGTGTATGTCAGCGATCTTGTTGTGGAAGGCGAGGGAGTTGCAGAGGTCTTGCGATGGGGTGATGTCGTTGTTTCCGGCGTTGGGGTTGGAGAGCTCTTTCACGATGTTGAAGAGTTCCTTGCTGTTGTGTGCGTTGTTGTCCAGGCGGTCCTTGAATGCTGTTTTCTTGTTGGCGTGGATCAGTTGATGGTGCTTTCGGGTGGCGAGCTTGAGGGTAGTCATGTTGTCCGGTGTTGGGTCTCTTCTCCAGGATTTCTCGAGGGCGCGGCAGTTGTCCTTGGAGCATTTGAGTTCGTCGGTGAACCAAGGGGCCTTCTTGCTGCCGGGTCTGCTGGGCGGGGTCCTCAGAGGGGCGAGTTCGTCCGTGCAGTTGCTGATCCACTTTGTGAGGTTGTCGGCGGCCTGGATGGGGTTCGCTGAGCTGGCGGGAGGGTGTTGGCTCAGGGATGCGGCGAGTTGGTCGGCTGTGATCTGCGCCATATGTAGTTGGATTAAATTATTCGCTCAGTCCCTAAGGGAGTTTCCCTTTTGACTATATGCTTTAGAAAACTGCATAATAAATTATTGAGAGATTCCCCTTGTGCAAGTTTTCAGGGTGTCCCAGACCACAAAGGGATGAGCTGTTCCTTGATTGATCATAAACAATTCCTAAATGAAGAGGCGTAGATGTTCTATGTAATCAGAGTGATCTATCATATTGTAGTGTCTGCCAAGGTTTGTTGTGTAGAATGTTAAGGTGGAATGTAGAATGTGTATGACAGTGCGACTCTCTTGAGTTGCTCACCTTGCTGGTGTGGTGGCTGAAACTTTTCCTATGAGCTCTTCTACTACAGTAAACTTCACCTTTACTATCTATGCCTGATGTGGAATTATTGATAGCGGTCTGCCTCATCACACTGGTGACAATCTTGGGTTCTGCATGCTCTGTACTTGAAAGGGTTCCTTTGAAACTGAAGGGAGATCTTACGGTGAAACTCTTCTAACGAGAGTGAAAACGTGCCAACATCAGTATGCCCCCTGTTTACAGTGAATTAGGGTACTGTACGGTGGTTGATGTGTATTTTAAACCTGCAGGAGGTCGGACATTGCAGCAAAAGTGCGTTTTCCAAATGTTTACATGGCAGCTGTTTAACCACTGTAAGCCCCCCACTCCGAGGGCTACATAGCGCATGAGAGCTGGGTTACCTTCCCTTCACCTTGCCCCTCTGCAGTGTCTGTGATGTTGCTGTGTGCGCTTACATTCCACCTTTAGGCAGATTCATGTGGGGTAAACTACGCACAATACGTTTTGTGTCATAGGCACAGTGAGTTAGGAGGCTCCATGAGATTTGCATTTTGTTTTCTTTCCACGGTTAAGGGTTTGGGTGTCAGTTTTGCACACGGCGTTTCCTTTCTTGTGACTGTGCCTCAAACTCTAATTGAAGTTTGCAGAGTATTCAGATACATTTCTCTGTAGGCATTTGTGTGTGTGGGAACATTGCAGGAAAACAAAGTCAAAGATGTGACTTGGTGAGTGTATTATTGTGTTGGGTATGCTGTGAAGCGGAGGATATGCAGAACATTATGCCCCTGCCTTTTTTCCTTTCGTCCCCTGGTTAGCCCACTATCATGTGGGCGAAGTTGAAAAAGGTATTTTCACATTATGTTTGGGTTTGCGGTACCCTCAGCACAGGGAGGAAGGCCTCTCTTCTACTTCATTGTCTGGGACCAGAAGGACAGGAAGTGTTCAAACACCTTCCAGACATTGACGATGATGAAGCTGAAGAGATAAGTGAGTTTGATCTTGTGTCATGAAATTGGACAGACACTACCTTTCCAAAGTAAGTACAGTTCTAAAACGATACCATTTTTGGAAATGTATACAGAAGCCACAAGAATCCGTCAAAAGTTATGTCACAAGTTTGCACAAATTCAGAGAACTTGCAATATAGAAGATAGCATTGAAGAACACATCCGCGAACAGTTCTTGCTAGGCTGTAACATCGATAAAGGAAAAGATGAATTGTGGCAAAAGGATGACCTAAATCCTGATGAGGTCTTATTGACAGATAAGCAAATTGAGCATTCCTTGGCCTGTGTCGATTTCATTAAGAAGGAACAAGGTAATTTATCCCGAGGCAAAGTACAGATAGTGGATAAAATGAATAGTAAACCACAAATAAAACATTCTGACCACCCGTTGGTCAAAAAAAACATTCTGTGCTAACTGCTTTAGCTGTGGAGCTCCAAATTATTTGGTGAATGAAAAAAATTGTCCTGCCTTAACAGTGAAGTGCCTTATTTGTGTCAAGGTAGGGCACTTTGCAAAGAATTGCAAGTCCCAACACAAGGGCAATGTGAATAAATTAAAAAAAAGTAGTCGCAGATGATGACGACTAATATGAGCATGATGATCTACACTGTGGGAAGGTGGTACTTCAGATTGAACAAAGTAATGCGAAGAGCCCTATTGATGCAATAAATGTGAATGGTCAATCAATTAACATGTTATTCGATCCAGGTGAAAAAATCACTTTGATCCCCAAGGGTTTTTTTACACGGACATTGATGGGTAAGGTCAAACTCTTTAAACCAGACATTAAATCCTTGGCCAATGGATGTCAACCTATAAAATTACGTTGATTTTTTTTTCAGACATAGAATACATGGGACGTTTTGCTTCAGGGAAGATTTATGTTCCTTGCAAAGGAGATTGCATTATTAGCTGGATACACCAGAGGGATTTAAATGTCTTCCTATACCCTTATAGTGAGCCTTGTACACCCTGAAGCATGTAATTCCAGAGTTAGTAGGGAGTCATGACAGTAACTTAGCAACAAGTGAGGAATCAGTTGTTGAGGTTGTGGCAGAGGGAAACAGCATTCAGTGTGCATTGATTCAAGATGTTAAGGAAGTTTCTGATGACAAGTTAGGATGCCTCTATGATTTCTTGCACACTATTGTTTTAAAGGACAAAGTTGCCCCTGTGGCTTGTAAGGTCAGAAGCGAACCCCTAACTATGAGACAGGCAATGCTCAATGAACTAAATGAATTGGATTAAGAAGGTATTATTTTCAAGACTATGGCGACTGAGTGGTTGTCCCCTGTTGTCCTTGCATGCAAGGCTTCAGGTGAGGTTCAGTTGCATGTAGATTTGAGGGTACTACACAGGGCTGTGGTGGTGGACCAGTCGCCCTTGCCAAATATCTCAGAGATGCTTACTCAGTTGAAGGGAGCATTTGTTTTCTCCACATCAGACCCATAAGTGGCATACCATCAGATCAGGTTGGACGTTGGTTCAATGGGTTTGGCTTATTTTATCATGCCGTTTGGAATGCTCACTGTAATCTGTCATTTGGTTTGGAAGGTATGATCAGGCCTGGGCATAATTTGCGGAGTTCTGCCATTCGGAACTCTGCGAAGTGACAAAAGAACTCTGCGGAGTTCTGCAAGTGGCGGAGTGCAGTGTAAACTTCTGTTCCAACTGGTTTTCCTGCCGCTCGGGTTGAAATTCAACCCGAGCTGCAGTTCGCGCTCGCGAACCCACTGTTCGCGAATGCGAGCAGTGAAAAAACTCCGCTGCACTACGCGAAGCGGAGTTTTCTGCACTCTGTGAGCTCTGTGCAAAAAACTCCACAAACTCTGTGAACGGAGCGAAGTTCACTGCCCAGGCCTAGGTATGATACCTTGGCTATTGCACCTATAAAAGCGATTGCTCAGCTCACACCATTGTGAACCACCTGATCTTACCACTAGGACTCAAAACACCATCACTCAATTCCCTTTGACTTTCTATTTGCTGTATGATCACACTTTAACCACTTCCCTTAGAAAGTTTTATCTCTGGACAGTCTCAAATCTCTGGATAAGTGTGACTTTCCTTTCCATGCACTATATTCTTCTCCTGCTCCCTGAAATCTGAAAGTTGCCTGATTATGGCAGGCTACTCATACAAATCTTTTGAGTCAGAGTCTAATATCCAAAATAAGGTTTTTGGGTGTTGTGAACAAAGATGTTAACTTAACTTGGCATAACCTAATCTCTTTACCTAGTGGTGAAAAGTTCCTTTTTAGTGCTTTTCATGTTTAACTGACCAGAGAATGTTTTTAGTTTCCAGTCTGGTCAAAATATCACCAACCATAGCAGAAATTCTCACCAGTTTGACAGTTTTAAATCATTAGTAGCTGTCAATCCGAAGCAATTATTGCACAGACTATGCTTTCCACTGTGTTGTGTGTAGTAGAAGAAGTGAAAAATATTTGTAAAATATGTTTAATCTAAATATTTGTGGTTCTTTACAGAAAGCAATCAATCACTCAAAAAGTAACTTATCCAACTAGTTTTTTCAGTATTCGAGACACTGGTTCTTGTTGAATACTTCTCATTCTGCAACTCATTGTCTTAGACTGGCAATGACTCCAGCAGCAAGCATTATGCCTGGGTGCTGGGTAGGAGAGTGTAATTATGTGAAATTTCTGGAAAATTAAATGTAATTACAGGAAAGGCAAATCCATCATTGTGAGCTATATCTTTTCGGACAGCTGCTTGTGTTCTGTTGTTCGCATTAATTTGTGGTAAATTTATGCTGCAAATGACGTGTTTTGCTGTAAATTATTATCCAAATGGCACGTAATTACACCAAATGGTGTAATGACAATTTCAGGAATTTAGTGTTAAAAGTAAAACACAAAATTCCGAAAATTACACAAATTAAACCAGGATAATTGAAATGTTGTTCCAGTGGAGTGCTAGGTCATGCCTATATTTTCTGGGCTCCAGAGTATGCCACACCTTGTGGAGTTATAGTTTTGCCTCAGGTGAACATTACATTGATTGCCATTAGTGGAATGAAGGTATTTCAGTTTTTAACTTGATGGAAAGCATTTTGACGCGTGCAATATTACTTAATGATTGTACATTGTGGAGTGGACAACAGAGGCACAAATACTGGGGTTGCTTTCTCTTTTGAAATTAAAAAAATAAAGCTTTTGAAAAGGTGAACTTTTATATTTAAACGTTTGTCAAATGCAAAATAGGAAATGCTCTTACCAGTTTTGTTCACAAGTTTACATAGCGTGTAAACATCTCAACGAAGTGCTTTCTGCATACCTTTTGGGACAATGTCAAAGGGATCTATTTACAACAATTTTTTTGATTTGAACTTATCTGGAGTTTTTCAAAACTATGGATTTTATTTAACAGCAGAATTAACCTGCATTTTCTATAGGATATCAGAGAGCACATAATCAAGTCAAAGGCTCCAGAGCCACCTTTAGGTGGGTGCAGTGGAGGTGGGCTACAGCAACTGGCCATGTGATGATTCATGTGACCAATCCTCTGTGGGTGGCTAATCCTTGCTGTGCACAGCCTTTGCCATTGTGCTTTGGAGATTGACTGAAGGGCCCTACCTCTACCTATGCTCTGCATGCAACCCTTCACTGGTGACTAACCACTACAGTGCAAGACCTTCTGCTGTGCAAGGTAAGCACTAGCAAAGCCTAGCCCTTGGATAGGCCCTGCCCCCATTTTTCTGTGGACAATCAATCCTCGCTGTGGATGCTTAATGCTGTGAATAGTGAAGGTTAAATACAGAAACTGTCAAACGTCCCTCCGGCAATCCTAGCTGCATATGGCCAGAGGCCTTGTGCAGAAGCGATTGGATAAAGGCCCTTGACTCTGGCCAGGACATCACACAACCTTCTGAGGGTGATCAACCTTCATTGCAGTTGGTCTTGGGCCATGTTCAACAGTGGTTGGCAGCAAGGACTAGCCGCCACACCCAGCCTTTAGGAGGCAGCCGGCCCAAGCTGCACATGGCCTTTGGGCTTATGCCGCCAGACATAAATGAAAGGCCAGGCCTTTGTCCAGGCCCTGTACCCAGCTACCTGTAGGCATCCAAGGCTCAATGGGTAGAAATTCCAGAGATGTGCCACTGATATTGGCATACCCCCAACTACTTTGTCCGTGTGGAGTGGTTTTGCCAGAGGCATTGGCGTCTGACCAGGCCCAATCCACTCTCCATGGGTAGCAAACTGAGCAGACTGTGTTGTTTTATGCTTTTCAAATTCTTGAATCCTGCCATGGGTTTGTGGCTCTGTGGACTCAATTTTGACTTTCCAGTGGTTCAGCAGTTCCAAAACAACAGTAGGACAAAATGGGTCTCGGAAGCTTTTATTGAATTTCTGGTGCCATGCCTATGCATCTTGTGCTACATTGTGTGTCCCATACAGGAATCACTGATCTTGGGGACCTAAGCCTGAGACCACAATTATAGTATAGTTGCTGCCACCCTGCAGCAACATTGGAATTTATTTTTTATTATTTAATCCCAGGAGGTCCCTTTTGGACCCACACCCAACATGGGGGGGTCAAGGTGTGCTCATCTTGCACCCTTAGATGGCCTAAGCCTATTGATCAAACTTGGGGACTAAGTCCCAGTGTCCGGTAAGGGTGCTGCATCATTTCATCTTGATGATTGAACAAGCCAATAAAAAGGCTTTAGGTTCCATGAACTCAACTCTGGGTTAACAGATCTGAATTGGTTGACGGGAGAAGAAGTCACCTTATCCAATGTGGTTCAATTTCCTTCTATAGTTTTTTGCAGAATTCTGTGAGTTAGATGGTCTAAATATTTCTAGTCATTAATTTCCTCATTCCCACCCTGAGAAACTTTTTAGACACTAATGTACTTTCACCAAACATTGGTAGTTGGGTGCAGGACTTGACCGGAGTCCATGCCTGGTACCCAACCCACTCTGGGTGGCACACCACGGATGGGCACAGACTTTGGCTTTGTGCAGTGGTGGTTGTCCACAACGCTGGGCCTATGCGCACAATCACGCTCTAGACACTTTACTCCAGCTATTGATAGACCTCATGTGCAGCAGGTATTGACTGCAACCACAGGTCTTTGTCCAGGCCATGTGTCTAAACAGCTGTAGGCAGCCATCCAGCAAAGTCGATGCACTGCATGGGTTGGCTGCAGTGGTTTGCCTTTAACCAGGGAGGGAAACCAATTCATTCCAAGCAAAACTCCCGCTGTGCTATGTGCTTTGGCCATGAGCGGGAGAGACAGCCACATGACTTATGCTGCAGCCAGGGCCTGCTCCCAACCCCATAAGGCTCCACCTCTCTGTATTTGGTTTAATAATTTCCTTTGTTAGATGCAGTAATAGCATAAGTGATGTCCGTGTAGATTTCATGAGTGATATCTTCAATAATTTCAATTGTGTTGTCTTCATTGATGTCTTGTGTGATCTCATACACAACAGAAGGACATGTTATGCCTTTTGTCATTTATTATAATTGCAAAGTTTGTTTGTTGCTTAGCTTAAGTGAGAGCTGTGGACCTTTCAGCAAATTTAATAAAATGTTGCATGATCCTTGACTAGGTTCATACGGCCTGGTGCGTAACCCACTAGTGGCAACCAACCTCCACCTTCAAGCATGCACAGCACATGTTGACTGAAGAGGCCAGGCCCTGTGCCCAGCCCACCATGATCAGTCAACTGCTGCTGTTAGGGAAGGCTGTGCATAGTGGTCATCAGCCAGAGGGCCTGACCTCCTGCTATTTTCTCTGTTTTCACCTGTTTAATGATTGTGAAGAACTAGGCTACTTATTATCTGTGAAGTCATGATCTATGTTCCATTCAGAGATGATTATTGGTGTCTGATCCTGTTTCAGCAAATTACGTACCTTAATTTACGGCACACATATAGTGTCACATATTTTCATCAAGGGGAGGTCCTTTCCTGATGCATGGTCCAGTTTGTTTCATTCAAATTTGCTTTTTTTCCACACCTTGATCTCTTCACTCAATCAATCAGTTGACTTGTGGAATGCAACTTGTCACCTGTGAGGGTATCAGTCAAACAGCCGGGTCTTCAGCTCCTTTTGGAACTCCTGAAGAGTGGGGCAGGTCCTGAGGTGTGGGGGGAGGTCTTTCCAGGCTCTGGCTGCAAGGTAAGAGAAAGATCTCTGCTGCGTCTAATAGAGGGGGCACGGGCGAGTGAGAGTGAGGCAAAGCAGAGGTGTCTGGAGGGAGTGTGGAATCTCAGACGGTGGTTGGTATAGGCAGTGCCAGTCATACAGGGCCTTGAAAGTGCGGGTGAGGAGCTTGAACTGTTAACTTTTCTTGACTGGCAGCCAGTGGAGTTTCCTGAGGTGCAGGAAAGTGCAGGTGCAACGAGAGAGATACAAGATGCGTCTAGTGTAGTCTTTGAATGAGTTGGACCTCAATTACCAGGTAGAGGGAATTTCTCTGGTCATGTCAACCGATGATGAGAGCTTCAGTGATGGAGCATCTTTTGATTTGGGGGAGCTATTTGAATATCTTGGATAGCATGCACAAGATGAACAAGCTGGAGTGAAACTGCGTTTACTTGGGTCCTCATGGTGAGTTTGCTGTCCAGGATGATGTTGGGGTTTCTGGCGTGCTCAGTAGGGGTTGAAGTGGAGCCTAGCTCAGTGGGATAACAGGATTTCCATCTTGTCCATGTTGAACTTGAGGCAGTTGCCCTTCATTCAGTTGGTGATGCAGGTCATTACTTGGTGTAAGTTGGTTCTGATGGTTGTGGGGTTTTCAGAGAGGGAAAGGATGAGTTGCATGTTGTTGGTGTAGGATATAATGTTGAGCCTGTAGGATATGACTATGCTAGCCATGAGTGTCATATAGATCTTCCTCTTCATCATGTTGCTTTACTTTCTGTTCCATTGATACAAGAGAGTAATTAATATTCACCTAGTCTGATCCTTAAAATCATCTACTATTTCTTTGATTTCATTTAGTGTTTTCTCTCTATCTTCCCCCAAAATTTTCAAAAACTGTAGCACACCTTTTGATCAATGTGCAGTATAATCTTCTCCGACAATCATAGTATAGGATTTGCAAAATCTGGAATAATGAAAGCGCATGTTCCTCTCAGCCTATGCCCAATATCACCATATTTCTGTAGGGACTTGTACTTCCCACTATTTGCTAATCTCTTTTTTTCATAATTTTTCTATAGCACATTTACGTTGACATTTTCAGCTCTCCCCACCTGCCCTGATTCTATGACAGTCATAGCACCTTTTTCAAATAGCTTTACCACTGGTTCTTTGCATCCTTTAAACATTTCCTCCATCATATTATCTCTGGACACATGATTAAGTGCTCTGTCTCTAGCTTCCAGTCTTTCTATCTCTGAGTTTTCTTTCTGAGTTCTTTCTGTACTGTATTGTGTGTGCCAAGTTCCTATCCGAGGTTTTGCATGTATGTAATTGGATTTTCTTCATTCCAGCTGTTCGGACCCCTTTCAGTTGTAGAATGTACCACTTATATTTATAATGGAGTGTATTAGTATTTTATTTCTGGAGGAAAGGAAGGGACCCATCATTGGCTGGGAATATTTGCACGGGTTCCCTAAACTTTTCTTGATGAATTCATCGAAAGGGTGATATACATCTGAAAGATAACGTTTTTCTTGGGTGAATATGGTTTATATCATTTGTAGTATTAGTATATTTTTGTGTTTGTGGTTCTGTGACACATTTGTTACTTACCTCCTTTATTCCTGATTTGGGCCAGACCTGTAGAGCTTTTTAAATTTGAGATTTAATTGATTGCAATATGTAGCCACCTGGCTCATGTATTGTACTTACCACTATTTTATTTTCAGCACTACATATGCTTTCCTTCCTTTGAGAGCCATCTAATAGTACCCACTAGGGGTGTTCATTTGATATGTACAGTTCCTGTATGAATGAGGTATGTTTGATCATTATACCCACTTGGTTTAACTATCTAAGATAGGATTGTGAATTCTATTGGTGCCCTGCATAGACGCATAATATCTCCCTCAACCACCACCTACGTGTACCATTTCACAATGGGTTTCTTTATATTTTGCTCAATTGTATGCATGGCTTTATTTGTTAGCCCAGTTTATTGTATTTCTGGATTTTGTTCTCAATAGGGCTCGATGATCGATTTTCCCGATATGGATGTTGCTTTTGTTTCAACCAAGATTTATAGTTCATCTTGCTTGCATCTCCATGTTTGAAATGTATTGCTTTGGCCGTTTTTGCACTTGCCTTTATTATGTATTGACATTGTATAAGATGGCCACCACAGTATGCATGGTCTTCCAGGTCCTTTTAGTTTAGTCCAACGTTTATGTCAAGTCAGGACATTTGCAGAGGTTTCGCATCTCTATCCTTGTGTGATCAAAACTGTTGTAATTGGAAACGAGTAACAGGATTAAATAAACCTACACTGCACTACACTGTGACAACCTGAGTGATTGCTTCTTTTTGGACTCTTCTGTGTGGCATTTACTAACTACGGGGCATATTAACAAGCCAGGCGATAAAATTATCGCCGCTTTAGCGGCAGAAAACTGCAGCTAAAGCGGCAATAATGGGCTTGATAATGTGCTCTATGGAATTCTAATTGAAGTCCATGTTAGACTCCTTCGCATTTAACATGGTTTTCAATTGGAATTCCATGGAAATACATTGTCCCTTCAGAAAATGATTGACTGCATTTAAACCATCACTATGTCTCATGCTTGTGTATAAGGCAGTAATATCAAGCATCAAAAGCATGTACTCACTAGACCACTGTAAGGCATTCAGTTTCAACAAAAAGTCTTTAATATCTCTTAAATATGTGGGCAACTTAACAACATGTTCTTGTAAAAAATGATCCACATATCTTGAAGTGTTTTCGAAGATATCAATCAATCAATCAAAGACATTTATAGAGCGCACTACTTACCCGTAGGGTCTCAAGGCGCTTTGGGGGGTGGGGTGCCGTTACTGCTCGAACAGCCAGGTCTTGAGCTTCTTCCTGAAGGAGAGGTGGTCTTGGGTCAAGCGCAGGTCGGTCGGGAGGGAGTTCCAGGTCTTGGCGTCCAGGTAGGAGAAGGACCTTCCTCCTGTTGTCGCTCTTCGGATGCGGGGGACGGCGGCGAGGGCGTGGCTGGCTGATCGGAGGTGGCGTTTGGGAGCGTAGAAGTTGACTCGGTTGTTGAGGTAGCTCGGGCCTTGATCGTGAAGGGCTTTGTGTGCGTGGGTGAGGAGACGGAAGGTGATTCTTTTGTTGACGGGGAGCCAATGCAGGTCTCTCAGATGTCCGGAGATGTGGCTGTTACGTGGGATGTCGAGGATGAGTCTGGCTGAGGCGTTCTGGATCCGCTGGAGTCTCTGCTGGAGCTTGGCGGTGGTTCCGGCGTAGAGGGCGTTGCCATAGTCCAGTCGGCTGGTGACGAGGGCCTGGGTGACCGTCTTCCTGGTCTCCGTGGGGATCCACCAGAAGATCTTCCGTAGCATGCGCAGGATGTTGAAGCACGACGAGGAGACGGCGTTGACTTGTCTGGTCATGGAGAGGGAGGAGTCCAGGATGAAGCCCAGGTTGCGTGCGTGGTCCGTCGGTTTGGGTGCGGTGCCCAGGGCGGGGGGCCACCAGGAGTCGTCCCATGCGAGGGCGAGGAGCCCAGGATGAGGACCTCCGTCTTGTCTGAGTTCAGTTTCAGGCGGCTGGTCGTCATCCACTCGGCTACATCTTTCATCCCATCGTGCAGGTTCGCTCTGGCGGCGGCGGGGTCGTTGGCCAGGGAGAGGATCAGCTGGGTGTCGTCGGCATAGGAGATTATGTTGAGGTTGTGTTGGCGTGCGATGGCCACGAGGGGGCTCATGTAGACGTTGAAGAGGGTGGGGCTCAGCGAGGATCCTTGAGGGACGCCGCAGATGACTTCGGTGGCCTCTGACTTGTACGGTGGTAGGCGGACTCTCTGTGTTCTTCCGTCGAGGAAGGAGACGATCCAATCCAGTGCCTTCTCCTGGATTCCGATGTTGCTGAGGCGCTGCACTAGGGTGCGGTGGCAGACCGTGTCGAAAGCCGCGGAGAGGTCTAGGAGGATGAGGGCCGCTGTTTCTCCGTTGTCCATCAGGGCTCGGATGTCGTCGGTGGCGGCGATGAGGGCGGTCTCTGTGCTGTGGTTGGCTCGGAAGCCAGACTGTGAGGGGTCGAGGGACCCATTCGTCTCGAGGAAGGAAGGAGATACTGTCCTTGGCTGATATGATAGGACGTCCTGGGACTGGATCCATTTGTTTATGGACTTTGGGAATAAGATAGAATGTGGGCAACCAGAACAAATCTATGTGGGGGTGATCGCTGCAGAGCACAAACTTACCTCTACCTGTGCCGCAGAATCCTCAGCCCGTTCCCGCCTCCCGCCGCCGCAGCTTCACTCATTGCGGTCGCGGAGAGGAGGCGGGGACTACAATACCCAGGCTCCCCAGCGGCAGGATAGCCGCCGACGCTATTTCCGCGCCTGGAGGCGCATAAAAGTGCACGCCAGACCCCGCGTCGCGGGATCGCACGCAGACCGTGCCGGGCTGAGCCCGGGCAAAGGGCGGGCCCTCTGTGGCCTGAGGAGGCCTGAGGAGGCTGGGCTGGGCCACGAACTATGGACCTGTTGGCCTAATTGATGAGTGTAGTGAGTTTCTGAGACCCGTTAGTAGAGCAAATTGCCAGTGTTTATGTATGTTGGAATTGTTCTGTTTTATTTTTTGCTGTGCTTTGTGATATATAGGCACGTGGGTTCATGGCCAAATCAAAAATTGATAAAACTATACCTGGGCTAGGAACTATGGATAACTTTTTGGTCAAAAAGGTTAATCAAATCAATAATGAGCGCAGGGCTTCATTAGGTAAAGGTAATCATCCCGCTACACACAAGGAGGTCCCTCTTCCATTGCCGGATCAGCCGTTTTTTGATATTTGGGGGGGGGGGGGGGTGATAGGGAAACCTCTACGGCAGTAGCACAAGTACAAGTTCATGCTGATTTTAATGATGCCCTACCTGATATAAGCAACGATTCAGCTGTAGAAGAGATATTAACTTCCCCTAGGCTAGTGCGCCTATGTAGGAAGGCACAAACTAAACGCGGGGGGAAGATTTGCATACAAAGAGCAGATAAATGCCACTCTGCCTCAAATTGTACTGGGGCTATTACAGATTGCCAGGAAAGCACAAATATGGCACATACAAATTTTTTAAATATAGAGCAATTTGCCTTTTTAACTCGCTCCATAGAAGCTAAGATAGAGGCAAAATTTTCAGAGTTGATGAAACCCCTGATTTCTAAACTAGATATGGTGGTACTAGAGGTGGAGAGACTGGGTGGGCTTCTAGTATCCTACCAGGCCTCAGTGGAAGAAAGATTTAAGGCAGCGGACAGGAATTTAGAAGCTGAGGGGCAGGGCACTGGAAGAGTAAATTCACAGCAATTTACTCAACCAATATCCGTAATTAAGTTAGTCCCACCAGAGTCTACTTCCATACCCTCTCAGCATAAAAAGGCCATAATAGTCTCTGAGGGCCCGCCAGCTCTCATGCATGTAAAGGAAAATTGCCATGTTAACCTTCCTCCTGACTGCGCACCTTATGTGGCCATTCTTATAAATGTTCCTCCAATTGAGCGACTCTCTCATCAGGCAACTGAGGAATCCCATGATTCACTAAAAAATAAAACTGTATGATGGTTGCATAAAAACTGTGGGTTTCCAGTTATACTTGCTGACCAAATACTGTCAACCAGGAGGGTGAGCTGGATAGGTATATCTAGGAAATCAATAGCTGGTGACTGTATTATAGTCAACTTTAAGCATCCACGGCATGCTGCCACAGTTTTATTAAGAGCGACCGCCTTAGCCCACAATGCGAATGGTATAAGTGTACGTCCCCTTGGTTATTTTTATACCAACCTGATTAAAGCCCCGCCGTTCTCTGGCCCTTTTCGACCCTCCACTCAGCCGCCGTTCTCTAATGGCGCATATCTGTTCAATGCTGATAAACAGTGTGGGCCAGGGTTCAATATTGTAACACATAATAGATTTGACACCCTTTCAGGCTTAGAATCCTGTGATTGACGTGAGGAATTGGCGGGTCAGGCAAATGGGAGTATGGATCGTGTTGTGCCAATTTGACCGAAAAGTAGTCAAAACAATGTTATTTCGTGGAACATTGCGGGTTTGGGTGCTAAGATGGAGGATTGCAACTGGATCAGGTTTATTAAGCAGTACCAAATCATCTGCTTGCAGGAGACGTGGTCTACTGACTGTATTCATTTTCTAGAAGGGTATAAAGCTTACTATGTGCCCGCTACAGCAACAGCAAGGGGCAGGCCCAAAGGGGGCATGGTTACATTTATTTCGGTTGCACTATCCTGTAAAGTACGTAGAATCACAACAAGTAGTACTGGTGTCATTGGGTTAGCCTTAATGGGGGAAAACTGTTTGGCCGGTCTGGTAAATTTTTATAATGCTTTTAATCATTGCCTAGCTCACAGTCAGATAGGTGCATTGAATGTCTTTGTTAGTAACTCCATGAAGGATTGTGTTCATAACCTTCTGATCATGGGGGATTTTAACGTTCATCCCTGTAAGGATCCTCTTTTTAAAAGCATTACTGACTTAAATTGTCCTCGATCTGCTGATTTTCACTTTGAACATACAAATGAGGGGGAAAATGTAAATGATATGCTTAATGATCTGGACTTAATGGTAACAATGGCTATGACTGACCCCACCATGTGTTTTGAGATACCGACCTTTAAGGGGCACGGGAGGGGTACCTTTATTGATTTTGTATTAATATCATCATTAATGCAGTCATTTGTGGATTTCTTTACCATTGAAACTAGCGAGTTCAGTGATCACAACCCCCTCACTATACATATGAGGGGACCGTGGTTAGTAAAAGAAGGCATGAATACCTGTTCAGGTAGGGTGAGTACGACAGATGGAAGACGTCGTTTAAAATGGTCTAAAATCACCCCAGATTTACTGTCCAATGAGATTAAAGCTGCATGTGCAGATGAAATCATGGTCTGTATACAAGACGGTGTGCAGCCACATAACGTCCTTAATGCCTTTCAAAGTCTAGCGGTTAAGGTCTCAAAGCTCTTGTCAGCTCCAGCAAAGAAGATGGAGTCTAGGGGACCCAAATGGTTTAATCACGACTGTTCTAAAGCTGCTAGAAATTTAAAAATAGCCCTGGCAGCCAAACCTAGGATAAAGGCAGAAGTCCAGGCATGCCGAAAGATATATAAAACCGCTATTGCCCGACATAAGGACTTTCTTAGGGAAGAGGCATGGCGGGAGATACTTGACCCTTCTATTCTGCAGTGTAGCTCTAGATTCTGGGCAGTAATGAGGAAACCTTTTTTGGCTCAGGAGCCGGGTGATGGCCTGGAATGTCATATTTCTAAGGAGGCCTGGGTGGCACATTATGAGAAATTGTACTGTAGCTCGGTAATCGAGCCTTCTAGCTTTGCCACTCCTGTTAGGGGTGAATCAATCACCTTTAACCGAGGTGAAGTTATCGAGGGTATTGTGGGGCTAACAGCCGGTAAGGCACCTGGACCTGACGGGATGCCTCCGGACTTGTATAAGTCTGAACCTAACTTTTGGGCTCCCATACTAGAATCTGTTTTTAATGCTGCTGTGGTAGATGGGTGTCCACAATCATGGGGTGTTTCTTCAATTGTCCCGGTTTTTAAGAAGGGGGACAAGGGCAGCCCACATTGCAATAGACCTATTTCATTAATAGATTCTATGGCCAAAATTGTTGGCAGAATTTTATTGCAGCGACTTTCTGACTGGGCAGAGGGGAATAATATTATGTCCATCTCACAGTATGGATTCTGTAGAGGTCGTTCCACAATAACTCAGTGTCTTAATCTTTTTCTAATTTTAAGTAAGTACACTGTAGTACAGAAGGGTACCATCCACCTCGCCTTCATGGACCTGTCCTTAGCTTTCGACTGTGTAAACAGGGGTAAGCTGTGGCAGGCCATGAGGGAGAAGGGGGTGGAGGGTGGTGTGGTCGATTTTTTTGGCCGACCTACACAACAATACCAGAGCTAATGTGAGATATTCTCAAGAACTGTGTGTATCAAATAATTTTAAAATTAGAAAAGGTGTATGCCAGGTATGTATTATGGCCCCTTTTCTTTTTAATTTTTATATTAACGAGCTAGACAGCGTATTACAGAATGTTCCAGCTGACTATCCCAGAGTCGGCAGGAGGGGAATTCCTATTTTACTGTATGCAGATGATGCCGTTCTTATTTCAAGAATGGAGAAGGGCCTTCAGTCTCTCCTAGATGCTTTTAAACTATTTATGACAGATAGAGATCTTACGGTTAACAACTCTAAATCATTTGTCATGCAAGTAGGACTGCAACCAAGGAGGACTTTTAAAATTGATGAAGCTATAATTCCGTTAACAAAATCATTCTCCTATCTTGGGGTTCTCTTTGACACGAAGCTTAACTGGGCCCCTCATCTTGTAAAAAAGAAAGGAGAATATGTAAGGGCAAACACCTCAATTTTTAACTTTGCTGCCAAAATTGGGAAAAAACCAATCAGTGGCAACTGTAATCTATGGCAGCGAAATCTGGGGATATGCTGACGGTGAGCGTCTGCAGATTGCCGAGAATTCTTTTTTGAAGCGCCTCTTATGTGGGGCGCAATATTTAAGTGATTTGTTCGCCTTACGTCCCTTGACCTGTTGGCTTAAATTATGGTTAAACCAGGACATACCATTAACGCATTTGATCATGAGGGATTTTTTGGGCCGGGATAAGGTATTGTGTACTCCTTGGATCAAATACCTGAAATCAAATTTTTCTAGGCTTGGTCGACTAGAACTGTTTGAAAACCTGAACAAAATTGTACAAGGGGATCTGGAGCTCATTAAACGGGCCTTCCTTATGGATAGGAGGCTCCGGAGGGAAGGCGTGGAGCTCCAGAAACAAAGCGTGAGGAAATTTTCCATGCTGAAAACTTGTGAAACTATAGAACCGTACCTGTCTGGCTCATTGACCACACATGAAAAAATTTTGCTGACAAGGTTTAGGCTGAACCTTTTTCATCATCTGCTGAATAGACCAAAAACAGATATTTTTAATAAACTGGTAGCACCCTGTGGCTGCGATGGAAAGTCTCCGCAGGATTTGCTGCATTTTTATGCAAGTTCTATGAGTTCCCCCGTAAGCGCTATCTGGTGAATCTTTTAAAAAAACTTAATTTTATTCAAATCAGACCAGCACTATTGTACCTACAACTCTTGCACAGTGATTGTATCCTCCAAATGAAGAAAGTTTTAAAACTAACTGTTAAACTGAGAATATATATGGATCAGTAACGTCTCATTGCGTATTTTGCACTATCCTATGCCTTTATCTTTAGTAATGTTGTATTTTGTGGTAAACTGTATAACTATTTGTTATTTGGCACTTTACTTGAATTGTGTTTTTATGTGCGATATGTATTTTATATTGTATATGTACTTTTATGATCTATAACAGAACCGAAATAAAGTATTTTTGATTTGATTTGATTTGAATGTGGGCAAAACTGGAAATTCTTTGTATAGAAAACTCAGTTCATCTTTGGTAATAAGCCCTTCCCGTTTCCAGATATTAAGATCATCTTTGTATTCTTTATTTATTTTTCTGACGTCTGCAACATTGGATAATTCATAACAGTCCATATCATTAATGTGTTTGAATGCTTCCATCCTGTATTGTTCCTTATCCCATAGGACAATGTTGCCTCCTTTGTCGGAGTTATTAATCACGACTGAAGCGTTGTTTTTTAATTTGTCCATAAGTTGAAAATACTGCTGACTACTTTTTTGGTTTGATTTATATTTGGCATTTTTGGTTTTGCGATATAGTACTTTGAGTTCATCTGTGACGCGCTCATGGAAAATATCCAGCGCATCGCGGGGCATTATGAGAACAAAAGAAGATGGTGCCTTAAATGGACTATTACCAGGGGCCGAAATATTGATTTCCTCGGCATTAGCGACTTCCTGTGTGCTAAACGCACACTCCCTCGTTGCAGTGGATTCATTGTGTAAGACATGTGATGTGGAAAGCAGCGGAATTTGATCAACAGAAAGTCCAGAATGCACAGCTATTGGGGGTTTATCTTGTACAGTCTTGCCTTGATTTTTGATGGTAAAGAATTTGGTCAACTTGAGTTTATGAATTAATTTATAAACGTCAACCCTTGCTTCCACATAACTGAAATTGCTTTCGGGACAAAAGCTCAATCCCAGCGTTAAAGTTGTTTGTCTGCTGTGTTGAGTTGAATATCGGTGAGGTTTAAAATTGTTTGATCAATTGCTTCTGGTGTCATTGCCAGTTTTTCTTCTTTCTCTGCTGACCTCTGCCTCTTGAGTTTGGTGCATTTCCACCTTTGGCGCCTCCGATGATTTCTTTTATTGCGGGTTGTGGATTTGGATTCCTCGGTCGTAATGACATTTTTCTCTGTTCTCTGATAAAATCCATTTCCTCTGCAAAGGTGAAAGGGCCCAAATTTGCTCTAATGTTTCCTTCCGTACCTCCACTGAGGTCAGAATCAGTGTCACTAAGTATAGTACTGAAATCTGAAGTAGAGGTCATAACGTCTTCCAATTTGTTTGGGATGACTTGTGATTGTTTGTGTGCCTGGACGATCCCCTTTTGTTCCGGGCAAAAGTGAAAACTTGACCCTGCTCATAGTCATTCTTATCTCTAGCAAATTCAAACGCTTTTCTGGCTTTTATTATTTCCTCTTGTTTCCTAATATGCTCCGACATTTCTAACATGCTTTTGTCAATTGACTCCTTGTTGTTGGGAGTCGTAAGTTGTTCTGTTTCTTGTTTGATACGTGCAATTTCTTGAATATTCACATCTCTGTCTATTTTGGCATATTTGACCAACAGACAAACAAGTCGCATTGAGGCTTCCATATTGCTGTCTGCCCATTCTTTCAAAAGTAGTGGATTGGGGCTTTCGATGCAGGGGGTCAGCATGATTCTAAGGCCTCTTGGCACTCGTCCTGCCTCATGGTACTTTTCTAGAGATTTAATTTCCCACCACTTCGTGAGTTCACTTCGAATATTTTTCTCTAATGCCTTTAATAAAACTTTCCATATCTGAGCCTTGTACAAGTTCCTTTGTTCTCTGATTGCCATTGTCAGTGATTTTGGCTAAATTATTGAACAACTCATTGGCTGCCTTCTCTCTTGCTTGCAACGCCTCGTCCGACATTGCACTAAAATTATGAATAATGGTGATTATAACGTAAACGGGGTAATTCTACAATCCGTTTCCCCCTGGCTCTGCAGTTTGCAGCACCTCCCCACCTGCAATGTATGCCGATTTTACTCTCGACTTACTGTGAAAACCTGGACGTCGCCACGGGTCCTCCGACGCGATGCGAACACCTCCGGTATCACAAACGAGAAAACGTCAATTACCGTCATGCAGGGGGCTGTCCATGTGAAAGCTTGCATAAAGCTACCAATCCAAATGGCTTGAAAGATGGACAGCCATCTTCTGGGTGAGGGGTCAGACGCGGGAAAATCCAGCCAATCTTCCTCAGGTAAAATCCAATTACCACTCAAAGGAGCATCTCGGCACCGAAAAGAGAGATGGACAACTGCTTCTATACTGATACTGCCAGCCGCAGTAGCGTTTTTATTTTTCCATTCATAAAGTGCAAAGTTCGAACATGACACGTTTCGGACAACTAGGTGGCCTTGATCACATGAATGCGTCGCAAGGTAGTGACGTATAAATACAACGACTAATTGACCATGTAATTTGGTGCCTACTGGCTGCATAGACATAGAAGAAATACTATATGTCGTTAACATTGTCTAAAAAACTTGTTGGCTCCTTGAATAATGTATCGTATAGAATCACATTTTTAAAAAAAATATATAAGACTTAACAAACATATATATCATGATTGCAAATCAGACATTATATATATAATCAAAAGACTTTAATAACATTGATTTTCAATCAAGCAGAGCACCGTTGGAATGTAGTGGGCACACAAGAGGGACGGGTATCAAGCCCCAGCAAAATAATAAAAGAACTGGAACAAACAAGAATTACAGAAATCAACAAATGGTGAGAGATGACAACTTTGAAGAGCTTTATTGAAAGTGAGCGAATTCCTAGGGGGTTGCACATCTTTGTACTTCCCACATTGAATGCTCTAGACTTAGACCTAGTAAAACATTAACAAATGGATACCACAGAATGCTCAGTAAAAATGATGAGCACATTGTTTACACACGCAGAGAGGAAACAGTCTAAATCAATAGAATGCATCAAGGAATTAGAGGATTCACTGGAATCCGTGAAAGACGAATAAGAAGTAAGGAATGCCCTATCTGCAATGAAGAAAAAACTAGAGAAACATGAAGCAGTAATTGAAACCAAAAGAGCAAGAAAATTCAACCGTGACAGGACTGATTATGCAGCAGGCTGAATTTAGACTTTCGCTTTACATTATGGAAAAGAAAGTGGGTGAGGAAACAGTTCAAGCAAATGGAGACAGCTCAGAAGTTAGCTTGGGGGACAAAGGGCCCACATCCTCAATGACCAGTTTGGATTCTCGGGGAATTGAGGTTATATCAGATGGCAACAAGAAGATAGGACTGAGGAGCCCCCCAAAAGGGAAGGCTCCCCCACCAGACAGATGTCAACAAGGTCCAAAGGGAGCAGGAAGAGGACGAGAGTCCAAAAGAAAAAGAACATGATTATGGAAATGGATAACAATGTATTCTTAAACCTCTCATCCAAACAACTTACCAACAAACACATGCATCTATTGAATAAAGACCTCACATTTTGCCCTCTGGTAAAGATGGACCTGGCCACTGCCAGGATAGACGTTTCTAAATTCTCAAGGAATCTGAAATTAATAAAAACATTTCCAACAGAAAAATAGTTGTAAACAAGGGAACAAGAATGAAGGGAAAAGGAGAAGAATTACAATATCTTTATTAACATCAGAAGATGTTAAATCTCCCTGGCCATGGAAGCAGCGGACATATTGACATCAGGAAATATAGAATGTTTATCAGACTCACAGGTTTGTGAGTCTATGGGAATTTCAACTTTCAATAAATAGTAATAGAAGTACTGCATATGATAAATAAAAATGATCAAAGTAAAAGAGAAAAGCAATCTCTTAACATGACTAAAGATGACTGGTGGGCACTCACAAGTTTGTGAAACAATGAAAGAATTATTATTAAGGCGTCAGATAAAGGAGGAAATATTGTCATCCCAAACAAAGAGCAATACATAGCAGAAGCCAAAAGGCAATTAAGGAACATTTAACATTATCAAAATCTCAGTACATCCTGTGAAAGAAGTTAAGGATTAATTCCATAAGAAATTGTCAACTTGGCATCCGAAAGAATTGTTGGATGATGCTGAATATCGGTGTCTAAGTATTCACCATCCTGTGACTCCCACCATTTACTTGCTACTGAAAGTACATAAAGACAAAAATAACCCACCAAGGAGACCTTTTGTGAGCTCAATTGGAGCCCTCAGTTGAAAACACTTTGAGATTTATTGATCTATTTCTTTTTTCTTATGTGCCTGTATTACCATCGACTCACAAGATTCTTTTTTTCCGAAATGTTTTATTGAGAAATTTCGTAATGAATATATAAATATAAATACATACAATTATAAATTAACGGTTCAAGTATATAGAATATTATCTTAACAAATGAAGATAATAAAATTACATAAGGGACTTTATATTATATAAAGAAGATGGTAAGAAAAAAGGACAAGATATAACAAGATAATAAGTATACATATTTCAATATATAAATATAAGTGAAACAAGAGATGTAAAGAAATGGGTGAATAATTGAATAGGGGAATATATACATAAACATAAATAGGGGAGGGAAAAATAAGGGTAATAATAAATAAATAAGTGTAAGTAAGTAGAAAAATACATAGATGATAAATGAGAATATACAAATAAGGAAAGTTTAAATAAATAGAGAGGTATACAGGGATATGTATATGTACAACTAAAGATGTTGAAATAAATAGAAATATATAAAAATATAAATAAAAATAAAAATAAAGACTCCTTGTCCAGTTATAAGGAGGTATAGGGTAAAAGAGTATATAAGAGGTGGTAAAGGATGCTTAGGGGTCTTGAAGAAAGGGATTCCAGACTTGTTGGAAAATTTCCTCTTGATCGGTATATAATACGTTCATGAAGGGCTGTTTGAATCATCCCTACAAGCCACTCTTCATTCGAGGGAGGGGTAGATGATTGCCAATGTCTTAAGATACATATTTTTGCAGTAGAGAGTGCAGTGTGCAGAAGGCGACGGTGTGGACGTGTAATGGAAGGAAGAGTTCTAAACTCATGCAATAATGTGATAGAGAGGGTAAGGGGAAGACAAAGGGATAGAATAGTTCTCTGTAGCGTGGTCCCTATAAAAGTCCAATAATCCAGCATGGAAGGACAATCATGAAGTAGATGGGGAAGATCACAATGAACTGCAGAGTATCTCCAACATTTAGAGTGCGACAATAATCCTGTGTTTTGTAATTTCAAAGGGTCCAATACCAGTCAAGCAACATTTTAAAAAGGCAGAATTTCAAGTGAGCTTCTCGAGTGCCTTTATCGAGACCTTCCATTATATCCAACCATACCTTATCATCAATAGTAATGTGCAAACATTCCTGCCATTTCATTGAAGAGTTTTAGCAAGTGGTTGTGAAAATAAGTGAAGAGTTAAAACACCATACAAGTCTGACATTACTCCTTTGTGTCGTCCGCATACACACAGCTGTAAATATTGTGGCATTTGATGTGATGGGAGATCGAATTCTTCATGAAGTAAGTCAAAGGATTTTAATTCCCCGTTTAATATGACCTGATCAAGTGTATGAATGCCACATGATATCCAAGTAGACCATTGGAGTGTTTTACTATTTATTCGGATACTTTCATTATTCCAAAGTGGAGCTTTAAAATGCAAGCGATAAGAAGTTTGTACAAGGCGATGTGCTCAATGACATGCTTGATAAGTAGCTTGCATCACCGGATGTGGAGGGGAAGAACGTGGATGTCGAATACCATAAGGAAAGTTAAGGCCATCGTGTCGATTAAGAAGAGAATGTTCTATTTGAACCCACTGTGGAGGGTCGGTAGAGTTTGGGAGTAAATAAACTAATTGTGAGAGTTGTAAGGCTAATGAATAATGTTCCAGAGATGGTGAACCCAAACCGCCATAGGGACGTCGAGCCATTAGTTTAGTAGCAGCTAAACAGGGATGGATAGTACCCCAAACAGAAGACCAAATACGAGTATCCACTCGACGTAATGTAGATGAGGGGATAACTATCGGGAGCATTCCCAGTATGTAAGTAAAACGAGGTCCATCCTAACAGCCTGTACTCTTCTCCACATAGAAAAACCTAAGAGAGACCATTTAGCAAAATCAGTTTCCATTTGTGTTATAAGGGGAGTGAGATTGTCTGAGATCATATTGAATAGACCTCTACTAACTAGAACTCCAAGGTATTTAAATTGTGATGATTTCCAACAAAAAGGATAACCATCTATTGAAGCTTTTGTGGTACCAGGAGAAAGTTTAAGAGCCTCACTTTTATCCCAGTTCACTTTGTAACCAGAATGGATGGATAAACTGTCAATAATTTCAAGTAATCCTGGCAAGGAACATGGAAGATCTTTAAGCGTAAGAAGAATATCGTCGGCATATAGATATAGTTTAGATTTACCGTTTGGCATAGGTATGCCTTGAATACGTGGTGAGTGCTGATTTAAAGAGGCAAGAGGTTCTATTGCTAATAGAAATAAAAGGGAAGAAAGGGGACAATCCTGAGCTATTGGGTCATCATATAGAAGACAAACTTTGGAAATAAATGAATCACCTAGGCCAAAGCGTTTCATGGTTGCAAACAAAAATTTCCAGTCAATTCGATCAAATGCCTTTTCTGCATCTAATGAGAGCAACAACATCCTCTGTCAATACGTTTGCAGTCCATAAGGTATGGCTCACAAGATTCTTTAAACACGCTAGATGGTATCCCTTGGGAATCAAACTACTGGATGGCCACAGTTGATGTGGCGTCTCTGTACAGATTCATACAACACCAGACGGGATGAAAGCCTGTGAATACTTTTTCAAATCAAGATCGCTGTCACTGCTAGAGCATTCCAGAATGTATAAGGAAATGATGAGTTTCTGCCTCCAACATAAAGTGTTCCTATTTAACAGTGAGTATTTTCTCCATAAAACAAGGCACAGCAAACTTATGCAAATCTCATCATGTGTCGGTGGGAGGTGGAGATGGTGTGGAATGATCAATGCATGGCCAGACCGGACCAGATAATCATGTGGGTCCTCAATATTGATGATTTATTACTATTACTACTATGGGAAGGGGAAAGAAAGGACTTTGAAATGTTCATTGAGTCCTTGAACAACAATCCACAAAAACCTAAATTCACCTTTGAAATCAGTAATCCAGAGATAAATTATCTTTACATCAATGTGTATGTAAACTTGTAAAGATGACAGATTATGTACCAAGATTCATAGAAAGTACCCCAGTAGTAATAGCATCCTCCATGCTAACAGTGTCCCCTAAGTGGAATTTCTCCGACCAAGAAGAAATTCTTCAGAAACAGATGAATTTGAGACTCAAGTAGGATAAATGTATGCATGCTTCAAAATATGGGGATATCCAACCACAGTACTTAATGATGCCACTACGAGAGTTAAGAAAAAGAAAAGAGAAGATCTACTAATGGTGACAAAGAAAGATTGAGAAGAACCTACACAGTACATAATGGAATATTATTAATCCCATCATGACACATTAGAACTCTTGAAACAGTGCTTGCAGATCCTAAAGATGGATAAGACTTTAAAAGATGTAATTCCGGAATATGCCAACATCACATAAAAAAAGTTCCTCATTAGGAAAAAGACTGCCCAGAAGTTATATGCAACCAGAGGAGAAAATGGGGGGGGGGGATCAGTAAATACAAACTGGCTTATGAAGGGTAAGAAGGGTTTTGGAAGTGCCAAAAGGACAAAGCCTGTCAATATGCGTGTAACAGAACTCAGTTCAAAACTCAGAATGGCATACTCTGTGACATCAAACGTTGGATACCCCGTGAAACCCCTTTCGTGAGTTATGTTTTGGAATGCATCTGTGGACAAAGATACATTGGAATCACAATAAACCACCTGAAATCGTGTATTCTCAAGAACATAAGAGCAGTGAAAAAAATAAAGGCTTTGCATATTCTATGGCAAAACATTTATGGGAGTCACATAATGGAGATATAAGGAATTTCCACTTTTATTGCCTCCAAAATTTTTGAAAAAATCCTGTGGTGGCAACAGAGAATAACGGAGAATGGAATCAAGATGGATTATTCTGATGGGAACAGAACAGCCATGGGGCCTAAACCTTAATGCTGAGCTACATGTGTACCTTTAATGCCCCAGCTAATCTATGAAGACTTTTTAATCATAATGCCTTAGATACGTTTAATCATTAGGAGTCTGAATGGTTGACAGATATGACCTGTAATTTGGATATTTTATTCCCCAATAGGCACTGTGATGGGTTACTATGAGTGAAGAAATTGGTTTATGGTGGTCTGAAAGAGGTAGATCTTAGATAATCACTCTACGCTTTTAGGAAATGCTAATGGAATAGATTCCATAAATCATCTACTGTGGTTCAGAGGTTACATTTGGCATTTTAAATTTCATTCCTTAGGTTTTTATTTTAGCATGAAGGATGGAGGTAATGCAGAGTTGGCCCAGTATGTTTTAATGTGTAGAAACATGACCTGATCAAAATAACTCTATAGATAACTTATTTATGCATCTTTTTTCTGCAATTGTTGCACAAGTGTGTAACTTGCTGTTTTCACACATATGTTAAGGGGTACAATCCAGTTGGAATATATCTGAGAGACTATTCATCAGAAACTCACTTTCCCCAACATTATTTTCCTAAGTACTGTCTGGCACTAGCATTTTAAGTTGGTATTCTCTGGGAATCCACATATACACATGAAGCATAGGCACTTTATATTCATTCACTGGGTGCCACTGGCACATCAGAGGGCTGAGGGTGTGTGTGTTGAAGTTCCTGCAGCAGTCATCGGGAACAGGCTCTGTGGCAGCAACGGCAAGATGAGGTTCTGCAGGGCATGGAAGATGCCAGCTACATCTCGCTGGTGTACATTCGCGGTAGCCATCCTTCCAGCCTTCATCCACTCCATGTTCTCCATTGTCCTCCACATGTGTCCCAACTCCCGGCTGACATCGCTGGAGCCTGTCTTACTAGACAGTTCTTGTATACGAGTAATGGCTCCAGCGAGGTCAGCCAAGGAGTGTTGTAGAGCATCTTACGGACAGTGTCCCTTGCATTTTCAGTGTGGCTCACAGACCCGCTGCTTTTCTGGATTCAGCACATGTGGATGGGTAGGTTGTGAGATTGGTGATAGGGAGGGGCCCCCTTTGTGCACATAGTGGATGGGGGCCTACTTGGTGTTACTATGTGTGCTGCAGTGTGCCAAGGGTATCAGGGACGTGTTCCAAAATCATTGTGGGTGTGCAGTGTGCTACACATAATTGTGCATGTGTGCCAATGTGCCCATCTCCCCCGTCCCCCCAGTCCCTGGCCGTTACTCACCCTGTTGCTGTTGGGTCAGATCATATCGAGCTGTGTCCGGACCCCCAACTCCTGCCACCATCTACACACTGGTGACTGTGGCCACCGTTTCCTCCAGCTCATTCAGCTCCTCCTGTGGTGCAGGACTCCCACCTCCAGTCGCCGTTGCTGCCTTCCTGTTGGCAGCGAGTTTCTGCTTGGTTTGGCTATTCACGTCATGCCAGCGCCTCTTGACCTCCTCCATTGACCTCCTCAACACTCCGACTGCATTCACGTTGTTCACGATGGACTGCCATATTTCGGTTTGTGTTGCCAATGGCACAGTAGAGGTGACAAACAGTTGTTGGCAGTTTTCTATCACCTCCGTGACGATGACTGAACCGCATCTTCCTCTTCTCCTTGCCCTTCCCCGAGCACAGGGTTCCTGGCTAATCCTCTGTGGGGCTTCCAGCCTGCATCCACTCCATGTTCTCCATTGTCCTCCGCATGTGTCCCAACTCCCGGCTGACATCGCTGGAGCCTGTCTTACTAGACAGTTCTTGTATACGAGTAATGGCTCCAGCGAGGTCAGCCAAGGAGTGTTGTAGAGCATCTTACGGACTGTGGGTGTCTGTTAGGGACTGTAAGTGGTCCCTGATGGGACTCATATACCCACGTATGGCATCAAGTTTGTCTGCCATGAGGTTGAAACCCACCCGCACCTGTTCAGCCAGCCCCCTCTGACAGTCTAACACACGGTGTTGGAATGCCATGTGTTTTTCTGCGAGGTGCTGGGAGCCAGTCGTGGTGGTGGGTGCTCCCTGCTGTGTGAGCTGTGCAGGGGGTGGGGTCACCTCGATGCAGCTGCGCTGCCCTGCTCCTGGAGGAGGGCTGCGGAGGCTGTCCACGAGCTGTTGGAGGGCGTCGGTCAGATTGCCAGGGGGTCCTCATCATCATCACTAAAGAGATGTCTGGTGTGCTTGGCAGGAGGTGTTGATTGTCCCTCTGTAATGTAAATGGGAGGTGCAGGTTAACAGTGTGTTCCATATATGTTGACGCATTGTACATGTTTAAATTCAGACTGCATGACAATGTACATTGTGACTGTTTTGGAGGAGCTGGATATTTGATGATAGACAGTGGACATTTCGACTACATGACGGATGTGAGGTTGTACTCGTACTTTGTCATCTCACAGTTTCCTGCTATGGCAGCTGTGATTGGCCAGTTTCTATGCAAAAGCGGCACCAGTTGTGTCCTCTGTTCTGTAGTTGATATGTTGCACTTTGTACCACATTGTCGTCAATGTTGATGTGCTGTGATTGCTATGTGTGTGTGCTGCATTGTGGGAGAGTTGCCCCTGCAGCTCTGATTTAGCAGCCCCTTATCCCTTTGAGGCGCTGTGCCTTTGACTTGTGTGCTTTTACGGTGCTGAGATGTTGGCGACTTGGGTCATTTGTGCTTTTGGTCGGTTTTTGTACTCTTGTGCATTGTTTGTCTGCAGATGTGTTGTTGACGTCAGGGGTTGTATGTGCACATTGATGTGTCAGGAAGTGACCTTCTCCTTTGAGGATGTGATCCACACTGGGCCACCTCAGTGTTGTGTCATGCACCATGTCATGTATTTTGATTGCAGCCATGCTATTGGTCATGCAGTGTCCCTTGCATTTTCAGTGTGGCTCACAGAGCCACTGCTTTGCTGGATTCAGCACATGAGGATGGGTAGGTTGTGAGATTGGTGATAGGGAGAGGGCCCCCTTTGTGCATATAGTGGACGGGGGCCTACTTGGTGTTTCTATGTGTGCTGCAGTGTGCCAAGGGTATCAGGGACGTGTTCCAAAATCATTGTGGGTGTGCAGTGTGCTACACATAATTGTGCATGTGCGCCATTGTGCCCATCTCCCCCATCCCCCCAGTCCCTGGTCGTTACTCACCATGTTGCTGTTGGGTCAGATCATATTGAGCTGTGTCCGGACCCCCAACTCCTGCCACCATCTACACACTAGTGACTGTGGCCACCGTTTCCTCCAGCTCATCCAGCTCCTCCTGTGGTGCAGGACTCCCACCTCCAGTCGCAGTTGCTGCCTTCCTGTTGGCAGCGAGTTTCTGCTTGGTTTGGCTATTCACGTCATGCCAACGCCTCTGGACCTCCTCCATTGACCTCCTCAACACTCCGACTGCATTCACGTTGTTCACGATGGACTGCCATATTTCGGTTTGTGTTGCCAATGGCACAGTAGAGGTGACAAACCGTTGTTGGCAGTGTTCTATCACCTCCGTGACGATGACTGAACCGCATCTTCCTCTTCTCCTTGCCCTTCCCCAAGCACAGGGTTCCTGGCTGGTCCTCCGTGGGGCTTGTGGGGTTCGAGTTGTCCTCTGCACTCGGTCCGGGTGCATCCATGGTGCTACGCAGTTTATTTTGGTTTTGGTGTGTGTTTTTTGTTGCTTTTATAGTGCATTCTCCCGCATGACGCGTGGGAATTGCAGGCCTGTCATTGGTTATCGCTGATTTTTGTATCGCGATTGGCCACATCGCAACTTTTTTCACGCTTTCTTGTTTCGCATTTTGCCGGCGTCGCGTTAGTTTTAATGCAGTCATTTGACGCGTTATTTTGAGACTATCGCATGGGGCCGCCGGGTTGAGAATACTACGTTGACACAGTGTTATTTTCCTGCAATAGTCTTTGCTATACAAAGTTGTGTTAAGCTAATTTTGCGATTATTAACACACGTTCTTGAGACTATCCCCCATAATTTGCTATTTGCACAATTTGCTTTTACGGCACAATTACATTTTTACTTTGAAGTGTGACTAATAATATCAAATTGTAGGACTAAGGAAATGTGGTTGTCCTTCAACAGAAAAGAATAATAGGGCCCGTTGTGCAATATAACTTTGCTCTTTTAACATATAGTCCTCAGGTACTCTACCGAATAGCAAGCAATTAAGAGATGGGGAAAATTGATATGTAAAACTTACCATCTGACAACACATAAACTTGCCATTTTGCAGATTAGCTATTTTGCACAGTAACAAAGGACGTCGAATTATGTGGGACCAACTGAAATGTGCTTTTCATTTAATGAGAAGTGTTGAATAATAATATGTGTTCTTCAGTATAACTCTGTATCCCTGAACCCTGTTTCCCTGTATCTTTAATGCGCAGGGCAGTTTTCGTCCTTCACCAGAATAGCAAGCAGCAAAGAAATGGGGAGTATTGATATGTAAATGTTACCATCTGAAAACATATAATATTGTCACTTTGCACATCTGATATTTTGCATATATGAAATTTGGTAAATTGCACAGTGAGAAAGGATCAAATGATGTTGAACTAACTTAAATGTGTAATGTGATTGTTCTTTAACAAAGACATTTTGAATGACATCAGGATCTGTTTTGCAATATAACCCGCAACTTTAATGCACAGTAACATTTCGGACTGCATGGAAATGTTGCTCCATTTTTTGCAATAATCAGAACCCACGATGGTATCTGCATTTCTATATATAGTACTTTAGAAATAGAAAATCAGTGTTAATGGTATTGAAATAAACAATTGTAAAATAACGAATATGCAGCATTGTGGACTACGGAGCTAAGGTAGAGGCTCAGCTGCCTAATTGTTTTTAAATTACACATGTGAAAATGGTGGCGGTCCTTTTTAAAAGGGACAACCTGTACAACACACACTCAATGATCTTGTGGAAGACTACAGCCAAAATGCGCTGGTCTTTTTCTTATCCAGTGTCATAAATTAATAAAGAATGATGTTATGTTACCGGAGCTGTACCGCTTAGTTCTTTGGGTCCGGATCCTTGTTGTGAGATGAGACAGGATTTGGAAGCACAACCTTGGCATATATACATGGTGTATGCACTTTGAGAAAGGCTCTTGCAGAAACGCGTCAGTGCGTTAGAATCTGTGAATAAAGATTTATTCAACATGCTAGCTGGAGTGCTGGTGTGCCTGCTGTTTTTTCGGGCTCTTGATCGGAGTTTGGATCATATATATATATATATATTCACTGAAAAAACCATAGGTTTCAGGCATGTTATAGTTAGAAACTAGCATTTACAAAACCTTTGAAATTCACTGAAAAAACCATAGGTTTCAGGGATGTTATAATTAGTTGGACATTTGACTCATATAAAACCAGAGAAATTCCCATGTTATAGTTAGTTGAGCTAACTATACTTGCGCCCCCGCAATGCACTGCTGATGTCACATATTACATCATTCATGACATGTTCAGTGACATCACTGATGACATCTCAAATGACATCACTGATGACATCACTGATTACATCAACCAGTGAATGTGTGTTTCTATAAAATGTAAATATGTTTTATATATATATGCCAAGGTGTATTGAAGAATGAATGGGTGTATAAGAGTCAGGATGGATGATTAAGTAGGTTTGTGACTGACTGTATAAGTGAGTGATTAATTGTGTCTTGCTTAATTCATGTGTAAGCGTTTAGGTTGTCAGTTGGTGTGTAAGCAGTTCCATGGTTTGGTTAGCAACTAAATGAGGATCTATATGAGCTATTGATTGCTTGTCTGAGTACCTGTATGGGTGCCTGAGTGTCTGTGTAGGTGGGTGGGGGGTGTGACTCTGTGCATAGATGTGTGAGTGGATAATTCACTGGGTATATGTGTTCAAGTCTGTATCTGTGAAGGGCTGTATGGCTTGGTGAGTGTGTGTATGAGTGTCTTGGTGAGTAAATGGATTCCTCAAAGGTACATGTGTGAGTAGCTCTATATGTGAAAGGCAGTATATATGAGTGTTGGACTGTATAAATAACTATATGTGAGTGATTGTGAGAGTGCCTGTATGGATCAGTTTGTGCTTGTATTAGTTATTGTATTAGAGTGTAAGTATGTGTTAGTATATGTTTAAATAAGTGACGTGGTATGTGTATAACTGTACAGGTGAGTAAATGAAAGTGTGATTGGTTATTTCCATTACTGACTAGCTTTGTGAATAATAAGGGTGGGTGACAAATTCCGTTCCGCTCGCGTAAATAGCGAAATTTCGGCATTTTCGCGTTCCGCACGGAACGCGAAAATGTCGAAACTTCCGAGATCCGTGGTGGAACGTAATTCAGGGGGGCATGAGGGTAGAGCCTAGGTAATGCACAGGATTCATTCTGGCACGATGCTCCTATCACAAAAATTAAACCTCAACAGGAAGCACTTACAGATAGAAATAAAGCAGGTGCCCGAGTTGAAGCTCAAATTCAGTAACGCATTAAATCAGCCCAAAAATCTCCGTGAGCGAAATTTCGTGTGTTCGCGGAGATTTTTTGCCGTTTCGCGAAGTTTCGCAAAAGGCAACTTCACAAATTCCGCCCACCCCTAGTTAATAATTCTATGAATGAGAGGCTGTATAGATATGTGACTGGATATGATAATGCTGTATTGATGGCTGACTGTATGTATGAGTGACTGTATGGTGAATGAATGGATGTGTGTATAGACCTAGGAATTAGTGAGTGGATATGTACTAACTGGTATTGGTGTGTTCATGGTTTCGAATATTATAGTCTGTATTTTAGAGTGGGTGTATCAAGTGTTATATTAGGGTCTGATAAGGTGCATCAGATTTTGACGTGGATGATGTCATCAGTGATGTCATTTGAGATGTCATCTGTGATGTCATCAGTGATGTCACTGACCATGTCATTAATGATGTAATATGTGACGTCATCAGCAGTGCATTGCGGGTGCGCGAGTTATAGTTAGCTCAACTAACTATAACGGGCGAATTTCTCTGGTTTTATATGAGTCAAGTATCCAACTAACTATAACATCCCTGAAACCTATGTTTTTTTCAGTGAATTTCAAAGGTTTTTTAAATGCTAATTCCTAACTATAACGTCTGTAAAACCTATGGTTTTCTCAGTGAATTTTGAAGGTTTTTTTAAATGTTAACTTCATATTTTAATATTTATAAAACCTATATTTTTCCAAATAGTTTTTTAATATTTTGCAACTCTATCATCCTTTTGTTAAACTTTACAAATTCTATAATCTTTTATATCTTCCCCACAAAATATGTATATCTTTTTTTTTTTTTTTTTTAGAAAACTACAGTCCCGTACCGGTAGTCTACCAAGCTCGATCAACACGCGAATCATATCCACCACATTTAATTGATGCGCATTTCGTATCCGACGGGTTTGTGGCACCGCGTCCCGCGTAACAACATGTACATATGAGGTCGCGCCAGCTGCTACTTTGGTATGCGACGGGTACGCACTACCAAGCCGCGCGTTATGTCATGTACGTATAGGGTCGCCCCAGCTGCGTGTTGCATATGTGACGAGTGCACGCTGCCACACCCTGTTTTACGTCATAGACATACGATGTCGCACCGCATACGCCATTCCTTCATTTTTTTTTGTCTCAAAACTATATCTAAAAAATGTTAAAGTGTATATGAGAGCAAGCGATAATTAAAAATATTTTAAACAGTTATATATTTCTAACTCTATTATAATAAATATATTTTCTCAAAATCACATCAGGTGCAGTCTCATTGCGCACTGGCTGCGCGATTGCCATGTAACCATAAAAAATAAGCATTTCATTAGTTCATAACATTTCCCATTGTAACAGTTTGAAAATGCCACCCATTTTAGTCAATATCTGTACTGCATTTCATGAGACACACCTCTTCTGCTTAGAGAACTTTGTTCAAAACTTTTTGCAATATACACATATCTTACACTACACACAACATGCAACCATCATTTTCATCAATATTCATGCTCTGTAAATTAGCCTTCCACCTATGATAGCCATACACCTAAAAGTTAAATTACCGAAATTTTCTCCAATACCACAGGTAACATGGTTGCATACGCTGTCCACAACACAACGTAATATAGTACGGCCCAGAGACAGTATCATGCATAGATAATGAACACACAGACACAGATAGATAGTGGAAGTGGATACGGGCACGTACGCTCAACTCCTTTTTATTACCATGGTGACATATCCAGCGACGTCTGTGCTGGATGTGTGTGCGGTAAGTCTAAACCCGCCTTCAGACAATGGTTGCTGCTAGCATCAACTACAATAGTAATCATTGGATCACATACAGAGATTCAATATTAAAAGAATCAATAATTTATCCTGCAGTAAGGTAGGGACAGTAGATGTGAAATAATACAGAAATAATTCCATCACAAAAGAACAACAACTTGTGGTATACTGACACACTATCAATAGATCTGAAATAATACACAAAAAGATTATATCATAAACGCTCCATCAGTTCTAGTGCACTCACATAACCACATCAAAAGCATTCAGCATGTGCACAGCCACCAATAATGCGTGCTGTAGACAGGCCGTTCTTCGGAGCAATATCTGTTGCCATCAACACTGCATCATCGGCAATACCGACTCAATCTGAATTATGAACACTGCTGTCTGCAGTGTAGGCCATAGAGAGTGGTCACAAAGGACCCACAGATACGTAGAGTGACTTCACTTACCCAGTGTGTCGTCAGCGAAGCAACAAAAAAGAGTGTGCAAAGCCTGCAATGATACATATGCATGGTGCAGACAGTACACACTGGAGTAAAACGTGTACAGAGCCTACAATGATGCGTATGACTGCTGCAGACAGAGCACACTGGAGCAATGTCTTTTCCTACAGAACTACCTAATCAACAATAGAGACTCCATCTAAATTGTTAACACTGCTGTCTGCAGTGTAGGCCAGAGAGAGCAGTCAGCAAGAGCCCACAGCCACCTGGCATTCACTTGAGCTCTACAGTTTGCAATACACGAAGAAAAAAAACGTGTGCAGATCCTGCAATGATGCATATCAGTGGTGCACTGGAGCAATGTCTGTTCCTACAGGACTGCATCATCTATAATACCGACTCAATGTCAAATGTGGACACTGAAGTCTGCAGTATAGGCCAGAGAGAGCGTTCAGCAAGGGCACGCAGTCATGTAGCATTAGCTTGAGCTCTACAGTTTGCAATACACGAAGCAAAGAAAACGGGTGTGGAGCCTGCAATGATGCGTATGAGTGGTGCAGACCGAGCACACTACAGCAATCTCTTTTCTTACAGGACTGCATCATCTACAATAGCAACTCGATCTGAATTGTGAACACTACTGTCTGCATTGTTAATTAAAAGCAGTACTCACACACACAACCATCTACACTTTTTCTCACTCCATCTGTACAAAATAAAACAACATAAATTACAGAGAACTCTACAATGAATAAATCAAAACAATTCGAATTGGGATTTCATCTCTCCACAGTCTACACTATTCACTGTTCCTTTGGACTTCCAAGATAAATTTGGTCATTTCACTAAACTTATAACTGATATAAAAAAACTTCTTGAAGCAGGTATACTAAAACAATATTGTGTATGTTTCAATAGACATTCTAATTATTTAACTACTGGATTCTGTAATTAAACAATCACCACACAATCTAAATTGTGAACTCTGCGAACTGCAGCCTACACCAAATCCAGTGGTCATTCACAACTCACAGCCACATACCGTTGGATTCGGAAGCACGGAGTTGGATGCACCTGATCAGAGGGGGTACACAAAAATCATCACAGACTTTAACTTATGACATACTTAATCATAGAATTAAGACCCCATGTCACTGTTTGCACCTGCTGTACCACAGTATACTCCACCGACTACTGTCAACCAAGCCCAATAATCATGTGCAGCAGTTAGCTATGGAATCACAGACTTTGATGCACCTCAACACACGAACTTCTGAAAAAAGCAAGCAGCACGTAATATCGGACATCATCCATTGTGGGATCAAGACACCGTTCCACAGTTGGGACCTAAAGTTGGATGAACCTGATCGAAGAGAGTACCTTCAGCTCCACTCTCAATTGCAGTTCTAATATCATCCATTGTGGAGTCAACACACCGTTCTACTTTTGGAACCTAGAGTTGGTTGCAGCTGGCAGAAGGGAATACCTCGATCTCCACTCTCAGATACAGTTCTAACATCATCCATTGTGGGATCAACACACCATTCCACTGTTGGGACCTAGAGTAGCTTGCACCTCATCGGAGGGGGTACACAGAAATCATCACAAACTGTAACTGCTAGCATCCTCAGTCATATAAATAAGACCCCATTTCACTGTTTGGACCTGCTCTACCGCGGTGTATTCCAGCATTACTAGTCAACTAAGCCCAATAACCATGTGCAGCACTTAACTACAGAAGCACAGAATCTGATGCACCTCAACAGACGGAGTTCTGTGAAAAACCAGCAACAGGTAATATCGGACATCGTCCATTGTGTGATCAAGACACCATTCCACTGTTGGTACCTAGAGTTGGTTGCACCTCATCAGAAGCTATACACAAAAATCATCACACACTTTAACTTCTGACATCCTCAATCATAGAATTAAGACCTTGTTTCACGGTTCGAACATGCTGTACCGCTGTGTACTCCAGCAACTGCAATAAACCATGCCTATATTCATGGGCAGCAGTTAACTACAGAAGCACTGAGTCTAATCCACCTCAATGGAAGGAATTCTGTAAAAATTAAGCAGAATGTAATATCGGACATCTTCCATTGTGGAATCAAGACAACGTTCCACTGTTGCAACCTAGAGTTGGTTCCACCTGGTAAAAGGGAGTACCTTCATCTCCACTTCATCTCCACTGGCTGCAGTTCTAACATCATCCATTGTGGGATCAAGACACCGTTCCACTGTTCGGACCTAGAGTTGGTTGCACCTGATCGGAGGGGGTACACCAAAATCATCACAGACTTTAACTTCTGACATCCTCAATCATAGAATCAAGACCCCGTTTCACTGTTTCGACCTGCTGTACCACGGTGTACTCCACCGACTGCAGTCAACCAAGCCCAATAATCAAGTGCAGCAATTAGCTACGGAAGCACAGAGTCTGATGCACCTCAACGGAGGGAGTTCTCTGAAAACTCAGCAGCAGGTAATATCGGACATCATCCATTATGGGATCAAGACACCGTTCCGCTGTTGGGACTCAGAGTTGGTTGCAGCTCGTTGAAGGGAGTAACTTCATCTCCACTCTCAGATACAGTTCTAACATCGTCACTATGGTATCAAAACACCGTTCCATTGTGGGTACCTGTTGGACTATTGTGTTACTATTATACAGAGCACTTCACGCTCCTGGGCCTCAGGCTGGGCTCTGTGTGCTTGTGTCGCGGTAGCCAGCGTTAATCCCAGGAGCCTTCCAAGCTCGCAGACCTCATCCCAGGACCTTCCGCCGGCACGTGGTCAGCCCTCTTTTACATACAGCGGTGTAGAAAGGTGAACTGTGGGGCATATATGAGTCACAGTGGCCATGACGGTTTCTGAGTACCAGCAGGCTGAGAGCATCACTCACACACCCACCTTCGCTCACAGCGTCAGCCTCATGGCGGTGTAAGCAGCGCAGACCTGGCAGACACGTTCGCCAATCCGTAAGAGAACCACACCCAAAGAAACGTGCCTTTTATTATTATCCCTATGCTAGCCTTGCGTACGGCGAGCCAGCCCACTTCCCTAAACATTTGGGGGGGGAGGCACATACGCGCTACCATTCCGTAATCTTCCCTACTGACTGTACTATCATGGTTGCATCCATTGTCCACTTCACTCAATAGACCATCAGTGTATGTTGACATGTACATGTCTGTGCTCTGCATACTCAAGTCTGTCCGGCACATCCCCTCAAGACTTTGCATTGTATACTTTTATAATCAAGAATTACTTGCCACCTTCGCACATACTTTGCTCTCATCTCTCCCCGCATTCTGCATAGTGAGGTAGAGGTCCCATGCCATGTTTAGTTTGTATACATGGCTAGCCACGGTTCCCACAGTATATAGTGTCATTGAGTTTGCTACGTGCACATGTTGTCTGTCATGTTGAATGTCATTATATAAGGTAGCGCGTTTATTCACGAGCAGTGGCTTATTCCATTTATATATCGCTGTCTTAAAGAGCATACAAAAGTTTTTCTCACAGGTGAATAGTGCGACCACAATGGCAGTCATTCATTACTATCCAAGAATGTCCAACTACACGGTGCTTCTAAGCTTACAGCCACCAATCTTGCGTCCTTTCTTAAAAGGATGCCAATTCCCACAATCACACCAACATTCACACAGCTTTCTAATGACAGTTATCTGCTTCTCAATAACAAACACTCCTACGGAATATGAGCTGGCATACCGCATGTCCTTACTGTTTCAAACACAGTAACTTCCTGTGGCAATATCTATTCCCACCCACACATATTAACTCCCAAACTTCAACTTGGCCTTCACTTCCGAGTTTCAAAACACATTTCAAGAAACAAACCAAACTAAAAGCACCTTTGTTCAGAACAGAAATCTCCCTCACTTCTGCAAATGAAATGTATCAACTGCATATACCACGAACTTCAAATAAAATACACTCCCTTTTAAATACGAACCGCCAATTACACTTTGTGAATTGTTACACAATTTTCAACACATGTCACACTCAAAATCTGGCACACTTTTTTAACACGGTCTCCTACAGCCTTCTAACATGCTTTCAAACTGTTCTTCTTTTAATACCAGACTACATTCAGACATTCTTTCTATGATCTCTGGAATAATAGGAACAGTGCCCATAATTCTCACCCTCTTTGCGGCCATCCTACTATTAATTCTACTTCTAGAAATGGCTACGCTCTCTATGGTAACAACTATGTCTGACAGAATATGCCTCTACGCCAAGCTACATCAATACTGTAAAAAAACGGAAAAACCTTTCGGCTGCCTGCCTCTATCTATTATCAGAGCTAGCTACAACATAACATTTATCTACAATTATGCAATATGCGTACAACCATCGTTTGATTGCAAAACTTGCCCATTCGACTGGCGAATGGATGTATGCCTTGCCAACATCCCAACAATCGCTTCAGATATCCAGCAGGTAATGGAGTATCTTGAAAACCATGAACGTGATTGTTCTGGCAGCGGAGCAATGGCGAATGCAATGCAAAAAGGAATCGCAGCGCAATGGGATTTCTGCGCAGCCGCGAAAGATCTCCTGCAACGTGCGACCTTTCATAACATCGCAGATTGCCTGCCCATTCAAATTACCGCTCCAACATTCGAGGAACATTACTGTCCCTTCGAGGATATGAATTGGATCGCTTTGCTTTTCTCACAAGATGGCAACAATAGCCTCTTGGAACATAAAGCATCTCAAGCAGCTGAAGAACTTCTGGACTGGAATCGCCAAGACTTGGAATAAACTCACATTATTCTTGAATGGATTTTTTTCCATCTTTTTTTACTTTTTCCTTTAAATTTTTTATAATACACTTCAATCCTACTACTTTGATATAATTAACGTTCTAAGTATACTCAGACATTTGAACTCTATCCTCATTATTCCCCCTTACGTCTCCAGTCTAACCAGGAATCGTTGATGTATGGCCCATGCAAATACGCTATTTACTTCCAAAATTAACATAAACCCGACACCCAGTTAGAAACCACGTCTATTCTTTGTGCACACACCTCTCTGCCTGCCTGTTATTCACAAAGCCCTTTCACACAATTTTACTCACAGTCAGCCTCTGCTCAGAACCACACAATAAATATGTAAAAAGACGACTTTGTTTAGGAACTGGTTGGCACAGTGTGGTAATCGTAAACAACCTTTATTTTCATTATACCATGTATTTATTCATGTCCAATAGCTATTCTGTAGGTCACATAGAACTGTAACATATAATGTGCAATTCACTGATGCAGGAGCTTCGATTTGACTACAGCAGAAGCAATTGGAGTTTGTCTAAGCTCGATGCCTTAGCTCTCTACACAAGAATGTTTTTATGAAACAGCTGAAGACAATAATGTACAGTTTGACTACAAAGGTACCAAATGTGCTTCTCAGAAGCAGAATGTTTGTATTCATCCTCAAAGTTCCAATGTGGGTAGAACTAGTACCAATTCTGACACGCACCACATTGAATCTACTTTACAACAGATTGCTAACTATTCTACTGCTGTTAATTTTCTGTTACAAAAAATCACTGCCAAGGTACATAAAAAGTTTGATGACTACATTTTGCAATTTCTTTTTTCTTTCTTTCTTTTCTTAAATGATACATGTGGTAATCGTATCCTACCTTTATTTTCTTTATAGAATGTAGAGTCATTCAAGTGTAATAGCTATTGTTTATTTCACATGCAACTGTAACATGTAATATACAATTCACCGATGCCGGAGCTTACGTTTGAATACAGCAGAAGTGGTTCAACTTTGCATCAGCTGGATATCCTAGCTCTTGCACCAGTGGGTCCAATTATGGCACTTAAATAAAGACACTTTCTATATAATTTTCAAACTCCATCCCTTTATTACTAAGGGTGGGCGTAGTTCGCATAGTAGCACTTCGCGAAGCTACGCAAAGTGAAGTTCGCACTACGCGAGCTACGCGTAGCACTTCGCGAACTGCGTAGTAACATGTTCGCACTGTGCAAGATGTTGTTTTCAATGATTGCACAGTGCGGACAAGCAACCGGCACTGTGCAATCATTGAAAATGGCATCTTGCACAGTGCGAGCTGTAGTTTTCTGCTGCTCGAGTAGATTTTTACTCGAGCGGCAGATTTCTCAATGCGAACTGGTAGTTTCTCATCGCGAGCGGTCGCGAGCATACGCGACCCCTCGCAATGAGAAACCTGACCTCCTCGCGTTGGGAATCTCGCCGGGAGGTTTATTTTCCATGCTCGCGATCGCCAACTTGAGGTTGCTGATCGCGAGCAAGGAAAAAGTCTCGCCGGGATGTCATTTTGCTTGCTCGCGGTCGCCAACTTGACGTTGAGGACCGCGAGCAAGCAAAAAATGACCGCAGCACTACGCAACACTACGGTACGCGTGTTCGCACTGTGCTACGTGCAATTCGCGTAGTCCGAAGTAGTGCGAACTTCGTGCTTTGCCCAGGCTTATTTATTACACACAACATCTTTCTTAGACACAACTCATTTTACCATTTTCCTTCTCTGGCATTGCAACATTCTGCACTATATTCTTCACAATTATTCCTTTATTCCTGCTTCCTAAAACACTACATTCCACTCTTCAGACTAATAGGGATGAGTAGTTCGTTTCACATTCCCTGTATAGAATAAATGCACACTAGCACTACTTACACAGGTATGCTGCAGTGGCCAGTATCCTACAGCGCCCACAGCACATCACTTCACAGCAATAAACTCACGACTTACATTCACAGTTTCATCCCCGAGTCTCTCTTCATACCGATACCACTAAGTTCTTTGCTTCCCACTCCCGCTATATTCTAAACACATACTAACACCCCCTGCACAGATATGCTACAGCGCCCACTATGCTACAGTGCCCAGAGCACATCACTTTACAGCACTCAGCTCACAGTTTAGATGCACGGTTTCATCCCAGAGTGTATCGGCACCTCACCTCAGCACCATCTCACAGTGGTCAAAACAGCACTTTCACACCAGTAGGGATAAATAATTTGCTTCACACGCCCTCTATAGTACACCCTATCCACCCTACAAACCTCACAGCGCTCCTACCCTCCTCTTTCCCACTTTTTTCTCCCTTCTTCCCCTTACTCGCGTCAACGCAATCACAAAATGGCGGCCAACACTTCCTAGTTGCAACCGCTCGCAGCCAATCACCAGCAAGCTCGTGCTCTTAACGCCTCAGCCAATCAGATGGCAGAATTCCCAAATATTGATATCTGTGAATTTTGATATTTCTCAAAAACTACTGAATGGCTTTATACCAAATAAACAAAAGCATGCTTTCTAGACCAAGACTCTTCTCCCTTCCAAATGTAGGGTAATTCCGTTTACCCGTTCGACCTGTAACCTTGTCTAAAGTTTCCTATGGCAATTAACATTGAAAAAACACATTTTGGGACCCCTTTTTTCTCAGGCCCCCCCTTCACGAATCACCCCCAAACTTTCAACATAGGAGCTGATCTCAACAAAGAATTAGTTTGGAAACTTTCGCGAAGATTCGTCAATCGGCGCCAAAGTTCGTGGGAATAGAATGTTGCCATTTTCCTATGGTAACAAGGTCCTAACTATAACTACCTACTGGCGACCGCCAGTAGGTAATACATACATATATATACGTGTATATATATATATTCACTGAAAAAACCAAAGGTTTCAGGGGCGTTATAGTTAGGAATTGGCATTTAAAAAACCTTAGAAATTCACTAAAAAAAACCATAGGTTTCAGGGGCGTTATAGTTAGCTGGACATTTCCCTCGTACATAACCCTAGAAATTCCCCTGTTATAGTTAGTTCAGCTAACTATAACTCGCGCCCCCGCAATGCACTGCTGATGATGTCACATATTACATCACTCATGACATGGTCAGTGACATCACTGATGACATCACTGATGACATCTCAAATGACATCACTGATGACATCACTGATGAAGTCATCCATGTGACAAATTAGTGCATCTTCTCACACCCTAATATAACCTTTGATACACCGACTCAAAATTTCAGACTTCCATTCTCAAAACCATAGATACTCCAATACCAATAACTACATACACACTCATTGACTCTTAGGTCTACACACACCTCCACTCACTCACCTGTAGAGTCACTCATACTTACAGTCACTCAGTACAGGACTATCATATGCATTTATATACCTATATATTTATTTATTTATTTATTTTGCACATTTATAGAGCGCTCTAATACCCGGAGGTGTCCTGGCGCTAGAAAGATAGACTGGTGTGTTGAAGCGTGCTTACTGAGTGAAGAGCCATGTTTTTAGATCTCTTCTAAAGGCCATCAGATTCTGGATTTGTCTGAGCGCGGGTGGAAGTTTATTCCAGGCCTCTGCGGCCCCAAGAGAAAAACTCCTGCCTCCCCAGCGAGCTCTTTTAATTCTGGGGACCGTGACCAGAGCCAGTTGTCCTGACCTCAGAGTTCGTGCTGGTTTATGCCAGCAGAAAAGAGATTTCAAGTGCCTAGGTCCCGAATCGTGGAGGGCCTTAAAGACCATGCAAACTGCCTTGAAAATGATTCTTTTACGGACCGGCAGCCAATGAAGCTTGACCAGCTCCTGAGATACCGAGGCAAATTTGGGTGTGTCAGTGATTAGGCGAGCGGCAGCGTTTTGCAGAAGTTGGAGTTTACTTAATACGCTCTGCTGGGCGTTAAGCATCAGGCTGTTGCAGTAGTCTAGGCGTGAGAGCACTAGACCCGTAACTATTGTTTTCCTGTGCTTCTTCTCAAGATAAGGTAATATTTTCCTGATGGTTTTAAGTATGAAGTGAAGTGAGGAGGAAAGAGCACTCACCTGGGATTTAAAGGTCAGGGAGGTATCCACCAGAATACCGAGATTTTTCACTTTGTCCACCGGATCTGGGAGAGGTCCCATTTCGACTGGCCACCATCTCGGGGACCAAAAGTTGTCTCTGTCACCAAAGAGCAGAACCTCGGTTTTTGAGGAGTTCAGCTTAAGGCAGCTTTGTGCCATCCAGCGGCCAACTTCAAGCATACAGTATCTGAATCTATCGGCGGTGTTTTCTGTGTTGCCGGGAAGGAGGGACACCACAATCTGTGTGTCGTCGGCGTAAGCCGTGAGTTGAAAGCCGAACGATCGGATCACCGGGGCGAGGGTGGACACATATACATTAAAAAGGGTTGGGCTTAACGAAGACCCCTGGGGGTCTCCGCAAGGAAGCACAAAGGAGTGAGATTCGTGGCTGCCCAGCGCCACTGTCTGGGATCTGTCAGACAGGAAGGCTTGTAAGATTTTTAAAGCCTTTCCCTGAATTCCACAGGCCCTCAACCGGTCCACCAGTAGCTTATGGTGGACCGTATCGAAGGCCGCAGAGAGATCCAATAGGATCAGAGCTGCTCTGCCCCCTGTATCCATCACCTGCCTGATATCTTCCATAGATTTAATCAGGGCGGATTCCGTGCTGTGCCCCTCTCGAAAGCCGTGTTGGGAGGAATCCAGTACATCCGCAGATTTTAGGAAGGCGCTAAGTTGTGCGTTCAGGTAACCTTCTATTATTTTAGCCGGGAGGGGGAGTCTGGCAATCGGGCGATAATTGTTCATCTCCGTGATGTCAAGATTGGGTTTTTTGAGCAGGGGTAAGATGGAGGCTTGCTTCCAGCTAGAGGGATAATCCCCCTTTCTCCAACATCTGATTGAAGAGGGGAGTGAGACCCCTGGCAATTGCGTCTGGTGCAAGTTTAGTTATTGTTGTGGGGCAGGGGTCATGAGGGGAGCCTGATTTAATTTTTAGTAGGCGACTTCTCACTTCTTTTTCCGTGATGGACGGGAAATATTGAAGCGTGGGTTCAGGTCTGGCGGGATCGGGGGCCTCCCTCGGTGAAGAAGTCATCACTATCCTATCTAAGGGGAGAAAGATGTTTTCCACCTTTTCACGAAAGAAGGTTGCCAACCTTTCGCAGAGTGAGAGGCTTGCTGGAATTTCAATGGGTTTGGGGTTTGCTAGGGAAGCGACCGTGAGGAAGAGTTCTTTAGGGGTATTGGTAGCATCTTCTATCTGTCTCGTGAGAAAGGCTTTTTTCGCTTGAAGGATAGATTCCTTGTAGCGCCTTTGTTCCGAATTAAGCGTTTTTTTGTCTGCTTCTCTATAGTGCGTGCGCCAGATTTTTTCAAGCTTTTTGCACCTTATTTTGTGTTCCCTTATTTGATCTGTGAACCATGGGGCGGCAGGCTTGGCCCGAGTGGAGTGGATGGTTTTAGGGGGGGCTAATAGTAAACAAGCCCGGTCCAGCCAGGTAGTATAGGTCTTGGCTGCTTCCTCCACATTGTTCGGAAGGGGGGGTAATGTAGTGTTTAATGTGTTATCTAGCGAGTCCCCAGTGATGTTTTTCCATTTTCTCACTTGTTTCGGGGTATTTCTCTTATTAACTGGTTTTTCATAAGTGGTGAGAGGAATCGAGAAGTGGATTGCTGAATGGTCAGACCAGAAGACTGGTAGGACCGAGGAGACTTTCAAATTGAGCTGATTAGAGAAAATCCCGTCTAGGGTGTGTCCTGCTCTGTGAGTAGGATCCATTACTAGCTGTAGCATGTCGATCCCAGCCAATAGGTCGATAAGTTCCTGGGTGTCGGGAGATGTTTTGCATTCCAGATGGAAATTAAAGTCACCCAGAAGAGTGAAACTTTGGGAGCAGGCTGCTGCTTCTAGTGATTTACTCAAGGCTGCTAGAAATCTGGTTTTCTCGCCCGGGGGCCTATAAACAAGGCATCCTGTAAAGGACTGGTGATTAGAGAGGGTAAAATTGAACAACAGAGATTCATCTAGGTCAGAGGGACCGGGTTGAAAGGAGCCTCTGGTGTCTTTGTGATATATAATGGCTAGGCCGCCCCCTCTCCTTTTGTCCCTATTTTGGGTGTAGCAGATAAAGTCCTGTGGGGTGGCTTTAACTATATCTGGACCTGATGCTGCGTCGGTCCAGGCTTCCGTGATGAAAGCAATTTTTATGCCTGCATCCTGAATGTACTCGGCAACTTCTGAGCTATGCTTAACTAGAGACCTCGTATTGAGGAGGAGGCATTTAGCCAGGGGGTAGTTGGTTGTTGGGCAGGTGGACTGGTCTCTTAGTTGCGCAATTGGTAACCAGAGAGGTTTAAGCAAGAGTGACGAGCACTTGGGGCAGTGGGAAAGTGTAGGAGGGTGATTGGTCCCGGGTTCCCAGATGATGCAGTCCTTACCGGGAGGTACGATGTTTAGTGCTAGAAGCGTGTCTCTATTGTAGACAAGCCTGGGTAAAAGGTAAGGCACGGGAGCGACAGGGGGGCTGGCCCTGGGCGCGGGTCCGGCGCGGACGGGCGCAGACGGGCTCGCCTTTGGCGAGCCTTCGGCGCGCCATCGGCGCGCCCGCTGCGCTTGTCCGCTGCGCTTCCTCGTGAGGGGGGCCATATAAAGGAGGAAGGGCGGGAGGGGCGGAGCACTGCACTGCTCGGCCGGCTCCCAACCCAAAATGGCGGTACCCTCCGGAGCGGATCGCCTCCATACAGGGGTTTGAGTGCCCAGAACACAAAGTACACAGTTTAAAAAGGCACACGCAAACACCAGTGTGCTTTACTAAATAGCGTGTGAAATAAAAAACAATTTTTACGAGAGTGCATAGATCGCATTAATTATCAGTTCTAAATGTCCCGGCTTCCGCCTCAGGACGCTTACTTCCCGCACCGAGACTATCAAGTCAGTCTCAGGCAAGAAGCGCCTAGCTTTTAAAGGAGGAAGGGCGGGAGGGGCGGAGCACTGCACTGCTCGGCCGGCTCCCAACCCAAAAGGCGGTACCCTCCGGAGCGGATCGCCTCCAGACAGGGGTTCGAGTGCCCAGAACACAAAGTACACAGTTTAAAAAGGCACACGCAAACACCAGTGTGCTTTACTAAATAGCGTGTGAAATAAAAAACAATTTTTACGAGAGTGCATAGATCGCATTAATTATCAGTTCTAAATGTCCCAGCTTCCGCCTCAGGACGCTTACTTCCCGCACCGAGACTATCAAAAGAATATAGACACTCAGACACCACCAATCATCCATAGACATACTCACACACCTAGTCACTCACGCAGTGTCGGCATTAAGCAAATCACTGACTTATTTTTAGCAATTTCCACGTACACTTTTGCAGCAACTGCATTTTCATTTGGAAAGACATTGCAAAGTAATCCACTCTCCAAAGCTTCTTTCCCTTTTTTTGAAAGAATTCCAATTCTTATATCTTGAAGAATACTTCCATATTCAGGATAATTTGCCTGTCGCATATTTGTTGTCAGTTCTTTGTATTCAAAATTACTCCAAATGTTCACATTACCAACACTGCCAAGAGACTTTCTGGTATCTTCATGGGCAAGTGTTTTAAATACCGGTTGTCCTTTTACCGGTGTCAGTTGCAGTAGATCTCCAAAAACTATGACGTGTTTTCCTCCAAATAACACGTCATACTCTGTTTTAAGAATTTGCTGCATTCTTAAATGCACAAAGGCAAGCATCAAGTTTGAAACCATGCTCACCTCATCAATAATGAGAAGTTTCCTTTTCTTCAGCACTCTTGAAACTTCACAACAAGCTTCTCCAGATAGCTTGTGGTATTCGAATTTGTTCTCATGCTCTACTGGCAGCATTAGTAAACAATGTAAAGTAATTCCTTTAATGTTATGTGCTGCCAACCCAGTTGGAGCAGTGACAACACAAGACAAATGCGACTCAGTTGTTTTTTGCAGATAACTTGTAATTACTTTAATTAAGAAACTCTTTCCTGTTCCAGCTTGACCACTCACATACATTCGGATAGGTTGAAATGATGTACATGAGCACACTCTCTTTTCAAGAAGTAATCCATGGTCAATCTGCTCTTTCACTTGCTGATATATTTGTTTCTGTTCAACATTTAGTTGCTCTTCCAAGTTTCCTAACTGTATTGCATCTTCTTGTGCTTGATAAATTGCTGTTTCCACCTCATTCATTGCAATCGCTGCTTCATTTTCAACAATTGGTTGTCCTAGTGCAGCAGAACTTTGACTGTCTTGAGAACTGTCTCTAGCAATCTCAGCTGAAATTGTAGCTTCTTGATCAATTTCATCATTCAACATTTTCACATAATTTGCGAAAGCACTGCATTGTATGTTATCTTTACAAGCATTAAATGAATCTTCATACCTGGGAAAATCTCCAAGTAATTCCAGTTCAGAACGCCATGGTTTGAACATTTGCAAAAGGGCTAAATAGTAAAATTCCCTTTTGTCAGCAGTGTCGCAACTCAGTTTTCTGTGATTAATTAAATTTCCTTTCCTTTGTTTCACCAGACATCCTTCGGAACCAATCACTCCATATTTTCCATCGTTGATGTTCTCTGTAACATTCCGTTTAAAAGTGTAGTTTTGCAGCACTTCATAGAGACACATGTTCTCAAGATGATGACTTCTCTTTGGATAGTATGTGTCCAACATATTGTTTTTCAAAATATCTGTACTTTCAGAGTCATTTTCTGCTAAATATTCAATTTCTTGAACAGATTTCAGTACCCGATTTCGCATTCCTGCAAGACCTAGACTCACCCAAATGATTCTTCTACTTTTGGAATATAGACTTGCAGATGATAACCGATCTGAAACATTCATATGCTCCAATTTCACGATGCGATAACATCTTCAAACTGAAACTGTATAATTTCTTACTTAGACCCTTCTCGTGAGAAATCTCTTCCCACATTTCTTTCAATTCAGTCTTTTCTGATTTAGTAATGTAAGACGTTACATATCGAGCAACAGCAATGGAATTGTCCGCAACATACTGAATATCCATGTTAGCGTTCCACATGGATAAAATAACTGGATTGTAGTCATTTATGTATTTCGATTCTTCGCTTCTTCTTAAGTTGTAGGTGTTTTTCGGATACTTTCTTGTGATGGTATGTCGTACAGCTGACATAAAACTGTTCACTTTTCCTTTGGCTAATACAGGACGTGGAAATCCAAAACGACATTTGGTATAGAACTTATCCTTTGTCTTGTACTTTCGTCAACAGTATTTTCCACACCTGTGGCTTTGAAATCGTAAGACTTGTTGTTTTAAGTTTTTCTCTTCTCTGCTATTTAGAAGAGCACATGTAGCATAATCTTCAATGAAAGACAAAACAGTTTCATCTGAATCTGTTCTAAATTTGGGGGCGTCCTTGACCCATAACAACATTGTATGTGAGGAGCACCTCTTGCTTGACACTCATTTCTCCAAAAGAAATCCACAATTTCTCCAAGAGGAGGATTCTTTTTATTGCAGATGAAAGACATCATAGCTTCAAATCTATGATTGAAATATCTACATACATTGACAGGATCCAAGGAGCACAATTCTCCAGTTGTCTTGTATTCAATATTTTTTTTATTGGAATTTGCCTCTCGAAGAAATTCAAGTAAATCATCCCAAGCGTACTCAGCACAGCTTAGGGTAAGAAACCACGTAGGAGTTCCCAAGTTCCGTAGCATACATTTCAGTTCTCCATGTCGACGGTACCAATATTCATTAGTCCCACGCTGACATGCCATCAGATTAATCAACTGAGATTCTAAATGATCATCTCTCTGATGCACTTTATCCATAAAATCCTTTGCAGTTACATTTTGCAGATGCATTCCAGTTTTTAAAATATCATTTACTGCATATGAAAGTCCAGACAAGTCACTTTCAAACAAAAGATGAAACATATAAGGGATACATTGTCGACATCTTGGATCTTCTGCATATAATCTTGCTGTCCGATATTCAGATGCAGGAATCTGCACAGGACGTTCATCATATCGTCCACCTTTTCCTGTTGGAAACAACTGCGGGAAAGAACGAGCTTCCAAGCTCTCTTCCCATACACTCATGGGACTTCCTGTTGCTTTTTTCATTTGAAACAACTCAATTGTGTTCCCCATCACCTCTTTGGAATGAAGTGGATGTACACTGTAATGTTCATAGATCTCTTCAGATCTGGACATGTCCAATTTTTCAATTCGTCCACTTAATGTTTCACTATCTTCTGCTAAATCTATTTCTTCTTCTCCAACAAACACATTTCTATAGTACTCATTATTTTTTATCAGATACAATGATGCCTTTTGCACTTTTCTAACATCCACTAACTCTTGCCAGATTTTCTTATTCAGAGGTGCCGATTATGATCCTGGAAAAACCAGGTACGAACCGTCGGACGGAGGCTTTTCTCCGTCCGACTCGTACCCGGTTGTAAAACTTCACAAACATGCAAGTACGATTCGCACGGAAACACCATTTCCGTACGAGTCGTACAAAACACCGAACGACGAAAATATACATACGAATGTGATCCGGGAATGCTCCGACGTGACGTTGGGACGCCTTCAGGCAGGGTTTCACAACCCAGAAAGTACGAATCGAACCGACAGCAGTCCGGACGGCAATATTTTTACGGCACGCAAAAAGTGCCGGAAAAGCGAAGTACGCCGCGAAACGAGCAGATTAGGGGGCCCGGTACGCGCCGTACCCCCCAGCCCCCGTGAGTACGCGCCTTACCCCCCCACCCCAGCCCCCGTGAGTATGCGCCGTACCCCCCCAGCCCCCGTGAGTACGCGCCGTACCCCCCCAGCCCCCGTGAGTACGCGCCGTACCCCCCCAGCCCCCGTGAGTACGTGCTGAACCCCCCGTGTAAGTACACCCGTGTACGTACGAGTCGTACCCCCACCCATGTACGTACGAGTCGAACCCCCACCCGTGTATGGACACCCGTGTACGTACGAGTCGTACCCCCACCCGTGTATGTACGGTGCGTACCCCCAGCGTGTACATACACGGGTGGGGGTACGACTCATACGTACACGGGTGGGGGTACGACTCGTACGTACACGGGTGTACATACATGGGGGTTCGGCGCGTACTCACGGGGGCTGGTGGGGGTATGACTCGTACGTACACGGGTGTCCATACACGGGTGGGGGTTTGACTCGTACGTACACGGGTGGGGGTACGACTCGTACGTACACGGGTGTACATACACGGGGATTCAGCGCGTACTCACGGGGGCTGGGGGGGTACGGCACGTACTCACGGGGGCTGGGGGGGGTACGGGGCGTATGTGGGCACATGTCTCCATGGTTGCTATGGGAGTTCGGTGCGGACAGTGTTATTTCCATACGGTTGTATCATTGGACGCACGGGTTGGATCGTGCTTGCGCGGTCGGACTTCACTTTTCACGTTTGTACGGTAAATCGTCCGGGGACGTGTCGGACACATTTTCCGACCCGAGGACGTGTGGGGAATTATTCCCAATGCGATTCGTATGGACTTTTTCCCATGCGAATCGTACTTGGCAGTTTGTACGGCACTTGTACGATTCGTACGGTAAAAAGACCTGATACGAGTCGTACGGGGAAATTTTTTACAGGATCGTAATCGGCACCTTAGTAGGAACACCATTAACTAGAATGTCTAGTGGCTCATTTTCTGCATGATCTACACCAATAGTTTCAACATGTTTCCTTAAATCTAATGGTAAATACACAACTCTTCCTTTCAATCCTCTTTGCAACTCTGATGGAGGTAATTTACTTGTTTTGGGCTCCATATGAACAATAGCCTGAAACGGGTGAACACATTGTATCAGAATAGACTCATACGTATTTAAATCAATCAGCTCTGGAGGAATAGCAACCAACTCTAGATTATTATGAACAGCTCTAGCAGGCATTTTATTCTCATCTAATTTATTATAACAATATTTGCAAATACGCTGCTCACGTCCCAAATCAAAACAATCCTCTACCAACAAATAAGTTGCAAATTCCATCCACTTATCATTATCTTCTATTTCACTTTTTAAATACAGATTGACACCCCTAGTCTGATTTTATAGTGATTTCGCCGACAACAAATACAAGAAACATTTGGTCTTTCACCTGAAATTACCTTAAACTTTGTGATTTCATCCTCAAATTTTTCTGTAATTACAGGTTCTACATTGTCTTCAACATTTTGTTCTACTAATGTGTCAGTTTCTTCACTCTCTTGCTGAGGCCCAAAGTAACAAAACTCAATATCCTCACAAACCTGCTTCACATCTGAAACTGACCCACTTGAAAGAGCACTGTTCAACTCACTTAACTTTAGTGCTGGACTTTTTGCATAATACAACCTTCTCACTAACTTCCGCATTTGAGTATGATGAACTGCCAGCATTCTGAAATGGTGAAAAACACTTTCACAAACTTTCCTAGAAAGACAAGCCACAGAATGACCTTGCAAACCAGTATGTTTTCTCACTCTGCAAGGGTCTAGTCCTTGCAACAGCTTAATCTTTTGTTTAACACTTTTTTTAGTATAAACTCGTAAAAAACTACATAATTTTTCAATAGATTCCTGTCGTACACTACAAACACTACTGCAATCCCAAGTGTACGCAGGGTTTTTAGCACGTCTCCCTAAAACTTCATCAGCTATCACTTCTTCTGCATTTCTTTCAATCATTTTCTCTTTCTCCATTGGACAACCATCACTAACCTCATAACCTCTACCACTGGTGTCAACTGCATACAATAATTTTTCACTTAGTGAATAACTCTCTTCATTAAAAAAAGGCTCTGAACTAGAACTGTGTTTCCATTCTCCCAAAAAAACATCACAACATTTTTTTTATTAATAACTCTTTTCCTCCTACTTTTGCCCTTCATTACAAATATTGGTTTATCTAGTGATCGAATTCTGTTTAACAGTAAAATAAACAGTTTCCTTTTTACTCCAAAAGCCTTTTCCACAATGCTTTCAATATGCTTCTTCTTTTTATAAAATAAAGCTCTCTTTTTATATTTCTTCACATCTTTCAGCAAATTATGCACTACTCTCTTGTAAAATATTTTTTTGCGTAATTCCTTATACTGATTTTGTCTTCTTTTATCATACTTTATCTCCTTTGACTGAACATTTGCTTTTCTACTTTCCCTCTTATTTTGATTTTTTTTCTTACTTAAACAATTTTCTGAAGTTGCAGCATTCTCTACATTCTGTTTGCTCCTACAAACATTTTTAATAAATTGCTTTGTGATCTTACCATCATTTTTTTTCCTTTTAGCCACATTATCTTGTTCATTCAATACTTGTGGTTGATGATGTTTCTTCAAATAATCCTCCTGTCTCTTTTCTTTTCTTTTTCTTTTTTTTTCTGGCATAATTTCTCAATTTCAACGTTGAAAAACAGTATCTGCAAAAAAGAATCACAAATAAATGTATATTAATAACTTTCAAATTTACAGTATTCCATTACTGTACAAACACCTTTTATATAAAATCAGACTAAGAAACTATAGCCCTGAACCACAAGTGTGACGATGATTAAAACACTACATACATAGTGCATACTACTTTGAAGCAGTTCATGCCCTAAAGCCTACCTCACTAAAAGACTACATGCTAAGTGACTGAATGATTAAACTACTAAAAGGAGACACACTGGGTGAGTACCAGGGTGTTTGCTAGAACTATATGAATACTAACTGGGGAATTGAAGGTGCAAAAGACAACTGTGTAGCTGACTAGAGAACTGAATGCATACTGCATACGCATTTAAAGCAGTCCATATGCTAAGGCCCGGCTCACTGCATGAGTACTTCGGTACTGACTGAATGATTAGACAACAGCAAGGAGACTGCCTGGATGAATTTATAAGTGGTTGGGTTTTCGCACAGGGAATGGATTAGTACTTGGTACTGAATAGGTCACTGGAAGAGTGCAAAGGGAGTGACAGGATGTTTTCTGGACTATATGGATACTGACTAGGGAATTGAAAGTGTAAAAGACAAGTCTGTAGGTGGTTAGAAAACTACATGCATAGTGCATAGGGGTTTGAAGCAGTCCATGTGCTAAGGCCTGGCTCAGTGCATGAATACTTAGACAGTGACTAAATCATTACAGTACTGTAAACAGTGTGTCTTAGTGAATTTATAAATGTTTGCGTTTTGGCACAGTGAATGGATTACTACATGGTGCTGAATGGGTCACTAGAAGACTGCAAAGGGACTGACAGGGTGTTCCCTAGAAGTGTATGGATACTGACTAGGGAATTGAAGGTGTGAAAACAACTGTATAGGTGGTTAGAGAACTACATGCATACTGCATAGACATTTGAAGCAGTCTATTTGGTAATGGTTGGTTCACAACATAAGTACTTAGAAACTGACTAAATCATCAGACTACTTCTATGACAGTGACTGGGTAACATTTTTAAATTTTCACCTCTGGTGCAGTGAAGACAATACTTCATGGTACTGCACTTTAGTGTCAAATCATGACTCATTTTATCAACACATAAGCAAAGACTGGCTTCTAATGCTACTAAAAGTTGACAACATGACAGGTTTTATAACAGTTATCTGTCAGCAAATACACAATCTAACCAAACGCTTCTCTCACAGTGGTTCCCAAATGCACACAGACTCACAGTGTGATTCTAGACAAGCACCACTATCCCTACGAGTTTACCAAAACTCATTCACTACACTGGAAGTGGTAAGGGAACTGCACACAATCTACATATTTTACGACTACACTTTACTGTCAATACCTGACTCATTTAATGAAAGCATAAGCCATAACTGTCTCCTAATGCTGCTAAAATTTCACAACATGACATGTTTTAAAACAGTTATCTGTCAGCAAATACACAATGTTACCAAACGCTTCTCTCACAGTGGTTCCCAAATGTACACAGACTCACACTGTGATTCTAGACAAGCACCACTATCCCTAGGAGTTTACAAAAACTCATTCACTACAGTGGAAGAGATAAGGGAACTGCACACAATCTACATATTTCACGACTGCACTTTAGTGTCAATGCCTGACTCATTTAATCAACACATAAGTAAAGACTGGCTTCTAATGCTACTAAAACTTGAGAACATGACATGTTTTAAAACAGTTATCTGTCAGCAAATACACGATGTTACCGAACGCTTCTCTCACAGTGGTTCCCAAATGTACACAGACTCACAGTGTGATTCTAGACAAGCACCACTATCCCTAGGAGTTTACCAAAACTCATTCACTACACTGGAAGTGGTAAGGGAACTGCACACAATCTACATATTTCATGACTACACTTTACTGTCAATACCTAACTCATTTAATGGAAGCATAACCCATAACTGTCTTCTAATGCTACTAAAACTTGAGAACATGACATGTTTTAAAACAGTTATCTGTCAGCAAATACACGATGTTACCAAAGGCTTCTCTCACAGTGGTTCCCAAATGTACACAGACTCACAGTGTGATTCTAGACAAGCACCACTATCCCCAGGAGTTTACCAAAACTCATTCACTACAGTGGAAGAGGTAAGAGAACTGCACACAATCTACATATTTCACGACTGCACTTTTGTGTCAATGCCTGACTCATTTAATCAACACATAAGCAAAGACTGGCTTCTAATGCTACTAAAACTTGACAACATAACAGGTTTTAAAACAGTTATCTGTCAGCAAATACACGATGTTACCAAACGATTCTCTCACAGTGGTTTCCAAATGCACACAGACTCACAGTGTGATTCTAGACAAGCACCACTATCCCTAGGACTTTACCAAAACTCATTCACTACAGTGGAAGTGGTAAACAAACTACACACAATCTACATATTTCACGACTGCACTTTAATGTCAATGCCTGACTAATTTAATCAACGCATAAGCAAAGACTGACTTCTAATGCTACTAAAACTTGACAACATGACATGTTTTAAAACAGTTATCTGTCAGCAAATACACAATGTTACCAAACGCTTCTCTCACAGTGGTTCCCAAATGCACACAGACTCACAGTGTGATTCTAGACAAGCACCACTATCCCTAGGAGTTTACCAAAACTCATTCACTACACTGGAAGTGATAAGGGAACTGCACACAATCTACATATTTCACGACTACACTTTACTGTCAATACCTAACTCATTAAATGAAAGCTTAAGCAATGACTGGCTTCTAATGCTACTAAAACTTCACAACATGACATGTTTTAAAACAGTTATCTATCAGCAAATACACGATGTCACCAAATGCTTCTCTCACAGTGATCCCAAATACACACTAACTCACACTGTGATTCTAGACAAGCACCACTATCCCTAGGAGTTTACCAAAACTCATTCACTACAGTGCAAGTGGTAAGGGAACTGCACACAATCTACATATTTCATGACTTCACTTTAGTGTCAATACCTAACTCATTTAATGAAAGCATCAGCAATGACTGGCTTCTAGTTCTAATGCTACTAAAGCTTCACAACATGACATGTTTTAAAACAGTTATCTATCAGCAAATACACAATGTTACCAAACACTTCTCTCACAGTGGTTCCCAAATGTACACAGACTCACAGTGTGATTCTAGACAAGCACCACTATCCCTAGGAGTTTACCAAAACTCATTCACTACAGTGCAAGTGGTAAGGGAACTGCACACAATCTACATATTTCACGACTGCACTTTAGTTTCAATGCCTGACTCATTTAATCAACGCATGACTGGCTTCTAATACTACTAAAACTTGACAACATGACAGGATTTAAAATAGTTATCTGTCAGCAAATAAACAATGTTACCATATGCTTCTCTCACATTGGTTCCCAAATGCACACAGACTCACAGTGTGATTCTAGACAACAACCACTATCCCTACGAGTTTACCAAACCTTATTTACTACTATGGAAGTGGTAAGAGAACTGCTCACAATGTGCATATTTCAAAAGTGCACTTTTCTATCATTGCCTGACTCATTTAATCATCGCATAAGCAAACACTGGCTTCTCATGCTACTAAAACTTGACAACATGACAGGTTTTAAAAGAGTTATCTGTCAGCAAATACAACATATTACTAAATGCTTCTCTCACAGTGGTTCCCAAATGCACACAGGCTCTCTGTGTGATTCTAGACAAACAACACTATCCCTTGCACTATACCAAAACACATTTCTTCATCTACAAGGAGTACTACATTTTACTGCAGAAACATAACTCATTTCACAAATTCATAAACAATGACTGGTTTCTAATTCTACCAAAATATAAAAACTGCATAGTTATCTGTCTACAAACAAATGAAAAAAACAAATCCTTATCACAAAATGGTTTCTACATGCACACACACGGTCAATAACATTGTAGAGAAAAAAAAGTACTCCCTACACTTTAGCAGAAGAAATACATTAGTCTGATTAAAATAAAAATAGTCTACATACATCCCCTCAAAATTAAATAACCCACCTTTCAAGTTGTTTTTTAGATTAAGAAGTATATCAGTCACACACACCAGATTTTCTTATACAGCATCTCTGCACTGTGCACCTGTCAGCAGAACCAAAGAATGGCAAAGTTTCCCTCTCATTTTCTACACAAATACATGTAAACATCAAATCACATTCCTTCCCACATAAATTCAAAAGCAAACACACATTTCTATTGGTTAAACATTTCAACCCTTTCCAAATGACATAAACTTCAACCCTTCCCCCAATCTGCCTTCTGCCCATTACCATAGAAACAGGTCATGGAACACTGTACTGAGCACACAGGTCACAAGTTGAGCACACACAATGTTGCTAATCAAAACAGCAAGTGTGCTTGACTTCTCAACATATCAGCTTATCATATATAATGTTCCTTACAATCAGTTTTTTTAACCAATAAGAATCATGCGTTTAAAAAACAGAAATATGCACCCTACCTTTCAGTGTAGAAGGTTGTCAAACAACCAATGATTTCTTGTCTTTTTTCAAAATTGCATCTTAGCCACCATTTTAGAAACATCTTACTTTCCAAACTGCCATTTCATTTACAGAGACCATCTGAGTGCATCCAGACCTCCTTACCAGATGCTTACAGTGTGGATTGTGGGACACAGCTACATTTTCTGGAGCCAAAGGTATGCAGAAAACAAAGGCATTCACAAAGACCTAGGTTTGCCAAATGTAGACAATAAATGGATTGGACAGAGAGGGTTAAAGTGGCACCAATTGATGCCATTGGTGAAATCCTTCATGCAAATCCAGCACCCTGACCTCATAATAGTGCACTGTGGTGGCAATGACCTAGGCACTTTGACTGGGGTAGGTCTCGAAATGCTCATGAAGGACACCTTTGCAGAACTGATTTTCCCTAAAACTGCCATTGTGTACTCTAACATATGCCAAAGGCAGAAATGGAACTGGTCCGATCATTTTTGTCCACAGATTGAGAAAGCTAGGAAACATGTGAATAAATGGGTTTCTGCTTTTCTCCGAGACTACAGAATGGGGTCCATTTATAATAACAATCTGCGCTTTCATATGCAAGAGATGTATAGGAGAGATGGAGTACACTTTACTGATGAAGGAAACAGAGTCTTCCTCAACAATTTTAGACTCTGTATAGGTACTTACTTATAAGTACCAAAAACTCTCAATGAACACAACGGCTCTTTTTAGAGCCACTCAAGAACAAAACACTTAAGCTTAATCTTTATCTCCCAACAATTTCATTTTTTTCCCTTGGATCCGCGAACCCACCGCGAGAGGATCTGTGCATCCAACGTGATAGGATGCGCGCACCGTGCGCGCATTTCGCCGTTTTTTTTTAAAGAAAAAGGGGGGCCCCAGGGGGTCCTTCTGGGACCCCCTAAGCACCTCTAGAGGGGCAGAGTATTTCCACTCTGCCCCCTTTATATGTTTTACCCACTTATTCCCCTTGCTTCTTCATCCTCGCTTCTACCGTGGAAGAGGAGGCAGAGGCGTCGGAAAGGGAAATACAACATCATTAGGAGATTTGGGAAGCCCAGTGGGAAGGCGAACAAGGGGCCAGCAGCAGAAGAAGTAATGGAAAAAAAGATGGTTGTTAACCTCTCCAAACATGAACTGAACGACCAAGAGGTAGAGATTCTTTCACTTGGCCTATCTTTCTGCCCAACTAATGATTTTAATTATACCCAAAGTCGCATTGATCTTTTCCATTTTACTCGTAAATTGAGAATTAAAAAATAGTATGCCACCAGATGTAAAGACAAAGGGGGCACACCAAGGGGAATTCCGAGTGAAATAAGTATTGGAGATGTTGATCTTTTATACACGCTTAATGAACTTACTGGCGACATTAATTCTGCTAATCTACCAATTCTGAATTTAATTGAAGAAAATGTTTTCATAGACATGAGTGCACAGAGTGGTTTTAAACCAAAATCGATTTTTCTTCCTCAAATAAAGAATGATGCAATTGATGTGTTCGAAAAAGGTGTTATGCAAGAATTCCTCAAACTCTCCAAGGTAAAATGTTATGGTGGAAAAAACCTCTCAGTCAAACAAATAGCTGCCATTGAAAGTCTTAGACATGATAATTCTATAGTCATAAAGAAAGCCGACAAGGGCGGTAATGTGGTGGTGATGTCTCGGGAAATGTATATTAATGAGGGAATGCGTCAACTTTCAGATTGTGAGAGTTACAAATTGAGCAACAAAAAAGATAATGAGAACTGTACAACCATCTTCCAGAGCCAGTTAAGTGATTGGAAATACAGAGGTCTGTTGGAAATTGAGGAATATAATTCTCTTATCTGTCGATATCCTAAATTACCAGCCCTGTACCTTCTTCCAAAAATCCACAAAAACTTGCATAACCCTCCTGGTTGGCCAATTGTGTCTTTTAGGGGTAGTTGTTTAGAAAACACCTCTAAATATGTTGATTTTTTCCTTCAGCCTCTTGTACAGAAGTTACCGTCATACATAAAAGATACAGTTGACTTTTTGAAAAAAATCCAAAGTAATGATTGGAAAAATTATTTTGGCCTCCTTTGTATGGATGTAACTAGCCTGTATACATGTATTCCCCATGATTTGGGGATACAGGCATGCCGTCACTTCCTGAGTGAAAGATCGGTTTCATTCTTACATCATACAGAGATGCTTATTTCTATGATTCTCTGTTGCCTGACCCAGAACTACTTTACCTTTGACGCCAACATTTTCAGGCAAACTCTCGGTACTTCGATGGGGACCTGCTTTGCTCCTTGCTTTGCGGGTCTCTATCTGGGGTACTGGGAGGAAATGGTGGTGAAAAAGTTAGACACTGTGAAAGAAAAAATTGTAGTTTGGGCCAGGTACATTGACGACATTTTTGTTGTCTGGAATGGTAGTGAGGAGGAAGCAAATAATTGTATTGAATGTTTTAATATCAACACCTTCAATTTGAAATTTACCCATCAATTCTCTAAAGAGAGCATTGACTTTCTTGACCTGAGACTTGTGATAATGGGAGAGAGACCCGAAAGTAGTCTTTTTCGGAAAGAGACAGCTGGTAATAGCTTACTTCATGCTCGCAGTTGCCATCCTAGTACACTAATTCAGAGTATCCCTTTAGGGGAATTTTTACGCGCAAAGAGAAATTGCAGCACAGAGGAAAGTTTTAAGTCCGAAAAAGAGATGATGACGCAGAGATTTCTTGAACACGGATACAGCAAATCTACCATCAAAAAAGCAAGTCTTGAAGTTGAGAAAAGATCTAGATTGAGTCTTGTAAATAAGAACAAGGGTAGCACAAAAGAAGGTCAGCCTAAACTAAGGTTTATTACTACCTTTAACAGACAGGCGCAGAAAATGAGAAAAGGTTTGGGAAAGTTCTGGCAAGTACTCAGTACTGATAAAGATATTGCCAGCGAAATAGAACAGTTCCCACAAATAACCTTTAGAAAGGCCAAATCCCTCAAAGACACATTGTGTAGAACTTTAGAGTTAAAAGTCTTGAATAAAACTGAAATTAAGGGATTTTTTACATGCCGTAAATGTAAAGCATGTAAGAACAGCAAAAACTGTAATGAACATACATTTTCTACAACAACAAAACCCTATGAAATCAGAAAGCATGTCTCATGCAACACGGAATATGCTGTCTATGCTCTGAGTTGTCCCTGTGATAAAACATACATTGGCAGCACATTACACAAGGCAAAGAAACGTGTTTTAGAACACCTTAGAGCAATTAAGAATGGAGACAGACATTATCCAGTTGCAAGATATTTTCAAGAACGACATAACCAAAATGAAAATCTTTTGAGTTTTTGTGTCTTCGACACAATCTATGCGAGCATTAGAGGGGGCAATCGAATTCAAGACTTGAGACGTCTTGAATCAAGGCTCATTATACAATACCAAACTATAGCCCCTGGAGGGCATAACTGCGATGAAGAACTGTCAGTCCATCTAGGCTGAGTATCGGTATATGTCGACAATGTACTTTTTTGAATTCCATGTGTAAAGAGAATACTAATGAGATTATAAATATAAGAAACATATAAAAAAAATCGATGAAAAAGAATGGTGTAAATATTAGTGAAATCTTAAAGAATCAAATTTGTTTCTTCTCTTTTATAAGATTAATTATTTAGTTACTGCTGTAGCAACGTGAGTTGATTTCTTTTATTGTCTAGTGTTATTTATGAATTTTAATTATTGACGTGAACATAAGATGTTGATGGATAAATTCATCTCTTTTTCTCTTTTCTTTTAGAAATGTTGTAAAACTGCAACATGGAAGAAGAAGACAATTGAGCTATATTATCTTTTCTCTTCTTTTCTTTAATCACTTGTTGTTGGTCGTTCCCATTTATGGTTTATTATTGATATTCATTGTTGTCTAACAAAGCTCATGAAATTAGGAGCGCACTGGCATGTATGATTGGATTTAAATTTATTAATTTTTAAATCTAACAATTTGAGTATCATGATGATTAGTAAACTGAATTCATTTGGATTTCCGGTTGAAATGAAATATGAATCAAACAACATGAGGACCTCTGTCCACTGTGACAATATGATTGGCCTTGAGAAATTCGAGATTCAATTGAGGTTTGGTACATTAACGCGAGGAGGTAAACTGGATTACATAAATAAGATCATGTCATTTCACAGAATGTGGCTGATAAAGTTTTATTGAAGCCCTTGAGTAATATATCAATGTGGCGTTTTTTCTCCAGTTTTATTTATTTATTATTCTTTTTACATTCATTCTTCCAACATTGCGGTTTGATACACACTATGTTAAACGATTTGGAATAATTGTTTGGGTAAAGAAAGAATTTATATCTGTTCTAAGTGAATGTAACTCGACAGTCTGTTGATTATGTTCATTGGTCACATGATGTGTCTATTTAAATCTGAACTAACACTCACGACTTCACTCGTGATCAAGGGGATTGCCCCCGAAATGTGTAGAGTTTGTCAGAGCCACCTGTGTGAATAAACCACTTTCTGCAAAGATTTTTGAGTCCACAGTATGCTGTTTCGGTTAAGAGTTCAGCGTTGGATTGATATATATATATATATATATATATATATATATATATATATATATATATATATATACATAGAACGTGGATGCCGTGAATAGCCTTTGAAAAAAGTCAAATGTTGACTGTTCACAGTGAGGAGTGCGACTCATTTCTTTCTATGGAGAGAGTTTTTGGTCATATATATGTACATCTACATATCTTTAAACACAATTCCTTTGGGAAGAATGAAGTCGCACTCGCAGAAAGACAGTTTTCCAAGTTTCTTTATTTTCAAAAGGTTTCCCAGGTTGAAAGATCAACCGATGCGTTTCGTTCTCACAGAGAACTTGATCACCGTGATCAAGTTCTCTGTGAGAACGAAACGCGTCGGTTGGTCTTTCAACCTGGGAAAACTTTGAAAACAAAGAAACTTGGAAAACCGTCTTTGTGTGAGTGCAGCTTCATTCTTCCCAAAAGGATTGTGTTTGAATAATTGATGGCGTGGCTCTGCCTAGGAGCTCGCACCGGTTTGATGCGCCGTGGGTTTCAGCAATCGTGAGCCAAAGAGGAGGACATATATATATATATATATATATATATGCATATATATATATATATATATATAATCACATAAACAGTGGCTGGAACCCAAGCCTCTTGATATGGTGAGCAGCACAGCAGGGTAGCGAACCCCCAACAATTCAAGCACAATCCTGTTAACAAGGCTAAAGCAAGATACATGTGAAAAAGCGTGTTTTTTCCAGTTGTTTACAGCAACGAGGACCCAACGCATTTCGGAGCCTTCTGCTCCTTGATCACGGGTGTGAGGTGAGAAGTGTTACCCCAAAACCAGTCCCAGGATTCTTGTTTCCGGTCCAGGGAAGACCTGGCTTGGCAGGTCGGACTGTTTCCTTGAGGCACAGGTTCAAGACTGATTTGAATATAGCTGGGTCTGAACTGGGGTGGCAAAGTGAGCTACAGAACGATGATGGATTCAACACAGATTTGTTACTGGGGGTAAGTGTCTGAAAAGTTTCAGTGCTCCGTCCATCATCTCTTTGTGTTCGCTTTGTTCGCTCTAAGTTGGCTTACTTTGCCACTGGATTCAAGCTAACCTGGCTGATGAGGGCTGTTACCCCAAACCCGGTCCCAGGATGCTTGTTTCCGGTCCAAAGAGGGCCTGGCTTGGCAGTTCGTGCTGGACTGTTCTCATGAGGCACAGGGTTAAGACTGATTTGCATATAGCTGGTTCTGAACTGGGATGGCAAAGTGAGCTAAAGAAAGATGATGGATTCAACCCAGATTTGTGACTGGGGTGAATGTCTGAAAAGTTTCAGCGCTCAGTCCATCATCTTTATGTGTTTGCTGTATATATACACACACACACCTATATGCCACCAGTAAAGCAGCAACACAAACATAAAAAATCAATCAAAATAAAAAATAGCAAAAATACATCAATCAACATGTGAACATGCAAAAATATTTGAATAAACTTAAAAAATTCCCCATTCACATATAATCATAAGCAACACAACACACACACACACAAACAAAAATGACCAAGCGCATCAAGAAGAGAGTGGATGAGATGATGGGAAACTGTGTGGATATATGTGCCTGACTCCTGGAGCTGTTTTTCCTCAAATAACAGACATTTTTCAAAACATCAGAATTAACATCTTGATTTTCTCAAAAATATGCAGACATTTCAAGGTCAGATGATTCAGCAAATTGCAGACATAGGATAAGTGATGATTTCAGGACACGAGGATTTAGTTGTTACCGTATATAAAATAGCCTGTGAACCTAAGGTGCTTTCCTGCTGGAAAAAGCAAGGGAAAAAAAGATGCATTTAACACATTACCCAGATGGTCATCTCATGCAAAAATTCAAATAAAATTAATCTTGAGTAGGCATGGGCGAAATTTAAATTATGCCATTGTAATTCATCTAATTTTAGGATATTTTGCATTACACTTGTGATGTGAAATTCCTCATGTTATTCCTAACTATTAAAAATGACGAAGCAAACAAGCAGGTAGCAGAAAACATCCACTTTTGACCTGTGCCCTCTGGGCACCCGGCGGAGGTCATTGTAGTGCATTTCAATGTCATGTGGCCACACAGTACTTTGTATGGAATATTCCTGCAAGCTAATTTCGCTCAATACCATCCTGAGGTGCTGCAGTCTTCCAAGCTGTGTGCACCTTTGCACTGTGTTAAGAGACTATGAATTGTATTATATAATCCTCATGCTTTATCTGTAACTATATCACTATGTGTCATGTACCTCTGTGATGTATGATCCGTGCACAGAAAGCAGAAAAACTCTTTTTCTTGTTTTTTATTTGATGCCAAATAACAATTTTTTCATCAAAACATACACATGTATCTGAGCTTTACTTTGCATGCACCTTCAGTTCTTGTATGAAATACAGTGAGGAAATGATAAAAAAATCAATACGTGGGATTAGACCAAACTGTGCAGCCTGTCCTCACGGTATTCCCAATGCTGCTTACAATGCTAAAATAGATCTGTGGACAAGGATTTTAACATCGCCATTTGAAGATGTTGTAAAATTTAAACTATTTCGGGAATCCCGGCAAGGGAGTATTATACAGCCTATTTATAAGTGCGGTCCACAGGATAACTCCCCCAATTATCAGTTAGGACAACCCAGCCAATTATCGGTTAATAGCCTTAACTGATGTGGAGGCGAAAATATTTGCAACTTGTCTACTTAAGGACTGGGAAGCGTGGGCCACATCAACAAATATAATATCAATGCTTCAAACCGGATTCCGAAGAGGACAGTCAACAATAACACATTTACTGTCCCTTACACTGCTAGGGGAGAGGGCAATACACAAAAAACGAAAGTTAGATGTTTGTTTCGTAGACTTGAAAGCTGATTTTGACTCTCTTACCCGCAACTTACTCTGGGAAAAATTAGCTGCAAGTGGTGTACCAAAACAATTATTAGAAATTATCATACTGGTATACACAAATGCATGGGTCCAGGTGAAATAGGTGGATGGGAGTCGTACTACTCGCTGTTTTGAAACCCATAGTGGCCTAAAACAAGGTTGCGTTGTAGCACCATATCTTTTTAAAAAGGTTTATGGCTGATTTACCTCTCCATCTGCAGAATGTTAATGCCCATTCCCCATATTTCTCAGGTTATAATATAAAATACTTGCAGTATGCAGATGACACTAAATTGCTTAGTCAAATGCCAATAGGTATACAACGATTGATAGATTAATTTGACAGTTTAGAAATTATGAAAATAGGATTGTTCAAGCCCAGTATGAGAGTATGGAAAATTAATGTTTTATTTATTGAATCGGTAACATTTTATATGTAACTAGGAATTATATTAGATGATATAGTGTCTTTCAAACATCATTGTAATAATCTAAAGGCCAAAGCCACAGCACTTTCATTTCCTTTTAAAACACTACAAAATAAGTTTGTATGTCCTAGTCATGAGTATTTAATTAAAGTAATGAAGGCAAAGTTAAACTCCTCCTTAGCCTAAGGGTCTGTAATTTTCTGAGGTAAAGACTCCAAAATCCTTGACAATTTTCAAATTAAAATTTTTAAGTCTATTTTTATGATTCCAAAAAACCCTCGACATGCTATTGTCCGACTGGAGTTTGGCCTGATTAGCCAAACCCTAGTGAGAAAATCAGTGTTTTTAAAAGGCCTTTATTCATTCTTTTTACCTGACCCCAGCACTCTTGCAAATTTGTGTTGACAGGAGCTTACACAATATGATTATGCAAGTGTTTGGAGATCTTAACTGAGAGTTTACATACTGTTTAACACCCTGTCTTATGATCATTGGATAGAAATAAAACTGCTTTTAAACAGGTATTAAATCGAGTGACTGATTTCTTATCCTTAAAATTGGATAAGGAGGCCATTGCAGTAAAAAAGCATGCCTGCTTCGTCATTAATTATTTTAATAAAATAGAGCCTCAACCACTTACTCTCTAATTTACAATCATTTATTCGACGCAAATTTCTTAAGCTAAGATTTTGCCGATCGCCAACAAGGGACAGGGCTCCAAGATGTATACAAAAATTCAACAACGTACAGTTGCAGATCATGTAGTCTTTCCAATGAAACGGTACTGCACATTGTATGTATTTGCCCCCGATAAAGACAGGAACCGCAAGCATTATTGAAATCCGTCGTGAAAGAAAATGGGGTGAGAACGTGTCGTCAAGCTATTATACTTTGTTTCACTGGGAAATCAATTCACCTAATACGTACATTCATTAAGTTTATGCTGATAGCAGATAAAATGTTAAATTCATACCCAAAACTTTCATAAATAGATGTGGAAAGTAGTAATGATTTGCATGTACGACTATCTATCCGTTCATTGCCTGACAGTTTTAATGGAGTTTTGAGCAGTAAGTATTGTGATATTTTATTCAGCGGTGGCCGGCACAGGTAAACGCTGTGGAGCACGGCTGGGTGGGGTGGATGGTACGGGAAGTCGACAGATGGCGGAATAATTAAATAAATAAATAATTAATACCTTTTCCGTTGTCTGTTGGATCTCCCCCTGCTGCGCCCTGCCCCACCCCACTGTCCACCGCGCTTACCTGTGCCAGCCGCCACTGATTTTATTCCTTTGGACTCAGATTTTCACTAAAGAGAGTCCGAAGTTAGCAATGGCTCGTATGCACAGAAACACTTTATTAAACCACCATCTGCCCTTTGACCTACAGTGTTTATTACTTTACTATTTGACTGATGAAATGTGATATTAATAATATATTATTTTATTGAGATGCAAGATGCAAGCACAGAGGCACTTTATTGATCAAGATGCACTTTATTGATTTTATTGATTGCTTTTTCCAAGGAACCATTTATTGAATTGTATCATTTTTATTCAATCACAGGTTTTATAGTTTTGTCGGACCTATGAAATATAACCCCAAAGTAGCATTTATTGAATCTTGTCATTTTATTGAACTACTCGGTCTATAGTTCTATCGGATTTACGAAACGTGACTGTATTGTAGCTCAGTTTGGATAAGCAAGTACGGAGGCTCTTTGTAGCTCTGGACTGATACATTGTACTAATTGCTGTAGAGGGCCATAATGCATGGAATTATACCTTATTGAACATATATTTGCCCATAGAATAACAGTGTCCTATTTATATTCAATAATGAAATGTAATTTTCAAGAATGTTCCAATATGATATGTAATCAGTAGTTCTAAAACCTGCTCTAATAATGTGTAAATGTGATATCAATGATCCAGTTGTTATGTTATCACTATGTCACATAATATTTGTAGAACAATCATTTTGAACTTTGATGAACCATTTTAACTGGCTATGTTTTCATAATTCCTTTTAAACTCCTTCTATTATGAATTTATAAGTATACAATTTTACATTTATCCTTTGATTGTAATGATTTTATTAATCAGACAATAAAGACTTCATTCAATTCAGTGCCACATATTCTTTTGAATGAAATACGTTTTTTATTGAAGACAAAATGTTCTACACTTGTTTATCCTGCTATTCAGATAGTAAAGATTATTCTGTTCTTTTAATGACAGACCATTTTTCAGAGAATTAATGCCTATAATTATGTGACAGAATGCTAACTTTTTATAAAAAATGTAATGCTTCTCAAATGTTAGCATAAATTAAAGTATAATCAGTTCACTGAACTCAAATCAAAAAGACCAATGGATGTCTCTGCACTTTACAGGCAAAAGTTAAAGTACAGTCCTTGTTAAGTAATAGTTTGCATATTTCTTCTTGGCTTTCTGTTTTGTTTTTGAATGTTAAAAGAACAGAACCTATAATTACTAACCATTGCATGAAAGATAAACGATTTCTATAATCTGTGTGATTCTCCATACGCTGGAGTTTTTATATAGTCTAAGAGATAAAAATACATGAGTGCAACACAGTACATCCATTTTGGTTATTTTGAAATCCAGCTGCTTTTATAAATTATAATATAATACTATTTGGTCTCAGATGTTATGAGCCCAACACTTCTGGATATGCATATGTCTGTTTATATTTGATCTTGCATAACCATGAAAGCTAGAGTATGCACACAGATCTAGGCTCAATTATTGAAGCTTCAACACTGTGATAGAGTTAAGCCCTTCTGTACAAATATCGCTCTAATTCTCTTTACCATTTAATTGCAACAACACTAATCACCTTTACTAAGAAAATAGCTTAGCTATTCCACTGCTGCATATAGGATAATGTACCCTTTAAGATTTGTCAACAAATATGACAGAAGTAGCATTTACTGTGAGAATATCTATACATAGTAATTTTTTAAGATGATATCGAAGCAGCGGGCCTGAGCCACAAAGATGAACTTACACTTTTGTGGAAGATTACTCTTTTTTTGGCATTCACAAACTATGATGTAATATTAACTTTATGATAATATTAACTTTATGACTGAGGAGATTCTGAAATCGGGCGGACAACTGCTCACATAGGCCTATCACTGAAATAGATTAAACTTACACTAACGTGTAACTTTACCTTTGAGAATCTAGCTCAAAGTTTGTAAATGTTTAGACTTTCACTTTGTAAATCGATATGGTCAACTGCCTTTTCTTTGTGTTTTGTCACAATATGCGTGCTTTATCCTTTCATATATAGATGGTCTGGTATTCAGGTGAGAATTATTGTCTTTATTTGTCCTCTTCCTCCTATTATGTCTGATGTTACTTTCTCAGATCATTACTTAGCAAATTGATATGCTCAAACTAGCTCCACTGACTTTCTTTATGTTTTTGTCATAATGTTAGTTTTATCCTTTCATATATAATTGCTGTATCCAATTTAACATAACTATTCTGGTGAGAATTATGTTGTCCATTAATTATGTCTGATATTGCGTCCTCCGCCCTCTATATTATTATTTTACATATATCTTTGCTGTTGTGGTTATCTTTGAACATGAGGCAATTTAACTCTGAATTTCCAAAAATGTAGCGATCCATTTATCATAGTTGAGTTTACTGTTTTACTTAAGAGAATAATAAAAGAGGTTACCTTGACAGAGCTTAAAACCACTGATAATAGGGAGTCAGAGTCTGCCTTCTAATAATAAACTCCAGCACTCCTATAGATATATGTACATCTGCAAATGTCTTTTCTTTCCGGTAATGACGGTGTGTTTTCATGGAAAATAGTTTTCTTCTAATGAACTCAAGCACTCCAGTAAGTAAACCTACTGCCATAAATGTCTCTTTCTGGTAAGTGTGCATTTATAGATGCAATTGTTCAGATGTTAGATCTTAAAATATTATATCTTTCCATGTTTAAACATAATTTCTAATTCTGCTTCGTTACACAGTCTGCTGGTTCTTTGTAGCAGGCAATGCCATGTCACATCTTTACTGGAGCTCATTAGATGTAGTGCACCAAGTTTTATAACATTTATGTTTTTTGACAAATCTGTCTGTATTTAGCCATGTTCATGTATATTCATCATGTAGGAATGTATGCATGTTTATATTTGGTGGCCAGAAAATAATGTTGTGACTCTTATATTTCTACATTTATGTACACCTGCATTTAAGAATGTTGGTACACTATGGAGCTACACATAATAACATCACCAGTAAAAATATGCAATACCTCCTTTTCTCCTTCATTACATAAAGAGTGGATGTGCCCATTCACTACCACAACCCCCCCCCAGCTGTGCGAGCATCTCAAGGGGCCTCAAGCCATTCTTCCATTCCCATCAATTATATACACCAAGACCTTTGTGGTGTTAGAATCGCCGCAGTTTATTCACATGATACGTTCACAGACTTATCATGATGGCATTGGTCATCAACATGCTCATTTTGGCTTATCTCTGATTACAACTCAGACCATCTCATAACAGGTTATACAGAATACCTCCAATACTTTCTTCCATATTAATGACCATAATTTGCCTAATTCTGTAATGCGTCAACCTTACAGTTATGATGTCTCTTCCAAGTTGTCATAAATTGCATCCATCTGCTGTGACAGCTGTACTTCTGTCACTTGGTACAGCAGGTTGCTGCTTCGAGGCTTCAACTTGCTACTGAATTAGTGGCGTTCGTGCCTGGGCTGCAAGTGCTGTGTCCACCCCTCGCTGACTATTTTACCTTATCCCTCAAGTATCCCTGGCATGAGGCATCCCAAGGACCTTGTCCGGGCTCTTGTCTCCAGAGTTCCTGCCGTAAGGCATCCCAAGGAACTTTTTCGGGCAATTGCATTTGTCTCAAGAGTCCCTGCCGTTAAGGCATCCCAAGGACCTTGCTCAGGAAATTGCCCTTTTACATCCTTATGTGAAGATATTTATTGTTAAACCTTGTGACTCCCACCACGCTAGATATAGTTTACCAACTACTGACAGCTCCCCTCAGGCCCACAAGAAATTTAGTTCCAGTCCTTGAATAATGTTCCAGAGTAACCTATCGCTCTCTGCCAGGTAGCTGAACCTTTTCACATGTTTACCCCAGGGGACACCCTGGAGGAAGGGTTCTCTGACTTCAGCTCTTTCCCTGCACCGCTACATCCATCCAGATGGTGAGTCTCACATCTATTCTCTTGTGTGTGACCTAGCTCACCATCTGCATCCATCCCTACTTTGAGAAAAAGAGCCCCTCCAATGCGTTCAGACTGTGCTCCTAGTCCACTAGCTACATTTTTACTGTGTCTTAGTCCAGCATGCCCCTAGTACTTTGCCGCTAACTATTGGTCCTCGCCTGATAAGGTTCTAACTACTGACACTGCTCCTATGGTTGACTGAATCCCTGGCTCCCTTTGGGATCTTGTGCTCCCCCACTTTACCATGCACATGTGATCCTGCGCGTGGTCGCTATTCGTTGATGGCCCAGTTTGTCTCTATTTTATCGGTATTGTGTATAACCTAGCTCACCTTCAGCCGCAGCATCGTTGGAACTTACGATTAGCTTTTGCTGCCCCCAGCAAGCTTTTGCAAATGTGCTATGTTGGGTGCCGGGGTGACTGCACGCAAGTTTTCAGCCATCCTGCTCTGCCATAGGCATAGGCTTTGCGCAAGTTCTGAATTGAACCAAATATTCCCCACATACCTTCCTTAATACTAATGAACTGGTACAGAGCTGGACCTCATTAGTCTGGTTCCAGCTATCATCTTGTAGTTTCCCTCATATTTAGAGACTGGTGAAAACAAACCCACCAAACCAATACCTTTCCGTTTTGTCAGCACCCTTTCATGGCGGCTCATAGCCCACTGGGCTATAATAGGTTTTAATTTATGACCTACCAGTAACAAAAGAAAACAAGGATTACGGCCACGCTATCTATGTAAACCATCCTGTGCTCTGCCTGATGCCCAATCCTCCAAGCGGGTGCCCTAACCCTCTACGGTATTTTATCAGAGGCAGAGATGGCCTAATCAATACTCCAGTCTCTCTCCAGTAGAAAAGTTCGCACACCAGCATTATCGGACCTCTATATTTGTGCCCGCGATTGCTGATTCAAACAAGGACCTCTGCAGCAGGGTCTTTTAAAACCTTTGTTATCTCTTAAGGCCTCTTCCTCAAGGTTTGCACTGGGTGGCTGCATTGCCCTAAAGCTGCTGCCTTCTATCGGCATCCGCATGCAGCCTGCACTCTAGCCTCCTGGCCCTGACGGATGCTGCCCAATACTGCAGCCTGGCAGACATTGCATTTTGTGTGCCTTCTTGCCTGGGAAAACGAGGTGCTGAATTGTAGGCACTGGGCGATTAGGTGATCTGCAAATAAATACAGTGGGGCAGATTTATGAGCCCCTTGCGCCACTTTTGCGTCACTTTTCCCATGTTAAAAGTGACGCAAAAGTGGCGCAAGGGGCTCATAAATCTGCCCCAGAGTGTTGCCACCTGCCCGTGAACCTGGTGGCCAATGTCCCCGAAGTTGGCAGCTAATGCCGCTACCCACCTTGACACCAGTGAGTTTTCTGTCCCTAACCTCCATTTAGGAAACGTGCAACCATGTAAGTATGAATTCACTCTATTGTCAAGATTGAAATCAGATGGGGGGCGTGGCTTGGCGCCCGAAGGAGATGGCGGCGTTCGGCTAGGAGCTCCGTCCACACCAGGGTCTACCGGCGGTTCGCGCCTCCTTTTCCACCAACAAAGGGCAGTCTTCCCTGTCGGAACATGCCAAGATCATTTTTAATCCCTTTTTGGCGCTGAGGCACAGTTATTTTAGGACTTACAGCCCATTTTATTTTCGGTCGCGGCTCGTTATCGGCCGCGGCCGCCATCTTGTTTACTCTCGCCCGTGATCGCCTCAGCAGCGCGCCTTATCGCGCATGGATCCCCTGGACGCCTCACGCTTATACTACTGTCCCCAGCACCTCCTGAAGCACAGATGTGGATAATCTGCACTCTAAGGTGACTTTTTTCTTCTCTCTTCAACTATGATTATTTCCGTTGCCTCTTTCAGCTGACTGGAATTTTCAATTTTCCTCATATATGGCGGCCATCTTTATGACTCTAGCCTCCAACATTTTTGACTCCAATTCTGTGGCCTGGCATTTCCCTTCCTTTTTTAATTTGCTCCCTGGTCCTTTTTCAGCTGGGCAGTAAGATATTTCTTTCTTCTTTTTGACCTCACGTTCCATTAGCGTGCTGATGGCGCATTGCTCCAGTCAAGTCCAAAAACGTAGTTATATTAAGAATTCCAAATTATTCACAGCACTGGCTCATTTGGAAGCTTCTCAGTCTTTATCTTCAACCGAGATGACATCAACTGCGGACATCTCCTCACAGCCTTTGGCAAAAGTGAACTCTAAGAGGTTAAAGAAAGACCCGCCTTCGCCTCCTAAGTCCTCCTCGCCCATCTCAATGGAGCTAATCCTCGAAGAGATACGGGCCCTGCGCCCTTACATGGAGGAGACGAATGCTAAATTGCAGATTCTCACTGACAATTGGGCTTCGATGGACGAAAGAGTGTCGTTGGTGGAACGCGACGTTTCCTCTCTTCAGGAATCCGCGTCCAAGGTCTCCCATCTGCACACGCAGATTTCCTCTCTTCAGAAGCAGGTGGAGGACCTTGAAAATCGCAGCAGACGCAACAATCTCCGTCTTTATGGCTTGGTGGAGGGTTGTGAGGGAAATGATCCCATCAGTTTTTTCAAGTCCTTTCTCCCGAAGCTTCTTCACCTACCTGAAGACACTTCACTGAATATCCAACGTGCCCACAGGCTTGGTCGAGCTTCCTCCTCTCCTTCCGCGTCAACGAAGCCTAGAGGTGTAATAATGTACTTTCTTGAGTACACAGACTTGCTGAAAGTCCTCTTAGCCGCCAAAGCCTCTCCTCGCCTCACATGGTCAGGCTCCACTTTGTTCTTTGCGCAGGATTATGCCAGGACCACTGCAAACCGCCGCAAGGCCTTCCTAGATATGAGACCTGACCTTCGCTCCATTGGTGCCAGATATGGACTTTTTCATCCTTGTCTATTTAAGGTCACTCATAATAACAAGACTACGACATATGAGGATCCTGCGCGACTTCGAAGTTTCCTGAACTCCTGCGGTCAACCTGACATGGAGATAGCTGGTCCCTCTTCTAACCCACCATGACTTGTTTTCGTAGTTGCAATTTGACTCTCTAATTTGTTCTGCTTTAATCCCTTCATTGTTTGCAGGTTCTTCAGATTGTATGACTTCTAGTTAAGATTATATTTTTCATTTTTTCGTCTGAAAGTGTTGTTCTGGCTCCTCAGTTGGCCATATGTTTGTTTTTTATCTTCGTTGTATTCGAGTTTCTAACCATGTTCTTTTTCTCCCTTCACAGATCATTGTTTTGCGTTCCGTTGTGTTATCTCTGGTTGGACATCTCCCTCACCCCGAATGCCTTGCCTCTCCCAGTTGGCCCTACCTCCCTCCCCTCATCTCCATGTGTGTTTCCGCTTGTTCCCAGTTCCTGATTGTATTTTTCCCTTGCTACCCCTCGTAAGTACCCTTTATTCCTTATTTATCATGTTTTGCTATGTTCTATATCTTCTTATCTTACCTCTTCCCTCGTTGCTTTCAGATTTATTGGTGTCGTTACCTTTTCCTTGGCTCTCCTCCACTTCTCTTTCGTCACTCCTTCTTCTCCCCACTGCATACTGGCTCTCTTGCTCGTATTCATCTCCCTTTACCTATTTGATTCTCCCTTGGACCTTACTTACCACTATTTTTCAGAATTACTGTATCTTCTTACCATTCTTTCTATTTTCTTCTCTCTCTCCTATTTTTATGGCCTCACTGGTTCCTCTCTCATTTTTTCTTCTTTCCTTGTTCCATCACGTCAGCTCTCACCTCATTCTTTTTCTTTCTTGTGCCCTTGCTTGCTCCGAGGCACTTTCTTGTTGTCCTACTCTCCAATTGGCCCACTTTTTGATTAATCCTTAATGTCAGTTCGAATTTTATCCTGGAATGTTAAAGGTCTGCATTCTCCTATCAAGAGACAAAAAATTCTCTCTCATTTAGCCAAATTAAATGTAGATATTGCCTTCTTACAAGAAACCCATCTGTCTGACGATGAAGCTGCTAAACTTAAGAGAGGTTGGGTGGGTGCTGTATTTTCATCTCCGGGTGATGGTAAAAGAAATGGTGTGGTTGTACTGGTTCGCAAATCTCTTGCTCATTTGCTCTTAGCTTCTGAATCAGACCATGAAGGTAGATGGTTGTACGTCAAACTCTCCTTAAAAGGCGTCCCTCTCTCCCTTCTTAATATCTACGCCCCTACTGGTGGTGATCAGGTTTTTTGGCGCGCAATGGCCTCCCGTATCACTGAATATATTGATGATAATTTTATTTTAGCAGGTGATTGTAACCTACCCCTTGATCCTTTTTTAGACAGAAACTCCAAGGCACCTTATATCCCTAATAAATCTCACAAGCTTTTCGCTCAAGCGATATCCCAACATAAACTCATTGATGCCTGGCGTCTCTGCAATCCCACTTCTAAAGAATTCACCTTCTATTCCCCGACTCACCATTCCCAGTCACGTATTGACTATATTTTCCTCTCCCACCATATGTCCCAATCCCTCACCCACGCTGACATAGGCCTCATCTTATTTTCTGATCATGCCCCCGTTTTGATAAACATTGACATCTTACCCAAGTCCACTGGACCAAAGAGATGGCGCTTCAACAACACCTTACTCCTCGATCCCAAATTCTCCGCCTCCTTTGTAGATTTCACCACAGAATTTTTCACCATTAACGACACACCCACTATGCCTAACCACGTTGTCTGGGACGCCTATAAAGCAGCAGCCAGAGGTTTTATTATCAGCTTTGTAGCTACTAAACGCAAGAATGCTCGTAAACGCACCAGTGACCTCCTTTGTACAATTAAACAGTTAGAGCATTCCTTCTATACATCCCACTCGCAAGAAAGTCTGACTGCTCTCACTGCTGCTAAGATGCAATATAACAAACAATCCACTGAGGATGCTTCATTGTATTTGTTGAAATCCAGTTCTAAATTCTATGGAGGTAAAAATAAGGCGGGGAAGGTCTTAGCCAATTATTTAAAAGTCAAACAAAACAAACTGAATATTGAATCTGTCTACGATGTTAATTCTGTTTTAAAACATACAGATGTTGATATTTTAGAGCAATTCTCCCAGTTTTATTCCAAACTCTATTCCTCTGAGACGCACCCCACTGCTCATTCTCTTGCTACTTTCTTTGCCACCATCCAACCACCTTCCAATTTCCCTGTTGATTTATCCGCCCTTGAATCACCAATCTCCAGTGATGAATTACGTACAGCACTTCAGTCACTCAAGAAGGACAAGGCCCCTGGGCCAGACGGATTCACAGTTGAATTTTATCTGCATTTCTCCAAATTGTTGTTGCCCAGACTCCACTCCCTTATTGATTCCTTCATATTAAATGGCTCTTCCTCAGGTACATTCTCAGACGCCCACATTTGTATCATACCCAAAGAAGGCAAAGACACCCAGCACTGTAAGAATTACAGACCAATTTCTTTGGTCAACATTGATTATAAACTGTATGCCAAATCTCTCGCCATTAGATTAGACCCCTATCTTCCCGAATTGCTAGGCCCTGAACAATCTGGCTTCGTCAAAGGTCGCTTCATCACAGATAACACCAGACTTTTGTTTAATGTCCTTTCTAAATCTCCACAGTTCCAACATTCCCTAGCAGCCATTGCCCTAGATGCAGAAAAAGCGTTCGATAGGGTGGAGTGGACTTTCCTTTTCTCCGCCCTCAAATAGTTTGGATTTGGCCCATGTTTTATTTCTTTTATCTCCTTCCTTTATTCCAGCCCTAGAGCGGCGGTTTGTGCCAACGGTCTAGTTTCCTCTTTTTTCAATCTAGGCAGGGGCGTTCGTCAGGGATGCCCTCTTTCCCCTTTTCTTTTTAATTTGGCCCTGGAACCTTTTCTTTCAAAGCTTCGTCAGAATCCCAACTTACACGGTTTCCAAGTCTCCCACACTAACATTAAACTTGCTGCCTACGCAGACGATATTCTATTATTCATGTCTAACCCCGCAACTTCTATTCCCGCATTTCTAGCTGAAGTCCATGACTACTCTCAGATCTCAGGTTATAAGCTAAACAATGACAAGTGTGAGATTTTACCCCTTACTAAGTTCACTTTTAAACCGGACTTTATGGCGTCCAATTTTACTTGGAGCCCCTCACACATCAAATATCTAGGTCTACACATTACTTCCTCCCTCTCTGACACTGTCTCGATGTGCCTCAATAAATGCATCCAGAAATTATCCGACCTCACTTCCAGATGGCACCCATTATACCTCTCCTGGTGGGGTCGTCTTGATACGATTAAAATGATGCTCTCCCCGTTAGTCCTTTACACCATCTCCAACATCCCAATCCCTATCCCTGCTAAGTTCTTTAAGAAAATTAACACTATTCTCTCTTCCTTTCTCTGGTCCGGCAAAAAAGCACGTATGTCCCTGCTCAGATTGCAACTCCCCAAGTCTGAGGGTGGAGTTAACTTTCCGAATTTTCCCGCTTACCACAAGGCATTCCTTCTGCGGCAAGCTTCCCATTGGCTGCAAGACCCTGCTGAGCCGTCCCCCTTATGGGTTATCATTGAGCGACTTTCCCTATCCCCCTTCACCTTTGCTGAATACCTCTCATTCTCTCGCAAGCCTCACTTTTCCTCCATTCCTATCCACAAGTTTACAGCCAAGCTGCTTCTTTCCACCTCCCCAGGTCCCCCCTCCTCTGTAACAGAGTTTCTTAACTCCACTATCTGGCACAACAACAGTATAACCATCAATCGCAAGCCCCTTTACTGGAAAACCTGGAGACAGAGGGGTTTAATCTGGGTATCTCAACTCTTCTCTAATTCTGATTTCTTATCCTTCTCTGTTCTCAGCCAACACTTCCATCTCCCCCGTTCTTTTGCCTGCAAGTATCTTGCGCTTAAAAATGCAGTCATGTCCACTTATGCTCTTCTCTCTAACCCCCTCATGCATCCTCACCCTCCCAATCCTACCTCACAGCTTCATTCCTTCTTGCGTACTCACCCTACAGCCTCCTCATTATACCACTCATTTCATACGATCCTCACACCTAGACCAAAATCCAAAGTTGAGGAACAGTGGGAATCTGACCTTGCCATTTCTTGGCCCACCTCCCTTTGGGATAAATTATGGACCAAACTTTGCAAGACATCTAGAGCTGCTTCCCTTACACAAACTCTTTTCTTCATATACAACAGACTTCTCTTTTCTCCCCAGGTGTTGAATAAGAGATTTTCTTCTACACCGGATCTCTGTTGGTCCTGTTCTGCTCCTAAGGCCACTCTGTTTCACATGCTTTTCTCTTGCACTTTCACGCAAGATTTCTGGACACTAGTTTGGGCCCAAATCAATGCCATATTTCACACTACATCCCCCTTCTCTTTTGTCAATATTTTTTTAGGAAGCCTTTCTCCGTGTTGGGATGACACTGACCTTAATACGCAAATTGTTGATTTGTTGTTAGCTGTTGCTTTCCAGCAAATCACCGTCAACTGGAAAAACTTTACGAATATTTCTTTTAAAGCATGGTGGTACAATGTTTGTTATAATCACAGGCTAGATACTGTTTTTGTGCACCCCCTTAGTTTAGCTGCTAAACGACATGATTTATGGCTTCCTGTAACCTTGTACCTAGATACCTGTGCTAAACGCTCCTCTCATGTATCACCTATTCAGCAAGAGGTCCCTAAGCCTCCCTGAGTGACATTGCTTTTCATCTGCACTATTCTCTCTACATAAGCTACCTTATTGCTCATTATTACCAGCGCTGTTTTTTTGTTATTTAGCCTCAAATTTTTGTTATCCTCTGATTAACTGTATATTTTCATTACCATGTTTTACTTTTCTCCTCTATTTGAAGATATGTTTGTATTCTTTCTCATGTATTGACACCTTTACTTATCCAATAAAAATCTTTTGAACTTAAAAAAAAAAGATTGAAATCAGATGCAGTGCTGAGTTGTGTGTGTGGTGCTTCAACCAGATGTCCCGAAGTGCGCGTTCAGTGATCGCTGTGGCCCAAGGAGAGCCTTTATGTAGCATAATAATTAATATTGATAATGATGACGCCAATAAAAGGGAAGACAGCTAACCGGTCTACCCCTGCAGGGCGGTGATAAGGGCGTAATTCAGTCAGTGTACAGTTCTTAAATAGTTTGCACGGTTCCAGTCACACTTACTTGTATGAATCCTGCATTTGATTGCTTCCCTTCTAGAGTTTCTATGTTTAAAATGTAATCACCAGTAACGACAAACAGTAAAGATTCCAGAAAGTTCCTATGCTTGCTACCTGATGGGCTGTGAAGACTAATTAAAGAGAATTCACATGATTTTAAATAATTAAAACTGCTCGACAATATGGCTGCACAAAACAAACATACAACGTGCATATTTACCTCAATCACCACAGATTCCACTAAAGCAGGTAGAAAAAAATACGGCATTTACATGAGTCTAAACAGAGAGGCTGCCACCAGCCAGGGGGAGCCAGGAAAAACCATTTGAAAGGCAAATCCACCCTGAGCATTTTGTATGACTGCCAATCGATCGGTCCATTTATCTACACTAACCCCAGCTGGTTGACGCAGATCTGCTCGGGGTAAGGTTTTTAAACTTGTTAGGTTCAGCGCCTTAGTTCATGGGAAATATTCTCTGATAGAACCGCTTGTGTTTAACGTAGAGGATAGGCAAAGTTACATGAGACAGAGGACTGCAAGTGCAGTAGTCCCGGCCATCCATACTGATAGGCTGTATAGTTTCAGAATGCTTGATCTGGGAAAGCACTAACTTTAGTGTAACACCGTGGCTGGGGTTCTCTTCATCATAATCATAATTGGTTTCTACCAACATCAACCATGTTAGTGACAGCGTGACTGGATTCATAACTACTGTGATGCTGATCCCTGTCAAATCCATTTAGTTCCTACCTTTAAGCTTAATTCTGTTGATCTTGCATACCTATCATTCGCACCAACTCAGTGCTGAACTTCGATTATGGGACAAGCTGCCAATAAAGGGGCAATCAAGGTACATATAATTGTCGAAATATTGCAAAATTGCATTTCTAACCACATCTAAATGCTCCAATGCCAGACGTTTATGGAATTAAGACAAATCTGCTCTGTCCATCTTTTCTCCATCCACCAACTCCTTCTAGGCTGCTCTGGAGGTTTCAGATCAGATAGATATGTTTGTGTTATTTGTGTTATAAGAATGGAACAGTATAATTTGAGAGCCTATTGGACGGAAAGCCGTTAGAGGAATCAGATTCCCACGTCACGGAGGCAGGGCCACACCTTCGTGAGGGATTAAAAACAGATGGCTTTCACGTGTGAGAATCTCGATGGAAACGTGAAGGCGAAGAGGCACACAACGATGGTGGCCAAATGTAGCATACAGGAGGCGATTGCATCTCCAGCTACGGCTTTCAAGTTAATGTTGAATAGATTTACGTTACTGGACATTTAGGGGCAGATTTACAAGCCCCTTGTGACACTTTTACGCCGCCGTTGCGTCACTTTTGTGACGCAGCGGCAGCATAAACCATGTGCCACGTTGCAACTTATTTACAACGTGACTCATCTAGGCAGAGGCTTCACGTTGTAAAGCCCTGCGCCACATGAAACCTGCGTCAGGTTTCATGTGGGCGTTCTGTCACAGCGTGAGCGTTCCCTCGCAGGAAAGCCCTGTAAAACTGACGCAGTGAAATTTACAAGATTTCACTGAGTCAGTTTTACAACGCTGCTGCATCAAATCCTTATGCCTGCTTGAAGCAGGCATAAGGAGTGACGCACCACGTTAAGTTTGGGCGGCCCCTGTGCATTGCAGGAGTTGCGTTCCGCTTGCGATGCGACTCCAGCAATGTGCCACCTGTACGCTACAAGATGCGTCACGCATTTTCCTCTCCTTGCACCATGGTGCGCCGCATTGTAAATGTGACGCATCCGTGGTGGCGCAAGGGGGGGGATTACGTGACGCATCTGTTCTGGTGCATCCCTGCTGATTTGCAGAGATGCGCCAGAAGTTGTAAATCTGCCCCTTAATATTTATTTAAGAAGCAGGTATTCACTATAGATGTATTAGTGTATAGAAGGCAAGGGGGTTGTTTTACCACATATTTATGAATGCTTGGCTTTCACAGCAAGTAATTTAGGCTGGGTATATATATATAGTTTTGCAGTAGGTAGGGGGAACTATCACCATGATTGCATGATTGTTCACATACATTTTAGATGGGGATCCATTAGAGGTAAACGTCAGGGAATATTACTACCTGTGCAGCATGTTTCACACTCAGTTGATAAGGGTGGTTTCTATTGAGTAGACTATTTATATGTGCTTTTTATTATTGCAGTTACCCCTGACGAAGGGTTACAGAGCCCGAAATGCATTGGGTGGAGCAACATGAGGTCATTCAGGACATGCCTGCCAAGTATCACGCATTTCAGTGTGGTGTACCGCATCATCGCACTGAAATGCATTGTCACGTATTTAATGCCACTCGCTAGCGCGTGCCTCCGGCGGCGCCTGTGCACCTGTGCGCCGGCTCTGCTGCTCCGAGACGTGCTGCCAGCAGCTGCTTGCTGGGCTCAGTAAGATCATAAATAGTTAAAGATCCATCTGCTCTCAGCTCTGGAGTGGCAGAGAGTGCTACAATGTAACAATTAATCTGCCCGCCCTGATGCGCCTGGTTCCAGACTGCATGATTAATTCCTGCAGCGCCGCGCAGCTTTGACACAAGTCTGCTGCCAATTACCGACGGGGGGGTGCCTGCCTGCAGTGTGTTTGCTAGTGGCTGTGGCTCACCATGGGGGCCCGGGATTATAATCTGGATGTGACCGTAACAGTGCTATCACGTCTGTAGGAAGAGGAAGTGAGGCAGAAGCAGCGGGGAACTCAATCAAAGTCGACGAGTGGAGTCCTCCTCCGGGTGCACTGGACTACGGTCTGCAGTGCGCAGCGCCACAATATTAAAACCCCGGCGTGCTGCGTTTAGATTGCTAGACCAGTGGGGAGCCAGCCCGAGACCCAGAGTGAATATTTGTCACACACCGGACACTGACTCTCACTGACTCATGGCCGCCCACCGCGCAAGAGGCATCGGTGATCTCGGGCGCAAAGTAGTAGTGCAGCCGGGCGGGGGACGAGTCAGTGAGTCAGGAGGAGGCAGTGTCTGGGCGAAGGCTCATTGCTGTAGAGTGCACCATCATACAGTGCGCTGCAGCAGCTGTGCGTCCCTGCTGTGCAGCTCATGCCACGGCCACCGGACGGTCACAGACTGGGAAGAGAAAGCAGACTTCAACCAGGCACGACGTGGAGCTTTATAACCAGTGTATTTAAATAATACATGGGCCAATGATTCTTTTACAATCCGGTACAGTGGACACAAATCATTTCTAGGTGTGGACCATTTGCTAGAGAAAACTCTTAGTGGCAGAGTACCCACCCTAAACTGAAAATATAATTTACGCTCAAAGGGGCAGATTTATGTGGGACTTGCGCCCCTTTTACGCCGGCGTTGCGTCACTTTTGTGATGCAGCGGCGGCGTAAACCCTGCGCCACGTTGCGCCCTATTTACATCATGACGCATCTATGGAGATGCGTCACGGTGTAAAGCCCTGCGCCACGTGAAACCTGCGTCAGGTTTCATGTGGGCGTTTCGACACGGGGGGGCGTTCCGTCGCAGGAACGCCCCTGAAAAGGGATTCAGTGAAATCTATAAGATTTCACTGAGTCACTTTCCCAACGCTGATGCGTCAAAACCCTGCGCCTGCTTGAAGCAGGCGTACCTGCTTCAAGCAGGCGTAAGGCTTGACGCACCATGTTAGGGATAGGGTAGGTTGGAACAGTGCTGGAGTTGTGTCGCGCTTGCGACACAACTTCAGCACTGCGCCAACCTTACGCCGGCAGATGCATCACGCATCTGCTTGTCCTTGCGCCACGATGCACCGCATTGTAAATGCGGCGCATCTGCAGTGGCGCAAGGGCAAGCTTGCGTGACGCATCTTCCTTGGCGCATCCATGCTGATTTGCAGGGATGCGCCAGGGAACATAACTCTGCCCCAAAGTGTTTTGTAATAAAGTCCCAATATTGTTCTAGCCCCGGTGTAGGTTTCCACTCCAGAAAAAGCCCTGTAAGGGAAGAGGACTCACAACTTCTCTCTATGTTAGTCTGGGCCATTTCCCAAAGTTTGGCCTTCAAGACCATTTTCCCAGGCAAAGTTGTATTTTTGGGATCGTCCCCCAGAGGACTCATGCCCATATCCGATAGTGCTGCTCTAAGTTGTCTTAGCCATTTTATTTGGTGCAGTGTATCCACCCTTATTACATCTAGAAAGCCGCTGCATACTCTGCAAGTTCTGGAGTAGACCACAGTCTACACCAGTACAAGAGGGGACGTAATTTAGCAATGTCCGTGATTGGCTTTCTCCCAAGATCGTTCAATAATGGTCGTGTAGGGGTACTCTGGGGCAAGCTGGTTATATTTCTAAGGAACTTATTTTCCGAGATAGAAAGTTTAGATAAGTTCTCATGCCCCCAGAGTTCTGCACCATATAAGGCAGAGCTGATGACTTTCCTATTATAAATCTCCATAGCAGGGCTAATTATATTAGTAAAAGAAGTATTATATTCTTTTTGTAGCAACCCCGCCAGTTGTCGGTGTTTTAGGGATGCTATATCGACCTGATGTGACCAATTTAACCCCTCCTGAATGTTGACCCCTAGATATGTAAACTCCTTAACCTGATCAAGCATGGCGATATTCAACATGATACCTCCCTTAAAGGCACTGTGTGGATTAAAGGCCATCAGTTTTGTTTTGGACACATTGACTTTCATTCCTCGGCTAGCAAAGAACTTTTCAAAAATTAGTGCTCTCTGGAGCCCACTCCGCGTTTTGGAAAGGATCAATATGTTGTCCGCAAACATTAGTATGGGGATTTTTTCACTTGCTAGTATCGGTGCATCTGTGGGGGGTTGACCTCATACAGCTCACTATCCCGTTAATGTACAGGGAAAATAGGGTCGGGCCAGTACACATCCTTGTCGAACACCCTTCTCTACTGGAAACAATTCTGTGACTTCACCCTGCTTACCCCATCGGATCTTAGCCTTGTTGTCCTCATGTAACCTGATGATGAGTGTCAGCAAATCGAGTGGTAGCCCCATTTCTTGTATCGACTGCCATAGTTTGTCTCGCGGTACAAGGTCAAATGCTGACCTAAGGTCAACAAAGATGGTGTACAAACTTCCCTTCCCCAAGTTTACTGTTTTCCAACACAGCAAGATGAACCTAAACAATTGGTCGATTGTGCTGGTAAGAGCACGGAACCCTGCTTGAAAGGGCGATAGGATGCTGAATTCGTTGATCCAATCTTGAACTCTATTGAGCACCAATTTGCTCATCACCTTTTGTAGAGAACCAATAAGGCTGATCGGCCTATAATTCCCTGGGCATGATTTGTCCCCTTTCTTAAAAACAGGAATAATCTCTGCCCATTTCCAGGATTCTGCAACCGGCGCGCCCTGGGCAATAGCATTTGACAGTAAATGAATGTACTTGGTCCATCTCACTTTATCATAGATGAATACATCCCCTGGAATTCCAGCTAAACCCGGAGCCTTCTCAGCCATAATTGATTTCAAGGCCTCCTCGAAATCTGTCTTACTGTAGACTGCCTCCTTAAAAAATTGCATAACAATACTGCCCTCTATTTCATGCTCACTTGCTGCATATTGTGGTTTGAAATGGTTTACTCACTCCATTTGTGAGACATGATTTTGGGGCTGGGAGGTCTGCCCTCCTCTATCCCATTTATGTACACTCCAGAACTGCTTGGGGTTCCTGCTAACACAAGCCTCCTTCAGCTCATCCTACCTTTTACTGTCCCATTCCCTTTTTGCCTTAGATTGCGCCCTCCGGTATGTAGCCCTTGCAACTCGTGCCTCAGCTGGGACCCCTTGTTTAAAGCTACCCCTAAGTCTACACAAGCTTTTTTGCATTCTAAGCTATACCATCCCTGTATTTTGGGAGCTGCTGCATTTTCTGATTTGCTTCTTTTGCTAAAATGCGTAAGCAATAGTACAAAAAATTCATTATGTATGCAAATGGGTCGCTTTAAATCTATCTAATTAATTACACTGGCCTGTAAATCACTAATGGCCTGATCTAACGCATTATTAATGTTAGCAAGTATTAACGGTAATTATTTTACCTTAGCCCATTTTACTCGCCTCAAATCAATTGATGGAACAACGTCAGCGGTGATAGTCAACAGTGACTCAAACGTTGCATTAAAATCCCCTGCAACGATATTATATGTGTCTATCTGGCTACCCTCAAAGAAGATCGTCAAGAGCCGCTAAAACTCCCGACTTTTTCCCCCTGGAGCCTCGTACATAGATATTGTATATTTGCGTAAACCCGCTAGTATCCCTAGACAATCTAACGGCCTGGATATCCTGACTATGGGCAAGCAGAATTTGGATATTCAGCCCTAAATCTTGCTTTACCCACACTGTTAGGCCCCCTGATGGTCTCCCTGTAGGGCCTTTAATGTCCGGGATGTAAAAATGTAAATACCCTACGCGGTAGAGGGGGTCTTCTGCCCAAGTCTCTTGAAACAGATAAATCTCGAACTCCTCAATAAAAGCATACCACTCTGGGGATCCCATCTTTGAACCTAATACAGCAATGTTCCATGACAATGGTGTTTTCATTACAGGTAATGTGCTAACAGCCAGAAGTCCGCTTAAGGCGTGACGGCTTGAGCTAAACTCCTGTTCTAATCCAACTTTCTGTTCAGATGACAGGGAAACCTCTTTTACGCTCAGATCCACCTCTGATGCTAAACGTTTATTCACTGACAAGCTGTCCCTGTGCACCACCTTGGTTAATTGATGTGCCTCCTGCCTCTTGGCTACATTCGCCGCAAGTCAATCTATATTATTCAGGATTGATACTCACTGGAGCCTAGTTTGATAGCGCTCGTGTAAACAGGCGTACACACCACTCTTAGGAGAGCTTCTAAACTGGATGAGTGACTGTGCTGGTGCACTAGTATAAAATTCTAGGGCAAATAGATTTTCTGCTAGATCCGCCCTAGCCATCGTGAGCTCAATACAATCCAGGAGGTTAGCAGATGCTACCAACCTACGGGCTTTTACTATATCTTTCCTTATTACAGAGCGGCATCCTCTCACATTCCGTATGCAATGGATGGATTTATTTATTAGGGAGTCCTCACTTTTGGGTCTTCTTTTAACATCTAACTCTGGTACATTCACCATAAAAAGTTTTAGAGGATTAGGTATTTCCATAGGGTAGTAAGCTTGGTACATATTTCTCTGCTCAGCCTCTAACTGGGTAGGATGTGGTGCAGTGTTTTCATTATGCCATACCGGGGCCCTCGTCCGATCTGCAGTATAAGAGGTTTTATTTTGACTATTTATAGGATTTGGAATGGGTCGAGGTTTTGATAACAACAGCCTCGCGTTCGCTGGCCAGGGCCTTCCCGGGTTGGATGAGGCCCCTTCTACATGAATTTGGTTTACATGAGGGGCAATAGTTTGTATAACCTAGGTGTTAACTGAGTAGATAAAGATGTACCCTGTGGGTGACCTGGGCCTCTTCTTTCCCTTACAACCCCTGGTTGCGTAGGGATAGGTGTCAGTGATTTTACCAACAATATTAAGTCCTCTATCTGTCCTCACATTAGGCCCATTTCTTGTCTTAGCAACGTAACTTGCTGGAGTAAGTCTTGGTGTTCCATTATCGAGACTGTCCCCATAACCCTTCCCTGCTCAAGTGGGCTCGGCATCACCTGAATTGCCTGTAACACTTCCTCTCTACTGCTTTCATTTTCGAATATGCCCACCAGAGGGAGGAATCTATTAGTACAATGTACCACGGTGACGGTGTGTCCTATATTAACTATACCCCCTTCGGCTGTTTCTCCTCCAACGGTTTAATTGAGAACATTCTTTTTAAGGGTTTTATGAAACATAGCCGGGATGGTGGGAGTGGTTAGTTTGACAACTGGGGACGACCTGGGGGGAGTCGGGGCACAAATAGGTTGTACCGAGGGTTCTAGCTCTAAAATGCCCCCACACTCCTCAATCAGGGTGTCTATCCGATCTAAGACACAGTTACTGCCTGCATGCAGCTGAAGCTTCCTTGCTTTTTTGCCCTTTCTACCCCGGTTTAAGCTATTACATCTGGCCTCCCCACCATCCTCTCTACCATCCGGTAGCTTCCTTTTACCCATAGCTATTAATAAGGGTCAGACAGTATGGCCTCTTCTGTCAAACAGTGCACAATACCTGCTATTTACCACAATGTATTGCTACCATATGTGCACTATCTCCTATATAACATCGCTAAGAAAGAAGAAAATTAAAGAAAAGGAAAAACCTTTCTCCCCAAAGGGTGGGCCAACTATTACTGGTAGATAAAATCACCAGAGTCTTTACAATCAGTCCCAAACAGGAGAATATGAACAGTACCTTTGGGGTTTATTTTGTCTCCACGAGTTCTCAGACGCGGTTCCCCATCCGAAACTTCAAACGTAAGGGGAGTGGCCCTGCCCTGTCTCTTCCTGCCACTGATGGGCACGGATGGGCCCGCCCTTGGCCCGGGCTTTGCCTGGGCGTGGCCGATGCTGTGGGAGGTTGGGGCGAATATATGGCGCCCCCTGGCATGCTGCACTGCGTCAGTGCCAGGCAACGAGGTAAGGGATGCTGGAAGCTGTAGTTCCGGTAGCTGTTCCCCTCACGGCTGGTGGAACCGGATTCCTGCAATGCTGGCCATTGCCCTCACGGCGGTAGTGCGGTGATGGAAGTAGAGAGTATCCCCTTCCCTGGAATATAGCCCAAGGTAAAAATATTTGTGTAGCAGGTGCTGTCTTTTCAGAGTGCAGGGCCTGGTTGTGCAAATCATGATTCCAGCTTAGCAATCCTTCTTCTTCTTTCAGTTTCAAGCAGCAGAACTGAGAGGCTCTGCCCCTCTCACATACGCATTCTAAGTTCTCTGGGTCAAGCAGGAGGGTACTCCTGTCCAATGAGATGCAGGGCAACACACCAGGGTATGATCACATCCTCCAAAGTGTGGTACTATAGTCTCTCAGAGAGAACCATTTTTCCAAAATTCAATATGGCTGAGAGAACAGCTAACTAAACCAGCCTACAGGATGGCTCATCTACATAATATCCCTCCATTTTACACCTGCAAAATCCTTCTCTAAGCCTGCCATCTGGCTGGGGGCAGAGGGTAAATGGTGTAAATGAAACTGGTTTCTCCAGCCTGTACCATTGATGATCATCATTTACTACCCCCCTGGCTCCGGCACTTCTATACCCTACAACTTCTCCTCCCAGAAGGGCTCCCTAACCCTAGGGTCATTTATCACCTCTTCAAAGCAGCCTGGCTAATCCACTTAACTCTAGCCAATCAGGTCAGAGCACTAGAAGGCTGTATTTTGACTTACAGACAAGAAAGTCGTATAACGTCCTGTCAATACATTTTAGGATAAATTCAACAATAGAATATTGCATTTATCAATATCATTTTACTGAGTCCTTGAATGATGTTTTTATGACACATCTTTCTTCAGTTATTAATCAATAGTGTCTTGCAATGTTAACCTATGTGGCTGGTAATCAGCAATAGGGATATTGAATTGGGCAATTTCTCCACCACCTTGGTTTATAAAACATCTTTTATAAGGACCATGCCTCTATCTACAGGACACGTAGAAATGCAATTATTGAATTATTTTTAATATTTATTCAAAGTCCAATTCATTGGTAAACTCGATTGTTAATAAATGGTTACCTTTTCTTCATGTTTGGTGCTTATTTGCATTATCCTTCAGCTGACTCCCTCTGGGTGCTCACACCCTGAACTAGTTGTGAATACCACTCCCAGAGCAGAGACAAAGGACTTCCTGTGGGATACTGTTTCTGTTCATGTGACAGGATGACCATGTGGGCAGTGCCTAGGAAATTAATTGACTTATAAGTGGCCTCCCCTTTCACAGTCAGATGCAAGATGACACCTGGAAAGGGCCCTTCCTTTGTTCCCCCAGTCAGGCAGACTCCAATCACAATGAGAAGGCAATTGTCCGTATAACATTTTTGAAGTGACCACAGAGGAGGGATCGCTCATATCCCTTGCCACACCTCATAGGTGGGTACACTGCCTCTTCACAAGGGAAGAAGAGGTTCACAGTCTTGGATTTAGGTAGAGAGGGCCCTGTGGGATTGTTTGCAGTAGGGAAGACAGGATATGTTGCAAAAGTGGATTTGGTTCCCCAATAACATTTAAACCTTTGGCTAGGGTGGTGCTAGGAGTCATCTCCACTCACAATCTGTTGCAAGGCATAACAGTGGTGTCCACAGTACCCTCCTCAGAAAGCTACCGGACCTGAGGAACATACAACTTCTGAACCTGCTGTCTGAGACCTGAGAAGAGGCCTTAAAGACTGATCCTGCTTTTTTATGTATCCAGGCCACAGAAGTGGTCCTTTTGTTCAAGGTACAGGGACATAAACTACAAGGAACTAACATTCATGGAACTACCGAGCTGACAAGTTCCAACTGAATCTGCTCTGAAACCTTCTGTCAGCCTGAAGGTCTGTGGTTCCAATAAAATTCCAAGCATCAACAATTGAGATGTTCCTTTTGAGTGTTAAAGGTAGAGGTTTTGATTTAGACCAGTTAATACTAAAGCCTGAAAACGTCCCAAAGGTGTCAATGGTGTCTAATAAGGATGGAATCAAATTCCTAGGGCAGCTGAGAGAACAATCAGACTGTGGCAAACACAAAATAATTGGAGGGAAAAGTGAACACCCTGTCTAGTTTAGATATGTAAGTGAATGGAGTGAGTTTTGATTTATAGAAAGAAACCACTAATATTGAGAACACATACACAACATGCTGAGCATGAAAGCCCATGTTATTCCAAAAATCGTTATTGGAAACAAGAATTATCACATCCAAAAAGGCCTTCTTATAATCAGACACTGTTGGCATTGGCCCTCTCTGCAGGGCCACCCCAAACCTTTTGGATTCTCCCCTCCTGTTTTGCTGAATCTGGTTTTGCTGGCCTTAGGACTCTGTTCACTTTACTACTGCTAACCAGTGCTTACACCTCATGGGCAAATTTAATTTACTTATGAGTCTATAGTAAAGTGGTAAACCATATACTCTGGGCCAGGAAATTAAATGCTACTAATGGGCCTGCAGTACTTATTTCGCCACCCACTTAATAAGTCCTTTGAAATGTGTCTGTCATTACATCCTGTATGCAGTTTTAAACTGCCAATCTGACTTGCCACAATAAATATTTTTCCAACCCTAAATCTCCCTTTTTAATACATATAGGCCACACCTAGGTTAGTCCCTAAGCAGCCTACATGGCTGGGTGCATTGTATTTAAAAAGTCAGACATGCACTTTTAAGTTTTACATTTTCTAGTACTGAAAAACGTGTTTTTCACCACTGTGACGGGTACCTCTCACCTAGGATAAGATTGGGTTATCTTATTACATTTAATAAGTGGTATGTTTTGATTGGGATCGGGCAGCAATTACTTGTTTGGCGTCTAAGGAATTACCATTTAAAATACGCTTTAATGATAAAGTTGGAGTTTCAGTCCCAATTCTGAAAATGCCACTTTTAGAAAGTTTTCTTACACAAGGCAACTCAATATTCCTGTGGGGAACTACTTAGATCAATGTACAGAGAAAGTATGTTCCTGGGTGACTTATTTATACTGTATTATAAAACAGTTGATCACAGGGTCCAACTATGCAAAGCAGTTATGAAACAACAGGCGTATTTGTCTTGATGGCATGCTTATATTCCTGCATAGCATGCTGCACTTTGACTTCACATATATTTTTTGGGATATATCTTTGTGAACCTTTGCACTGGATAAATAAGGGGATTACCTCTTATTCATCAAGTTATGGGCCCATGGGGATCTAGCCAATAGAAGATCCTGTATTGTTAGCAAGTCACACGACGTGTGCATAGAATGTTCAATACCTCCAAAGTATGTGTGTGTCCCCTGGTATTAGTGTCCTTTTGTAGAAAGTAAAAGGAGTGGTTGAGCTATGGTTTAGAAATTGTATTGGGATTGTAGGTTCATTTCAGTGTGAGTTATCCATATTTATCATGTGATTTTGAGGAGGTGAGTCTCCATGCATTCATCGGCATCCTCTAGAGCAGCTGAATTGTACGTTACTATCCTGCAGATTTCAACACAGTCATTTAAAAGTGGTGAAATAACAAGTACTGGGAGTCTGAAAGGGGCTGTAGGACATACCATTTAGTTCAATTAACAAACGCTGAGTCGTCACTAATGCTTTCCCTCTACCTCATTGTGACCTAGTGTTTTGTGCATCACTTGCATATAGCACTGTGATAAGGTAAAGAATCTTCCATTGGCGAGACTCAAGCTTTATTGAAGTGTTTCTTAGTTTAAACATCTTTGTATATGCTATGTAAATGTTTGTTCATACAGGGCCCTATGGTTTTTTTCACCTTTGTTATGGGTGAGTTACCTTTTCCTTTCGGGCACACTTCACAATCCACTCCACATGTGCTGATTTGGCATATTGTTTTGATGCTGCACTCTTTTTGGTGTTTTATTGTGGGCAAGCGGTACACATGATGTCCTTTGGCGTATTGCCATTTATAATAAATTTTTTTTAATGTTAGTTTATATAGGTGTTGTCCTTCTGGGCATTCACAAAACTGAGTCCTGATAATGGGCTTGCAGACCTTGTGGTCATATGAGACAGAAACATCAATGATTCCTTCTGTTTAACTCCAGTTATAATATTATATTACTCAGGATTTCTAAACCTACATGGTTAAGAGGATTTCATGCTTCCCAATGATCCTAGAACTGTTTTTTCTAATTATTGTTGTGATCATGTGGGTGGCATCGGTGTAGTTTCTGTGTAATATGTTTTACTTGTATTTTTTATATATTTTTCATACTGAATATTTTTAATCCAACAATTTGTTTGTGATATCAATATGCCTGTGCTTAGTTGGATGCTGTGACCAACAATTGTTGTAATACAGTAAAAATAACTCCTCCAGGAACATATTTTCTCTATACTTTCAGAAAGTTAGCAGTTTCTTGTCGTTGTTATTTGGTACTTGCAGTATATTTCCTGGGTCACATGACTAGGTGTAGTTGGAGGTTTGCCTTTGTGTATTACTCCCAGACAGTCACACAAAAGGGGGGGCTCGGTGTTGGTAAGATGGGCTATCCTCAGAGGATGGTAGAGGCGGAGTTGTGCACTGCCACACTCACACTTTAAAGAAGCTGCCTCAGCCCACACACAACAAATTTCACACTAGATTACACTAGTCTTTTTTGCCCTCCAGACATCCTGGGACAAGGGCAGGGAGGAAAGACATTTGCAACACCATCTGTGGGAAAACTCTACAAGTTTCTTCCACTTCAAAGCTGGCACCAGGTATCAAATTAGGACCCTCAAATGCACATTTTAGCTCACTTCGGGAACTGTGGCAGACTCTCAGGGGACTGCCCTTCTGCTTAAAGCCTGCCTGGTGCCCTCAGAAGACTAACCTGTTGGTTGCGGCTTGCTTTTTTGCTTGAACCCGGGACCACCATATTAACTACAAAGGCTTGTTGGTGGGCCTCCTGATAAGAACCTCAGGGGCAGAAGAGGTTCCATATTGAATCCAAACCTGGATCCAGCCTGAGTGGTACCTGACCATCGAAGACGTACCTCCCCAGTCCAGGACCTGTTATAAAGAACCAAAGTGTGCTCTGAGAACTGAGAGGAGGCAGGGACCAACCTGCTTGTCTATCTACCCAAGGTGCATCCCTAGTTAATGTGACTTCGTGTATCTCCTGCTGTGCAGCTAAATCCTTTTCAGCGGCTCCTTGCGGAAGGGGTATCCAACCTCGTGAAGCCTTCATCAGCTTCAAAAGAAACAATTGATGGATGAAATGCTGGTCAATGCAAACATTCACCCCCAGTCACAAGGATCTGGTTTTAATCCGTCATTCTTTTGCTCACCACACCATCCCAGTTTGTACCCAGCCAAATGACAATCAGTCTTGACCCTGCTCCTTGTGGGAACAGTCCAGCCTGAACTGCCAAGCCGGAAGATCCCTGGACCAAAAACAAGGATCCTGGGACCGGTTTCAGGGCATCACCCTTCGTCAGCCAGGCTAGCTTGAATCCAGTTGTGTAGTGAGCACGGGACACGTCTGGGCATAAACTTCCAACTTAGGGCGACATATGCAAAAGAAACAATTGATGGGAGAAGGAATGCAGGACAATGCAAACATTCACCCCCAGTCACAAGGATCTGGGTTTAAGCTATCATTCTTTTGCTCACTACCCCAGTTTGGACCCAGCCATGTGCAAATCAGTCTTGACCCTGTTCCTTGTGGGAAGGGTGCAGCCCGAACTGTCAAACCAGGTCCTCCCTGGACCGGAAACAAGTAACCTGGGACTGGTTTCAGGGCATCACCCTTCATCAGCCAGGCTAGCTTGAATCCAGTGGTGTAGTGAGCACGGGACCCACTTTTGGGCCTACACTTCCGACTTTGGGCAACATATACAAAACAAACAATTGATGGACAGAATGCTGTACAATGCAAACATTTACCCTCAGTCACAAGGATCTGGGTTTAATCCATTATTTTTCTTTTGCTCATCACACCCCCCCCCCGGTTTAGACTAGGGGTGGGCGGAATTTGCGAAATTCGCTTTCGCAAACTATCGCAAAATTTGTTGAAAATCTCCGCAAATACGCCGGAAATATCGCGAAGACCCAGAAGTTTTTTTCCCCACCTGTTTGCGGTATTTTTTGTGTGATCGTGGCTCACGATCTTACCCATGCGGTTGCTCACGGGCGTGGCCATCTTGTTTTCACTTGTCCCGCCCTCCCGCGATGCGAACTTCCTGTTCCGGGTCGCGCAATGCATGCTCGCAACCGTTCGTGGTAGATGTTTCCTGTTCGCGAACTCTTTTACTTGTTCGCGTTGCTTTTTGCTTGCTCGGGGAGAAAATATTGCGCGAACTTGCGCACATGGTCGCAATGGGCGCGGCCATCTTGTTTTTCACTTTATTGCATGGTTCTGGGGCCTGATTTTGAATCCTCCCTGCATCTTTTCAATACTTTGTTTGAAGCCACTTTTTTTTTACTTTTTCATTTATTATTTCTCTAACTATTTTCCTGCTTCTATATTTTTAGTTTTTGTCTACTTATTTTCTGTTTTTTAGCTACTTTTTCACTCTTTCTATTGCCTGCTATTTATTTCCTTTACTTACTTTTTTAATTTTATTACCTTTTCTTTCCCTCCCCGTCCCTGAACCATGTCAAAGGGTAGGGCTCGTCGCAGCCAGAGCCCTGACCGCCTTCCTTGCGAAAGGCGGCACCCACAAGGGGTGCAGGCACGGGCCTTATTTGGGGAGGTGGAGTTGGCTGCACTCATTTTCTTTGTGCAGCGCCACCTCCCCCAACCCTGGCAGCATGTGGCAGGCCTGGGTCCGGGTACGGCCTCCGGGAGCGTCGACAGCAGTGGGGGAAGGTGCGCCGGGCAGTGTTGCGCTGCTCTGGGGTCCGGCACACCCAGGCGCAGTTCACGCACCGGTGGTCCGACAACCTGGACCGTGAGCAGGACCTGCTGGACCTGCTAGAAGTGGAGGTCCCAGGTCTTGGTGAGTAACTATTTAATTATTACTACTTTGTGTCTGTTCTTCTGCTCTGTGTTATATTGCGAATATCTTTTTTTTCTTCCAACCAGCTAGAATGTTGATGCTTACATTCCAGGTTAATTACGTTTAAAAGCCTTCTGTGATTGTTATGAGACAGGTGCTCCTCTGCGCTACTACTAATCTTACTTATTTGCAACTTTGCGTTTGCGCTCGCTTAGCGTGATTCTGTAAGAGTTTATTTTAGAGAAATTAAGTTACGTAATGCTACAGTGACTCTAGTCCTTACTTTGTCCTGTCACTAAGAGATAAGGGCGGATTGATACTTAGGTTTAGGTACTTTGTATGAGTTTGTAATTTTTTAGTGGTATGCATGATGCCCCCTCAGTTACATCACATGCTGCTAGTACGCCAGTCTTTATTAGAACCTTTTCTAGTTTGTTCAATGAGTGGTGGTAATTGGCTTAGCACTAGCAGAACATCAGCATCAATCAATCAAACCAAAATTTGGTGTATACAAAAAATGTAGTCATGTGTCCTCCATTTGACCATATGCATTGTTGAGGACTAAAATAAGTGGAAGTGCATACTTAATGTACAATTGGCACGCCTGGAATAGGTGGGCTAGGTCGGGTGGTACGTCGTACTTAGGCTTAGTTGTAACTTAGTATTCTGGAATCAGAATGGAAGACTGGATTACTGTTGATAAATAGTAACTTAAGTAGTCGATCCGCGAATCTCCCGATACTACTTGTTTACCAGATGAGATCGGTCAATTTAGTTATTGCAATTGTTGTTTACATAAGTGTTTTTTGACCATTCTTTAAAAATATTGTATTTGTTTGACTCCATCCATCAATGTTTGTCTCTTTCTTATATCTTTCCTGTTCATCAGCACCCAGGGGCAGGCAGACAGGGAGTGGGCAGTCGGCGGGAGAACACCACCACCAGGAAGACATCAACGAGGGCTCCTCTGCTGGCCCCAGTAAGTTTTTAATAATATTTCTTATTCCATAACTTTTACTGCACCATATTTTTCACAAACTATTGTTTCAGTTTCCCAATGCTATTGTTTACCAACAATTATCCTTCGATCTGTACGGTTTCAAAAATGTTGTTATCCCTGCCTCTGCTATGATGACTCTCTGTACCACTACTACTATCAGTCTGTCTGTACTGTGGTAGCTAAGCTTGCCCAGTTGACCAGTGCCACACTTTATTTGAAAGGTTGTAAATAAAACTCAGATTCACCAGTAGCTCTAGCCATTGAGTACAGTCCTTTGGGTCGTCCTCTTGTACTACTTCTAGTCTTATTTATCTTGAGTCTTTGTTAATCTTGAGGCTTTGACAATTCACAGCAACAAATGCCCAACCAGATTTATTACTGTTTTGATATGATAGCTGTTAGACCTCACATCCTTGGCGTGAGTTTTTCCCCTATCGTTTGCCTCTGCTACCTGGATTTTTGATGCTGTGCTGAATTTCGTTTTTGCTGGTTTAGATGCTTTGGACACTCTGCCACTGCTAATCAGTGCCAGAGTGTAAGTGCTCCCTGTGTAAAATATCATATTGATTGGATATACCTGATTGGCATATTTGTATCACCATGAAGTCCTTAGTAAAGTGTACTGTGTGTGCCAGGGCTGGTGATGACAGATGCTACTAGTGGGCCTGCAGCGCTGATTGCGCCCCCCACATGAGTAGCCCTAAAATGGTGTCTCAGGCCTGCCACCGCAGGCCTGCCTGCAGTCGCTGGACTGCCATGTCCTCCTGGCCAGTGTCCACACTGGCCGGGCCTAACCCTTCCCTTTTTGTACACGTCAGTCATCCCTATGGAAGGCCCAAGGTACCCCCCTGGGCAGGGTGCAGTGTATATAAAAGGTAGAGCATGTACTAGTGCAGGTATCATGCTCTGGTAGTGAACAGCGGCCATTTTGTGTGTTCACTGCTGCATGGTTATCTTGCTCCATAGGCTAACATGGGGGAGGCTGGTGCCAATGGCCATCAGCCTATCTTCTCATAGGAACAAGATAAGACATGAGTGTTTGATATCCCTGAGCTCAGCATTTAATAACACATCTTTTACGAGAGGTTGTTTTTAAAGTTGGATAACAGTACTTTTTAGAGAGTAGCTGTTCTCTTGTCTGACCCTTCTGTGTGCCTGGGCATGCTTGTGGTTTGACTGTCTGGTTTGAGAGTGACAGGGGCTGGGGAGCCCCCAGGAGGTTGGATGAGTCAGCCCTTTTCTGAATGACTGCATTTGCAAGTAGAATGGAGGGAGGAGATAGCACCTGGGAGTGAATAGGGCTGTGCCTGCCTGCCACACTGCTGGCTCCACCTCATGCTGGGCGGCTGACGACCCTGCCCCTCACTCTGAAAGGAAAGCAGCAGCCAGGAAAACAAAGTGCTCCAGCAACACCCAGAACTGGATCAGACCGGGCTCAGGACCCACTTGCACAAAGACTTTCCAAGACTTTTAGGGGTGTAAGTACAGGACCCCTGACAACAGATTTTGAGATTCTACAATCAAGAGGAACCTCTGCTGAAAGACGTACCGCTGAAGGACTGAAGGAAGATTGCCTTGCTGTGTGTTCTAAGGGCTGACCTGTTCTGCTGTGCAACTGAAGCTGAGGAGGAGAAGGGGTCTTGCTGTGTGCTGTGACCCTACCTACTTGACCTAAACAAGACTTTGCTGTGTGCTGTGTCTTCAACTCTGAATCTCCAAGGGCCTGAGAAGAGCTGGCCTCCTGTTTTGCAACCCAGGGACAGAAAGGCTGCGAAGACTTCAAGACTCTGCTGTGTCCCCCCCCCCCTGGGCTGCTGTGTACTGCAGAGATCGTGGGCTGCTTGTCAAGTGCCTGAAACATCTGCCCCGTGAAGTGCGCTGGCTTCCCTCTGCTTTGCTTGAGAGCGCTGCGCTGATCTTTGCCTGAAACCGGCTGCCGCGTTGAGAAGACACGTGCTCATCGGCACGTGTATTGCTGTGGCCAAAAGATTGTGGGCGTCCCCAGTGCTAACTGAGCTGCTGTGAGGCTTGGCGGCATCTCGATCGACCCGCTGACACTGGGCGCCTTAAAATACTCTGCCCGCAATTCACCGCCGCGGCCCGGGGCCCGAAATTGATCAGTAACTGCTTTTCCCTGCTCCGCAAAACCGCGGAGAACGAAGCGAGGAGGCCGCGACCTGATTGGTTGCTGGTGGAGGCTTGGCCGGAGGAGCCGCGCTGCGAGTGGCTGACTCCGGTCACATCTGACATCGTCACTGGGGGCTCGTTGAGGGAGCCGCGACCTGATTGGTCCATCGCTCGAGAGCTGCAGAAACCCTGCACCGAGCAGCCTGAGAGGAGTGCTTCGGTTATAAGCGCAGGGGCACCGCGGGAGAAACGTGTGTGTTTAAATACTGAAAGCCTGCAAACTTATTCTTTTTGGATACTAAGTCACACAAGAGACTAGAGACTATTTTTCTATTTGCCCAACAACCAGAGAAAGCTGAAGAGAACCGGAAACTAATGTGCAATACCATGGTAGTTGAATTTTATTGCTGAAACAAGATAAAGATATATTTTTAATATACTCACCTGTGTGGTCTGCATTTGTGGTGTACTGGGGGTCATTGTGGTGGTGACTTGCAAATACTTAACACATTGCCTTGGGGATAAGCCTGTCTGCTCGAGCGAAGCTACCTAGAGGGTGAGCAGGGGTTATCTACAGTGTGTGTCCCTGTACCCTGACTAGAAGCAAGGGTCCCTATTTGGTCTAAGGTACTTACCTCTGCCAACTAGAGACCCCCAGATCTAACAATAGCCTATAGGACATACTACTACTTTTGTAGGGATCTTGCACATGCAGACCTTTGCACAAGAAAATAGGATGTTGGTGATGGTAGGTTGGACCTTCCTCACACACCTCAATTAGAATTTCAGAACCCACCACAATCCCCTGCCCGACTATAGTACTGCCTTGTCATAACTATTAGGTCTCCGAACCCTCCCCCCAAGATACCCAACAAGTAGACAACCCAGAACATAACACACCCAACGTCTCAGTCGTGGAAGCAATGCACATGCACACCCTTCCTTTAATTTGCTCACTCGTGTAAGTCCACACCAAATACCACTAAGTCTATGTAAGTTCAAAATGTTTATTTTGAATTGAGAAGCTCTGTACATTGTTCTATTAAATAATGCAGCACCAACCAGAAAATCAATAACATTACAAGAATAAACATTGTTACACTTACTTACTGTTGGGAATTAAATCATGATAACTGAACAGTGGTGGAAGGCAGCACCACCATCCCCTAGGAATTTAGTTTATATAAATTTATAAATGAAGATCTCTGAGTGAAGGGACCCCTCACCTTAGAAGAACCTAGTACTGGTAGTTGTTGCATCATTCATAAGCTCTGCAAAGCTCAGGTTCGTAGAAGGGAAATTCCGTCTGTCATGCGAGAAATGAAATGGTGCGCGTTAATATATTGCAACTTGCAAGCATTTCTCAGCCGTGCCAAAAAGTGTAGCATTTATGGATAAGCAATATGGACTAACAGTACACCAGTACTTCATAAAAAAGTGGCTTGTTAATGTTTTTGTTGACCGCTTGTACGCAGCGCGTAGACAGTAGCATTGTGAGGCAGGTCATGTGAGCTCAATGGTGTCTTATACAAAAAGCTGCAAGGTAACGTCACATGTGCAAAAATAAAAGACACAAAGGTAAAATGGTTGCATGGCTCGGACTAACTAAGCAAAGGCTAGAATTACCCTAGGGGGGACCATATAAAACTATTAGTGTCTACTCTACTACTGCCTGATTTGTACTAGTGATGTATGTTATATACTAATAACTAATTTTTCAATCTTGCTACTGACCAATAGGGGGAAGTGTATATGACGCCTAATAAATGTGTAATGTTTTCTGGGCACACTACCGACCACCATTGCTGGGGCAAGCGAAGGCGACGCAGAGGGAGAGGATGTGGCAGTTGCTGCCGATACCGACGATGGAGCGGTAGGGGGAGTGCCAGCACCAGTGGCAGGCGGTGGTAAGTTAGATTCATAATCCTTAACTATTGTTGACAGTACACTCACTGCAAGGGTGTACTGTATGTATACTGTACTGTTGAGACTTAGGGCCCCATTAGGATGGCGGGCGGATTGCCCCCGCCGGGCCAGTGGTAGTCACCACCGACCCCGCAGGGGCAAACCTCCCGCCATCCCTCTAGAAAAGAGTCAGAGTCAGACCCCCCACATGTCGACCAGGCGGAAAAGGGTTCAATATGGTGGTGGTGTCTCTCTGAACACACCGCCAGCCATATAATATGCATTTTGTAATGCCTTTGCGTGGCGGCATTGCCAGCCGCCACGGAAAGGCATGCAGAGTATGCTTGGGGGCCCCCATGGAGGGTACCTATGCTATGGTACCCCCCTGCCTTTCAAAACGTGACAGGCTCCGCGCGGGGCCTGTCATGTTGTGCTTGGAAAATGTAAAAAAAAACAGGATGCGCCCGCCACTGTGCCGGGCGCATCCTCCTAATTGTCCCCATGGGACCTCCACCCTTTTTAGCGTGAGGATGGTGGGCGGACAAAGTCCGCCCTCCATCCGATGTCCTAAGTAAGTATGAGTTGTTGTGAACGTTTGAAGAGTAAACTAGACTAGACACCCTTTAATTGGCATAGGGGCGGGAGTATTGAGTAACCAATGGCCTCATCTATCTGATTTCAACTCCGCTTTGAAAGTTTTATGGAGAAGAGCACCTGGTGCACTGTTTAACTAAAAAGTGAAAGACGGGTGGAAGGAAGAAGGACGGGCGAGATTTAAAATGTTATGTACTGTGCTTTATAGTGCTACTCTACCATGCCACTATGTGTATAATTAACTTGTCTTACTGTTTTTCTAAGAGTATATTTTACAATTGTCTTGTTTTTTTCTTTTTCATACACAGCTACTCCTTCCAAAGTCAATCGGAAGGAGTTGGCCGCCAAGGCATGGCGCCGAAAGCTGGAGGCAATCCAGCAGGAATATCAGCGGCTGGTGGTCTTGGCAGAGGAGGAGGAGGAGACTGCAGCAGCAGTCAGTCAGTCAAAACCACTTTAATCGATTAATTAAAATCATAAAAGTACATCACAATAATTCATACAAATAAAAACATTACAAAAAACAGTATAAAATGATTCATAGGAGGATCAACCAAGCCAATAAATGTGCCCCTAACGACAGTATCCAGACTAAGCATCAAGTTTTTTCTTTTTCCTTACCGCAGTTACCAAAAAGTAAGCAATATTAAAAATGATCCATGGGGAGTCAAGTAATTGAAGGTACATCAGTGCAGCAGCACTTGAAGCCTCCTCCAGTGCCCCGGGCCCCAGCCACCGCCCTCCAGCAGGACGGCGCCACTGTCTGGCGGCTGCCCGCTGCCACCGCAATGCCATCTCTGGTGCCCCCCCACTGTTGCTGCAACTGCCGTGCCCTCAGACGCCACGTCGCCCATCTAGAGGAGCAGATGCGTGTCCTCCTGCAATCCCGCCCCACGCCTTAGTCCCTGTCTTCTGCCCCTTTTTTAATTCTTGTTTGGGTTGGTGGGAACTGGGTTGGGTGTTGGGTTTTTGCTTTTTGGACTAGTATTTTCTGGACTTTCTTACGGACATTGGTTGGGGTTAGGGAGGGGGGTGGGTCAGCTTTTGTGGGTTTTTAGTTTATTTTTGTTAAGGTCAATTAAATATATTTTTCTACGTTACATGCAATGTTATTAATGTTTTATAGGTGGGGTTACTGTTTTACATCACACTGTTTCCTTGCTGGTGCAGGCCCGCCCATAGCCAGTGTTTGATTTAAATAATTGGCTGACTGTGTAAGACACAAACAGATAGATGCGACACCCCTCACTGATTGACTTGTCCTACTAGTACTTTCAGTCTCTCCTCTAGTCTATGTATTCTTTAGCTGGACTCAAAGGGGTGTGTGAAATTGAATTCATTGAAAATATGTCCATTATTAATTCTGCCTCTCCCAAACTTCTCTTACCTTTGCTTGATGTTTAACTTAGGCACAGCAATGGCTGCATGGTGAAGATGGTTTCCTTTTTCTAACATGCCATGATTGGGGTGGTGGTGGTAGTATAGTAGTAGTAGTAGTAGACACTGACAGGGCACCAGCATTTGCAAAAAAAGAAAATGAGACAGTCAATCGCCTTTGAGAGACTGTTCGAGGAGTTGTAGAATGAAGTACAGTACAGAACTTACTGAGCAACAATAATATGCTAAAATATTTTACAACAAAACATAATGGTGTTTGGGATAGCCTACTAGACAGAGTTACAAACTATAGTTGTGTCGAGTCACTTGACTTGGCCTACAGCCTAACAGTTAGTGCTGTGCATGAGGAATGACAACAAATCCAATCAATGCCGGCAATTAATGCTGAGGTATATGTTCCTTTGTTAAATAAAATCACCTCTAAAATATATTACTCATGGGTGGGCAAGAAGAAGAAGATCATCGCTCTGCCTTGAAATTTAAGTACTGTTGCTTTTGCCACATCCGCCCCAGCAAGCGTGTGATTAAGTATTGGTGTACATTTAATTTAGTCACACCTCGACAATAAGTCACACAGCCCGAGGGAAGAGGGTTAGGGTTTGTTGAATGGATGGGAAGGGGGTTTGGGGAAAGGTTTAACAGTGAAAAACAGTATGCATGGACAAAGAAAACGACAATATTTGAAGACTACCTTTTCCATATGTTAAGGGAGAAAAAGGAAATGCATGCATGATGATGAGAGACCCGGATTACATACACTTCTTGTTCTGTTTTTCCGGCCTTAATACTTTTACAGATAGCAAATAGAAATTTTAAATATTGGTAGGGAAGAATCGTAAACAGAGAGCAAACCTAATGACGATAATAACAACAACAAGAACACACTGTTGTAAAGATTGTAGACAAAAAAATGAATCAAATTATTTAAAAGAAGATGAAAGTTGATACTGTTACTGTGTTATCCTGGTCACAAATGTGAACTGGATTTGAATCTCGGCATTCCTCTTGGTCCTTTCGGCCATCAATCTTGGGTGTCGCCACTCGCCACTGCCCGGCTGGAAAAAAAATGTCAATTTATTGGTAAGGTAAGTGTGCATTGTAATGTTTTCCCAAGTATAGGGCAAGGCCCGGCCTCTAATTGTAAATGGAAAAACAAAGGGGATATTGAGAAACAAAGTTGAAACAAATGCACAAGTTTTGGTGTAGTGCAACAAGAACACTTTCCGAGGTGGCATGTATGCATCATCTCTACTCTAGTCTGTTTCCAGCATTGACCTTCAACAATAACAGGAGAGAGCAGGCCCACAGTGACAGGCCTGACGGCACGTTGCTTAGCAGTAGCACATCCTACGTTTAGAGTACTTTTTTTTTTTTTGTTAAAGAGTTGGACAAATGCAAAGCACATTATCCATTCCATACATAGCATTTTACACCGCTACACTCGACTCCACTTCTACACAGACATTTGGGTCTGCTGTGGTTGTTGTTGACGTGTTTACCTTTAGGCTTTTAAGTTTTATGCCACTCATGAAACGTCCTCCTGACTTGTTATTATTCCATCAATCATCTCCGATACTTGTACTGACTGACTGTGAAGATCGGCCTGCAGTAGAAGTAAAATTTTGTTATTACACAATAAGAGTGGAAATATTATTGACTTGAGTCACCATTTAGTGTGTACAGTAAGACTACTAGTACACTTTGACTTCACTTTGTGCACAACAAACAAACAACGAAAACACAAACACCAATCGCTCAGAGTCAGGTGTCCAATGCATGCCATTAATTGTCATTACCTGTTCCTTCTCATCTTAAGGTAACGGGCCGTCTTTTTGGCCATCATCATCATGGACGGTGCTGTTGTCAATCATACTCAGTGCGCAGATTGAGTCCCCTTTCTGTATTGAATTAAAAGCAATTTATCAAGCTGCAGGAGAAGTACAAATTTCTTATTTGCAAGAAGGGGAAAATTCACCTTGAGTTAAGTTTAGTGTGTACTGTAGAAAAACGATTAGTGCACAATGACATAACTTCATGCACAACAAACACAACAAAATCACTCAGTCTGCGACTCTGCATCCAATGCATGGCATCAATCATTACCTGTTCCATCTCATTTTCAGTTAATGGGCAGTCTCTGTCGGCTCTGAAAGGAGGATAGCTATAGTAGTCATCTGATTCATGCTCCACTTCATTGGGCGGGACTAGGAAAGTTTAAATTTTTTCTTCCATTTCCCATCATCCAATCATCATTCATCAGGGCAATGGATTTGGGTGGGAGATTCAGTATGATGGAGCGGAGGAGCTGGATTCGGAGGACTGTACTGTCAATTTGCAGACACCTGAAACTTGTATATTAAATAAGAAGAGAAGAAGACGGTGGTAATGGATTTGTTGTGATTCACAAGTTTGTAACCGGAACGACAGACACACAAAGGGGAAAAAACGGGAGGAAGACAGTAAGTGCAAGCCTAATTGTCAGGGAAGTATAGCTCGTCTTCAAATTCTGGGGGTTCAGCCAGTAGTAGGTAATCATGTGACACACTACTTCCGTCACCTGAGCCGCTGTCCTCATCTTCCTCCATTGCTTCATGTATTGTGAAATTCGGTGGTATGAAGTGCTGATTCATTTTGATCATTGTTAACCTCTCCACGTTTTTGGGCGAGAGACTGGTCCTTCTCAATGTTAGAATGGAACCAGCAGCACTGAAATACACGTTCGGAAGAGACACTTGCGACAGGGCAAGCCAGATAGCTTATCGCCAGCCTGCTGAGCAGTGGCCATTCAGACCTTTTCCTATACCAATACTGCAATGGGTTTTGATCAATGTACACCTCTGTTGGGTCGTCCAGATAGGCCTGGACCATCCGCTCAATGTTCAGGGGTGCTGCTGGTAAGCTTTCGGGCTCTTTTCTCTGTGCATCAGCACTGTGCTTATTAATGCCTAACTGTACATACCAATCGACTAACGATTCTCCTGGGCCTAATGATCCAGTTATTGTTGCTGTTGTCGATAGTGATGGTGAGTGTTGTGATCCAAACACACTGCCCTCAGCCGACAAAGTTGCACTTGATCCTGCATGCCCTGCTGCCGTACTTCTTGTGGGTTGATCTTGCGGGCTTTTAATTGGCAGCCGTTCGTTTTCCAACTTACTGGCTGCCTCAGCTATACAAGTTTTGTAGCGGGCAACATCAATCTCTGAAAAAGCAAAGAATGTCTTCAGTCCAAATTTTGCACGTGGATCCAGAATTGTGGCACAAATGTAATGTTCTTGTGACAAAATTTTATTTTCTATCCTTGTATTTTCAGCTAAGCGACGGGCTAAGCTCTCCACCAAGTCATAGGCTTCCCTTTTGTCCTCTACACCTTTGTATGATTCAGACACCTTCTTCAGCTGATGCTCTAGCATTTGCAATAATGGGATAGCTGGCCCATTGTTCAGTCCTCCTTGCTGACTTCACTTGTGAAGACCTCAAAAGGATGAAGCATCTCAGTCAGGCATTTAATTAGGCTCCATCTCAAGGTTCATGCCTTTAACAGTAGCATCCCCTCTTTTCCAGACATATTCATGGAGTGGCCTGTACTGCTCAAACAGACGATCAAGCATGTAATACGTTGAGCTCCAACGTGTTGCCACCTCCTGGATGAGTGCCTTGACTGGCATCCTATATTCACGTTGGATGATCCTCAGCTGCTTCCAAGCTTTAAAAGAATAGCTGAAATTAGTGCATATTCTTCGGCAGATGGCCAGTAAGTTGCTGACTATGGGTTCTTTTTTCAGAAAGTCTTGAACTATAATGTTTATGCAGTGCGCCAAACACGGAACCCTGAAATAGGAACCAAGATCCATGGCCTTAAGTACATTACTGCCATTGTCTGTGGCAACAAAACCAATACTAAGCCCTCTTGGGCGCAGCCATTCAAAAACATTTCTGCGAATCTCTTGCAAAATGTTTACAGCCGTATGAGATTTCGCCATGGCGAACATGGCTACAGTTGCATGTTTCCGAGTACCTTTAAAAATCGCAGCTGTGTCAACAGCACCTCGTGCAGATAGCTTATGTCTAACCCCCACAAAAGAGACCCAGTGTGCAGTGATGCATATGTAATCTGTGGCTTGGCAACTGGTCCACATGTCTGTTGTCAGGTGGATATTGTGAACAGCACTCTGCTGCCAAGCTTGTCCAACTAATTCCAGCACATCATGATGTAGTGCCGGAACAGCAATTCTTGCGAAATAGGACTGGCTGGGAACCTTCCATTTAGGGCAGAGGGCTAACACAAATTCAAGGAAACCCACCCCTTCCACAAATGAAAAAGGGCGAAGGTCCAGCGCTAACATTTGAGACAGCTTCGCATTGTACAACCGTGCCGTTGGGTGGTTGCATTGGAACTGCCCCTCCAACCTAAGCATGCTCTCAATGGTAGGCTGGATTACTTTCCTTTGTGGTGCTGTTGTTTTCATTAACCCACTTAGGCTCAATAACACAGTTTGTCTCATTGCGGTACTCGGTCGCCTTGGTGTCTCAGCCTGACTCTGAGTATGGCTCTTACTGCGGTGCCACTCAGATGTTACTGAGGAGGATGTGGGTGGTACCACTGCACTACTGGGGACAGGGCTAGAAATGCCTCCCTCTTCTTCACCTTTCACCACAATAATATCGCTCCCTGATTCTTCCTGACCAACTTCAATGTTTTGAGTTTTTCTACTTTCTTTTAACTGAAGTAGGTGATTCTCCCACACGATAGTGTGGTGTATTCTGAGATGACTTGTTTGGCCTCCGGTACCATAGTTTGTACCAAGCTTACCCCGCCGACCACCTTGTCGACAAATTGAGCATATAGCAACGTTCTCCTCCTTGGTGCTAACAGAAAAGAAGTCCAAAACTGGGGAGGAGAACTTTCTGGCACTGCTGGATGTGCCACTTTCAATACCAGATGAACTGGAGGGTGTGCTTGGAATGTGACCCTGTGCAGCTACACTGTGACTTTTACTACCACTACCTACTGAGATGGTTGAGCTGGATGTAGGTCCCTGTCGGGCCTTGGAAAATATGGCAGCTGGAGGTAGTGGTGGTGTAACCTGTGTTGGTGATATCCGTGCTACATCCCGCTCAGTAGCAGCCTTTCTGGATAGGGTGAGAATGTTGGTCTCCAATCCCTTTGGGGCGGGAGTGATGTGCGTGATGACTGGCTCGTCTTCATCAACATCACCCCCCTCTTCTACATCTACCTCCATAACTCTAAGTTTTTCTGGGACCTTCCTTTTCAGAAGCATTGTCTTGTGGCGTGCATCACTCTCAGACTGAGCTGGTGGATAAAAAGTGGCATCACGATCATCAGAAGCTGGGCTTGAAGAACAAGATGATGGACTAATCATCCTTTTCCTTGCTGGTGGTCTGGAAGACAATAGATCTTCTGAAACAGTGGTTTGCTCCACTTTGTCTGCAGGAAACTCGATTTCCTGAAATGCCCCTACGTCAGAAGCAACAACTACTATGGTGGGCTCTTGTTGCGGCTGCTGCTGTTCTTATTGCGGTCGCTGCTGTTCTTGTTGCAGCCGCTGCTATTCTTGTTGCAGCCGCTGCTGTTCTTGTTGTGGCAGCACACTTATCTGCTGAGTTTCCGCCTGCGTTGATTGTGTACTACTTTGCGATAATGACATTTCAACATCGCTGCTCGTTAGTAGACTGGTTACCTCTGGGACACTAAAGCCCTTGGGCCTAGGTTAGTGAGGTTGGACCGCTGGTGCTGAGGTGCTGCTCCCAGCTTGGTTCCCGGACAACGCTGCTGCAGGCATAACTTTTTTGGTGCCAAAAAAAACATTGGCCGGCACACCAGTCGTGGTTAATGGCGCTTCCTTTTTCTGTTCCTTCTTCTCACCGGCAACTTTCTTGGTACTGGACCTGGTACCTTTCTTTGGGGCCATCTTCTTCAGATGTCAGGCAGGATGCAGATGCACAAAAAGTTCTGGTCACACGTGGACGTGATGCGCAGCAGGACTTCTGTCTGGCTGGCAGTACAACGGGTAGCCGGGTGATGCTGATGACACCTCCTCCTCTGGCTTTTTGTGCACCTAAAAGCAAATAAGCCAGGAGAAGAACATCAGTGAAATGTTGCATTTGTTGTTGTGGTTCAGTTACTTACTACTGTACTAGTGCAAACAAAAGATATAGTCTAGCCATTTATGACTTTTTTTCAACAAGGGCTATGTTATACTACTGTGTACAGTCACACACCACACTCTCAGGAAGGATAGGAAAGTTAATAAGAACCACCAAAATAAAAATGTAATGGCAGTGGGGTGGACCCTATTTGCCATTAAATTATTTGAGCATCTCAGCATCCATGGAGCTGCTGCTGGCAAAGGGGGTGGATGGATGGAAGCAGTAAGGCAATAGGAAAATCATGCAGGCCTATATGGCAAAAGCAGGACACTAATAACTCCCAACAGAAAAAAGGCCACCAGCCACATGGACACTCACAAATCACAAACAAGCAGGGGGCCTGGGAAACACCAGGAGCTGACAAAAGGCCTATAAAAGCCAGGTAAAGGATGCATGCTAAAGCACACTGCTCTGCCTTTTCAATGCAACTAAATGCAAATACCAACATCCACAGGCCCCAAAAAGGTATACAGGGTGCATGCATTGCACACCAACACACACCAGACACACACAACAAAAGCATGTCTTTAAGACAACCAACATCAGAAAGCCCACCCCAAAAAAACACACTTACCAACACAATCCAATGTCATCCATGCCCTAAATGATGTCTAAATTCAACAGACCACACAGAAATACTTGATTATTAAAGCTGTGGCTACCTGCTCTGATCCTACTGGATGAAAGCAGGCCTGTTGGCAGACAAGGCCAGGCTAGCTTGCAGGCCTAGGCTTCAAAATGGCCACCAGCCACATAGCCAGGCCCAACAACATCAGAAAGCCCACCCCCAAAAAACACACTTCCCCAACTCAATCCAATGCCATCCATGCCCTAAATGATATCTAAATTCAACAGCGCACACAGAAACACTTGCTTAATAAAGCTGTGGCTACCTGCTCTGATCCTACTGGATGAAAGCAGGCCTGTTGGCAGACAAGGCCAGGCAAGCTTGCAGGCCTAGGCTTCAAAATGGCCACCAGCCACATGGCCAGGCCCAACAACATCAGAAAGCCCACCCCAACAAAACACACTTCCCCAACTCAATCCAATGCCATCCATGCCCTAAATGATGTCTAAATTCAACAGACCACACAGAAAACAAAACACTTGATTAATAAAGCTGTGGCTACCTGCTCTGATCCTACTGGATGAAAGCAGGCCTGTTGGCAGACAAGGCCAGGCAAGCTTGCAGGCCTAGGCTTCAAAAGGCCACCAGCCACATGGCCAGGCCCAACAACATCAGAAAGCCCACCCCAAAAAAACACACTTCCCCAACTCAATCCAATGCCATCCATGCCCTAAATGATGTCTAAATTCAACAGACCACACAGAAAACACTTGATTAATAAAGATGTGGCTACCTGCTCTGATCCTACTGGATGAAAGCAGGCCTGTTGGCAGACAATGCCAGGCAAGCTTGCAGGCCTAGGCTTCAAAATGGCCACCAGCCACATGGCCAGGCCGAACAACATCAGAAAGCCCACCCCAAAAAAACACACTTCCCCAACTCAATCCAATGCCATCCATGCCCTAAATGATGTCTAAATTCAACAGACCACACAGAAAACACTTGATTAATAAGCTGTGGCTACCTGCTCTGATCCTACTGGATGAAAGCAGGCCTGTTGGCAGACAAGGACAGGCTAGCTCGCAGGCCTAGGCTTCAAAATGGCGACCAGCCACATGGCCAGGCCCAACAACATCAGAAAGCCCATTCCACAAAAACACATTTCCCAACTAAATCCAATGCCATCCAGGCCCTAAATGATGCTTGAAAATGAAATACATTCAAAAAACACCAAAGGAACAGTTGCTTCATCATGCACACACCATGACTAGCTCGGGCCTACTACTGACTACTACTACCCACAACATTTAAAAAACAAGGAATGATGATAGTTACCAAAAATAAATTGTAGTTGCAACAACTGCAATGCCCGCAATCAAACAGACACAACAACCACTTACTTGTAAAATATCCAATTAAACAATCCTCAAATCCAATTGCAATGATGCAGCAGACAAAAAGAGTGATCTTTCCAGCTCAAAATCCAAAGGCAGAATGAACAGGAGATGGACAAAGCACTGGGAGGAGCCTGCTGGACAGGAACAGGAAGTTGGAGATTCTGTGGCACTTCCTCCCCACCTTTTTAAAAAAGGACTCCTTGCACAAAAAAGGACAGCCAAATGTCAATCTGAGGAGTTGTTTTTATCCAAAATCATAATTTGCAGAAGGTTTCATGCTGCTAGAGCTGATATTCACGTCAAATTGAAAATTTTACATGCTTGAGTTCTCGAGCTTCACATTACTTCCGCCGGATGTCGATGGCGTGTCCAAAATGACGTGATCGCGTTCTCTCGCTCCCTGTCGCATTGGATATCACGTGTTCAGGGTCTCTTTCTCCTTTTCGCGTTCGATTAGATGTGCCCGCGTCCTCACGCTCTCGTTTGCGGTGGAGAATGATGTGTTCGAGATCTCAATCTTCTCATACACTCGCGGTGCATGATCGCGAGAAGAAAGACGTGATCGCGCGACAAATGACGTGATCGCGCGACAAATTACGTTAATGTGGGCAGGAACTGTCGCGAGACAGCGCAAAATGGCTGCCAACAATCCAACATCTCGTGGAGAACGCGACCGGGTCGGGAAAACTTGTGGGCGAACCCGGGGATTCAGGTAAGGCGATCGCGCGCACGCGAGAATGTATTTTTTTTAAACGCGAGCAAGAAAAAAATTACCGGTAAGATGCGGATTGTGGTAATGTTCACATTTTCGCGCTTTCCACGGAACGCGAAAATGCCAAATTATCGCAATTTCCGCGAGCGGAGCGGAATTTTGGCCCAGGCCTAGTTTAGACCCAGCCATATGCAAATCAGTCTTGACCCTGTTCCTTGTGAGAAAAGTCCTGCCCGAACTGCCAAGCCAGGTCCTCCCTGGACCGCAAACAAGAATCCTGGGACCTGTTTCAGCCAGGCTAGCTTAAATCCAGTTGTGTAGTGAGCGCAGGACCTACGTTTGGGGATACCCTTCCTACTTAGGGCGACACATGCAAAAGAAACAATTGATAAACAGAATGCTGGACATTGCAAACATTTACTCCCAGTCACAAGGATCTGGGTTTAATCCATGATTTTTCATTTGCTCACCACACCCACCCAGGTTGGACCCAGCCATATGCAAATCAGTCTTGACCCTGTTCCTTGTGAGAACAGTCCAACCCGAACTGCCAAGCCAGATCCTCCCTGGACCAGAAACAAGTATCCTGGGACTGGTTTCAGGGCATCACCCTTCATCAGCCAGGCTAGCTTGAATCCATTGGTGTAGTGAGCATGGGACCCACTTCTGGGCAGACCCTTCCCACTTTGGGCAACATATGCAAAAGAAACAATTGATGGACAGAATGCTGGACAATGCAGATATTTACTCCCAGTCACAAGGATCTGGGTTTAATCCATGATTTTTCTTTTGCTCATCACACCCCCCCAGTTTGGACCCAGCCATATGCAAATCAGTCTTGACCCTGTTCCTTGTGGGAACAGTCCAGCCCGAACTGCCAAGCCAGGTCCTCACTGGACCGGAAACAAGTATCCTGGGACAGGTTTCAGGGCATCACCCTTCAGCTGCCAGGCTAGCTTGAATCCAGTGGTGTAGTGAGCATGGGACCCACGTCTGGGCATATCCTTCCCAATTAGGGTGACATAACCAAAAGAAACAATTGATGGATGGAGTGCTGCACAATGCAAACATTCATCCCAAGTCACAATGATCTGGGTTTAATCCATCATTCTTTTGCTCACCACACCACCCCAGTTTGGACCCAGTCACATAAAAATCAGCCTTGACCCCATTCCTTGTGGGAGCAGTCCAGCCCTAAGTGCCAATCCAGGTCCTCCCTGGACCGGAAACAAGTATCCTGGGACTGGTTTCAGGGCATCACCCTTTATCAGCCAGGCTAGCTTGAATCCAGTGGTGTAGTGAGCATGAGACCCACTTCTGGGCATACCCTTCCCACTTTGGGCAACATATGCAAAAGAAACAATTGATGGACAGAATGCTGGACAGTGCAAACATTTACCCACAGTCACAAGGATCTGGGTTTAATCCATGATTTTTCCTTTGATCATCACACCCCCCCAGTTTGGCCCCAGCCATATGCAAATCAGTTTTGACCCTGTTCCATGTGGGAACAGTCCAGCCCAAACTGCCAAGCCAGGTCCTCCCTGGACTGGAAACATTCATACTGGGACTGGTTTTGGGGTATGTCACCCTTCATCAGCCAGGCTAGATTGGCTTGTCAGTTCGGGCTGGACTGTTCCCACAAGGAATAGGGTCAAGACTGATTTGCATATGGCTGGATCCAAACTGGGGTGACGTTGTGGCTAAAAGAACTATGGATTAAACCCAGATCGCTTGACTGGGGGAGAGTGTTTGAATCATTCAGCATTCCATCCATCATTTGTTGCAGTTACATTTTTCGCCCTAAGTGGAACGTGTATGCCGAGACGTGGGTCCCTTGCTCACTGTGCCCCTGATTCAGGCAGGTTTGTTTGAAGTCAGAGAGAGCAGGCTTGGCAGTAAGCCTCAGATCCTTTCTGTGGAGTTAGCACCCCACTACCCTTTGCACTGAAACATACACAAAGGTAAAACCTATGTTAATTAACTGGATTGCCCACTTGTGTAATCAACACTGGTATTCCATGCCTTTTAAAAATGTATTCTTTTTCTACATTGTACTGTAAAGAAATAGGTGCTTTGAATTACTAATGTGGCTTTTCGGACTATTGCTGAATACACATGGCTATCATTTGTTTTGGTATGAAGCAATTTAGGTCTCCTTCTTCTAGGACTTCCTTTCCGGCAACCCTCTGGATTTGCCAAGCTGAAACTAGTCCATCCACTTCTCATTTTTTGACTTCTGATATAATTGTAATTCTACTCCCCCTTGCATCATGACTTGTGCAGAGCGGACCCAACACTCCTTCAGCACCATCCCTTTAGTCCAGTTCAGAATCCCATTTCTAGACCAACTTCACTCTGCAACCCAGGAACCCTAAAGTATAACCTGGTGCTGTCTGAATTAAGCATGGTATCCTCCATGATGTGGGAGAAGCAAAGAAACTAATGGCAAGAAGGAATTGCCAGAATGCAGATTCAAAGCACATCAAATTGTATGTCAATGTTTGGGAGAAAATATGTACCAGATAGGGAATTATTCGTGTATTTGTGAAATGCACGTTCATCCAAGGGTTTGTTGGCGCTATTGTACAAATGCTTATTACCCAACTCAATAGTACACATACTTTGGTCACTTTATTTTAACTAGTAGTCTTATTTTTAACTACAGCTTGGATTTACTTTTGCTCTCATTCAGCATTCATAGTCTTTTGAGTATTTGTCTTCTGTGATTTGTTTTCATGAAGTGCTTGTAGTAACCACTGCAGTGCTCCTGCCAGTTCCAGACAGGGACTCTAATTATTAAGAGCAATTTGAAGAAATCACATATGTGTGTAAAAGAACAGAACAACCGCTTTCAAATGTGTGCTCAGATAAGAATGTAATATCTCAACATTTTCGAAAAAGTTGGTTTATTCAATTTACCTCAAAAATAAAAATTGGAAAATGTCCCTCATACAGGTGGAGAAAAGCATGTCTGAGATGCAGATGATATTTTATGGCAGTAATTTTCAACAAGGCTCATTTTTTTCCAGCTCGGTATTTATCTACCTCCCCATACAAATTAGGTTGAACATAACACTATTTCTGTGGAACAGACATGGCTTTTGCAGTAGCAACATCTTTGTAACACAAGCACGTAAAAAAAATAGCTTTTGCTAGTACCCGCACAAACACGTTCCTTATTTTTACACTTGCTAAGTGTGTAAATCTTGTGTCTGCTATTTCTGTTTCAAAATCTGTTGGTTTCTTTGTTTTCTTCTGATAATGGCGGTTGTGTGGAGAGTCCCACCTTGAACAATCCAGAGTCATGAAGAAAAATATCACCCGTACTCTACGTTCATTAGCAAACCATTGAGAGCACTTCATCTGCCAGAAGGAGATTCCTTTGTTTTGCTTGCCCCTTAAGGGCCCTTGCCCGGTGAAAATGACGCTCTGCGTGGCCGCCCATGGGCCAATCAAAGAGGCAACATAGGTGGGTGGTCTGATCTTTTGGCACCATTTCTCACTTTAAACTCTAAAAACTCCTAACTGTGGGTCTACTGGTTGGATTTGTGTCATGTTGATGTCAAACAAATTATTACATTTTACTCTATGTTTCTAAATTAATGTAGGATTTTATTGAGTTGTATTTGTATTTTCAATTTATAACTGTTTAAATGCTGCATATATACTTTACATATCGCCCTCACCCAACAACCCAATTCCTCATAGGCTCATTTAATGCAATTAAATGCCTTCTGCACATCTAAGGTAAACTGTATGTAGTTATTAACAAATCTTCCGTGAAGAAGGCCTGTCTAATCTTCTCATTTTAAGATTTGAATGAGTAGCTATGATCATTCAGCCCAGCTTTTGTAATCATTATTTAGAACAAAAATAACCCTACAACTTCCAAAATCCAGAGTATATTGATCCCTTTCTGAATAATGGCGTTTGATTATTTTATTATCTTTGAATATTGTTTGACATTTATTTAAGGCATATACATGGTGACACATGTTTAGTAAGCCAGTTGAAAAAAATCTTTCAAAAATACATCTGGTACCAAACTTTTCAGAATTTAAATATTTAGGGCCCGATTCCGATCCCATCAGGAAAGCCCTCCGAACGACTCGGTTCTGGAGAGCTTTCCAAGTGAATCGCATTCTGGGAGGCTGTGCGACCGATTCCGATGCATCCGTGTAGTGACTGACTCGGTTAGCTCGGACTCCCATTGAATTCTATGGGAGCCTGTGTACCCATTGCCAAAAGGGGTGGGTGAGGAAAAGCGGGAATCCTGTGGTGGGCACCTCATTGTGCCCGAAACACTGTGCATGGTTGGGTAAACGGGACCCATGGGTACCCCCAAAGGCCCGATTTGGAGGGCCCCGGGAGGAGGGGGGCCTGCCACGTGCCCCCAAAGACTGATTCCGGAAGCCTTTTTGATCAGGGCAAACCGAATCGGAAAGGTTGTCTGAATCGTTCATCGTACTTGCTCTCTTGGAAAACCTAGTCCATAGAGCTGTATGATTTGACTCCGGAGGGCTCTATATCTCCAAATACCATCCAGAACTGATTCAGTCAGCGTTAAGGATTTCCATGCATCGTACTTGGTCGTTCAGGATAGTGAACGATTTGGTCAGAAACAAGATCCGAATCGACCGCTTAATGGCTTTTCAACTTCAATGCACATGATGACTTTGGGCCTCATTTAAATCTTGGTAGAATCCATTCTACTGTTGTTTTTTCAGGGGTCTTCCTGCCCGCCTACTTGGAGGTCCATTCACCCTATTTACATGTTAGCAGGTACATAGATGAAAGACCACCACGTTTGTGCCGTCACAGCCAGGAAATCTCAACCATGTTGACAGAGGGCGAGGTAATAGCGGCTGCTGGAGGGCATACCACAAGTTTCCCTGTCGGTCCAATCACGATGTGCCTCCCCACCGACATGACTGCGGCAATCATACCTTCACACCTGAGTTGGCGGAATGGAAAGGATATAAGTTTGAAACTCACTTTTCCTCACTTTCACACATCCTGTTTCACCATGGATACGATCTGGCAAGTCCTGTCACTGCTGCTACTTGATGACGAACAATCTTCACTGTTACCTCATAAATTATGCCATTATCTTCTTAAATTATTCTTGTTGGGGTTTTATTTTATTCCAAAACAGGAGTAACTCATTACTGTCTTAGGGAACTGGCTTACATTTGTGGAATTAAAAAAAAAAATTGGTAGCTCTTGTGTGTGTCTTGTAAATAAAATAAAAAGTTCCAATATAATGTCAGGAATTTTTACACAAATTTAAATTATCATGACAAATCGTTTCTTCACTTTTTTCTAATAAATCTCTCTTTGCCCACTCCGTCCCTCTTGACAAATCGTAGGTGGTTGGCACATTACGTTCACTTTCTACAGCGGTTACATCAGGACATTCCAGCTGTAAACTGAGGGGATTATTTATGCGAGCCCATCATCACTTTTGCACCATGTAAGAGATACATGCGTGAAGCACGGCTCTCATAAAGATTTATGAAGCAACGAAAAGTCACCTTGCATGACTTAGAGTGGCCTCATAAATCATGAGTAAGGTGATGCAGTTCAAATCACTGTGTCACGTTACTCAGCACCTGGGAGGCGTTCCATGGGTGGTACTGTGGGTTTTCCCACGCAACAATCATGTAATTTGACGCTGCCCAGATTTATAAAAGGATGTGAACCTGGGAAAGGGCTAAGTCTGTATGTCTCCTGAGGTGAGGCATAACGAGGAGATAAATGATTATTTCTCCTCGTTTATCACTCTTTTCATGTGTGCTGCATTCTGCAGCAGACATAAAAAGAGGAAAACGCATCATAGGATTGCTTTTGTGCCGGAAGATGCCTCTTCCTGCACAGAAAGAATCCTATCTGCAATGGAGGCACGCTTGCAGCATGGTGCAAGGGTGCCTATGTTGGTGTAGGCTGCCAAAACGATGCCGGGAGAGGCAGAAAGGACAGAAGGCACCATGGGGCGTATTATCAAGAAACAACGTTAAATTTATTGCCACTTTAGCGGCAGAAAACTGCCGTTAAAGCGGCGATAATGGGCTTGATAATATGCCCTTGAGAATGCCAATAGAAGCCCATGTTCTGGTGTCAACATGGGCTTCTATTGGAATTCTCTGCGGCATATTATCAAGCCCATTATCGCCGCTTTAACAGCAGTTTTGTGCCGCTAAAGCGGCGATAATTTTAACGCGGTCCTTGATAATATGCCTCCTGGTTGCTTAAATATGGTGCATTCCTGCCCTTTTACTTTGGAATACGGCAGTACAGCAAGGTGTCTTGCTAAGCGGCCCTATGCAAAAAAAAGAAATGAGGGCCTAAATCTGCTGGTAAGTTTGAAAAATACACACTAGAGGAGGTCGGGGATTTATACCCCAATTTTGAATTCTATTGCCTGTAAAATAAAGCATTGGGGGAATTTGCATACCAACAAAAAGAGCACGCCATTGTGAGAAGTAAGCCTAGAAACCTGTGATTGTGGTGTTTTACAGGTAAAGTCTGAGAAGGGTTTTTGAATTTAAAAAAATGTACATTCAAGTTGGAGAAATAATCATAGAACTTACACTGGAACTATTTTGGTGAATTAAGATATACACATACTCATCTCCAATTAGTGTATAGTCCAGAAAGTATGGCATATAATTCAAAGGCAAGCATTGTTGCAATCATGTCAATGTGATAATACGGTTGAAGTACAGTAGTGAGCAAACACCAGTGAACCCGTATGAGAGGAAACACAGTATACCATATCTACAAGTTAGAACATATGACAAAAATATTAATATTCCCGTGATGAAAGATACGTCTGTTTATTAAACAACCCATGCAGTAGAGAATAGAAAAGCCAGTCATAGCTGACGTTAGGTACAGATTCATGCATTTTGAGAAACATGTAACAATAAAAATTTACCAAAGCCACATGACATGACAACCCACCACTACTCCCCTCATTCTCCATCCCCAATAGATTCGGTGTGAAATACCCACCGCCAATGACCTCAAAAATGGTGTACATGAGGGATGCCATGGTGAGCAGCCTTTGTCTACATGGCTGGTGAACCTGCCACTATCACAGCACCAGTGTCGGCCTCGTGTAAATGAGTGGACTGCAAATCAGGCAGAATAGTTACCCAGCAAGAAGCAATGGGGTATTTTCTCCGCTCAAGCGGTCCTGCCTGTGCAAGGTTGCACTTTCTGCTTGTGCCCAGGTGAGCACAGAGCACTCCCACGCTACAACTAGTGTAGGTTCATGTGATTTCCATCTGCGACTAATAAGATGTTTAGCCACGCTGAAACCCAAGTCTAGGAAGTGGGAGGTTGCCCTATGCTTCTTTAAGTTCAAAAGATTTTATTAGACAAATAAAGGTGTCGATACAGTAGAAAACCTAGAGCATAACAGCAATATGAGCTATATAATAGAACATGACTGTGAAAATAAACATGAGACTGAGAGATAACAAATGATTGAGGCTAAATAACAAATAACAGTATTGGAGGTAATGTGCAATAAATGAATTATAAAAAATGCAAAGGAACAAAAAGGTCAATCAAGGAGGTTTAGAGACCTCCTGCTGAAAGGAAGGCAAATGAGACGAGCGTTTAGCGCAAATATCAAGGTACAGGGTCACAGGAAGCCAAAGATCCTGTCGCTTTTTGGCCAGGCTCAGGGGGTAAAAAAAGACAGTATCTAGCCTGTGACATACATTGTACCACCATGCTCTAAAAGAAATATTAGCAAAATTTTTCCAATTAACAGTAATTTGCTGGAATGCAACAGCTAGCAATAAGTCAACAATTTGCACATTAAAATCAGTGTCGGCCCAACAGGGAGAGAGGCTGCCTAAAAAGATAATAACAAAGGAGAAGGGAAATGCAGTATGAAATATGGCATTAATTTGGATCCAAACTTGTTTCCAAACGTTGTGCGTAGCAGTACAGGAAAAGAGCATGTGAAAAAGAGAAGCCTTAGGTGCCGAGCAGGACCAACAAAGGTCAGGTGTTAGAGGAAACCTCTTATTCAACATGTGGGGTGAGAAGAGAAGTCTATAATAAATAAAAAAGAGGGTTTGTGTGAGAGAAGCAACCCTAGACGACTTACGAAGTTTGGTCCACACCTTATCCCAAAGAGAAGTGGGCCAGGAGATGTCGAAATCAGACTCCCATTGTTGCTCTACCTTGGATTTTGACCTAGGTGCGGGAGTTTTGTGGAACGAGTGGTAAATTGAGGAGGCTGTGGGATAAGTACGTAGCAAGGAGTGGAGGTGCAGAGTAGGGCTCGGAAGGTCAGATTGAGTGGGAGAGCTAGAGAGTTGGGTGTAAGTGGACATAACTGCATTCTTGAGTGAGAGATATTTACGGGTGAAAGAGTGAGGGAGATCAAACTTTTGGCTAAGAACGGAGAGGGGTAAGAAGTCGGAGCCAGAAAAGAGATGGGACACCCAAATCAAGCCCTTCTGCCTCCAGGATTTCCAATAAAAGGGTTTGTGGTTAATGAGGAAACTATTATTATACCAAATGGTGGTGTTGAGATATTCAGCGACAGAAGAAGGGGGGCTTGGGGAAGAGGAAAGAAGAAGTTTGGTAGTAAACTTATGTATGGGAGTGGAAATACCCTGGGGCTTACGAGAAAATGAGAGATACTCAGCAAAAGTAAAGGGGGATAAAGAAAGACGTTCAATAACAAGCCATAAGGGGGAGGATTCAGCAGGATCCCGCAACCAAAGGGAGGCTTGTCGCAGAAGGAACGCTTTGTGATAAGTGGGGAAATCTGGAAAGTCAACCCCACCCTCTGACTTGGGAAGTCGTAATCTGCACAAGGACATGCGCGCTTTTTTGCCGGACCAAAGGAAAGAAGAGAGAACAGTATTGATTTTCCTAAAAAACTTAGCTGGAATAGGCACCGGAATATTGGAAATAGTGTATAGAACTATTGGGGAGAGCATCATTTTAACCGTGTCAAGGCGACCCCACCAGGAAAGGTAAAGTGGGTGCCATCTGGAGGTGAGATCGGACAGTTTCTGGGTGCATTTATTAAGGCACAACGAGACAGTGTCGGGGAGAGAAGGGGTAATGTACAAACCAAGGTATTTAATATGTGAGGGACTCCAAGTGAAATTGGATGCAGCAAAATCAGGTTTAAAGGTAAATTTAGTAAGGGGCAAAATTTCACATTTGTCATTATTTAACTTATAGCCAGAAATTTGGGAATATTCATGAACTTCAGATAGAAATGTGGGAATAGAAATGGCAGGATTGGACATAAAGAGTAGGATATCATCCGCATAAGCAGCAAGTTTGATGTTGGTCTGTGAGATTTGGAAACCATGCAAATTAGGATTTTGGCGGAGTTTTGAAAGGAAGGGTTCTAAGGCCAGTTTAAAAAGGAAAGGGGAGAGGGGACAACTTTGACGAACACCTCTACCTAAGCTGAAAAAAGAAGAGACTAGACCATTAGTGCAAACCGTCGCTCTGGGACTGGAGTACAGAAAAGAAACAAAGGAGATAAAATTAGGACCAAACCCAAACCATCTGAGGGCGGAAAAAAGGAAAGTCCACTCTACCCTGTCAAACGCTTTTTCGGCGTCCAAAGCAATTGCCGCTAACGAATCCTGGAACCGTAAGGATCTAGACAGGACATTAAACAGAAGTCTAGTATTGTCTGTGATGAAACGACCCTTAACAAATCCAGATTGTTCCGGGCCCAGTTTCGGGAAGAAAGGGATCTAATCGTATGGCAAGGGATTTAGCATATAGCTTGTAGTCAATGTTGACCAAGGAAATTGGTCTATAGTTCTTGCAATATTGGGTGTCTTTGCCTTCTTTGGGTATAATGCATATATGGGCGTCTGAGAAAGTGCCAGAGGAAGTGCCACTGAGTAAAAAAGAATCAATAAGAGAATGCAGTCTGGGTAATAGTAATTTGGAAAAGTGCAGATAAAATTCGACTGTAAATCCATCTGGACCCGGGGCTTTATCCTTCTTGAGTGACTGAAGTGCAGTGTGTAATTCGGAGTTAGAAATGGGCAATTCAAGAGTGGATAAGTCAACAGGAAAATTAGAAGGTGCCTTAATGCTAGAGAAAAAGGTGGCGAGAGATTGGGCAGTAGGGTGAGTTTCAGAAGAGTATAGCGTGGAGTAAAAGCGGGAAAATTCCTCTAAGATATCAACATCTGTGTGCTTTAAAACAGAATTAACATCATAGATTGACTCAATGTTCAATTTATGTTGCTTAACTTTTAAATAATTGGATAAAATCTTCCCCGCTTTGTTTTTTCCCCCATAAAATTTTGAACTAGATTTCAACAAGGATAGCGATGCATCATCAGTGGATTGTTTGTTAAATTGCATCTTAGCCTTAATAAGAGTAGTCAAACTTTCCTGCGAATGAGAATAATAGAAAGAATGTTCCAGTTCTTTAATCGTGAGGAGAAGATCACTCGTATGCTTGCGAGCGGTCTTACGCTTTCTGGCTACATAATCAATGATGAAACCCCTGGCTGCAGCCTTAAAAGTGCCCCAAATAGTATGCTTGGGCAAAGTGGGTGTGTCATTAATGGCGAAAAATTCTTTAGTGAAATCAACAAAGGGAGGTGGTGAAATTGGGATCAAGAAGTAGAATATTGTTGAAGCGCCATCGTTTTGGCCCAGTGGACTTGGGTAGGATATCAATGTTAACCAGAACAGGGGCATGATCAGAGAACAATATGGGACCAATGTCGGCATGAGTGAGGGACTGAGAAATATGATGGGAAAGGAAGATGTAATCAATGCGGGACTGTGATTGGTGGGGTGGGGAGTAAAAGGTATACTCTTTAGTTGTAGGGTTACACAAACGCCAGGCATCAATGAGTTTGTGCTGGGATATTGCTTGAGCAAACAGTTTATGAGACTTATTAGGGATATAAGATACTTTGGAATGTCGATCTAAAAAGGGATCGAGGGGTAAATTGCAATCACCCGCCATAAGAAAATTGTCATCAACGTATTCAGAAATACGAGAAGCCATGTGCGCCAGAAGGCAGGGTCACCGCCAGTAGGTGCGTAAATGTTGAGAAGGGAGATGGGGTTACCCTTCGAGGAAAGTTTGACGTACAACCATCTACCTTCAGGGTCTGACTCAGAAGTCAAGATCAAGTGAGAGAAAGATTTGCGAATTAACACAACCACGCCATTTCTCTTACCATCACCAGGAGCAGAGAGCACAACACCTACCCATCCCCTCTTAAGCTTAGCAGCTTCAATATCAGACAAGTGAGTTTCTTGCAAGAAGGCAATGTCGACATTCAACTTAGCTAAGTGAGAAAGAATTTTTTGCCTCTTAATAGGAGAGTGAAGACCTTTAATGTTCCAAGAAACAATACGCACAGACATTAGGAATTATTGAAGGAATAATGCAGAGAAAAATTTAACCATTTAAAGACAGCCTCGCAAAAAATAAGAACATAGGAAAAAGAAAGAAAGAAGTAAGAGTAGAGAAGAAACGGAATGGACAAGAGAAAGAAGAATAAAGTGGGAGTAAGGGATATCATAAAGATAGAAAAAAGCCAGGGTGTTGCTGAGAACAATAAAGAGATAAAATGAAGTCCAGAGATGTTGTTGAGTAAGGTCAAGTGAAACAGCAAAAAGAAAATGCGCACAAAGACCAATAAACAAGTAAGACACAAAAGAGGAAGATCGGAGGGAAAGGAACGTAAATATGAGTCATGGGAGAGATGATGTAGCAGGGTGATAAAATATATAAAGAGAGAGAAGCATGACCAAGGAAGCCAGTAAGCAACGAGAATAAGGAAGGAGAGAAAGAGGGAAGAAGAGAATGAGCGCATAAAAGGTATTGACACCAATAAACCTGAAAATATGAAGAAAAAAAACAAAGTAGGGAAAGACAAAACAAGAACAGACATGTCAAAAAAGGAATGAGGGATACTTACAAGGGGTAGCTCAAGGAAGGTACGATCAGGAACAGGGACAAGCAAGGACGTATGTGGAGGTAGGGGGAGGGAGGTAGGGCCAACTGAAGAAGGCAGGGCACTCGGGGTCAGTGGAACGTCCAACCAGAGAAACAGGACGGAACGCACAACAATGATCTGTAAGGGAAGACAGGTAACAAGGTTAGGCAACGGCGGACGACAAGGGCAGAAAACATGCAATGAATAGAACAAACCAAGGAATCTCAACATCAATAACAAATACTACAGTGGAAAACATTCACTCATCATCAGAGCATGCATGTTTAAGAACAATTGAATTAGAAAAATCAGCAGACATAAAAAACAAGAGCATCATAATAGAACTTCAGAGAAAGTCACGGTGGACGAGAAGAGGAAGGACCAGAAAGCTCCATCTCAGCCTGGCCGCAGGAATTCAGGAAACCTCGAAGTCGCGTAGGCTCCTCATATGTCGTAGTCTTATTGTTGTAGGTGACTTTGAATAAGCAAGGATGGAAAAGACCACATCTAGCACCGATGGAGCGAAGCTCAGGTCTCATGTCCAAGAAGGCCTTACGACGATTCGCAGTAGCTCTGGCATAATCCTGCGCAAAGAACAAGGTGGAACCCGACCATGTGAGGCGAGGAGAAGCTCTGGCCGCAGAAAGAACTTTCAACAGATCTGTGTATTCTAAAAAATACATTATTACACCTCTAGGCTTCACTGGTGTGGAGAGAGAGGAGGAAGCTCGACCAAGCCTGTGGGCGCGTTGGATATTGAGTGGGATATCCTCAGGCAAATGTAAAAGCTTGGGAAGAAAAGACTTGAAGAAAGTGATGGGATCGCTCCCCTCACAGCCTTCCACCAGGCCATAAAGGCGAGGATTATTGTGTCTGTTTCGGTTTTCCAAGTCCTCCACCTGCTTCTGGAGAGAGGAGATCTGCGTATGCATGTGGTTGACCTTGGCTGCAGAATCTTGAAGAGAGGAGACATAACGTTCCACCGAGGACATTCTTTCATCCATCAAAGCCCAATTGTCAGTAAGAACCTGCAATTTAGCATTGGTTTCCTCCATAAAAGGGCGCAAGGCCCGTATCTCTTCGAGGAGTAGCTCCATTGAAATGGTCGAGGAAGATTTAGGAGGCGAAGGTGGATCCTTTTTTAACCTCTTAGGCGTCATTTTCACTGAAGACTGTGAAGAGGCTTCCATATTCGGCGTCATCTCACTGGTAGAGGGAGACTGGGAAGCTTCTAAATGAGCCAGTTCCGTGAAAAGCTTGGAGTTTTTAATATAGTTGCGCTTTTGAATCTTACCGGAACCATCAGCCATCAACGCGCCTGTGAAGTGCAGGGTCACCCTGCTAGACCGAAGACATAAACGAGTATTTTGCGGTTTCCGATGAACGTGGAGATTAAAGAGGAGCAAGCAAAAAGAGTTGACAAGAAGAAAAAGAAAAATAAAAGGAAAAAATAAATGCCAAGCCAGAGAAATTTGGATACCACAGAGCCAGGAGACGGAGATGAGTACTCAAAATGGCTGCCAAAGTTGAGGAGAGCAAAAAATACAAATTAAGTCAATGAAACAGCCGTGTCAAGTAGTAAAAAAAAAAATCACCTAGCGATGTAGGTCTACGACATCCATGTTGTTGGTAGTGCTGGGAGCAGTGCAGGATCCATGTAGAATCCGGAGACACCAAGCGCGATAAAATGCGCTGCTGAAGGAGTTTTGAGAGAAGATACACAAAATGGCGGTCGCGGCCGATGCAGAGCCGCGACCGGGAAAAAAATCGGGCAGCAAAGTCAGAGCAGGTCCGCCGCGGCATGGAAAGAGGGCTCAGGGCATGCCTGCCACCTTCCGACGATGAACGCTACCTTTCATTGTTCGCCTGAAGAGCGCGAACCGCCGATGAACTCTGGCGCGGACGGAGCCCCTACGCCGGCGCCGCCATCTTCCTCGGGCGCCTAGCCACGCCCCCCCTGCCCTATGCTTCTTGATCATACAATACAATTCTGGGAGACATATGTCCCACTTATGCAGGTTTAGGCATTCAGTGCATGAAGATAAGCTTGAAGTGATGCTAGTCCAATATGCATGTTAATGGGGACAGACCCAACACATAAGTAAAACCTAATATTGTTAGCAGGTGTGCAATAAGCCCTGTGCAGTATGTAAAGCTGGAAAAGCATGAATCGGATGTTACGCAGCATGTGTCGTGGGCCTTCTAATAACGCAGCTCATTCCTCTCCAATGTCAAATATACAACACCGTCATAACTTCTTACTCATAATTTATGAGTCAGAAGTTGCACCTGTCTTTATAAATCAGCTCCTTTTTCAGAATGCCATCTCTTCAACAGTCTGTTCCAGAAACAGAGTAAATTACCTTTCTAAACATAATTTGAATTAAATGTAACTTTATTTGTCTGGTCCATGAAAACCATTAACAAAAGTGAACTATACTAAAATAATTAAAACAGAATCATTTTGCTTCCTTTTTTCATCTTTAAATTAGGGACAAGAATGCAATTTAGGACCTTTACCTGAGTCGACCCTGCCCTAAGTCAGTGTATTAGAATGTGACTTGGGAAAGGCATCAGTCTCAGTCTCAGTGCAGTCATCTTTTGTTGAGGTGAAATGTGCCAGACGTGTTTCACACATATCGAAGCCAATCCTTGGTCCATATTTTGCATCAGCTGTCGCACATTTGCAGAACATGACATTTTCCGCAGCTGAATGTGCAAAGATGAAGAAAATATATCTGTAAATCTACCATTCTGTTCTTTTAACACTACTCTCAAGTAGTTAAAACATGTTTAAAGTCTAAAGCAGCATGTACATTTCAATTGATTGGTAGGTTGTTATTTTGCTCATTTTATTTTTCCTTTTTTCTGATGGCATTGGTCAAAAGTGAAATCATACATTGAGACTCACTTCTAAGCTAAATTCTCTGCACCAATCCTCTTCACACCAGAATCTGCTTCATTTTGTTAATCTACAACACTACTTTCAGATGGCATTATGATCAAAAAGCCTGTGGACTGCAAAATTCTTTTAGACTCGTAAAAAAGTATTCCCAAATCACAAATAGGACAGGAGTAGGGCAAAATGGTGTGCTCTTTCCTATCTGCAGGCCACAAAGGAGTATATATTTATGCTTTTTTGACCCAATGTAGGTTGCAAACCAACCTTCAGTTCCTGGCCCCGAATATGAGACACTATCTGGGGCCGTATTACACAAAGTGCCCGAGGGGCACAAAGGGCATTTGCGCCTGCTTTGCGTGCCCCCGGGACACTTTGGTATCACAGGAGGGGCCGCAGACACTAGTCTGACTCCTTCTGTAATATAGATAGCTCTGGCGCACCTGAAGCACCAGCGCTAACTTCAGGGGGTTTTGCCTCTGCGGCCGCACCGTATTACAGACGTGTGCGCAGATGCAAAAAAAGCACTCAGGAGGCGAACTGACAGTGTGCCATGTAAAAGGTGGTGCACTGAAAGTAGCCCTCTGGAGTGGGAAAAGGGGTCCTCTGGACTCCCCAGACATCCCCTTGTAGGTGGGTGCAGAGGATCTCTAATTCTCTTTGAATGTGCAGGCGGGTTGCTTCCTGCACAGTGAAAAATGGAGCGGATGCTTCAAAGCCGCTCCTTATGTCACTTGAATACACTGCCCCAGGGCAGCGCAAGTTTGGAACGGCACTGGGGGCAGCGCATTCCACGTAATAGGGCGCACTTTCCCTCTTTGCAGCCAGTGCACCTGTTTTAAGGTGCTCCATGCTGCACACCGGGAAAGTGTGCCCTATACATATTAGGGCCCCAGATTTGCAAAGGAGAATATGTCACCAACAATATCTTTCAATCGTTCCTGGCAGTCCTCAGGCGGAGCAGAGAGTGGTCCTGGAGACAATGAATGAACTTCCCAGGACATCAACAACTTTAAAAAAGAAAATAATAATAATTGTCCATGCTTTAAAAGAGGGGGGTATATTTACAAGGGAATAGCAACACCAGATCATCTTTTTTAGCAAAGTTTTGGTGGCATTATGCCCTTCCTCATATTTACAAGGAAGCGTTAAGCCATTTTTGTGGCTTAACGCCGCCTTGTATACATGACCTCTTTACATGCATCACTTAGCGTGAAAGGGGCGTCCACCACAACACTTATTGCTTTTTGACACTGTCCCAGATGTACAAGGGTGTGTAAATCTGAGGCAGCACCAAAAACAAATGCCACGCAAGAGCAGGTGTTAGAATGGTGAAACGAGAAGAAATACTTTCATTTCTCCTTGTTCTTGCTTCTTCTATGTGTTTTGCATTCCACAGCACACATAAAAAGAGCAAAACACTGTTAATGATTGACTATGGGCAGGAAGTTGTCCCTTCCTGCACTAATCAGTAAATAATGACGACTTAGTACTTTTATGTGTGCTGCAGCACACATAGAAGTAACAAATCACCATTATGGATTGTTTATGTGCAGGAAGGGACACCTTCCTGCACATAAGCAATCGTTCCCTGCAATGCAGGCACCCTTGCACTATGGTGCAAGGGTGCCTGCATTGGTGGTAGGCAGCTAATTTAAGCGCCAGCTCTAGGACAAACACAGGAGTACGCCATGTTGTTGTAAATACGGCGCATTCCTGAGTTTTAGATATGTCAGAGCCTAGAGCTGACAAAGTTGGTGCAGCTCCGCGCTCTTACATTTTGTTGTAAATATACCCCAAAGTTTGACATTCAGGAATGCCTTTGCAGTGATGTCCATGTTTTTTTCGTTCATGGCAGAAGTTTATAAACTGTGGGCTGACTCATTAATGTTCATCAAGGGTTTTTGGGAAGTCCTATGAATACCCATTTTGTGTTGTGAATGATTAGTACATCAACAGCTTCACAAAATGAAGGGTAGATCAGTCGGTGTGCAATTTGAACATCCTGGTTTGCCAACTGCGCAGCAAATTTACAAGCTCTTAATACCACCAGTGTGTCACTTTCTCTGGTGCTCCAGTGGTGCTGCTCTCAACCCAATATTTACAAGGTGGATTTGAGCCACTTACCGTGCCTTAACACCTCCTTGTACATATGCCCCTTACTGCAGCAGCAGTCAAAAGGGCGGGCAATGGGTGTTGCTGTGGGCATTCTGCCACACCCATTGCTTTATGACACTGCTCTATATTTACAGGATATGGGTCAGCACCAAAAATAACACCAGGAAATACCTGTTCTTAAACTGGTGCTATGAGGAGAAATGTTTCATTTCTCCTCGTATTTTCCTTTTTCCATGTGTGCTGCATTCTGCAGCACACATAAAAACAGCAAATCACCTGTAAAGATTGTTTATGTGCAGGAAGGTGTCCCTTCCTGCACATAAATAATCACCACTGCAGCGCAGGCACTCTTGAGACATGGCGCAAGGGTGCCTGCGCTGGCGCTAGGCAGCATTTTAGCAGCAGCGCTAGGGGAAACGCAGGGGTGCACCATATTTTTGTAAATACGGCACATCTAAGCATTTAAAAAATGTCAGAGCACGGCGTTAGCAATTATGGAGTAACAACGTGCTCCGACATTGGGTCCTACTCCTACCTTAATTCTTTGTCACTTCTTGTCCTCTGCATTGAAACTACCTGCTGTTTCCTTTATAGTGTTTCATTCCTTGTATATGATTTGGCTTTTAAATGTGCTCCTGAAGAGAATCGACAAAGAATAGCAAAATGCTGCTGTGCCTTTCGGAATTTTTTGCTCAGCGCGAAAAAAGTGCACACCGTGGGCCGTACAGCGATGCACCATTGATTCCAATGTCGTGGCTTATATTCATTTAGCTTTTTCTTCGATTTGAGTAATAGTAATTGCTACTTTGGCCTCAGTATGTGTTTTTTTCCTATAATATCTGGAACATTTTGCAGTTCTTCAATGCAGCAGAAAAAGCTGCTATTTACGAGTTGGCTGTTCTGAACTCTATTGACTTCCCAATTGGAACACACATCATATTCTACATTATGGCGTGTGGCACGAGTTTTTTTCTACACAAAATAAAAAAAATGACGTTTGTAGATCATTTTAATAGAGTCTTATAGTTCTCTGTAATGTCATTATATTTTATATTTTCCATTCGTATATGGTGTTTTCTAAAGCACTAATGCCTCCATTGATTAATTAATGTGCTAAGGTTCTGTGCACTGTTCTCTTTGTAGTGTTTTCTGTCCTGGAGAGGCGAGTGAGTGCTCTCTTCGCAGTAACAGAATGAATACATTTGCATACATGTATATCCTTGCACCGATTGCGTGCATGAGCACTGGGGGATAGAACACATAGAATGTATTCCACACTAATGTTCAGCACTATGGCAAAACATGGATCAAACCAATTTCACACTATTTCTGCCTTCTATAGATAGTAAGAAATGAACAAAACACATTTCTTCCCCTTTTCAAATGTTCAGGATGGCACGAACGGCCAAGGTCCCTATTTATGAGGCCATTTGCTTCGTTCTTGCACCACGCAACGAAGTGCAAGTGTGATGCAAACCTTAAGACAAAATTTTAAAGCCACTTTGCTTGGCTCTGAGTGACTCCATACATCTGGTGTAATGCAACCCCCTGGGAAGGCATTCAATGGGCGTTGGTGTCCAAAATCTTACACTTTCCCAGGGTAGGCATACCAAGGAGAAAAATCTCTATTTTTCCTCAATTCTTCGCCTTTTTATGTGTGTTGCAGTCTGCAGCACACATAGAAAGAGGAATATGCCTACCAGTATTGTTTTCGTGCAGGAAAGTGTCATCTCCTGCACAAAAAGAATCCTGCATGCAAGGGTGCCTGCATTCATGCTAGGCTGCTAAAAGGGCAATAGTGCAAATGAAAGGACAGGAATGCGCCATATATTACCTTAAATATGGTGTATGCCTGTCATGCAGTGCAGCAAGGTTACTTGCTGTGCTGCACGGCATGACTCCTTGGTAAATGAGCCCCCAGATTTACTAACGACTTGCGACAACCTCGTGTCATGCAAGGGGATGTAAGGTAACGCAAGCCTTTAAGTGGCATTTGCTGAGTCACGCAAAGCCACTTTGCATGGCTCTGTGAGGCTTAGTAAATCCAGAGTAACACAAGGTAGTGCAAGTCATTGACTTGCGCTACTCTGCATTAGGAAGGCGTTCCATGGTGGAGCATGGACATTCCCATGCATTCACCCATGGAGTTTAACGCAATCCCTGATTTATTAAGGTTAGTAAACCTGCCATTGCGTTAAAGTGGTACATCTTCCAAACAAGTGTAACAAGGAGAAATATATGTATTTCTCCTCATTATTTTCCCTTTTGATGTGTGCACACATAGAAAGAGAAAAATGTCTCAAATTCGGTTTTGTGCAGGAAGGTTTCTCTTCCTGCACAAAACAATCCTGCCAGTAATGCAGGCACCCTTGCACCATGGTGCAAGTGTGTCTGTATTAGTGCTAGGCACCAGCGCAGGATTATGTCATATCATAATAGACATGGTGCATTTCTGCTCTCACCCTGTCATGCTATACACTGCAGCAAGATGTCTTGCTGTGTTGCGTAACTTTTTGATAAATTGATCTCCCAGTTTCAAACAAAATTTGTGCGGTCCATATTCATAGCACAGGCAAGGCCCAATAAATATTTATTTTCTTTAAGAACATAGATTCAATTGGTATGGCACATGTTACGAGTGCCGTGTGTTCTCTGGAACACGGGCATAAAGTGAATAGAGGCTGGAAAGTGTAGTCCAGTAAGTTTAATTCAAGCTTTAACAACAAACAGCTAGTTTTTCGAAAAAAATATTAAAGCTGTTCTTTTAAGTTCAGCTGAATGTATGTAAAAGCTTGACAGACAGCGTGATGAATGACAAAAGCATAATATCCCGTCACTATTGTTAAACAAACATTGGCAAAGCCAATAGGTCTCGTCCATGCAAGCAGGATTGGACTTTTGCAATGTGTTTTAGCCATTTTGTACACCAGTGTGACTTCTGTTCAGCATGGCTAAAAGCTAGTGAAATGGAGTGGGGTGGGGTAGAATGGAGTAGGGTGGATTGGGGTAGATTGGAGTGGGTAGTGGGTAGATTAGTGTGGTAGATTGGAGTAGGGTAGATTGAATTGGGGTTGAGTGGGGTAGATTGGAGTGGAGTAGAATGGGGTCGATTGGAATGGAATACATTGGAGTAGATGGGGTAAAGTGAACTGGTATTTATTGGGATAGATTGGGTGGATTATATCAGGGTGCAATGGAATTGAGTTGGGGTAGATTGGGGTAGTCTGGAGTGCGGTGATTGGGCTGGAGTGGAGTAGATTGGGGTGGGGTATATTGGAGTCACATGGGGTAGATTGGAGTGATGTGTGCTAGATTGGGATGGGGTGGGGTGGGATTAGATATTAATGAGGTAGATTGGGGTAGAGTGGAGTAGATTGGGGTACAGTGGCATATATTGATGTGGAGTAGATTGGGGTAGATTGGGGAAGAGTGGAGCGCGTAGATTAGAATAGAGTGGGATAGAGTTAAGTGGGGTAGAGTGGAGTGGGATATATTGGGGTACATAGGAGTGGAGTGGGGTAGATTGGAGTGGTGTAGATTCGGGTGGAGTGGGTAGATTGGGGTGGAGTGGAGTAGATCGGGGTGGAGTTGGGTAGATCTTATTGGGGTAGACTGGAGTGGGGTAGATTGGAGTGGGATATATTGGGATAGATTGGAGGGGAGTGGGGTAGATTGGAGAAGAGTAGAGTGCAGTGGACTGGGGTAGATTGGAGTGGAGTGGGGTAGATTAGTGTGAAGTGGAGTACATTGGATTAGGGTAAAATGGAATGGGATAAATTGGAGTGGGGTAGATCAGGATAGAATGGAGTGGAATCTATTGGGGGAGATGGGAGTTGAGTGGGGTAGGGGTAGATGGGGAAGAGTGGCGTGTGGTGGATTGGGGTAGATTGGAATGGAGTGGGGAAGATTAGGGTGGAGTGGGTAGAGTGCACTGGGGTTGATTCGAGTGGAATATATTGCAGTAGGGTAAATTGGGTGGATTATGGTAGGGTAGATTTGAGTGAAGTGAGGTACATTGGAGTGGAATGGGGTAGATTGGAGTGAGATAGAAGTAGAGTACTTTGGAGGGGGTAGATTGGAGTAGAGTTGGGTAGAGTAGCGTAGGGTGGATTGGATTTAGGAAGATTGGGTTAGGGTCGGGTAGACTGGAGTGAACCAGATTGGAGTGGAGTTGATCTTGGTAGATTTGAGTGGCGTAGATTAGAGTGGGTGAATTGGACAGGGTAGATTGGAGGAGGGTAGTTTGGGGTGGTGGGGGTAGGGTAGATTAGAGTGTGGTAGATCTGGGAGGAGTGGGTTAGATTGGGCTGGAGTTGGGTTGATTTGAGCAGCATGAGGTAGATTGGAGTGAAGTGTAGTGTATGGGAGTGGGCAGATTGGAATGGGGTAGATAGGGATAGAGTGAAGTGGGGCACATTGGAGTGTGGTGGAGTGGAGTTGGATAGATTAGAATGGAGTCGTGATTATAGTGGAATGAGATAGATGGTGAAGAGTAGAGTGGGGTAGATTAGGGTGGAGTGGAGTAGGATAGATTGGGTGGATTAGAGTTAAGTATATTGGGTGGACTAGAGTGAGGTAGATTGAGTGGATTAGAGTGGGGTAGATTTGGTGCATTAGAGTAGGGTAGATTAATATGGAGTGGGGTAGATTGGAGTGGAGTAGGGTAGATTGGAGTAGATTGGGGTACATTGGGTGGAATAAAGAGGTGTAGATTGGGTGGTTTAGAGTAGTGTCAAATTGGTGTATTACAGTACTGTAGACTGAAATGGAGTGGGGTAGATTGGAGTGGGGTAGGGGGTATGGTAGATTTGAGTGGCATGGGGTAGATTGGTTGGAATAGTGTGGATTAGATTTGGTTGTATTAAAGTTGGGTAGATTGATGGATTAGAGTAGGATAGATTGAAATGAAGTGGGGTAGATTAACGTGGCACAGAGTGGAGTGGGGTAGATTGAAATGGGGTAGATTGGAGTGGAGCGGGATAGACTGAAATGGGGTAGGCTGGAGTGTGGTGGGGTGGAATAGGATAGAGTGGGATGGAGTAGAGTGTGGTGGGGTGGGGCAGAATTGGGTGGAGTGGAGTAGATTGGAGTGGAGTATTTAGGTGTAGGTTGCATTAGGGTAGATTGTGGTGGTGTGGGTTAAATTGGTGTAGAGAGGGATTTAGTAGAGTGGAGTGGGGTAGATTGGGCGGATTGTAGTGTGGTAAAGTGGAGTGGGGTACATTGGAGTGGGGTAAATTGTGGTGGAGTGGGGTTGATCAGATTTGAGCCGAGTTAGATAGATTGCAGTGGAGTTTGGAGAGTAGTGGAGTGGGTTGGGGTACATGAAGTGGGGTGGATTGATGTGGATTGGAGTGGATTTGAGTGGAGTGGAGTAGACTGGGGTAGTTTGGAACAGAGTGTGGTAGATTGGGGTGGAGTGGGGTAGATTGAGGTGGGGTTTATTGGGATATATTGAGAACAGTGGGGTAATTTGGAGTAGAGGATGAGGTTCTGAAATTTGTCGTTTCTCGATCGTACCCAGACTCCATCTTGTGTTCTCCGCCATTTTAGGTTGCCCTCACTCAGGCAGCTGGTAAACGAGATGTTTTTGTCATTTCTGCCCTTGCGTGTCAGGTAGCTTTTCGTCCCGTGTTTATTAACTAGTGTCAGGGTCTGGCCGAATACACTAATTCATGTCTGAGCTGGATAATCCCCGCCCGAACTGTCTGTTAGCTCACACCATTCTTTCCTCTCGCCTGTCTTATCTACTGCCCTTCGTTACACATCTCATGCATTCTCTGGTTTCACGACTGTCCTTCTAGAGCATACAACCATGTTTTCTTTCCTTGTAAACTGTATCATGTGGATTCTCTTTTCAATTTGCTTAAAGGGGCCAGCAACAAACATCACCTGGAACTCGAGTCAGTTTTTAGCTTAAACCATTGTTGGTAACATTTGTCGATGTCTCAAATACTATATGTGTTTGGGTTATCCATTGTATCCATTGTATTTCACTGTATAAGAGCCTGTGCGCCACGGAGTTAAGGGGCAGTCTCTTGTGAATCCATCCCTGTGTGACTTCACGGACAACTGTACTAGCTGCAGCTAATAAAACTCGATCTTTTACGCCACACGGAGTGTCCAGTGTCTCTGTATTGCAAGGCAGGAGAATTAGAGGATTTCAGGCGTACTCTGCGCCGCTTGGCCCTTAAAGGTCAGGTTCCTCAAATGACTGCTTCAGTGGTAGCGGTGCAGCCAGAAGGTCGTGAGGGGCCCGGCAAGAACATTCCGGAGGAGGCGCCCCACTTGATTGATCTCTGTATGTCGGAAGTGGACCGAAGGATTTTACAGCGTGGCTTCTCCTTTCAGACGGCTGCTGCGGCTGCTGCCCTGACTGCCGTCCTGCCTTGGCCCCGGTTTTTTGTGACGATTTGGTAGAGCGAGATGATAGACGGACCTCCGGTTGGCGTAAGAAGATACTTAGTTAAGTATTTGATTGGTGGGTCCCTCCCACAAATTTTGTTTTTTGGGTCTTTTGAGTTTCCTTTTTGTATTTCAATTGTTGCAATAATTGAAGCCAAGGGGTGAGTATGTTTGTGCAGTTTTGTTAAGAATTGACCCCCCCCCCCCTTTTTTGAGGTTTGTAGAATAGTCCAGAGAAATAACGATGCCTGGTCTAAGTAAGTTTCGTCGATTTTGTTGCTTAGGTTGTACTAGGGACTCCCAGCTCGAGGACTCTTGTCCGATTCCTCCGGTTGGAACTCCCACTTATGAGCTCTATTCAAAACATGGTATTGGTCCCATTACTTTTAACGAAACATGGGTCCGTTATACCAGAAGAGATGGTGTTTTGCAGTGGCCACAAAATGGCAGTTTTGAGCCCAATATATTAGACAATTTAGACACCACTTTGTTTAGAAGAAAAGCCCAGCCGGCAATGTTTGACTCGTTCCGCCTTTGGCGAAAAGATGCCAAACAGAAAGAAATGAAACAAGCAAGAAGAGATCAAAAAGATAAAAATGTGTCGATTTTACAGGCTGCCCAGCAGTTAAGAAATAACGAAGTAGACTCTGCTAGGGAGGTATCAGAAAGACAACATCGCATGGCAGTAGATAGATGCTATCCGGTGTTGCCTACTTCCCCTTCAGAGAAGAGTAAAGATATAGAGGAAGACCCTTTAATGTCTTGTTTGTTGAATTCTCCTCCACCCTATGTGCAAACTCCTAATGCACCTCCTATGGCTCAGCCAGCAGCTGCTCAGCGACCTGCTCAGCCAAATAATACTTCTCTTCTTTCTCAGCCTTTGTTTTCTCCTCCTCCTGTTATTCCATCTCCTTTAAATTCCTCTCTATCCCCTGTTCTGGTGAGAGATTCCCCAGGTACACCGAAGAGACTCACAAATGCTGTCACAAGTTTCTTTTCTCCCTTAATTGGAGCCCTGAATCTGTCTCCGTCTTTTTCTAGACGACAATCTCGTTGTCAGCTTCCTCTTACGGAAGAAAAAGCAGTATTAGGTTCCCTCGCCCGTGAATGGATTGAGAAAGGTCCAATATATAGTGCACGGGATATTATGAGCACCTTTTGTCAATGGACAGAGCCCATTCAAAGATATGTTTTTGACATAATGTGCGATACTCTCATTAAGGGTTGGGACGATATGGAATTAGACACGGCTTCTATGGAACTGATGAAGCTCCAAGCCGATTTTGATAAAGGTTTTATAGTAGGAGCAGACGTTGAGAAAGCGGTGATTATGCTGATTGAATTTAGGACTTCATATCTCTCTCTAAAACTCCCCGAAACTGATCTTGTTGACAAAACTAAACATTATCCAATGCGTGAAGTTCCCCCAGTATGGAGAGAGGCGGTAGGTGGTGCTCATCCGGTGGCTGCTCATTTCCAGTGTATATGGGTACATGAACCTTGGAAAAGAGCCGAAGTTTTAGCCCTTAAGCAAACACTTCCAGACCCACGTAAAAATCCTACTGGCTATTATAAGGAGCTATCCCAGACAGTTGAGGCTTGCGTTATGAACTTAGCTGATATTGATATGTTATTTGGGAATGTTGTTCCACAAGCAATATGGGCGAAAATTCGTCGGGAAGATCATGCTGCCGAACTAGGTGGTGTTTGGGCAGCTATTAGAGCTGCTGACACAGCACAAGTTGGCGGCGCAAAGCCTGACGATCTGATTACAGCACTTCCTGGTAGAATCATTAATTTAATGAAGACTCTTATGCCTGCAGTACGAGTAAATTGGGATAAGTTAACCGCCTGTAAGCAAAAGAAAGACGAGAGCGTCTCCGATTTCTTCACTCGTTTTGAAGAGACCTTTCTGGATCATAGTGGTCAGGATATGAGCACGGAAGGTGGACAACGCTTATTTGTGGACAAGTTTGTATTTAACTTGCTTCCCGAATTATCGAATAAATTAAAAAATTCAGAGAGTGCATTGGCTGTTTCATCTACTGCTAAAATATTGGCTACAGCACAATATTATGAAAACAGAGACAAGGAAGAGAAAGATAAGCAGGAGAAGAAAAATAAAGATTTAAAAACAAAGGTTCTTTTACAGCAGGCTTATCCTCCACGTCCTGCTCAGCACCAGTCTTCTCAGCCCCCACAGTTTCAGAAAGTGTTTCAGAAGCCCGAACATTATGTACCCCGATCTATGCTAGGTCCCAACCAATGTGCTTACTGTAAGGAAGAGGGACATTTTAAGAGTAATTTCCCAGTTTTGCTCCAACGTAATAATGGAGTGTTTGTCCCACGAGGCCGTGGTAATTTCCAGTCAGTCTCCAGGGGTAGAGGTAGAGGTACATCCCTCCAAGAGAAGCGTTCCTTTCCCTCTCCTAACGCTGTGAATTCTTTTGACCAACAGAGAGTCCAGTCTACACAATATTATAGTGACGACTATTATGTGGAAGGTGGCGACGAAAATTTCCAAAATGAATAGGACAGCAATAGACAAAGTAAGGGAGTAGTATCAATTCCAGTAGATCAGAATGGTCCTTATGTAACTGTCAATGCAATGGGTATTTCAGAGCCATTTCTTTTGGAAACTGGTGCAATGAGAAGTTCTATTATTCATTCTAAACTCCCTGGGGCACCTTTGTCTGGCTTAATAAACATGTCTGTAGGATTTTCCGGCGCCCCAGTTCGTAACCCAGTCTCTTGCCCTTTACCTGTTTCGATTGGTCCATATGACCTGGAAGCATCACTTATCCTTACAACTGGTTGTGGTGAGAATCTATTGGGTTTGGATCTGTTGAAAAAGTTATATGCCACGTTACACTGCTCCCCTTCTGGTGTGTATCTTACGCTAGGTAAGAAACTAACATCGTCAATGCATTTGTCTAGAGATAAGTTTCCACCTGAATTACTATCTCTTCCTGAAAGTCTTTGGGCTACGGGTCCGAATGATGTGGGTCGTCTTGCGATTCCACCATATGTTGTCACTCTCAAGCCTAATGTTAAACTGCCACGTATAGCTCAGTATAAGATTTCCAATGAGGGTGAAAAAGCATTATTGGCTATTGTTCAAGATTTGGTCCAGAAGGGTGTGGTGGAAGAAACGAGAGGAAATGTGTGTAACAGCCCTATTCTTCCGATTCTTAAGCGAACTCATCCTTCTCAACCACCCGTCTATAGATTTGTGATTGATCTTCGAGAGGTGAACAAAATTGTTTCACCACAGTTCCCTGTTGTCCCAGACATTACAGCCTTACTGACGATGATACCAGCTTCAGCAGCTTGGTTCACCGTGATTGACTTAAAGAACGCTTTCTTCAGCATTCCTATTGCTAAAGAGAGCAGAGATATTTTTGGATTTTGTTTAGGAGGCCGAAGCTTCCGATTCAAAAGAGCACCACAAGGCTATTGTGAAAGTCCATCCATTTATAGTCAAGCTCTTAAATCACAGCTTGATACATTCCCTTTGCCTCCAGGAGACACTCTTATTCAGTATGTGGATGATCTGTTGATCGCGACTGATTCAAGGGATGTGTGTAAAGATGTGACTGTGGCATTTTTGCGGCATTTGTCTGATCTCAATCATAAGGTATCACCTTCTAAATTACAGTACGTGTGCCAAGAAGTTACATACTTAGGTCATCTCTTATCAAAGGAGGGAAGGCGACTGACCCCCGAACGTATTGAAGCAATTACGCACATGTCTGTACCATCGGCCCAGAGAGAAGTACGTGCTTTCTTGGGCATTACTTCCTACTGCAGACAATGGATACCTAATTTTTCTTTATTGGCCAAACCTTTATTAGCACTTACACAGAAAGACACGCCCCATCCACTCCCATGGACTGATGAATGTCAGAAGAGTTTTTCTGACTTACGATCAGCCCTGTGTTCTGCTCCTGTGTTAGGTACCCCTGATTACAGTAAATGTTTCACGCTCTATGTCCATGAGAGAGAAGGTTGTGCATTGTCAGTTTTGACACAACAATTTGGAGACAAACAGAGGCCATGTGCCTACTTTTCTGCTACGTTAGACCCGGTAGCTAAGGCGTTACCTAGCTGTCTCAGAGCCACGGCGGCGACAGCATTCTCTATTCGTCAATCAGCTGGAGTAGTGTTGGACCACACTCTCACTGTCATGGTACCACATGCTGTGGACACTTTATTGAATAGAACTAAAACACAACATCTCACGAGTGCCCGGTTGCCTGGTTATGAGTTGGCTCTCTTAGCAAGCCACATACGTATAAGGCGATGTAACACCTTGAATCCAGCTACTTTGTTACCACTCCCAGATGAAAGAGATCCTCAGGATCATCATGATTGCTTTCTTCGCACAGAAGAAGAAAAAAAAGGAAGAATAGATTTAAAGGATACTGCGCTCAAGGATCCGGATGGACCCTTGTGGGTTGACGGTTCCTGTTTCAAATTACCCAATGGCGAGACTACCTCAGCTTATGCAGTCACCACATTACATACAGTAGTGGAGACAGCATGCATCAAATACAATTCAGCCCAGGCTGCAGAATTGATAGCCTTGACTAGAGCATGTGTGCTGTCGAAAGGGAAAAGAGTGAATGTTTACACAGACAGCCAATATGCCTTTGGCGTGGCACACATTTTTGGTCGTTTATGGAAGGAAAGAGGATTCTTTACTTCCCATGGAACGAAGATTCAGCATGGCCAGTTGGTCACTGATCTTCTTGACTCTCTCACATTACCTACCCAAATTGCCATCATCAAGTGTAGCGCACATAAAAGAGTCACAGATGACATTGGGCGCGGGAATGCTTTCGCAGACGAGGTAGCGAAAAACACAGCTAGGGACATCACAAGTCACATGTATGTTGCAGGCCCTGCAAATCAGATCCCGGAAAGAGGAATGTGTGAGGACACAATTGAGAGCGTAAGAACAATTCAGGAAGAGGCTACAGAGAAAGAATTGAGTAAGTGGTATAGCGTTGCTATACCACCGTATCAGTCCAAATTCCATCCTCTGGGCCTGGGGGTGCCACAGGGATCCTCGCTGAGTCCCACGTTATTCAATCTTTACGTGAGACCGCTGGCTAATGTCGTCAAGCAGTGGGGCATGAATATGGTCTCATATGCGGACGACACACAGTTGGCGGTTACCATCAGCAGGGACGCTGACTTGGATGCCCCTAGGTTCCAGAATGGACTGAGGGCAGTGGCGAGCTGGATGAGTGCCAACTGTCTCCAGCTCAACGCTAAGAAGACTGAGGTCATGGTTGTCTGGAGGGGCAAGGAACTTTGGGGGGACAGATGGTGGCCTCCAGAACTGGGGCCGTCTCCAACTCCGGTTACTGCATTGAGAAATTTGGGAGTGTGGTTGGACTCCACTCTGAGCTTTGTTGGGCACACCAAGAAAACCGCAGCTTGCTGCTTTGGGGTCCTTCGGGGCTTAAGATCTGTCCTGAAGTTTTTTGACCCTCCTACCAGGCAGCTGGTGGTTCAGGCAACAGTAATATCCCGTCTGGACTATGCCAGCTCGCTCCTGATAGGGACAAATCAGGCAGAAATCATCCGCCTTCAACGTGTCCAAAATGCCGCAGCTAGAGCCATAGTTGGCTTGCCTAGGTCCTGCTCTGTCTCAAGTACTCTTCGATCCTTACACTGGCTACCGATTAAGTCAAGAATTCATTTTAAAGTCTTATGTCTGGCTTTTAAGATCAGGAAAGGAGTAGCTCCCCAGATCCTTTCGAATCTCTTGTCTAGCTATGTTCCGACTCGCTCTTTAAGATCAATGGGCCAAGCACTCGCTGTGGTTCCGAGGTTTAAGCTCAACCGAGTTGGTGGTCGGTCTTTTCGGGTAAAAGCAGCAGCGCTTTGGAACTCGCTTCCGTTTGAGATTCGCGCGATGGAAGATCTTCTCCTTTTTCGTAAAGCCATAAAAACCCTTCTGTTTTAATTTTTCCCTCCTAACTAGATGTCCCCCTCCTGTGTCTTCAATTTCAGTGTTAGTTGTGTTTTTACCGGTCATGCGCCAGGACGCCCCTTAGCTGGGGCAGCTGTGCGCAATATAAATGCTCCTAACATAACATAACATAACAAGTACGGGAATGTTGGATTCGAATGGATGTTGGACAGAATTGTCAGAGCATCAACGATGGATGTTGCCAGATGCATATGTATTACCTGTAGTGACTATGGCTCATGGACCAGCCCACATTAGTGCTAAAGGCATATGTAAACTCCTGGCTCCAGTTTGGCAAAATGAAGGAATTCCGAAATGTGCAGACAATGTGGTAAAACATTGCATTATATGCTTAATGCATAACCCAGGGAAGGGTACTCCAACTCCTGCAGGCCATTTCTCTCCCCCTACGTACCCCTTTGAAGTATTACAGATTGATTATATACACATGGATCGATGCAACAATCTCAAGTATGTTCTGGTGGTAGTATGTGCATTCTCTAGATGGATAGAGGCTTACCCCTTGAAAGATAACACAGCTGTATCAACTGCTAAAGTATTACTGAAAGAGTTTTTTCCTAGATTCGGTTTGCCGCGAATTGTCTGGAGTGACAATGGAAGCAAATTTGTTGGCCAAGTCATGCAAAAAGTTTGTGCAGGTCTTGGTATCAAGCAAAAATTCCATGCGGCAAACCATCCACAGTCAGCGGGTTTGGTAGAATGCTACAATGGGACTCTCAAACTCAAATTGGCAAAGATTCAGGCCAGCACAGGTCTTGCCTGGCCTGACGCTTTACCATTGGCCTTACTATCCACCAGAACTACTGTACACTCTCGTATGGGACTTAGTCCATATGAAGTGATATTCAGACGCCCCACCAACATTTAGGGAGTTCCTCGTCCTAGGAAGTACTCAGACATACCGTACCCTATGCTTATTGATTACCTTCATGACTTGACTGCTAAATTAAGTGTTCTTCGTCAACAGGTTCAAAGTGCTCTGCCAGAGGCCTCAACAGACCCAGGTCACTCTATCAAACCGGGAGACTGGGTCTGCACCAAGAACTTTCAACGAAAGAAAAATCTTGATCCTCGCTGGTCACCTCCTCGTCAAGTTCTTCTGGCTACGCAGACAGCAGTAAGGGTAGAAGGCAAGAAAAACTGGATCCACGTCGTGCATTGCAAAAAGGTACCCTTGCCCTTGCCTTTTGACCAGTGGGTCCGTGGGGGCATAGGTGGGTCTGAAAGAGACAAGACTCCCCGGTTCGTACCATTTAGTAACGCACGGCTGGAAGACACCCAGACTGAGGAAGAAAGTGATGACATTCTTCAAAGAACCATTCCATTACATCTGCAAGTGAACACTACTAATCCGGAAATAATCTTTCAGGACCAAACGATTCCAACAAAGAAACAATACAACCTGAGGACCAGACCTGAAGCAAAGACTTGAACATTTGTTACTTTTGCCACCAATGAACTATTTTTCTTTTTTAGATAGTAATTGTGCCATCTGTCCCCATCACAAGGTCTCGGTAGGAGTCTTGGACTGAACCTGGTTTATGGTCAAGATCCGCCAGGTTCAGGATTATCAAATAGCCAAGAAGATTGCCGCGAGCGACAAGTTTTTCTAGCCAGGATGGATGGTACATCTCGTCAGGTAGATAGGAGACAGAATATGAAAACCAAATATTGTAAATCATTACGTAGTCGTTTTGGCGTAACCTTGTGTGTGTTGCTGATTCTATGTGTTTTATTAGCATGTATAGGTTGGATTGTCCATGTGTTGCAACTAAAAACTGTTCCTTTAGCTACTTCTGTACCTTCTCGTCCCACTAAATTTCAGCACAAGATAAGTGCCCTTTCCTCACATGAACAAATAAGAAGAATGGAGTATCAAAATAATTTGTTTATCCAGCTGTTACACCAACATCAGTTAGTTGTCAACATATCTGACTGTTGGGTGTGTGGACTCATGCCTCACACTGCCCATAAAGGGATGCCCTATCTAGTATTGCCTTTCTCATATGAAGGTTCAGCATGGGCTTACCTGACCATGTTTTCGGCTGCCTACCACAACAGACTTCGATATCCGATAGGTACATTTGAGAATGGAATGGATTTTAGCCACGGTACTTTGATAAAGGGTATAGCGGCCATGGCTAAAATCCTAGGGAAGAGTAAGATTCCTTTGGATGAAAAGAAAGCCTACGAAAGTTGGAATGTAACTCATTACATTTCCAGTCTTAATAACAAGACCAAACAAGAGAAGTCTTCCCCAGCATGGACTGTACCCCACCAAGGCAACTTTTGCATCCAAATCAATAGCAAGGAGAATGACACTCAACAAAACTGTTCCCAGATATATGTATTCACGTCTCAAAATAACCCTCCATTGATCCCATCACAGGGAACCTATTTTGTCTGCTATGACAAGCATATACATGGCTCCCCTCTGACTTTTCGGGAACATGTTACATAGCATTCTTGCTTCCCCCAACGTATACTGCACCCTCAGACCATCACAGACACAGATATGGTAGAGGCGTATTTGATGCCAAAGACACAGCTGGCCAGGAGGGAGGAGATTTCTTCAAAGGATTCATTCCCTTCTGGGGACCAATGATTAACAGCAGAAACATTAGGCGATTAGTTCGCGTGGTTGAGACAACCATTGATGTTACTGCAGGTGCCTTAAGTAACATCACTGCAGAACTCCGAGCGGACCGTCTTATGACGTTACAAAACAGAATTGCGCTAGATGTCATCCTAGCAGACCGAGGAGGAGTCTGTAAATTAATTGGATCAAGCTGCTGTATATACATTCCTGATGACGCCCCGACTGTATATCAGGCAATCTCAAAATTACATACCATCTCCACATCGATCCATCAGGACGAAGGAGATTGGTCCCTCATGGGATAGTTATGGGGATTATTATCTACCTGGGGATGGAAGATACTAACATTCCTTGGAGCAATTCTGGCCATCATATTCTCTTGTTGCTTGTGCCCTGCAATCTGCAATCTGTGGTCTGTTCGCTACCTTATGTGTATCAAGGCCTGTAACCCAACTAACAGAGAATATTAAGATGATGGTCCAGCAACAGTTAAACGACCTTATGGCAATTGATATCAACTCCGACTCAGACTAACATGAGCCCAGTCATTGTGTTATTGCCCGAGTAATGGCAAAAGGAGGGTCTGAGGTTCTGAAATTTGTCGTTTCTCGATCGTACCCAGACTCCATCTTGTGTTCTCCGCCATTTTAGGTTGCCCTCAATCAGGCAGCTGGTAAACGAGTTGTTTTTGTCATTTATGCCCTTGCGTGTCAGGTAGCTTTTCGTCCCGTGTTTATTAACTAGTGTCAGGGTCTGGCCGAATACACTAATTCATGTCTGAGCTGGATAATCCCCGCCCGAACTGTCTGTTAGCTCACACCATTCTTTCCTCTCGCCTATCTTATCTACTGCCCTTCGCTACACATCTCATGCATTCTCTGGTTTCACGACTGTCCTTCTAGAGCATACAACCATGTTTTCTTTCCTTGTAAACTGTATCATGTGGTTTCTCTTTTTAATTTGCTTAAAGGGGCCAGCAACAAACATCACCTGGAACTCGAGTCAGTTTTTAGCTTAAACCATTGTTGGTAACATTTGTCGATGTCTCAAATACTATATGTGTTTGGGTTATCCAGTGTATCCATTGTATTTCACTGTATAAGAGCCTGTGCGCCACGGAGTTAAGGGGCAGTCTCTTGTGAATCCATCCCTGTGTGACTTCACGGACAACTGTACTAGCTGCAGCTAATAAAACTCGATCTTTTACGCCACACGGAGTGTCCAGTGTCTCTGTATTGCAAGGCAGGAGAACTAGAGGATTTCAGGCGTACTCTGTGCCGCTTGGCCCTTAAAGGTCAGGTTCCTCAAGGGGGAGATTGTAGTGGGGTATATTGTAGTGGATTGGGGTAGATTAGATTGTAGTAGAGTGGATTGGGGTATATTGGATTGAAGTGGGGTTGATTAGAGTGGGGTGGGTTAGATTAGGGTGGGGTGAAGTGGAGTGGGTACATTGGGGTGGAGTAAATTGGAGTGGAGTAGTTTGAAGTGGAGTGGGGTAGACCTCAGTGTAATGAGGTAGATTGGAGTGGAGCAGATTGTAGCCCAGTGGAGTGGGGTAGGTTAGATTGAGGTACATTTGAGTGGCCTGGATAGATTAGAGTGGAGCAGGGCTGATTGCAGTGGATTCATTAGGTTAGATTGAGGGTGGGGTAGTTTTGAGTGGAGTGGGGTCAATTGTAGCGAATTGGAGTGGGGTACATTGGGGTACATTGGAGTCGAGTGGGATAGATTGGAGTGGAATGGGGTAGAATGGAGTGGGGTAGGTGGTGTGTTGCAGTGTGTCTTAGAGTGGAGGAACGTAGAGTGCAGTGGCATATTGTAGAGTGGAGGTGAGTGTCATAGAAGAGAGTGTGGTGGCATACAGTGGAAAGGCATAGAGTGGAGTGGCGTAGTGTAGAGTATGCATGATGTGCTAGCGCATCGCCATTACAGCCAAGACATTTTCAATTGAAATACGGCTTTACTGCACACAAAGTATAATACGTGCAAATGTCATCACCTACTGTATTGATGTTTTTTGATCATATTCAAATATTTGTTCCCACCTCACATCAGAATTACAATAAAATGGGCTTCATTTGTACTAAATCTGATACATCCTCAAACAACAGCACCCTCATTTTGGTGTGTGCTTCTCTTACATGGGTACTCAGCACAATCGTCACATACATTTTCTCACTTTGAAATCAGAGAAAGAAAAATAAACATCAAACTCCCTTGGAAGACAGTGCATGACATTTGACCACTGTCTTTGGATGGACAAGGTGAGAACAAGATTTAATGGCCTGTTTACAGAATGCGAGTTCCTGGAAGAATACAGTAAACAAGATGTGGGCAACCGGAGGGACAAACTCAAGCTGGACAGCATAAATCAAATAGATCCTGCAAATAGAAAGCCAGAAAATGTGATTAAAAACCACAAAGCCAATAGTAAGCAATTGGCGGAATGGCTTCCTATGATAAGGTGCTGTCACAGACATTCCACCATGTTATTTGGAATTAGGGTTGGCATCTGTGTCTGCCAACCCAAGTGTCTTTGAAATAGTCCATAGTTTGTTTTCATTTTGTTGGTAGAAAGGGCTTTCTATTAGTAAATTTCAGTGGTTTGCTACCTCTTTGACAGGAACATAGGCTAGTGCTATCATTTATTGTAATTCAAAGGCAAATTGACTGTTCATAGAATGTTCTACATTTAGTACAGATTGTTGGAGATGTCTTCATATGCTTTGACTGAAATTATAGTAATAGCATTGAATGGCTATGTGGGGGTACATTTTTAAAATGGTTTGAATCACGGCTTGCTGAAAGATTTATTTTTTTAAATATATATATTTTTTTGTCCTCATACCACCTTTGTATGCAAATTAGTAGCCTGTTAACCAGTCTGCACCTCTCCGGGCTATTGCAATACTTCAATAACTCCTGTGCTCGTGCCCTTCCTGTGTCCTGGCTGCACAGACCACGCAGGTGTAATCATTGGACAGTAGGGCTTACTCAATTATGTCTCCATCCCAGATCTGGAAGGCCACCCAAATTTTAGAATATGATCGTGTATTGGACTCCAAATCAACATCTGTTTTCGCCGTTCTTCTTACTGCTCATAACCAGTCTATCCCTTGTGGTGGGGAAGGTTCAGTCCATTTCTTGCAGATTTCCCACCTGGCAAGAAGGATTAAATAGAATAACAAAGCCTGTTTGTCCCCAATAATGTCCTTACATGGCGGATCTGTTACCCCGAGCATTACTAATAAGAGGTTAACTTCGATGATTGTATTAAGAATTTCGTTAGTTATCCTACCAACCTCAGACCAATACTCTTCTAATAGAGGGCATTCAATAAACAAATGCTCATCATTAGCACTGAGCAATCCGCACCTACGACATTTAGGGGGGAATATCAGTCAAAAACTTAGCTCATTTTTGTGGAGTCCAATATAGTCTATTTGCCGTGAAAAAATGATTTCTCTTCAAGTTTGCTGGTTTAACTGTTTTGTAAAGCAGCTTGAAAGAGAGATGCCAAACTTTTTTTGGATCAGGAAACTGCATCGCCTCGTCCCAGATTTTATAGGGGGCTTTGATTTTTTCCTCCTCGGAGGTTAATAATGCATGGTACCATCCGGTTATTTCCTTCTTTACTATATTTTCGTTCTTTAATTTTATTTCAAACTCCCAAAAACTTTTTGTTTCCAGTCTATTCGCTTCCCCCAAGACTTCAGCTGAAGAAATTTAAACCGGGACAAAGATCCCCCTGTCATACTCCTTCAAACTTCCCATGGGACCACTTCATTCATCACTATAAGGTCCCCCCAGACCTCTATTCTTGCCCTCCTCAGTGGGACACTCAATTGGTCCTGCAAAAATTCAGGCGTACCTGGTGAGTCCCATATTGGGGCCTCCCCTGAATAATAACCAATTCCGAACATATTCCTAATCTTAACCCACAAAATCAGAGCTGCCTTCAACGTTTTTAATTTTATTTAATTTTTTTAATTTCTGTGCGCCAAACTTTAACAAAAATCCTTTCCCTCCCCACTCTTTAATCATTTCTTCACACAACCCACCCCACACCCTGGGCCCTGTTGTACATAGTAGGATCCTACAGTTTTTGAACTGGAATGCCATGCAGTATAATTTTACATCTGGTAATGCAAGCCCACCTTCTGCCAATCTACGTCTGAGTTTTTTCCAGGACATACGCGCTCCCCTATCTGCCCAAACAAAACTGCCCAATTTACCCTGTACTCTATCTATTAGCCTACTCGGGAAAGATAAAGGTATACAGTTATAAAGAAATGTGAGTTTCGGGAGAATGACCATTTTGATCAAATTAACCCTTCTGTATATCGTTAAAGGCAGATTCTTCCACCTTTCCAATATTTTTACAATTTCATTTGTAATTCTTTCCAATTTATATTGTGGGACGTTCTGCACTTCATTGAGGATATTAATACCTAGATATCTAATCTCTGTCTGTACACTCCTTTTCCAATCCGGAGTGTTCCAACACATAATCCCGGTTTTATCTCTGTTTACCAAGTACCCCGACAAGGCCCCAAACTCATCCGCCAGTTGCTGAACTCTTGGGATCGTTATAACCGGATCTGATGTAAATAAGGGTAAATCATCTGTGTATAATGAGATTTTTTTCTCAAACATTCCTACACGGAAAGCCTTCACCTGGCTATCTTGACGGAGAGCCTGGGCAAATGGCTCAATATATAAATCGAATACCAGGGGAGAAATTGGGCAGCCCTGCCTTGTCCCTCTAGTAATCTCAAAACTTTTAGTAAGGACTCCATTTAGAAGGACTCTAGCTGTAGAGTTGTTATATAGTGTTTTTAATGTAGCTATAAAGTGAGGTCCCAGCCCCAAATACTCTAGGACTACCCATAGGTATTCCCAACAAACTCGATCAAACTCCTTAGCGGCGTCCAATGTGGCCACCGCCAAGGGGACAGATCTTTCTGTTGCTATATCGATACATGCTATTAGTTGTTGGGTTAACTCGCACATTTGCCTTCCAGGGATAAACCCCTTCTGGTCCTCATGTATTAATTGAGGGATTACTCTGGATAATCTCCCTGCCAAAATGCTGACAAAGATCTTATAGTCAGCATTTAGCAGGGAGATTGGCCTATAAGATTCTGCTTTTGTGGGATCCTTAGTAGGTTTCAAAATTAAAACCACAGAAGCTTCATGCCATGAATCTGGAGCCTGAACTTCCCCTCCATATATCTGATTAAACAGCTTCTCCCAGGCAGGTAATATTTCGTCAGCTATATTTTTATATATTTCTGCCGGGAGAGCCTCCAGCCCTGCTGCCTTCCCATTCATAGATTTTTTTATTGCTCCTTTTATCTCTTCTTTCGTGATTGGGGCTTCTAACATATCTTTCCCCTCTTTACTCGTAACGGGAGATCGAGTGTACTGAGCCAGCATCTGGACTTTACAGGGTTAACAGTAATATTTTCCGTGTATAACTGTGAAAATATTGTGACTATATGCTCCTGCATAGAGTCCCAGCTATTCATCTTTTCTCCTGTTTCACTTTTTAACTCCTTTATATCATTTCTAGACCTTTCCACTCTCGCTTTCCATGCAAGCAAGGCTCCGGCTTTCTCCCCGTATTCAAACTCTGAAAAATATGATATCTGATTTTAATCTAGTAGATGTATGGAGGCATGTGAAGGGTAAGATAAGGGGCTATACATATCATAGTAAAAAACACCATCACTTTTCAAGACTTGACGATTTTCTAGCTGAAAGATCATTTTCAGCAAATATTAAGAAGATTGAACATCTTCCTGTCCATATCTCAGACCATTCACCAGTAATGATAACTGTACAAGCCCAGAGTCCACAATCACTTAGGAGATGGACTTTAAGACGGGCATTACTATTAGAAGAGGGGGTGGAGAAAGCCTTAAAGGAAGCAGCAAGGGAATATTTCGCTAACAACCAAGACACTGCCCCCTCGTATACTGTTTGGCATGCCTTCAAGGCATATATTAAAGGAATTCTAAAAAGCTTAAACGCATCAGAAAATCGGAAAGCACGAATAGAATTAGAGAACAGTGAAAAGGAGATTGGGATTTTAGAAGAGGCCTTACATTCTATGAGCTCAGAGGAAGAAAAAGCGAGAATGGAAGAGTTTCAAACATAATTTAAAATGAAAATAGATCAAAAGTTTAAAGCTAGATGGCAAGCGGCGAATATTAAAGAGTTTGCTGAAAGTTTATGACTATTTTTGGGGGTCAGTAGTTATTGCTTGATGTTTAATGTGGTTTAAGAGGCCGTAGTAAGTGATGCTTTGTTTATTTGGTAGTAGGGCATATATGAAAGGGACATTTTACCATGTATGGTGTACATCTGAGTGAATGGTTTGGGACACGTGTTGAAGGTCCCATCTATCATCCAGGTTTGACCATGTCTTAGTTTCAATATGTTACTTCCTGTAGAGAATTTTAAGATTTGATTCTCATTGTTTAGGTTATCATGTTAAAAGAAAGGTTCCTCATTACGTGTCCAATTCTCCAATTTATTTATTATGATTTGGAACTCTGAAGAGTTCCACATAAAATCATATATCCAAATTTTCAACTCAACCAGAAATTCTGTTTTCGTAAAATGATCAAAAATTCTATAATGGGTGTTAATTACACAGAGAGCAGCAATGTAAGCACAAAATCAATTTCAGAGTCCTTTCAAATACAAAGCTGGCAGGGGCTGGACAAAACAGGTAAAACCCTTGGGTCCTGAGACGACTTCAACTGCACTTTTACGATGATTGCTAAAACATAAATTTGTAATAATACGATTAATTAAAAATTCTATAATTCAATATACTGTACACAATAACTAGCAGCATCAAGGGAAATAAAAAAGTACAAGTGCACAAACATCAAAATCTCGGAATGATAGATATTCAATTGTACATAACGGTATTCGTAGCAGCATATAAGGAGATAAAAGTACAGGCACGCCACTGTAGCACCAATATCAAAAGTTTCTTTTAAAATGCGACCATAACTTAGATTGTAACAAGCATAATAATACAATAACGCTTTACCAATTACAACCTGCTAATAAAAGGTACCCAAAAGTATTACTTATAAAATTCATTAAGTTTAGCTCAAAGTGGTGCCTATCCGGCCTACTATGGCTAAACAGGGCAACCGGTTACTTCTCTAGAATATATTTCGAAATTGTTTAAAAAAGGTAAAATATTTAAAACAGACAGGTTCGGACGGGAAGGGCAGAAGACAGTTATGGGCCTCATCAGCGGCACCAATGTTGTACTTCAGAAAAGAAGGTCTCAAATATCTACGTCGTAAAGGTTGTAAAAGAGGAAAAACATATAGGACGTGATTTAAGTCCTATACACAAGTACCACATAGGTGACAAAGTCTTTTCTACCTTGAAGGACCCTCCCTAGCCCCTGTTACAATTCTTAAGGGAGGTAAATTCAGCCGGAGTAACAGGATTACTCTGCATACTCCGTGTTGGAGATTCCATATAACGTAAGGTTGTGGCTTTTTGTAGATACTACTCCCCTTTATAAGGTCATTATTGCGATGCTCTGAGCACAGTACTGTATCTCTTTTACGAGATAAGGCATAAATAGTTTTTAAATTCTGGTTTTCATACTTGTTTGGGAAGAGCACCGATTCAGACGATTACAAGATCAAACAAATTTACCGTTTTCTGTTAATACCTAAAAAGAACACTTTTTCCCTTCAAGGTGTCAAAAATGTCCACACGCATTGCTACCCCGAAAGGGTTCTCAAAACTTGTCAAAAGTGTATTGCTCCATCTTAAACACGCAGCCATAGAAAACACGTAAGTAGAAAGTAACCCAAATTCGAGCCAAATCACCGTTATGGGTGCTACATGATTTAGATAACACATTTGGCACCAGATTCGCCCCTCTTCTTTCTCAAAATTCTCCCAGTGCCGTTTGTCTACTGTTTCACATGCATTACTCAACGCTGGAAGTATTTTAATTTTGTAAACTGATAAAACATGTGCAAAGTGTCTTTTCCCGCACTGCTTACAGAGCCTGCTAACTGCAGAGGACTGAGAGATTGCCTTACCTCTGCATTGGTCAATATGATCGCTACTGGAGCACGTACTTGTAAAAAGTCTCCCTAAGTATGGATATAACTTTACCAGTCCCCAGAACCAGTGCATATTTTTCCTGACTCGGCATCCCCGATATCTAAAAAACATAATTTTACTTTTTGAAATACTTATTTTTGAAAAGTAATCTTCTGAATAACTTGCTAACTTGGTTAGTCGTCTTTAGAGTCCAATTGGAGTTAAGTCTAATAAAATGGCATCATCCGCATCTAGCAGGCAGCTCAACTTCATAGTTCCTAGTTTTGGGGGGCCCCTTTTACAGAGCCCTACTCTACTCGGCAAATCATTAATGTAAAGAGTAAAGAGAAGAGGGGCCAGTAGGCACCCTTGCGTCAACCCGTTATGGGTCTCTATTTTTCTTGACAGGCCCTGAGTTTCACCTAGTAGGACCTGAGTCCAAGTGGAGGAATGCAATGCAATGATTAATCTAAGTAGGTTTATGGGTATCCCCATAAAGGTAAATGTTCTCTAAAGTGTCCCCCTGTCAATCTGGTCGAAAGCCAAGGAGAAATCCATAAAGGCCACATATAACGGCATACTTCTGCTCATTGGGTGTTTTTGAATTAACATTTGCAGGGTGGTAATATTATTGAGGGTACAACTATGTTTGTGGAACCCGGCTTGCTCTATGGGAACAATACCGTTTCCAAAGGCCCAGTTTTGAAGGGGGATGAGTATGCTCTTGGCAAACAGTTTTCTGGTTGCATTCATCAGTGCTATCTGTCTAAAGCTTGCAGGGGAATTTTTTGGTCCCTTTTTATATAATGGGACCACAATACTACCCTTCCAGGATGACAGAATGGTGCCATGTATATAGCAGTTAGAAAAAAACAGACACAAGAATTGTACCCATGCTGCATTGCACCTGAGTACCTTGCCCCTTTAATGTAATCCTCTATTTCATTAGAAGAGGTGCCATATTTGCCTCCCCTAGGACTCAATGACCACGTCTAAGCTCCTCCCAGCCGAGGGATTTTGAGCATATAACTGAGAAATGAATATGGTCCAGTCTTTATCAGATATCAAAATGGATTTTGCCTTAGATCTGCCATCACAAAATTTGGCTATTAAAGCTCATTATTTACGAATATCACCCAACTGTGCAACCTCTCTTAATTTTATCCAATTTGCATCTTCCACCCCTCTGCGCTCCAATACCAATTTTCTCTTTCTTGCCTGTTTAAATTTATTAATTTCCGTTTGTCTAAACATTGAAGACTGCTTAAATTGTTCCCTTATCAGCGCATTAATCTCACAGTTTAGTTTTTTTTTATCTCCCATGGTTTAGGCACTAAAGGATTAGTGCTGCTGAATTTGCTATTTGCTTCCGTACAATCTAATTAGGACCGATATCCTCTCAAACCTGGAAATGGGATTTTCTTGACCAGGGCCAGGATAAGCATTTTCACTATTTCTCCTAAAATATGGGAGATTTTTACTAGACCAAGAAGTACGCCCGGTAATTTGGTTATACAGAATGCTTTCATCCCTTCGATTCCAGGGTTCCAGCAACTCGAGTTCCATGTTAACATCTACTAATAGAACTCCAGGATCACTCAAGTTTGTAGACAGTACCTTAAATTGTGTGCATGCACCAAAGAATTGGCAGGAGACCACCATATAGTCGATCAGTGAGTGCCCGCGTGGTCCCTGAAAGGTGAAAGAGGCAGGAGAATCATATGGCAATCTGCCCCTCAGCAGCACAAAATCACACATTCTCAGATTATGCAAGAAAGACAAACCCGCTATCTGATCTCATATGGCTGGGAAATGAGGATTCAGGGATGGACCATACGTCCTCCAACTCAGGGTAAGAAAAAGCCATAGATTAAATTTTTTTAATTTTAGCATTAAAATCACCCACAATCAATATCGAAGTGCATTCTTTGGAGATACTTGTCTTATGCACAAAGGAAAAAATTGATTCAACCAGTGAGTCTAATGCTCTCCCTGTTGGTATGTTTACATTTACCAAAAAAGGATATGAGGTCTGACCCCGTATACCTTTATCTAACCAAAGTTTCACACCCATGCAAAGCTTGGAAGGATGGAGAAAAACTACAGGATTTCCCCCGTGAGGGGGTACGGGGTAAGTGTACAGGTCTCAGGTGGCGTATGGGGAATGGTTTCAGGCTGTGGGAGAAACGCTGAATGTTGACGGCTCACCTCAGCTTGCTTGCACCTTCTCAAGCTCTACCTCTCACGTCTCCCGTGACGCTACCGAAAAGTGTCAACTCACTTAGCTTTCCCCTCCTAACGTGTCAAAGTTAAATGTTCAGATATGTCTATTTCTTGGTACTTTCTAGGTTCAGGAGGAGTATCACCGGTTGCTTTTTGAGTTCATGCAAGTAAACATATTAAAGATTTGGAATCCTTCATGGTGGCCAGCGAATGCCGGGCGCTGCCTGGTAGCCACCAGGAAGACAAGGAACCTTGGTATTCTGTTTGATGATAAACTAAATTTTGCTGACCAGTGTAACTCCCTGACCTCTTCATGCTTTTTCTTCATAAAGCTGCTGCGTAAGGTCTTACCTTTTATTCCTCAAGGTCTTCGCAAAACGGTGGTAGCTACACTGATCCTCTCCAGAATCGATTATTGCAATGTACTATTTCTTGGCATTGACAATGGTCAAATACTGAAACTTCAAGCCTTGCAAAATGCTGCGGCTCGGCTGCTTCTGGACATTTCTAAATACCATCCCATCTTCAACAGTCTTAAGGGCTCCATTGGCTCCCAGTCCAGAAGCACATTGAATTAAAAGTTCTTTGCTTTGTGCACAAGGCACTTTATGGCAGAGTGTCTCTGAGCCTTCAGCAACATTTTCGCAGGCATATCCCACCACGTGAACTGAGGTCGGCTAATAAAGGATTAGTCCAAGTACCTAAAATCTGTAGAGCCAGATGGGGGGGGAAGAACCCTCGCGTACCAGGCAGCCAACCTCTGGAACACAATGCCAATCTCTATCAGGCTACAACATAACAAAGCTCTGTTTAGAAAGATGACAAAAACCTTGCTGTTTCCCACTATACCTGTCTAATCTCTGCCTATCACATACTAGTCACCAGTTCCCATTGCAGCTCAGCGCCAAGACGCCTCCACAATAGTTGCACTTTATAAATGCTTTCATTCATTCATTCAAAGTGGGTATAGGTGGTAATTGGCCTGTGATGTGTTTTGGGACTTTTAGGCGGTATACCTTTAAGGATTTTTGTAGTGGATCCCTGGGAGCGTGTGAATGCCTCTTTTATGTCCTGCATACCTTCATTACTTCTTTTTCTGTCACATTGTGGGTGTTACTGTGCTCTCCTACATAAATTATAACATCATATTTTGCCTTCCCATGGCATGCATTAGAATATTATTTGTTACATTTCCAATTTCCATTTTCTGCTGATGCACTTTCTTGGCTGTAAGTGTAGCCCATGTGATTTAGTAACTGCTTTCCTTTCTGCAAAGTTGTTTGTTTTGCTGCCTCTGTTATTGTGTCTGAAAGTAGAGTAATAGTATAAAGAAATACAATATTTTAAAGTTTATATGTTTGTTATTCACATGTAAAGTTATGCAACTACCTCTTTTTGTATGCTTACATGTATGTTCTGTTTAGATGCTTCACACTGTTGAGCAGCATTTCCACTGGGAGTTTTGTGGAGGATGTGTTTTCTTTTCTGTTGGATGAAAGAACATCTTAGTTTCATTTTAAATGCTAATTTGTTGGTAGTTTGCAGAGGTGGAGCTTGTTAGTTATATGTTTAATCACTATTAGGACGAGTTGATTACTTTTTTTTGATTTATGTATACTTACTTTCTTATACCTTTTTGCTGTTTTGTTTTCTAGTACTTTTTCACTCTTCCAAGTTGTGGTGTTTTCTTTTAGGAAGTCTATGTAAAGGGATAGAAATCAAGAATGTTTTATTAATTGTTTTCAGTTGTAAGTACATTTTAGTAAATATGCATTTTACTTACTTGGTTAGATAGTTGTTGAGATGTACATATTTTGTCTTTAACCCCTTTGGTGCGTGTGCCCACCAATGACACACCCTTGCCACAAGGAACACTGATGTCACAAACCCCCATCAGAGAGGAAAGAAGATTCAGGTAAGAGCTACTTATGCATCCGGTGTTATTTTTTTTTATGCCTCCCAATGTTTTGGGAAGTATCGTTGGAAAGGGAAGAGTCTTCCCTTTTCAGCGATGCCTCTCACAAACAGATTCCTGTTTGTGGATCATGGCTACGCTGCAATCCACAAGCAGGCATCCCCACTAGGCCACCATGCATATAGCTTAGTCTGAACTGGGGTGGCGAAGTGAGCTAAAGATTGATGATGGATTCAACGTAGATCTGTGACTGGGGGTGAGTGTCTGAAAAGTTTCAGCACTCCTTCCATCATCTCATTGTGTTTGCATTGATGAGTAATAGCCAAGGATGGCTGGTCTATGATAGTGAAGAATCACATCAAAGAGCGGCACGGTTGGAAATATGGTATGCCCAGATGTGGGTCCCTTGCTCACTTTGCCACTGGATTCAAGCTACCCTGGCTGATGAGGGCTAGTAATCCGAAACCGGTCCCAGGATGCTTGTTTCTGGTCCAGGGAAGACATGGCTTGGCAGTTCTGGCTGGACTGTTCCCATGAGGCACAGGGTCAAGACTGATTTGCATATAGCTGTGTCTGAACTGGGGTGGGGAAGTGAGCTAAAGAACGATGATGGATTCAACCCAGATCTGTGACTGGGGGTGAGTGTCTGAAAAGTTTCAGCGCTCCTTCCATCATCTCCTTGTGTTTGCATTGATGAGTAATAGCCAAGGATGGTTGGTCTATGATAGTGAAGAATCACATCAAAGGGTGGAACGGTTGGAAATCTCTCCCTGCACTGCTCGAAAATTGAGACGCCTTACCTCTATTCAGGCCGTCCTTGTGTACCTTTCACCCTGAGGAAGACCCACCGTGACTACTAGCAAGTCACACACTTTTGGGGTTGAAACGTTGACGCGCTTGTCACAATCCTGACCCTATTCTCTCTGCTCCGCGTCAAAAGGAAATTCAAATCCCAAGCGGACTGGAGATTTATGTATCTAGGGATGGATGACCTTTGAATGATCATTTTTAACCAGCAATGCATCACTATATATATCTTGCTCACAACTAGCTCTTTTTTGCACCTTGTTACCTTATCACATGCACCATTTTGTTTATTACTCATGGGAGCCTTTTAGTGTCATTTATACACTATAAAATATAAAAAGAAAAAGTGATTTTCCATTCAATATATTCTTTTGATTTATTCATGATTGGTGTGTTCCTTTGTTTTCTTTTTCCCCATTAACTGCCATGACACTGATTTTATTTCAATAATGTTTTTTATTCAGTAAGCAAGAAAGCAATTCTGTACCTGACAGAGCTAACATTACTCCATAACCTTCACACCCAGGTTCTGAGGGGCACTGGGTTACCCCATTATACTAGATGCACTCTAGCCGTTAGGCCACATCTTCTCTCCTAGAGTTGTGTTTACTATACCCAGTGCCCATCTCAGCCAGCCCTGTGTTTTCCTACTTACTTGATTTTGTACCATGCAAAAGTAAAGTATTGAAAAAATGATTAAGGTGGAGCTGCTATTGGGTGAACTTTTCAATGGCCGTGCATGGGTACCTACCTTCCATGGGCCACTACTTTGCTAGGCAAGCAGCTGTAGAATTTTAGTTCCTCTACTTGAGGAAATCATGGACTTCCTTATGGCCTACTCGACATCTTTATCTACCGTCAGTACGTGGTAGGTGTTCTGTTCGTCGACTGATAAGTGCATTATAGACCCCATACTGCAAATAATAGTGGACAGAACATATGCTACATTGTCTTGGAGTACCCTTTAAAACTTTAAAGGCTTTGCTAGATTTTAAAGTGCTTTTTAGGGAACTTAAGTGTACAACACAAGGGCCTCCCTAATTACCCATGAGAACAAGTAAGTTGTAATAAGTCACACAAATTTCCTGAGGGACTTATTCACCAACATTTCTACTTTCTTTAAAAGCGTGCAAACTCAATTAGTAACTTGCATCATAGCCAATGTTATTGAAAAAGGGTACAGGACACAATATTTTGTTTAAGTATTGCTTTCACATCTTTAGTATAAGGACAATATACATTTCCTTAGATAACCAAATTAGTGCAGACGAAGCAGTGTTCAGACAATGAACAAAAAGATTAGGAACTGATTGCGGCATTATTGTTTCATCCTCCAGGAAATGTAGGATAAAGCCCCAGAAACACGATATTGGAAGGACTCTATACACAAGAGTCGGGTAGGTGCATGAACTCTACTAAAATCATTGGAAACGTCCACATAAGATAAGGAGCTCCAATCTAATTGAGTATTTTTGAATTCTATTCAAACAGGCAGGAAGTTACTGCACCTGCATGAAGCAGGATAAAATTCAGTATGTGAGTAAATATCAATGTAGAAGTTAGTTTGTCCATTTTATGTAAGAATACACACTAAAAATCACCACATGTCATCTTTTTAGGTGAAAAGATATCCTATGAAAAATACGCCTAGCCCTGAAAAAGACCTTAATGAGAACAGAGTTTTGTTGGTCCTAATGTTTAAGGTCGAAACGCGTTGGCTCTAATCATATAGTGGTTCGGAGCTAACTAGATAACGAAGAGAACGATCCATTATGGACTACTCAGCGGTTTAAATTCCGATCCTCTACACTAGCTTTTGGAAATACTCTCCGACCCTATTTAGGACTTTACAAATTAAAACATTTTGAGGACCATGGGTTATATGGTCCCAAAAACATCATGTTATCAAAACAGTAGGACAGAAAGGGAGATAAACCCCTTTTCAATACTAGTTGAAAATGTGCATATATGGTGTGTAATGTCAAAAAATGTATGATATGTCTTTCTGTCTAATTAGTCGAGAGTTTGTCTAGCAACAATATAAATGTGTATATGTTTTGTATATAAATGTTTTACATGTTGTCATAAATGTAGGAGATGTGTAAATACACTCGATCAAGGAAACGTCTCAACAACAAAACATTTGATGAAAAATTAAAATTATGAGTTGATGCCCAAAGTCATTTAAAACGACTAGTGTGGCTAAAAGAACATTGTGATCAATGGTGCCAGAGGTATTTTGTTTATGTATTTGCCAGACAATGAACAAGTACACCTAATATGTAGGACATTGTGTCTTTGACCCTTTTTCAAAGACATTGGGTATGATACAAGTTAGTAATAAAATGTTCATACTTTCTAAGCAAAAGTAGTAGTGATGGTGAATGAGTCCCAAAGGACATTTGTTTGGCGTATTACTTTAGGGAACTTAGGCTGTACTCATCAGCATGTTCGACTTATTTTCAATGGTAGGTATTGCTCAGCTAGAGGCCTTCGAAGGCATACTCTACACCCCCAACTTGCATCCACAAACTGGGAGTTGAATATAGCACAATGAGTGCGCTGAATGAGCATGAAAGACACCTTTTCTTGAGCTTCAAGTAGCTAGGGACAAAAGGCGTTAGTATAGGTTAACTTGGCAAGTATGCAGAATTAGTCAGAACACTGAAGAGGACAGAGACATGAATGGTTAAGAAAATCTTTGGGTAGGTGTGTTTTTACAGGTATATTACATAGGTAGAAAGCATATAGTAAAGGTAGTACAGATGCAAATGCCATCAATTCATCTTCACCCACGGATTTGAAACCAGTGGCCCTGCACTCACCCAGATATTGAATTTCTCCCTCACTTAACTAATCAGATGACTCCAAACCATGCAGAATGCAGCAGGCAGCCTGCTCTCTCAACATCCCAACACGCACACAGCCGGCACCTGAAACAGCTTAACTGACTCCCAATCCTCAGCTCTTTTCCAACTCCTGAAACACACATTCAAAGACTTATATAATACCGGTCCAGCATACATCAATACTGCCTTAGTCTTCAGAAACCTTCCAGACACCTGTGCTCAGCCTAGGCAGCACCAGAGCAAGGAGAATATACTTCCCCTAATTGGCTCTAACGGGGTGGAACGAGTGACCTGAGTCTACAAATATGTGCCATCTCTAAAATTAGTGCTTTCCACACAAAGTTGCAAACTTAGCTCTTCAACTAGGTTACTCCACTGATCCCCCCCCAGACTGCTCTTACAGCGGCAACAGGATACCCTCTTGGGTGATAGTGTATATTACAAAAAATTGCTACCATTATGGAGAACTATGCGCCCAAACGTAACGAGCAGTAATAAAACTAGGCAGAAATGGAAGCACTTTTACAACCGGGCACTGTACACAGCACAAGTAAGGTCTTATGTGGAGAGCTGAGTATATTTCCAAAGGGCTCCTTTTGAATAATGTGTCTCAACAGTTACTACCCGCTTTAGAGACTAGTTTAGCATATTGTGACCCAAGCTTGGGGCCCCTCTGAAGCATTGTGTCTAGTTCTGCATAGTCCTAATTAGTATATTGTGTCAAGTACACAAAGTTCCATCTGGAGTCCTGGTAAAGTTTTCAAAACCTCACCAGAAGCAGTGATGCTACATTCAAAAATAAACTCTTACAAATTGTCTCCTGATCTGGTGTCTACCTGTACTGTAAGGTGTCTGGTACTGGAGGGTTCATCTAGAGTATTGTGTCTGTTATCACAGTCATGTCTGGCGTTTTGTACCCAGTTCTAGAGGCAACATCTGGAGTCTTTTCTCTTGTTCTGAGCCCACCACTGTCAGAATGTGTCCAGTGCTGCAGATGTCGCCTTATCACTGAAGCCATGTCTGCAGTAGTGTGACCTGTTGTAGATGCATCACCTGGTATATTTTACTACTTTAGGAGCCCACATTTGGAGTATTGTTTTCAGTTTTGGATCCAAACCTGCAGACTGTTTCTATTTCTGGATGCTGCATCTGGGGTGTGGTGTTCTGATCTAGAGGCTTTTTCTGAAGTATTGTGAGTACTTGGATAATGACTTGGGCAAAGGCATGTATTTCTTGAACTGTTTTCTATGGCAAAATGAGATCAAAGCATCTATTTAAGTATTTGAGGAACTCCGTTGAATAGGCCGCCCTACTGTGCCTTGTTCTGTGTTTTATTTAAAGCTATCTGCAAGTAAAACATTATTGAAGGTTATTCCTCTTGATGCTGATTTTGTAAATTTAAGGCTGAATTTTTTTAATTACTGTTCAAAAACACCCTCAAGTTCTTACAATCAAAAGCTATGTTACTCTTCCGCTCAGGTGCTTTGTCGGAGGTTTTCTGCCATTGCAATGAATGGGAATACAGCGCTTTGATAGTTAATAGCTCAATGTTCTATATTAGGATTTAAACATAAACTGCAAGTAACAAAAGGGGCTCTCTGACAGAAGCATTAATGCACTGAGCTATGTACATTGCATGCTATTTGTGATCTGCGTGGTTCACCAGCTTCTTTGCATCAGGCATTTTACCCTCCTCGGCTACTTTATGATGAGTCAAAAATTGCACTAGACAAAACTCAGATCTCTCTGCAGCAGGTCCATCAATCTTCAGAGTTATCTTGGCATTTTTATGGTGGCCTGAAAATTGTTAGAAAGTTTTTATCATATTTTTTGCATGCCACTGCATCATCTTCAGGTGGGATCTTTTGATGGCTTGTGTGCTGCTCAGTCCTCCTTGTGAATTTGCTTGTTCAACCAACTCAACCATTTGGGCAGTTTGAATATTTTGTAACTCTTCGAGCATTTGCTAATGATCTTGCCTTCAATTGCAGGTTTCCAGTCTGTAAGGTATTTGGATTTGAGTGGTCAGGTGCACATACCCACATAGACAAGATGATTCTGTTTCCATTCCTCGTTGGGTTGGGGGTTGCTGGGTAAATAGATTTACAATCTGCACCACTTTTGTTTTGCAAGTTTGTGAGACCGTACTACGGATACAATTGCACAGGCAGACGTGAGTACAGGCAGAACAAACAGGTAATTGTTTGGTAGAGTTAAACTGGTGCATCTTGTACATTGTAGTTTAACAACATACCTTACCCATGTTTTCTTCTGTTGCAGGTTTCCCAGACGGCACCCCACACATTTAAACAGGGTACGTGAGTAGAAGCAGAACAGGTAATTGTTTGGTAGAGTTAAACTGTGGTGCATCTTGTACATTGTAGTATAACATACTTACCTGTGTTTTCTTCTGTTGCAGGTTTCGCAGACATTACCCCACACATTTAAACGGGTCTACGTGAGTACAAGCAGAACTGGTAATTTTTTGGTAGAGTTAAACTGTGGTGCATCTTGTACATTGTAGTATAACATACTTACCCATGTTTTCTTCTGTTGCAGGTTTTGCAGACAGTACCCCACACATTTAAATGGATGTATGTGAGTACTAGCAGAACAGGTGATTGTTTTAGTCGAGTTCCCTTTATGGTGCACATGGTATGTTGCTGTATCACAATGTGCTGTATCACACTATGCCATGACAATCTTCACTTCTATTGAAGGCTCTACGGACAGTGATACATATAAGTTTCGAAGTGCAGGGCAGAGAACAGAAATATCCAGGTAATTACACTCTACGTTTTGCCGGCAATGCCTCAGTACTACGTGACAGATTGCATTCATGAGCATAGGCGTCAACGTAAGCCATGTTTCTGTTTTTTTGCAGGTTTTGTGGCACAGCAGGTTCAAACTGGAGGGCACAGATATGTTCAAGCACAAAGCTCTAACTGTGGGAGAGTGCGGTGCTTCACCATAAAGGAAGAAATGTTGCCTTGTATTCAAGGAAGAGTGGATGAAAGAAATTGTGGAGGCTGAGACACAAAAATCATGAAGCAAGGTTTGCGTGCAACTCGGGGAACTATTTCAATACAGTCCAGACGTGGGCTTGATTTGCAAAGCATGTGCTGAAGCCAAGATTGTTGGGGACTTTTCTACAGGGAATAAATGGAGTGATGGCTGGAAATTGGATTACATGAAACGCCATCTAATTAGCAAAGTTCATGAGTCTGCCATGGTGATATTGAGAAACAGAAGTGCTGCTGCCAGGTTTGGTTATGGAGTGCGGGCAATGCTGAGAGAAACTGCCACTGACAAAGCAAATAGAATGGAAGTAGTTGAACAACAAAGATCCCTGTCTGAGGAGATAAAGATTCTAATCAACAACGTGTTGCTGGGGGGAGGAGCCTAGCACGCATCCAAGATGGTCGCGTGAGCACAGGGCTCCCCGGACCCTCGCTGCTCCTCGGAATTTATCCTGACTTTATCCTGACTTGGTTGACGGATTCTGGAAGATGAACGTTGGCTGAACCCTAAACTTTTTTCAGAAACCAAATTGGACCTGGGAGACCTGATCTACGGTGGCTTGAACTTTTGAGGCCCAACTGATGGCGGTGCCCGGTGCGAAGGTGAACTGTGGAGCCGGGGCATAGTTGAACAACAACGGCATCGGGGCTGTGCCAGCGGCCGACCCATCACTTTCGGTTTCACTTTTGGATCTCTGAGTGGCTGGACCGTGGAGTTGCTTTGTGCGGCTGGGGTTTTCACTTGGCCTTCGCTTGGCGCCTTTGCCTCCGCCTGATACCAGTGTGCCCACTGACTTTGATCCTCTCGCACCGCCATATTGCGGTCTCTGGTACGGCTCTTGTCTGCTTCGCCTGTGCCCCCTCGCCGCTTGCTCGGTGGTCCCCTTCGGCGAGCTTGGTTCAACATGGGTGGCAGGGGGGATCCCGAGAGGCGTAAGACCAAGACATCCCTACGTGGGGGACCGGTCCAGACCAACAACATGGACCGCTACACTCAAGGTAAAGGGTCCCCTGGGACGGCCAGTGTTCTCCCGGATGACGCTGGTGGTGTTCCGTCCGTTCCTCCGGATTTGTCATTGCATGACATCATGGGCGCCATTAATGGCATCAAGGAGACCATCGCCAAGCAGTACGAGGCCTTGGCCCGTAAAATCGACACGGTGGCCATTGATGTTACGCTAATCCGGGCGGATCTCTCTAAGACCAATGAGAGGGTTCAATCGCTGGATTTGCGGACGTCCACCCTTGGTACGGATGTGTCGGATCTGCAGACTGCTCTTGGCGACCTCAAGTCGGCCAACGACCTGATGGCCCGGCGGCTTGAGGACTTCGAGGGACGGGCCCGACGCAATAACATCCGCGTCATAGGTGTTCCAGAGACCTCCGACAATCGCCCGGTTGATCTTCTGGTTGAGGATCTCATCCTCAACCAGCTTTCCCCCACTGGCCTGAGTAAGTTCTTTGCTGTGGAGCGGGCCCATCGAGTCCCGGGCGGTCGGCCGCGACCGGGGGCTCCCCCGAGGCCTATTGTTGCAAAACTTTTTCACTACAGAGACAGAGACGCGATCCTGCAGGCCTCACGGGTACATGGCCCGGTCCGATATGAGAACTCATCCGTTAACTTTTTCCCGGACTTCACCCAACTTGTCCAGAAGCAGCGGATGGGCTTCCAGGGGGTGAAGCGCCGTCTCCGGGACCTGGGTCTTAAGTACTCTATGCTTTTTCCTGCTAGGCTCCGAGTGGAATACGAAGACCGGACAAACTTTTTTGACTGTCCTGCGACTGTGAGTGACTGGCTGGATTCTCTACCGGACCGGGGTGACCGGCCTGGGCCTTCTGGTGGTGCCGAGGGTGGCGGGCCTCTTTTGGAGTGACTTTTGGTCCTTGACTTTGACATTTTGTTTGGTTCAGCTGGGTTCTACTTCTTTTGTACATTTTGTTTAATTATGATCTGTGTTGGGGGCGGGCAGGGACGGGTCCCTTTCCTCCTCCGGGGTCTTTTCGTAGAATGGGGTTGCTAGGGCGACAGGCACACTGCAAGTTGGGGTGGTTTTTTGGACCGCAGGGGTGCAGGGTGGGGGGAGTTGATTTCGGGGGGGGTTGGGGGGTGGGAGGGGTTGTTTGGATTTGTGTTTTTTGTTTTCAAGGCGATGTATTGGCTCTGTTTCAGTCTCAGGTGTCGCGCTATGTGTTGGGGGACCCTTGATCTACTGGAGGGGATGGGGGGGGACGGGCTGAGATTGATGTCTTGGAACGTCAATGGATTGGGGGATCGTATCAAACGGGGTGTTGTGCTGCAATATTTGCGTCGTTTGACTCCTGATGTGGTATTCTTACAGGAGACGCATTTGGTTGGTAATGTTTGTCATGCCATGAACAGGGGGGGCTACCGACTCGTGGCCCATTCCGGTTTCACCACCGGCTCTAGAGGGGTGGGCATCCTCCTACGATCTTCACTTCCGCTAGAGATCACCAGGGTTGTCCTAGACGATAGAGGGCGTTATGCGGCCCTGACTGGGAGGTGGGAGGGACCGTCCCTCTCCTTGGTTTCGGTTTATGTTCAGACTTGGGTCGTATGCTGCTTGAGCTTCCTTACAGTCTTTTGCTTTTGGGTGGGGATTTTAATTCGGTCGTTTCGGGAGATCTGGATCGCCACCCGCCCAGGGCCCTCCCTGCGGCCCAGGCGTGGCTCGGCGGGCTCTTGGATACCCTCGGTCTGGTGGATTGTTGGAGGTTAATGCATCCGACACAGTGTCAGTACACATTTCACTCTGGGGCCCATGGGAGTCTTTCCAGATTGGATTATTTTCTTATGCCCGCGGCCCAGACTGCCCGGATTCGAGAGGTTAAGCACCTGGCCCGGGGTATCTCTGATCATTCCCCACTGTGGTTGCTTTTTGACACCGGGACGCGGTCCGCTGGGCGGATCGCCCCTATTAACCCTTGGTACTTGCGAGACCCCAAAATTCGTGATAGCCTTGTTAAGTCGATTGATCTGTATTTTCTCGAGAATGAGGGGTCGGTGTTGTCCTCAGTGTCCCTGTGGGAAGCCTTCAAAGCAGTGCTCCGCGGGCATGCCCTATCCCAGATAGTGGAGGCTAAGAGGGTTAAGAATGAGGCGGTGGTGAAGCTGGAGACTGAAGTATCAGGGCTGGAGGCAGCCTTGGAGACGGGTGTCACTCGGGACGGGCTCCACGCCCTCAGCTTGAAGCAGTTTGAATATAAGTCTCTTGTTACTGACGCTGCTAAGACCATGTATAGGGAGCAGCAGGGTAGGTTGTATGATGCCGGGGACAAGGCGGGTAAATTGATTGCTTGGTTGGACAAGAAGGAGAGAGTGAATCGTGTGGTCCCGGAGCTTCGGGTTTCGGATGGAGTGTGTGTGACTGACCCGGGTGAGATTGTGGAGTGTTTTGCTGACCACCTCCGGGCGGTGTACTCCCCGGTATCTGATAGAGATGAGGATGACTCTTGTCTCTTGCTGCGGGATATTGCCTTGCCCGGCTTATCCGTTGAGGATCGTGAGCAGATGGAGGCCTCCCTGTCTGTCGACGAGATCGCTGACGCGATTCGTTCCCTTCGCTCGGGCAAGGCTATGGGCCCCAACGCACTGCCGATTGAACTGTATAAACTACGCCCGGATAAAATCGCGCCCTTCCTCCGTCGTATGTTTCTGGAGTCGCTCGAGCGGGGTTCCCTTCCCGACGACCAGCGTCTGGCTACCATAGTTGTGATTCCCAAGGACGGTAAGCCACGAGACCGCTGTGCCTCGTATAGGACTATTTCCCTACTAAATGCCGAACCGAAAATCCTCGCCAAGGTCCTCGCAAATCGCTTGCTGAGAGTTATATGTGAACTGATACATCCGGATCAATGCGGCTTTATCCCGCATCGTAATACCGCTCTTAACTTGCGGCATCTCCATGGCGTCCTCGCTAGGGCGGAGTCCTTCTCTGAACCGGCCATATTGGTTTCTTTAGACGCCACGATGGCCTTTGATACCATCGAGTGGCCATTCCTTTGGGCCGTCTTGGTGAAGTTTGGCTTTGGGGAGGGATTTATTAGTTGGGTTAAGCTCCTCTATGCTGGACCAATGGCCCAGGTTGTAGTCAATGGGCGGGTTTCTCGGCCCTTCGTTCTCGGGAGGGGTACTAGGCAGGGGTGCCCGTTGTCCCCTCTGCTCTTTGCTCTCGCCTTGGAGCCTCTCGCTGCCTGGCTCCGCTGGGAGCCCTCGATCAGAGGGATCCGGTGGGCCCCGGGTTTCGAGGATCGGGTCTCGTTGTACGCGGATGACATTCTTCTGTACCTCACCTCGCCGCGGAACTCGCTCAATGTGCTTTCTGATGTTCTTACTTCCTTCGGGAGAAATTCGGGTTTGACAATTAACTGGTCCAAATCTTGCGTGTATCCTATCTCCGGTGGCCTTCCTCTTTTGCCGCCTCGGCTTCCGATCCAAACATCTCAATCCGGCTTTAAATACTTGGGGGTGTACGTTTCGTTGGACCCAGCGGTCCGCTACGAGCAGAATCTCCTGTCTCCCCTCCGGCGTTTGAGGGTGGATACGGTTCGGTGGTGTAAGTTGCCCTTGTCTCCACTTGGTCGCGCAGCACTGTTTAAAATGATGTCCCTTCCCAGATTTCTTTACGCACTCCAGAACTCCTTCGATATCATTCCGGCGGCCTACTTTAGGGAAGTGGAGAGTTTGCAGAGGAGACTGGTTTGGGACGGTCGTGCGCGCATCGCTTTGCCAAAGCTGACTCTTCCCTGGTATGACGGGGGCATCGCGCTTCCTGACATTAAAAGGTACTATTGGGCCTCCCAGCTGGCTGCCATTAACCATACTAGGTACGCTCCTGGTTCGAACCCGGCATATGAGATGGATAAATTCCTGCTTCCCGGCGGTAACTATAACAGAGCGCTTTACTCTCGATCTGTCGGAAGGACCCTCACGGGCCCTACTAGGATTGCGGTACGGGTGTGGAAGGCGGCGAATGTAGCTGTGGGCTGGAGTGAGGCTTTTTCTGAAGTATTGTGAGTACTTGGATAATGACTTGGGCAAAGGCATGTATTTCTTGAACTGTTTTCTATGGCAAAATGAGATCAAAGCATCTATTTAAGTATTTGAGGAACTCCGTTGAATAGGCCGCCCTACTGTGCCTTGTTCTGTGTTTTATTTAAAGCTATCTGCAAGTAAAACATTATTGAAGGTTATTCCTCTTGATGCTGATTTTGTAAATTTAAGGCTGAATTTTTTTAATTACTGTTCAAAAACACCCTCAAGTTCTTACAATCAAAAGCTATGTTACTCTTCCGCTCAGGTGCTTTGTCGGAGGTTTTCTGCCATTGCAATGAATGGGAATACAGCGCTTTGATAGTTAATAGCTCAATGTTCTATATTAGGATTTAAACATAAACTGCAAGTAACAAAAGGGGCTCTCTGACAGAAGCATTAATGCACTGAGCTATGTACATTGCATGCTATTTGTGATCTGCGTGGTTCACCAGCTTCTTTGCATCAGGCATTTTACCCTCCTCGGCTACTTTATGATGAGTCAAAAATTGCACTAGACAAAACTCAGATCTCTCTGCAGCAGGTCCATCAATCTTCAGAGTTATCTTGGCATTTTTATGGTGGCCTGAAAATTGTTAGAAAGTTTTTATCATATTTTTTGCATGCCACTGCATCATCTTCAGGTGGGATCTTTTGATGGCTTGTGTGCTGCTCAGTCCTCCTTGTGAATTTGCTTGTTCAACCAACTCAACCATTTGGGCAGTTTGAATATTTTGTAACTCTTCGAGCATTTGCTAATGATCTTGCCTTCAATTGCAGGTTTCCAGTCTGTAAGGTATTTGGATTTGAGTGGTCAGGTGCACATACCCACATAGACAAGATGATTCTGTTTCCATTCCTCGTTGGGTTGGGGGTTGCTGGGTAAATAGATTTACAATCTGCACCACTTTTGTTTTGCAAGTTTGTGAGACCGTACTACGGATACAATTGCACAGGCAGACGTGAGTACAGGCAGAACAAACAGGTAATTGTTTGGTAGAGTTAAACTGGTGCATCTTGTACATTGTAGTTTAACAACATACCTTACCCATGTTTTCTTCTGTTGCAGGTTTCCCAGACGGCACCCCACACATTTAAACAGGGTACGTGAGTAGAAGCAGAACAGGTAATTGTTTGGTAGAGTTAAACTGTGGTGCATCTTGTACATTGTAGTATAACATACTTACCTGTGTTTTCTTCTGTTGCAGGTTTCGCAGACATTACCCCACACATTTAAACGGGTCTACGTGAGTACAAGCAGAACTGGTAATTTTTTGGTAGAGTTAAACTGTGGTGCATCTTGTACATTGTAGTATAACATACTTACCCATGTTTTCTTCTGTTGCAGGTTTTGCAGACAGTACCCCACACATTTAAATGGATGTATGTGAGTACTAGCAGAACAGGTGATTGTTTTAGTCGAGTTCCCTTTATGGTGCACATGGTATGTTGCTGTATCACAATGTGCTGTATCACACTATGCCATGACAATCTTCACTTCTATTGAAGGCTCTACGGACAGTGATACATATAAGTTTCGAAGTGCAGGGCAGAGAACAGAAATATCCAGGTAATTACACTCTACGTTTTGCCGGCAATGCCTCAGTACTACGTGACAGATTGCATTCATGAGCATAGGCGTCAACGTAAGCCATGTTTCTGTTTTTTTGCAGGTTTTGTGGCACAGCAGGTTCAAACTGGAGGGCACAGATATGTTCAAGCACAAAGCTCTAACTGTGGGAGAGTGCGGTGCTTCACCATAAAGGAAGAAATGTTGCCTTGTATTCAAGGAAGAGTGGATGAAAGAAATTGTGGAGGCTGAGACACAAAAATCATGAAGCAAGGTTTGCGTGCAACTCGGGGAACTATTTCAATACAGTCCAGACGTGGGCTTGATTTGCAAAGCATGTGCTGAAGCCAAGATTGTTGGGGACTTTTCTACAGGGAATAAATGGAGTGATGGCTGGAAATTGGATTACATGAAACGCCATCTAATTAGCAAAGTTCATGAGTCTGCCATGGTGATATTGAGAAACAGAAGTGCTGCTGCCAGGTTTGGTTATGGAGTGCGGGCAATGCTGAGAGAAACTGCCACTGACAAAGCAAATAGAATGGAAGTAGTTGAACAACAAAGATCCCTGTCTGAGGAGATAAAGATTCTAATCAACAACGTGTTGCTGGGGGGAGGAGCCTAGCACGCATCCAAGATGGTCGCGTGAGCACAGGGCTCCCCGGACCCTCGCTGCTCCTCGGAATTTATCCTGACTTTATCCTGACTTGGTTGACGGATTCTGGAAGATGAACGTTGGCTGAACCCTAAACTTTTTTCAGAAACCAAATTGGACCTGGGAGACCTGATCTACGGTGGCTTGAACTTTTGAGGCCCAACTGATGGCGGTGCCCGGTGCGAAGGTGAACTGTGGAGCCGGGGCATAGTTGAACAACAACGGCATCGGGGCTGTGCCAGCGGCCGACCCATCACTTTCGGTTTCACTTTTGGATCTCTGAGTGGCTGGACCGTGGAGTTGCTTTGTGCGGCTGGGGTTTTCACTTGGCCTTCGCTTGGCGCCTTTGCCTCCGCCTGATACCAGTGTGCCCACTGACTTTGATCCTCTCGCACCGCCATATTGCGGTCTCTGGTACGGCTCTTGTCTGCTTCGCCTGTGCCCCCTCGCCGCTTGCTCGGTGGTCCCCTTCGGCGAGCTTGGTTCAACATGGGTGGCAGGGGGGATCCCGAGAGGCGTAAGACCAAGACATCCCTACGTGGGGGACCGGTCCAGACCAACAACATGGACCGCTACACTCAAGGTAAAGGGTCCCCTGGGACGGCCAGTGTTCTCCCGGATGACGCTGGTGGTGTTCCGTCCGTTCCTCCGGATTTGTCATTGCATGACATCATGGGCGCCATTAATGGCATCAAGGAGACCATCGCCAAGCAGTACGAGGCCTTGGCCCGTAAAATCGACACGGTGGCCATTGATGTTACGCTAATCCGGGCGGATCTCTCTAAGACCAATGAGAGGGTTCAATCGCTGGATTTGCGGACGTCCACCCTTGGTACGGATGTGTCGGATCTGCAGACTGCTCTTGGCGACCTCAAGTCGGCCAACGACCTGATGGCCCGGCGGCTTGAGGACTTCGAGGGACGGGCCCGACGCAATAACATCCGCGTCATAGGTGTTCCAGAGACCTCCGACAATCGCCCGGTTGATCTTCTGGTTGAGGATCTCATCCTCAACCAGCTTTCCCCCACTGGCCTGAGTAAGTTCTTTGCTGTGGAGCGGGCCCATCGAGTCCCGGGCGGTCGGCCGCGACCGGGGGCTCCCCCGAGGCCTATTGTTGCAAAACTTTTTCACTACAGAGACAGAGACGCGATCCTGCAGGCCTCACGGGTACATGGCCCGGTCCGATATGAGAACTCATCCGTTAACTTTTTCCCGGACTTCACCCAACTTGTCCAGAAGCAGCGGATGGGCTTCCAGGGGGTGAAGCGCCGTCTCCGGGACCTGGGTCTTAAGTACTCTATGCTTTTTCCTGCTAGGCTCCGAGTGGAATACGAAGACCGGACAAACTTTTTTGACTGTCCTGCGACTGTGAGTGACTGGCTGGATTCTCTACCGGACCGGGGTGACCGGCCTGGGCCTTCTGGTGGTGCCGAGGGTGGCGGGCCTCTTTTGGAGTGACTTTTGGTCCTTGACTTTGACATTTTGTTTGGTTCAGCTGGGTTCTACTTCTTTTGTACATTTTGTTTAATTATGATCTGTGTTGGGGGCGGGCAGGGACGGGTCCCTTTCCTCCTCCGGGGTCTTTTCGTAGAATGGGGTTGCTAGGGCGACAGGCACACTGCAAGTTGGGGTGGTTTTTTGGACCGCAGGGGTGCAGGGTGGGGGGAGTTGATTTCGGGGGGGGTTGGGGGGTGGGAGGGGTTGTTTGGATTTGTGTTTTTTGTTTTCAAGGCGATGTATTGGCTCTGTTTCAGTCTCAGGTGTCGCGCTATGTGTTGGGGGACCCTTGATCTACTGGAGGGGATGGGGGGGGACGGGCTGAGATTGATGTCTTGGAACGTCAATGGATTGGGGGATCGTATCAAACGGGGTGTTGTGCTGCAATATTTGCGTCGTTTGACTCCTGATGTGGTATTCTTACAGGAGACGCATTTGGTTGGTAATGTTTGTCATGCCATGAACAGGGGGGGCTACCGACTCGTGGCCCATTCCGGTTTCACCACCGGCTCTAGAGGGGTGGGCATCCTCCTACGATCTTCACTTCCGCTAGAGATCACCAGGGTTGTCCTAGACGATAGAGGGCGTTATGCGGCCCTGACTGGGAGGTGGGAGGGACCGTCCCTCTCCTTGGTTTCGGTTTATGTTCAGACTTGGGTCGTATGCTGCTTGAGCTTCCTTACAGTCTTTTGCTTTTGGGTGGGGATTTTAATTCGGTCGTTTCGGGAGATCTGGATCGCCACCCGCCCAGGGCCCTCCCTGCGGCCCAGGCGTGGCTCGGCGGGCTCTTGGATACCCTCGGTCTGGTGGATTGTTGGAGGTTAATGCATCCGACACAGTGTCAGTACACATTTCACTCTGGGGCCCATGGGAGTCTTTCCAGATTGGATTATTTTCTTATGCCCGCGGCCCAGACTGCCCGGATTCGAGAGGTTAAGCACCTGGCCCGGGGTATCTCTGATCATTCCCCACTGTGGTTGCTTTTTGACACCGGGACGCGGTCCGCTGGGCGGATCGCCCCTATTAACCCTTGGTACTTGCGAGACCCCAAAATTCGTGATAGCCTTGTTAAGTCGATTGATCTGTATTTTCTCGAGAATGAGGGGTCGGTGTTGTCCTCAGTGTCCCTGTGGGAAGCCTTCAAAGCAGTGCTCCGCGGGCATGCCCTATCCCAGATAGTGGAGGCTAAGAGGGTTAAGAATGAGGCGGTGGTGAAGCTGGAGACTGAAGTATCAGGGCTGGAGGCAGCCTTGGAGACGGGTGTCACTCGGGACGGGCTCCACGCCCTCAGCTTGAAGCAGTTTGAATATAAGTCTCTTGTTACTGACGCTGCTAAGACCATGTATAGGGAGCAGCAGGGTAGGTTGTATGATGCCGGGGACAAGGCGGGTAAATTGATTGCTTGGTTGGACAAGAAGGAGAGAGTGAATCGTGTGGTCCCGGAGCTTCGGGTTTCGGATGGAGTGTGTGTGACTGACCCGGGTGAGATTGTGGAGTGTTTTGCTGACCACCTCCGGGCGGTGTACTCCCCGGTATCTGATAGAGATGAGGATGACTCTTGTCTCTTGCTGCGGGATATTGCCTTGCCCGGCTTATCCGTTGAGGATCGTGAGCAGATGGAGGCCTCCCTGTCTGTCGACGAGATCGCTGACGCGATTCGTTCCCTTCGCTCGGGCAAGGCTATGGGCCCCAACGCACTGCCGATTGAACTGTATAAACTACGCCCGGATAAAATCGCGCCCTTCCTCCGTCGTATGTTTCTGGAGTCGCTCGAGCGGGGTTCCCTTCCCGACGACCAGCGTCTGGCTACCATAGTTGTGATTCCCAAGGACGGTAAGCCACGAGACCGCTGTGCCTCGTATAGGACTATTTCCCTACTAAATGCCGAACCGAAAATCCTCGCCAAGGTCCTCGCTAATCGCTTGCTGAGAGTTATATGTGAACTGATACATCCGGATCAATGCGGCTTTATCCCGCATCGTAATACCGCTCTTAACTTGCGGCATCTCCATGGCGTCCTCGCTAGGGCGGAGTCCTTCTCTGAACCGGCCATATTGGTTTCTTTAGACGCCACGATGGCCTTTGATACCATCGAGTGGCCATTCCTTTGGGCCGTCTTGGTGAAGTTTGGCTTTGGGGAGGGATTTATTAGTTGGGTTAAGCTCCTCTATGCTGGACCAATGGCCCAGGTTGTAGTCAATGGGCGGGTTTCTCGGCCCTTCGTTCTCGGGAGGGGTACTAGGCAGGGGTGCCCGTTGTCCCCTCTGCTCTTTGCTCTCGCCTTGGAGCCTCTCGCTGCCTGGCTCCGCTGGGAGCCCTCGATCAGAGGGATCCGGTGGGCCCCGGGTTTCGAGGATCGGGTCTCGTTGTACGCGGATGACATTCTTCTGTACCTCACCTCGCCGCGGAACTCGCTCAATGTGCTTTCTGATGTTCTTACTTCCTTCGGGAGAAATTCGGGTTTGACAATTAACTGGTCCAAATCTTGCGTGTATCCTATCTCCGGTGGCCTTCCTCTTTTGCCGCCTCGGCTTCCGATCCAAACATCTCAATCCGGCTTTAAATACTTGGGGGTGTACGTTTCGTTGGACCCAGCGGTCCGCTACGAGCAGAATCTCCTGTCTCCCCTCCGGCGTTTGAGGGTGGATACGGTTCGGTGGTGTAAGTTGCCCTTGTCTCCACTTGGTCGCGCAGCACTGTTTAAAATGATGTCCCTTCCCAGATTTCTTTACGCACTCCAGAACTCCTTCGATATCATTCCGGCGGCCTACTTTAGGGAAGTGGAGAGTTTGCAGAGGAGACTGGTTTGGGACGGTCGTGCGCGCATCGCTTTGCCAAAGCTGACTCTTCCCTGGTATGACGGGGGCATCGCGCTTCCTGACATTAAAAGGTACTATTGGGCCTCCCAGCTGGCTGCCATTAACCATACTAGGTACGCTCCTGGTTCGAACCCGGCATATGAGATGGATAAATTCCTGCTTCCCGGCGGTAACTATAACAGAGCGCTTTACTCTCGATCTGTCGGAAGGACCCTCACGGGCCCTACTAGGATTGCGGTACGGGTGTGGAAGGCGGCGAATGTAGCTGTGGGCTGGAGTGAACGTTTAACGTGTGCTACTCCTTTATTCGCCTCAGAGCGGCTGGGAAGCCTCTGGACAACGAAAGGCTTTGAGCACTGGGATACGATCGGCATTAGCAGAGTGGGGGACCTATGGGTTAAAGGCGCGGTTAAATCCTTCGCGGCGCTTCAGAGCGAGTACGAGCTTAGTGAAAGGGAGTTCTTCCGCTATGCCCAGGTTCGGCACGCCCTGCTCTCGGTCTTTGGGGAGGGGACCACGGTCCCTGTTTCTTCGCCTCTCGAGGACCGTATACTCGACGGCCACGTCCCCGACAGTACTATCTCCCTGATTTATAAAAAACTAATAAATAATCGGGCTGATCTCTTGGTGCGACTTCGGGAGGCGTGGACGGGTGATGGGGTTGAGTTGGACGACGAGGACTGGCAGTCTGCGCTGTCCTCCCCTAAGGAGGTTGCCATCCCGGCCCGTCTCCGTCTGGTCCAGCTTAAGATTCTCCATCGTGTCTATGTGACGGGTCCCCGTTTGGTCTCGATGGGGTTTTCTGACGACGGGCTCTGTAAGCGTGGCTGCGGGCTCAGTGCCACTTTTCTCCACATCCTTTGGGAGTGCCGCGAGGTGGCGGAATATTGGCGCCAGGTGCATGATGTTATGAAACGAGTCACTGGGGTCGCTCTGCTGCCGGAGGTGCGCCGATGTGTTCTGAATGTGTGGGAGCCCAATGACTATAGCTCGGCCCAGGCTCGGTGGGCGGCCCTTGGGAACATGATCGCAAAGAGAGATATTGCGCAGCTTTGGGGTTCCCAACGGCCTCCCACCGTGTCCGTATGGAAGGAGAACATGGACTGGTGCATGTTCAGGGAGAAGACGGTGTATGTGGCTCGTGGTAAACCGGGGGCGTGGGGTAGAATCTGGGGTCAGTGGAATGTGTATCGAGGGACTATCTGTTCTCCCCCCCTGGTGGATACGTCTGAGGTTGCCTTGTCCCCCTGATCCTTGAGGGTTCCTTGCTTAATTTGTTCATCTGTGTATAGATTTGGTTTTCCCGTGGCCCCCCCCTCCCTCTCATACCCCCCTCCTTTTTATTGACCACCCCAGGGTGGTCGGGTGTGGAGTTCCTCTACTGTGGTTAGACGCCCTTTCAATGTTTTTCGCCTTGCTTTTTGTTTTTCTTCATTTTTGTTGATATTTATGTAAAAAGAGTATATCCTGACCTCCCTTTTGTGCAGGCTGATCTTCTGTAACTTAGCGGAGCCCCTGTGGGCCAGTCAATGTTCTTTTTGACCTGCTCGATCATTTTGAATACTAGCGGCCGGCCCAGGAGGTTGTAGGCCCGTGCTTGTACACTTTTTCTCTGCACAATAAAAAAATTTTAATAAAAAAAAAATAAATAAAAAAAAAACAACGTGTTGCTGGCAGTCAAGATGAATAATTCAATGTTATCTGTACAACACATCCATGACCACCTAGCTTTGTATGTGAAGATACCAGACAGCTGGAGGAGCAAGAAGTATGCCTTTGAGTTCCTTGAGGCCATCAATAGCAATATACACTGTGAAGCTATGGCAAAACTTCGTAACGCCTTGTATCATACATTGATAATTGATGAGAGCACAGATATTTCTGTTACAAAAATGCTCATCCTGTAGTTCAAGTTCCAACCTGCAACATCAACAGAGCACAAAACACTGTTTGGGGGCATAGTGAAGCTGAATAGTTGTAATGCTGAGATTATCACTAAGAATGGGTGAAATTTGCGAAATTGCCTTTTGCAAAATTTCGCGAAACGGCAAAAAATCTCCGCGATCACGTGAAATTTTGCGTACTCGCGGAGATTTTGTGCTGATTAATGTATTACTGAATTTGACCTTCAACTCGGGCACCTGCTTTATTTATATCTGTAAGGACTTCCTGTTGAGGTTTAATTTTTGTGACAGGAGCATCGTGCCAGAAGGAATCCTGCCCTGCATATTTATCTAATAAGATGCCACCGTTTTGTGCAATACCTCTACTCAACTGGAGTAGTTTCTACTGGCTAATCAGTAAGTGCTACCTCGGTGGGTAAATGTATAGTGCTTTTTCTACACTACAGCTGCGTAAAGGGCCAGAAGAGTTGTCTCCAGCAACCATGTGTGTCTGTAACTTTTGCCAACGCGCCGATGGGTGCCGGGTCCCTCGAGTGAGCTGTCCATCATAGTGGGGAAAGGGCGGGAAGACGTTGCACACTGCTGGTGTGTGGGCTGGGGCCAAACGGGCGGGGCTTCTATGCAGTTCACATGCCTCTTGTTTATAAAGGGTCAGCGACCGACCAGATGAGGAGACAGAACCTCCTGGTGTCAGGAACTACACAGGGATTGCGCTCGAGAAACTCATCATGGATGCACAGACCTCCATCAAGGATTACAGCAAATTGTTGACGGTAGATATGGGGAGAAAGCACACCTGCCTAGCCTCCACCGTGCTCACGAATCTTTTGTGCCGTTTAATGCGTGACTGAATTTGACCTTAAACTCTGGCACCTGCTTTATTTATTTCTGTAAGTGCTTCCTGTTGAGGTTTAATGACAGGAGCATCGTGCCAGAATGAATCATGCCCTGCATATTTCCTTCCGCCGCGGATCGCCCACCCTTAGTTATCACTACTTCTGTGAAAGACTTCTACACTGCCAATGAACTCGACCTCATGAAAATGGTCATGTTCACATCTGATGGTGTGTCTGTGATGCAGGGTAAGAATAATGGTGTTGCTTCTTGCCTTAAACAATCCATTCCTCATCTAGTTGAGCAGCATTGTGTCACCCATCGAGAAGATTTGGGAGTTGATTATGCCTGGAAGAGGGTACCAATGATTAAAGAGATTGAGACATTATTGAGGACTGTCTACACCGTGTTCTCAAGATCTCCTGCAAGGAAGTCCAAGCTGGATGATATTGCATTAGTCACTGAATGTGAAGTGGTCTCTTTTCGACCACTGAATGAAGTCCGGTGGCTTTCAAGGCATTTTGCCGTTGGTGCACTCATTCGTAATTACGAGGCTGTTCTTAAGAACTTTGAGCATGAGAAAGTTGAGGAGAATGATCCAGTTGCTAAATATTGTCTCAAAAAGCTATCAGACTCCAACTACCATATTTCCCTTGCAGTACTTAATGACATTCGGGGTGAATTTGCATCCTTGTGCAAACTATTCCAAAAAAGGTCTTTGACTACTGTTGAAGCTGTACAGTATGCAAGAGCATAGATTGGCTAAATTAAGGAACAATATTTGGGGGACACTGTCTTTTGGAGCAGCAATGTAAGAGATCTGATGGTGTTGTACAAGGAAAGGCACAAGTTTGACAGTGGACCTATTTTGTCTTTTGTTTCCCTTCTTTGTGAGCATATGCAAAAAGGTATCCCTGAAGATGAACAGAAAGAATGGGCAACTTTTGAATTCCAGGCAATAGTAGCACAATCACATTATGATTTTGGGACTGAGAATGTACAAAGACTTGTAGAAAAGTTTAAAAATGTCTTGGTCCTGTGTGATTGTGAAACACTGGAAGTTGCTGTTCGACAATACAGAGAATATAAATATGTGGTGGCAGAACATGTAAAGGGTGGGTTATTGACCACCTTTCAAGACATGGTGAATTTACCTATATGCAATGCTGCTCAGTATAGTGTGGTGTCCCAGCTTGTTGATGTCTGCGCAACATTTCAAGCATCTAGTGCAGATTGTGAATGAGGACTCAGCCTCATGAATACTATCAAGACTAAATTGAGAAATAGACTAGAGCAGAAACATTTGGATATGCTGATGAGGACAAAAGCCTACCTCCTGAATTGGAAAGTTGACCTCAATAGAGTTTATCAGCACTGGAAAAATGGCAAGGATCGCCGTGAGAAGCAACCTTGTCACCCATCTAGTGATGCCACTTGACTTGTCTGAACGGCCCTTTCCCACAGTCCACGTTTGCCTGGATGTCAGACTTTTACAAACTATCCCTGGTGGGATAGCCCAACATTACTCAGTAGCTTTCACATCAACTTGTAAATATGTTAAGTAATTTTGTAACTTATTGTCTATATGTGATCTTGTATAGGCTCTCAACATTTCCCCACCCAATGAACAGTGCTCCAGTTAAGAATATTTAGTAAAATCTTATGATGGTACCACCGATGGAGTCTTGTCCTTTTCTAAACCTGAAGTGTACTTGCACGTATAACCAATTCATGTCATGGCGTGCTTATCCAAATTTCAAACCTGCCTTAAGACCCTTAACGTGGCGCTGTATGTGTGGAAATGCACCATCTTTTCACTTTTTTGAGGAAAAGCTTGAAGTGATATTTGGTGCTGCACACATGCTCTGTCTGGTTCCTAGTACACATAGCCATGGTTGCAGCACACAGAGACCCTCCACTGCTGCACACAGAGGAAAAAAATTAGAGGGAACATTGGTGGGCACTATTTGACAATACCTCCACTTTTTCAGCAAATTTCAATGATAATAAGTAAGCAAACCAGGTGGTGCGATCCCTTACTAGAAAACATGAGGCCTGGGTGGTGAACTTCGCTCCATTCGCGGAGTTTGCAGAGTTTTCTGCACTCCGCACTCTGCGGTGCTCGCGGAGTGCATAAAACTCTGCTTCGCGATGTGCAGCCAAGTTTTTTCCCCACTCGCGATTGCAAACGATAAGTTCGCGAGCACGAACGGTAAGTTCGCGAGTGCAAGCTACCGCTCGGGAAGATTTTCTACCCGAGCAGCAGGAACACCAGCACAAACTCTGCGAACTACGCCCAGGCCTAGAAAACATCACTTGTCAATTACATAAAAAACATCTATAAGTTCACCATTTCACCCTCCCATCCATCTGATGATGTCCACCTTCTCACATTTGGATTTTATCAACCATTCATTCTGTAATCCATCATTCTCTCTTTCAGCAGGGTTTCCCGTCAACAAACAATCAATCCATCCTTTCACACTCAGGGGCTGATTATGATGCCGGTAGGACGCACGTCCGACAGGCTGCGTAGTGGAAGTGGGACAGCCCGACAAGGAGACGGATGGTCAGCTTCCCTGATAATGATATGACGGCCGTGATGGCAGTGCAATCCCATATTTTTTTCGTTGTGGACTGTGCTTCCGCTCACAGCACAAGACGCAATGGAAAAAAAGCAGAGTTTAAACATCCCTGCACCGTGTTGCCTGCCACACAGTGCATGGATGTTTAGGGGGGAACCAAAGGTGACCGCCAGGTCCCATAGCGGATGGCCAGGCATGAAAGAGTGTCCCATTAGGGGCCCGGAAAGTCACTTTTACCCTCCCCTTGTACCCAGGAGCCCTCAAGACAAACCAATGGTCAGTTGCCTGACATCCTGCTCGATCTATACCAATACAGCAATTTTTAATATTTTGGTGCAGTGTTTTCCTGCTCAGCCGTGATCATACATATATTCTATTGCATATTCTAAAACATTATCTCCCCTCTCTCTCAAACACTTATCTAATCTACGTACCCGAAAAAAATATTTTGATTTTAAATTCCCCCAGAGGGGGTTCAATCTGAGACCCCACAGAAGGACTAGTGTGTCAGGGTATAAATCCTCTACCCCCTTCTAGATATTTTTTCAATAATTTTCCAGTCTCAGGACCAAGTCCCCCCCGAGTACTATAATGGCACATACAACATTTTTCCTCATGTTAAATCAGATTTTCAAACCCACAAGCGTTCTGCAGGAACAGAGAGCCAAAATGCCCATTGGGCCATTTCTTCATTCAGGAGTCCAGAAGGAGTTTAACAGCAACAGATATCTATAAATATCGAAACTTAAATAAAAAAATGGCTCCACAGAATTTTGCAAAATTACAAAAAGCATACTTGCTAAGTTCAGATCTAGCATAATAGAAAATGTATTGTAATTCTGTTCAACAGTTTTGCATGTACATTGTAGCCTCATGTAAAATTCACAATGGAAATTGCATGTGTAAAATGACTTGTAGAAATATCCCTTTTTTCTTGGTCCTCGCGTCAAAAGATTTCCTGGAAATGTACCAGGTAGGAGCTTAAATAGATGGAGATTTTCGAGAAACGTTTCCTGGCTATTCGTCATACAGGGCCAAAGTTATTAAGAAAAATAAAGAAACCCTCCTCCAATGGAAAGTGTGGCCAAACTATACAAATGTAGACATAGAAACCTTCACTGGGCAAAAGCAACAAAAGAATCCAGCCAGTAAGGAACCTTCGGTGGCACAAGTTTTGAAATTCTCTCACTTGGAGCTTTCCCGCCAAAAGACAATAGTTTCACTAGGGCATGGTGCGATGGCTATCTGAATTTATGAATGCCTTTCTCAGCCACAGCATTCTGCCTTGCCCCACTAAGAGTCCAAAGGTAAAACTTCAGAACTGGTTGAGCCTGATTTGTATATTCAACCCGCACTCCATCGGGGTTGGCCATAGGTTTTGCCTAGCTACTGGTCAAGTTTCTGTCTTTAGTTGGTGCTTAACGTTTTTTATCACTATTTTTATCTGAACCTTTAAAATGTATGTCTCCTGTTCCTCTTATTCGATTTGTGCCCTTTTAGTAGTGTTTTGTTTATCAAAATATTACATTTGTTACATATTTTTATACTTTAGGATGGGATTTTTATTATTAAAGGGTCGATTCCGATCCGGGTCGGAGAGCTCTCCGAGAGCTGTTCGTAGCCTTACCGTGCGACCGACACGTACCCGTAGCCGGTCCGTCCTGTAGATGAAGTACGATGCGCATAACTGCCAAAAACATGACTGACACGTAGGAAGTGATTCAAGCTTCATTCTCCGTCTGAGCCGTAACTCCTAACGCCGAACCGAGTCGCCCGGAAGCAGTATCCATAGCAGTTTCCGCCCTGACAAGTACGATGCGTACTTCCTACGCGCCGGATGGGTCTCCACGTAAGGCACGTCACAGTATCCGGAAAACAAGCATCTCAGCTACGATTCGCGCCACAACTCAATCCACGGCTACGAGACGGACCAGCTTGCAGCGGGTACGAGACGGAGCAACAAGCAGCGTGTATGACACGAACACATCATGAATCCCATCGCGCAGGTCATACCAGTACTCTACGTCTATGACCGGATCAGGAACCGGCGCAGACGGTAAGTCAGACACCTACCACACAAACAAATGACACGTACCCACAAAATGGTACACACACATAGGGGATCCACATCCTGGCCACTAACAACAGCCCACCATAGGGGTTGCATGGCCAGCACCACTACCACCCCCAATCATAGGTATTATATTGCCCATCACCCCTGCCACCCCCACTCATAGGGCTTATGTTGCCCATCACCCCTGCCACCCCACCCATAGGGGACCTGTTGCCCATCACCCCTGGCACCCCCACTCATAGGGGACCTGTTGCCTATCACCCCTACCACCCCCACTCATAGGGGACCTGTTGCCCATCACCCCTGCCACCCCCACTCATAGGGGACCTGTTGCCCATCACCCCTGCCACCCCCACTCATAGGGCTTATGTTGCCCATCACCCCTGGCACCCCCACTCATAGGGGAACTGTTGCCCATCACCCCTGCCACCCCCACTCATAGGGCTTCTGTTGCACATCACCCCTGCCACCCCCACTCACAGGATGGGTGATGCGCCACACATCCATCATACTCCAACATTAGGTATGTCAGCAAAATACATCCCCCCTAACATCATGACAACAGTGTGTAGTCTGTGACAAATGCCCACAACAGTGAGTATGACTTTGAACATACAAAGTAACTAACAGCATATGTGTGACCAACAAATGAGTGTGCCCTACACAAGGCAAGCATCACTGTAGCACTGTGTCAATGTAAAAAGAACACCCTCTCACTGTGTAGAACAAAAGTTGAGTGTGGGCTTCCAAACTGCAGAAAATGTCGACTATTTTGGTGATGGGGTCTAAACCCCCTCTCATCACAGTGAACAAAAGGTAAGTGTCTTCATAGTCAAAGCTGCAAATAACAAACAGCATGTATGATTCCCGGTCCCAACACATCAGACACTCCTGGGGCAAAGTAGTGGTTGTGTCCCATACCCACAGAGATGTGGTGAGGCTATCAGTGCTGTGAAAACATAACATACTCTCGGCTATGTGCATACAAGCCCCACCCATGGGGGCTGACAATGCATACCGTGTACAATGACACAAGAGCAGAAGTGACCATCACAAAGCATACACACATCTCGAAAATAGACACACACATCAAAACAACCTGTGGAGACTGTAGGTGTCAGGTCACAAACTCCAATTCCATGCCAGCAATGGCACCTTACAACCAGGATGAATGTCCACAATGATGTGATATGACTTACAGGGACAGCAGGGCAAATCACAGAAACAGCATCCAGACAATGGCCCACAACAGCAATACCAATGCACTGATGCAGATGCACAAACACAAACAGGCAGCCTCACACTGCACATCTGACACAACATGTGTGTGTTTGTCTCAGTATCCCCAGGTAACTACACAACACATGAGGGGGGCTGAACCACAGTGACACAGATGTGGACACAGTGCCATACAAAAGTAAACCGTCATTGGGACACACTTAGTGGGCAATCAGGCATTGTGAGATGAGAGGGAGTACAACAGACACATGTGACACAAGCTGGAATGAACACCAACTAACACAGCAAGAGACTGACACACAACAGCACTACCTCCAGGGACCAGACATTGGGGTGACACAAGCATGCATGACACCTCCACTGTGATGACAAAGATAGATGTCGTACAAACTGGGAAACCCAGATGTGTCCTGTGCCACAAACGTACATCACACATACACAAACACAAATCACTCAGCATAGCCAATCATCCATGGACAAACGGGAAATAGGGGCCCATCCATGCAAACATTTACATCAGTCCACCCTCAACACCACACACCCTGAACTGCAACAATGTGCATCTGTGAAACACACATGGACAGGTGACATTGCACATGCACCCATGACAAACACAGGAATGTTGGGAGGAACTAAGGTGCACAGACTCATCACACAAGGACAGTTTACAACCCTGGTGAATGACAGACATACTGCACAGTATGCGGTACATGCCCATGACGTCAAAGCTCACGTAACCTTCAGAATACCTGCCACAGTCCCAGGGCAATGCAGAACCCAAGGAGAACCACACGGCACACATGCTGACACCTGCAAACATTTCAGCCCTGAACCCAACAAGTGGGAGCAGTCACACACACACCTACACATGTCCCAATCACTGAAAGGTACCACCTAGTGACAACTACATGATATTGCGAACAAACAAGTGCCTTGGGGACCCCTGACTGTGTCCCATCTGCGTCTAACAACATCATCACCACTCAGAACTGACACATCCCAATGATAAAACACCAATTAACAGTAGTGTGTCATGCACCCACACATCTGGTAGCCCATGGCAAAGTTGTGGGATGAACACACTACCACTCAGCAAGCATCAACAACAGGAACATATCAAGGAAACACTGCCTAGGTATGAATAGGGATGTGGACGCACACACTAATGCTCATACAACACACACCATGGGCCCATGCCATTTCACGGCACAACACACTTACTTGAGAGGACCCAACTCCTGTGGAAGCCCAGCTGTGCCAAACATAGTCACAGCACGTCTCAGTCATATCATCAGAACACTTGGTCAGTCAGCCATCAGTTACCACACAATGAAGGCTCTGGTCACAACAGCCTGGGTACGGAAGTCTTTCCTAAGTCATCTGCACATACTCAAAACATGTACAGCAAGTTGCACAGAGGACCCAGTTGCTCCTATACCAATGATGCCCACACCTGTAAGTCCAGTGGTAACGTGCACAAAGTCTGTGAAAAAGACAAATTGGACAATGGGAAGCACTTCATATGTGCTTGGGTGCAAGCCAGATATGTGAACATGCAAATTAAATGTTCACAGAGATGTCCACAAATAGTTGATCATGACACACCCAGGTAGCTGCAAAGGATGACATGGATACCGACCAGAATAGGATACATATCTCATGGACCACATGGAGTACCTCACATCAACACCTCAGTATTCAACATTGGAAACCAAGGATTACAGGTGCAAGGGCATGTTAAACATCATCAACCTAATGTACAGCTAAATCAAGTTCACAGGGATAAAGAAAAAATCTTTATTCAGCATATTAAAAGTTAAACGTCCGTTCAAACAAAAGGCCAATGGCCAGTCCATTATCAAATGCCAAGGAGTGAACTAGAGTGACAACTGTCACACGTTGCTTGCCTGCACTGCTAAGGACAGGGGACATCCCCTCGGAGGGGCATACATGGGGGCAGACCAGGCACCGCAGGGACAGGATCAGGGCGCAGCAGGAGGCAGTGAAGAGGTGGTGGATGCAGGCGAGACACTTGCAACTGCAGTGGAGCTGACTGAAATGGTGGGTGCAGTCACAACTGTGGGGCACAAGTCAGATGGGGTGGGTGCTGGCACAACTTCAGTGGGCAGGTCAGATGGAGTGGATTGGGTCCCCACTGCAGTGCCCAAGTCAGACGGGGTGGTCGTGAACTCCACTGCAGTGCCTAAATCCATGTGAGCGGAATGGGGTGCAGGTGAGGTCGGCAGGACAGAGGGGGGGACATGGTCCCCACATCAGTGGCACTAACCGTCTGACCAGGTGTGGAGGAGCAAGTGGTGGGGGAGGGCCTCAGCATTTTGGGGATGGTGTATCTGTGGGTGTGGGAACCCGGGGCAGGGAGTGGCAGGGGAACCTCTGGAGTGGTGGCCTGTGGGATGGAGGATGGAGACTTCACCTTGGAGCTGCGTGGCGGCGGTGGGGTCTTGCTCTTCCGGCTCCGGGGGGACTTGCGGGTGGGGGTCTCAGTCTGACTGCGCCTGGGGGAGGGTGTCCGGGTGTGAAGGGCACTCCCCTCTGTGTGTGGGGACTTCCTCTTCCCCTTGTAATCTGGATCTGCTGGGTCAGTGGGGAAGAGGCCAAGGTCACAGAGGAAGAGCTTCTGTGGAGATGGGGTTGCAGGTGAGGCAAGGGAAGGGGGCTGGGAAGGAGAGGTTTCGGAGGACTACGGAGTGGTTGTGGATGACTGTGTGTGTGTCAGCAAACCATCCCCTGTGAGTGTGGTATCAGTCCCCTGCGCTTGCTTGTGTGCACGTCTAGACCTTTGTTTGGGTGTTTGTGTGCTGTCCGTGTCTGTGGCTTTGTGAGAATGTGCAGGTGTGTGTGTTCTTGGGACAGGTAGGCTGCTAGGAATCGTGGGTGGTGCAGGGGTAGGAGGGGTACGGGACTGTTGGAGGAGGGACACTGCTGCCATCAGGGAGGAGGCCACGGACTGATTGGTCCTCTGTAGGGCAGACATACCAGAGGAAATGCCCTCCATGAACGACACCAGTTGTGTCAACAGACTTGTATGTGCATGGAGGACCTTCAGCATCAACGTCTGCCCTACATGGATCTGTCTAAGTAAGTCCACAGACTCCTTACTCAGGGCAGCAGGGGCACAGGGGCAGGGGGTGCGGTGCCTGGCACAAAGGAGACATGCTCCCGAACACGGGAGTCTCCATGGACCTCTGGGATGGGAGCCGATGAGAGGGTGGTGATGGTGGTGGTGGAGGCGATGGCGGGGACAGCCTCATTAGCTGGGGTTTGGTGGCTGCTGACACCCGCCTCCACAAGGGAGTCATCCTCAGAGCTGCTGTGGCCCTCAGCTGGGGGGATGGTGCTGACGACTCCTCGGTGTGGCTCCACTTGCCCTCCGTGCCACTGGGTCCCCCCCCCCCGACTCCTCTCCTTCTGTCCTGTCAGGCTCTGTGGCTCCTCCTGGTCCATAGAGCTGTCCCCTCCTGTGGCCGTGGATGTATCTGGATAGGAATAGGAAGTAAGAGAACAACATCAGTCACCTGCACTGACTGCACACACCACAGTGAGTACGTCACATCACAGGGCAAGCCCTGGCATCATCAGATGAACATTGCTCAAAGTGCCAACACTGTTTAGAATAAGCCAATTGTCATTCTCAACATCAACCATGGCACACATATCCCTCCTTGACTTGCACACATATGTCTGTTGCATTTTGGATGCTAATTCCCCAATGGCCCGACATGCACCACCCACACATTAGTTGGACATGCAAGTGAGTATGTCAATATACACACAGAACATCTCTTGCTACTGACTCAGTACAGGTGTCCGGATGAAGGGATGGGCAGAGACTCATTTCACATGCTTGTGATGCATGCCAGCAACACACACTATGATGTGCAATGCCACTATGGGGTGCATGGTGCACACTTTAATACAATGCAAGTTCACTCATAGCAAGTTAAATGCCATGGCACTGGCATGCCCTGACAGTCAGTCAACACTGTCTTCTGTCACAGGGGCAGGGCATCCAGACAACAACAGTATGCACTGTTTCACAATCATAGCTCAGGGGTAAAGCTAACTCTGCAGATGACAAGTGCACTTGCCCATCCCCTGCAAACAACATATCCAGGACCCAGAAGACCCCACATCATGCAAATAAGACATATGAGTCTCTGCAAACACAACTCCCTGTACATTAACACATCACAGTCTGCCCTGCATGTAAGGACACAGTTGCATACACCATTGTGCGCTGTCAGATGATCACACACCTATATATCACACAGGTCTTGTCTCTCACAGTCACATTGCAGATGTCCTGCTGACCCTCTAAATCATGGACACCCCAGTTGTATGTAATAACAAGCCACACCATAATGACACAGAGGCAGACACGTGAAGGCACATGTCACGAAGCACAACCTGTAATTTGATACACAGGAGTGGGATTACAGAGTGTTTCTAAATGCCCTTGAAGAGGCATGACTGCCCAGGTCTACGTGAAACAGTGTTTGGCCCTGGACAGTAGTCAGGTGGATAAGCAAGTGTGACATACTTGATATACATACTCCTGAGGCCACACAATTGGAGTCCCCTGCTGCATGGGTTTGTTTGGAATACCCCAGCCACATGTGGTGAGTCAGACCAGCAATTGGAACACATCTCAAGGGCACACACAGATCACATGTCAGATCTCAGGCATTGGGCAAACAATTGAACCACCCATGAAACACACAACAGAGTCACGGGAACAGATGCTGTCCGGTAGCTGAAACATAGCTGACTGCAGGGACACAGTGCCCTAGTGACACAAGCAACCGACTGTAGGGGCCACACCTGTGGAACAGATGAGTAGGGTGCATCACACAATTGAGGGACCTGAGTATTGGACTACAAGACCTACGTAATGTGAAAATGTGACCAGGCCAAAAGACTGCAATTAGCATGTCAGACATAGTACACAGATTAGGCAAGGACTTACCCCCTTCGTGCTGCTGTCTGGCCTTCAGCTGCCTATCCAGGTCCGGGAAGACCACCGCCAGGATCCAGAGCATGTGGGGGGTCAGGGTCAGGTGTCCGCCCCTCCTGCGTGGAGGTGTCAGTTTCAGCTGGACTCTAGCCATCCTCCGGGTCCACCCCCGAAGGTCCTGCCACCTCTACTGGCAGTTGCGGATCCGGCGCTTGTAGACCCCACCGAACGAACTGCCTGGGCGATGGTCAGTAATATCTCCTGCTTCTGGTGGGCATCAACCTGTGAGGAGGACAAATGTACATTAACACACATGTCCCATATTTTTGCTGCACACATTTGGAGATACATGTCATTATCACAAAGGGAAATGAGTTACACAGGTAGTGCAACCATGGGAAAGGACAAATCACCTGCATGTCTGACATGTTAACAATGCCTGGGAAGTTTAAGCTTTCACTAATGCACTTTAGCAGCAGGACACCTGTTCATTAAATGTACCTACACACTTTGGGGGATGAAAGTAGTCAGTGAGAACGCTTGCCACTGGTATACACACTGCTAGTACTGCTAGTCAAACAACATGCACAATTAGGAAGGCAGTGGACTGCACACTCACCTGCTCCCCTTGTTTCCTATACAGCTTGCTGTACTGTGGAAGGAGCCCGTCCAGCAGGGCCTGGTTCTCCTCCTCAGTGAAGGCTGGGGCCCTCTCCAGAGTACGTGCCATAGCAGGAGCCAGAGGATGCAGAGACAGCAGCAGTGATAGCAGGGATGTGGTCCAGTAGCATGTAGTGCAGGCAAGTGAGCTCCCTGGGGGCCAGCCAGCCTTATATCTGTGCTGCAGAGGCAGAATCTGTGCCATGTGTCCCTAGTGATAGATCCAACACGGTTGCATTCTATGAATCTGGCCAATCCATGGAAAAGTAAGACTCGTACACGCCTTCCGCATTGTTCAAATCTTCACCTTCATGAAACACTAGTAATTATAACATTGTTGTAGGCATCCAACTGAATTTCCAGCGCACAACGCATACAAGTTTTGAATCCGCATCCGTCTCCATGACATTCCAGAGCCAATGGGTGCGCCCGGCTCGGTCAACTGACTGTACAACGCGTATTTTGAAAATACACATGCACCCATCTCCATACGATTCAATGGCCAAGGCGTATGCCTGTCTCGGACCATGCCTGCCCGACGCATATGCATGATAGTCACCCGCATTGGACCTCATTGCAGTCAATGGCAAAGTGTACACACGGCTCGGTCATGAACCGTGCTATGCGTACGCATCGTCACCCGCGGAGGACCTCATTGCATTCAATGGCAAAGCGTACGCACAGCTCGGTCATGAACCGTGCAATGCGTACGCATTGTCACCCACGTCGGACCTCATTGGTGTGACTATTCGACGGATTCAACACACAATTACTTGCTGGTTACACCTGTGCACACCTACCACACTACAGCATTGGCCACACAGTGTCCCATGACATGTAAGGCTGCATTCCCTGGGTGTTTGGGGGTGGCCACATTTGGTTTGTTGGGTGGCACTTTTGTGCAGCCACTTCCAGGCTGTGCACGTGTACATGGGGGCAGAATCCTTTGTGTGTGGTGCACATTACCACTGTGCTGTGCAAATGTACAGTAATGGGCATGAGTCACGGATACAGTTTCATTTTAGATATGTTTGGGCCATGTCACATACACCCTGAGTCCTGCGGGGTGATGGCATGTACGTCACAGTGAGACCTGTAGCCACAATACTGATGTGCACCCACAGTCTGTGTGCATGTTGTGTCTCAGATGTGTCTGATCAAATGTGCCCAATGGGTGACAGTCTCCACATCCATGTGGTATGTGCGTCAACCTTGATGGTGTGTGTGTGTCTAAGAGATGTGCATGTAGGGCCTGCAGGGACAACAGTGGCCACTACCTGTGGGACTCACGCTTGCCTTGTGGTGTGTACGTGATACACTATGTCCATGCCAGTGTCGATGTGGCAATACAGGGACCCTGTGTTTCTGCATGGCAAAGATCTGTAATACCTGGGAGACATCAGGCCTCACTTGTCACTGTGGTGTGTGTTTGTAACATCACAACAGTACATAGGTCGAGTGACACAGCCAGATGATTGGCCATTGCACTACATGGGACTCATGTGGACATGTGGAATTGAGATGTGTGGTGATGGTCATGTAGGTGACATATGTGTCCATTCCCAACAGCACCCACATCAGTACATTGTGTAATGTCATGATCTATCATGTAATATTGAGCCTGGTCATCGCCACATGGGTGGATGAACCGACAATCTTCCTTTGTTCATCTCTGTTCTGCAGGGCACCAGCTGTCCATCGACCGTTCCCAGACCTTGCAACCAAGCAGGAACGCGACTGCATCAGACGGTACCGCTTCACCAGACCACTGATTGAGGAGTTGGCAGAGCAGTTGGTGCCACATCTGCTACCTGGCCGGACATACCTTGCTACCGGTACCTTCGAGTACACTGTGGCTACTGCTGGTGGTATGTTGCAAACTATGTTTAGTCGGGTGCTACGCGATGTCTTGGAGGGGATGTTGCATTTCCTAGATCTGTACATCAAGTTCCCGAGCTCAGCTGAACTCCCTGAAATAAAAGATGCCTTTTATACACTGGGGAGGATGCAGAACTTCATCGGATCTATTGATGGGACACATGTGGCCCTGATACCACCACAGGCACATTAGCAGGTATACCGGAACAGGAAACATTTCCACTCGATCAATGCTCTGGTGGTATGTCTTGCAGACATGTCTATCACACATGTGTGTGCACGGTTCCCTGGTTCTGCGCACAATGCCTACATAACGAGGAGTAGTCGCACTGCAACGCTGATGTCACAGATGCCAGCTCAGCATGCCTGGCTTGTCGGTGTGTACTGACTGTTCATCATTGTGTGTGTTTGTCAATGTTGTATTCCACACTCCTACAAAACTCAGCTACTTGTTCATTTTTGTGTGTGTAGGTGACTCTGGATACCCCAACATGCCATGGTTGCTGACACCCCTCAGGAACCCTGTGACACCAGCCGATATGCACTACAATGAGGCACATGGTCGGAGCAGGAGGGTGATTGAGCGGACATTCGTCCTCCTGAAAAGCCGCTTTCGCTGCATGGACAAGACCGGAGGGGCCCTCCCATGTGAACCTGCAAAGGTGTGCAAAATAATCCTTGTATGCTGCATGCTACACAACATGGCAGTGCGGAAGAAGGTGCCTCTCATCCAGGATGACGATGACGATGACCAACCCCCGGCACCTGTGGAGGATCCCGGCCTGGGCTTAGATGCCAGTGATGATGAGGGTGACGTCCGCTCACAGCTCATCAACAACGTCTTCACCTGAATGTGAGTTTCCAGCGTTGTTATGTCAATGTATGGAGTTAGCCTGGAATGTGTTGTGGCTGCTCTGTTGCTGTATGAGTGTGTCTGTGTGCCACTTGACTGGATGCATGCAGTGATGTGTCCATTCAGGTGGTGTGTACTCCACAATCGGGTAGTACTGCTAACTTGTTTTTGTGTAGGTTTCTTGCGACCTGTTTTGTGCATGTGTATTGCATTTCTGTCCTGTTCTGCTGTGCTTTTGACTGTGTCTTGTGTCTGTCCTTCAAAGGGTAATTTGCCTGTTGTATGTTCAACACTGACCCCCAACACCCAGAATCCGACACCAGTGTGGGAGTAGTCAATTGACATCAAGTGATGTGCCACACACCCCTGGACTTCAATTCTCAGACACTCTGTGACCGTGTGTCCACCGTAACGTACAATTGCCTTGAATAAACATGTTGCTGATGTGTAATGAACCTGTGCTATGCTTTGTTAGGTGCGTTGTCTGTCTTCCCATATCTGAATGACATTTGCTTACCTCACCTGTGGACTTGTTACCACTGACTGTGGATAGGTGTTGTTGTTGTGCATACCTATCTGTTTAAAATCAACATCATTGTGTGGGATGAGTAACATGGTCATGGTGAGTATGGGTTGTGGTGCCATAGTGGTGTGTCTCCCTCACATGTGTCACATCACCATGACTCACCTAACGTTGGTCACATTGTTGCAGTATTTGGCATGCACTGTGTTGTGTAGCAGATCGACATATCCATGACACATGACAATTTGGAATCACAACAGAGGCAAGTATGGTGTACTGGTGAGTTTATTTTGGAACATGTGTGAGGAAAGTGCACAGGATGGTGGGTGCTGTACATTGGTTTTGGAATCCAAAATTCACATTAGAGTTGGAAGTGCTGGTAGATGAAATGTCCAGAGTAAAGTCCACAGTCATCTGCTACATTGGCCCACCATGAACCCTCCATGTCATGTGGGCGAGTTGTGTGCGATTGAACAAGGTGAACGGGTTGCGCACAAAGAACATTGTCCAGGACAGGTTTAGAGGCCCTGGGGGATGTGCTGGGACATCTGCCTCTCACCTGTCCTTCTTTGGACTACCCCTCTTCTTCTGGGGGGGGGATCCTCAGGTGTAGGCCTCTGCGGTGCAAGGGACTCTCCGCCAGAGTCCTCCTCCCTCCCTGTGGCACTGGCAGATGGTGTTGCAACAGATGTTGTGGCCACACAGGGAGGTGTGGACAGGTTTGTGTTGATCTGGCTATTTCCTCCGGTGCTATCCTGGTAGGCATCTATGATGCGTGCCAGTTGGGGGTCATCATGAAGTCCAGACCCTTCTGCAAGGCGCGCCCTCTGCCTCCCACCTCTCCCAGCACCCCTATCCACATGGGCAGGACCAGGGGCAGGACGCACAGGTGACACTGGGACCCCTTGGGTGGTGTTGCTGGTGGTGTTTGCTGTAGCTTCCAGGGGGTCCTGTGTCCCTGTGCTGTGGGTGTTCAGTGGCCTTCATCTGTCCGTGTTGGCGGGGGTGCCCGGTCGGGTTCCAGATGCTGGAGGCATGGGTACAGGGGGTGCAGATGTTGATGCTGCTGGTGCTGCATGATGACTCACACCGGAGGGGCCAGGTTGGTCGTCGTCATCCAAAGAGGGCAGAGACAGTGTCAAACCAGAGAGCTCAGTGTCCACCAGAGTCTGGGCCTGGGAATCCTCTTCATTTGGTGCTGGGTCCCCAGCATCACCTGTGTTTGGAAGAGACACACAATGTGAGTTATGTTTCTACATGCAACAATGGTTCACAAACATGACGTTTTCTACTGTACGAAAAGATGCCTGCCTGTACACTGCTTTTTCCCAGCTTGTCATGACAGAGTTTGATATTGTTATTGCCCTTGTCCCAGCATGGCCTTGTGCTCCCCACAACAGAGCCCAGTGTCAAACATACTGTCAGTCCCTTCCCACTCCCTGTGAGGCAAGCATGGTTCAGTGTATGCTTGCTGGGCCATTTGGGTGGGTGTAGATTGTCTGTGACTGCGACTCCCATCATACTGTTGGCTACACCCCCCCTTCCCAGCATGCCAATACTTCCTCCCTCTTGACTCTGCTTCCCGGTGAGAAGATGGCTGACTGTAAAATCCTGGTGTTTGTTTGGATACAAGTCCAAAGAGAGCCCCTGTGCTTCACACAGCAGCACCCAGTACGGGGTGTCTGTTGATGATGTTTCACAGAGGTGTGGGTCAATGTATTCTACCCGGTGAGTTGTGTGGCGCTTGGGTTGAGGGGGGTGTGTCTCCACATGCTGGTAAGTATGGTCAGAGCTGTCAGTCCTCCTTCCCACCTGGCCAGACATCCCACCATGAAACGTGCTTCCATTGGAGGGCGTGCAAGTTGTCTTTCAGGATGTCAGTCAGTGGTGTCCTGCTTCTGATTTGCGCACATGCCCTAGCAGGGCCTTGTGCTCCCCACAGCAGGACCCAGTGTCAGCCATCTTGTCAGTCATTTTCCACTCCCTGTGATGTGGGCATGTTTCAGAGAGGTCTTGATGGGCCAATTTTGAGGGGGAGCATTATCTGTGACTACAAACCCCATCATGCTTTTGGATACACTCACTTCACCTGCATCCCCACAATTCCTTCCTGTCAGTCAGCTGCACTGTGAGGTAGTGTGTTTGTGGTGGCAAACTGTTTGGCAGTGTCTATTTAAAATTGTGCCACTGCCTTGCTCTATTTGTTTGTAGGTTGGTGCATGTCATGACACAGTTCCAAGTCACTATGGGATGGCAGGTAATGCGTTTGTCTGACTGGCATACACATCTTGGGTTGATTATCTATTAGTTACTGTAGCTTTGCTTGCGGTGCATGGTTTCACTGTCCCCTTGCAATGCAATCTTGGGTATGTTGTTTGTGTACTCACCAGGCTCTGGTATGTCTGTTAGCCCATGGACGCTCTCTGGTGGTAGGATGTCCCGCACCTTCTCCTCCCAGGTCCTGAAGTAGACTGGTTTGGCAGGAGGGCCACCGCCGGTGCACTGACTCAGGTCGTGATCTTTTTCGATGTGTTTCTTGACCCTCCTGCCCACGTCATACCACCTGTTCTGGATATCGTCCTTTGTGCACCTTGCTGGTGCTTGGGCGTTCACCTTGTCCACAATCCTCACCCACATCTTTGTTTTCTGTGACATGGGGGGTCCTTTGGACGAATGTATCAAACAAATGTGGCTCTACTCTGATGATCTCATCTACCAGCACTTCTAACTCACTATCTGTGAACTTTGGATTCTTCTTTGGGGGCATGGTGATGGGAGGTGGTAGTGAGGGATGTGTGAGTGAGGGTGCAAGTGAGGGTGGGTTGGTGTTGGTTTTGCTGGCTGTATGTGTGTGTGATGTTGGATGAGGTGCTGATGGTGTGTGAGTTGTGTGATGGGTGAGTTGTGAGTGTGTCTGTAGTTGCTGTGTAATGGTGTTTGCTGCTGGCTGTGTCTCCTGTTTGCAAGGGATGATGGTAGTGATTGTAGTCCTTTATATATTTGGAGTTGTGGGTGTGTCTTTGTCCCAGGTTTTTTTAATTTGGTATTTATTGGCTTTGTCATTGCTTGTTTGGTCCTTTTTTTGTCTTTTTTCCTTTGGGTTTTGTAGGCATGAAGGAGACGTTCTTCTGACTGAGACGGACGCTGATGTTGGCTCGTGCGGGCTTCTCTGGGTTGTTCACGCTGCCTATCTTCTGTGTTTCATACGCGTCGGTCGTGAAGGTCTCTATTGCTTGTGGGACCGGTTTTCTGTGCGTGTCGGTCGTGCGGCTTGGTCTCTGTTCGAGTCGGTCTGGGTTTCCATGCATTGCATCTTACTGCGCGTATCAGACATCGCGGATACAGGTCAGTCGGGTTCATTCTAGGTTTGTGTCGGTCGGTGAAAATCGCGTTGGTTTTCCAGCCGAATCACTATTTACCCTACGGCTCGGTCGTATGGCTTGTATTTCGTGCGTGTCAGTTGTAATTCACACCCGTTGCATCGTACTGCACGGGTAATACGGCGCTGGTCCGTGTCGGTCGGTATCCGGTCCGGGTCCGTGTCGGTCGGTTCGTTTTGCGGCCAGAATCAGAATCAGCCCCATAGTGTTTTGAGCCTCTAACTGCTTTGTAACTTCTAAATACTTTACACATTTTCTTATGCCTGTCTGCTCGGTGCCATAGCTACTAGGGTTTGAGGTCAGGTTTAAGTTACTGAAACCTTTACTGGACCTAACAAGAATAGTGACTTTATGACTTGAGTTGCACTACCATTCACACCAAGTAATAATCCATTTTCTCCCAATTTTTTAAAAACCTTTTTTGAGAAATAGTTGGAGCAATGTTCAAAAGTAAATTTCCACTTAGCTTCAAAAACTTATTTCAATGGTGAAAGTGCATTTAGTCGGAAAGTAATTTTATGAAATTGTACTTTGTGCTGCTTGAGAGAAAATTAGTTAAGAACCAGTTTGGTTATCAACCCTACTCCTCAGGCTCAGTACATATTTTTGGCTGGCTGCTTAGGACCCTAATCCCAGACGACAATGGCTTTGCCTCTGCTCCCAAGAAGGCGGGGGTGTTGTCAACGAGAGGTCCTATAGTAGGAATTTCAATCTGGAGGGGACACTAAAATGTTAGCAGAACAGATAACCAACATAACAACCCTTCCTTTCACTTGCTGATGTCATCTTGGTCTGGCAGTAACTGCCACCATTCATTCCAAGATACCTCAAAACTTTCTGTCTGTAACTCTAGCAAGAGGGAAAGGCAGTTTTGGGTCTGGCATAGGGGAAGGTATTTCAACTAAATAAGGAAATAGGACTGCCAACAAAGCTTCTCAATGTAAAGAATGTCAAGAATGAATGGATCACCATTGCTCCAGGGCTCTGGGGAAGTCTACTTTAACCCAAAATGAAAATAAATATTAAACTGGTGGGAAATGTTTGTAAAATTGTCAGGATTGGGAGTAGATCTCCAGTCATTGACTACTGCAAAGCATAAGATAATGGGTTATACATTTGGGAGGATGAGAGTGCTCTCCATGTCATAAGTCCAATATCTTACCTGTTTACATGTAAATAGATCCCACAGAGAAATAAAACTGGGCTTCACCCTGTCTAGATATTGAACAGGACAGAAATCCTCAACATAAGGATAAGTATTTAACAGCTCCAAAACAATTAAAAAGCCAAAACACAATGCAATAAAAATCCCACAACCAATTTCAAAGATGAAAAACATTTTTATTATGAAAAATGGTATTAAAATAATTACAACCTAATAAGGGAAAAGGATATATGAACTCTAAAAATTGTATGACAAAAGTGCACCACATAAAAGTAAAGGGACAATCAAAAGTCACTGGTCGCAGTTGACCAGGACCTAGGTACAATTTCAGGCTGCTCGTGATGGAGTAGATGCCAGATACGTCGTACAGGTCAAAGGTTTCACTTTCAAATGTCAATATCCTCCAGCATAACAAGATTTAAGTCTATATCCAGCAGGAAAAGATCTAAGTGGGAAAATGTTAATTTTGCGCCCACTGAAGTCCTCTCATCAGCTCAACACCCTTTTCGCACCTTCGCCTGTCAAGATTTCTGCAATGGGAGCTTGACAACCAGTGAGACAAGTTTGCAAGTTGTAGCTGGGCTGGTCAGACCAAAGCCAGATACCTTTGGTGCAAGGGTCCATTGTAGGCTTTTTTTAAGTGGCATAAAAACTCCAAGCAGCCCACCCTAAGATGCTTGTACACTTATGTAGCTGTTGGGTGAATAGCCTTGGATGTTTAGTCCCGGGCCATGTTCTAAAACTTATTGGAGCAGCTCCTCTCTGGGCACTATTATGTTTTCCATGACCTCAGGGATAACACCTCTAATCCAGGACCTACTTCAGCAGAGAAGGCACAGGATAAGTGGCTACTGTAGGAAATGGTCTATATTAGTTTGTCATGTCCATTTAACCACCCAAGAGGTCTGCTGACTGACCCTTGGAGTCCATGTCTCAGTCCTGAACACAAGTGAGAGCAGGTCCATCCCTTTAGGTCTCCACACAGGTCGCAAGCAGAAGGTCCAGTTCTCCTCTGCTCATCCACAAGTTCAGATTTGTTCTGAAGAGGTGGGTGTGAGGTGCCACTTCTGTACGATTTATTTATTATTGGGATGGCATTAATACTATCAACTTCATAACCAATAAAAACAAGTTTCCAGTGGCAAAGTATTACCCATTTGCGGTGCATTCTGTTTGCTTTGCTGCAAACTATTCAACAGTGCACTATTCTCAAGAAAAATCAAGATGACAGAACCTCTCTATCTTGGAAGAGGGTTAATGGCCCACTCAGAGGTAATCCTATGGTAATAAGGAGACCCCTCATTCTTAACCACTCAAAACTGGTTCTGAGACCAGCTCCCACTGTCACTGGTATAACACCAGGCTGGCTACAGTTGGCCCTGGGAGCAAAGGAACACACTTCCACAATCTCACTTTGCACTTACTTTATCAATTATTAGGCTTCACCCTAATGAAATTAATGAATTTCCCAGACCTTCTCCAGCTGCCTTTTTTGAGAGGAGATCAGTCACATTCCTCAATTCTAGTTTTCTTTACTAAAAGGTCCAAGCTTTTGTTTCTGATCTGGGACCAGTTTTCACACCTCATGAAAGGGAAAGCACTGACAGGGAAAGAAGTTGCCGGTAGACCTTTACTGGTTAGCCTACTAGAGCTTCAAGGGGGCAAAGTCTAACTTTTTATAAATTTTCCTTTATAGTTATCAAAAAACATCTTTAAACTACATTTTAATACAGTTTACAAATAGTGGTTGAACTGATTCTGTAGCTCATTCTAAACCAAAGATGCCATAGTAGCATTATTTTGGCAATGTTGTTTCTTCTCTTAGGAATAGCCACAGTCTTATACCGAAAAAGGAGCTTTTGGGGTCTAGACACTGTAGGGACATGCCCATCTTGGATTCTAATATATTTTTCACTTTTAAATACTGAGGGGCAGAATTTAAAACATTTTGCACAGGGTTAGCATCACAAATGGGTGCACAGACAAAATATTGAGTTTTTCATTTCAACCTACATTAATATCGAGTTTTAAATATCATAGGGGCAGAATATCAACATCAAGAATATCAGTGACCAGAATATCGACCTGAAGATAAGAAATATTGTTTTTTTTAATGTCGGAGCTAGTAATATCGATAGCAAAAATATCGATGTTAATAATATCGATGTTTATGTTAGTGTTATGTATTTTAGTATGTATTTCATGTCTGTGTTCCACATGTTTTGTTATGTTTTGTATTTTTTTTAAATAAATGTATTAATTGTTTAGGAGTTAGTAATTTTTTTTAAAGTAAATTTTGCGTTTTAGTACTGTAGCGAGTTGTGGGTTGATAGGGGAATTGGGTGGCAATTAAATTAATTATAATACATTACTTAATAACTTTAATTTTTTGGGTATTGATAATTAATTTACTGTTTATTAATTATTAGTTTGTAATAAATGTTTATTAATTAATTAATTGATGACTATATTAATTATGTTAATTTAATCTAGTAGCGGGTTGTGTGTTTATAGGGGAATAGGGTGGGAAGAAATGTATTATAATCAAGTAATTATGTATCAATATTTATTGGTATTGATAATTAATGTATTGATAATTAATTATTAATTGGTAATTATTATTTTTAATTAGTATTTATTGGTATTGATAATTACTCCATTGTTAATTAATTATTAATTGGTAATTATATTAATTGTGTTGAATTTTATGTGGAGTGGGTTGTGTGTTTATTGGGGAATAGGGTGGGAAGTAATTTAATGTTATTAAAGTAATTAATCATTTTAATTTATTGGTATTCATAATTAATGTATTGTTAATTTATTAATAAAGGATTATTTAATTTAAAAAAAAAAGATAAATGTGTTATTTTTAACCCCCACACTATCCAACACTTTCCCTATTGTTGCACTCTCTGGAGTGAAAATAGTACTTTTTACCCCTACGCTATCCAACACTTTCCCTACTGTTGCCCTCTCTGGAGTTGGAATAGCAATTATAACCGCAATGCTATCCATCACTTTCCCTACTGTTACACTCTCTGGAGTTGGAATAGCAATTTTTACCCCTACTCTAGCCAACACTTTCCCTACTGTTGCACTCACTGGATTGGGAATAGTAATTTTAACCTTTTTGCTATTCAACACTTTCCCTACTGTTGCACTCTCTGGAGTGGGAATAGTAATTTTTACCCCTACATTTATTTTATTTATTTGTATGTGTTATAAATGTATTTATAATTTATAAAATGTTTTAACAATTTATAAGTAATTAAAATAATTATTTATGAATATTATTAAGTATATATATATTATATTTTATATGTATATGTTTAATTTATTTTAACATTGTATGTATTAGTTATTATTTTTAAACATTTTTAAACATTTTTAACTATGTTTCTTTTAATTATATGTATTATTTACTTTATTTTACATTATTTTTTAACATTAAAAAAAACGATATTTTTTACAACAATATTTTTGACATCAATATTTTTTCTCGATATTTTTGTACTTACCATGATGTAGATAGGATGTCGATATTCTTGACTTCGATATTTTGTCACAATATTTTTGTACCTGGATATTGTTGTAGTCGATATTTTGTTAGTGATTCCACAAAAGGGACGGTAACCAGAACAGAATGTTTTTTACCAATTTACTTTCTTCAGCAAAACATATTTTACCTTGGAAAGTACCCTACAAGTATCGCAAACCAGCACAAAGCACTGCTTTGCGTTACTTGGCACCAAGGAGGTGTTACCTGGGTGGCACATGAGCATTCCCATGCAAACACCCATGCTTTTTAATGCAAAACCCTATCTATAAACAATTGTAGTCGGGGTTTAACACCAAAAGTTAATGCCTTCTGAAAGGAGGAGTTAAAAGTAGAAATGTTGTTTTTTCTCCTTTCTTTTCCTACTTTGCATGTGTGCTGCAAAGTGCAGCACAAATACAAAGTGTGAAAAGTGTTTGAACTTGTCTAGGCATAGTATTTTGTACAGGAAGGATACTCTTGCTCTAGAAAACCTATTCAAGACTATGGCAATAAGGTGCCTTGCGCACGCCAGCTGAAATCAGTGCTAGCGCTAGGGATAGAGAAACGATATCCATGTAGATAGGGTGCTCTCCTGCACCCTCCCTGTCACACAATGTGTCTTTGGGGAATGCTCTGCGTTGCAGGCCTTGTTTGAAAATCTGGTCCTGAGAGCCCTACCTTCTGTACTTTGAGGCTTACCGCACGAAAATGTGCCATTATTTGGGGAGCTCTTTCCAAGTAATAAGTGACCAAATCCTGCAATTTCCAATGCACAGGTTTATTAAGAAAATATAGGCACAACCCCTAGAAGGAATGGCACAGAGCAGACAGGCTTAATTTAAGGGAAAATCTGTAAAATACTTAGCAGTATCAAAAGAATAAAAAAGTCAAACCACAAGACAATACAATTCTCACAACCCATTTCGAGATATTGTGCAGAATATAATAAGGAAAATTACACCAAAATGCATAAAATTCAAAAAGAGTTTTTGTTTTATAGTTTAAAGCAAAAAACAGTCTAGAAAAAGTAAAGCACCAATTAGAAATCACAGTTGGTTGTTGACTTGAACCTAGGTGTGATTTCAGGCTGACCACAAAGGAGCAGAGGTCTGATACTCCAAGTTGATCATCCCAGTTAATGATTTTACCTTCTGACTTAGGGCCTGATTTAGATCTTGGTAGATCTGGTCCCGCCATCACTTTTCTGATGATTCCACCGTCCGCCTACTTGGCAGTTGGCCTGCTCTGTTTAGATGTTGGAGTGTCTATTAATGAAAGTCTGTCTGAGTGCTGCCATCTCCCGCCAGAACTTCCCTTCCCTGTTGACGGTATCATAGGCAAAAGTAGCAGCTGGAGAGAGTCTTGGCAAGTTTACTACAGTGTCGATCACAATGTGCCTTTTTTTGTCGAGGGACCTGTGGCAGAGACACCTCCAACCTTGAGTTGGAAGAAAAGGAGGTTGAAACTTAACTTTGTTTCCCCTTCTCAACTTCCGTTTCTGTCTTGTACCCCATTATCCAAGGCCTTCCTTTGCTGCTACTGCTTGAACACAATGCTAATCAACCCCATTGTCTCCGGGATATCAGGGAAGCTTCTTTTTCACTTGCTTTACTATGAATTGTGTGTTGACATTCGCTTTGGCCATGTGTATTTTTACATTACTCTTGCGTGCAATTTATTTTTTGTATGTGTAATGCAGTAGTGTCTATATTGCAGCTTATTGAGGTAAAATGAACACACCTGTATTGAAACTTAAAAATAATATTGGTTGAAGTAAAATGAACACAGCTGCATTGACACTTAAAACAATATTGGTTTGTTGTGGTGGTTGTGGGTGCAGTGCTGTGGTGCCTGTGATTGTACATTCAGCAGTGTGTGTATGTTGTGTCTGTTACTTTGCTGTATGTAACAAAAGTGGCATAACACATTACCTACATATATTTTGGAACAAACAGAACATATATGTGTAGTAACACATTAATAAGTAATACCTAACGCTCCACCAGGGACTCACTTTATTAAGAACCTGCTGCTAGGACTATGCCAGCAACACATGGAAAGCTAAATAGGCGTAGTGCCAACCCACCGGTCTGATGGTGAAGTAATACTTTTAAGCAGCAGAGTAGTTTGTTAATGTGGATGACGGTTCAGCCATTCCTCATCTAAGTATGACAGGAGGGAATACGTCAGCTTGATGGAGTACTTGATATAAACTACAAATGGATCCTTCAAGTACTTGCAACCGCCATCATGGAAGAATCATGGAAGTCCTGCCAAGATCTAAATTAGGCTCTTAGCCTCTGAAATGGAAGTTGAAATCCTCCAGCGCGACAAGGCTGCAGGCTGTGTCTGGTGGAGTCCTCTTAAAGCAGTATAGCCATTAGAGGAGCTCCCAATGACAGTGTTGGTTTTGCAAGCAAAAGCTCAGAACGGGGAAAATTCCCTGACGAATATGCGAGGGTATAATCAGTGCATGGTGAGGGTGTGAATTATAGATACTTGATAACCAGGCCCTGCACCATACCCCGTGGGTGCCCAACCACCCACCATGCACAGCCATCAGCCGCATACAGTGTGGGGTTGGGCAAGGGGACTGAGCTGCGATCAGACCCTGTTTGCAAAATCTGTGGGTGCCCAATTCCCCCTGGCAGCAAGCACCTTTTTTTTTTTTTACAATGCAAAATTAGCCTTTATTAAAGATTTCAGGGTCCAATGTAACCTTGAATCTTTGTAGTGAAATAAATCTGTTATAGGCACTCCCTTCCTCTGTAATTGGCCTTGAAGGGTTGGTCTTGTATTCCAATGTCATTGGCTGTGCTGCTGCAAGCAACGCAGATCCACGAAAACCACACTCAGTTAATTCTACGGCAATGAAGTATCACATTGTGAGTAACACATGAGTGGGGGAAAGGTGGAATAGGAGAGATAGGGAGAAATTGTTCATGTGCAGGATGGCCCCCAGACGTTGTGGTGGTTTGCATCCATGGCCTGCCCACGTCTTTTGTGCTAGGTGTAATTTATTGGACAAAAGATCACTATGAGGAAAAGGCTGTAGGTTCTACACATTTTATCACTTCTCTAAGGATCAGTCTACCTTTCCAACCATGGAATTTGCCATCTGGTCATACACCTGTGAAAGAGTCTTGTCCTGTCCTCTCGGTAAAGCATGGCGTACAGTGCTAGTTGTCTATGTATATTTAAGTGTGCACTGAATGCAATACAAACAAAGATAACTCATCTTGTTAAAGTTTTTACTAACGTAATATTAACAAAGCGTTACACAGAAAAAATGATCTCTTTTAATACCCACTCAAGGTGGAAGGTTCTGGAATTCCCTTTTGCAAATAAGCAAACAATAATTAAATTACTGTTAATTCTCAATATACTTTCAATAATTTTAAATATTTAATCTAAAAATATTTGCTTTTACTTTAGGTGGGAAAAGTTTTAATTAGAATTGCGAAAATATGTTTTAATTTCATATATTCAAAGAAAATATTTTTTTATTTAAAATTAAGTTATTAATGATGTAACAATGTATTATATCATTACACATTTAGGGGTCGATTCCGATCCTGTATTTTTTTTTTTCGTACGACTAGCATCCGTAATTTTTCCTGTATGAATCGTCCCACCCGTGAAGTATGATTCGTATGGGAAAAATACACACGGATCGGCCCGATCCGTAAAAATTCGATCAGGAAAAGTTGTATGAGACGGACCTGGACACTTTTCCTTACGAAGCCTAAAAATACAGTCCGACCGTACAAGTACGATCCGGACCGGCTTACCGATTTAGGATTCGTATGGAAAACGTCCCGTACATGGGGAATGACTTTACCAGCTACAAAGCAAACTTTGTACGACTCGTATCCCGGGAAAAGTAGTTCCCGGGGTGCGAGTCGTACAGGCCCCCCCATGCATATGTACGCACCTCACAACAACATCGCGTATGTACACACCTTACAACAACATCATCGCGTATGTACGGTGCGTACCCTAACTTCACAACATCATCGCGTATGTACGGTGTGTACCCCAACATAGCGTATGTACGCACCTCACAACAACATCATCGCGTATGTACAGTGCGTACCCCAACATCGCGTTTGTACGCATCCCACAACAACATCATCACATATGTACGGTGCGTACCCCAACATCGCGTATGTACGCACCCCACAACAACATCATCGCGTATGTACGGTGCGTACCCCAACATCACGTATGTACGCACCTCACAACAACATCATCACGTATGTAGGCACCTCAGAACAACATCATCGCGTATGTACGGTGCGCACCCCAACATCACGTATGTACGCACCCCACAACAACATCATTGCATATGTACGGTGCGTACACCAACATCGCGTATGTACGCACCCCCCAACAACATCATCACGTATGTACGCACCATACATAGGCAATGTAAAACAGTACAAGGAGGGTCTATTTGACTCGCACAACACCACAAAACACGTCTACAGTGCACACAACATGGAAAATACTTACCTGGCCACATCCAAACTGGCAAACAGAGGGGCAAACTACCAACCACCCCTTATAACGCACCCACCAAAAATTCAAACTGAGGCCCACCCACAAATGGACCAATAAAAGGGGCCCACACACACAAACCATGAGCCTTTGCAACAGACTCACTTCAGCTAGAGAGCACACACCAACAGCTGCACCCATCCACCTTAACATATACACCTTCACACAACCTCCTTCACACATACCCCCTCTTCACATTCAGACCCACAACTTCACATTCACACCCACACACCCAGAACCATCCACACCCTCACCCCACACCATGGCCACAGACAAGAATCCAAAGTTCACAAGAGAGGAGCTGGAGATCCTTGTCAATAAAGTCATCAGAGTCGAGCCACAGCTGTTTGGAACATTGGTCAGACAGACCAGCATAGCCAAAAAATCATGCCTGTGGCAGAGGATCGTCGATAGGGTGAATGCTGTTGCACCCATCAGAAGGACCAGGACTGAATGCCAAGCCAGGTGGTACGATCTGCGGAGGGCGGTCAAGCGAAAAATTAATGACGGCTACGCCCAGAGCAACATCACTGGAGGGGGTGGGCCCCGCAGACCAGTACATTTCCATCCCTGGGAGGAGAAGGTGATGGCCCTGCTTCCGCCGGTGGGAGTACATGGACTTCAAGGACTTCCAGAGCATGGTGAGTACACAAACAACTTATGTAACATGGGGGTAATGGCATACACACCCCAACTACACAAAATGCACGCAACTACCCCCAAGCCCTCACCGGCCACAACCACAGTCAAAAACAACTCTAATGCCAATAACATGTGTATGCCTCATTGAGAAAGCAAGGCCATGCTATGTCCCATGCTACACGAACCACCAATCCAAGAATGGATGTCCCGTATGCTGGGTGGGTGGGTGTCACTAAACGCATTGTTGAACTCCAAATCAGACACAATTGCCCTCATCCCATATGGCCCAGGTACATACCCATGCACCATGCGCAATGCACAGGGATTGGGAAAGTACTGACAAGATAGCTGACACTTGGCCCGGGTGTAGGCAGCACAAGGCCCTCCTGTGACCAGTGCAAACACAAACACCAAGACAACAGGGTCAGATATCTAGGACAGGAACTCACACTCACTGTCATGGCAGCATGCTCCATGGGGGGACAGCTACATCACCTGGGAGCCCCAGTGCCAAATCACACTACACCCACCAGCAGGCCCTGTCACACACACCCCTTACACAAGCAGACACCCCCGTGACAGGCAATGGATTTACCCACTGTCACAATGGACATGTAACACAACAACACCAATACATAGCCGAAGAAGCATCCAAGCCAAAAATCTACATGTCAAAGACTCAGGAGAACATATCAATCTGTCCCCCGCAACATACCCATCCACAAGTGAACATTGAGGAGAATGCTAGGCACATACAACTACCTGGAGGAACATTGCCAACTTGAATGTGTATGAAACATGGATGTTGCATGAAACAGCATTAACATTGTCTGTCTCTCACACACAGGGCAACGTGATGATTCTCCCCCCAACAATGGGGGTGAACAATCACAGTCCCAGGCTCGGGAGGAACCTGATCCCACCGGCAGCGATGCCTCTCAACACTCCGCGGATGACCCCGACCGACCTGGACCCTCTGGTGTCCAAGCCCCTGCAGCACCTGGTTCAGTAACATCTGTGCCAACCACCACCCCCATTCCTGCCACATCCCAGGAGACACCGAGGAGCCCTGCCTGCAGTGAACACCTGAGCCAGTCTGACCAGGAGGGACAAGGTGCGCCGGGCACCCAGGAGGAGGCAGACAACACTACCACTGCCATCCCTCAGGGGTCGCATAGACCCGATGTGCCCACAACGGCAGCCCAGGTTCATGTGGGCAGGGGTGGTGGGAGTGGAGGCAGGCGGAGGCGAGAAACTGACCAGCCAGCTGAAGGGACCGGTATGTCACACATAGACAACATCATGGACGCATACCGGCGTGACACCAGGGAGTTCAGCCAGGTAGTGGTGACCCTCACAGAGATGAAGAACCAGCAGGCCGAGCAACACGCCAGTCAATAAGAACACCAAGGACGGATGGAGGCAAGACTGGCTGAGCTCCTGGCGGTGCAAAAGGACATAAGCCATTCACTCCGTCGGATCGCCGACAACATGGGCAACCCTCCCTGTGCCACCAGGCGAAGACCACCACCAGTCACAGGGAGGGAGGAGGAGGAGGATTCGTCTGACGGAGTGTCCCAGGCATCGTCAAGGCCTGCATCTGAGGGTCCCCGGAGGAAGGTGGGTCATCCACGGAAAAGACCGTGAGAGGCAGCGGACCATCCACATCTCCCAGGTCACCTGGCCTGGCACCTGGCCTCCATGTGTGACAGCATCACCTCATTGACTGACATCCTCTGCCACATGGACTTGCTGGTCACAGTCTGACCAATGATGCCAAACACTGTGGCCTGGACTCTGATGACTTCAAATGCCCAGGATCCCATCTACCCCTGTGAACTTTGGATTCTATGGTCCATGTATTGCACCTTTTTCTGTGCACAAATCCCGCCACAAACCTATAATAAAAAAAATTATAATTGTAATTTTATGTTGCAGTAATTTAGCATGAGTCCACAACATACGTGTGCGGATATGTCAAAGTATGCCTGAGTGTGGAACTAACTCCAGCCATCCATACACTTGGATCTGAGTCCGGTCGAGGACACACATGGGTCACAATGTATCACCAAATACAGACATGGAGCCCAATCCTCACCCGTGATGGCCTCATGCTGCTGAGGGGGGGCTTGCAATACTGCTCAGTCAGACAAATTTGCCAGAGTATCATGAAGGTGTAGAGGTCATGGGTCATGTTGAGGTGCCCGGGGAGGAAGTCTCAGGTCTGTTTTGCGAGGTGGGAGAACTATCTCCTGCATTCAGTTGTTCTGTGGATGTGATGAATGGTGGCCAGGGCAAGGTGGGCTGCACGGAGTTGGGCCAACGGGGTGTTGGATGACAGACATCCAAGGTCAGTTTTGGGTCTGGGGTTGTGGACTGCCTCCTGAGTGTGGTTCAATAGTCTGAAGGTGATCCTGCAGCAGATAGTGAGCCATTCTAGCTATCTCAGGTGGACGGTGATGTGGCTGGGGAGAGGGATGTTGAAGATGAGGTGTGCGGATGCACCCTTGATGTGGACAACTTCTCCTGCAGTTTTGCTGTTGTTCCTCCGTAGAGGGCGTTGCTGTACTTGACCCAGCTGGTGTCGTGGACCTGGGGGATGGTCTGTCAATGCCTTGGAGTGGATCTATCTGTGGATCATTTGCAGCATGAGGAGGGTGTTGCAGCATGAGGTACAGATGGTGTTGAGTTGCATGGTAATTGTGAGCGATGAGTCCATGATGAACACTAGCTTGCGTGCGTGGCCACTGGGTGCTGGTGCGGTGCCTAGGCCGGTGGGACATAAGGAGTTGACCCAGCCGTAAGGGGACAATCCTCAGATGATGACCTCAGTCCTGTCCAAGTCCAGCCTCAGGTGGCTGATGGTCAGCCATTCGTCAACGGATCTCATGCATTCTTGAAGGTTGGATCTGGCAATGGCTGGGTCTTTGGTGAGGTTGGAGAGCAGCTGGGTGTCAATGGCATATGAGATGATGATGAGGTCGTGTGCGAATGTGATGGTGGAGAGGGGGGTCATGAAGACATTGAAGATCGTCACGCTGAGAGATTAGCCCTGGGGCATGGGCCACATGACCCCAGTGTACTACATGCTGCAGGTTGGAGGCTGACTCCCTGGGCCTTGCTGGTGAGCTACTTGGTGATTTAATCCTGGGCCCTCTTCTGGATACCAGTGTTGGAGATGTGTGAGCTGACAGTGTGGTAGCACATGGTGTACAATGCTGTTGAGAGGTCAAGGGGAGTGGTCTCACCATTGTTGAGTAGGGCTAAGTTGTCGTTGGTGGTGGCAATGATGACAGTTGCAGTTGAGTGATTACTGTCGAAGATGTTCTGGTGCTGGTTGCCTGGAGCTGTTTGCGCGGAGGAAGTTTGTCAGTCGCTCGTTGAGTGTCTTCCTGATGACATTTGCTGGGTAGGGAAGCAGGGTGATGTTTCAGGAGATCCTGCGGTACTGCCATCCGTTGTTGAAGAAGGGCCTGGGTCTCTGCATGCCTCCAGCTCCAATGGAATGTGGCAAACTCAAATGAGACATTCAGGATGCCCTGGACGTGGGCTTCAAGGATGGGGAATTATGTGGTTGAGATGTTGTGTGGGAAGGGGCCTGATGGAGAGCCAGAGTGGATGGTGCACATGAGCCAGGTGGTGTATTTGTTGCTGACGGGAGTCCAGAACCCGAGGGGGGTTTGTCACGCAGGTAAGAGTGCTGTCTGCCTCTGTGTGCCAAGGCTGTCGTGTATGGCCATGAGCTTGCAGTGGTAGAAAGTTGCAAGGGATGTGATCTGCCTTGCAAGGGTGGGGTGTCTTTTGGATGGAGATCTGCTGTCAGTTCACTCACAATGCTGATGAGCTCCTTGATGTTGTGTGTTTTGGTGCCTCGGCCCTATCTGAAGGATCTCCACTTGTCCTTGCTGATGATATGGTGATGGCTGTGTGTGGCGTTTTCCAGGGCTGTAAGGTAAATGAAGGTACTTTGTGTTGCAAGGTTTGCACAAGAGTCCGGCTCGATCTGTATGAGTCCAGTAGGTCTGCCTTGTCCCAGGTGGCTTAACTGTTGTTGTGCTTCACAGGAAAGTCCGTCAATGTGGCAAGATTGTTGGATCAGTAGCTGATCCAGTGTGTGAGGTTGCAGGGTGTGGCGGTGGTGTTGGTTCAAGTGTCCCACACAGCTTGTCTGTGGTGACTTACATCAAGCATCTTTGGAGAATCGGTAGCGGGGTGTGGGGCAGTGTGTTACTTGTCGGAGACGTGGATGCAAATGGTTATGCACCAATGTTGGATGGTGATGTGGTTCTCCTCCAGCAAGAAGGTACTGGCCCCCAGCCACATGTAGCCTGTGGAGGTGAGGACGTGCGTGCAGATGTACGTGTTGATGGCTTTGCGGAATTGTGGATGTAGGCCTGGAGATCTGTAGATGAGTGTTACTCTGAGGGTTGCCAGGTGGTTGGAGCAAAACCGGATTTGTGACTCTGAGGGTGTACTTGGGAATAAATTGCAATTCATCCGCCGGGATTGTTGTTGCCGTCCCTGCGGGTGATCTTGTATCTGTCTGAGATGGCAATGAAGACGTTGTGTGCTGAGGATGCTTTTGACCAGGTTACTGTCATGAAGGTGATGTGTGGGGCCGTTGTGTTGAGGAGGTAACAGAGTCCAATGGTTTGCTTGTGGACAGAGTGGGTGTGGAGTAGGAGGCACATGACCTGGTTGTTCTGACAGGGTCTGGTAGGCGGGGCAGCGCTGTGTAGGCAGTTGGAGTTGCACACTCAGCATGCAAAGGTGTCGTGTGTGCGCTTAGGGGTTGCCTGATAGCAGGTGGTTGATTGTCTGGAGGACATTGCTTGGAGGGTGGCTGCAGCATGAGCCTGTTGTGTGACGTGGGTCATGCAAGGACCAGAGGGTCGTGCACTGTGCATTTTGCAGGCACAGACGGTCCTGCCTTTGGCACGGCGTTGGTGCAACAATGGCACAGACAAGCTGCTGGCTGCATTTAAAATAGGTGGAGGGGGAAGGGAGGAGCATTTTGGAGGCGTGTGGGTTGCCGAATCAGGGCACTCGGTGGGGCGGTGCCGCAGGTGAGGCAGCGGCAGTCGGAAGGGGTGAGAAACTAGGCAAAAAGTAGCACACAAAGACAAGGAGGTCAGAAAGGCATAGTGCAACAGGTGTATGTAAAGGAAGGAGTGTCAGGTTACTCATGGGTCACTCCGAGAAAATGTATGAAGAATCAACAAAAATGACGGCCACAGGATCAGGCAACAAAATGCGGAGCTACACACAGGAGACACACCGTCAGCAGGCGTTGACGTCCCGTTGTGGGGAGCAACCTGCACAAATACATATACAAGCAGGTACTTCATGCACAATAGAGATTATTAGCCATGAAGAAATGCATGCATGTTGCCGAAGTACACATACACTCATATGCTCAATCTTTGACAATTATGCCATAGATGATGCATGCAAAATGGCAAGAGATCTGCAGTGACAGAGATGAGGCACTTTGGATTGTGCAGAACACCTTTATTGCACAAACTCACACAAAGGGAAATGCATCCATACGAACAGACTCACAGGTCAGTTGACAGAACATGTGGGACATACGCTGGACCCCCCCTTCACAACACGGATGTTGTAAATCCCAATGAACTGGCACACAAGTCAAGGGGATGAGCCAAACACATCCTGCTGCACACGGAGATGCTGCAAATCACCATAGAGCCAGTTGTTGTGATGTCCCACATTATGTCCACCCGTAGCATCAGCAATGTTTCTGAGGCAAGGTTTACGCACATTGATGCCTTCATCAGACTCCACACTCCACTACAGATGACTGTCAAGAAGGGTGACTATCATGTCATGGGAGTGATGCTACATGTTATATGCTCCATGGTGAGAAGACATGTATGCATGGTACCACAACGTGCACAGAAGCAGTCCCCACACATTCCCAACCCGTACCACCACCAAAAAGCCTTGCTGCAATCCTTACCCAAACTGACATTTCCACATGTTCGTGCATGGAATGCTGATTCAGCACACGTTGCAATCCTCATGAGGAATGGCAGGAGGACAACGATGACACGAGCAGACAACAGGCGCAAAAACCTGGGAATGACAGACACACAAGAAGTCACCTAAAAGAAATCTCGCCGCACACATGGTCAGTTACGAAACATGAACAATGTTGGACACATGCAAATTTCAAAGGAAGTCTCTCCTCAAAACTGAGTGGCATGACATCATCACTTGAGTGACACATCAGTACATACATCAAAGTCACTTTGCATTCAGTCAGCTGGACACACACATTGCAATACATGCACTCAATGCTACAAGCTTGCACACTCAAACCCAGTGACTTACCATTATGAGAAGAAGTTGCATATGAGCTGACTCCGGATATCATCCTCCTCCTCCTCATCACTTGCCTCGTGACCAAGCCCTGGATCCTCCATGGGTGGGTGTTGCTGCTCATCAGGATCAAGGATGAGTGGCACTGCCTTCTCAACAGCCATGTTGTGCAGCATGCAGCACACAATGAATATTTTGCACACCTTCTCTGGTGCATATGGGAGGGACCCGCCTGTCTTGTCAAGGCACTCTTCAGGAGGCCAAACGTCCTCTCAATCACTCGCCTGGTCTGCCCGTGTGCATTGTTGTACCTGTGATCTGCAGCTGTTCTTGGGTTGCGGAGAGGTGTCATTAGCCATGGCATGTTGGGATATCTAGAGTCCCCTACATGGAAACATCATGTAAATAAGTGGGTCAGGAGATGCCGTAAGAGCCAAAGATACCGCAACACACAGGACCAACAGAGTATACCCACCAACAAGACATGCTCGTTCGTTGTGCAACCACAGCATCATTTGTGGCACCCTGCTACGCCTCATGATGTAGGCATTGTGTGTTGATCCTGGAAAACGTGCACAGACATGGGAAATCAGCATGTTAGCAAGACACACCACAAGGGCCTTTATTGAGTGGTAATGTTTACGGTTACGATAGGCTTGCTCCTGTGCCTGTTGTGGTACCGAAGCCACATGTGTCCCATCAATGGACCCAATGACATGGGGCATCCCTCCCAGGGCATAGAAATCACCCTTGACATCTGTCAACTCCTCAGGAGTAGGACATTTGATGAATTCATCAAGGTGCTCCAACATGGCTGCCAAAACATCACGCAGGACACGGCTGAACATTGTCTGTGACATCCCACCAACATCAGCTATGGTCAATTGAAATTTACCTGTGGCAAAAAAATGTAGGGCTGCCATCACCTTCATCTTTTGGGTCAGCACAGTAGGATACCTGTGTAGGGGTTGGAGGTGTGGTGCCAGCCTGTTGGTCAAGTCCTCAATCAACTGTTGAGTGAATCTGTAACGTCAGATGCAGGCACGTTCCCTCATGGCAGCCAAGTCTGGCATTGTTCTTGGGACAGGCAGTGCCCTGCAAGACATTGTTAGGAATCATGAAGATTGAGAGTCTGCCAACATCAATGTCAATGAACATAGCACATGCTAAACTGCTACTACACATCAGGTAACTATGGAGTCTGGTGTGTGCAATACATCCAGGACACATATACCACCTTGCTGGCATTCCTACGACAAGCCAGATACACCTGTTGATTGTCAAGTCTACATGACAGGCCCTGAAATGAGCTGGGGGCAAGTCTGAGTGAACAGCCAGAGATATCACCGGAGTGACGCACATCCACATAGCTGCATTGGAAGGATGTCATCTCATCCAGACAGTTGACTGCAAGCCACACGCACAGGTCACAGGGAATGTCAAATGTACATAGGACACACATTGCGATGAAGGGGTACATGTGACAACAATTAAACACCGGAGGAAGACGGCGGGACAACAGGTACAAGGCAGGCACTGACCAGAAAGACTGGTCATCCCCTTACCGCTTCCCTCCAGGAAGCCTTGGCTAGTAACCCAAAACGTATGCATGAGAAGGGAATCCCCCTCTCACACATAGAAAAACGCCTTAGTGAGTGTATCACATAGTCTGTACCACAACACTAAGTCTGTTTTATTTTCACCACACCCTTTTAAAAACGGTCCTGAGGAAAGCCAGAATACTCTAAGGCACTGGCTGAAACATGTCGACCATCTGAAGGACGCAGGGGGCAGTAACTCTCCACCCTTACACGTCCTGTAGCCTTACTTTTAACCGCTGGTGTCGGCCCAGTTATTAAAATTTAATTTACCCTTGGGTACTGGGACCACCACCAAGCCATTTTAAATCACAATTCACCCAACCTTACTGCACTCTCAGCAATATACCAGCTCCGCTGTAATCAGGCGTCGTAGCACACCCGGGACATACTAGGTGTCACTGGGTGGGCCCGATGATGAAGCATGCCACCAACTAGGTTGGTGGGTGAGGGCTTCATGAATACACCTACAAGGTGTCTGTGACAGAACTACTTTGAGTACTGCATCACTTTGGTCAACTTAAGCTAGTCTTCTTTGTTTAATCACATATAAATCCCTCGGGGACATGGACTAGCTTTCTAGTCCTCTCTCTCCCTCTTGTTACACGCAACAATTAAACACAGCCATTGAGACGACACAAACATGTATGCCTGGGAAAATATGATGTCCGATGCACACAGACCCTACAGCCGTGGGAATCCACATGTGGCATGGTGTGCGTAGAGGTGTGCCATGCCCATCTCCACACAGACCCATGTTGGATGCACCAACAGCAGATGCAATTGATGGAACACTAACAGCAAGCTCATGGGAACACATGACACACACCTGACATAGTCACATAGGGGCACGCTGATCGTGACATGTCAGTTGAGAGAGTGTCCCTGTCCCTGGCATCAGGAGACAGGTGCGGGTGGTGATGACTGTGCCATCCCACGGCTGCTGTGCATGACACAGTTGGACTACAGACACATGTGGCAAGTGTCAAGGTGATGTGTGCCACATAGTGCCCCATCACACATGACATGTGTACACAGGTCATCACACATCAATTGTGCAACTAGATGAGATGACGTGCAATATCACTGGCTGACACACCTAGGGCCTGCACATGAAAGTATGCAATGACAAGTACTTGATGGACATCCTTGTGCGACTCATAGCCCTCCATTCCTGGCATGTGTACGCCTGTATTACCATTGTAAGTGTGTGAAACGCACCGTACACCCGCCATCATCGCGTGTGTATGCTTCGTTTCAACCATTGTACTTGTGCCGTAGGGGTACGTGTGAAACGCACCGTACACCCACAATCAACCCGTGTGTACGCTTTGTTTCACCATTGTACTTGTGCCGTAGGGGTACGTGTGAAACGCACCGTACACCCGCAAGCATCACGTGTGTACTCTTTGTTTCCCTATTGTACTTGTGCTGTAGGGGTACGTGTGAAACGCACCGTACACCCGCAATCATCGCGTGTGTACGCTTCGTTTCACCATTGTACTTGTGCCGTAGGGGTACGTGTGAAACACACCGTACACCCACAATCATCGCATGTGTACGCTTTGTTTCACTATTGTACTTGTGCCGTAGGTGTACGTGTGAAACGCACCGTACACCTGCAATCATCGCGTGTGTACGCTTAGTTTCACCATTGTACTTGTGCCGTAGGGGTACGTGTGAAACACACCATACACCCGCAATCATCACGTGTGTACGCTTCGTTTCACTATTGTACCTGTGCCATAGGGGTACGTGTGAAACGCACCGTACACCCGCAATCATCGCGTGTGTACGCTTCGTTTCACCATTGTACTTGTGCCGTAGGGGTACGTGTGAAATGCACCGTACACCTGCAATCATCGCGTGTGTACGCTTTGTTTCACTATTGTACTTGTGCCGTAGGTGTACGTGTGAAATGCACCATACACCCGCAATCATCGCGTGTGTATGCTTCGTTTCACCATTGTACTTGTGCCGTAGGGGTACGTGTGAAACGCACTGTACACCCACAATCATCGCGTGTGTACGCTTCGTTTCACCATTGTACTTGTGTCATAGGGGTACGTGTGGAACGCACCGTACCCATGCATTCATTGCGTGTGTACGGTCCGTATGATTGTTCTACTGGTACCGTAGGGGTACGTGTGGAACGCACCGTACCCATGCATTCATTGCGTGTGTACGGTCTGTATTACTGTTGTACTGGTGCCGTAGGGGTATGTGTGGAACGCACCGTACACACGCATTCATTGCGTGTGTACGGTCCGTATGACTGTTCTACTGGTGTCGTAGGGGTATGTGTGGAACGCACCATACCCACACATTCATTGCGTGTGTACGGTCTGTATGACTGTTCTACTGGTGCCGTAGGGGTACGTGTGGAACGCACCGTACCCATGCATTCATTGCGTGTGTACGGTCTGTATTACTGTTGTACTGGTGCCGTAGGGGTATGTGTGGAACGCACCGTACACATGCATTCATTGCGTGTGTACGGTCCGTATGACTGTTCTACTGGTGCTGTAGGGGTACGTGTCGAACGCACCATACCCACGCATTCATTGCGTGTGTACGGTCCGTATGACTGTTCTACTGGTGCTGTAAGGGTACGTGTGCAACTCACCGTACACGTCCACTTCCGTTGTTGCGGTATGCAGGGGTTGCTGGTCACGCCCCCCAAGTGACCAGACCCTGGTGGTAATGTATGGGCTCCATATTGTAGGTTTTGCTTTGGGTATGGGATATGTTTCCTGCCCCTCACCCCCCCTGGCCCCTGGGTGTTGTTCTCACCTTGTGCGGCGTGTGCGTCGGGTCCGGTGCACCAGGTCGTAGGCTAGGAGGACCGGGATGACACGTACGATGGGGTTCATGGCGTGTACGTCGCGTACCAGGGCTCCGTTGCATAGCGGTTCGCGTCGGACTCTGCTTTTCCGGCTGTGTTTGGCTCCCGTAAAAAAAGAGCCGTACGCAGTGACGTAGGGACAAATCGTACTTGCTGGGCCGGAAACCTCTGCTTGAATGCGTCCGGACGTCACGTACAAGCTGTTCCGGATCAGAATCGTTGGGTTTTTTTACCCGAACGGTCTTTTGTACGAAACGTACAGACAGTTTACCGGGTACGAGTAGTACGGAGAAAACGCTCCGTACAACGATTCGTACAGCCTTTTCCCAGGATTGGAATCGGCCCCTTAAAGTGAATTTGTAAAATTAGTTATTATTGTTTAATTTAAAATATTGTATCTAAGTTTTTTTAAACTTTAATAAATGTTAATCTTTTTACTATACTTTACCATATGTATATATGTGCCTTGATTGCGGCGGTCTCTACCAGAACATTAAATACAGTTGTAAAGTCACTACTATTAGTATCTTTCCAGTCATATTCAACATTTTTTATTTTTTTTATTTTTTTTGCTGAGCAGAGCAGAGAGCAAAAATATTGTTACATTGGTCAGAAGGAAAAAGAACAACCAACAAACATTCGAATTTGGCGCAAATACACAATATATACATTTAACAGCTGAAACCTTTAAAAACAGAGATGAACACGTCCTGAAATAAATTGAAATCTGGAACATCATAAATTCATAGACATCAAGAAGCAATTACACCTTCCACTTCCTAAAATACCCAAAAGTGTCTTGTGCCTGATGATCAACAAAATGACAACTGGATTCAATTGGGTTCTCTACAACCTTCTTCAAATGCAAAATCTTAGCAATAATACAGTACAATAGTTGTTTTTTTTCTCCTCCCCCCATTATGTTGGGGCTTAAAGCGCAACGTGTTAAGGTGCTACATTTTCTAAAGTGCAATGTGCTGAGGTGCTAAAGTGCTAAACTTCCAATAATACATCCAAGTTGTCAAAAAACCTCCAAACTTCTGTAAATTTTTTTGTTGCCCCAACCCGTTTAATGTAAGCTTCCTCAAATCTCCTTATCCTTGACATTTTATTTATCCATTTAGGATAAGATGGAATCTCTTCGGATCTCCAATTTTGGAGAATTAACGAGCGTGCTACTGTAGAGCAAATGGAGATGCACGCCTCCTCGGCCCTGGTCAAATCTGACCTAGCTTTGGAGATACCAAACAGAGCCACTTCTGTCTCAGGGTTAATCTTTTTTTATATAGCCTGGCTCATTGCTAAAAAAAAATTAGTCCAGAAGGCTTCAAGCTTTGGGCATGTAAAAAATATATGGAGCCAGTCTCCCTTGTCATGGGACAGACATCGAAAGCATTTATTATCCACTTCCACATTACATTTATTTAGCTTTTTCGGGGTGTAATAAGCCAGCCACCGTGACAAAAAGGCCATTCTTTTAAAATTAGCTGCTCACAGGGCCTTACTTCCTAGCCGGGCTATAGCCTGCGTCTACGAAGACCGCTGCTGCCTTAACCTCCGGTCTAACATGTTGAAGGGCAGCGAACACTGTGTGAAGGCTGTGCGATAGCGTGCAGCTTGGGATAAATCCAGCCTGCTCCAGGCCAATCACTTGCGGCAATAAGGAGGATAGGTGATTAGCCAGTACATTAGGAAATATTTTGGTGTCTACGTTTAGGAGGGATAGTGGACGGTAAGAGAAGCACTTACGAGGATCCTTACCAGGTTTCAACAGTGTAATTATCAAGGCCTCAAGCATGGAGGGAGGCATTATCCCATCCCCTCCCATCTCCTGGAACAGGGCGGACAAATGGGGGATTAAAAGATTGCTAAAGCCCTTGTAGAAAGACACCGTAAGCCCATCCTGCCCTGGGGCACTGACCTTTCGCATGGAGTTCAGGGTGATACGTATTTCCACTGGTTCGATAGGATGCAATAAGAATTCGCAGTGGCAATTTTGTAGCCAAGGGAGTTCAATATATTCAAGATACTGCAACATGTCAGATTTGCTACAGGACACCTTAGAGCTATAGAGCTCTTGATAATAGCGGCAGTCACTGGATGATGTTATCAGTGATGTCATTTGAGATGTCATCAGTGATGTCATCAGTGATGTCACTGACCATGTCATGAATGATGTAATATATGACGTCATCAGCAGTGCATTGCGGGGGTGCAAGTTATAGTTAGCGTAACTAACTATAACCGCCAAGTATCTCTGGTTTGTACGAGTGATATGTCCGACTAACTACAACGTCCCTGAAACCTGTGTTTTTTTCAGTGAATATATATATATATTTTTTTTCACTCATGAAATCAAAGGTTACAGGGGTGTTATAGTTAGGTTGACGTTTTACCCACAGTTAGGATTCCTAACTTTACTACTACTAAATCCCTTTTGTGAATACCAAAAGTCATAAAGTTAGGATTTTGTCTCAGTTTAGTAGTAGTAAAGTTAGGAACCCTAACTTTACCACTACTAACTGCCTTCTGTGAATACCAAAAGTAGTAAGTTCAGGATTTTGTCTCAAATTAGTTCTGTGATTTGGGCCCGAAGTTCTTCCGAGTCAGTAGCTCTGTCCAGGGATACTGTGGTGATGAAAACGACAGAGTCCATCCGTCCACGTTGGTATGGGTCAATTAAAGCTTCAACAGACTTGTAGACAGTATCTTTCTTGTTACGGCCGACACTTTAGTTGGGCCGGTCGGGGCACCCGTCGCGGTTGCAATGTGAAGTGGAAGCCTTGCAAAGTGCGGTGCCCTCATGGTGCGGTGCAGGCAGCAGCTCGGTGGCGGGCGTCCAACGGCATTAGTTTGCTATGCAGAGTGAGGCGGTGCTTGATGCGGTGCTGTCAGGTTACGGTGCAGGCGACTGAGCCGGTCAATGTTTGGGTTGGGCATCGATCGTGTCGGTGACGTCTGGTAGAGTGAAGTGAGGCAGCATGGAGTGCGTTGCCCGCAGGATGCAGTGCAAGCAACAGCTCGGTGACAGTCGCTTAGCAGTGTCGATGACCAAGGCAGAGTGCAGTGGTGCCTTCTGCGGTGCCTTCAGGATATGGAACCTGCGATGGACTCGGTGACAGAGTTGGCTGCTTTTTTTCTGTGGCGGCTGAAACCAGTGGTTCCAGAGACAGTGCCCAGAAGGATGGTGAAGTCTTTGCTGTTCCTGAGACTTCTAGAACAGAGGGTAAGCTCTACCTCAAACCCTTGGAGATACTTAATCAAGCAGGATGAACACACAGTTCCTCTCTATGGCAGAAACAGCTACTACAGGCCAACCCCAGACAGCACACAGAAAAGGGGCAGTACTTCTCCTCCAGCTTTACCCAGCTCTTCTCCTTGGCACATGTTCCTCTTGAATTCTAAAACTTATTTAAAGTTCTGGGTTCTGGGCCCCACTTTTTATAGTACAAAATCATTTGTTTTCTGAAGGCAGAGAGTGTCTGTGCTCAATGAAAACCAGTTCTGCCCTCTCTAGCCCAGCTTGCCGGCAGGAGGTGGAGACAGCATTGTCCAAGGCAGACCAGGCCTATTCAGGTGTCAATGAAATGTTCTCCCCCTACTCTGAATGCAGGCCCGGTCTATCCAGCCCTGACTCACCCTGGAAAGGCAGACCGCACGTACCCCCAAGTGGCTGTCTGAACAGAATGCACATCCCCAGACCCTGTCACTCCAAAGCCAGGCAGTCAATACACAAACCTAGCAGGACCTCTTACCAGGAACTCTGACCTCAGCCAGGGACCTGCTCTCTCCCCACATAGTTCCAGTCTACCGGGCTTGTGCCTCTGCCCAGGCTGGTAGGGGTTCGAGCCCAGGTTGCCTGCTTGTGTTGTTTGCTTGTTTCTTTTTGCCTTCTTGCGCTTCGCATCACTTTTGCCTACATTGTTAATTCTTTGCCTGACTTGCACTGTTTGATTGTTTTTGCCTTTTCCCTTGCCTTTCCGCCCATTTCCCACTCCCCCACCCACATCTGCTGCTCCTGCAGCCCCTCCTCCATTTCCCGCTCTCGCTCCCGCCTTCCAGCTGCACCTCCCTCCCACCTCCCCTATAAGATGCCGGCCGCTGTATGGCCACGCCAAAGGCAAGTTCGTCTGTGCCCGTTCGCGACCCGACCGCGACCAGCGCCAGAAACCCTGGACCTCCGCACTGCTAATGCTATGACGCAGCGGCACTCCACGTACTCAACCCAGGCCGCAACAACAACTGCAAGCTAGCATCATTGGCCAACACCGTGGACCCTTCAGCTGTCACCACTGCCGGCACACCTACAGCACCGCCAGTAACACTGACACAACACAGCCCGCCCGCAAGAACCCAACAGAACCAAAGACCTTGCAATGCATCCTCCTCAACGTCCGATCACTCCACAAATATGCCACCAAAATCTGGGACCTCCTCGACAGCACCACCCCGATGTAGCATTCTTCACCAAAACCTAAACCAACACCACCTCGGGACCGGACATCTCCATCGCTGTTTCCCAAGGATACAAGATCTCCAGGAAGGACCGCCCCACCAGCCCGGGAGGAGGAATTGCCATTGTCCACAAATCCACCCTCCACCTGAGAACACTGCATGGCGAGCCCACAGCCCTGATGGAACACCTTCATTTCAAGATACTGGCCAGCCATACCACCATCCTCCGAGGAACCCTTATCTACCGGCCCCCGCGGACCTTTTGCAAACTCCATCACAGACATCATCTCCCTGCAGGCCATCACATGCACCAACTACACCCTGCTGGGAGACGTCAACTTCCACTTTGACAACCAACTGGACCTTTACACCACATCCCTCCTGGACAACCTACACAACATTGGACTCCGCCAGATCGTGACCGAGCCCACGCACTCAGCAGGACACACCCTCAACCCCCTCTTCATTACAGGAAACTCCATCACCTTCAGCCACACCCCCGAACTCCCATGGACTGACCATCGACGCGTCCAGAACACCCACCATCCACAAACCCCAGAACCTGCTCCCATGAAGACACTGGACCAAAATAACTGATGACCAACTCACCTCCTCACTCAGCAACTCCACCCCAGCCATCGCAGAAAACGATGACCCCAACACCGCAACCCGAACCCCGCACAGATGGATCTCGGACCGCGTTAACACCATAGCCCCTCTCAAGAAAAACAATACCCAAGCCAAGAAAGCCAGATGGTTTACCACCGAACTTCGAGACTCCAGACGCACCTGCAGAAGCGTCGAAAAGACCTGGAGGAATACCAAATCCACTAAAGCCCACAACAACTTCAGAGCCGCCATCAACGCCCACCACCAACTCATTAGAGAAATGAGAAAAAAGAGATTGAAGACAGAATCTCCACACACGCACACACCAGCAAAGAACAATTCAACATCATCAAGGAGTTCGCCCAACCCACCAGCGAACCTACTGACACCCCCTCACAAGATGTCTGCGACAAAGTCAGCACCTTTTTCCACTGCAAAATCAAGAGCATCTACGAAAACTTTGACGAAGACAACCAACACATTGAACCCTCACCAACCACCCCTGACACCTTGAAGCCAGCGATCTACAACTGGGCAGCCCTCTTCACTGAAGACACACTGAAGACGATGAAGTCAATCCACTCCGGGCCCCCACGGACCCCTGGCCCACCACATCTTCAACAGACCTGCCGACACCATCGCACCCATTCTCCGCCACACCATGAACTGCTCCCTGGTGACCGCCTCTTTCCCCGACAACTGGTAACACGCCGAGGTCAACCCCCTCCTGAAGAAACCTTCGGCAGACTCCACTGACCTCAAAAACTACAGACCCATCTCCCTGCTCCCGTTCCCAGCAAAAGTCATAGAGAAAGCCATCAACAGCCAACTTGCCTGATTCATCGAAGAGCACAACATCCTCGACTCCTCCCAATCCGGCTTCAGAAAAAATCACGGTGCAGACACCGCCCTCCTCGCCGCTACAGATGACATCTGCACCCTACTGGACAAAAGAGAAACAGTAGCACTCATCCTCCTCAACCTCTCAGCGGCATTCAACACACCGCACCCTAATACGCAGACTCCACGACACAGGGATCCGGGACAAGGCCCTTGACTGGATCCGCTCCTTCCTCTCCGGCAGAATGTGGCAGGTCAGACTCCCCCCTTTCCTCTCAGACCCTACACCCACCACCTGCGGAGTCCCCCAGGGCTCCTCCCTCAACCCGATGCTCTTCAGTGTCTACATGGCTCCACTCGCCCCCATTGTCAGAACCTATGGACCCAACACTTTGTCGTATGCAGACAACACCCAACTCATCCTCTCCCTATTCAACAAACCCAACTCCACCAGACAGTACTTTCGAGAAGGCATGGAAGTCGTCGCCAAATGGATGAAAAACAGCTGCCTTCAACTGAACACCAACAAAATAAAAGTACTCATCATAGGCCCAAACCCAGACACCTTGAACGACACCTGGAGTCCCCCCGCCCTCGGAAGCCCACCCAGCCCCACAGACCACGCAGGCAACATGGGAATCATCCTGTACTCCGGAATAAACAAAAACCTCACCGCGAGCTACAGAACATCCAAAACGGCCCCGCAAGACTGGTCCTCAACCTGCCGAGACACCGTCACATCTCCCAGCACCTGTGCACATTCCACTGGCACCCCATCAAGACTAGAGTCACCTTCAAGATGCTCACCCATGCACACAAGGCCCTCCACAACACCGGAACAACTGACTCAAAATCCATGCACCCCAAAGAACCCTACAATCAGCCCAGCTCTCCTATGCCGTGGTCCCCCGCACCAGAAAGACCAGATCGGGAGGCCGCTCCTTCTCCTTCCTCACGCCCAGAGCCTGGAATGCCCTTGCGCTCCACCTCAGACAGACAACATCGCTCCCATCTTTGCAAGAAACCTCCAAACCTGGCTCTTCGACAGGCCCCCTCCTTGATGGACTGGAGCCTGCACCCCCCCACCCCCAGCGTCTTGAGACCCTTACGGGTAAGTAGTTGCGCTCAACAAAAGCCTGATTGATTGATTGATTGAGCAGAGGCTCACCTGATGGCTAAGCAAGAAAATACCTACTTTCTAAAAGTGGCATTTCCAAACCCATGATGTAAAAATCATCCTTACTAAAAGATGCAGCTTTATATTCTGAGTTCAGGCATACTAAAATCTCTTTTCCCATCTTGTTCCCATGGGCAGTTATACTTATAAGATGTTATAAGTAAACTTCCCATTCTATCCTATGGGGGAGCTATCCTTTCAATAGTGAAAAACGAATTTGACAGCATTTTATTATCAGGACATGCCATACATCTCCTACTGTTCACATACACTACACCCTGCACACAGGGGTACCTTGGGCCTACCGTAGATGTGACTCACGTGTAAGAAAATGGAAGGTTATGGCCTGGCAAGTGAGTGGACTTGCCAGGTCAACATGGCACTACTAGACTGCACACTGACACTGCAATGGCAGGCCTGAGACCCTTATCGTTGCTTGTGCTTGTGTGGGTGTCACAATCCGTGGTGCAAGCCCACTAGCAGCATTTGACTTACAGGCCCTGGGCACACACAGTGCACTGTACTAGGAACTTGGCGGTAAATCAAATAAGCCAATTGTGGACACACCAATCCATGACAACAATTGACAGTGGGAGCACTTGTACTTTGGCACTGAACAGCAGTGGCAAAGTGCCCAAAGCATCTAGACCAGCCAAAACGAAGTCCAACACACAGTAAAACACAGGAGGCGGAGGCACAAAATACAGGGGAAACCCACACCAATGATGCCAGGTCTAAAAATCACCATAAAACGTATCATAGAAAACGTCCCCAACTGCCGATCAAGCAGAGAGAAGCTGGAGGACCATCTGCATCAGTGGCAGCAGCAACAATTGCTGGCCAGAAGGTCCCTTCAGAGGTGCAGACTACTACAACAGATATGGCTCAATAGTTTCCAAGACTGGCCACGTATTGCATGGACTGTAGCGTTGTCATAAGTGCTGGTGAACAGTGTGTTACTGCTATTCGCATGCAGCTAAAACTCATACATGCTAATTTATTTTTCCCTTTTATATTTTTTGCACAAATATCAGTGCACATTTATCGAATATCTGCTGTCCGAGTTGCTATTTTTGTAACCATAAAAAAGAAGATTTTTTTTTTAACTTTATAAAACCACAAAAGAAAATCAAAAACAAAACAGAAAATCATGTTACCAGGAAGTAAAGGAATACCATCAGATAATACACTTTTCTAGAACATTCTTTAAGAAGAGTTAATAGCTGAGCAGCAAGAAGGCAACACAAAGCTGAGAGTCCATTCAAAAGTCCAATTTCAACTTCAAGATTTGACTCCACATTTTTCCCTGATGGCATCATACTGCATGTGTTTTGGAGTTGTAGTTAGTGCTGTAGAGCAGTTCATAATGGCCCTTCACAATGATGCAAAGAATAATAAATGTTGATTTATTTTTATTTTTGACCCTTCATAGTTTCTCTACATTAGCAGGCATGTTATTATCTCACAAAAATGGTATCTACTATTTATGTGTTGTTCATTTTATTAATTTCTAATTTATTAGAATACTACTTACAAATATCTTGCCATATAGACAAGTCAAACCGTCCCTCTACAAACAAATATACAGCTAACTTTTGCCACTTATTATTTACTTTTTCACTTTTTAAATATAAGTCAACAGTCGGTGTTTACATCTTCTAGTATGTGCATCAACAACATATACAAACATACTCTGGTTTTCTAGACAACACTGTGTTACATTTTGTAATCTCTTCTTTAAAACTATCAACTGTAATATATTTGTCCTGTTCTGCAACTCCTCCTCTTACCAACTCTTCCTTTTCCCTAGAATCATGCTCAGGACCAAATAAACGAAACTGCACCTGGGTGCCACACTACCATGTAAAAGTGCTCTATTAATTTCACCTAACATAAAGCAAGAGTTTTCACATAGTACAGCCTCCTAACTAAAGTTTGCATTGTTGATTGATATAACTTACTTAGTGTTTTAAACTTCGCCTTTGAAAGACATGTAGGACTTTTCTTAATATATGAATGGATTGCTGTCTAATACTACAAATACTACTACAATTCAATGTGTATATAGGATCCTGACTAAGCCTTCCTTCAGCAATAACTTCTTCTACATTTCTAGGTAACATCACCTATTTAGCTATAGGACTCACATTCTTCATTCCATAACATCTTCCTTTCAGCAATAGCATGAACTAATCTGTTATCCTGGAGTAGCTTTCTTCCCTAAAGAAAGGCTCTGTACTACAAGTATGTACCCATTCTCCATTAAAACAGTACACAAATACTTATATTCACTGATCTTTTCTTCTGGTTTTGTCTCCTCATGCACAAAATTATTTTGTTAAGAGACTTCATTCTAATTATAATCAAAATGGAAAGCTTCCTCTTCAAAACAACTGTCTCTCAACTCGTTCTTTCTGTTCCACTGCATCTCTCCTTCTTCTACACCTTTTTTAATTTCTCACTAAATTTACAACCACTCTACTACGAAACATCCTGGCTCAGATTTCCTCTGTCTCCTGGTTATGTTGTGTCCATGTTTGGTACAATATTTTCTCTTCTTCCAATGTACACTTTGTCCACTCTTGAGGTTTCTCATAGTCAGAATTGTATTTTTTTTATCTTTGCAAATGGCCAAATATATTTTCAAGAAATTACATTGCCCTCTTACCAGTAGCTATTTTTTCTGCCTTTTGCCCCCCCATTATAACTCATCTCTGCAGAGACTGTAGTTGCTTCTGTTGTTTTGTCTTCTGAGATTTTTTAGGCATTCTAACTGTGTGTAGTTATGTATATCTTGTTCTGTAAAAAAAACAAGTGTATTTTCATTTTTACCCTAGCCAACATGCAAACTACTTAACTACTGACTTACACAAAATGCAATAACAGCTTTTATGGTATGTTGCAGTTTGAAATCTACAGATGGGCCTAGCTATATTACTACATGCACTTACTTCAAAATAGCAAGCAAACCAATACTTTATTTATTAGTTACATTTTAACCCCTTCGCTGCCAGGCCTTTCCCCCCCTCCTGTGCCACGCCCTTTTTTAGCTATTTGGGGTAGTGTGCGCTGAGGCCCCTGTAACTTTTTGACCACATAAGGTATCCACGCCAAATTTGCGTCCTTTTCTTCCAACATCATGGGGATTCTGAAGGTACTCAGGGTTTGTGGATTCCCCTGGAGGGGTCACAGAAATGAGCCAAAATACAGCAAAATTTAGTTTTTTTTGGGGAAAATGGGAAAAACGGGCTGCAAATGAAAGCATCTGGGTTTTTCCCTGCAAATGTTATCAAAAAAAGGTTTGTGGGGCTGAAAGAACCATTTTCCCAGCTTTTAGGGGATACCTGACTTTTGTCAGAAACCCAAAACTTTTTACACAGTTTTGGCATTTTTCTGGGACATAGTCTATTTTTGCTATTTTTTGTGCTTTCAACCTCCTTTCAGTTAATGGTAGAAATGGGTACAAAAGCAATAATGGATCCTGGAAAGCTATACAGTTTAGAGAAGCCTTGCAAAGTGCGGTGCCCTCATGGTGCGGTGCAGGCAGCAGCTCGGTGGCGGGCGTCCAACGGCATTAGTTTGCTATGCAGAGTGAGGCGGTGCTTGATGCGGTGCTGTCAGGTTACGGTGCAGGGGACTGAGCCGGTCAATGTTTGGGTTGGGCATCGATCGTGTCGGTGACGTCTGGTAGAGTGAAGTGAGGCAGCATGGAGTGCGTTGCCCGCAGGATGCAGTGCAAGCAACAGCTCGGTGACAGTCGCTTAGCAGTGTCGATGACCAAGGCAAAGTGCAGTGGTGCCTTCTGCGGTGTCTTCAGGATATGGAACCTGCGATGGACTCGGTGACAGAGTTGGCTGCTTTTTTTCTGTGGCGGCTGAAACCAGTGGTTCCAGAGACAGTGCCCAGAAGGATGGTGAAGTCTTTGCTGTTCCTGAGACTTCTAGAACAGAGGGTAAGCTCTACCTCAAACCCTTGGAGATACTTTATCAAGCAGGATGAACACACAGTTCCTCTCTATGGCAGAAACAGCTACTACAGGCCAACCCCAGACAGCACACAGAAAAGGGGCAGTACTTCTCCTCCAGCTTTACCCAGCTCTTCTCCTTGGCACATGTTCCTCTTGAATTCTAAAACTTATTTAAAGTTCTGGGTTCTGGGCCCCACTTTTTATAGTACAAAATCATTTGTTTTCTGGAGGCAGAGAGTGTCTGTGCTCAACGAAAACCAGTTCTGCCCTCTCTAGCCCAGCTTGCCGGCAGGAGGTGGAGACAGCATTGTCCAAGGCAGACCAGGCCTATTCAGGTGTCAATGAAATGTTCTCCCCCTACTCTGAATGCAGGCCCGGTCTATCCAGCCCTGACTCACCCTGGAAAGGCAGACCGCACGTACCCCCAAGTGGCTGTCTGAACAGAATGCACATCCCCAGACCCTGTCACTCCAAAGCCAGGCAGTCAATACACAAACCTAGCAGGACCTCTTACCAGGAACTCTGACCTCAGCCAGGGACCTGATCTCTCCCCACATAGTTCCAGTCTACCGGGCTTGTGCCTCTGCCCAGGCTGGTAGGGGTTCGAGCCCAGGTTGCCTGCTTGTGTTGTTTGCTTGTTTCTTTTTGCCTTCTTGCGCTTCGCATCACTTTTGCCTACATTGTTAATTCTTTGCCTGACTTGCACTGTTTGATTGTTTTTGCCTTTTCCCTTGCCTTTCCGCCCATTTCCCACTCCCCCACCCACATCTGCTGCTCCTGCAGCCCCTCCTCCATTTCCCGCTCTCGCTCCCGCCTTCCAGCTGCACCTCCCTCCCACCTCCCCTATAAGATGCCGGCCGCTGCATGGCCACGCCAAAGGCAAGTTCGTCTGTGCCCGTTCGCGACCCGACCGCGACCAGCGCCAGAAACCCTGGACCTCCGCACTGCTAATGCTATGACGCAGCGGCACTCCACGTACTCAACCCAGGCCGCAACAACAACTGCAAGCTAGCATCGTTGGCCAACACCGTGGACCCTTCAGCTGTCACAACTGCCGGCACACCTACAGCACCGCCAGTAACACTGACACAACACAGCCCGCCCGCAAGAACACAACAGAACCAAAGACCTTGCAATGCATCCTCCTCAACGTCCGATCACTCCACAAATATGCCACCAAAATCTGGGACCTCCTCGACAGCACCACCCCGATGTAGCATTCTTCACCAAAACCTAAACCAACACCACCTCGGGACCGGACATCTCCATCGCTGTTTCCCAAGGATACAAGATCTCCAGGAAGGACCGCCCCACCAGCCCGGGAGGAGGAATTGCCATTGTCCACAAATCCACCCTCCACCTGAGAACACTGCATGGCGAGCCCACAGCCCTGATGGAACACCTTCATTTCAAGATACTGGCCAGCCATACCACCATCCTCCGAGGAACCCTTATCTACCGGGCCCCCGCGGACCTTTTGCAAACTCCATCACAGACATCATCTCCCTGCAGGCCATCACATGCACCAACTACACCCTGCTGGGAGACCTCAACTTCCACTTTGACAACCAACTGGACCTTTACACCACATCCCTCCTGGACAACCTACACAACATTGGACTCCGCCAGATCGTGACCGAGCCCACGCACTCAGCAGGACACACCCTCAACCCCCTCTTCATTACAGGAAACTCCATCACCTTCAGCCACACCCCCGAACTCCCATGGACTGACCATCGATGCGTCCAGAACACCCACCATCCACAAACCCCAGAACCTGCTCCCATGAAGACACTGGACCAAAATAACTGATGACCAACTCACCTCCTCACTCAGCAACTCCACCCCAGCCATCGCAGAAAACGATGACCCCAACACCGCAACCCGAACCCCGCACAGATGGATCTCCGACCGCGTTAACACCATAGCCCCTCTCAAGAAAAACAATACCCAAGACAAGAAAGCCAGATGGTTTACCACCGAACTTCGAGACTCCAGACGCACCTGCAGAAGCGTCGAAAAGACCTGGAGGAATACCAAATCCACTAAAGCCCACAACAACTTCAGAGCCGCCATCAACGCCCACCACCAACTCATTAGAGAAATGAGAAAAAAGAGATTGAAGACAGAATCTCCACACACGCACACACCAGCAAAGAACAATTCAACATCATCAAGGAGTTCGCCCAACCCACCAGCGAACCTACTGACACCCCCTCACAAGATGTCTGCGACAAAGTCAGCACCTTTTTCCACTGCAAAATCAAGAGCATCTACGAAAACTTTGACGAAGACAACCAACACATTGAACCCTCACCAACCACCCCTGACACCTTGAAGCCAGCGATCTACAACTGGGCAGCCCTCTTCACTGAAGACACACTGAAGACGATGAAGTCAATCCACTCCGGGCCCCCACGGACCCCTGGCCCACCACATCTTCAACAGACCTGCCGACACCATCGCACCCATTCTCCGCCACACCATGAACTGCTCCCTGGTGACCGCCTCTTTCCCCGACAACTGGTAACACGCCGAGGTCAACCCCCTCCTGAAGAAACCTTCGGCAGACTCCACTGACCTCAAAAACTACAGACCCATCTCCCTGCTCCCGTTCCCAGCAAAAGTCATAGAGAAAGCCATCAACAGCCAACTTGCCAGATTCATCGAAGAGCACAACATCCTCGACTCCTCCCAATCCGGCTTCAGAAAAAATCACGGTGCAGACACCGCCCTCCTCGCCACTACAGATGACATCTGCACCCTACTGGACAAAAGAGAAACAGTAGCACTCATCCTCCTCAACCTCTCAGCGGCATTCAACACACCGCACCCTAATACGCAGACTCCACGACACAGGGATCCGGGACAAGGCCCTTGACTGGATCCGCTCCTTCCTCTCCGGCAGAATGTGGCAGGTCAGACTCCCCCCTTTCCTCTCAGACCCTACACCCACCACCTGCGGAGTCCCCCAGGGCTCCTCCCTCAACCCGATGCTCTTCAATGTCTACATGGCTCCACTCGCCCCCATTGTCAGAACCTATGGACCCAACACTTTGTCGTATGCAGACAACACCCAACTCATCCTCTCCCTATTCAACAAACCCAACTCCACCAGACAGTACTTTCGAGAAGGCATGGAAGTCGTCGCCAAATGGATGAAAAACAGCTGCCTTCAACTGAACACCAACAAAATAAAAGTACTCATCATAGGCCCAAACCCAGACACCTTGAACGACACCTGGAGTCCCCCCGCCCTCGGAAGCCCACCCAGCCCCACAGACCACGCAGGCAACATGGGAATCATCCTGTACTCCGGAATAAACAAAAACCTCACCGCGAGCTACAGAACATCCAAAACGGCCCCGCAAGACTGGTCCTCAACCTGCCGAGACACCGTCACATCTCCCAGCACCTGTGCACATTCCACTGGCACCCCATCAAGACTAGAGTCACCTTCAAGATGCTCACCCATGCACACAAGGCCCTCCACAACACCGGAACAACTGACTCAAAATCCATGCACCCCAAAGAACCCTACAATCAGCCCAGCTCTCCTATGCCGTGGTCCCCCGCACCAGAAAGACCAGATCGGGAGGCCGCTCCTTCTCCTTCCTCACGCCCAGAGCCTGGAATGCCCTTGCGCTCCACCTCAGACAGACAACATCGCTCCCATCTTTGCAAGAAACCTCCAAACCTGGCTCTTCGACAGGCCCCCTCCTTGATGGACTGGAGCCTGCACCCCCCCACCCCCAGCGTCTTGAGACCCTTACGGGTAAGTAGTTGCGCTCAACAAAAGCCTGATTGATTGATTGATTGAGCAGAGGCACACCTGATGGCTAAGCAAGAAAATACCTACTTTCTAAAAGTGGCATTTCCAAACCCATGATGTAAAAATCATCCTTACTAAAAGATGCAGCTTTATATTCTGAGTTCAGGCATACTAAAATCTCTTTTCCCATCTTGTTCCCATGGGCAGTTATACTTATAAGATGTTATAAGTAAACTTCCCATTCTATCCTATGGGGGAGCTATCCTTTCAATAGTGAAAAACGAATTTGACAGCATTTTATTATCAGGACATGCCATACATCTCCTACTGTTCACATACACTACACCCTGCACACAGGGGTACCTTGGGCCTACCGTAGATGTGACTCACGTGTAAGAAAATGGAAGGTTATGGCCTGGCAAGTGAGTGGACTTGCCAGGTCAACATGGCACTACTAGACTGCACACTGACACTGCAATGGCAGGCCTGAGACCCTTATCGTTGCTTGTGCTTGTGTGGGTGTCACAATCCGTGGTGCAAGCCCACTAGCAGCATTTGACTTACAGGCCCTGGGCACACACAGTGCACTGTACTAGGAACTTGGCGGTAAATCAAATAAGCCAATTGTGGACACACCAATCCATGACAACAATTGACAGTGGGAGCACTTGTACTTTGGCACTGAACAGCAGTGGCAAAGTGCCCAAAGCATCTAGACCAGCCAAAACGAAGTCCAACACACAGTAAAACACAGGAGGCAGAGGCACAAAATACAGGGGAAACCCACACCAATGATGCCAGGTCTAAAAATCACCATAAAACGTATCATAGAAAACGTCCCCAACTGCCGATCAAGCAGAGAGAAGCTGGAGGACCATCTGCATCAGTGGCAGCAGCAACAATTGCTGGCCAGAAGGTCCCTTCAGAGGTGCAGACTACTACAACAGATATGGCTCAATAGTTTCCAAGACTGGCCACGTATTGCATGGACTGTAGCGTTGTCATAAGTGCTGGTGAACAGTGTGTTACTGCTATTCGCATGCAGCTAAAACTCATACATGCTAATTTATTTTTCCCTTTTATATTTTTTGCACAAATATCAGTGCACATTTATCGAATATCTGCTGTCCGAGTTGCTATTTTTGTAACCATAAAAAAGAAGATTTTTTTTTTAACTTTATAAAACCACAAAAGAAAATCAAAAACAAAACAGAAAATCATGTTACCAGGAAGTAAAGGAATACCATCAGATAATACACTTTTCTAGAACATTCTTTAAGAAGAGTTAATAGCTGAGCAGCAAGAAGGCAACACAAAGCTGAGAGTCCATTCAAAAGTCCAATTTCAACTTCAAGATTTGACTCCACATTTTTCCCTGATGGCATCATACTGCATGTGTTTTGGAGTTGTAGTTAGTGCTGTAGAGCAGTTCATAATGGCCCTTCACAATGATGCAAAGAATAATAAATGTTGATTTATTTTTATTTTTGACCCTTCATAGTTTCTCTACATTAGCAGGCATGTTATTATCTCACAAAAATGGTATCTACTATTTATGTGTTGTTCATTTTATTAATTTCTAATTTATTAGAATACTACTTACAAATATCTTGCCATATAGACAAGTCAAACCGTCCCTCTACAAACAAATATACAGCTAACTTTTGCCACTTATTATTTACTTTTTCACTTTTTAAATATAAGTCAACAGTCGGTGTTTACATCTTCTAGTATGTGCATCAACAACATATACAAACATACTCTGGTTTTCGAGACAACACTGTGTTACATTTTGTAATCTCTTCTTTAAAACTATCAACTGTAATATATTTGTCCTGTTCTGCAACTCCTCCTCTTACCAACTCTTCCTTTTCCCTAGAATCATGCTCAGGACCAAATAAACGAAACTGCACCTGGGTGCCACACTACCATGTAAAAGTGCTCTATTAATTTCACCTAACATAAAGCAAGAGTTTTCACATAGTACAGCCTCCTAACTAAAGTTTGCATTGTTGATTGATATAACTTACTTAGTGTTTTAAACTTCGCCTTTGAAAGACATGTAGGACTTTTCTTAATATATGAATGGATTGCTGTCTAATACTACAAATACTACTACAATTCAATGTGTATATAGGATCCTGACTAAGCCTTCCTTCAGCAATAACTTCTTCTACATTTCTAGGTAACATCACCTATTTAGCTATAGGACTCACATTCTTCATTCCATAACATCTTCCTTTCAGCAATAGCATGAACTAATCTGTTATCCTGGAGTAGCTTTCTTCCCTAAAGAAAGGCTCTGTACTACAAGTATGTACCCATTCTCCATTAAAACAGTACACAAATACTTATATTCACTGATCTTTTCTTCTGGTTTTGTCTCCTCATGCACAAAATTATTTTGTTAAGAGACTTCATTCTAATTATAATCAAAATGGAAAGCTTCCTCTTCAAAACAACTGTCTCTCAACTCGTTCTTTCTGTTCCACTGCATCTCTCCTTCTTCTACACCTTTTTTAATTTCTCACTAAATTTACAACCACTCTACTACGAAACATCCTGGCTCAGATTTCCTCTGTCTCCTGGTTATGTTGTGTCCATGTTTGGTACAATATTTTCTCTTCTTCCAATGTACACTTTGTCCACTCTTGAGGTTTCTCATAGTCAGAATTGTATTTTTTTTATCTTTGCAAATGGCCAAATATATTTTCAAGAAATTACATTGCCCTCTTACCAGTAGCTATTTTTTCTGCCTTTTGCCCCCCCATTATAACTCATCTCTGCAGAGACTGTAGTTGCTTCTGTTGTTTTGTCTTCTGAGATTTTATAGGCATTCTAACTGTGTGTAGTTATGTATATCTTGTTCTGTAAAAAAAACAAGTGTATTTTCATTTTTACCCTAGCCAACATGCAAACTACTTAACTACTGACTTACACAAAATGCAATAACAGCTTTTATGGTATGTTGCAGTTTGAAATCTACAGATGAGCCTAGCTATATTACTACATGCACTTACTTCAAAATAGCAAGCAAACCAATACTTTATTTATTAGTTACATTTTAACCCCTTCGCTGCCAGGCCTTTCCCCCCTCCTGTGCCACGCCCTTTTTTAGCTATTTGGGGTAGTGTGCGCTGAGGCCCCTGTAACTTTTTGACCACATAAGGTATCCACGCCAAATTTGCGTCCTTTTCTTCCAACATCATGGGGATTCTGAAGGTACTCAGGGTTTGTGGATTCCCCTGGAGGGGTCACAGAAATGAGCCAAAATACAGCAAAATTTAGGGTTTTTTTTGGGAAAATGGGAAAAACGGGCTGCAAATGAAAGCATCTGGGTTTTTCCCTGCAAATGTTATCAAAAAAAGGTTTGTGGGGCTGAAAGAACCATTTTCCCAGCTTTTAGGGGATACCTGACTTTTGTCAGAAACCCAAAACGTTTTACACAGTTTTGGCATTTTTCTGGGACATAGTCTATTTTTGCTATTTTTTGTGCTTTCAACCTCCTTTCAGTTAATGGTAGAAATGGGTACAAAAGCAATAATGGATCCTGGAAAGCTATACAGTTTAGAGAAGTAGACAAACTTCTGAATTCAGCAAGGGGTCATTTGTGTAAATCCATCAAGGTTTCTTTATAGAAACTAACAGTTAAATATAGGATAAATTGAAAATTTGTTAAAAAAAAGCGCCTTTTGTGTCAACGTTTTCACCTGTAACTTCTTCTAATTTTGACAGCTCTTTGAAAGCAATATACCGTTAGATCCGCTGGATATTACTGGTTGTGGGGATATATAGGACTTGTAGGTTCACCAAGAACCCGACGAACCCAGAGCCAAAAACTGAGCAGCAACTTGCAATGGTTTTTTATTATGTACTGGGTATATAGTAATTATTCTGTAAAAATGTGTACATGGAAAAATCGGTATGAAAGACACCTATGTATTTCTGAAATGGGAACAAAATATAGAGTTTAGAAACAGTAGATATTTGCACATTTCCGAAATTGGGATACTCATACTAGCATGAGAATTATCAGTCATTTTTTAGAATGACTTCTTTTTTACACAATGTCTTTCATTTGGAAGGCAGAAATGCATCAAAAGTCAATAGGTAATAACAGTTCCTTTACAAATCTGAATTACCCTAAGTCTCCCGATAAAAATGGTACCTCACTTGTAGGGGTAGGCATAGTGCCCACGACAGGAAATGGCTCAAAACCCAACATGAACACACCACATTTTCACAATGCAAAATTACCCTTTTTTAGCAAACTGCCTAGCTGTAGTTTTTTAACCCTAGCTCTGCCGGCACCTAGGGAAACCTAGCAAACCTATACATTTTTGAAAGCTAGACATCCAGGGGAATCCAGGATGGGGTGACTTGACTTCCTCCCACCAGGTTCTGTCACCCAGGATCCCTTGCAAACCTAAAACATTGCCAAAAAAACACCTTTTCCCCACATTTCTCTGGTGGAAAGTTCTGGAATCTGCGTGGATCCACAAATTTCCACCCACCCCGCGTTCCCCAAAGTCTTCCGAGAAAAATGGTACCTCACTTGTGTAGGTCAGCCTAGTGCCCGCGACAGGAAACGGCGCAAAACGTAAGGTGGACACACCTCAATTTCGCTGTGAAAAATGACCCTTTTTTGGCAAAGTGCCTAGCTGTAGTTTTTGAACCATAGCTCTGCCGGCACCTAGGAATACCTAGTAAACCTATATATTTTTGAAAACTAGACACCCAGGGGAATCCAGGATGGGGTGACTTGACTGCCTCCCACCAGGTTCTGTTACTCAGAATCCCTTGCAAACATAAAAAATTGCCAAAAAAACATATTTTCCCCACATTTCTCTGGTGGAAAGTTCTGGAATCTGCGTGGATCCACACATTTCTACCCACCCCGCATTCCCCAAAGTCTTCCGAGAAAAAAGGTACCTCACTTGTGTGGGTCAGCCTAGTGCCTGCAACAGGAAACAGCGCAAAACGTAACGTGGACACACCTCAATTTTGTAGCGAAAAATGACCCGTTTTAGGCAAAGTGCCTAGCTGTAGTTTTTGAACCATAGCTCTGCCGGCACCTAGGGAAACTTAGAAAAACCTATACATTTTTGAAAATTAGACACCAAGAGGAATCCAGGATGGGGTGACTTGACTGCCTCCCACCAGGTTCTGTTACCCAGAATCCCTTGCAAACCTAAAACATTGCCAAAAAAAACAAATTTTCCCCATATTTCTGTGGTGGAAAGTTCTGGAATCTGCGTGGATCCACAAATTTCCACCCACCCCGTGTTCCCCAAAGTCTTCCGATAAAAATGGTACCTCACTTGTGTGGGTCGGCCTAGTGCCCGCGACAGGAAACGGCGCAAAACGCATCGTGGACACACCTCAATTTCGCAGTGAAAAATGAACCTTTTTTGGCAAAGTCCCTAGCTGTAGTTTTTGAACCCTAGCTCTGCCGGCACCTAGGGAAAACTACCAAACCCACACATTTCTGAAAACTAGACACCCGGTGGATTCCAGGGAGGTATGGCTTGCGTGGATCCCCCAACGTTTCCTTACCTAGAATGCCCTGCAAACCTCAAATTTAGCTGAAAAAATCACCTTTTTCACACATTTTTGTGTGGGAAAGTTGTGGCATCACCGGGCTGACACAAATTTCGTACCACCCAGCGTTCCCCCGGGTCTCCCGATAAAAATGGTGCCTCACTCGTGTGGGAGGCCCAAGTACCCGCGACAGGCAAGGGCCCACAACGTAGTGAGGTGACATGAAAATTGCCTACCTCAAAACGACCTGGTTTTGCAAGGGGAGTCACCTGGGTTTTTGGGCCGGTGCTCGGCAGCCACCTAGGGGAACCTACCAAACCCACACATTTCTGAAAACTAGACAGCTGGGGGATTCCAGGGAGGTATGGCTTGCATGGATCCCCCAACGTTTCCTTACCCAGAAGGCCCTGCAAACCTCAAATTTAGCTGAAAAAAATCACCTTTTTCACACATTTTTGTGTGGGAAAGTTGTGACATCACCGGGCTGACACAAATTTCCTACCACCCAGCGTTCCCCCAGGACTCCCGATAAAAACGGTGCCTCACTCGTGTGGGAGGCCCAAGTACCCGCGACAGGCAAGGGCCCAAAACTTATTGAGGTGACATGAAAATTGCCTACCTCAAAACGACCTGGTTTTGCAAGGGGGTCACCTGGGTTTTTGGCCCGGTGCTCGGCGGCCACCTAGAGGAACCTACCAAACCCACACATTTCTAAAAACTAGACACCCGGGGGATTCCAGGGAGGTATGGCTTGCGTGGATACCCCAACGTTTCCTTACCTAGAATGCCCTGCAAACCTCAAATTTAGCTGAAAAAATCACCTTTTTCACACATTTTTGTGTGGGAAAGTTGTGGCATCACCGGGCTGACACAAATTTCCTACCACCCAGCATTCCCCCGGGTCTCCCGATAAAAACGGTGCCTCACTCATGTGGGAGGCCCAAGTATCCGCGACAGGCAAGGGCCCAAAACGTGTTGAGGGGACATGAAAATTGCCTACCTCAAAACGACCTGGTTTTGCAAGGGGATCACCTGGGTTTTTGGTCCGGTGCTTGGCGGCCACCTAGGGGAACCTACCAAACCCACACATTTCTGAAAACTAGACACCTGGGGGATTCCAGGGAGGTATGGCTTGCGTGGATACCCCAACGTTTCCTTACCCAGAATGCCCTGCAAACCTCAAATTTAGCTGAAAAAATGACCTTTTTCACACATTTTTGTGTGGGAAAGTTGTGGCATCACCAGGCTGACACAAATGTCCTACCATCCAGCATTCCCCCGGGTCTCCCGATAAAAACGGTGCCTCACTCGTGTGGGAGGCCCAAGTACCCGCGACAGGCAAGGGCCCAAAACGTATTGAGGTGACATGAAAATTGCCTACCTCAAAACGACCTGGTTTTGCAAGGGGGGTCACCTGGGTTTTTGGCCCGGTGCTCGGCGGCCACCTAGAGGAACTTACCAAACCCACACATTTCTGAAAACTAGACACCCAGGGGATTCCAGGGAGGTATGGCTTGCGTGGATCCCCCAACGTTTCCTTACCCAGAATGCCCTGCAAACCCCAAATTTAGCTGAACAAAATCACATTTTTCACACATTTTTTGTGTGGTGAAGTTGTAGCATCACCGGGCTGACACAAATTTCCTACCACCCAGCGTTACCCCGGGTCTCCCAGGGGGGGCAGAAAGACTGTAATGGTGGCGGGTGGGTGGGGGAATTGGCGTGCATGTTTCGGGCAGCCCCCACCCTAAAAAAAAACTGAAAACAAATCCCTGGTGTATAGTGGGCTTTCTGCCCTCCCGAAGGGGCAGATTAGGGGCCAATGCTTCATCTACCCCCCGGGGGGGCAGAAAGACTGTGATAATTGGGGGTGGGGTGGGGTGGGGGCATGGGTATGCCCGCTTTGGGCAGCCCCCACCTCTATTTTTTTTTTTTTTTCAATTCCCTGGTGTCTAGTGGGCTTTTTGCCCCCCCGGGGGGGGCAGATTGGGGGCTACTGCCCCAATCTGCCCCCCAGGGGGGGTCAAAAAGACTAAATTATGCCAAAATTATTTGGTGGGAGCAAAGGCCCTTGCCCAAGGGGCAGCTCCCCCCTCCCTGGTGTCTAGTGGGTAGATCCCTGCTTGGGGATCGCCCTCCACTGGGAAGGGATATCATTGGAAAGGGGAGATTCTCCCCTTTCCAACGATACCTCCCCCGTCTTTCTACGTGCTCAGGGGGCTGAGATAGCATTGGCCCCCAATCTGCCCCCCCGGGGGGGGGGGGGCAATAAGACCACTAGAAACCAGAGAATTGTAAAAAAATTAAAAATAGGGGTGGGGGCTGCCCAAAATGGGCAGACCCATGCCCCCACCCCACCCCATATTATCACAGTCTTTCTGCCCCCCCAGGGGGCAGATGAAGCATTGGCCCCTAATCTGCCCCTTCGGGAGGGCAGAAAGCCCACTATACAACATGGATTTTTTTTGCGCATATGTTTTTAGGGTGTGGGCTGCCCGAAACGGGCATGCCAATGCCCCCACCCTCCCCCCAATTATCACAGTCTTTCTGCCCCCCGGGGGGCAGATGGGGCATTGGCCATTAATCTGGCCCTTCGGGGGGGGCAGAAAGCCCACTAAACACCAGGGATTTTTTTGGCGCAATTGTTTTTAGGGTGTGGGCTGCCCAAAACGGGCACGCCAATGCCCCCACCCTCCACCCCACAAAAATGACAGTCTTTCGGCCACCCAGGAGGCAGATGGGAGCTGTAGCCCCCAATCTGGCCCCTCCTGGGGGCGCAGAATGCCCACTAGAAACCATGGATTTTTTTGTTTTATTAGTGTAGGGGTAGGGGCTCCCCAAAATGGGCATGACAATACCCTATCCCACCCCCAGAGAAATTCCAGTCTTTCTGCCCCCCCAGCTCGTCATGAGGGATTCCCTTTTACTGAAAATAGCCTCGGGAGCTGGGGAAGAGCTTCCCTTGTTTTCTCCCTCTGCTCGGCGTTCCAGTGCCTTACATTGCTCGCTCTCGTCTTCTTCCATCTTTCCTCGCTGGAGCGGCCTCTCGTCTTCCTTTTGTTCTGGGTAATGCGTCACAGCATGACCCTTCCCATCTGCCTTACTTCCGGGCCAGGCAAGGAAGAACGGACTGGCGGATGGACTGCATTCACTCGGTTGGTGACACTTACTAATTCTTCCGAGTACTTGCAAAGAGTGTTTTAGTGGTTGCAGATATAATTCCCCACATGGTTCTAAAAGACTATATAGTCCTCAGAAAAACTTGTAAAACATGGGTTTGTAGTTGAATACATCAATACTCCCTGGATGATTGAATGAGTGCATAGGTAGTGCCTTGGTGATTCCCTGAGGATACAAGTAGTGCCTAGATGATTCCCTGACTATATCATCATAACTCAATGGGTCATTCCACATCTGCATACTTACTGCCAGTGCATTTGCATGAGTATACCACTAGTATCTGGATGTTTGGATGAGTGCATAAGTAGAGCCTGAATGATTAGACAAATGTGTGACTAATGCTTCAATAATTCAATACATGCATAGATACTGGTGGGATGATTAAATGACTGCAACTCTAGTGCTGAGATGATTGCAACACTGCATACATAGTAAATAGGTGTACATGGATGGTGGATACATGATTGTTAAAGTCCATGCATAGCACATAGTCTATTGATGAGTGCATTAATAGTGTTTCAGCTAATTGATGCTGCCCATTTGTTTTTGGTTGAGTGAACAGGTAGTGCCTGGATATTTAGATAACTACATGGGTAGTGCCTGGATAATTGAATAAGTGCATCAGTAGTACCTGGCTAATTAGATGAGTGCCTGACTAGTGTCTGAGTGACTGCATGAGTCCATTGTTAAAGCTTGAGTGGTTGCATGAAGATAAGTGTACTGCTGGAGTGATTGTATTAGTGAAAGACTATTGCCTCAGTAATTAAATGACTGCATAGGTACTGGATGGGTGATAGGTTTACTACAATGGCACTCTCTGCATAATTAAATGAGTGCGTGAGCAGTGCCTGAGTGCTTCATCAGTACACATGTGTGCCTTATTATTTCAATGACTGCAGGGTTGCAAGTGGGTGTTTAGATGACTGCATAGGTTCTGCGCAAATGTTATAATGATTGCATAGTTACAGCCTTGTTAATTGCATATGTAAATAATTAGTATCTAGGTTCTTAGATGAATGTATAGGTAGGGCCTTCAATGACTACATATGTTTGCCTGCCCGATTGCAAGAGTACATGTGTAGTGTCTGGGTAATTGAATAACTCCATGGATAGTAAATCAAGGATATGATGACTGCGTGACTAGTGGCTGGGTGATTGCATGAGTGCCTGAATAATGCCTGACTGACTGTGAAAGTACCTTCATTGCTATTAGATACATAACAGTTTTGTTTGATACTGATTATCTTCTGTCAGTATCAAACTACCTGTTTTACTGTATATATGCTTTTTTCTGAGCAATGTATGAGTGAAGTCTAGGTTTCACACCTGATATATAATTGCATACATGCTCTCCAGAAATATACATTGCTTTGTTACTGAGCGTGCACATGCATCAGTACGTTTCTAAAACGGAAAAAAAAAAATGAAATTTTTCAAAGCACAAAACCTTTCGCCAATGGCACACCTAGATCATTTCTCAAATGCTTCTTCTGAAACATATATCAGCATATCTCAAACAAAATTTGTACTCAAAATGAAGATAGCATTAGAACTTGTGAGACATTCTGCACTATTAATCCTGCTCAATTTTAAACAAACCATGTTTAAAGAAAAAACACTACTCTTACCATATACATGACATTTTCATCAGCCTTACTGAATATAGATTACCATGTAAACATAGATGCATTCTCTAAATACATGTACACCTCAAAGTCATCATTCCATCAATATATACCTCTCTGCTTCTTTAAATAAACTAAAAAGTCCCATTGTATATATAGCTATGTGCAAGCACAAAAATAATATCTAAGCATCTGCAAAATGGTCACATTGACAAACACTTCCCCATACCTACCTAACAAGTATTACTTCTTTCTAATTCATATACATGTTTGCATCTTTTATTTCCCACTACACAATTCCTGTTTAATATTGTTACTAAAAGGACTACAACTCCCAGAATGCAATAAACTGGTGTATCTATTCTGCACATATGGCCAGATGTACGACCATTGTAAATTGGGCCTCGCAATTTGCACTCGATTGTGAGTCGCAAATTGCGAGGCGCAATTTACAATTTACTTCAGTGTCAGAGACACTGATTGCGATTCCCAATGGGGTTGCAAAATGCGAGGCGCATGAGAATAATGAGCCACTCACAATTTGCGACCTCATTGGGAATGGCTGGCCCTCCCAGGGACGGTGGCCTGCTGGGCTCAGCAGAACTCCATGTTTGGGACTGCTTGTCAATAAAGCAGTTTTTTTTTAAAAAGCAGCCCGTTTTCCCTAAAGGAAAACGGGATGTATTTTTTTTTAAAGATGAAACCTTTTCGTTTCATTTTTTAAGGGCAGGTAGTGGTCCCTTTGAACAATGCCTGCCCTTAAAAAATATTTCAGAGCCAGTCACATAGGGGAAGGGGTCTCCTGGGGTCCCCTTCCCATTTGCGACTAAATTACCACCCTCTTGAAGAGGGTGGTAATTTGCGAGTGTTTTGTGAATGCAATTGCGGTCGCAAAACATTGGTACATTGCTTGTGACTTGCTATTAGGAAGGGAATGCCCCTTCCTAATAGCGAGCCACAAAACAATACTTTTCAAGTCGCAAATTATTTGTGACTCGCATAATAGTGTTAGTACATGACCCTATCAGAATTAGCATCCGTAAACATGTCGCAAATCCGTTTGCACATGCTAATTCTCGTTGTACATATAGCCCCTTATCTTTTGACATTTAAAACATTCTTAGCTCCTCTTTTCAACTTTCCAAAAGACTATACTGTTATTTTTCAATACAATACTCAATTGAATACACAGGCACTAATTACATTTGCTCTTAGTTCCCAAAACATTCACTAATAATGTCTTAAACACATACACTCTAATAGCTTCAGTTCATCTCATAAATGTTTTCACATCACTGTGATACACTTTTTTTTTAATCAAACTCCTGTATACATCTTCATTTCTAATGTATTTTTTTAAAGGGTTTAAAAGTTATGTACATACCAGTGAATTCAGTTTGTAGATTATACTGTTGTTTTAGCTCTCTGTGGAAACTTTGGCACTGTTAGGATTTGAAAAAAATAAACACAAGTATGGTACAACACTCTCATACAAAGCAACTCTTAAATGGCAATCTCTTCAACTTTCCACTCTATCATCAGGAGAAAGGCATTAAATGAAATAACGTCCTTCATTTGAGGTTACTGCATCGCCACTTGTGAATGGGTAGCATCTGTTAACCCTTTCCCTCTCTTTCTAAATGAGGTTCCTGTTTGCACGTTTTTGTGATGTCTTCGTGATCATCACGGAGTAATCTAAAATCAAAATGGAGTTCAAACCTATATCTAGGTTAATTTTTCTGAAATTGAAATACTACACAACAGTTTATAACATAGTCCTGAGTTGGAAATTAAAACCTGCAATTACTTAAATTGTTTCATAACTCTTCAACTTAAAAAAAAAAATTGTCTCTTTAACACCGTTGCCCCCAATACACTCTTAGCTCAGTGTAACTAGCAACCCAGTGCAACCAGTAGGTCACAAGTATAGAGCACATTCTAGAAGGAACATGCTTCTTTCAAATAGGATACAGCAGGTGTGGTGTGCTTTACTCCACGATTCAAAAGCATATCCATGTTTGTATTACATTTCTTTTTTTAAACAAAAGCGAAAAATAGGACTTCTTACTAAGGCATCCAACACACTACGTAATTTTATTCCCTTTCATGCTGACAGCATCCAATAAAAATGTTTTTTTTTTTAAACACTTCCATTTTAACTGCTTTTCCTTTGTAAAACTGCCTCATTCAGCATCAGCCTTCTCCTGACTACTATTGCTTCTTCACTTCAAAATGCTTAAAGTCTGGATTGAGGGCCACAGCTATATATATTGGGCTAAAGAGGCTGCAAAAAAGAGAGGTATTGACAGGGACTTGGGTTTGCCAAATGTGCAGATGACTTAGTTTGGCCAGAGAGGGTTAAAGTTTCATCAGTTTATGGCTTTGGTTAAATCCATTGTGCATTCTCAAGGTCCTCACCTCATGATTGTGCACAATGGTAGCAAAGACCTAGGTATATTGTCTGGGGTAGGGCTGGAAATCCTAATGAAACAAACCTTTGCAGAACTAATGTCACTTTTCCCTACAGTCTTGGTGTACTCTAATATATGCCAAAGACAGAAATGGAAGTGGTCACATCAATTCTGTTCACAGATTGACAAAGCCAGGAAACATGTTAATAAAACTGTTCCTGTATTCCTCAGAGACCATCGCATGGACTGTATCTATAACAACAATCTGCGTTTTGACATGCATCGATTTTATAGAATTGATGGAGTGCACTTTAAAGGTTAAGGTAACAGGGTGTTTCTAAATAACCTGAAACTCTGCATCCGGTCTTATGGATAGCAGCCATGTACACACAATGGCTTTTGTCAAACCCACCCTAGCACCTGAACTATTGTGACACTCTTTACGATGATGTTGCCGATTCCAGTTGACATGATTCCGGTGGACATGTTGCAAAAATGGAAAACTAAAGCATACATTCAATGGCCACCAACACATCCAAAAATAATATGTAAAAAAATCCATTCTGAACATTGCACTACACATATTACTATATACATACTTCTTTCAAAGCATGTTTAAACTCATATTTTTGTACTAAGTTTCTTGAAAAACCCACTCTCAGACCTATTTTCTGTTTTTGTCGTAACGTCGCCATTAACCATGACAGTCATGCCTTTTCCATAAAGTGAAAACACATAAATGCACACATAACCAGTATTTTACACACTAGGGGTTTATTACTGTACCCTTCAAACTCATTTTTTTCTAATGTAATTCTAGAACGACCATCTCATTGCGATCCCTGTGGTTACGTCGTGAAAGAGGAAAGCAAAGGCAGGAATTCAATAGCAACCACCACATAAAAAAATTATAACTATATAATTAATTCTAACCATCACAGTATATAACTCACTGTATCAATAACTCATAAAAAACTGTTATTAATATCTCAATATCTCTATATCAATGTATGAATGATTCATTGATATATTTTTTTATATTTTACCCATTATCCGCAATGACTGATAGTTGCTATGTCCCCATGATGATACATGGGGGGCAGTCGCTTCGTCTACGCGAATTTCATGTACAATAAAAAAAAAAATTAGGGAAACATAACTTGTCCACTAACACCCCCATTTCTCTAACATGTATTCTGATCCCTTATGTTAGCTTTTTCAGAAATGTTCAGCCCGGGAACTGTTCCCAATAAATAAAATGGTGACCACAACTTTCTGTTCAGGTTCTATCCCGCCAATCAGAGCATTCCCGTTGGCACGTGAATTCGCGATTAATCACGAAACCACTGCGAAATAGCTGCAGCCAGAAATATCACTTAAGTTTTCAGCTTAAATTTCACAAAAACTACTGAACATATTTACACCAAACAGGCAAAAGGCACTTCCTCGAACCAACATCTACCTCCCTGCCAAATTTGGTGTAAGTCCGTTCATCGGTTCAGGCTGTAGGTGTGGCTAAAGGTTCCTATGGGAATTAACATTACAAACACACCCGTATTTTGCACTGCAAATACTCAGTCCCCACTGCATGGATCGCCCCCAAACTTTCCATGACAACCAGAACCTATATTGACACTTTTAGGAAAAATTGCATGGAGACTCGTTAAACAACGCCAAAATTACAGGCAAGTCAAAAAATGCTTTTCCTGTAAACATCGTCCCAACTATAACCTAATAGGTATGTATGTATGTATGTATATAAATATTCACTGATAAAAAACATAGGTTTCAGGCATGTTATAGTTAGAAATTAGCATTTGAAAAACCTTAGAAATTCACTGAAAAAACATAGGTTTCAGGGATGTTATGGTTAGTTGGACATTTCACTCGCACAAAACCTGAGAAATTCCGCTGTTATGGTTAGTTCAGCTGACTATAACTCGCACCCCCACAATGCACTGCTGATGACGTCACATATTACATCATTCATGACATGGTCAGTGACATCACTAATGACATCACTGATGACATCTCAAATGACATCATTGATGACAGCACATCACAGTAAGTCCTACGTAGTCTGATTGCTTTTAGGACTTCGGATGCCATGTACCCTGTGTACAACACTCTGCAGATGCATCTCCCGGTGCACTGCTGGTTGTGGGATGAAGTTCCCTTGGCTTCAGAGGGTCTTTGAGGGCAATATACCCCTCTTGTTACCTCCAGTAAGTCCCACACAGAGGGACTGCTGGAAGGACTTTGGAGGCCATGCCCCCTTTCTACACCACTCTGCAAACGCACTTCCTGGTGCACTGTGGTTGTGGGATCAAGTTCCCTTGACCCAGAGAGTCCTTAGGGGCAAACAACCCCTCCTGTTGCCTCCAGTAAGTCCCACAGAGCACGATTTCTGTGAGAACTTCAGAGCCCTCGCTCCCTTTCTTCACAACTCTGCAAACATGCCTTCTGGCACACTACTGGTTAGGGGATGAAGTTCCCTTGGCTGCTGAGGGGCCTTGGGGGTCAAGAAGCCCTCCTGTTACCTCCAGTGAGTCCCTTTCAGTGGTATTCCTGTGAGCTACTCGAAGGTACCGCTCCCTTTCTTCACCACTCTGCAAATGCGACTACTAGTTAAAAAAACATAGAAATTCACTTACAAAAACAAAAGGTTACAGGGACGTTACAGTTAGGAAATAGAATTGAAAAAAACCTTACGAATTAATTGAAATAACCAAAGGCTACAGGGACTTTATAGTTAGGTTCAGATTTCACTCATACAAAACCAGTGAAATTCAGCAGTTCTCATTACCTGAGCTAACTATATCTTATGCCCCTACAATGTACTGGTTATGACCTCACATATTACATTGCTTATGATGTGGTCAGTGACATCTCAAATGGCTGTACTGATGACATCATCTACAGAACCACTCACACACCGACTCTCATCACCATAGAATCTCTCATACACCCACTGACACACACACACAACCACTCACGTTCTCATTCACAGACCCATACCAGTACTCATATAACCACTGACTCCTCCATAGAGGCACTCAATCTTACAGCCACTCATGCAACTATTTATTCACCCATATAGCTAATCATTCAACAAGTCACTCACCTGTACAGCCACTAACATAGAAGCACACTCACCCATACAGCTATTGACACACCCTCTTATTTACCTACAGAGTCACTCACACGCACACTCATACAGCCTCTTAACACAGCCACTCACTTACCCATACAAATACTCACTCACACACCCACACAACCACTTACATACCCATTCACACATCCATACAAGCACACACATCTGCTCACTCATCCTATACAGTAATTCACACAGACACACTCTAATTCAGCCCTCACATACCAACTCACATAACCAAACACCCATTCACTCACCCACACAACCATTCAGACACAGCAAGTCACTCACTCATACAGCCATTCAGATACCCACTCACTCACCCATACAGTTACTATATACCCACTTACCTACCCACTCACTCACTCATACATCCACTGACGTGCCCACCCACTCATCAATGATGCCACTCACACAGCATATCACTCACCCACACAGCTACTCACACACACACACTTATACATCCACACTACCACTTACACACCCACACACAGAAGGATACATACAGTCACACAACCACTCACATAATATATGTTAGAAGTACTATTGCACCTAGTATACTAATTAAACTTGTATAGTATATTAGTATATGTGTTTAATAATCATAAACTCTTAAAAACACTTACAAAAAAAGAAATTGGGGCAGGGTAGAAACAACCTGACCACCTAGGCTTGCTCAGTGGGTCCCACATGGACCCCAAGGGCCCATATAGACATTTATTTTTTCAAATGGTTGGTGGGATTCAAGTAGGGTCCGCATATCAGGACGATTTTGTTTTTTAAATGAAGTGCAGGCTCCCACACTTCGTTTTCCTGAAGCCCCCGGGTGGGCCAGGTCCTGGGGGCATTATAAAATTATGATGCAGGGGCCCTGCAGGGCTCCCGCCACCCAAGGGACCTCCACCTTCCCAGGGTGATACTCATTTAAATACTGGAGGCACGTGGCCTTGCCACCTCCCCAGGGCTCTTTTGTAATACAAAAATGGGTGGGGGGGCTCCAATTATTACAAGCAAGGGCACGCGGCCCCCCACAATCCTGGGGACCACCACCTACCCGATGGTCTCCATTTCAAAGATATGTAGTGGGGGGCTCGAGCCACCCAACACGCCCAGGGAGCACCATCTCCCCAGGGCACTAATTAAGAAAAGGTGGGGATCTGTTGAGGACCCCCGGCCCCGGGACCACCATCTCCACGGGGCTTTTAACATGATGGGAGGGGCCACCCGGCCCCTCTCCAGGAGCCCTTCATGGTCCCTGGGGACGGTCACCCCTCAGGGCCTGCTCCTGCAATTTCCTGGGATGCCCACCCCTGGGGCATTGCAGTTTGCTCTCCCTTGTTCAAAGCGAGTACACTTTGCTTTTTACCCCCAGGGAGCTGCATGTTAGCAGCTTCCTGTGGGTAAAACAGCAATGCTGGAATCTGCAGGAGGTGGGAGCCAGCCGGGACTGCGAGAATCTTCTGGCATCCCCTGCGGTCCCTTTAAAGATGGCCATGCCCCGGGGGATGGTATTCCCAGGGCTGAAAATGACCCGGGACCCCATGAGTGCATATATCAGTAGCTGTATTGATGAGTGACTGCATGTATGAGTGAATGTATGGGTGAGTGAGTGCATGTGTGTGTAGAATTTTGAATTAGTGAGTTGGTATTTACCAATTGGTATTAGTGTATCTATTGTTTCAAAAAAGGTATTCTGTATTTTAGAGCGGGTGTGTGAAAGGTGATATTAGGGTGTGAGGAGGTGTTTTGGATATTAAGGGGATTGATGTCATCAGTGATGTCATTTGAGATGTGATCAGCGATGTCACCGACCATGTCATGAGTAATGCAATATTTGACGTCATTAGCAGTGCATTGCGGGGGCGCAAGTTATAGTTAGCTTAGGTAACTATAACGGCTAAATTTCTCTGGTTTTGTATGAGTAAAATGTCAGCCTAACTATAACGTCCCTGAAACCTGTATTTTTTCAGTGAATTTCTAAGGTTTTTTAAATGCTAATTGCGAACTATGCCTACATAGGTAGGACATGTGCAGAAAGAAGAAGAAAGGTGCAGAAAGGAGCAAAAGAAGTGCAGAAATAGGCAAGAGAGGTACAGAAAGAGGAAGAAAGGTGCAGAAAGAAGCAACAGAAATGCAGAAAGAGGCAACAGGAAGTCCAGAAAGAGGAAGAAAGGTGCAGAAAGAAGCAAGAAATATACTGAAAAAACCAACAGATCCATTGTGGAAAGTACTGCTGCCGGCTCTCTGGGTTGTAGGCGAGAGGCTGTGTTGAAATGAGAGGTTTTTTTTCTTAATAAAAAATTCCCCCCCAAAAAAACCAACAGAGGTGCAGAAAGAGGCCAACTTCGACTGTACCTTACAACAGACTCATACAAAGTAGCCTAATCACTAATTCTTCTCCCGAGATGTCTTAACCTCACTTTTGTCTTGAAGGTTCACTATTAATCGACTGCTCAGAATGTTAGGCCTAACAAATATAAAACAGCAATCCTAAGCATATCACTGTTGTAAGTCTGATCAAGTTTGCGAAGGTATGCGTGTCTCTACTTTTACCTAGTGACATGTTACATACAAATACTTGAATACCTGTGTTTCAAACAGTATACTCTGTAAATGTATGTACAAAAAGGTGTATACATTTCTTTCTGCTCATAATACAGGGCACATGGGTATTCAATAGTATATTTGAGGGGTTCTGTAACACCTATATACATAAGACATGTCTGCCAGTGCAACCGAATGAGCAGCACTAACAATATCTGACCACCTATAGGAGAAGCTACACACTTTTTAAGCTACCCTCTTCAAATGCATAACACATGTGAGAATACGTGTACAAGTAGACACATACCTTAGTCATGAGAGCAAAAAGACCTTTCAACTTGACAGCTTACACTTCCAATTTGAATACAAAAAGAGGTTGGAAAAGTACAGAAAGAAGCAAGGGAGGTGCAGAAGGAGGCAAGAGAAATGATGAAAGAGGCAAGAGAGTTGCAGAAACAGGCAAGAGAGTTACAGAAAAAGGGAACAGGAGTGAAGAAAGGGGCAAGAGAGGTACAGAAAGAGGGAACAAGGGTGCAGAAAAAGACAAGAGAGGTGCAGAAAGAAGCAACAGAGGTACAGAAAGAGGCAAAAGGCTTGCAGAAACAGGCATAGGCGGTGCAGAAAGTAGTAAGAGCCGGGCAGAAACAACCAACATATGTACAGAAGGAGGCAAGAGGGGTGCATAAAGAAGAAAGAGAGGTGCAGAAATTTGCAAGAGAAGTCCAGAAAGAAGCAAGAGCAGTGCAGTAAGAACCAGCAGATGTGCAGAAACAGACAAGAGGGGTACAAAAAGAGACAAGCAACATGCAGAAAGAAGCAACAGAGGTGCAGAAGGAGGCAACAGAACTGTATAAAGAGGCAAGATAGATGCAGAAACAGGCAAGAGAGGTGCAGAAAAAAAGAATGGGGTGAAGAAAGAAGCAAGAGAAGTGCAGAAAGTGGGAAGAAAAGTGTAGAAAGGGGCAAGTGGGGTATAAAAATGTGCAAGAGAGGTGCAGAAAGAAGCAAGAGTGGTACAGGAATTCGCAGGAGGGGTACAGAAAGAGGTAAGAGAAGTGCAGAAAGAAGAAATAGAATTGAAGAAAAAGGCAAGAGAGGTACAGAAAGTTGTAAGAGAGGTACAGAAAGAAGCAAGAGAGGAGCAGAAAGAAGCAAGAGAAGTGAGGAAAGAAGCAATAGCGGTGCAGAAGGATGAAAGAAAACTGCTGAAGGAGACAAGAGAGGTGCAGAAACACGCAACAGAGGTGCAGAAAAAGGGAAAAGTGGTGCAGAAAGAAGTGAGAGAAGTGCAGAAAGAAGCAGCAGAGGTGAAGAAGGATGAAAGAGAACTGCTGAAGGAGACAAGAGAGGTGCAGAAACATGCAACAGAGGTGCAGAAAGAGGGAAGAGTGGTGCAGTAAGAGGCAAGAGAGGTATAGAAAGAGGCAAGCGAGGTGCAGAAAGAGGGAAGAGGGGTACAGAAAGAGATAGAAGGGGTACAGAAAGAAGAAAGAGAAGTCTAGAAAGAAGCAACAGGGGTACAGAGAAAGGCTAGAGGGGTGCATAAAGAGGCAAGAGAAGTGCAGAAAGAAGCAACAGAGTTGCAGAAACAGACAAAAGACGTACAGGAAGAGGGAAGGAGGGGTGCAGAAAGAGGCCAGAGGGGTAGATCCAGTTGCAAAAGAGGTGCAGAAAGAAGCAGGAACAGTGCAGAAAGAGCCAACAGAGATGTAGAAAGAGGCAAGATAAGTACACAAAGAGGGAATAGGGGTGAATAAATAGGCAAGAGGGGTACATACATTTGCAAGAGAGGTCCAGAAAGAAGCAGGAACAGTGCAAAAAAACAACAGAGGCAGGAAAGGTGCAGAAATGTTCAAGAGAGGTGCAGACAGAAGAAAGAGCAGTGCAGAAATAACCAACAGAGGTGCAGAAACAGACATGAGGGGTGAAGAAAGACGCAAGAGAACTGCAGAAAGAAGCAACAGAGGTGCAGAAGGAGGCAAGAGAACTGCAGAAAGAGAGATTAGAGTAGCAGAAACAGGCAAAAGAGGTGCAGAAAGAAGCAAGAGCAGTACAGAAAGAACCAACAGAGGTGCAGAAGGAGGCAAGAGGGGTGCACAAAGATGCAACAGGGGTGCAGAAACTTGCAAGAGAGGTGTAGAAAGAGGCAAGAGAAGTGCAGAAAGAAGACAACAGAGGTACAGAAGGATGCAATTGAACTGCAGAAAGAGGCAAGAGAGTTGCAGACAAAGTCAAGGAAGGTGCAAAAGAAGGGAACAGGGGTATAGAAAGAGGCAAGAAACGTAGAGAAAGAGGGAAGAAGGGTGCAGAAAGAGGCAAGAGAGGTGCAGAAGGTTAGAAGAGAGGTGCAGAAAGAAGCTAGATAAGTACAGAAAGAAGCAAAGGTGTGCAGAAGATGGCAAGAGGGGTGCAGAAAGAGCCATGCAAAGTGCATAAAGAAGCAACAGAGGTGCAGAAGGTACAAGAGAAGTACAGAAAAAGGCAAGAGAGCTGCAGAAACAGGCAAAATAGGTGCATAAAGAAGCAAGAGAAGTGCAGAAAGAAACAAAAGAGGTGCAGAATGAGGCAAGAGGGGTACAGAAAGAGGCAAGAGAGGTACAGAAAGAGGCAAAAGAGGTGCAGAAGGAGGGGCGATGGGTGCAGAAAGAGGCAAGAGGGGTGCATAAAGAAGGAAGAGAGGGACAGACTGCAGCAAGAGAAGTACAGGAAGAATCAACATGGGTTGCAGAAAGAGGTTAGAGGGGTGCATAAAGAGGCAGGAGAAGTGCAGAAAGAAGCAACAGAGGTGCAGAAAGAGGCAAAAGAGGAGCAGAAAGAAGCAAGAGAAGAGCAGAAACAGGCAACAGAGGGGCAGAAAGAGGCAAAAAGGGGTGCAGAAAAAGGCAAGAAAAGTGCATAAAGAAGCAACAGAGGTGCAGAAAGAGGCAAGAGAACTGCAGAAAGAGGCAAGAGAGTTGCAGGAACAGCCAAAAGATGGCGCAGAAAGAGACAGCAGGGGTGCAGACATGAAAGGTATAGAAAGAGGGAAGAGGAGTGCTGAAAGAAGCAAGAGCAGTGTAGAAAGAAACAACAGAGGTGTATAAGGAGGCAAGAGGGGTATATAAAGAGGCAACAGAGGTGCAGAAAGAGGCAACAGAGGTACAGAAAGAGGCAAGAGAGGTGCACTAAGAGGGAAGAAGAGTGCAGAAAGAGGCAAGAGGGTACAGAAAGAAGCAAGAGAGGTGCAGAAAGAAGCGAGAGAAGAGCAGAAACAAGCAACACAGGGGAGAAAGAGGCAAGAGAAGTACAGAAAGAGGCAAGGGAGTTGAAGAAACCGTCAAAAGAGGTGCAGATAAAGGGAATGGGGTGAAGATAGAGGCAAGAGAAATGCAGAAAGAGGGAAGAAGAGTGCAGAAAGAGGCAAGAGGGGTACATAAATTTGCAAGGGAGGTGCAGAAAGAAGCAAGTGCAGAACAAAAGAACCAACAGAGGTGCAGAAAGAGGCAAGAGGCATGCAGAAAGAGGCGAAAGAAGCAAAAGAGGTGCAGAAAGCAACAAGAGGAACACAGAAAGATGCAAGAGAGTTGCAGAAAGAAGCACAAAAGGTATAGAAAGAAGCAACAGAAATGCAGAAAGAAGCAACAGAGGTGCAGAAGGAGGCAGGATGGGTGCAGAAAGAGGCAAGATAACTGCAGAAAGAAGCATACAGGTACAGAAAGAGGTACAAGAGGTGCAGAAAGAAGCAAGAGAGGTGGTGAAAGAAGCAAGAGAAGTGCAGAAAGTAGCAACAGATGTGACGAAGGAGGCAAGAGAACTGTAGAAAGAGGCAAGAGAGTTGTAGAAACATGCAACAGAGGTGCAGAAAGAGGGAAGAGGTGTGCACAACGAAGCAAGAGAGATGCAGAAAGTACCAACAGAGGTGCAGAAAGAGGCAAGAGGCATGCAGAAAGAGGCAAGATAAGTGCAGAAAGAAGCAAAAGAGGTGCAGAAAGCAACAAGAGGGGTACAGAAAGAGGCAAGAGAAGTGCAGAAAGAAGCACAAGAGGTACAGAAAGAAGCAAGAGAAATGCAGAAAGAAGCAAAAGAGGTGCAGAAGGAGGCAGGAGGGGTGCAGAAAGTGGCAAGAGAATTGCAGAAAGAAGCAATAGAGGTACGGAAAGAGGCAAGAGAGGTGCAGAAAGAAGCAAGGGAGGTAGAGAAAGAAGGAAGAAAAGTGCAGAAAGAAACAACAAAGGTAACAAAGGGTCAAGAGAGTTGAAGAAACATGCAAGAGAGGTGCAGAAACATGCAACAGAGGTGTAGAAAGAGGGGAGAGGGGTGCAGAACAAAGCAAGAGAGGTGCAGAAAGAAGCAAGACAAGTGCAGAAAGAAGCAAGCAAGATGCAGAAAACGGCAAGAGAAGTGCACAAAGAGGCAAGAGAGGTGAAGAAAGAGGTAAGAGAGGTGCAGAAAGAAGCAAGACAAGTGCAGAAAGAAGCAAGCAAGATGCAGAAAACGGCAAGAGAAGTGCACAAAGAGGCAAGAGAGGTGAAGAAAGAGGCAAGAGAGGTGCAGAAAGAGGGAAGATGGGTGCAGAAAGAAGCAAGAGGGGTGCAGAAAGAACCAAGAGAGATACAGGAAGAAGCAAGACAAGTACAGAAAGAAGCAACAGAGGTGCAGAAGGAAGGAAAATAACTGCAGAAAGAGGCAAGAGAGTTGAAGAATAAGGCAAGAGAGGTACAGAAAGATGGAAGGGGGTACAGAAAGAGGCAAGAAGGATACAGACATTTGCAAGATAGGTGCTGAAAAAGCAGGAGCAGTGTAGAAAGAACCAACAGAGGTGCAACAAGAGGCAAGAGGGGTGCAGAAAGAAGCAAGAGAAGAGAAGAAAGAAACAACAGATGTGCAGAAGGAGGCATGAGAAGTGAAGAAATAGGCAATAGAGTTACAGAAACAGGCAAAAGAAGTACAGAAAGAAGCAAGAGCAGTGCAGAAAGAACCAACAGAGGTGCAGAAGTAGGCAAGAGGAGTGGAGAAAGAAGCAAAAGGGGTGCAGAAAGATGCAAGAGCAGTGCAGAAAGAACCAACAGAGGTGCCGAAACAGAAGACAAGAGGGGGCAGAAAGAAGCAAAAGGGGTGCAGAAAGAAGCAAGAGCAGTGCAGAAAGAAGCAAGAGAGGTACAGTAGGACGCAACAGAACTGCAGAAACAATCAACAGAGGTGCAGAAAGTGGCAAAAGGGAACCAGAAAGAGGCAAGAGAAGTAGAGAAAGAAGCAACAGAGGTGCAGAAAGAGACAAGTGAAGTACAAAAAGAGGTAGGAGAGTTACACAAATGGGCAAATGAGGTGCAAAGATGGAACAAGGGTGCAGACAGAGGCAAGAGAAGTGCAGAAAGAGGAAAGAGGAAAGAAGAGTGCAGAAAGAGGCAAGAGGGGTACAGATATTTGCAAGAGAGCTGCAGAAAGAAGCAAGAGCAGTGCAGAAAAAACAGAGGTGCAGAAATAGGCAAGAGGGGTGCCAAAAGAGTCAAGAAATGTGCAGAAAGAAGCAAAAGAGTTGCAGAAAGAGGCAAGAGAGGTACAGATAGAGTCAGGAGAGGTGTAGAAATTTGCAAGAGAGATACAGAAAGAAGCAAGAGAGGTACATAAGGAAGCAAAAGAAGTACAGAAAAAAGCAACAGAGGTGCAGAAAGAGAAAGGAATGGGACAGAAAGAGGAGAGATAAGTGCAGAAAAAAGTAAGAGAGGTACAGAAAGAAGCAAGAGAAGTGCAGAACGAAGCAACAGAGGTGCAGACGGATGGCAAGAGAACTGCAGAAAGAGGCAACAGAGGTGAAACAAACACTCATCAGAGGTGCAGAAAGAGGCAAGAGAGGTGCAGAAAGAAGCAAGAGAGGTGCAAAAGAAGCAAGAGAAGTGTAGAAGGAAGCAAGCGAGGTGCAGACAGAAGATATAGAGGTGCAGAAAGAGGTAAGAGCGGCACAGAAAGAAGCAAGGGAGTTGCTGAAAGAAGTAAGAGAAGTGCAGAGAAAAGCAACAGAGGTGCAGAAGGAAGCAAAAGAACTGCAGAAAAAGGCAAGAGAGTTGAATAAACAGGCAAGAGAGGTGCAGAAAGAGGAGAGAAGAGTGCAGAAAGAGGCAAGAGGGGTACAGATATTTGCAAGAGAGCTGCAGAAAGAAGCGAGAGCAGTGCAGAAAGAACCAACAGAGGTGCAGACATAGGCAAGAGGGGTGCCCAAAGAGTCAAGAATTGTGCAGAAAGAAATAAAAGAGTTGCAGAAAGAGGCAAGAGGGGTATAGATTAGGGGTGGGCGACAATTTCCGTTCCGCTCCCGGAAATTGCGACAATTCGACATTTCCGCGTTCCGACCGGAACGCGGAAATGCCGAATTGTCGCAATTTCCGGGAGGGAACGGAAATTGTTGCCTGGCCAAGCACTTGCAGATATAAATAAAGCAGGTGCCCGAGTTGAAGCTCAAATTCAGTAACGCATTCATCGGCACAATACATTCGGGAGCTAGGTCGAGGCTGGGCAGGTGTGCTGTTCTCCCCATATCGACCGTCAAAAACTAGCTGTGGTGACGGTCCTTACCTGTCGCGCAATCCCCGTGTAGTTCCTGACACCAGCTGCTCTGATCGGTCTCTGGCCCGCGGCGTCTCTGGCCCACGGGCGGCATGTGAACTGCATGGAAGCCCCGCCCCACACACCAGCGGTGGGCAACATCTTCCGCCCTTTCCCCCACTACGATGGACAGCTGACTCGAGGGACCCGCAACCTGTAGCGGGCGGCAGCGGCAGGCCGGAAGCACCAATTTCCGCGATCACGGAAATATCGCGTGATCGCGGAAATTGCTTGCATTCTCGCGAGAATTGGCGGAAGTGCCTTCCGCCAATTCCGCCCACCCCTAGTATAGATAGAAGCAGGAGAGGTGTAGAAATATGCAAGAGAGGTACAGAAAGAAGCAAGAGAGTTGCATAAGGAAGCAAAAGAAGTACAGAAACAAGCAACAGTGGTACAGAAAGAGGCAGGAATGGGACAGAAAGAGGGGAGATAAGTGCAGAAAGAAACAAGAGAGGTACTGAAAGAAGCAAGAGAAGCGCAGAACGAAGCAACAGAGGTTTAGACAGATGGCAAGAGAACTGCAGAAAGAGGCAACAGAGGTGAAACAAACACTCATAAGAGGTGTAGAAAGAGGCAAGAGAGGTGCAGAAAGAAGCAAGAGAGGTACAGAAAGAAACAAGAGAAGTGTAGAAAGAAGCAAGCGAGGTGCAGACAGAAGATATAGAGATGCAGAAAGAGGTAAGAGCGGCACATAAAGAAGCAAGAGAGTTGCAGAAAGAAGTAAGAGAAGTGCAGAAAAAAGTAACAGAGGTGCAGAAAGAAGCAAAAGAACTGCAGAAAAAGGCAAGAGAGTTGAAGAAACAGGCAAAAGAGGTGCAGAAAGAGGAAAGAAGCGTGCAGAAAGAGGCAAGAGGGGTACAGATATTTGCAAGAGAGCTGCAGAAAGAAGCAAGAGCAGTGCAGAAAGAACCAACAGAGGTGCAGACACAGGCAAGAGGGGTGCCGAAAGAGTCAAGAAATGTGCAGAAAGAAGCAAAAAAGTTGCAGAAAGAGGCAAGAGGGGTACAGATAGAAGTAGGAGAGGTATAGAAATATGCAAGAGAGGTACAGAAAGAAGCAAGAGAGTTGCATAAGGAAGCAAAAGAAGTGCAGAAAAAAGCAACAGAGGTGCAGAAAGAGGCAGGAATGGTGCAGAAAGAGGGAAGCGAAGTACAGAAAGAAGCAAGAGAGGTGCAGAAAGAAGCAAGAGAAGCACAGAACGAAGCAACAGAGGTGCAGAAGGATGGCAAGAGAACTGCAGAAACAGGCAACAGAGGTGAAACCAACACTCACCAGAGGTGCAGAAAGAGGGAAGAGATGTGCAGAAAGATGCTAGAGAGGTGCAGAAAGAAGCAGGAGAAGTGTAGAAAGAAGCAAGCGATGTGCAGAAAGAAGATGTAGAGGTGCAGATAGAGGTAAGAGAGGCACAGAAAGAAGCAAGAGAGGTGCCGAAAGAACAAAGAAGTGCAGAAAAAAGCAACAGAGGTGCAGAAGGAAGCAAAAGAACTGCAGAAAAAGGCAAGAGAGTTGCAGCAACAGGCAAGAGAGGTGCGGAAAGAGGGAAGAGTGGTATAGAAAGAGGCAAGAGGGATACAGAAAGGACCAACAGAGGTACCAAAACAGACAAGAGGGGTGCAGAAAGAGGAAAGAGAAGTGCAGAAAGAAGCAACAGATGTGCAGTAGGATGCAACAGAACTGCAGAAACAAGCAACAGAGGTGCAGAAAGAGGCAAAAGGGAACCAGAAAGAAGCAAGAGAAGTGGAGAAAGAAGCAACAGAGGTGCAGAAAGAGACAAGAGAAGTACAGAAAGAGGTAGGAGAGTTGCACAAACGGGCAAATGAGGTGCAAAAGATGGAACAAGGGTGCAGACAGAGGCAAGAGAAGTGCAGAAAAAATAAAGAAGAGTGCAGAAAGAGGCAAGAGGGGTACCGATATTTGCAAGAGCGCTGCATAAAGAATCAAGAGCAGTGCAGAAAGAACCAAATGAGGTGTAGAAATAGGCAAGAGGGGTGCCAAAAGAGTCAAGAAATGTGCAGAAAGAAGCAAAAGAGTTGCAGAAAGAGGCAAGAGGGGTACAGATATTTGCAAGAGCACTGCAGAAAGAATCAAGAGCAGTGCAGAAAGAACCAAATGAGGTGTAGAAATAGGCAAGAGGGGTGCCAAAAGAGTCAAGAAATGTGCAGAAAGAAGCAAAAGAGTTGCAGAAAGAGGCAAGAGGGGTACAGATAGAGGCAGGAGAGGTGTAGAAATTTGCAAGAGAGGTACAGAAAGAAGCAAGAGAGGTACGTCAGGAAGCAAAAGAAGTGCAGAAAAAAGCAACAGAGGTGCAGATAGAGGCAGGAATGGTGCAGAAAGAGGGAAGAGAAGTGGAGAAAGAAGAAAGCGAGGTACAGAAAGAAGATATAGAGGTGCAGAAAGAGGTAAGAGAGGCACAGAAAGAAGCAAGACATGGGCAGAAAGAAGCAAGAGAAGTGCAGAAAAAAGCAACAGAGGTGCAGAAGGAAGCAAAAGAACTGCATAAAAAGGCAAGAGAGTTGAAGAAACAGGCAAGAGAGGTTCAGAAAGAGGAAAGAAGAGTGCAGAAAGAGACAAGAGGGGTACAGATATTTGCAAGAGAGCTGCAGAAAGAAGCAAGAGCAGTGCAGCAAGAACCAACAGAGGTGCAGAAATAGGCAAGAGGGGTGCAGAAATGGTTAAGAAATGTGCAGAAAGAAGCAAAAGAGTTGCAGGAAGAGGCAAGAGGGGTACAGATAGAGGCAGGAGAGGTGTAGAAATGTGCTAGAGAGGTACAGAAAGAAGCAACAGAGGTGGGTAAGGAAGCAAAACAAGCGCAGAAAAAAGCGACAGAGGTGTAGAAAGAGGCAGGAATAGTGCAGAAAGAGGAAAGAGAACTGCAGAAAGAAGCAAGAGAGGTGCAGAAAGAGGCGAAAGAAGCGCAGAACGAAGCAACAGAGGTACAGAAGGATGGCAAGAGAACTGCAGAAAGAGGTAACAGAGGTGAAACCAACACTCACCAGAGGTGCAGAAAGAGGGAAGAGAGGTGCAGAAAGAAGCAAGAGAGGTGCAGAAAGAGGGAAGATGGGTGCAGAAAGAAGCAAGAGGGGTGCAGAAAGAACCAAGAGAGATACAGGAAGAAGCAAGACAAGTACAGAAAGAAGCAACAGAGGTGCAGAAGGAAGGAAAATAACTGCAGAAAGAGGCAAGAGAGTTGAAGAATAAGGCAAGAGAGGTACAGAAAGATGGAAGGGGGTACAGAAAGAGGCAAGAAGGATACAGACATTTGCAAGATAGGTGCTGAAAAAGCAGGAGCAGTGTAGAAAGAACCAACAGAGGTGCAACAAGAGGCAAGAGGGGTGCAGAAAGAAGCAAGAGAAGAGAAGAAAGAAACAACAGATGTGCAGAAGGAGGCATGAGAAGTGAAGAAATAGGCAATAGAGTTACAGAAACAGGCAAAAGAAGTACAGAAAGAAGCAAGAGCAGTGCAGAAAGAACCAACAGAGGTGCAGAAGTAGGCAAGAGGAGTGGAGAAAGAAGCAAAAGGGGTGCAGAAAGATGCAAGAGCAGTGCAGAAAGAACCAACAGAGGTGCCGAAACAGAAGACAAGAGGGGGCAGAAAGAAGCAAAAGGGGTGCAGAAAGAAGCAAGAGCAGTGCAGAAAGAAGCAAGAGAGGTACAGTAGGACGCAACAGAACTGCAGAAACAATCAACAGAGGTGCAGAAAGTGGCAAAAGGGAACCAGAAAGAGGCAAGAGAAGTAGAGAAAGAAGCAACAGAGGTGCAGAAAGAGACAAGTGAAGTACAAAAAGAGGTAGGAGAGTTACACAAATGGGCAAATGAGGTGCAAAGATGGAACAAGGGTGCAGACAGAGGCAAGAGAAGTGCAGAAAGAGGAAAGAGGAAAGAAGAGTGCAGAAAGAGGCAAGAGGGGTACAGATATTTGCAAGAGAGCTGCAGAAAGAAGCAAGAGCAGTGCAGAAAAAACAGAGGTGCAGAAATAGGCAAGAGGGGTGCCGAAAGAGTCAAGAAATGTGCAGAAAGAAGCAAAAGAGTTGCAGAAAGAGGCAAGAGGGGTACAGATAGAGTCAGGAGAGGTGTAGAAATTTGCAAGAGAGATACAGAAAGAAGCAAGAGAGGTACATAAGGAAGCAAAAGAAGTACAGAAAAAAGCAACAGAGGTGCAGAAAGAGAAAGGAATGGGACAGAAAGAGGAGAGATAAGTGCAGAAAAAAGTAAGAGAGGTACAGAAAGAAGCAAGAGAAGTACAGAACGAAGCAACAGAGGTGCAGACGGATGGCAAGAGAACTGCAGAAAGAGGCAACAGAGGTGAAACAAACACTCATCAGAGGTGCAGAAAGAGGCAAGAGAGGTGCAGAAAGAAGCAAGAGAGGTGCAAAAGAAGCAAGAGAAGTGTAGAAGGAAGCAAGCGAGGTGCAGACAGAAGATATAGAGGTGCAGAAAGAGGTAAGAGCGGCACAGAAAGAAGCAAGGGAGTTGCTGAAAGAAGTAAGAGAAGTGCAGAGAAAAGCAACAGAGGTGCAGAAGGAAGCAAAAGAACTGCAGAAAAAGGCAAGAGAGTTGAATAAACAGGCAAGAGAGGTGCAGAAAGAGGAGAGAAGAGTGCAGAAAGAGGCAAGAGGGGTACAGATATTTGCAAGAGAGCTGCAGAAAGAAGCGAGAGCAGTGCAGAAAGAACCAACAGAGGTGCAGACATAGGCAAGAGGGGTGCCCAAAGAGTCAAGAATTGTGCAGAAAGAAATAAAAGAGTTGCAGAAAGAGGCAAGAGGGGTATAGATAGAAGCAGGAGAGGTGTAGAAATATGCAAGAGAGGTACAGAAAGAAGCAAGAGAGTTGCATAAGGAAGCAAAAGAAGTACAGAAACAAGCAACAGTGGTACAGAAAGAGGCAGGAATGGGACAGAAAGAGGGGAGATAAGTGCAGAAAGAAACAAGAGAGGTACTGAAAGAAGCAAGAGAAGCGCAGAACGAAGCAACAGAGGTTCAGACAGATGGCAAGAGAACTGCAGAAAGAGGCAACAGAGGTGAAACAAACACTCATAAGAGGTGTAGAAAGAGGCAAGAGAGGTGCAGAAAGAAGCAAGAGAGGTACAGAAAGAAACAAGAGAAGTGTAGAAAGAAGCAAGCGAGGTGCAGACAGAAGATATAGAGATGCAGAAAGAGGTAAGAGCGGCACATAAAGAAGCAAGAGAGTTGCAGAAAGAAGTAAGAGAAGTGCAGAAAAAAGTAACAGAGGTGCAGAAAGAAGCAAAAGAACTGCAGAAAAAGGCAAGAGAGTTGAAGAAACAGGCAAAAGAGGTGCAGAAAGAGGAAAGAAGCGTGCAGAAAGAGGCAAGAGGGGTACAGATATTTGCAAGAGAGCTGCAGAAAGAAGCAAGAGCAGTGCAGAAAGAACCAAGAGAGGTGCAGACACAGGCAAGAGGGGTGCCGAAAGAGTCAAGAAATGTGCAGAAAGAAGCAAAAAAGTTGCAGAAAGAGGCAAGAGGGGTACAGATAGAAGTAGGAGAGGTATAGAAATATGCAAGAGAGGTACAGAAAGAAGCAAGAGAGTTGCATAAGGAAGCAAAAGAAGTGCAGAAAAAAGCAACAGAGGTGCAGAAAGAGGCAGGAATGGTGCAGAAAGAGGGAAGCGAAGTACAGAAAGAAGCAAGAGAGGTGCAGAAAGAAGCAAGAGAAGCACAGAACGAAGCAACAGAGGTGCAGAAGGATGGCAAGAGAACTGCAGAAACAGGCAACAGAGGTGAAACCAACACTCACCAGAGGTGCAGAAAGAGGGAAGAGATGTGCAGAAAGATGCTAGAGAGGTGCAGAAAGAAGCAGGAGAAGTGTAGAAAGAAGCAAGCGATGTGCAGAAAGAAGATATAGAGGTGCAGATAGAGGTAAGAGAGGCACAGAAAGAAGCAAGAGAGGTGCCGAAAGAACAAAGAAGTGCAGAAAAAAGCATCAGAGGTGCAGAAGGAAGCAAAAGAACTGCAGAAAAAGGCAAGAGAGTTGCAGCAACAGGCAAGAGAGGTGCGGAAAGAGGGAAGAGTGGTATAGAAAGAGGCAAGAGGGATACAGAAAGGACCAATAGAGGTACCAAAACAGACAAGAGGGGTGCAGAAAGAGGAAAGAGAAGTGCAGAAAGAAGCAACAGATGTGCAGTAGGATGCAACAGAACTGCAGAAACAAGCAACAGAGGTGCAGAAAGAGGCAAAAGGGAACCAGAAAGAAGCAAGAGAAGTGGAGAAAGAAGCAACAGAGGTGCAGAAAGAGACAAGAGAAGTACAGAAAGAGGTAGGAGAGTTGCACAAACGGGCAAATGAGGTGCAAAAGATGGAACAAGGGTGCAGACAGAGGCAAGAGAAGTGCAGAAAAAATAAAGAAGAGTGCAGAAAGAGGCAAGAGGGGTACCGATATTTGCAAGAGCGCTGCATAAAGAATCAAGAGCAGTGCAGAAAGAACCAAATGAGGTGTAGAAATAGGCAAGAGGGGTGCCAAAAGAGTCAAGAAATGTGCAGAAAGAAGCAAAAGAGTTGCAGAAAGAGGCAAGAGGGGTACAGATAGAGGCAGGAGAGGTGTAGAAATTTGAGAGGTACAGAAAGAAGCAAGAGAGGTACGTCAGGAAGCAAAAGAAGTGCAGAAAAAAGCAACAGAGGTGCAGATAGAGGCAGGAATGGTGCAGAAAGAGGGAAGAGAAGTGGAGAAAGAAGAAAGCGAGGTACAGAAAGAAGATATAGAGGTGCAGAAAGAGGTAAGAGAGGCACAGAAAGAAGCAAGACATGGGCAGAAAGAAGCAAGAGAAGTGCAGAAAAAAGCAACAGAGGTGCAGAAGGAAGCAAAAGAACTGCATAAAAAGGCAAGAGAGTTGAAGAAACAGGCAAGAGAGGTTCAGAAAGAGGAAAGAAGAGTGCAGAAAGAGACAAGAGGGGTACAGATATTTGCAAGAGAGCTGCAGAAAGAAGCAAGAGCAGTGCAGCAAGAACCAACAGAGGTGCAGAAATAGGCAAGAGGGGTGCAGAAATGGTTAAGAAATGTGCAGAAAGAAGCAAAAGAGTTGCAGGAAGAGGCAAGAGGGGTACAGATAGAGGCAGGAGAGGTGTAGAAATGTGCTAGAGAGGTACAGAAAGAAGCAACAGAGGTGGGTAAGGAAGCAAAACAAGCGCAGAAAAAAGCGACAGAGGTGTAGAAAGAGGCAGGAATAGTGCAGAAAGAGGAAAGAGAACTGCAGAAAGAAGCAAGAGAGGTGCAGAAAGAGGCGAAAGAAGCGCAGAACGAAGCAACAGAGGTACAGAAGGATGGCAAGAGAACTGCAGAAAGAGGTAACAGAGGTGAAACCAACACTCACCAGAGGTGCAGAAAGAGGGAAGAGAGGTGCAGAAAGAAGCAAGAGAGGTGCAGAAAGAAGCAGAAGTATAGAAAGAAGCAAGTGAGGTGCCAAAAGAAGATATAGAGGTGCAGAAAGAGGTAAGAGAGGCACAGAAAGAAGCAAGAGAGGTGCAGCAAAAAGAAAAAAGTACAGAAAAACGCAACAGAGGTGTAGAAGGAAGCAAAAGAACTACAGAAAAAGGCAAGAGAGTGGAAGAAACAGGCAAGAGAGGTGCAGAAAGAGGCAAGAGGGATACAGACATTTGCAAGCTAGGTGCAAAAAGAAGCAGGAGCAGTGCAGAAAGAACCAACAGAGGTGCAAAAAGATGCAAGAGAGGTGCAGAAAGAAGCAAAAGAGGAGCAGAAAGAAACAACAGGGTGCAGAAGGAGGCAGGAGAAGTGAAGAAATAGGCAATAGAGTTGCAGAAACAGGCAAAAGAAGTACAGAAAGAAGCAAGAGCAGTGCAGAAAGAACCAACAGAGGTGCAGAATTAGGCATGAGGAGTGGAGAAAGAGGCAAGAGGGGTGCAGAAATTTGCTAGAGATTTGCAGAAAGAAGCAAGAGCAGTGCAGAAAGAACCAACAGAGGTGCCGAAACAGACAAGAGGGATGCAGAAAGAGGCAAGAGAAGTGCAGAAAGAAGCAACAGAGGTGCAGAAAGAGGCAAGAGATGTACAGAAAGAGGTAGGAGAGTTGCACAAACGGGCAAATGAGGTGCAAAAGATGGAACAAAGGTGCTGACAGAGGTGCCGAAACAGACAAGAGGGATGCAGAAAGAGGAATGAGAAGTGTAGAAAGAAGCAACAGAGGTGCAGTAGGACACAACAGAACTGCAGAAACAAGCAACAGAGGTGCAGAAAGAGGTAAAAGGGATGCAGCAAGAAGCAAGAGCAGTGCAGAAAGAACCAACAGAGGTGCAGAAAAAGGCAAGAGGGGTGCCGAAAGAGTCAAGAAATGTGCAGAAAGAAGCAAAAGAGTTGCAAAAAAATCAAGAGGTGTACAGATAGAGGCAAGAGAGGTGTAGAAATTTGCAAGAGAGGTACAGAAAGAAGAAAGAGAGGTGCATAAGGAAACAAAAGAAGTGCAGAAAAAAGCAACAGACGTGCCGAAAGAGGTAGGAATCATGCAGAAAGAGGGAAGAGAAGTGCGGAGAGAAGCAAGAGAGGTGCAGAAAGAAGCAAGAGAAGCACAGAACGAAGCAACAGAGGTGCAGAAGGATGGCAAGAGAACTGCAGAAAGAGGCAACAGAGGTGAAACAAACACTCACCAGAGGTGCAGAAAGAGGAAAGAGAGGTGCAGAAAGAGGCAAGAGAGGTGCAGATAGAAGCAAGAGAAGTGTAGAAAGAAGCAAGCGAGGTGCAGAAAGAAGCAAGCGAGGTGCAGAAAGAGGTAAGAGAGGCACAGAAATAAGCAAGAGAGGTGCAGAAAGAAGCAAGAGAAGTGCAGAAAAAAAGCAACAGAGGTGCCAAAGGATGGCAAGAAAACTACAGAAAGAGGCAAGAGAGGTGCTCAAACACTCAACATGGGTGCAGGAAGATGGGTGCAGAAGAAGCAAGAGAGGTGCAGAAACAAGTAAGAGAAGTGCAGAAAGAGGCAAGCAAGGTACAGAAGTAAGCAAGAGAAGTGTACAGAGAGGCAAGAGAGGTGCAGAAAGAGGCAAGAGAGGTGCAGAAGGAGGGATGATAGTTGTAGAAAGAGGCAAGAGGGTACATAAAGAGGCAAGAGAGGTACACAAAAAGCAAGAGAAGTGCAGAAAGAAGCAACAGGGGTGCAGAAAGAGTCTAGAGGGGTGCAGAAAGAGGCAAGGGAAGTTTGGAAAGAAGCAACAGATGTGCAGCAGGAGGCAACAGAACTGTGGAAAGAGGCAAGAGAGTTGCAGAAACAGGCAAGAGAGGTGCAGAAAGAGATAAGAAGGGTGCAGAAAGAGGGAAGAAGGGTGCAGAAAGAGGCAAGAGGGTGCAGAAATTTGCAAGAGAGGTGCAGAAACAGGCAAGAGAGGTGCAGAAAGAGATAAGAAGGGTGCAGAAAGAGGGAAGAAGGGTGCAGAAAGAAGCAAGAGTGGTGCAGAAATAACAAACAGGGGTGCAGAAATAGACAAGAGACGTGCAGAAAGAAGCAGCAGAGGTATAGAAGGAGACAAGAGAAGTGCAGGAAGAGGAAAGAGAGGTGCAGAAAGAGGCAAGAGAGGTGCAGAAAGAAGCAAGAGAAGTGTAGAAAGAAGCAAGCGAGGTGCAGAAAGAAGATATAGAGGTGCAGAAAGAGGTAAGAGAGGTGCAGAAAGAAGCAAGAGAAGTGTAGAAAGAAGCAAGCGTGGTGCAGAAAGAAGATATAGAGGTGCAGAAAGAGATAAGAGAGGCACAGAAAGAAGCAAGAGAGGTGCAGAAAGAAGCAAGAGAAGTGCAGAAAGAAGCAACAGGGGTGCAGAAAGAGTCTAGAGGGTTGCAGAAAAAGGCAAGGGAAGTTTGGAAAGAAGCAACAGAGGTGCAGCAGGAGGCAACAGAACTGTGGAAAGAGGCAAGAGAGTTGCAGAAACAGGCAAGAGAGGTGCAGAAAGAGGGAAGAAGGGTGCAGAAAGAGGGAAGAAGGGTGCAGAAAGAGGCAAGAGGGGTGCAGAAATTTGCAAGAGAGGTGCAGAAAGAAGCAAGAGTGGTGCAGAAATAACAAACAGGGGTGCAGAAATAGACAAGAGAAGTGCAGAAAGAAGAAACAGAGTTATAGAAGGAGACAAGAGAAGTTCAGAAAGAGGAAATAGAGTTGCAGAAATTTGCAAGTGAGGTGCAGAAAAAAGCAAGACCAGTTTAGAAAGAAACAACAGAGGTGTAGAAGGAGGCTCCCACCCTGCCATAGCAAACTGCAGTGACCCAGAGGTGGGCATCCAGGAGATTGCTGGAGCCATCCCTGGGGGTAGCGATATACAGGGCCATAGTAGGCACTCCCTCCCATCATGAATAATGCCCCGGGGAGGTGGTAGTCCCCGGGGGTCTGCAACTGATCCCTGCCATTAATTTAAGTTTGTCCCGGGGAGATGGTGGTCCCCGGGGCAGTGTGAGGTGGGACAAGAGCCCCCCCACATTTCTTTATCACAATTAAAGGCCCAGGGTGGTGGTGGACCCCGGGGCTTGGGGGCCCACGAGGCCATCTGCCATAATGATAGGGATGCCCTGTTGAGGTGGCGGTCCCCGAGGCAGTGTGGGGCTCAGGAGCCCTCCACACATTTTTTGATTAAAACCCTGGGGAGGTAGCTGTGCCCGGGGCTGCTGGGTCCCCCGCAGGCCCTGCAGAATAATTAAGGATTGTTTCAAGGACCTGGCCCACCCGGTGGCTTAAAGAAACAAAGCGCGGGAGATCGCAGTTCGTTTTCGAAAAAGATTTCCGCAGGATTCAGGTACCATAAGCGAATCCTGCCAAAATTCATTTAAAACAATGTTTTGGTCCTGGGGGTCCCTGTGGAGACACCCTGAGCAGGCCTAGGGGGGTCATGGTGTTTCTACTCTACATTTTCTTATTTTTAATTTTCTTTTAACCTTTTTTCTTGTGACTCGGTTCAACCGAGTAACAAGATGGCTGCCAACACTTCCTGGTTTGAAGTGCTGGCAGCCAATGACAGTTAAGCTCATGCTAGGGAGGGTTCGCGGATCCACCGCTGTCAACTGATGCTAATATTTATTTATGTATGTATTCCTCAGACACTACCAAACGGATGTACACCATTTAAAAAAATGTCACTTTCTGAACCAAGAGCTACCTTTTTACCAAATTTGGTGTAATTCCGTTCTGCAGTTCGCGCTGTAGCTTTGTCTAAAGTATCCTATGGAAATGAACATAGAGAAAATGCGTCTTGGGACCCCCCTTTTTTATCGCCCCTCGCTCGATAAATCACCACAAATCTTTCAAGATAGGAGCTGACCTGAGCGGGGCATTAGTTTTGAAAGTTTCACGAAGATTCGTCAAACGGCTCCAAAGATATTGGCAAATAAAAAAACACTCTTCCTATGGAAACTAGGTCCTAGCTATAACTACCTACTGGCGACCCCCAGTTGGTAATATATATACATATATATATATATATATATATATATATATATATATATATATATATATATATATATATATATATATATATATATATATATATATATATATATATATATATATTATCTACTGGCGGTCGCCAGTAGATAGTTATAGTTAGGACCGTGTTTCCATAGGAAATCCGCAACATTCTATTTGGAATAACTTTGGTGCCGGTTGACGAATTCTCGCGAAATTTTCAAAATAGGTGGGGCGCTCCGCTCCGCTCCGCTCCGCTCCTACCCTGAAAGTCTCGGGGGGATTCGTCAAGCGGGGGCTGAGAAAAAAGGGGGGTCCCAAAACACATTTTCCCCATGCAATTTTCCATAGGGACCTTTAGTCCAAGGTACAGCCCGAACGGCTGAACAGAATTACTTGAAAGTTGGCAGAGAGGTAGTCCTCAGCTCAGGGAAGTGCCTTTTGCAGGTCTGGTGTCAATCTGTTCAGTAGTTCCTGAGAAAATCAAAAGTAAAATCATATATATATGTGGGCGGAGCCTAACCACACATCTCATCCTGAGATCTGATTGGCTGTCAGCACTTCATCCAAGAAGTGTTGGCAGCCATCTTGGGACCAATATACATGATAGCAACTCATTAAAAAGCATTGCAGTTAATAGAAGGTTTTAAGACTTTAGTTACATATTAAATCATTTGTTGATGGTACCATACTCATTTTAGGAATTGTGGTATGTTCTAAGGTGATTTCACCATGTGAAAAAGCCTTCTGATGGGATATCATGATTGAGAGAAAAATATTTTCTCATGCTTTTCCCACAGAGGTTTGGAAGGTGATCTATAAGCTAAACTGAGAGCTTATTTTCTGTAAATTCACATTATCTTTCTCAGTCATGTGAGAATGAAGTCTGACATTCTCAGTAAAACATGTACATCCAACAAGGGCAGAGACTGTCAGTTGATTCCTTTGTGTTCTACTGCAGCTTCCCAGAGTGTTCCAAAGAACAACTAGAGCGCTAACAGTCCTACTTATGATAAACGTATGGCACACCTGAAGCCATCTTGCTTGGATTAAAGTGGTAACTCTTAAAACATTTAATTTAAAAAGGAACAAAATGAGGGGGTTCATTTTTCCATAACAAGTATGATTAGTGCTGCAGAAAGAAAACTAGGGCACATTTTGACTTCTGAAATCCTCTTTTATTTCATTAAAAAATTCTGACATGCAGACTGAAACATGCACTTTCAATACCAGCAGCAGTTTTCCCTGGTGAGCAGTAGCTTTACTACAGTGATCTAATGAGCAAAAAGAGTGCTAACATTCTGAATTTATGGCAAATGTGTGACACATCTGAATGCCTTCTTGATGGAATCAAAGTAAAAAACTGAAAGTATTTCCTACTGAGGAGACTGCAGTAAATGAGGAAATTAGGAAACTTCATAACAAATAAGTCTCCCAAGATGGCCACCAGAGACAAAAGAGCCCAAATGTAGCCCAAATATCACCCAGATGTAGCCCAAGTATAGCCCAATGACAGAATGTCCCAGAATGTTCTTAAAAACAACTAGAGCGCTTACTGTCTTCATTATGACAAAAGTATGGCACACCTGAAGCCATCTTGATTGGAATAAACTGGTAACACTTAAAACATTTAATTTAAAAAGGAACACAATGAGGGGGTTCATTTTGCCATAGAAATTATGATTAATGCTGAAGAAAGAAAATGAGGGCACATTTTGAGTGATTTCTCAAATCCTCTTCTATTTCATAAAAAAATTCTGACATGCAGACTGAAACATGCACTTTTAATACCAGGAGCAGACTTCCATGGTGAACAGTAGTTTTACTACAGTGATCTAATGAGAAACTAGAGTGCTAACTTTCAGAATTTATGGCAAATGTGTGACATATCTGAATACCTTCATGATGGAATCAAAGTAAAAAACTGAAAGCATTTCCTACTGAGGAGACTGCAGTACATGAGGAAATTAGGACACTTCATAACAAATAAATCTCCCAAGATGGCCACCGGAGACAAACGAGCCCAAATGTAGCCCAAAATCACCCAGATGTAGCCCAAATATAGCCCAATGACAGAAGTGTGCAAAACACTTATTATTTTGTGTTTTTGCAGTGTTATATAGTGCAGACTTGTCAGGTATTGGAGTGCTTTACATGAGCATTGGTTACATCACACAAGAACAAATTCATTTTGGTTGTAGACATGGGGAGACTAAGTGATTTGACCAGAATCACAGAATGTCGAGCTGAAGCAGAAACTCCAACCTGGTTCCCCAGTTGCAAAGTCTGCAGTTCTGGAAGTAACACCACAATCTCTCCCCTAAGTGCAACATTTAATCAAGTGGTCAACTGGATAAAAAAACATAAAGATAACAAATAATTTAAAAGTGCTTTGTCGCTATTTGAAAACTCAGAAAATATGTCCTTATTTTAGTCTTTTAGAGCACTAACCATAATTTTGATGCCAGTAAGACCCTCTCATATATGTAATTTCTAAAGGAAATGCTCTAGGTATTACAGTTTTGATTACATCAAGATGACGTCAGGCGTTCCACACTTTTGTAATAAATATAGAATGTTAGCAATCTAGTTGTTCATTAGGATACTGTTGAGAGGCAGAGGCCAGGGGCACGGACTCTGAAAATTGAAGGCAGGTAGAAGGGTGCAAAGGCAACAATTTAACCACACTGAGCAGGCAGGAAGGGCCGTGGCAGCACAACAGACTATGGAGGGCAGTGGAAAGGGGGGCAGGGGCAACAAACCAACAATACAGGACTTGCAAGAGAGGCTGTGGCAATGTAATAGACCATTGTGGGCAGAAGGAAGAGGCAATGGTAGTACACCCATACATGCCAACAGACCCGATTCAGCCAGGAAACGTCCAATGTTTTTAAGCTCAAATGGGCTTTTTTTGATCTGTCTCCTGTCTACAATCTCCTCTTTTTCAATGTAACTCAAAGGGGAAAATCAATACCCCAGTTTTTTTTCAAAATCTCCCTCTTACCAAGTTCAAAATGTTCGCAAGTATGGTACATTGGATCATGGAGGGAAATGGGGGTAGGGACATGGACTTGGATAACAGAGGACAGGAGGGACATGGAGAGGTGCACCAAACTGACCCTGCAGGGCAGGCATCAGGGTTTGCAGCAGCACAATACACCACACAGGGCATGCGGGACGGGAGTGCAGCACAACAATCCATAGAAAGCAAGAGGGAGGGGACAGGACCATGCACATGGACAACAGAGAACAGAGGGGCAAGAGGCAATGGTAGCTAGCTGACCATAATGGACAGACAGGGGAGAAAGCTGCAGCATAACAGACCATAAAGGGCAGGAGGGACGGATCAGGGGCATTACAATGGAACAGACAAGCCAGGAGGGAGGGAGTAGGGGTCTGCACATGTAAACAGAGGGCTGGGGGCAAGGGGGCAGGGCAGGGGCAGCAAGATAGCCATGGAGGTCAAGCAGGATGGGCACTAGAAGCAAGACACACCATGAAGAGCAACAGTGAGACTATGATGGCATACACACAGACCATGGAGGGAAGGTGGGAGGGGGTCAGGGGCAGCTAACCGACCACACAGGGAAGGTGGGAGGGGCCATGACAGCACAGAAGACCATGCATGGCAAGTGGGAGGGTTAGTGGCAGCACAATGGCTATGATGGGCAAGAAGGAGGGTGCAGGGGCATGCACAAAGGACGATGGAGGATAGAAGGGAGGGTCAGGACCTGTGCACAGACAAGAAAGTTCAGGGGAAGGGGCCTCACAACAGACCGCACGGGGCAGGCAGGAGGAGCAGTTGCAGCACAACAGACCAGGGAGGGCAGAAGGGTGTGGCAGTACAATGGACAATGTAGGACAGGAGGAAGAGGATAGGGGCATGGCATGTGGACAGGCAGGGTGGAGGTGGCAGGGACAGGTTACAGTCATCTGACAATGCTAGGCAGGTGGGAGGGGAGTGGCAGCTCAACAGAACACTCAGAGTAGATAGGAGTGGCAGGTCCATGGAACATGGTGGGCAAAAAGGATGGAGCAGGGGCATGCACAAAGACAGCGGAGGGCAGGGGGAAGGAGAATAGGGGCAGCAAGCTAAGCACAGAGTTTAAGCAGGAGGTCAATGATGGGGCATAGAATTGAGCAATGGAGGGCAGGAGGAGGGGAATGGTACATCATACTAAATTGAGGGCAGTGGCAGCACATCAGACCATGCATGGCAGGAGGGAGGAGGCTAGTCCATGGATTCACACAACAGAGGATAGGGAGGAGGGGGATGGGGCCGCAAGCTAACTGTTCAGAGAAGGCGGGTATTAGGAACTTTATTGTTTTTAAAATGTGTGTCTGTGCGAACTACTTAAAATATGAACAAGTATGCAGCATAATCTCACTTTTATTCAGGAAGAAGAGGACGTTTGTGACTGTGACTCCGGGCTCACTTGGCAGAAACACCCCCTGACTCTCCACCCCCTAACGCAAAATGTAATGCCTGTGAAAAGGGTAGGTGGACGCAGTGTTATATAGAACATAGTCCTGAGAGCACGATTGAAAATGAAAACTAGATATAGTGTATGGTATAAACTATGCACCAAAAAGTGTGATATAAGATGAACCAGGCGTGAAATATAATATGCAATACATTGTGCGCAATGACAGATTCATTGGAGAGCGCGAGATAGCACAGGCACTAGCGCGTGCTATGAGATGTGCGCCTTGGAGTGTAATATGCACAGGGCAGTGTTGTGTAACCTAACTAGTCTCTAAAGTTGTAATATAAAATATGTGCTGGGGAGTGTAACGTTGCATATGCACTGTGACAAAGATATGGATCCCAGATTGTAATATGTATGGCATAGCACTGTGCGTTATAACATAGGCATCGAGGAAGGCACGTTAGATGTGGCAATATAACCCGTGCGAAGACAAGTGTGGCATGACATATTCACGGGGTGGTGTTACAGTGCACATGGGCTAGAGAGTGTCATAGCATATGCACTAGCTGGTGGAATACAACACAGAGGTGTGTGGCATTCGGCAGGCAATGGTGGGTGTAACACAGCATTGGGCTCTGCCAGGAGCGCGCTGTGACTCTCAAGTGATGTTCGTCCCCTTTTCAGAGACTAAAATAAAAAGTATTACACATCCGGCAGTGGATGTGTGTTTTATTAACCGTGAGGGGGGTTTCTTACATAGTTTTGGTCGAATTTTTGTCGGATCCCCTTTGAATGGCTTGGTGTGCATGTGTATTAAATGTGCCCGTCAATAGCTACCCATGTTTGTATAAATAAACGACAAGGGTGTCTACCGGGATTAGGCACGGTAGGGCATCAGACATGTCAGAGCTTCACTAGTGGTGTAAATACATTCCACGTGGATTCATTGTATGCATAGTCGCCTTTTAATGAATATCACTCAAATCGTCATGGTGATAGGTACGTACGGTTTGTCCAGCATGTCCTAGGTGTGTCTATAAATATATATTTTTTAAAAATAATAAAAAACAGTGGCCGGCCCTGGGGATTGGGGTCAAAAAAATATAATTAGGAGACAGGCCCTGGGGGATGGGGTCATCAGGGCCAATAAATTTGAATAAGAAGGGGAACCACACAGCCCCCCTTCTTAAAAAATTAAAATAAATAAAAGACTGGCATCGTGCCGGAGGCCACGCCCCCTCCTTGCAGCACTATGCAAACACGCCCCCTGGCGAGTTGTAAGTTGGGGAATTAATTCCTCTTCAATACTGAGGGTCCCTGAGGGCCAACTAGCCCAACAGGCATCTCCAGTATGCGCCAGGGAGCTGCACTGCAGACAGGTGTTCTGAGGCCAAGCCCCTTTTTACACCTCTCTGCAACGCAGCTCTGTGGCGCTTACTGGAGGTACCTAGTGGTCTAGTTTGACCCTAGGGACCCTTAGGATTCAAGGGGACTTAATCTCTCAATTTAGAACAGCCACAGGGCGCGTTTACACAGTGGTGAAGGGAGGGGACGGGGCCTGAGGTGATGTGTGCAAACACGCACTATGGCACGTTTTAAATTGGGGATATAATTTCCCTTCAATACTGAGGGCCCCTGGGGGCTAACTAGCCCACCAAGTGCATCCAGTAAGCGCCACTGAGCTACATTGCAGAGAGGTGGTCCAGGCTGTGCCACTTTTTACACCTCTCTGCAACGCAGCTCTGTGGCACTTACTGGAGGTACCTAGTGGGCTAGTTGGACCCTAGGGACCCTCAGGATTCAAATGAACTTAATCTCCCAACTAAAAACGGACACAGGACGTGTTTACACAGTGGTGAAGGGAGAGGACGGGGCCTGAGTTAATGTGTGCAAAAACGCCCTGTGGCCTGTTTTAAGAGGTAGTTTTAATCCCCCTGCCCTATTATATACTAGGGGCTTACAGAGGAGGTCATGCTAATCACAGGGGGACCCCAACGCATAATGTTCCCTAGTGCATGTAGGTGTTTTCACTGTATTCTAAGTGTCTTTTAACATAGCACTGGCTCTAGGACTGGTTAGTCAGACTCAGTTACCACCAGTATCCGTCTGAAAAAGTTGAGGGTACAGGATGATTTTGCAACAAGGATTCTTTCTGCTCTTCTTTTTGTTCTTTCTGCACGTTATCCTTCTTCCTGCACTTTTCTTCGTCTTTGGGGACTTCTGTTGCTTCTTTCTGCACTTCTTTTTTTTCTTTCTGTGCATTTTTTCTTCTTTCTTCACATGTCCTATCTCTGTAGGCATAGTTAGAAATTAGCATTTAAAAAACCTTTGAAATTCACAGAAAAAACCATAGGTTTCAGGCACGTTGTAGTTAGGAATTAGCATTTAAAAACCTCAGAAATTCACTGAAAAAACCATAGGTTTCAGGGGTGTTATAGTTAGCTGGACTTTTCACTTGTACAAAACCATTGAAATTCCCCCGTTATAGTTAGTTCAGCTAACTATAACTCGCGCGCCCGCAATGCACTGCTGATGACGTCACAGATTACATCACTCATGACATGGTCAGTGACATCACTCATGACATCACTGATGACATCTCAAATGACATCACTGATGACATCACTGATGACATCACTGATGACATCATCCTTGTGATAGAGTGGCAGACCTCCTCTCACCCTAATATAACCTTTGATACACACATTCAAAAATAGAAACTAAAACGTTCAAAACAATGGACATACCAATACCAGTTACAACAACCTCTTCAGTAATTCTAAGATCCACATACACATCCACTCATTCACCAACAGTCCTATACAGTCACTCATACATGTACTCACTCATCATATGTACTCATACACCTATACATCCTGTTACACAATGCCACTCATACATAGAGTTACTCACACACATAGTCACTCATGCTAATAAAGAATCAAACATACATTTACTTGCATATACAGTTATACACACATCACCACACTTACTTCTACGGAAACTTACACATACTTAGTCTTTTAAACAATCACTTATAGAAACACATACTTATTCATACAGGAACTCTTTCAATCTCTCACTCTCACATATACTCACTTATATACACCAATAGTCACATATACTAGTTTAAAACATATGTAGTTACTCATAAAGACACTATTGAGACAGTCATTCACTCACTAACACACCCATACACACACTCATCCACCCATACAGTCCTGCACACATGCTGTCTTCAACACATACAAACAGTGAGTCACTCATTCATGCACCTATGCACTACGTAATACCCCCCACCGAACCATGCAGACACTCAGACTGATACTCAAAAAACCAACTAATAACCTATATAGACACCCATGTAGCTACTCACCAACCCATGCAGCCACTTATACACAAAGTGAGAGACTGATACAGATATTTACATATTTAAACATTACTCACTAAGCCATGTATTCACTATGATACACTTAATCAGTCAGTTACACAATCAATTTTTCAAAAACAAATCATCCATTTAGACACTTATATACCCATTTATTCTTCCATCGACCTTGAGATATACATATATAAAACATATTTAATTTTCAGAAAAAAAGACATTTACTGGATGATGTCATCAGTGATGTCATCAGTGATGTCATTTGAGATGTCATCAGTGATGTCATGAGTGATGTCACTGACCATGTCATGAGTGATGTAATATGTGACGTCATCAGCAGTGCATTGCGGGCGCGCGAGTTATAGTTAGCTGAACTAACTATAACGGGGGAATTTCAATGGTTTTGTACAAGTGAAAAGTCCAGCTAACTATAACACCCCTGAAACCTATGGTTTTTTCAGTGAATATATATATATATAAATATAAATAAATATAGAAAACCACAATCCTGATTCACCTCAAGCAACAGCACGACAAAGAAAAGGCTACGGACCATAGCGTGAAATGTGAAATCTTCGTCCTTTATTTGCAAAAACTCCAAAAATTCATGGCACCCAATATAATGAAGAGCAAGTGCCCAGCATGGCGCGTTTCGACCGCATTTCCACGGTCTTGATCACATGACGCGCTGGACCAATAACATCTCCTAAATAGTGAACACACTCATAGTTGATAATGCTCAACCATACCTCTTGCAGTAAACAGAGAAACAAGACTTGCCAGGAAATACAGACTGATCAATAAATACCATGAATACTAACATTTGTAAATAAATAGATAAATAGGTAAATAGTCACGAATATAAATATGAATACAGAAATGTAACATGAGGGTAAAAACTGTAAAATAGATAAAAAGGCATATTGGTACCAAGTGTAATAAAACAATATGATCATAATGATGGAATATGCCTCTAACCTAATTAACCGCGGCATAAATTCCGCCGTGGAGCGGCGGTTTGAAAAAGTGGGCGGTGCGCATCGGCCAACAGACGTGCGCAGCACTAGCCAGGTAGTGCTCGCAATGGCCGTTGGCCGACGGGAGCAAGGAAGGGGATAAAACAGTTATAACCGTTAATCATATTCGTGTTTTCGTCTCAGAGAGTATCTCCAGCACTCTAATACCCTTACAGCATATACCTTAGAACCAGTGTCACACCTTAAAGTACAGGTGCAATAAAATGTGCAAATAACAACAACATGTGCAAAATATAATATCTATAATTAAAGCCTAGTGGAAAGCCCTTTCAAACAATATATTGCAAGTGCAATATTATGTAAACATGTGACTGTGCAAAGACACAAATAGACTAATACTATACTAAAAAGCAGTTTCAGTTGGCTATAGTAATGGACAGAATGCAAAAGGGAGAATATTGAGAACATGTGGGTACTCTAACTCATATGAACCCTAAAGCTGTCCTGAACTATAAAAAATTGTGCAAATCTTCCCCCATATTTAAACCATTTGGCACTCCAGTATCCAATTGGAGGATAAACAGGAATTCAAGTTGGCGTAGCTGTTTTTCCCTGTTTCCACCATGGATAGATTTTTCACTGCCCTGATCACATAATATCTGAGATTGTTCAAATTGTTTTGGTGGACAAGTTTCAAATGGCGTGCCACTGGGTAATTTGGGTCTGAATTGACCACAGCTCGTAAGTGTTGGAGAATTCTGTTATATACTTGGAGCTTAGTGCTCCACACTCACCTCAATTTGCAGGTACATTCTAAAATATAGACTGCCTGATCAGTCCTACAGGTATAAAGACACTGGATCTTAACAGAAGTGGGGTTGAAACCTATGGTGTATTCTGTGGTATTCACCCCAAATTTACATACTCGATAGGAAGAGCATTTGAAGAAACCTGTCTTGGAGGATAACTATGTAGATGTGGAACTGACTTCTGGACTGCTTTTAACCAAAGCGTCTCACATAGATGGTGTATGCCTTAATGTGAGTGCAGGAAGCTGTGGTAGGTGTTGGGACAGAGTTATGACAGTTAAAACTATGGGCCAGTTGAAGTATAGAATGTTCCTAATCTGTTTTTATTGACAGCTATAGGTCTTTATTAACCTGACTGCCTCTATTGTGTTAGAGTTCTGAGTGGATGCTTTGGATATGGAATTCATACTGGGGATTTTTTGTTTAAGGCAAGTTTCCCTGCTAAGACTGTTCGCCTTGTCCAAAGCTAATCGTAGCTCTTTGATCTTGTAGCCCCGTTTAGTGAAACGCTGCATGGCCTCTGATTGACATTCATTTAAATCTTTATCTGAATTATGAATAAGCCGGATCCTTAAATAATTTCCCATAGGGGATGCTCTGGATTAAATGACCAGGATGAGAGCTACTCGCGTGCAAGATAGAATTGCCTGTGGTGCTCTTCCTATGTAGTTTCGTACATACTGAATTGCCGTCAATGTGCAGCTCAACATCTAAAAATTGCACATTTGCTACTGATCTCGGCAGTAAAATTAAACTTCAACACATTGTTGTTGATCACATTGACAAATGTAACAGCAGTTTCTGCAGATGCTTTCCATATCACACAGACATCATCCATGAACCTCCACCAGTGGAGGACATGGGTATCATAGCTATCTTTATTGTGGTTCTTGAGGACATGCTCCTCCCACCAGCCCACGTGAAGACACGCATAGCTAGGAGAGAAGAATGCCCCCATCACCACTCCACGGAGCTGTTGGTACATTTCCTTATTGAACAGGAAATAATTGTTCAAAAGACAAGTCAAATCATTTGTAGGATCATTGCATTTTGCTCATAAAATTGGATGTTACGTTTGCTCAAAAAATATTTAACCGCCTCAATACCATCTGTATGGTTTATGCTAGTGTACAGAGAGCTAATGCCCACAACAATGAATAAATAATCATTTTCCCATTTGATGGTTTGGAGCTTGGATAAGAAATGGCCAGTGTCCTTGATGAAAGAAGGAAGACCTTCAACATGTTCATGTAGAAAATTATCCACGTATTTAGACATTGGATCCAAAAGACTCCTCTGGGCAGATATTAACGGTCTACCAGGAATGGGATTCACTTTTTTATGGACCTTGGGAACGAACTATAGAAGAGGGGTTATAGCATGTTCATTCTTGAGAAAACAGAATTTGTCTTTGCTGAGGAGCCCCATATGTTTCCACTGGGCCAAGTCTTTAACAATTACCTCCTTGACTTGTCTAATATCTGAGAAAGAAGCTTTCCTGTAACAGGCTTCATCATTAAGGTGTCGTAGGGCCTCCTGCATGTAGAGATCCTTGGGCCATAGTACAATGTTGCCCACTTTGTCCGCCTGATTGATGATAAGAGTTTTGTTGGTACTTAGTTTGCAAATTAATTTAGAATGCTGAATATCCTGGTACTTCCTTCGGTACATTTTGCGCATGACGGTACGATTTAGTTTTTTAAGATCTTCAATTAGACAATCACTAAATATGTCAATTGCTTCTTTTGGCATAATAGTAGGGATAAAAGTTGATGACGGGCAAAAGGGGCTTTTAACAGACTAGTTGCACTTCATGCCCACCTCTGATAGTACCATTTGTGTAGAACTGGATGCTGCTTCATCATTAGAGGCCAACTAATTCAATAGTCTAAGGGTGTTGATATCAGAAACCTATAAGTTAGAAAGGTCTGAATTAGCTTGTCCTGTCAAGGCTATAGTTACCGCTGTGTTTTTCTACTTATGAAACTTTATCAGTTTGAGCTTTCATATAATATATATCCAACTATCTCTTTTGGCACAATTGACAAATCGTCACAAAAGTTTTTAATAAATATGTGCCGGTAATTGTGGGAGGAAAGTGTATGGGCAATCCGTCAAGCTAAGGCTGAGAAAAAGGAGGATCAAAAAAGTGCATCTCCCATGTTAATTTCATACACTCTTTAGACACTCATGCAGCTCGAACCGCTAAATGGAATTACACTGAAGTTGGCAGAAAGGTAGCTTTTGATACACAGATCACGCTTTCAATTATTTCTTTTTTTTTTAAACTCTTTTCATTGCACATTATAGCAGAACATTGTACGGTACAAACATATGTAAAATCAAGTCAAGTCAAGTCAAGTCAATGGTTTATTATACAATTTACAATTTAAAATATTTTGACCTAAACGAGCTGTGCAATTTTTAAAATCCGAACCACATTGATAATGCCCATAGGATGTTTCTAACAGTTGAAACAAACTTTCAAAACTTCAAAATATTCCGATTTTTCAAGGAGCTCAGGTAACTAAAATTGTCCAAAAAATGAATTAACCAGGTCCTGTTAAGCCAAAATGTGCCTATAAAAGATGCCGCACTTTACATTAAAATTTGGTCAACTACCTTTTTTCTGTTATTCCAACTATCCCATGATTGGGTAGGGTTTTAATCCGCTTATTACCTGGGCTTTGGAAGTGGTGCCATGCTTGAGCTAAGCCCATGCCGACCTTCTTCATACTTTTTTGGTTTCCTCTAAATCGGCTTGCCTTAAAAGTTTCCTTACTTTTGCCAGATATTGTATGCCCCAGCAGGCCAAGATTATGGAGGTCCTTTCCAACCAACATATCACAGCTTGCCTGCATGTGCGAAAGTTCAATTAATTAAAAATAGGTTTTAAAAGCAGCCTCCTTAAATCCTTGACTGCAGGGCAAAGGCACAGCAGGTGAGTTAGTGTTTCATTACAAAAACCGCATAGGTGACAGTGTGCTGCTTGTTGGTTGCTTTTCCAGGAAGGCTGTAGGTCTTTCGAGTCATGCATACCCAACCGGTAATCAATAAAGCTCTTTTTTAACTCAGCGTGAAATGGCTTATTAAGTAAGCCTGGGGCTTTGTTGTTATGTAAGAACTGATCACAGTCCACCCATGCCTGTCTTTCGATATTGTTATTTTATCTTCGAAGAAAGACTTCTTCTTTGCTATAATATTTACCGATTTACCAAATACTGCCCGGTCTACCAAGCTGTCCCATATCATTTATATATCCAGTTCCGCAAATGATTTTCTCAGATGTGCTCCCCATGAATTTGGGATGTCTTGATCCATCTGGATTTTGATTTCATTCCAGCATAAACTATTCAATGACCCCGGCTCAGATGCACGAAATGTATGGCATAGCTTCACGAAACCACTCATGCTCTAGAATTTCTGATTCTGAAGGCCGAATTCCAGCCGAACCTGAGCTGGGGAGGCGGACTGTGGTAGGTTGAATACAGCTTTATATACCTTCATCTGGAGTTTGTTTAATAGTTCAACCTCTTTACCTCACCAGACAACTAGGGCATACAACAGTGTGGGAAGAATTTGTGCTGCCATAGCTTTTAAAAGATGGGCATGGTTCCAGCAACCCAATTTTTAAAATAATAATCTATATGCAAAAATTTACGATTGCGTTTTTGCTTTTAAGTCCATTAGATGTTTTTATGTTCCTTATGTGTTGAGCCTCACCCCAGTTTTAAACCTAGTTATTTGTAGGACGCGTGTTCTTCTACTATTGTCCCTTTTACAAACCTTTTGAACTTGGCTTTTTTGGGGTCCACTAGACGTACAATCTTTGTTTTCTCTTTATTTATTTCCAACTTATCTTGGTCCAAATAGTTTACTAAGTTATTGATCGCTCTTTGTAGCCCCATAGGGGTTTGGCTCAGCACCACAATATCATCTGCATACTGTAAGATGGGTATTGGCTCTTTGGACAGGTTTGGCGGCTGGCAATCGGCTGCTTGCATGTGTTTAATGATGTCTGCCATAAATAAATTGAATAGATTAGGGGCCAGGACGCAGCCTTGTGTTAAGCCTTGCTGTGTGTAAATACTGGCCGTGGTACTACGTCCATTGCCTAATTTCACTCTTTTTTTTATCCTCATTTGCCTCTAAAAACACCATTCCATTTGCACCCATTAATGGAGGTACCATGCCCCTCTGTACCTATGTGCTGGAAGAAGAAGGAGGGGAGAGAGGAGACATCTGCTTCGAGACCTTGCTGCCCTGGTTTACATGAAGCGTCGTCTTCCAACTTCCACCTCCTCGCTATCACTCCACTGCATTCCCCCATGAGCCAAAGCACAGATTGGAAAGCAAGAAGGGAGAAAACCAGGATAGCTAGACGAGGCATAGCGGGCCTAATAATTGGATATTAAGATTTGTTTGTAGCTCACACCACTCCAAACGGGAGACCAAAAATGTTGATTCTTAAAAGCCTTCATATCTAGACTGGCCACATGTTTAATAGAGGACAACCAATCAAAAAACCTGGGAGGAGATGTGGATATCCACTGCTTGTAGATTTCTCTACATGCCAGCAGCATGGAATAAAAGAACAACTTTGCTTTGTTCTCTGTAATTCCTTCAAGGGAGTCTACACAGCCAAAAATAAACAACAAAACGCTTACCTTGATAGTAGTGTCCAAAATCGTGGACAACGACCTACTCACGTTATTCCAGAATGACTGGATCTCGGGGCAATCCAAAAACATGTGCACGTCATCTTCTTTCAGACCAACGCACTTAGGGCATGCCACGTCACCTCTTCTTCCAAACTTAGACAGCCTCTGGGGCATCCAATAGGCTCTGTGAATGCAGAAAAGGGGATTTCTTCTTAAGTGCGCAGGTTTAACTGTTTTAAGAAACATAGACATTCATACTTGCCACTTATTTTCCAGCGAAGACTCCAGCAAGCATCTTCCCCATAACTCTGTTGGCAAAGTAAAGGCTCCATCCTCCGACTCAACCATCAGCCAATAAATCATTGCGAGCTCTTTTTTGATAGTTGCCTCTTCCATAAGTCTATCTTCCAGTTCATTTGGGTTTCCTATCACCGTACTTGGGTTTTGGAACCAGCTTTGCATTTGGATATACTTGAATCTGGATACTTGTTGATTCGACAGCTGATTACATATTTCCCAGCTTATTAATTGGGCTTCAAGTGAAATATGGTTCCATCTAGTTAGACCTGCCTCTCTCAATGGTCTAGCTAGGACATCTTTTGTCCAACCCGGTGAACCTGGTGAATCCCAGATAGGAGCCATGGAGCTATAATATGGTATCTTTATAGCTTTTCTGACCCTGTACCAGGTCTCTGCCAGGCCTCTCAGAATCTTCAGCCTAGCGCTCTTAAAGTATTTAGGGTCTGCGTATTTTAACATAAAACCCTGACTACCTCCAGGCTCCTGTCCTGACATAACAACTAGCAGTCTCCCAAGTTCCGATGTTGTGGGAGTATTCAACAGAATTTTCCCATTTTTTAATAAGAATGACCATGAGTAAAATAGTAAGTCTGGCAGAGCTAGGCCTCTTTTGTCCACCCTCCGTCTTAATTTCTTCCAGGCTATTCTTGGGCCTCTGCTAGACCAAATAAAACTAATTATTTGGCCTTGCAGTTTTTGAGTGCTTCACTTTCAAAGGGGAGGGGGATGGTATTAAACAGAAAGGTTAATTTTGGGAGAATCATCATTTTTATCAAATTAACTCGGCCTAGCAGAGTAAGCTGAAGATGTGCCCACATTTTTAGGAGCCCACTGATCTCTTTTTTGCCTTCTCAAAATGTATTTTAGTTAATTTAGAGATATCTTGTGAAATCAAGACTCCCAAATATCTCTTTTTTTTTTTAAAATTTTTTATTGAAAATCTTGTGTCAAAAATACAATTAATACAACCATAAGTTGGCACACAAAGAAAAAATATAAATTGGCAAGCAGAAAGAAAAAATACAGAATTACATGAAGAAAATAATTTACACAAAACGGAAATCAACCGTTACACAAAGTAAAGATTCCAAATTCTATCAAACTTCATAATCCCGCCTATTCGCTGTGCATATCGCATTTCAGACTTTCTAACATTCCTAATTTTTTGCAACCAGGCAGTAAAGAGAGGGACATGAACTGACTTCCAGTTCTGCAGGATTAATGACCTTGCAACTGCCATTGCAATAAATAATAGTTTAACCCACTGTTCTGTCAAACCAAGATCGGAATCGTAACCATACAATATTAATTTAACATTATAAGTAATCCGAATCCCACAATACTTTTGCATATATTCGAATATCTCATTCCAAAACGGGATTATTTTAACACAGTTAGCTATAGTGTGGGACCAGTTTGCAGGAGTATATTGCTGGCATCTAAAACAAGTGGCAGTAGTATTGGGAAACATTTTAGCAATGGCAGCAGGGGTACGGTATAGAAGCCATTTACTGAAAAACAGCATTCTTCTCCAATTAGATCCTCGAAGAACACTAAAATTCAGTTTATTTATCATTTTCCAGGTATTAATAGTAAGTACATGATTCTCCTGTTCTTGCCATTTTTTCATTGCTTTTTGACTAAGATCATCCGCAGTATATTCTGCAAGAACACGTTTCCATACCCCTGGCTTCCTCATCCTACAAATCGTGAACAAATCGTCCCACAGTTGATTGGAGGAACCAATGCTGACTGGTTCAACTTGTACCAACGTTTTAAAAATAAAAGCATACGAACCAAGTAACATAAAGTTCCCAGGAATTAGAAGCTGCATCTCTCCAGGTAACAACCATGTCCCTTCCCTCAAGAAATCTGACAAAGAATGAAATCCCAAAAGTGCCCATTGTAGTACAGTATCAACTCCAATTTTTATTCCTAAATAAAGGAGAGCATTCCTTAAGGGAGTTCTAAGATTAAATTGCGGGAGAGAATATCTTTTAAGAAAGACATCCTGACGCTTAAAAAACCAAAGCATCGTCTTATAACGAGTAAGTTTCGGTAATTTAGAAATATGTAACGGAGAAGGAATCTGAACCTCATGACAAATTCTATTAATAAAGAAATTAATAAACACAGTTGGGGTCTGCATTCCGGATTTAAACCGCTCTAAATATTGGGCAAAATATGCGCTATAATAATCTTTAATATTGGGTACAGCTAAACCTCCCAATTCTGTATCGGCGTAAAGGATCCGCATTGCGATCCTGGGACTTTTTTTTGCCCATATAAACCCTGTGAATAGTGATTGTACTTTTAAAAAAAAACTACTGGGCAAAAAACAGGGAATGGCAGAAAATAAAAAGTTAAATAACGGCAGAATAGACATTTTTATAAGTGCCACTCGCCCTAGGATGGAAAATGGCAACGATTCCCATCTATTAAATAAAGATTGAACCTTGCGTAGAAGAGGATCAAAGTTTAACATAACTAACTCGGAAACCAGAACCGAGTACATAACTCCTAGATACCTCTTCGGTCTAGGATTAATACAGCCAGATCAATCAGTATGTAGCTCAACCTCACCCCCCCACAGACTAGTATTTCAGTTTTTTTTTATTAATGCGATAACCACCCAGATCTTCGAATTCCTCAAAAAGTTGAAGAGCGGCAGTTTGAGATTGAATATCCGACTTAATCAGTAATAAAATATCGTCGGCATATAGTTTGATTTTTGCCATAGAGGAAATAGGAGGAGAGATATTTACGGATTCCCTAATAGCTGTGGCTAATGGTTCAATAAAAAAAGCAAAAAGAATAGGGGACAAGGGGCAGCCTTGCCTGGTGCCCCGCTGAACCGATACTTTACCAACCATAACTGAGTTAATGATTATATTTGCTTTGGCACCCGTGTACAAATTTTGAATTAGGCTAATAATCTGTGGAGGAATTCCAAAGTGATTTAAAATAACAAATAAAGTTGTCCATACCACTAAGTCAAAAGCTTTTTCCGCGTCTAATAATAAAATTAAAGCGGAAATTTTATTGGTCTGAAAATAATCTAAAGCCTCAACGAGAAAATGTGTATTTGTGGCTAATTGTCGACCTGCCACAAAGCCATTCTGATCCGAGTGAATAAGATCCTTAGCAATATGATTAAAACGTATTGATAATAATTTGGTAAGGATCTTATAATCAGTGTTAAGTAATGTAATAGGCCTATATGAATTGGGATCTTTGGGATCTTTGCCTTTTTTAGGAAAACTCACAACTGTGCCCTCCCCAAAAGAATCTGGAACTTGCCCACCCATTAACATATAATTAACTAATTGTAGTAGCAAATCCGAAAAGGCGCAGAAGAAAACCTTAAAAAATTCAGCGGGGAGGCCATCCGGGCCGCAGGCCTTACCGATTGGGAGGATCTTTACCACTAATTCCAGCTCTGACTTTGCAAATAAACTCATCATAGCTCCACTATCTGCCTGAGATAGAGAAGGCATATCATATCTTGCTAAGAAATTTAAAAGCCTAGAATGGTCTATTTCCTGATGATGACTATATATCTGTTTATAGTGAGAAAGCATTATGGTACCAATAAGATCAAGCTGTGATGTGTCTAACAGAGTGGTAGGAGACTTCAAAGTACAAATTGAATTTGCAGCGGCTTGCTCCCTAGCCTGCCAAGCAAGGAGTTTGCCAGAAAAATTACTCTCCTCATAACTCCTTTGAGATTGTATAAGGAATTGCTGTTCACTCTGTGTAGCAAAAAGCGTACTTAATTCACGTTTGGCCTCGTTTAATTTTTTTTGCGCAAGACTAGAGAAATTTGATTGTCGAAGCTGAGTCAGAGAACAGATTCTTTGATAGAGTAAGGTCCTAGTCTGTTTAATAGTACGCCATTCTTCTGCGTCTTTGGCGATAATAATACCACGAACAAAGGCTTTTAGTGAGTCCCAGATAATATGTAATGGGGCCGTGTGTGAATTACGAGCAATAAAGTCAGCAATTTCGGATTTTAAAAAGGATACCCAAATGCTATCTTGTAGGTACATTTTATTAAATATCCATCTCTTTTTTTTTTTTTGTAATATTTTATTTGAGAGTGCGTACCGTCAAATACATATTATTAAGTGGGTACATAGATACAAATAATAAAACATATAATTATTATACCCTCGTGCAGTACAAAAACAGACAAAGCAATAAACAGTGACATACAATACAAATTCGATTGGTATCTTAAATATGAGTCCACCAATATATCATTCGTTTGTAGTCAATTTTGCTGCCCTCCATGTAGCCACCGGGGCCCAGAGTCGCTTGCCCAAATCCCTTAATTTTGCTCCCTTTAAATCATATAGTGCCTCCTCAATATTATGTATACCCAGCATTCTGCACAGCCACATTTGAAAAGTTGGGGCTTCTGTATCCTTCCAGGCTGCGCTGATTAGAATCCTAAGAACTGATACAGAGATAAAGACTAAAGCTTCAGCCTCAATACTTATATTTAGTTTCGCATCACAGCCGACTATTAACAGGGTCGGGGATAGAGTAATTTTAACAGCGAGTAGCCTCTCTAAGAAGCGTGTTATTTCAATTTTGATTAATTTCAATTTTTCACAACCATAGAACATATGTATAAGATCTGCCGAGCCTTTTCCACATCTGGGGCAGTTACTGTCTATCGCTTTCCCCCACGAAAATAGTTTTTCGGGCGTGTAGTATAAATTAAATAGGGTTTTATAATGTTGGGCTCTGAGATTCGTAGAACGTAAGAATCTCTTGTCCATAGCTAACGCCTTATCGATATCTATTTCTGGATCTCCTAATTTTTTAGCCCATGCAGCTTCGATTTTGTTGATATCATCTGTTATTGCATCATTAAATATTTTATATATATCTCTAATTCTGTGACCCCCGGATTTCAAATACTCAATTAATTCAAATTTCCCTAGCAAATTGATACATGGCCTAATTGATTTAATTTTATTTACAATCTGCATGTATTTAAACTCTTGAAAACCTCGTAGTGAATAATGTTGTGTAAGTTCTTCAAGTGTTCTACACTTGTCGCCAATCATTATTTGGCCCAGCTCTACTATGCCATGACTCTCCCAGTAACGCCACGTCCCATCCCTACTAAAATTTGGAAAGTGTGTTGAATTCCAAAGTGGCGTGCGATAATGGAGGGTAGGTATATCTAGAGCTTTTTTAACAGTTTTCCAAATATACCATACATCTTCTAACGTCTTATATCCAGTTTTCTTGAAATATCTCCTCTGAGTTTGCCTTAATAGAAGCCCTACGGCTTCACCGCCTACCAATAGATGAAAAATTGATGGTATTTCCATTTGTCTGAGGGTTGGGCCACCCGGATGAAATAGAATAGCCATGTCTGTAAGAAGACAAGCAAGATGGTAGCTCTTAATATCTGGCAGACCCAGCCCACCTCTGTCTTGTGGTAGTGACATATATCTATTTGACCGCCTTATTTTACCATATTGCCATAGAAATTTCAAGAAGATGGCCTCAATTCTCCTAATAATTTTATCATCAATTTTAAATGGGATTGATCTTAATTTGTAGAGCACTTTAGGAAACATTGTCATTTTTATAACGTTAGCCCTCCCTATCAATGACAGCTGTAATGAGTCCATTCGTTTTAAGTCTGTTTCCATAGATTTCAAAAGAGGGATGTAATTATCGTTGATTATTTCACCTGGTTCTGCGTTTATTGTTATTCCCAGGTAAACTACCGATGCTACATATCTTCCATCCACCTTGTCTATTTTTTTTGAACATAATACCTGAGTTTTGTCAACATTTAGTCGATAGCCAGACACATCCCCAAACTGAGTGGTGATGTTAACTACCTCCCTCATTGCTAGCTCTGGATCTTTTGTTATGACTGCTAAATCATCCGCATAAGCGAGAATTTTAGTTTGAAACCCATTTGATGTTACTGGTTTGATAATCGCGCTGTTCATTAATTGGGTTATTAAAGGATCTATATAAAGCGCGAACAAAATTGGAGAACAAGGGCAGCCCTGTCTAGTACCCCTTGTTATATTGATCCTATCTGATCTTTCCCCCATTAATTGAATTCTAGCCGTTGGTGATGCATACATAGCACGAATGGCTTGACAGATTCTGGGGCCAAATCCCCTTGCTTCCATAACCTTCCATAGAAAGCTCCATCTAACGCGATCAAATGCCTTCTCTGCGTCGAGGAGGATCATTGCGACCCTCTCCCCCCTAGCAGCACCCATATCGAACAGTGTGATAGCTCTCCTAATGTGGTTTGTAGTTCCTCTTCCTGGGATGAATCCATGCTGCCAGGGGGAGACCAGAGACGCAATAACCCTCCCGATGCGAGCGGCCATTATTTTAGCATATAACTTGTTATCGCTGTTTATCAGGGAAATTGGCCTATAAGAGCCCGGGTTGGTCTTAGATTTCCCTTTTTTGTGAAAGATAGCTATATTAGTTTCTTGCCAAGACTTTGGTATTATTCCGGTATTCATAACACCATTGAATAGATCTAAAAGCAATGGTGTTATTTCCTCCCTTAAGCTTATATATACCTCCAATGGTATGGCGTCCGGGCCCGCAGCTTTGACACTTGCGAGATCTTGCAGAGCTTCGGATATTTCCGTCACTGAAATGTCTTGTTCCAAAGAAGTGATCTGGCCTAAATTTAGCCTACTGCCCATATCTAACCAGCTTGTATTCGTGTGCCCTCCTACCACTTCCTCCTGATATAGTTCTTGATAGAACTTCCTGAACCCCTCCAGAATCTCGCCAGGTTTGTTGTATGTTTGGCCCTGATATTCAATTTGTGACACGATGTTTTTACTTGCGACCTGCCTGATTCGCAGAGCAAGAGCTCTACCTGCTTGCTCGCCGGTTTCGTAAAGACGCGTTCTCTGTGCCTGATAGTATGCTGCCGCCTTTCTTGCTAATTGTTTCTGGATCTCGGCTTTTATGGAATTAACTTTATATAGGCTCTCGGTAGATTGATCACCTGTACTTATATCTTGTCTATGTTGTGTCTCTGCCTCACTTAATTTTCCCATCCATGCCTCCCTTTCACTATTAGCCTTTTTCCATACGTTGGTGGTGTAACTTATGGTCTCTCCTCTTAATCCTGCCTTAAAGCTATCCCATACCACTCCCCGTGAGGCACTATACCTATTAGCGTCGAAAAAGGAGTGAGTCCATTTTTTCAAGCGAGTAATGTATTCGACATCCGTTAACAGTTTTTTATCGAATGTCCAGGGTCTAGGGACCTTGACTGCTCTTTTAATCATTATGTTTAGAACTAGGGGGTTATGATCTGACATGATTTTGGGGAGCTTATTTATTTGAGCACTCTTAAGTAAGATGTTTGATATCATAAAGTAATCTAATTTCGAGTATTTATTATAAGGATGTGAATAATATGTATACCCTGGATCTCCGGTTGATAAGTTTCCCCACACGTCATATAAGCCATGTGACTGGATAATAGACATAATTGCTCTAAACACCCTTGGCTTACTGCCAATGTATGTGCTACCATCCATGAAATTCGCAGAAATATTGAAGTCTCCACATAGAACTATATTGTTATGCCAATCAATTAATTCGTTTTCAATATTGCTAAAAACTTGTGGCTCATCTGTGTTGGATCCATATACTGTGCATATAGTGAAGCCTAAGTTCATTTCGCATATTGCCCATCTACCTAGTGAATCCGCCTTGCACCTTTTGGCCCCTCCCAACCCCACTTTGCCAATTATGGCCACGCCTCTTATCATAGAAGTCTGGGATGTACATGACAGCAGTTCATAGCCTTTAAAATTCAACCAGTGTTTTTTGCTCCACGGTAGGTGGGTCTCTTGTAAACATATTATATCTAAGTTTATCATATTTAGATACTGCTCAAGCTTCCCCCTCTTTTTCCAATTATTTAAACCTCCTATGTTAAGAGATCCAATACTAATTCTTGACATTATCAATTTTTATACGCTTCCATAACAGCAGCCTGACCAAGTACCTAAATTCATAATATAAACCCAATATTTGTTCCAAATTTCCTCCGTCAAGCAAAGTCCCCTTAACAGCACGAACTCTCATCATTTTATTATTTTCTCCCCCCAGATCCTCCTTCCAACCCCCTTTCCCCCCCTCCCTTCCCACACTTCTTACCACCCCCCCTCCTACCACCCTTCGAGGCATCCTGGGTTTAAACTCACCCAGCTGTTGATGGCCGTGTGATCCACACGCCTGAGCCTACTACCTGGCCTGCTACTATGTAGTCATACTTATTATCAGCCTTACTTCATACAGTAATTAGTCAGCACTAAAAATCTCCTTCTGTTCAGTTGCCATTTTTTTGCTTCATACTTTCTCCAACCTCCTTGAGATAGACCTCCGCCTGTATCTCACTTGTGAAGCTCCTTGTTGTGCCTTTATATATTATTTTTAGTCGTGCCGGATTTTGCAGATAGACTGTTGCTCCAAGTTTTTCAAAGGGGGCAAACAACTGTCTCATTCGCCATCGTCTTTCAACTGTTGCGTGTGCAAAATCTGGTCTTGCAAAAAACTTAAAGCCCCTATATTCTCTTTGAGCGGTTGGCCTAGCAAGATCATATATAGTGTCACGCACCACAAAATTCCCAAAGTTTACCAGGAGAGCTCTTGGGTATTTAAGTGATTTCTCTGACCGTTTTGGTGTTGACAGTGGAAAACGATGTGCACGGCATACTTCTTTATCCATTTCCCAGGAGTTAAGTTCCGGGAAAGAGGATTTCAATAGATTAATCATAAAGTTTCTTGGATCGCTACCTTCCGAGCCCTCGGGAATCCCAAGAAATCGAAGATTGTTCCTTCTTGTTCTATTTTCTTGATCTTCAAGCTTTATCGTTAGGTCTTTAATTATGCCCTCATGCTCTTTGGCTTGCAGTTGCAGTCTACCGACGTCTGATTCCAAGTTTTCTGCTCGATCTTCTACCGAGCACATTCTGTTGGAGATTTCCTGACAGGTATATCCATCTCTTAGGGGACTTAATTTCTTCCCCTACTTTAAACTCAATTACCAACATTGCGTGGTCTGAAAAGCCATTATGCAAAAATGTCTGATATGAAAATTCTAATGAATTAGAGGCCAAAAAAAAATCAATACGAGAGGAGGATCTATGTCTTCCCAACCAATAAGTAAATTCTTGTTTATGAGGAAATTTCAATCGCCATGGGTCACACAGATCAAGTAAAGCGGAATACTTCATAATGGACCTTAATGACTTTGGTTTAGATTGTTTCTTCAAAAGACCCGTGGAATCAAGTTTTTTGTCGATAAGGATATTAAAATCCCCGCCTATAACTATAGCTCCTCTGACCAATAGTAATGATTGAAATAACTCCTCGTAAATGGCGACACTATCTTCCACAGGGGCATAATAACTAACAAAGGTAATTGGCCTATTCCTGTTTTTAATTACACAAGTAGCCCAACACCACCGCCCAGCTCCTCCATCTTCAAACTGAATAATTTCTGCATCTAAATTACGATTAATAAACAGCGCAACTCCCCTTTGAGATTGTTGAGCACATGAAAACCCACGATATAAGGACCAATTTTTAAACATTGAAAAAGAGTTAATTTTCTCCACAGAAATATGGGTTTCTTGCAGCATCACAACTGCTGGGCGCTCTGTTTTAATCCAGAGCTCAATAGTGCGCATTTTTTTTTTTATTATTCAATCCATTGACATTGAAAGAGACAACTCTAACCCCTCCAATAGACATTAATTGTTAAGAAAAACTTCTTGCCAACAAAATTTTGCATCGTGAACCACAAGAATTTCATTTTTTTCATTTTTACCCCACATCCCCCTCCACCCAAGTGCGCTTCCCTCTACCCAAGTGCTCCCCCCCCTAACCCTGGTCCCGTGGCCCTGTACTACCTCTGTATCTCCCTCCCACGCTGGCCACATGGCACCAACCCCTCTCATAAGAGCGCCTTGGAAGTGCGCCCCGAATCCCATGACCCCCGAGTTCCCACCTGCCCCCCCCCACCCCCTAACTAAAATATGCGAATACCCATCTAGACAAATCAAACCATATTCCAACCTTAGCCTAACCTTGAGCCAACTTATCAAGCATCTCCCGAGCCTCATCAACATCTGTAAACAAATAAAATTTGCCCTTGATCAAAACTTTTAACTTTGATTGCTGTGCAATCGATGCTTGAGCTCCTTTGTCCTTAAATAACTGAAGAATCTTTACAAAGTCCTTTCTCCGTCTAGCAGCAGCAGCCGACATATCGGAAAAAATCCGACACTTAGTGGTGGGATTAACCTGAAATTGTCTTTGCTTAAAGGCCTGGGATAGGATTATTTCTTTAACCCGAACATCGGCGAAGTTAACAATGATAGTCCGAGGAAACGGAGAGTTAGGGAATGGACGAGCTGGTACTCGATGCGCCCTGGTAATTTTTAAGTCTCCCTTAAACTCAGGGATGACCTCTTGAGAAAAAAAGGAAGTGATCCATTTTGTCATGTCCGAACCCTCGATATTTTCAGGTACACCTACTATTCGAAGGTTTGACCTTCTATTATAATTCTCTAACTCATCCAGTTTGGATTCGAAGGCCTTTGAAAATTTAGAACCAGTGATGATCTCTTTCTGTGCGGTGACGAGATTGTCCTCCACCCTAGAAATTCTAGTCTCAGACTCTTGCAGACGATTAGAAAAGGAAGCCATAGAGTCTTCAATTTTGTCCAGACGCTTACAAATCACCTCCGTTTCCATCTTTTGGATTTGCTTCATCTCTCTAATTTCTTGCAGGATTAGATTCAGCATATCCTTAACTGAGATCTGAAAGTCCCCAGCAGTTTCAGTATCCATCCCCATAATCGGACTCTGAGATAAAGTCACCTCACTGGGAATAGTCAAAGAAGTACTGGAGCCAGCCGCTGAAGCAAGACTTTCAATGGGAGGGATAACTATTGAGGAAGAAAGGTTTGAGGAAGTTGGAACACCTGAAGATACTGCCCCAGTACCAGCTGTATTATTAAGGTCGTGTCTTGCTGCTTTTCGCTCAAACAGTGGGAATTGTTTAGAAGCCTTGGAAGCCTTGGAAGCAGAGAGTAATGTGGCCTCTTTAGATGATGACTGTGAATCGAGTGAGGCCACAGGATTAAGGTTCTGATTTATCTCAGGTAATTTAGCTTCTGAACCTAATAGAGCCACGGCTATTCCCCCCACTGGTGACTCAATTATCTCCTTTGCCGCACTAACAGTAGATTTACAAGGACTCTGATGAATAACCTGGGTCGGGCTGCCGCCTGAGAGACCATCCTCACCTTCTCCAGAGCTCTCAGAATTTTCAAGAGAGGAGATTTCTCTTTCCGCGGCTGACCCAGCCCGCTTGGCTCTTACGGAATTCTCTTTTAATTGTTGACGTCGTATTTTGGCCTTGGCCTTGGCCGTCAATTGCTTACCCATTATTAAGACTGGTAGTTGCGAGATAACTTTACACCGGTGAGTATGAGTAACAGCGGTAGCAACAGTGCAACAGTTGTATTAGAGGTCAAATTCAGCCCATCAAAAAGTGCTGAGACCGAGAATCTAGCCCACACAGCGGCTGCAGTACAAGATATAGAAGTGCAGCAGCGGGGCAGACAACTCTAGCAGCGTGGACTAACACCTCACTCTGTCCAACTGTATAGAAAGTCAGTAGTCGACCAATTGAATTACTGCTGCAGCAAACTCCACATTTACGTTGCCAAATCCATCAAGAAAATGAAAACTGGAACTGGAGCTTGCGATTTTGACATACCGCGCACACTTTAACTGCTATCAGTGGCTATCAGCAGCAAAAAAAAAAAAAAAAAAAAAAGTTTTACACCAGTCTGCCCAAAATACAATGTAGCCAAGGACCGGCCGCAGCAGTGGAGGCAGCAGAAGTCTCTTACCGAGGTAATGAAGAATTACTACAACAGTAGCTTAACTCCAAGCAATGTGGACCTCGGCGTTTATTAATGAAGACAGCTCACCGTGCTGACGTGAGGATAAACTGTGAAGCCTCTCGGGAAATCACCGAGGATACGACCTTGCAGCCGTGCGATGAAAAACTCAGCCCAGCAACTCAGCCCAGCACATAGCACCGCTGTGGATCACGTCTCTTCCAGAGAATTCAGGTGATTCAGGTAATTCAGTCAAGACAGCTTGCCCTGTTATCGCTGTCCCGGTAACGCTATCCCGGTACCCCGCTGTTCCGCTGCTGTTCCGCTGCTAATCTCTGCAATCGGACTCCAAAAAGGGCGCAATGATATGGCAAAGAGAGAACAGCATACTAGCGGCACGGAGCAGAGAACGCCGAGCGGCCGCCATCGACCACGAGCTCACGGAGGGGGGAGGGGCGACAGCAGGGCTCTCAGGTGCTACGTGGAGGCGTGGAACTCCACCGTAGCGGTCCACTCCCAAATATCTCATTACCTCCTTTTTAACACCTTCCCCAACTTCTAGATTCCAGGACATTTTTTTCATTCTTACTTCTGTTTATGTCATATCCCGATACCTTCCCAAAATCTGTTGTTAATGCATTAATACGACCTAAAGTATTGTGCAGATTGGTTATATAAATAAGAATATCGTCTGCATAAAGGCCCAGTTTCTTATTCCAGCCCTGAAATTGGAAAGGTATAATCTCAGAATCTTCCCTGATTCTTCTGGCCAAAGGCTCATACAGTTTAAACAAGAGTGGCGATAAAGGACACCCCTGCCTCGTGCCTCTACTAATAAAAACCGGGTCCGTCAGGGAGCCATTAATCAGTAATCTTCTTTTGGCGACCTGTATATGGCTTCCAATATTCTGCAGGAGTTTCGACCAAAGTTTACAGATTTTGCCACTGACTGTAAAAAGACCCAGTTAACTCAGTCGAAGGCTTTAGTGGTATCTAAAGTTTTACCGCAAGTGGAAGCTCATAGATGGATGTCAGGTCTATCATGCCTATCAATGAGTGAGTTAGTTCCTTTAGGTACCTTCCACGAATAAAACCATTTTGATCTGTATGGATCAATTCTGTCATGGGTCCATTGAGCCTATCGGCCAATATCTTTGCAAAGATCTTGTAATCGCAATTTAATAAAGATATTGGCCGATACGAATCGCAGTTTGTTGGACATTTGCCAGGCTTCAAAATTAAAGAGATGTTTGCATCATTCCACGAGGCTGGCATTTCAGCCCCATTAATACTTACTACAGCCTTCACTAAATTCAAAATGGGCCAGTTTGCTGGCCTCACACTTTTTTCTCACCCTTTCATGTAAAATTATTGACAATTTGGATTTTTCTCCTTGCACCTCATGGAGTAATTTTTCTCGGGCTTCTTCCTCCATCCCAGGGTCTATTAGATCTTTCTCTAAGGTCCAAACCTGTTCCTCGACTGTTGACACCTCCTTAAGGTATCTACGCCTTTTTTCAGCCGCTAATGTCCCTAACCTACCTCGAAGAAAGGCTTTATAAGCGTCCCAGATTACTCCATATGTGGCTGAACTCTGATTAAACAGGAAAAACTCTTCTGTTTCTCTAGTCAGTGTAGCTATAACATCATCTTCCTGTAGAATTGTACGGTCTAAAGTCCATCTTGATTGGTAAGCTTTCTCATATAGCTTTATATGTATAATCACTGCAGAGTGATCTGACAAATGGGCACCCACATGTTCGACCTTTGAATCCACTTGGTCAGATCACTATCGGTAAGAAAATAGTCTATCCTGGACTGGTGTCTATATTTATGGTTATATATTGTAAAACCTTTTTTTTTATTTCTGGCCCTCTGTCTCTAGATATCACAGTGTCCCAGCTGGTTCATTATTTGTTTAATGAACATTGACATTTTTCACCGGCCATGATGATTGGATCAGAGGAGCCTACCAATTTAGCTAATGAATCACCCAAAGGGGAGACATCATCATGGTTGGGGCCATATTATCCCACTTGAGTGAAGGGATAACCTAAAACCTTTGCCTTAACCACTTACCATCTTCCGGCTTTGTCTGAGGTGTGGGCCCCAAACACCACTTGCGACCCTCTTTTGGCTAAAATCGCGACCCCTTTTGTTACAGTCGTCTGAGATGTGCAAGCTACTTGGGAGATCCAGTTTTGGCATTTGAAGAGATCCAAACCCCCCTTTTCTGATAAGTGGGCCTCCTGCAATATAATGATCTGGGCTGGACAGTCTTTTAAGTATTGTAGAATTTTATTTCTCCTCCCTCGTACCCTAAGGCCATTTGCATTCCATGAGAGAAGTTTTATTACCTCCCCTCTCCTCTCATCCATCTCTCTTGGAGATTTAAAACCTAGCACAGAGGCAAAGAAAAACTAATCAGTGCTAAGAATACTTCAGAGGCTCTAGAGGATCTTTTTTTCCCACTGCTCCCCACCCTGTGCTCCCCCCAAACCCCCCACCCCATGGAAAACCCTCCCCTACTTCTACATGGCTCAGACCCATATGAGTGCCCCCCCCGGGAACGTACGTGGTAGAAGTAGTTATAGTGTAGTTTTCAATTAAATACCTGAGTGAGTTTGCCTATAGATTTATTTATTAATTATTTTTTTTGTTTGTTTTTTATTTAACTCATTAATGAGTTTGTTAGATTTAATTGATACCCTTGGTTTCTGATTCACAGAAAAATTTGTTTTCCATCTTTTTATAAATGCTGTAGTACTGTAGCAGTATTCAAAGCTGAAAGGCCTAGCTCCCTGATTGGAAACTTTTAATAAAGTCATCTAGCTTATCAACAGAATAGAAAATATGCATCTTATTGTTCAGCATAACCTTTAAATAAGCAGGGAATCTTAGTTGAACCGAGGCGCCCAAGCGTTTTAAACTATCGATCCTTTGCCCCATCTCCCATTGCCTGTTAGAGGTAGTGACAGAGACATCTGATCTAATCTCATACCTGACTCCATCTTCCTCAATTGACTTCATCCCCAGGTTTTGAGAGGATTTTTTTGTTCAACGAGTAGGTTAAAAAATGTAATAAGATTTTCCTAGGCATAGACCTATTTGTATTAAGTCTAAAGGGATCTCTGTGAACGCGTTGTATATCTTTTGCTAATTCCTCTTCTGACTCTTCCAACTGGAGCTTGTTTTTAATCAACTTTACAACATATGATTTGATGTCATCTCCTTCTCTGCCTTCGGGAATTTTAAGATTGTTATGTCTCTGGAAAGTTTCTAGCCTTTCAACTCTGTCTATACTCTCTTTTTCTACAGTCTTTAGTTTAACAATTTCAGCACAATTTGCCTGCACCGTCTCCCTGAGTTCTTTGACCTCCTCCTCTAGTGTTGTTGTTCTACTACTGAGGTCATCTATCTTCCTTTCCATAGCTTCGCAGGCCTTTTTTTATCTCCAGCTCATTAGACTCTGCTATTTCAAATCTGTTCTTAATTTCAGCTGCTAAAACTGCTAAAAGTGCTCCGACTGATGAGTCTTCTTTGTCTGAATGTTTGGGGGTTAGATCTGATTTCTTTCCAGAATTAAGTGCTAACCTTTCTAAATTATTGCCGGAGTTTGTTTCTAACATTCCCTATCCATGTTCCGTCCCATCTGGAGAGTCTGGGAAGGTTTCAGGGGGTGTAAGCTGTCTCTCGACATCCTTCTCCAGGAGTTTATTTGAGCCTGCCATCGTGTTTTCGGCCAAAATTAATACCTTTGGCAAGACTCTAAAATAGGTTTTAAGAGAAGGGGTGATTTTTACTTTAAGATCCTGCAAGCTTTTATTTTTCTTAGGATCTTTGTAGGGATTTTCTATGTCTTAAGACCCCTGCTCTTATTTCTTTCTCTGCTCTCTCCACCTTCTCTATTTTCTCTGCCTCCCTCCACTTGTTCTCCTTTTTTCCCTTCTCACCTTTGCCACCCTTCTCGCCCTTCACACCCTTCTGCCTCCTCTCTCGTCCAATAGAGGTCTCTCTGCAGTTCGAAAATTCACACTCTACCTGGCTGTCTCCCTTTCCAAACGTTTCTGTTAAACTGCAGAGAGCATACCTAGATATCCTCTCCGCCAAATAGAACCTTCCTCTTACCTCTCTTGACCTCTGTGTTGAAGTATTCATTTGCAGGGGTGCTGTGTCTTCCTCCTCGCAGGTACCTCCCTTCTCAAAATCCTTCGAGAGGCTGCTTTTCTTTAGGGCTTCATCTCCCTGTAGGAAGGTATCACTGACTTCTTTTCGAAATAAATCTCCTTTGCCTTCTCCCCCCAAAAGGAGATCTTAGCCACTGCTCCTCTCCCCTTTCAGAGCTCCAGGGCGGCTTTGTGCCACACCCGCTCCAACGCCGTGTTGGTTTGTGAAGTGCCTGCGTCCCCTGTCAAGCCTGCACCAACTCTCTGTCGAGCCGCCTCACCCCGCCTCCTCTCGCACACAGGACCTCCTGCAGCACACCGAGACCAACCCCTCTCACCGTGCTACAGGTCAGCCGGGAGCCGAGAACCTGAAGGCAAGGTAACGGAGCACCCACACTGTGTTTTTAACAAAACTGTTAATCTTCACGGGCCCGTTGATTCAAAAAAGCATATTTCTTCTTCCGAGGGCAAACTCAGAGCATTTTCCACTCTCACATTACGAGTCTATTTCAAAGAACCACGGACGTTCCGGGAGCTCACCCGCGACCGGCCATTCACTGGCTGCCATGTTTTCCCTATGGATGCAGAATTCCATTGTCTAATTTCACTCTTGCCCATGTTTCACTGTATAGGGCTTTTATTGCGTTCAATAATTTACTCGGCAGCCCCCAGGCTCTTAGTTTTTCCCAGAGACGATTTCTGCTTACTCTGTGGAATGCTGCTTTCAAGTCAACAAAACATGCAAACAACCGTGTTTTTTTTTTTGCCGGTTTTTCAATTCAAAATCATCGGATCTTAATAGATGATCTTTTTTGCCACTAAAAATCCCATGTATTGCTCCTCCCTCCCCCAACCATCTCAGGAGTACCATGCAGTAATTCTGGTTACTCGCTCTCCCTTTCTGACAGGGAGGTGCAGATGTTGCCTCTATATGCGTTCCAATTCCCCTAAACTTTATCCCATTTTTTGGGGCATCCTCTGTTTATGTACACTGCCGCTCCGCTAACATGCACCAATCGGTATCATGTTCCCATTCCATTATAGTTGGCGATTCAGGAACTCCCCACCTATGGACAATGTTGTGTTTTGCAAGTATATAGCCCATAGCCTACCATTGCTGGTCCCTGTGACTCAAGTCTGTACCATCCCAAATATTGAGCAAACAAGTCGTGGGGGACAAAGTCTGGGTGATTCCACATACTTCCCCAATCACCCTTATTCACTGCAACCCAAAATAATTGGGCAAACCCAGATTGTTTGGTAAAATGTGCCTGTCTCCCCGTACCTCGGTGTGCAATCTGCAGTGCTGATTCGACCAATCTTAAATAATGTGGTGCATTTGATATAGGTACGGTGCAAGATTTTAAGCTGGACCAGTCGCTATGGTACCGCCACCTCTTGTGGGGAGGATAGCGCCTCATGCCAGTCCTCTTCCTCTAATTCCCCCAGGTCTATCTGCTAGCGGGCATACAGGCTTTCAAGAGGATCTGGTGAATCAATAATTATTTTCTTATACGTGAGTAAAATATCTTTACTCTCAATGGGGTCAGCGAGTAATCTATCCTCAAGCGGTGCAGACTCAGGGATCCCCTCTATATCTTTAGTTGCCTCCTGCAAGGCATGCCAAATTTGTAGGTATCTGTAAGTTTCGCACAAGGACAATTTATATTCCTTTTCTAGATCTGCAAATGTCATTATTTTCCCCCTTTTTACCAAGTCACTCACTTGCGATAGGCCTATGGTATCTCATTTGTCAAATCCTTTACTTTTGCTTAGGTTGCCCAGCAGGCCTGCATGCCATAGGGGCGTCATATGTGTCAATCTATTACACCAGCCTAGTTTCTTGGTGGTGGACTGCCATACTGCGATTCTGAGGGCGATGGGGACATTAAGCTGCTGTCTACTCGGTTTTGGATATAATGCCTCTCTATATCCCCCTTCTCCCATTTGCCACTTATCCATCCAACACACTGGGTCCTGATGTGCACCGTATACCCATTTATTTTTGATAGCGAGGTGTGCTGCCCTGTAATAGCTACGAATATCTGGTCAAGCAATTCCCCTGTCATACCACCCCTGGACCAGTTTGGGCCAAGTAATGCATGATGGTTTCCCATTCCAAAGCAGGTTTCTAACTCCCCCCTCTATTGTTTTGAAGTATGCTTTGGGCACAGTATAAGGGGTATTCTGTAGCGCGTAGAGGAGCCGTGGCAAAGCCATAATTTCATATAGCGCTGCATGCCCTAGTAATGATAGAGGCAGCATCCGCCAGTGGCGGACATCGCTTTGCAGCCGTGTCAGAGGTCCCAGTAGGTCTTGATAGTAGAAGAGTGATGGGTCATCTGTGACATAGATGCCTAGGTAGCGAAATCCTCCCGTGAAGACAAAAGCTTCACATTCAGCCGGTAAGGCCGGCGCTGGTCTGTGGAGTAAGTACACCACCAGCTTAGACCAATTAATAGTGTACCCGTAGTATCTGCCATGGTTAGAGCATATTTGGAGTATTCTACTAATGGAGGAGCACGGGGAAGCAATATATAATAGGATGTCATCGGCATAAAGCAAGATTCTGTTGTACCACTCATTTGTCCACTTTAGTCCACATATCAATGGGTCTCCATGTATCCAGCATGCAAGAGGTTCCAGGGTCAGGGCAAAGACAAGGGGGGACAGCGGGCAGCCCTGCCTTGTTCCACGACGCAGGGTAAAGGTCCTGGATACATGGCCATTTACTACCACCTATGCGAGCGGCTCTGCATACAGTAGTTTGACCCACTCGAGATACGTTGTCCCCATGCCCATACACTTGAGTACTGCATACATATACGGCCACTCAACAGTGTCGAAGGCCATACGGGCATCCAGGGATAGTTTTGCTGCATTTTCACTTATGGTATTTCGAACAGGCATGAACCCAGATTGGTCCGGGTGAACCAACTGTGTGGCCAAGGGGAGCAGTTCTGTGGCTACTACTTGCGCCAGCATTTAGCAGGGATATTGGCCGGTACGAGGTAAATTCTTTATCTGGATTGCCTGCAGAGTGGATTACTACTATAGAAGCCATCCTCTGATCTCTGGGCAGTGCACCAACAGTTTTACTCTCCAGGTACATATCTAGTAGATGCTAAGAGCTTACTAGATCTGAAAATTGTTCAGTAATAGCACTTCCCTGACAAAGTTACAAATGGCAATATCTGCCTCAAATTTAACAGCAAAAGTACTTGTATTCTTAAAAGAATGTCCATTAGTGCTGTGTGTTCATCTTCTTTTTATTCTTGTATACGAAAATTCCCAGCAGCAAATAAGTGAAAAACAGGCCAACACGTGTTTCGTCTGTACCACAGTAGGTATGTAGACTTTATCAAGGCTGGAAAAAATGAGAGTGTATACATATAATGAGACTTCATAAACAAGTTATCACAAATAAGATTTTATATACACTTAGGTATGAACAGAATGCTATAAGTAAGCATGGAATTGTTGAGGTGAAAGGAGAGAAAAGAGAGAACCCAAATGTTGGAGCCAAGAAGCACGGAAGACCAAATAGCACCGTGCAACGTGAACAACTAAGAGGAAGAAAAAATATTATAAATGATGGAACAAATATCAAATGGGCTAGCCTAGAATGTCAAAGTATAGACAAGAATATGCCAGGAAGATCCAAGAAGGACCCTCCATCGTTATATAATGCGAAAAATATTCCCCACCACCACAGAGAAGAGAGCAAAGTAAATGAAGCATGTGTTGCAGAAGAGGAAAGCCTGATGTCCTAAAAATGGTGAGGGAAAGAAAAAGAAAAATATTGCGCCAAAACACACGCACCAATAGCGTAGATAACAATCGAGCACAGTAATCTTAGTGTAGTCAAAGTTCCAGAATACGTAAAGATCAGGAGAAAAGTGAAACAAAATATTGAAATAATAAAACAAAAAGAGAAGTGATCCACACAAATCAATTTAGATAGTCACTACTAGTAAAAGAGTAGCAGTATAGCTAAAATATCGGCAGTACCCGAAGTATCTATTCCAAATAGCAATGAATGTATCCTTAATGTCAGGCAAATAATAGGAATAACTGAAAGTCTAAGATCTATAGAATAGTTAAACAAATGTAAGGTCAAAGGCATAATTAATATCCACTGAAAGAGAACTAGGTAGGTACACCGCATGAATATTGAGTAATAATATGTAACATCGCTAAATAAGTATACTCATCTAGTGGAGACATGAGATAAAACCAAAAGTTGTTGTTGGCTAATCATAATAAAGTATAATGGACTATCTAAGACCGAAACAGAGAAGAAAAGAAAGGCAAATTATTGACACTTACCCAAGCAAAACCTAATTAAGGTGAAGCATCGTAGCAAAATATTGTACACCCTTCAAATGCTAAGGTAATCGCTGAGAGTGTCGGCAATCACAATACAACAGAACCTGTACGGTAATAAAACGCTAGATCTGTCGCCCTGTTCATAAATTCTCTATGTTTTGGCCCCTTGTTTCCCTTTGGCATTTTCAGTTGCTAAGTCTTTGTACTCCTTCCGTCTGAGCTCTAAAATGTGGTGTTCGGCCTCATCTTGATTTCCCTCCGAGGCCTGTTCTCCCGCCAGGATGTCTTGTTCTAACTCCACTAACTGTATATCTTGCACCTTCTTATGGCCCACTGCAAGGGAGAGGGCCTGAACCTTAATTACGGCTTTATAGGCTTCCTACAGCACCTGCGCTGATTGAACTGACCCCACATTTTTCGTAAAGTAATAATTGTTGTCTTTGACTAGGGCAGTCTTTATATGCGGGATTTTAAGGCTCCATGGACTGACTGTAGTTGTCCAACGAGTGGGTTCTGCACAGACTGTACCGAATTTGTAATTGTCCGACCAGTGGGTGCTGTACGGACTGTACCGAATTTGCCAGTGCGAGTATGTAGTCAATCCGTGAATTACTTTTCTTAGCCCCTGAATAATAAGTGCGCTGTCAATCCTGTGGGTGAGTTGCCCGCCATACATCTATCAAGCCCATGGCTACCAGAAAGTCAGCCATCATGCTTTTTGATCGTTGGGCCTCTCTAGGAGGGTGTCTGTCCCTTTGGTCGCACAGTGTCATGTTGAGTTCCCCCCCGATCACTAATTCGTCAACTGGTAAGTCAAGAATTGTCTTGCTCAGGTCAGGCAAGGCCACATTGTGTAGGGCAGGGGGTATGTATACCAAAAGGATATTCATGCTCCTTCCTTTCCAGGTCCCTGACATCACCACAAAGCGACCATGTTTGTCCGCGCTCATATAAGTTACTATGACTGGGAGGTTTTTCCTCATTAGTATCCCCACTCCCCTGGAACCGGTGGTGAATCCTGCGTGAGCTACGAGTTTATATCCCCACCGGTTCAATGCCTTGCAGGTGTGCCCCACGAGGTGGGTCTCTTGTAGGAAGATTATGTCAGCTGCCTGCCGCTTGATATACTGGAGTACCAATCCCCTTTTGATTTTATTGCCCAGCCCGTTGACATTCTAGGAGAGCAAACTCAGTGTTGCCTCAATTCTTATATCACCAGAGGTATTGGTATCAAGCATAGCATTGGTGTGAGGCTCTACTTAGGATCTTTGTGTTAGATATATTTAGGGGACTGAAGTGCCTTATTACCGTGCCTAGTGGATGTCTAGTTTGTATAAGGCGGTGCATATACATTTGATGAAATGTGCGGGGACTAGTGATCAACACATGCCTTACCCAGAAAAACACGTTTACTATGCAATCAAACAATAATAAACCTCTGCAACTTGCCCAGTCCTTCCATCCTCCCTGCCTTCCTGCAAGACAGACTTCAAACTACCCGCCACCCCAACTTTGCAGAGTGCCCGTCACCCTCCCTTCCCAATTTCGGGGAAGATATGAGCCATTGCGTCTAGATCCCCGACCCATGAGAACTTATGTCCGTATATAACAAATGGTCTATTGTAATCATTATACAAATTGTGTGATTGCTCCGGTCCATCGTGGTCTTTATGTTGCACTTTTCAACAATGCACAGTTAAAGTTCGCATGTACACTCTCTAGGCCATACATGTCTGTAAGTTCAGCTGCAGTGTCACTCCGGTCCCACACGTCCGTTCTCCATTCGATCTTCATGTGTGGTGTCACTATCTACTCGACCCTGCGCAGTCTCATTTCAGTCTTTACCTGTCCATCTCCTGCGCCTGTCTTCACCATTTGGGTCGCCCACCTGCCGCCATCCGTCGAGCCACTCCCATGCTGCCTCTGGCTCAGTGAAGAACCATGTTTTTCCTTCGGTTTCTACCCTGAGTTTAGCGGGAGATAGCATCATGTAATGCAGTGCTCTGTCCCTCAGGGCTTTCTTGACTTCGAGGAAACTTCTGCGTTGTTGTTGGACCTTGATTGTAAAATCCGGTAAAAACATGATGGTACTGTTATCGATTTTGAGAGAAGGAGCACACCGCGCGGTTTGCAGGATCACAGCCCTGTCGTGGTAGTTGAAGACCCGGGCCAGTATGGGCCTGGGAGGCTGGCCTGGTTTGGGTTTCCCCCCAGGTACTCGGTGTGAAATTTTTTTTAAGTGTTTTCGGCTGCAGGTGTTGCTTGATTAATTCGACGAATAAATCAGTGCCATGTCCTTCTGCTTTCTCAGGGACCCCAACAATACGAACATTATTTCTCTTGGGCCTCCCTTCATAGTCGTCGAGTTGGTCCACTAATGCCCGACTCGTAGGTTGCAGGTCCCAGACTTGCTTCTCAAGGCCCTTGGACGTGTTGGCTAGGCACTGGGTTACTTCTTACACTTCTTTCATTCACTTATCCAGTCGATACGTGATTCAAGTGACATATGCACCGCAGTGACCGCCAAGAGAATGTCCTGCAGTGTAGGCATATTTTGCGCCTGCGGTATGCTAGGTGACGCTTGCTGTGTGTCGGCCAGAACATTGGTTCCATCTTGGACCTTAAGCCATGATGATTTATTCAACTTGGATTGGTGAGAGCCTCAACTTCCTTTGCTTCCAGTTATAGTAGAGGACATTGGTTCTGCAGGTAAGTTGTTTTATGTCGTGGTGGGTGGGTCTCACCACCGCCTGCCTGGGGTTATAAACCCGGCGGCCTGTTGGCTTTTCCCATATATATCACCCCCACCTCTGCAGCACCCCTAAGTACTATTTTTTCTTACACCACCAACACCGTGGCTAGAAGCATTTTCTTAGATCACAGTACGTGCGCACCTGGTAGGGGAGGGGGAGCATGAGGTCTTTTCACCACATCTTGCCAGTGTCAGTGGTGAGGAGGGGTAGGAGGGGGAGGCAGTTGACTGCTTTTTAACTCGGAGCAGTGATTTTTAAGCCCCTTCATACAAGTTCTGTCCCTGTGGAGCTGGAGCGAGCTTCCAAGGGCATAAGTCCCAGACTCCCAATGCAGCTGCTGAAGATGGAGGTTAGTATTGTTTTATTAGAATAGTTAGTACGACATTTGTTGATGTTCTTGTTTCACTAATATATGGCTGCTTGTTTGTATACCGCTCTCTCTCTCCGCCGTCAGAGTGCTCCACTTAGTGGGGCCTGGCGGATTCCAACTCTGGGGTTTGGACGTCTGAGACAGGCACCAGATTCTTTTGTGCTTTGCGATGCACCACAGTCACCCTTTGGGCCAGTTCATGATCTTTCCTCCTCGCACCCCCTTCGCAGACCGCTTTCCACTGACCTGGATCTGGTTTTACTGGGCGACACTCCCAGCTGCACTAAGTCGATCCCTGCAGCTGCTTACAGCCGGATGGCAGCAAGGGACCCACCCCCTTGACTCCAATCGCGCCCGCACTCCACACTCCAAGCAACTTGGATACGCAACCCCATGGCTGCTCGGCCGCACCTAGGCCTCAAGTAGAAGGTGTCTCCACACGTCGGTTGGGCCCAATCACACCGCAAACTGCAGCCGCTGACCTATGCGACCAAAATCCACTCAAGCACACTTCACTGATACGGATATATGGCCGGATTGATAGGTTGCCAGGGGATCAGAGCTGCGTTTGTGTGCGGGCATCTTCTCTAGCAGTTGGCCATGCCCCCCTACACTTTAAATTATTTGGTGCAAATCCATCTCGCAGTTTTCGAGATATTAAATGAATTCCAAATTTGTATATCTACTACCACGAAGACTTCACAAATAATAATGAGCTTGTACAGAGAACTGCAGGGCTTTGATTGCCAACACTTTAACCAGAAAGTTTTGCTAGCCATCTTGGGACTCAGCTGAAATAAAGGCAAATAAAAAATAAAAGGGGGCAGGGTATGGAAATGCAAAAATTCCTGAATTCATGGCAAAAATTGAAAAAAAATAAGACTGTTGTTGTAATCTCTGAGTTATATTTCATAGTGGTATAGTCCATGCCCCCTCCCTGCTGGCCCTGTTTGTACGGCTGGGCAGAGAGCTTACTGTAGAATGTTGACAATGAAGATTCTATGATTCAGGAGAGCGGATGACTGGAATAAACAGAGTCACACTCAACTCGTGTGTGGTCTTCATTGTGTGGAGTGATGTGTATGACATCACTCTGATGAAGTTAAAGTTACATTTTGGAGACAAGGTCAATGTGGTGCTTGAACGCCACAAATTTTTTAGTCGTGTTCAAGGAAAGGGGGAATCGATTAATAATTACATAGCTGCCCCTAGAGGCCTTACACAATTATGTGATTTTGGTGACCTAAACGATTCCCTGATAAGAGATCAACTCGTTAGGTGTACGAACAGTGGGAAGGTACAAGAGAAATTGCTGGCAAAAAACCCATCCTTAAAGGATGCCATTTCAATTGCGCAATCCATTGAGCATACCACTAAATGTGTCAGAGAAATGAAAATTAAAGAGGAGGTGGTGGCGTCCATTCAGTGTGAAGGTTCTGAAGGCGAAGTATTTAGAGTTAACAATAGAGAAGGTATTAAAAGTACACCCACTAGTAATCCCATTAAGGAGGGCCAAGGGTTGAAATGTTTTAGGTGCGGCAGCAATAACCATTTGGCCAACAGCCCCTTTTGTTCTGCACGTGGGGTTTTGTGTAAAAAATGCAATAGAAGAGGCCATTTGGCCAGAGTATGCAGGGATGGGTCAAGTAGCTCTGCTAGGGCAGTCAACACCAGTGGGGAATCACAAGCGAGATTCATTTTTCAAGTGAAAGATAGCCAAGAAGCAGACAGGCCAAATTATCACAAATGTGTCATACTCATTGACAACAAACCCCTTGAGGTGTATGCGGACTCGTGTTCACCTTTTACGTTAGTAAACCTTGCAGACTTTGAGAATTTCCTGGGGTGCAACAAGGGAATGCTGGTCCCTCCTGATATATCACCTGATGGGTACACCAGAGATATTCTTTCCTTTGGTGGGGATGGTGAGTAGTCACATAGACTTCAAAGGTAGATCCATTGTAGGCAGAGTGTATGTGGTAGAGAGGGGCGCGAACCTGTTGGGATGGAAACACTAGAAGGAACTGGGTATTATCCTTGACCCCAATGACGAGAACCAAGTCATTTTAGTAGACATTCCCAATGACAACAAGCTCCTACAAGATGCCTTTCCTGATCTTTTAATGAGAAGTTGGGAAAATTAAAAGATTTCCAACACAAAATTAAAGTGAATAAAGGCGCCAAACCTGTGGTTCACAGAGCGCGTCCTGTGCCTTTTCGTCTGAGAGAAATCCTCAAAAGTGAGCTGGATAAATTGTGTGACATGGGCGTCATCCAACCCATAGAGGCATCTGAATGGTTGGCCCCTCTTGTTCTTGCTTCTAAAGCCAATGGAAATGGTATCCGCGTCTGTGTGGACCTGCGCAGCCTCAGCGACAACATCTGGGTGGAGAGGTTTCCCCTGCCTAACATAAACGAGATGTTGAGCACTATGGGTAAAGGGTGTTACTTCTCAGTCATTGACTTGTCGATGGCCTACCATCAAGTCGAGTTACATCCTGATTCTAGACCCCTGACGGCATTTTCATCGCCGTTTGGGGCCTACATGTTTATCAGGATGCCTTTCGGCTTGGCCTCGGCAGCGTCTATTTTTCAAAAAGTAATGCAACAGGTGTTGGAGGGCATCAAGAACACCCTCTGTTTTCAGGATGACATACTTATGTATGGGTCGAAGGAGGAAGAACATGATGTCATCCTCAACACAGTGTGCCAAAGGTTGTCTAAAGCAGGATTAACTGTCAAACTTGATAAGTGCAAGATCAAAGTGACCTCGGTGGATTATTTGGGTCACACCATATCGATAGATGGGTTCAAACCAAAGTATAGCCTGATTCAAGCTGTCAATGATGCTGCGAACCCCTCAAGCAAAGCGGAGCTGAAATCATTTCTAGGACTAGTTGAGTACATGTCCAAGTACGTGAAAAATTTTGCAGATCTTTTTGATGGTCTACGTGAGCTCTTAAAGAAAGACAAAGAATTTGTGTGGGAGGAGAGACACAGCATGATGGTGAAGTCAATAAAAGAACGCATCCTAGATTCACCTGCATTAGGGTCGTTTGACCCACGGAAAAAAAACATCCTCACTACGGATGCATCCAACAAAGGGTTGGGTGCGATGCTTTCTCAAAAGGACCAGGGCCAAGATACGATTATAGCATTTGCATCATGGACCCTCAACTCGGAGGAAAAGAACTATTCAGTCATCGAAAGGGAGGCGTTGGCGTGCTTCTGGGCTGTGAACCATTTAAAACATTTTTTGTGGGGGATACAATTTGTCATACACACTGACCACAAGCCTTTGACTTTTATGTTCTCATCAAAAAGTGTGCATAACAATTCTCCGCGCATTTCCAAATGGGTCCTGGGCCTAGAAAACTACTGCTTTAAGGTGGAATACCTCCCAGGTCCAGAGAATGTAATTGCTGACTACCTGTCCAGGTCTCCACTTTTGGATTATTCGAGCGAGGAGCAGCTAGATGTTCCCATTTTAGCCATGCATTTCCCTTCATTAACGAAGGAAGAGTGGGATGCGAGTGTGAAGGAAGATAAAGAGATGGGTATCCTCAAACAGTTCATCCTCAATGGCTGGCCTGAGACTCGCTCACAAGTCCCAGATTCGGTCAAAGACTTTTGGGAGGTGAGGTACGAACTGTCTATACAGTCAGATGTGATACATCGAGGGACCAGAGCTGTTCCCCCCAAGAATATGAGGAACAAAATTATCGACCTGGCCCATGAGGGTCACTTGGGCAGGAGCCTCACGAAGAACAAGGTTAGGGGTTGCTTCTGGTTCCCAAAAATGGACTCCATGATTGAACTCAAAGTAAAGGAATGCATTAGCTGTGCAAATAGTGACAAAAGCAAAATCACACGCAATGCTCCCTTATCCCCTGTTGAGGTTCCGGAGGTTCCATGGACAAAATTAGCTGTGGACATTATTGGTCCTATGGATGTCCTAGGTACTCAAAGGAGGTTTATGTTCGTACTTGTAGATTATACCTCCCATTGGGTAAATTTTAAATTCACTTCATCTACCACAACGAGCAACCTCATCTCATTTTTAAAGAGTGTTTTTGTGTATGAGGGTATCCCAGCCACATTGGTGACAGAGAATGGGGTGCAGTTTACCTCAGAGACAATGAAAACATTCTTGGGAAATCTCAACATAAAGCATGAAAAACTGCACTCTATTGCCCCAGAGCTAATGGGTTGGTAGAAAGGGGTAATTGGTTAATTAAAGAACACATCCAATTGGCCATCACCAGTGGGTTCAATGTTGAAGATTCTTTAAGAGAGTGCATCTGGTCATACCATACCACGCCCAATCTTATCACAGGAGTGTCTCCCTTTGTTTGCTTGAGAGGTAGGGAACCCTGTACTAAAATGAACCCGTGTTGGTTTGGAGGTGGAAAAAGGGTAGTCCCTGATCTGGTGAAGAGCAGAGAGAAGATTTCTCAACACCAACGGAAGTACAAGGGGTGGTACGACCAGATGCATGGTGTCAAAGCTCAGGAGTACAAGGTTGGCACCACAGTGGTGGTTAAGAAGCCCACACATGTTCAACCAGGTTTGAGCAAGTACCATACACACCAATGTGTGGAAAAGTATGGACAAAATGTAGTTCGCCTAGATAATGGACAGACTTGGAGCAAGGACAGAGTGGTGGTCTCATCCCAACCGTAATGTATGCTTTCATTTGTTTCCCCACATAAGGAGATGTGTTGTAATCTCTGAGTTATATTTCATAGTGGTATAGTCCATGCCCCCTCCCTGCTGGCCCTGTTGGTACGGCTGGGCAGAGAGCTTACTGTAGAATGTTGACAACGAAGATTCTATGATTCAGGAGAGCGGATGACTCGAATGAACAGAGTCACACTCACCTCATGTGTGGTATTCATTTAACTGTGTTGGTTTCTCTTTAAGCCCCTGTGTGTACCGGGTCCTGGGGGCATTAATTTTATTAAAGGGTGAATTATATGAATGCAGCCCTCCTCCCAAATGCCAGTTTAAGCGCTGGGGGCTGACACCTCACTGGGGCTTCATTTATTAATTAAGAGGGGGATAGCGTGACCCCCTCCTCATGCCTTCAAAGGCCCTGGGGATCAACTTCCTGGGACTTAACAGTTATATAGGGGGGGGCAGCATGGACCCCCTTCTACTTTCTAAATGCCCTGGGGACCACCACATGAGGGAGGCCTTGCAGACCCACCTCCTACTTTATAAGTGCCCAGGGGACCACTATTCCCCTCTGCAGGGCAGAAAAGCACTCAAATGAAGGGAGAGGGGCCGGGGCATATTTGGCCCTGGGGCATATTTGGCCCTGGGGACCACCACCTCCTTGGGGCCAGCCCATGACAATAGAAGGAGAGGGGGAATACAGTCCCACTCTGGGAGCCAATAATGGACCTGGGGACTGCCACCCTCCGGGGCCGGCTCCTGCTATGTTGCCACCCCTGGGACATAGATGTTTGCTTTTGGTTGGTGGGAGCATTGACAGCTCATGCCAAGCAAAAGCAAACACTCCTCTTCCAGCAAGTGGGAGCTGCCAAACCACTCTTGCTTGCTCGAAGCTGAGTTTTCATCTCTTTCCCTGCCCACAGACATGCAGGCAGGGAAAGATATGAAACTATTGCTCTCACCACAGGTAGTTGAAGTTTCAGCATCTACCTGTGTGCAACAGCAAGGCCATCTCCCGCAGGAGGCAGGGGCTGGCTGGGACTCTGGGGGCCTTGCGGCTCCCCCGTGGCCCCCATCCTGCACACTGGGTATCCTAGGTGGGCTCCAGGATGCCCAGAAGACATTGCCAGGCTCCAGAGGAAGGAGTCCCTGGGATTAAGAGGAGCTTGTGTGGCCCTCCTCTACCATTAAAATGTGTCAAGGCCCTAGGTGATGGATTCCACAGGGCCAAAATTGGCCCAGGGAGGAGGCCACACAGCCCCCTCCCCATTAAGATTTTGCAGGGCTGTTCTGGCAGAAATTAAACCCGTACTGAAGCACATACAAATATAAACATAGCAAGTGCACCTGTCCATATTGAAAAGCAATCTGCCATCCTTCATGGAGCTGACTGCATTCTGATTTATTGGAGCGCAGTCTGCATCTGACTGTGATAAGTGGACTCTTTGTTGTCCTGTCCTGGTGAGAGCAGAGTCAATTGTTCTCCCATTAAATTACTACGAGTATGCAAATGTGCAAATCACTTGGAAGCTTCACCTATTTAGTCCCGCCCACCTTAGTAATATGCAAAGGTCTTCCTGCCTTTTGCCAGGATGATGCACACTTAACACACGGCCATACAGTGTGTTTCCTGCCGATTTTAGTAAGGAGCTCTTGATGCCAATGAATATCAGGACATCTCCACCAAACAAAGCAGCATTTACTTCGTATAGCTAAGAGGAAAGACTCTTGTTTGATGGCAATTTACTTCTTTGTAGTTTTGTGCTCCTCTCTCTAGGAGAATTCATATTATCACATATATCTGGATAGAGATGCACCAGAAACAATCACATTGCCAAAACACACACAAGGCCACTGGTGAAATTTCCTTCTGCTCAATTATGCAGCTGTAGAGTAGAATACGTACTGGACCCAAGGAGATAGAACTCAGTAATTAACCAGTAGAAAGTACTTCCTTGGGTATGTATTTTGGGCAAAACTGTGGACTCTTGTTGGATAATAGGGCAGGTGGGGTTTCCTTGTGGCTGAGCCACTCACACAGCTACTGACATACCCAGAAAGAGACTTAGACACCCACTCACAGACCCACTCACACACTCATACACCTGCGCACAGACCCACTCACATACGCACTCAAGACACACTCAGACACTCATGCACCCACTCAGAACAATATAGCCACTCAAAAACCCATTCAGACACTCATGCAACCGCTCACAGCCCCATATAGCCACTCACATAGCCACTCACACAGCCATTCAGATACTTACATACCCACTCACAGATCCACTCAGAGACAAGACACCCACTGACAGACCCACTCAGACACGTATGTACTCACTCACAGACTGACTTACACATTAATGGAGGAACTCGTAAAACCACTCAGGCACTCTCACACCCACTCACACACCCACTGAGACACCCACTCAGACAATCACACACCCACTCACAGACCCACACAGACACTCATTCACCCACTCACATACCCAGTGAGACACTTATGCAGCCACTCCCAGACCCACACATGCACTCATATACCCACTCACACACCCATATAGACACTCATACACTCACGTACCCACTGAGACACTCAAGCAATCACTTGCACAGTCCCTCTCAAAGAATATAGGTGACAGTTAGGAAATACAATTTCAAAATACTTAGATATTCACTTTTAAAAACCAAAGGTTAAAGGGACATTATATGTAGGAAACAACATGAACAAAAACCTTATAAATGCACTGAAAAAAACAAAGGTTACAGGGATATTACAGTAAGGAAATAGAAAAGAAAAAAAAACATAGAACATCATTGAAAGAAAGAAAGTTTACAGGGACGTTACAGTTAGGCTTAGATTTCACTCATATAAGACTAATCAAATTCAGCAGCTATAGTTAGCTGAGCTAACTATAAGTTAAGTCCCGCAGTGCACTGCTTATATATATATATATATATATATATATATATATATATATATATATATATATATATATATATATATATATATATATATATATATATATATATATATATATATATATAGTTAGTTAGTTAGTTAGTTAGTTAGTTAGTTATATGCATATGTATATACTTAGTTATACATATATATATATATATTAACTACTGGCGATCGCCAGTCGGTAGTTATAGTTAGGACCTATTATCCATAGGAAATCCGCAACATACTATTTGGAATAACTTTGCCGCCGGTTGACGAATCTTCGCGAAATTTTCAAAACTGGTGGGCGCTCCGGTCCACTCCTATCCTGAAAGTCTCTGGGTGATTTGTCAAGCGGAGGCCGAGGAAAAAAGGGGTCCCAAAACATGTTTTCCCCATGCAATTTTCCTTAGGAACCGTTAATTGCATCTGCAGCCCGAACTGCTGAACGGAATTACACAAAATTTGGCAAAGAGGTAGCCCTTGGTTCACACTCATGCCTTTTTGTTAAATGGTGTAAATACGTTCAGTAGTTGCTGAGAGAATCAAAAGTAAAATCATAGATATATCTATGGCCTCGGAGGATCCGCGCACCCTATGCGCACCAAGCGCAGCCTCCCGATCACGAGCTGCATGCTAATTTGCTGTCAACTGGCTGTAAACACTCCAAACCAGGAAGTGTTGGCAGCCATTTTGTGCCTCGATAGAAGCGAGACTTAAGAAATCAGTGGATGAAGTGTGCAAACATATATTTTTTTTAAAAACTGCAAAATGCATGCTGGGTGTGCGGATCCTGACATAAAAAATAAATAAAATGAAGCGCAGGCTCCCGCGCTTCCTTAATATTTAGCCCTGGGGGCAAAAAACCTAACATTTGATGGGGGGCCCAGAGGAGGCCCCCAGCCCCGGCGACCACCACCCCCGGGGCTTTTTATATTGTGGGAGGGGGGCCGCATGGCCCCCCTCCTGGAGCCGTCGATGGCCCTGGGGAGCGCCACCCCTCAGGGCAGGCTCCTGCAGTGTCTCGGGGTGCCCACCCAGGGACACTGCTGTTTGCTATGGCAGGGCGTGAGCTGAGGCTCCTGCCCTGTCATAGCAAACTTGGTTTGGATTTTGAAAGAGAGAGCAGGAAACCTGCTCTCTCTTTCAAAATGCAATCCATATTGCTTTTCCACATGGGGAGCTGCATGTTAGCAGCTCCCCGTGTGGAAAAGCAATGCCGGCTCCCGAAGGACGCAACATTGTATATAGGTACCGGGGGATAGGGTCCCCGGGGAGAATAGTAATTAGTGATATGTGCTAAAAAAAAATTTACGGGCAAATTAGGAGTCGCGCACTCAGCGCGGCGCTCCGCGCGGCTCCCTGGTGTGCACACACTGGGTGAGCGACTCCTACGTGTTGGGTGCATGACTTCTAACACGTTGGGTGCACGACTCCTCTTGTGTTGGGTGCGCGACTCCCCAAAAAAATGAAAAAAATAAATAAAAAAGTATTATGAATATATTAAAAAATATATTAAATAAACAAAACAATATTAGTTTCAATATTTTTAAAAACATTTTTTTCAATTTATATTAAAAATATGTAATGTAATTTAAAAAATATAATATGTAAAAATAATTAGTTTAAAAAATGTAGAAAAACAGTATCAAAAAACTAAATATAACAATTAATATATTTAAAAATTATCATTTGAAAAACCTTTGAAATTCACTGAAAAAAACATGGGTTTCAGATATGTTATAGTTAGGAATTAGCATTTAAGAAACCTTTGAAATTCACTGAAAAAACCCTAGGTTTCAGGGGCGTTATAGTTAGGAATTGGCATTTAAAAAACCTTTGAAATTCACTGAAAAAAACCATAGGTTTCAGGCACGTTATAGTTAGAAATTAGCATTTAAAAAACCTTAGAAATTCACTGAAAAAAACATAGGTTTTATGGAAAGTTATAGTTAGTTGGACATTTCACTCGTACATAACCAGTGAAATTCCCCCATTATAGTTAGTTCAGCTAACTATAACTCACGCCCCCGCAATGCCCTGCTGATGACGTCACATATTACATCACTCATGACATGGTCAGTGACATCACTGATGACATCACTGATGACATCATCCAGTGAGTGTGTGTTTCTATAAAGTTGAAATATGTTTAATATATATAGGAAAATGCATATTGAAGAATGAGTGGGTGTATAAGTGTCTGAATGGTTGATTTAGTAGGTGTGTGACTGTCTCTGTAAGTGAGTGATTAAATGTATCTTACTGAATGCATGGGTTACTGACTAAACTGTGTGAATGTCTGCATCTGTCTGTCTGTTGGTGTGTAAGCTGCTGCATGGGTTTGTGAATAGCTACATGAGTGTCTATATGAGTTAATGTTTGGTTGTCTGACTATCTGTATCGGTGTCTGAGTGTTTGTGTGGGTGGGGTGTGTGTGACTCTGTGCATAGATGTGTGAGTGGGTGATTCACTGGGTGCATGTTTTCAAGAGTTCATCTGTGATGGATGGTATGGGTGGGTGAATGTGTATATGGGTGTGTTACTGAGTGAATGTATATCTCAGTAATACACGTTGAGTAACTACTTATGTGAAAGGCAGAATATATGTGTGTTAGAGTATATAAATTGCTATAAGTGAGAGTGTGTGAATATGAGAGTAGCTGTATGGATGAGTGTGTGCTTGTGTCAGTGATTGTATAAGAGCGTAAGAATGTGCTAGTATTTCTATGAGTAAGTGATCTGGTGTGTGTATAACTGTATAGGTGAGTAAATGGGAGTGTGATTAATTATTTGTATGACTGACTAGGTGTGTGAGTACTGCTAAGGATGGGTGGCGGTGTGTGAGTGTCTATATAGATATATGAGTGCACATTATAGTCCTGTACTGAGTGACCGTAAGTATGAGTGATTGTACGGGTAAGTGAGTAGATGTGTGTGTGGACCTACGAATCAGTGAGTGGGTATGTAGTTATTGGTGTTGGAGTGTCATTGGTTTTGAGAATGGCCATCTGTAATTTAGAGTGGGTGTATCAAAAGCTATATTAGGGTGTGAGAGGATACATCAATTTATCAAATGGATGAAGTCATCAGTGATGTCATTTGAGATTTCATCAGTGATGTCACTGACCATGTCATGAGTGATGTAATATGTGACATCATCAGCAGTGCATTGCGAGGGCGCGAGTTATAGTTAGCTGAACTAACTATAATGGGGGAATTTCTCTGGTTTTGTACGAGTGAAATGTCCATCTAACTATAACTTTCCCTAAAACCTATGGTTTTTGTCAGTGAATTTCTAAGGTTAAATGCTAATTTCTAACTATAACGTGCCTGAAACCTATCGTTTTTTCAGTGAATATATATATATATATATACATATATATATATATATATATGGACAACAAAAGACCTCTGAGCCCAGAGGTCAAGGGGACACGCACTCAAACGGAATCCATTTGTTTGATTTGCAGTACGTTTTTATTCCAAATTAGTTCATCAGCACGAGCAAAACAACACTGGCCCAACGCGTTTCGGTTCTCACTCGAACCTTGATCACGGGTTACCTACACAATGGCCAGACATCATTTATTTCCATTGTTGCCTGTACTTCCTGTTCTCAAAATGGCAAGGCATTCTGGTCATTGTAGTACGTATGTATTACACATTATGCTGGTGAATTACAAAAATCCAAAATTTCAAAATAATAAGATAACATATAGAGAGAAGAGACATAAATTTCTCATGGATGCAATTCTTAACAAACCACTTATATATGGCTATGCCAAGTGTAGTGATGATATAGGAAATCAGCTTTGCAGTTGTAAAACTAATTGTGTTTTACGTAGATAGTACTCCCTCTAGTGGGTATTATGATCAGCATGGCATTTACAACAATATTAAAGGTCTAAAGTTGCCCTCTGATCGTGAATAAAGCACAGGGTTCTGTGAATGGAAATTCGAAAACACATCCCTCTAGTGGGGAGAAAGTATATGGGGTCCTATAAAAAAACATCAAAACACAACCCTCTAGTTAGTATTTGGGCATTATACAATTAAATATGCCAAAGTTGGAAAAATAAGACCCATGTATACAAAATAAATCTGATCACAGATCCAAATCCTGATACACCATGCGTTAAATACATCTACAACAGGACTGCAAAGACTTTGTATGTTCCGATAACTCTAGGCAATGGTCTCTAGTCATCACAAAGGATTTCACAAATGTACAAAAAGTTCTTCATCCTGATTTAAGCCATAAGGAGTCAAGGTTCTGAATGAAACAATATGCTTAGACTCCTTTTGACGGAGGAGTTTTTCTCGATTGCCTCCGCGTTCTAAACATGGCACTTGTTCAATGGCATAGTAGCGAAGCAGTTCCCATTTGCTGTCATGCATGTTTTCCATATGCTTGGCAATAGCATTAGAGCGATCTATGTTGACAGTGGCTCTAATGTGTTCAAGGATACGTTTTTTTATTTCACAAATTGTGCTGCCTATGTACTTTAGGTTGCATGGACATTCCACGACATACACCACATACTTGCTTTTGCAGGAGATATGTTGTTGGATTTTCCAGCTTCCGCCTTTTCTGCCCGCCACTTCTTTTTTCGGAATGCCAATTTTGCAGGCTTTGCAATTTTTACATGGCCAAAAACCCTCGATGTTAGTCCATGATTTCTGTGGTTTGGTTTGGAAGTGACTGCGAGTGAGTTTATCACCTAGATTGGGTGCTCTCCTGTATGTGACATTCGGATGATCCCCTATAAGGTCTGCAATGGTGGTGTCTAGTCGCAGAATGCCCCAAAGTTTTTTCAAAATATGAACCAGATCACAGGTTTCAGTAGAGTAAGTTGTTATAAGGCGTATTTTTGTGAAATCTTCCTGGGTTGCCTTTTGTTTGTTTTTAAGTATCTCTGTCCGATTTCTTTCTTTTGCTTTTTTAAGGCTTGTTTGAATTATCCTGTCAGGATATTTTCTTTTTTGGAATCTTGCTGTCATTGCTCTACTATGGTGTTCAAAATCATTGTCTGCGGAACAGTTCCTGCGTAGTCTTAAAAATTCCCCATAAGGTATATTCCATTTTTGATTTGTGGGGTGGAAACTGTCCGCATGAAGAACTGAGTTTGTAGCTGTTGATTTTCTGAAAAGGGTGGTTTGTATTGTATTGTTCTGCACGTATATTTCAATGTCAAGAAATGAGATTTTGTTTGGACTGATCTCATAAGTGAATTGTAGATTTGTCTCATTATTGTTCAAGATTTGAAAGTATGTAGCAAATTCTTCGTTGGTGCCATCCCATATTATAAACAAGTCATCAATGAAGCGCCACCATGCTATGATTTTTTGCACATGGTGATCATTTTCACAATTCCACGCTATTTTCTGTTCGAACCACCCCATTACAAGATTTGCAAAATTTGGAGAAAATGAAAAGCCCATGGCTGTACCTTTCATTTGCTGATAGTGTTTTTTGTTAAAAGTGAAGATGTTATTTTGCAAACACAGAGTGATCATTTGTAGCAACATAATGTTATGTTGTTTATATTGGATGTTTTGTTTGCCTAAAAAGAAACTGCAGGCTTTTAGGCCTATTTCGTGTTCTATGTTTGTGTACAAAGAGACTACGTCCATTGACACCAGTTTATATTGATGGTTCCAAGGTATGCCCTCAAGTTTCTGAAGGAGATCAGTTGTGTCTCTGAGATAGCTGGTGAGATCTTTTACAATGGGAGCTAAAAAGTAATCAATGTAGTTGGAAATGGGTTCCATGATTGAACCATTGGCAGAAATGATGGGTCTGCCGGGCGGTCTGTTTAGACGTTTATGCACTTTCGGCAAGAAGTAGATTGTGGCTTCAATAGGATTTGACACTGTGAGATATTTTCTCTCCTCTTCGTCTATCAGACCCTCGTTGACCCAATCATTGAGATGTTTATTAATAGTTTTTTCAATATCTTTGGTTGGATTGGTGCTGAGTTCTTTGTAACTCAATACATCCTGCAATTGATGGTTAGCTTCCCATATGTAGTCCGCTTTGTTTAGGATTACAACGTTTCCGCCTTTGTCCGCGGGTTTAATTTCAATTGTTGAATCCTGCTGTAAGTTTTTAAGCGCTTGTCTTTCTGAAGGCAAAAGGTTGTCTTTCACTTTGCGTTGGTTCAATTGGTATAAATCATGTATGATTGCTTCATGGAAAAAGTCAATCTTGTTTCCTGGTGGTAGAATGCATGTTTGGGCAATGTCAATGTGTATTTTAGGACAGAAATTGAGACCTTTCTTTAAAAGTTCTTCCTCTGAAGTCGTTAGATGACGAGTTGAAAGGTTGATGACATTCAATTCCTGCGAGTCTCCACTATGATCTGTTTTTTCTTGTTGAGTGGATGTTTCTAGGTTCGTTTGTTCCTGCCTCGAGTTTCCATTGAGGCATCGTTGCCACCCTTGCCCTCTTTTGCCTCGCCTTGTTTTCCTCTGCCTCCTCTGCCCTGTCCTCTGCCCCTTCCTCTTCCTCTCCCACGGCCTGGTGATCTTGTTTTCTCCCAATTTTGTTGCTGCAGGGCCAGGCGCATTTCGGTTAAAAAAGGAATTTTGGTACTTGTTGTTGAAGTTGTTTGGGGGGCATGGCCACTTTCATTTTCACTTAAATCCGCACTTGTCAGAGATTCAAAACTGGACGATTGTGCGCTTGCTGCTTCCAGTTGTTCCTTGCTTCTTTGTTGTTCATATTTCCTAGAGAAGGTGAAAATCCGTCCTTCTTCGGAACCCAGTTTATCTCTCTGAAATTTGAATTGCTTGCGTTGTTTTACGCGGTCTTCATGTTTTTCCAGATTTTTAGTGATTTCATCCTTTAGTTTTTTATGCTCTTCGGATAAGGTGAGTTTGTCTAAAGACTCTTCAATTTCACTCAATTCTGTTTGTATATCAGTGAGTGCTTTTTCTGCATGCTTAATGAGGATCGTTATAAGGCCCATTGAAGAGCCCAAAAGATGTTCTCCCCATTCTTGCAAAAGTTCCCCACTGGTATCCTGGTGGCTGGGCATTAATGTGAGGCGTAGTCCTCGAGGTATTCTCTTCACTTCCATATATTTTTTTAGGGTGATGACTTCCCACCATTTATTAATCTCTTTTCTCGACAATCTTTCCCAATATATATATATATTATCTGCTGGCGGTCGCCAGTAGATAGTTATAGTTAGGACCGAGTTCCCATAGGAAATCTGAAAATTCTATTTTGAATAACTTTGGCGCCGGTTGACGAATCCTCGCGAAAGTTTCAAAACAAATGGGGCGCTCCGCTCAGCTCCTACCCTGAAAGTCTCGGGGTGATTCGTCAAGCGGGGGCTGAGAAAAAAGAGGGGTCCCAAAACTCGTTTTCCCCATGCATTTTCCCATAGGAAATTTAGTCGAAGGTACAGCCCGAACGGCTGAACAGAATTACTTGAAATTTGGCAAAGAGGTAGTCCTCAGGTCAGGCATGTGCCTTTTGCATATATGGTGTCAATCTGTTCAGTAGTTCCTGAGAAAATTGCAGTTAAAAGTACATAAATATCTATATGCACGCAAGCGTAATTCTGATTGGTGGTTGAATGTCAGTCAACATTCAAATCGGTCGAAATCAGGAAGTGTTGGACGCCATTTTGTGTGTGGCAGTGAAAAAGAAAGGTGGAGAACGTGAAAAGGGGGCAGGGTAGAGAGTTGCTGACCCCCTAGCCTTTGTCAGGGGGTCCCTGAAGGACCCCGAAGGGTGAAAAAAACATTTTTTTTTTTTTTTTAAATCGCGGGGTGCGCGCACGGTGCGTGCACCCCTAGCCACCATTTTGAGTTTTAGAGGCAGAAGAGAGCTAAAAACACAAGTGGAGAACGTGAAAAGGGGGCAGGGTAGAGAGTTCCTGACCCCCTAGGCCTTCTCAGGGGGACCATGAAAGACCCCTTAGGTCCCAAAAAAAAAAAATGTTTATAAATATTGCGGGGTGTGCGCACGGTGCGCGCACGGTGCGCGCAAGCGGCAATAAATTCATAAAAAAAATAGAATTAAAAATCAAGTTTAAGTGTTTAGATGTTGGTTGGCTCTAAAAAGAGCCGTTGTGTTCATTGAGTGTTTTTTTGGTACCTACAAGTAAGTACCAATGCAGAGTCTAAAGTTCAAGAGGAAGACTCTGTTCCCTTCATCTGTGAAATGTACACCGTCTCCTCTATAAATGCCTTGCATGTTGTAACGCAAGTTGTTGTGGTATATAGAACCCATACCATAGTCTCTGAGGAAAGCAGAAACAGAATAATTGACGTGCTTTTTTGCTTTCTCAATCTGCGGACAATATTGGTTGGACCAGTTCCACTTTTGCCTTTGGCATATATTAGAATATACAAAGGTAGTTTGTGGAAAAAGTGACATCAATTGCACAAAGGTGTCCTTAACAAGCATTTCCAGACCTACCCCAGTTAAAGTGCCTAGGTCATTTCCACCACAGTGCACAATTATAAGGTCAGGCTGTGGGAGATGTAGAAAGGATTTCACCAAAGGCATTAATTGGTGCCACTTTAACCCTCTCTGACCAATCCATTTAATGTCTACATTTGGCAAAGCAAGGTCTTTCACAATACCTCTTTTTTCTGCATACTTTTCACTCCAGTAGACATAGCTATGACCTACAATCCACACTGTGAACATCTTTCAAGGAGATCTGGATTCACTCTTTTTCAGTAGAATGGCAATATGAAAAGAAAGATAGTTGTAAAATGGAGGCTTACATACTTTTTTTTAATAAAAAGAATTCATTGGCTGTTTCAGACCATTCAACACTAAAAACTAGGCTGTATGTTTAAATTTTTAAAAGCATGTTTTGTATTGGTTCAGAAAAATGTGTTCCCACAGAAGATTACTTTGGATATGCTGTTAGGTTTGAAAAGTCAAGCACTCTTGCTCTTTGGATTAGAAACATTGTGTGCTGAACTTCTGACCTCTCTGCTCACACCAGTGTTCCATGATCTGTTGCTATGGTAGCAGGCAGAAGTCATGTTGGGGGTAGGAATCATTTGGAAAGGGTTGAAATTTACAACCAATAGAAATGTGTGTTTCCATTTAAAAAAAATGTGGGAAGCAATGTGATTTGAAGTTAACATGTATATGTGTGAAAAAAGAGAGGGACATTTTGCCATTTAGTGGTTCTGGTGAGAGGAGTACAGCTCAGAGATTCTGGCTCTGATAATCTGCTGTGTGAGTGGCACATTTCTTTCTCAACTAACTAATTTTAAAGGTGAGTTATGAATTTGAGAGGGGATGTCTGTGGTGTATTTTGATATAAATAAGATAAATTTGTTTCTTCTTTTAAAGTTGTGTTTTACATTTTATGTTTTGGAAGATATTTAACTGCCTTGAACTTGTAAGATGTTATGGAGTATGTCTTCACCATAAGTTAAGGTGACCTGGTATCACCCAGGAATACTGCTTTGTGCCTAGAACCACACCATGAGTCTGTGTGCACACAGGAATTGTTGTCAGAGATTTAATTCGTGTTGCTCTGGTTGTGTAAGACTTGCACTCATAGGAAAGGGGCAGCTTGTTTTCTTGAACTGTGATGGTTAGCATTCAGCAAAAATCACTATCTCACAGATGGGAGGCAAATGCTAACACATTTGAAAACAACAGTGTAGATTTTCCTTCCACTCCTGCAATGGGTGAGGTAGTTCCTACATGTTCAAAACTCCAATTAACCCTTACAGCAGGTGATCTTACATACATCTATGCAGTCTTCATGCAGTTGTGCAAGCGTCCATGCAGATCTCTCTTGCACCTGACAATGCACAGTCTCCAGAAACACACTCTTAGCACACAGGCAGCTGCTTCTCCTGCACTCCCATGGTTACTTTTCGGCACTGTGTGTTATTTCAGATAGCAGTGTGTAACGCTAACACATTCAACATCACCAAGACTCATTTCCCTTGCTCTAGTCTAATCACTCACCCAGGTTCCACATGCTCATGGTCTCAAGTAGCTGTTAGGACAGGTGCTCTCTAAACTATAAGGAAAATGTGTCAGGCTGTTACAGTAATTATCATTTGCTCTACCATAGTAGTAAATGTGCTTTGAAATTGCCAATCAAATATTGTTTTCTGCCTAGAATCACTCCATGAGTCTGTGTGCACACAGGAATTGTTGTCAGAGATTTAATTTGTGTTGCTCTGGTTCTGTAAGACTTGCACTTGTAGGAAAGGGGCAGCTTATATGATAGGATTTGAAAAGCTCAAAAAAATATAGTAATATATTTAAATTACATAAAGGTATTTTTTTTGCTTCCTTTAGGTATTGCTGAACAACACTGAAATAAATTAAACATGCCTATAAAATCAAGAAAGAGAAAAGAACAGCAAAAACATCTATATTTGAAGACAACTGGACAACAAAAATTAGTTGAAGATCCTCATGTTGGAAAAAAGAAAAAGTCTTCTGGTTTTAAAAAATATCCTCAAACATAGAAAAAATGTAGAAAGTATATTCTTTGCAAATAGTGTTTCAAGAAGAAAACAACAAGACAAAAGAAAGGAAATACTAAATGCTAATGTAGAATCAGAAGCAAGAAAGAATGACTTAAAAAGAAAAACAGAATTTCAAACCATTCGTAAAAAAATGTTTCAGAGAAGAGTGGTGTTCAATTTGCTTAAGGATGTGAAAAAAAATAGGAAGAAAGCAATATTTTATAAGAAAAAGAAACATATTGAATCAATTGTTGCAAAGGCTTTGGAATTAATAAGAAAACTATTCATTTTAATTGTGAACAGGATCCGTACATTAGATAAAATTGTCAATGTAATGAAGTCAAAAAGCAAAAGGAAAATTGTAGTGAAAAAAAATAACTTTTGTAATATGTTCTTAGGAGAATGGAAGCATAGTTCAAGTACTGAACCATTTTTTAGTGAAGAGAGTTATCTTCAAAGTAATAGTTTTCTGTATGCAGTTGACAGCAGTGGTCGAACTTATGATGTTAAAGATGGTTGTGTAATGGAAAAGGAGAAAATGGTTCCAAGAAATGAGGAAGAAGTGTTAGCTGATGAGGTTATGGGGAAACGTCCTAAAGCCCCAGTGTACACTTGGAATTGTAGTAGTATTTGTACTGTATGACAAGAATTTATTGATAAATTACGTGACTTTCTAAGAAAATATAGTAAAAAAAGTGTTAAACAGAAGATTAAGGTGCTTCAAAGACTAGATCCAAGCAGAGTGAGAAAGAATACTGGTTTGCAAGGACGTTCTCTGGCTTGTCTTTCTAGGAAAGTTTGTCAAAGTGTTTTTCACCATTTTAGGATGCTGGCAGTACATCATACTGAAATGAGAAAGTTTGTGAGAAGATTGTATTTTGCTAAAGGTCCAGCACTAAAGTTAAATTAGTTGAATAGTGCTCTGTTGCGTGGATCTGTATCAGATGTAGAGAAGGTTACGGATGATATTCAGTTTTGTTACTTTGGTCCTGAACAAGAAAGTGCAGGAAATGACACAGTTATTGAAGAAAATGTGGAAGAGAATGTAGAACCCACTGTTAGTAAAAATTTTGAAGATCAAATGACAAAATTTACTATCATCTCTAATGAAAGACCAAATATTACTTGTATTTGTTGCTGGAGAATCCATTATAAAAGTCAAACAAGGAATGTTGATCTCTATAAAAAAAAGTGAAAAAGAAAATAATTATGAATGGAAGGATTTTGCTACATATTTGTTTCTGGAAAATTGTTTGGATTTGGGTGAAGATCATCGTATTTGTAAATACTGTTATAACAAGTTAGAAGAAAATAAAATGCCAGCTAGAGCTGTACATAATAATTTAGAATTGGTTGATATTCCTGCAGAACTTAGTGATTTAAATACGTATGAGTCTACACTCATTCAATGTGTCCATCCGTTTCAGACTATAGTTCGTATGGAGCCCAAAACGGGTAATTTACCTGCTTCAGATTTACAAAGATGTTTAAAAGGAAGAGTTGTCTATTTGCCATTAGATTTGAAAAAAAATATTGAAACAATTGATGCAGATAGTTTGGAAACTGAACCATTAGTTATTCTGTTTAATGGTGTACCTACAAAGAATAAGAAAATTTGGCAAGAGCTAGTAGATGTACGAAAAGTACAAAGAGCAAATTTATATTTGAAAAGAAATAATAAGTACTATGAATCAATTTATATGGATGAAGATGAAGAAGTTTTACTAGCAGACACAGGAATACCAACTGGGCAAATTGAAAAAGTAGATAACTCAAAAGAAGAAGAAATTTATGAACATTTCAGCATACATCCTCTTCATTCTAAAGAAGTTATGGGAAACACTATTGATCTGTTTCAGATGAAAAAAGCTAAAGGAACTCCCGTGAGTGTATGGGAGGAGAGCTTGGAAGCTTGTTGTTTTCCCCAGCTGTTTCCTACAGGAAAAGGTGGACGATATGATGAACGTCCAGTACAGATTCCTGCTTCTGAGTATCGGACTACAAGATTATATGCAGAAGATCCAAGATTTCGTCAAAGTATTCCTTATTTGTTCCATCTTTTATTTGAAAGTGACTTATCTGCACTATCTTATGCAGTAAATCACATTTTAAAAACTGGAGTACATCTACATAATGTGTCTGCAAAGGATTTTATGAACAAAGTGCAACAGCGAGATGATCATTTGGAATCTCAATTGATTAATCTGATGACTTGTCAGCGTGGAACTAATGAATATTGGTACCGACGCCATGGAGAATTGAAATGTATGTTACGGAATTTAGGAACTCCTACTGTTATATGGGTTAGCCACTCCCTATTTACAACACTAAGTTAGCATAACCGAGTCAACTGTTAGAAAGCCAGCTTGCCGTTTCTGCTGCTTTGCACGCGACACTGTTGTTATATGTTATTCATTTTAGAAATGCTTACTCGACTTTGCCTTACAGGATAACAGTTTATTGTTTAACATTCTTAATAGTGTGCTGCGACCTTCGTCTGTACATCATGTAAAGAACAAGGCTAGGACACTAGACGGTGCAGAGTGTTGTGTTCAGATTGATCGTACCACTTTTTAGACATATCATAGATGCAGCTGCCAACATCTGAAGGACAAGTGCCTTTAATAATACAGTACAGAATGTTTTAGTATTCATTCGAACAGAAGAGCTGATGCATGAGAGAGCTAGCTGATCCTTTGATGTGATTCTACTAAGCTGATCTATACGGTATGGGGTCCCCCCTGTTAGCCTATGAGACCTTCTATTAGTCTGATAATAATTTATTAGTTGCTAGAGAAAGGAGTGTGGCTGCATACCACTGTCATTATTATTATGATTGCTCCTTTTATTCTGTATGGTATTGTAACAATGCTGATGGTTTTGATCTTAACCATTTGTCTGCTAGTGTTAGCCAAAGTACTGCATCTTAGGACGCAAGGTTTATAAAATAAACTCTTTAAACTTTACCGTGTCTGCATTATTCTGTTGTGGACTGTTAAATAAGTACAAACCGGTATTTCGGATGCACACCACTCCTGAGAAATATCTAAGTCGCATGTTCTGGGTTGTCTATACATTGGGACCGCCTAGCTAGATCTAGGCTAACGAATGGGACACTAAGCTAGTCGGATATGGGGTTCTTGGTTCTGAGGGGAGTTTCTGGTACACCACAATTCTCTGAGGTCCTGGTTTCCTGCGCATAGTTCTGTGCATACGCAGAATCCCTGCGACACTACATGGTTCCTTACCCTAAGCTGTGCTGAGTACGCTTGGGATGATTTACTGGATTTTCTTCGAGAGGCAAATTCAAATATTGAAAACATCCAATACAAGACAGCAGGAAAATTGTGCTCATTGGATCCGGTTAATGTTTGCAGATATTTCAATCATAGATTTGAGGCTATGATGTCCTTCATCTGCAATAAAAAAAATGCACCTCTTGGAGAAGTTGTGGATTTCTTTTGGAGAAAAGAGTACCAAGCAAGAGGTGCTCCTCATCTTCACATGCTGTTGTGGATCAAGGATGCCCCAAAATTAGGAACAGATTCTGATGATGCAGTTTTATCTTTCATTGAAGAATATGCAACATGTGCTATACCTAAAAGCACAGAAGAAAAAAACTTAAAAGAGCAAGTTTTACGTTTCCAAAGTCATCGGTGTGGAAAATACTGTCGACAAAAGTACAAGAGTAAAGATAAATTCTACACAAAATGTCGATTTGGATTTCCACGACCTGTTCTTTCAAAAGGAAGAGTAAACAGTTTTATGTCAGCTGTGCGACATACCATTACAAGATAATCTCCGAAAAATACTTACAACCTAAGAAGAAAAGAAGAGTCAAAATATATAAATGACTACAACCCAGTCATTTTATCCATGTGGAATGCTAACATGGATATTCAGTATGTAGCTGACAATTCTATTGCTGTTGCTCGGTATGTCACATCTTACATCACTAAATCTGAGAAAACGGAATTGAAAGAAATGTGGGAAGAGGTTTCTCACGAGAAGACTGTCAGTAAACAGCTATACAGTTTCAGTTTAAAGATGTTATCGCATCGAGAAATTGGGTCATACGAATGCTCAGATAGGTTATCATCTGCAAGTCTGTACTCCAAATCTAGAAGAATAATTTGGGTAAGTTTAGGCCTTGCAGGAATGCGAAATCGGGTACTGAAATCTATTCGAGAAATTGAATATTTAGCAGAGAACGAACCAAAAAGTACAGACATTTTGAAAACAAATATGTTGGACACATATTACCCAAACAGAAGTCATCATCTTGAGAACATGTGTCTCTATGAAGTGCTGCAGAACTACATTTTTACACGGAATACCACAGAAGACATCAACAATGGAAAATATAAAGTCATTGGTGAGGAAGGATGTTTGGTGAAACAAACAAAAGGAAGTTTGATTAATCACAGGAAGCTGAGTTGCGACATTACTGACAAAAAGGAATTTTACTACTTAGCACTTTTACAGCTGTTTAAACCATGGCGTTCAGAGGATGAATTACTTGGAGAGTTTCAGAGCTATGAAGATTCCTTTAATGCATGTAAAGATAGCATAGAATGCAGTACTTTCACAAATTATGTACAAATGTTAAATGAAGAAATTGAACAAGAAGCTAGAATTGCAGCTGAAGTAGCTAGAGACAGTTCTCAAGACAGTCAAAGTTCTGGTACGCTCAGTCAAGATCCCCTAGGACAACCAATCGTAGAAAATGAAGCTGCAATAGCCATGACTGAAGTGGAAACAGCTATGAATCAAGCTCATGAAGATTTAATAGACTTACCAAATTTGGAACAACAACTGAATGATGAACAACAACAAATTTATGAAGAAGTCACAAAACAAATTGATCATGGATTACTACATGAAAATAAAGAGTGCTCATGCACATCATTTGAACCAATCAGAATGTATGTGAGTGGACAAGCTGGAACTGGAAAACGTTTCTTAATTAGAGTAATTAGAAGCTACCTACAGAAAAAAACTGATTCAACTTTGTCTTGTGTTGTTACTGCTCCAACTGGGTTAGCAGCATATAACATAAAAGGAATTACCTTACATTGTTTGCTAATGTTACCAGTAGAGCATGAGAACAAAATAGAATACCACAAGCTAACAGGAGAAGCATGTTTTGAAGTTTCAAGAGTGTTGAAGAAAATGAAAGTTCTCATCATTGATGAGGTAAGTACGGTATCAAACTTAATGCTTGCCTTTGTGCATTTAAGAATGCAGCAAATTCTAAAGACAGACTATGAAGTGTTATTTGGAGGAAAACATGTTATAGTTTTTGGGGATCTACTGCAGCTCACTCCAGTTAAAGGACAACCAGTATTTAATACTCTTGCACATGAAGACACGAAAAAGTCATTAGGAAGTATAGGTAATGTGAATATTTGGTCATACTTTGAGTACAAAGAACTCATTACCAATATGCGGCAAGCAAATGATGATGATTATGCAAGTATTCTCAAAGATATCAGAATTGGACTACTCACAGAAAATGGCAGAAAAGCTTTACAGAGTCGATTGCTATGTAATTTGTTTCCAACAGAACAAATAGTTCCAGAGAAAATATACAAGAAAATTGCAGAAAAACATACTGTAATCTGCTTAATGCCAACACTACATGAATGCTCTATATTCAATGAAGAACTTTTGAAATTGGAAAATGAAGAGATTATGAAAATGGAAGCCGTGGATAAAATACAGCATGAAGGAATAACTATTACATTGACAGGTAAATTGAAAACTAAATTGGATTCTCTAGAGAAAAACATATCGAAAACAGCTGGTTTAGAAAAGAATCTTTATGTATGAACTGTCGAGTAATTTTAAGACGTAATTTGAATGTAGAAAAAGGTTTAGTGAATGGAGCTATGGGTAAAGTTGTGGGTTTTGTTAATTACCAGAAAAAAGATGGAATTGAATTTTTAAAAATAAAATTTGATCAGATTGAAGAGGTTAAATACATTAGTTGTTGTTCAGTTTGTTTTTTGCTTGGGAAAGACTTATATGTACGTAGGAAGCAGTTTCCATTTTCTCTAGCATATGCTGTAACTATTCACAAATCTCAAGGATTAACCCCTTGCGTGCGCATGACGGAACGACGCCGTCATGAGCCACGGGTGGCGTGTGCTCATGACGGCGTGGTTCCGTCATGCTGCGGCCGCTCCTCCCACGCGGCACTGATTCCCTGCCTGTGCGGTCGAAATAGAGAGTGGGCGGAGTCGTGACAGCGTGGTTCCGTCACGAGCATGGCGGCGCCGCGCTCACCCCGCACCCCCCCAGCGCCGCAGCGAAGGGGTTAACTGTAGATAGTGCTTTTGTAAATATTGGATCTAGTGTGTTTAAAGAAGGTATGGCATATGTTGCTTTGTCACGAGTGAAAAAATTATCTGGTTTATTTATGATAGGCTTTGATGACTCAAAAGTTAGTGCTGATGCAAATTGTGTAAAGGAGTATAATAGATTAAGAAGAAGCTATGCTCCTCATTTAGGTCAGTATCCTGTGTTTGAAAAACGTGTTGTTTGTCGGAAAAGGAGAATTGAGAATATCTGTAATGAGGATGTACAGAAGAGAAAACAAAAGGAGAGTGATGTGATTGCAAGCAAAAAGAAAAAGGACAATGTTGAAGAGGTTGTTGGTTGTCATTTTGAAAATAGCTCTGGTGTCAACTGCTACGCTAATGTAGTGCTGAATGTTGTATTTTATCGTGAAAGTTTGCAAGAGCAGATACTACTAAATCATGAAAAAAGATTTTGTTCTCTGCTGAGTTTCCTTTATGAGAAGTTGAGTAATGATAAAACTAAAATAGAAAGTACTTCTGATGTTAGAAATCTTTTAGATGTATGTTCTGGATGTACACAGTTTACACAAAATGTCCAGCAAGATGCACAGGAATTCTTAATGTATATGCTTATGGTACTGGAAGATGAAGGGGTAGAAATAGAAAATATGTTTGGTCTCTCTTATAAATGGGAACATTGTTGTGAAAACTGTATGAACACATGCAGCACTAATGTTGATTCTGAAAGGTTCATACATTTAACATTACCAGAGAGTAAATCAGTGACTTTTAGTAAATTAGTTAAAGATGCAAATCACAACATGGCATGTTCTCAATGTAAATCAGAAATGTTATCAACGTTATTTTTAAAGAAATATGGACAGTATATAATTTTAATGATGCAACGTTGTAGAACTGATGGAACAAAATTGGACATTTTAATAAAGAAGTTTGTAGGAAATCAATTATCAATATCAGGAAAGACTTTTGTTGCAGTTGCAATAATTTTCCATGATGGACCTTCCATAACTTCTGGTCATTACACAGTTTATCTAAAATGTGAAAAAGGCTGGACACTGTGTAATGATTCTCAATTGATTTTCAAGCAACGTTTGCCTGCAGAATTACCAAATTCCTACTTAATTTTTCTAAAACCAAAATTTTAGATACAAATTGCAGCATCTGAAGAAACCATTATTTCGATTTTATAGGATTATCATTGGATATTTCACCAAAAAAGGAATTAAAAATTACCATTTGGCCTCATTGAAAGGTAAATGTTTCTATTGTGGACTTCTTTGACAGATATTATTTTGGTGTATGTGCTTAAGCAACAAGATTTACAGACGTTATTTATTGCAAATAGTTATTGTTCTTAGAAGATATTTTTAATATATATGTTACATTTCTATCAAGGTATGTTTTACTGAGGATAGATTCAAGGCTTTTTTAAACAATCTTTCAGATTGTTTATTTTTTTGCCCGCTGTTAAGTGATGAATGCAATTGATATCACTATTTTCAGTGAAATTCAATATATTCCGAAAACAGCAAAAAAAGGGCAAAAAATTACTTTGTTAAATATGAAAATATGTGTACTGTATTCTAAAATGAATTGTTAAATATTACTACTTTTTTTCTTTTTTTCAGATCGAGAAAGAAAATTTAGGAAATTGAATCAATTTTTCTTGTAATTAAAAGAACCCATTTATTTCTAATTAAGTTATTTTGTTGGTCAGGTAAGTTTAAAATATCTGTATTTCTCACCCCTTCACTTTCATGCTCCCTTTTCTTCACTTCTTCTCACTCTGCTTTTCTCATTCCCCTTCCCTCTCTCTTCTTCCTTTACTGCTCTTTCGTAACTCCCTCACTCCTTCTCTACTACTCCCCTAGGTTTACTGCCTCCATCACTATTTTTTCAACCATGTTTCTCTCCCTGTCTCCATATGTCTCAGTCATTCTAACTGCCTTACTCCTTCTCAGTTCCTTGCTCTCTGTATCTGTTTCTGTCTCTCTGCCTTTGTCTGTCTTAAACTTAATTTCCTTAACATCTCTGGGGCAGATTTATGTTTCCTGGCGCATCTCTGCAAATCAGCAGGGATGCGCCAGGAAAGATGCGTCATGCAAGTTTATCCTTGTGCCACCACAGATGCGCCGCATTTATAATGCAGCGCATCGTGGCGCAAGGATAAATAGATGCGTGACGCATCTGATGGCGTAAGGGCGGCGCATTGCTGGAGTCGTGTCGCAAGCACGACGCAACTCCAGCAATGTTTAGGGGCTGCCCATACCTAACATGCTGTGTTATGCCTTACGCCTGCTTCAAGCAGGTGCAAGGTTTTGACGCAGCAGCGTCAGAAAAGTGACTGAGTGAAATCTTGTAGATTTCACTACGTCACTTTTCCGAGGCTTTTTCCGCTGGAACGCCCACCCTGCATACATTAAACCTGACGCAGGTTTAATGTGGTGCAGGGCTTTACACCGTGACGCATCTCCATAGATGCATCACGATGTAAATAGGGCGCAACGTGGCGCAGGGTTTACGCCGCCGTTGCGTCACAAAAGTGATGCAACGGGGGCGTAAAAGTGGCGCAAGTCTAACATAGATCTGCCCCTTTGTTTCTACCACTCCTCCTCTCTCCATCACAAATTTTCCATCTATGTTAATTTTTTAACCTTCTCCGTCATTCTCCTTCCCTCACCTTCCCACACGGTCACTATCCTTTACTCATAGTCACTCCTATTCTCCTACTTCACTTCCTCCTGTCTGTATCTCACACCCCTTCATCTTTTCGCATTCTTTCCTTCACTCTCCCTCACTCTCCTTTGCTCATTGAAATCCTGACTCCCTTTCTCTCACTCCAGTTTCCTAAATCCCTCCATCCCCTCACTCCCCATCTCTCACTTTCCCTTACCCCCTTTTCTAATCCTCATACCCCTTATCTCACCATCACTCCACTTCTCTTACTTTCAATCCCTTTACCCTGCTGTACTTCATCCGCTTCATCTGTTACTCCCTTTTCCTATCTCCGTCCCTTACTCCCATTTTCTCACTTCCCCTCCATCACTCTCCATTACTCACTGCCATTCCCTTACTAATTCACTCTTCTTACCTGTATCCTCTACCCTTAGTCCTTTTGTTGCAGTCAGTCTTTCACTTCCCTTTCATGACTGATCATACTTTCCTTTTCTCACTCATTCTGTCTGTCCTTTCCTCCTCTTCACTCAGTCATTTCAATCATTTCAATCATTCATGTATACACTACACATTCATTCAATAAAATTACAACACAGTATATTAGGAATATAGCTCTTCTTGGAGAAGTGAAGTGAGTTCTGAAAAGAACTGTTTTTTTTGTCTTTTTTGTTTTGTATTTTTTTTTAGTTTCTTAACAATTTTGAATTTTTTAAAAAAATTTTTAGAGCACCAAAAAAAACTGGTAATCAAAAACTGTTCAACAGGAACAAAAAAAAAATGAACAAAATTATGAGCTGGAGCATGTGTGCTGCTGTATTTTGTTTTCAATCAAGTTTATGCTGCTCTCTCCGTAGCAAATAACAGCATTGCACACATTGCAATGTATGTGCACCTTGTGGAAAAGGGGGCGGATGTCCAGTGGCCTGGTGCACGGTGAATCTGCGGCCGCAGATTATGTGCTCGGCTGAGCAGGTGGAGGGTTGTCCCTTAGGGCTCTAGTTGTTTCTCGAGCATAGCGTATAGGATGCACTGTTTTGAAGTGCCTCAGCATGGAATAAATACTAAAGGAGTATTTCTTGCTCGGATCTCCTCTAGATAAGACACTTCCGCAAATAGTGTATGTCACCTTCGGCGCATTCACTTTCTTTTGGCCCTCTGGAAAGGTGAAATAATTCCAGATGAAAGAGTGTTTTTGTTTGCTCTTCCTTGGTGGTTCCACAAAGGTCTCCTCCTCACTCCCTGAAGTTGACTGCCATTTTCAAGTAAGATTTCACTCGAGTAGCTGTTCAGCAACCTTCTCTCAGGAAATAAGAAGAAATAGTGAGGGGAGTGGGTGTGGTGTTTGAAAATTTTGGAAGAGAAACTACTATGAACCAATGAAAAGTGTTGTTTCATAATCACATGACTTGCTGTGCACGCACGGTGTGCGCACGGTGCACGCACCGTGCTCGCATGCATGCACGCACGGATCGGAAATGAATTACTTTTAACCCAATTTCTAAAACATGAAAAGGAGGCAGGGAAGACACTCCCTGACCCCCTAGACCTTCTCAGGGGGTCCCTAAAGGACCTCGTAAATAAATAAAAAACATTTCGTTCAATTAAAAAAATATGCTGGTGCTCGCACGTATGCGGGCACGGTGCACACACGCATCAGAAATAAATTACTTTTAACCCGATTTCTAAAACATGAAAAGGAGGCAGGGAAGATACTCCCTGACCCCCTATACCTTCTTAGGGGGTCCCTAAAGGACCTCGTAAATAAAAAAAAAACATTTCTTTCAACAAACAAAAATTGCCGGTGCGCGCACGGTGTGCGCACGGTGCGCGCACCGTGAAAAACCCTTAAAAAAAAAACATTTTAAACTGTTTAGAAGCTTAAAGAAGATATTAACTATGCTGTTCAACTTTATCCAAATTAAAAAAAAAGAGCTGAGCCATTCCATATTACAGGATACAGTCAATCTATAACTATATACATAGGTAGTTTATTGTAAAATAAATATATAAAAAATATAATAATACATAGATAAATTAGCATTTACAAAACCTTACAAATTCACACAAAAAACATAGGTTTCACACACGTTATAGTTAGAAATTAGCATTTAAAAAACCTTGCAAATTCCCTGAAAAAAACCATAGGTTTCACACATGTTATAGTTAGCTGGACATTTCACTCGTACAAAACCATTGAAATTCCCCTGTTATAGTTAGTTCAGCTAACTATAACTCGCGCGACCGCAATCCACTGCTGATGACATCACATATTACATCACTCATGACATGGTCAGTGACATCACCCATGACATCACTGATGACATCTCAAATGACATCACTGATGACATCACTGATGACATCATCCTTGTGTAAGAGTGGCAGACCTCCTCTTATCCGAATATAAACTTTGATACACACATTGAAAAATACAAACTAAAGTTTTGAAAACTATAGAGATACCAATACCAATTAGAACAACCTATTCAGTAATTCCAAAATCTACATACGCATCCACTCATTCATCAACACTTCTATATAGTCACTCATACATGTACTCAGTCATCATATGTACTCATACACCTATACAACCTGTTACACACCTACACTCATACACAGAGTTACTCACACACATACTCACACATGCAAATAAACATCCATTTACTTGCATATACAGCTATACACACACCACTACACTTACTTCTACAGAAACGTACACATACTTACTCTCTTAAACAATCACTTATAGAAACACATACTTATTTATACAGGAAGTCTTCCAATCTCTCACTTTCATATATCCTCACTTATATACATCAATACTCACATATACTAGTTTAAAACATATGGACTTACTCATAAAGACACTATTGAGACAGTCATTCACTCTCTTACTCACCCAAACACACACTCATCCACCCATACTGTCCTGCTCACATGCTGTCTTTAAAACACATACAAACAGTGAGTCACTCATTCATGCATCTATACGCTAAGTAACATCCCCCAATGAACCATACAGACACTCATACTGATACTCTAAAAACGAACTAATAACCCATATACACACTCATGTAGCTTCTCACCAACCCATGCAGCCACTTATACACAAAGTGAGACACTGATACAGATATTTAAATATTTAAACATTACTCACTAATACTTGTATTCACTAAGATACTGTTAATAAGTCAGTTATACAATTATTATTTTTAAACATCCATTTAGACACTTATTTACCCATTTATTCTTCCATTAACCTTTAGATATACATATATAAAAAATATTTATTTTTCAGAAAGACACATATTCACTGGATGATGTCATCAGTGATGTCATCAGTGATGTCATTCGAGATGTCATCAGTGATGTCATGAGTGATGTCACTGACCATGTCATGAGTGATGTATTATGTGACGTCATCAGCAGTGGATTGCGGTCACGCGAGTTATAGTTAGCTGAACTAACTATAACGGGGGAATTTCAATGGTTTTGTACGAGTGAAATGTCCAGCCAACTATAAAATGTGTGAAACCTATGGTTTTTTCAGTGAATTTATATATATGTGTGTGTCTATATATACACTGAAAAAACATAGCTTCAGGGATGTTATAGTTAGGAATTAGCATTTAAAAAACCTTAGATATTCACTGAAAAAAAGCACAGGTTTTAGGAACGTTATAGTTAGGTTAACATTTCACTCATACAAAACCAGGGAAATTCAGCCGTCATAGTTAGCTGAGCTTACTATAACTCAAGCCCCCGCAATGCATTGCTGATGAAGTCACATATTACATTACATCACTTGTGAGATCACTAAAGACATCACTGATGACATCACAAATGACATCACTGATGACATCACTGATGACATAATCCAGTGACTGAGTGTTTCTAAAAAGTTTAAGAATGTTATGTATATATACACCAAGGTGTATTGAAAAATAAGTGGGTATATGAGTGTCTGTATGGATGATTTAGTGGGTGCGTGACTTACTGTATAAGTGTGTGATTAAACATGTCTTAGTGAATGCATGGGTGAATGACTAATCTGTGTGAATGTCTGTATTAGTCTGTCAGTTGGTGTGTTAGTGGCTGCATGGATTGGTGAGTAGCTACATGAGAGTCATTATGGGTTAATGATTGGTTTCCTGAGTACCTGTATGGGTGCCTGATTGTCTGTGTGGGTGGGTGCAGGGGTGTGACTCCCTGCATGGATGTGTGAGTGGGTGATTCACTGGGTATATGGGTTCATGAATGCATCTGCGAGGGGCTGTATGGGTGAGTGAATGTGTGTATGGCTGTGTTGGTGAGTGAATGGATATCTCAGTGGCATATATGTGAGTAACTGCATATGTGAAAGGCAGTATATGTGAGCGTTGGAGTATATAAGTAGCTATATGTGACAGTGAGTGATTGTGAGAGTAGCTGTATGGATGAGTGTGTGCTTGTGTCAATGATTATAGAAGAGAGTAAGTATGTGTTAGTATCTGTGTGAATAAGTGAGGTGGTGTCTGTATAACTGTATTTGTGAGTAAATGGCAATGTGATTGATTTTTTAATGTATTTTTTATTTTATTTTAACTTTATAGGTGAGTGGCAGTGTGTGAGTGTTTGTATGGGTGTATGAGTGCATATATCAGTGGCTGTATTGATGAGTGACTGCATGTAGGAGTGACTGTATGGGTGAGTGAGTAGATATGAGTATAGACCTATGAATCAGTGAGTGGGTATGTAATAACTGGTATTGGTCTGTCTATGGTTTTGCAAATGGTAGTCTGTATTTAGAGTGAGTGTATGAAGGGTTATATTAGGGTGTGAGGAGGTGCATCAGATATTAAGTGGATGATGTCATCAGTGATGTCAGCGACCATGTCATGAGTGATGTAAGACGTGGCGTCATCAGCATTGTATTTTGGGGGCGCCAGTAATAGTTAGCTCATCATACTATTACAGCTGAATTTCTCTGGTTTTGTATGAAATGTCAGCCTAACTATAACGTCCCTGAAACCTGTGTTCTTTTCAGTGAATATATATACAACTCTATATATATATATATATGCAGAGAAATCCGTCTTCCATTTCCCACTTGGACAGGAAGGACGAACACGGAACCAAAAAGCTTTGTGCAAAGTGTTTATTATTCCATTACACCATGCACCGCCGTGATGCGTTTCGGCCTTAATCACATGACGCTGCCAGAAGAGACCTCTTTATTTAAAGTGAAAGCGCTGATCACGTGACAATGAGGCAAGAAGACATAGAAGAAATATATGTATGTAGAAAAGTACTTTGTAAACAATCCATGGTCATTTGTATTATCTTGCGCTGTCAATTTAAAATCCCAAATGCCTTTAACATTAATGTGCAAAATTTTGCATAAATATGTCGCAGTGCAAATTGAGCATGTGCAAATATGCAAAATACATATTACCCGATAGTGATGGCATACAACCTCCTCTTGTGAGCTCATAATGTCGCTGAGCTCTCGATTGGTATATAGTTATACAGGTAAAAAAACAATGTGCAAATGCACTTAGAGTCCTAAACCTATTTTTTCCTTCCAACAATGCTACTGGTATACACTGTCTCAAGGAAGCCCAGTGCAATTAAACAGTTGTCCTGTTGCATATACAGTACAATAAATATAATATGGAAAGTTCCATCACATGTATGCATTAGCCTTGGGCCTAACAAATCAGACCAGCAGTCTACATCTGTACATTGCGTGTGTACTAGATCACATGTACAGTCACATAAGAAAATTAATTATATTGTTCAATTTCCAATAAATCCAATTACGTCGGTTGTAATAAATAAATACATAAATACAAAGCCCAAATTGGCACTATGTCTAATCTGCCTCAATCAGCCACAATGTGTTAATATTAAAATGGAAGGAGGGAGGGAGTGTCTCTATGTATGTATATATATATATATATATATATATATATATATATATATATATATATATATATATATATATATTCACTTAAAAAACCATAGGTTTCACACAGGTTATAGTTAGGTGGACATTTCCCTCGTAAAAAAACAATGAAATTCCCCCGTTATAGTTAGTTCAGATAACTATAACTCGCGCGCCCGCAATCCACTGCTCATGACATCACATATTACATCACTCATGACATAGTCAGTGGCATCACTCATGACATCACTGATGACATCATCCTTGTGATAGACTGGCGGTCGCGCGAGTTATAGTTATCTGAACTAACTATAACGGGGGAATATCATTGTTTTTTTTACGAGGGAAATGTCCACCTAACTATAACCTGTGTGAAACCTATGGTTTTTTAAGTGAATTTGCAAGGTTTTTTAAATGCTAATTCCTAACTATAACGTGTGTGAAACCTATGGTTTTTTAAGTGAATTTGTACGTTTTATTAAATGCTAAGTTATGTATTTATTATTTTTTTTTTAAAAGTTTTTCACCGTGCACGCACCGTGATGCGCTGTGCGTAGCGTGCGTGCACTGTGCGCACACCCCCCTTGGGGGTCCTTCTGTGACCCCCTGACAAAGGCTAGGGGGTCAGGAACTGTCCACCCTGGCCCCTTTTCACGTTCTCCACCTTTGTTTTTCCCTGCCTCAGACTGCGAGAGATAAAATGGCGGCCGACACTTTCTGATTTCGACCGATTCGAATGTTTACTGACATCTAACAACCAATCAGAATTTCGTGCGCGCACAGTGCGCACACGATGCGCGCGTATAGATATTTATATGCTTTTAAATGCTATTTTCTCAGGAAATACTGAACAGATTTACACCAGACCTGCAAAAGGCACTTCCCTGACCTGAGGACTACCTCTCTGCCAAATTTCAAGTAATTCTGTTCAGCCGTTCGGGCTGGACCTTCGACTAAAGGTCCTATGGAAAAATGCATGGGGAAAACGCGCTTTGGGACCCCCCTTTTTTCTCAGCCCCCGCTTGACGAATCACCCTGAGACTTTCAGGGTAGGAGCTGAACGGAGTGCCCCATTAGTTTTGAAAATTTCGCGAGGATTCGTCAACCGGCGCCAAAGTTATTCAAAATAGAATTTTGAGATTTCCTATGTAAACTCGGTCCTAACTATAACTATCTACTGGCGACCGCCAGTGGATAATATATATATATATATATATATATATATCTATATATATATATATATATATTCACTGAAAAAACCATAGGTTTCACACACGTTATAGTTAGGAATTAGCATTTAAAAAACCTTAGAAATTCAGTGAAAAAACCATAGGTTTCACACATGTTATAGTTAGCTGGACATTTTACTCGTAAAAAACCAATGAAATTGCCCCGTTATAGTTAGTTCAGCTAACTATAACTCGCGCGCCCGCAATGCACTGCTGATGACGTCACATATTACATCACTCATGACATGGTCAGTGACATCACTCATGACATCACTGATGACATCTCAAATGACATCACTGATGACATCACTGATGACATCATCCTTGTGATAGAGTGGCAGACCTCCTCTCACCTTAATATAAGCTTTGATACACACATTCAAAAATAGAACAATTTGTATCAGCACTAACTTTTGATTCTTCAAAGTCTATCATGAATAAACCTGATAATGTTTTGACTCGTGACAAAGCAACATATGCCATACCTTCTTTGAACACAGTTGAACCAATGTTCACAAATGCACAATCTACAGTCAATCCTTGAGACTTGTGAATAGTTACAGCATATGCTAGAGAAAACGGAAACTGCTTCCTACGTACATATAAGTCTTTCACAAGCATAAAACGAACTGTACAACGACAAATATCTTTAACTTCATCTATCTGATCAAATTTTATTTTTAAACATTCAATTCCTTCTTTTTTCTGATAATTAATAAAACCCACAACTCTTCCCATCGCTCCATTAACTAAACCTTTCTCAACATCCAAATTTCTCCTTAAAAACACTCTACAGTTCATGCAAACATATAGATTTTTTTCTAATCCAGCTGTTTTGGAGATGTTCTTCTCTAGTGAGTCCAATTTATTTTTCAGTTTGCCTGTTACTGTGACAGTAATTCTTCCATCCTCAATTTTGTCCACTGCTTCCAATTTCCTGATCTCTTCCTTTTCCAATTTCAAAAGCTCCTCATTGAATATTGAGCATTCACGTAGAGTTGGCATTAAGCAGATGACACTTTTGTTTTCTGCAATATTCTTGTATATTTTCTCTGCAACTATTTCTTCCTTTGGAAATAAATTATGTAGCAGCCGACTCTGTAATGCTTTTTTCCCAACTTCTGTGAGTAGTCCAATCCTGATATCTTTCAGAATACTTCCATATTCTTCATCGTTTGCTTGCCTCATATTAGTTGTAAGTTCCTTGTACTCAAAGAAGGACCAAATATTTGTATTTCCAATGCTTCCCAATGACTTCTTCGTGTCTTCATGTGTCACAGTATTAAACACTGGTTGTCCTTTAACTGGAGTAAGTTGCAAAAGATCCCCAAAAACTATGACGTGTTTTCCACCAAATAACACGTCATAGTCTGTCTTCAAAATTTGCTGCATTCTTAAATGCACAAAGGCAAGCATTAAGTTCGATACCATGCTCACCTCATCAATAATGAGAACTTGCATCTTCTTCAATACTCTTGAAACTTCCAAGGATGCTTCTCCAGTTAGCTTGTTGAATTGTATTTTGTTCTCATGCTCCACTGGTAACATTAGCAAACGATGTAAGGTGATTCCTTTTATGTTATATGCTGCTAACCCAGTTGGAGCAGTAACCACACAAGACAAAGTAGAATCCGTTTTTTGCTTTAGGTAGCTTCTGATGACTTTAATTAGGAAACTTTTTCCAGTGCCAGCTTGTCCGCTTACATACATCCTGATTGGATGAAATGATGTGCATGAGCACTCTTTTTTGATATGTAGAAATCCGTGATCAATTTTGTTTTTGATCTCTTCATAAATTTGTTGCTGCTCTTGATTCAGTTGTCTTTCCAAATTTTCTAAGTCTATAAATTCTTCTTGACCTTGATTCATAGCCGTTTCCACTTCATTCATGGCTATTGATGCTTCATTTTCAACGATTGGTTGTCCTAGGGGATCTTGACTGTATGTTCCTGAACTTTGGCTGTCCTGAGAACTGTCTCTAGCTATTTCTGCTGCAATTGTAGTTTCCTGTTCAATTTCTTCATTTAACATTTGCAGATAAGTTGAGAATGTACTGCATTGTATGCTGTCTTTACAAGCATTAAAAGAATCTTCATAGCTCTGGAATTTTCCAGTAGTTCATCCTCTGTACGCCATGGTTTAAACAACTGTAAAAGAGCCAAGTAGTAAAATTCTTTCTTGTCGGTAGTGTCGCAACTCAGCTTCCGGTGATTTATCAAACTTCCTTTGGTTTGCTTCACCAAACATCCTTCTTCACCAACAACTTTATATTTTCCACTGTTGATGTCTTCTGCAGCTTTCCGTGAAAAAATGTAGTTCTGTAACACTTCATAGAGACACATGTTCTCCAGATGATGACTTCTCTTGGGATAATATGTGTCCAACATGTTTGTTTTCAATATATCTGTACTTTCTGGGTCATTCTCAGCCAAATATTCAATTTCTCCAACAGATTTCAGTACCCGATTTCTCATTGCTGCAAGGCCTAAACTTGCCCAAATTATTCTTCTTGACTTCGAGTAGAGACTTGCAGAAGATAACCTATCTGAACATTCGTAGGATCCAATTTCTCGATGCGATAACATCTTCAAACTGAAACTGTACAGCTTCTTACTGACAGTCTTCTCGTGAGAAATCTCTTCCCACATTTCCTTCAATTCTGTTTTTTCTGATTTCGTAATGTAAGACGTTACATATCGAGCAACAGCAATGGAATTGTCAGCAACATACTGTATATCCATGTTAGCGTTCCACATGGATAAAATGACTGGGTTGTAGTCATTTATATTTTTTGATTCTTCTTTTCTTTTAAGGTTGTAGGTATTCTTAGGTGATTTTCTTGTGATAGTATGTCTCACAGCTGACATAAAACTGTTGACTCTTCCATTTGAAAGAACAGGTCTAGGAAATCCAAATCGACATTTAGGTGCCGATCACGATCCGGTAAAAAATTCCCCCGTGCGACTCGTATCGGGTCTTTTTACCGTACGAATCGTACAAGTGCCGTACGAACTGGCAATCACGATTCGCATGGTAAAAAGTCCATACGACCCGCACCGGGAATCATTCCCCACACGTCCTCGGGTCGGAAAATGTGTCCGACACGTCCTCGGACGATTTACCTTACAAACGTAAAAAGCCAAGTCCGACCGAGGAATCACGATCCATCCCGTGCGTCCGAGCCTACAACCGTATGGAAAAAACACCGTCCGCACCGAACACCAATAGCAACCATGGAGACATGTGCCCGCATACGCGCCCAACACTCCCCCCAGCCCCCGTACGTCCGACACGTACCCCCCGTATATGTATACCCCCACCCGTCTATGTACACCCCAGTACGTTCCAGTCGTACCCCCACCCCAGTACGTGTCGTACCACCGTCAATGTAAACCCCCCCACCCCTGTACGTGTCGTACCACCGTCTATGTACACCCCAGTACGTTCCAGTCGCACCCCCACCCCAGTACGTGTCGTACCCCCCGTGTACCTACACCCCAGTACGTTCGAGCCACACCCCCACCCCAGTACGTGTCACAGCCCCGTCTACCTACACCCCAGTACGTTCCAGTCGTACCCCCACCCCAGTACGTGTCGTACCACCGTCAATGTACACCCCCCCACCCCAGTACGTGTCGTACCACCGTCAATGTACACCCCCCCACCCCTGTACGTGTCGTACCACCGTCAATGTACACCCCCCACCCCTGTACGTGTCGTACCACCGTCTATGTACACCCCCCCACCCCTGTACGTGTCGTACCACCGTCTATGTACACCCCAGTACGTTCCAGTCGTACCCCCACCCCAGTACGTTCCTGGCGCACCCCCAACACAACCTCCTAAGTACGGAGCGCACCCCATGCCCCAACATCACAACCGCATGTACGAGTCGTACAAAGCCACACACAAGGACCAAATCGTACAACCAAATGGCCCAAGTACACACCGTACACACGCTCAAAACGCACGTACACAACAAGGACAAAACAAAACAACTCAACAATACACCATTCGAAAGGCACACAGCCACTAAACATGGCCAACAACCACTAAAATAACACAATCACTGACCTGCAACTGTCAAAAACAAACAGAGGCCCAATACACCACCACTCCTTATAACACACCCACCCAAAATTCAAACACTGCCACACCCACCCATGGACCAATAAAAAGGGCCCACACACACAAACCATGAGCCTTTGCAACAGACCCACTGCTGCCAGACACCACAGAACCAGACTACAAGCGACACCACATCTTACACTTGCACACCTTCACACGACCACCCTCACAAACACCCTCTCATCACATTCACACACACACACAACCATCCACACCCCCCACCAACATCCACACACCCCCCACACCCACACCATCCCCACCCACACCCCTCACCATGCCCACTACCAAGAATCCAAAGTTCAGTCACCGAGAGTTGGAGGTCCTTGTTGATCAAATCCTCAGAGTCGAGCCACAGATCTTTGGAACATTGGTCAGAAGCACCAGCCAGGCAGCCAAAACAGCCATGTGGCAGACCATCGTCGATGCTGTGAATGCTGTTGCGGACACCAGGAGGACCAAGCAGGATTGCCAGAACAGGTGGTACGATCTGCGGAGGAGGGTCAGAGCCAAGAGACAGGAGGAACACGACCAGGCCAACGCCACCGGAGGAGGGCCCTCCCGCAGACCCGTACAGTACCATCCCTGGGAGGAGAGGGTGATGGCCATACTGCCGGTGGAGGCAGTTGAAGGAGTAGAAGGACTCCGAGACCCGGGTGAGTACACAAACAACGCACCTCACATGGGGGGAACTGCAACCACAACCAAAATTAATAACAGGCACGCAAACACCACAAGCCATCGCATTACTCAACCACACTCCATGAGCAGGCACATGCCACTGCTGCCACCATGCCCCATGCACCCAGCTGGACAATGTCAAGTCACAGGCCACAGAAGACAACAACACATGACACGGTAACCCGGATGGCGGGAGTGTGGGCACCAAGAATCACATAGTGCGACTCCAAAGCAGACAACAATGCCCTCTGCCCATATGGCCTAGGTCACAGCCAGACAAACACTGTGTCCCAACACAGGAATGACTTGCCAGCAAATGGCGGATGCCTTGCATCAACACATGGGGGTGAAGGCACTGTTTTGCACATGCCAGCAGCTAATGAACAGCCAACAGTGTGAAAGAGTGGCAGCACACACCACCACAGCAGCAGCGCACAGACACACAGCAGACAAAATGGGTGCCTGGAGATCAGAAACAAACTCACATCAACAGGCCAAGGGCCACTCAAAGATCTGCTAACAGTGTGTGCCCAGGAAGCTGGGCCAAGGTGACAGAGGGTGACACACGGAGGGAGGGAGAGGGGGACACAGAGGGAGGGAGAGGGGGACTGAGAGGGAGGGAGACACAGGAAGATGGACAGAGGGAGGAGGCTGACACACAGAGGGAGGGAGAGGGGGACACAGAGGGAGGGAGAGGGGGACACAGAGGGAGGGAGAGGGGGACACAGAGGGAGGGAGAGGGGGACAGAGAGGGAGGGAGAGGGGGACAGAGAAGGAGGGAGACACAGGGAGAGCAAATCAGTCCTTTGGTGTGTGGGAATGTCTGCTCGTCAGCAGGTGGACTGCGTGCATGTAGACAAGGGTGCCCAGTGCCAGAACCCCCCCTCTTCATCATGGCAAAACGCAGGGCCATGTTACAACCTGTACACGAGCACAAGGACAGCCACCTGCATCATATGAGTGTGTGGATCCACTCCATGTGCACATGTACAGTGCTACAAGGAAGGCGCAAACGCATAGCTCGGCACACATGCACACTCCACTGCTGACTGCAGTCACACTTGACGCAGCAAGTAAGACTGTGCCACACATAGTTAAAGGGGCCAAATTGGTGCCCAAGGGACACACACATGCACAAGTGCACTGTGAGTGGAATGCAAGACAGATCCTAATTCCAAGAGGAAATGTGCCAACTTTGTAACGGATGAAACATGGATGTTGCATGGATCAAAAGTAACATTGTCTCTCTCACACACAGGTCAACGTCGTGCTGCACCCCCCAACACTGGGGGGGAACACTCACAGGACCCGGATCTGCAGGAGACCGATCCCACCGGCAGCGACCACTCTCACCACTCTGCGGACGACCCCGACCGACCTGGCCCCTCTGGTGTCCAACCACCTGCAGCACCTGCGTCAGGTACAACCGTGCCAACCACCACCCCCACTCCTGCCACATCCCAGGAGACACCCAGGATCCCTGCCCCAACACCACAATGCAGCCAGGCTCGCCAGGAGGGACACGGTGTCCCGGGCACCCAGGAGGAGGCAGGCGACAACGCCAATGCCACCCCTCAGGGGTCCCGGAGACCCCATGTGCCCACAAGTGCAGGCCAGGCGCAAGTGGGCAGGGGTGGTGGGAGTGGAGAGCGGCGGAGGCGCGAGCCTGACCAGTTGGCTGGGGATCCGGTATTTTCCCATGTCCGTAACATCCTGGACTCATACCGGCAGGACACCACGGGCATGGCCCAGGTTGTGTCCGTCCTCGAGGGGATCAAGGTCCAGCAGGCCCAGCAACATGCGGAGCTAATAGCCTGTCTACAGCTACACCAACGGAGGATGGAGGACAGACAGGCTGAGCAAGTGACGGCGTCCCAGGGGATTCACGCTGAACTCCGTCGGATGGCCGACACCATGGCCGACCCTCCCTGTGCCAGAAGGCGGAGAACATCACCACCCACAGGGAGGGATCATGAGGAGGAGGAGGAAACATCCGACGGAGCATCCCAGACGTCGTCACGGCCTGCTGCTGAGGTTCCCCGCAGGAAGCCGGGTCGTCCACGGAAAGGACCGTGAGGGTGGCTGCTACATCACCATCTCCCAGGACACCTGGCCTGGCACCTGGCCCACTGGAGCAACAGCATCACAGCATCAAGAGACATTCTCTGCCACATGGCCCTGCTGGTCACTGGCTGACCAATGTTGACAAAGACTGTGGCATGGACTCTGAGGATTTCCAATGGCAAGGACACCAACTCCCCTACTGAACTTTGGATTCCCTAATCCCGGAAAGGCCCTCACTTGGCCCCCCCCCCCCAATAATAAATCACACTATTAAGAGTAGATGCCTGCTGGTAGCATTATTACCTAACATGTGTCTTGTACAGTCTAAACATGCCTGAGTCATCTGTTCACTTCAACCATCCACACCCTGGGGCCTGAGTCTGGCACAGGACACATGGGTCACAGTTTTCTAGGCAAGACAGACATGGAGCACCATACACACCCGTGATGGTCAGAACCAGCTGAGGGGGTGGCCGAACAACCGTGCTGACAGACACATTGAGTACAGCAACAGTCATGCGCAGAGGTCAGGGATCCTGGCCCGTGTCCTGGGGGGCACCCAGGTACGTGTAGACAGGTGGCAGAACCATGTCCTGCAAGCTTGAGTCCGGTGGATGCAGAGAATGGGGTCATGGACAACGTTGGATGCATGGGGATGGCACATGTCACAATACCCACACAGTCATGGACATCATGCCCATTACACAGTCTCAGCACACACACACAGCTTGCATCTTGCCACTCGACACATTGACACATAGCCACAATCAGGGAATACCATGCCAGACATGCAGGATGCACCGTGCCAACACACCAGCATTGACTGAGAAGAGGCACCTTGGAAGCATAGGGACACCTTTAATAGTCATGTGTTTGGGATTGCAGAGGCAACTTGAAGTACACATGAACACATCATGTGGAGTAACATGTGGCTCCAACACTGGCACCCCCCTTCTGCAGCACAAATGCGTGATAGCCATGGAACTGGCACACAAGTGTCGGATAATAGCTAAATACCCACAGCTGCTCACGGAGAGCCTGCCATACACCATACATCCGCTGATGTGGAAGTCCCACGCCATGTCAAGACAATGTTAACCGTATGTGTCCGAGGGCAGTGTCACACACATTGATGCCTTCATCACAATCCACCATCCCATCACTGATGACTGACAACCAGGCAGCCCATCTATTCAGGTGTACCCAGCTGCATGTCGTGTCCCATGGGGATGCCACATGTCTGCAGAGGACCCAAACCCCGACCGGGGCAGTGTGCACACATCGTGAACAACTGCCACACCCAATACATCCCAGAAGCATCCCTTACCCCATGGAGACTTCCAAACGTGTCCGTGCCTGTAACGCTGAGTCAGCCCACGATGCCATGTCCATGAGGAATAGCAGTGCCACAACAATGCAACCAGCAAACGGCATGCGCAGGTACCTGGGGAAGAGAGACACACAAGAAGTCAGCCACAAGAAGCACAGCCACTTGCATGTGCATGTACTCGACACATGTATGTATGACAACATGCTAGGTCACAATTATGCCTGGGGAAATACTACCATCACTGCCACCATCACTCCAGTGACACACCCACACACACCTCTGACCCACGTGCCATACATGCAGGTGGAGACACACATCACAACGCATGCCACACGGGGACCAATGCGTGCACACTCAGACCCTGGTACTCACCACTAAGCAAAGAAGTCGCGTATGAGCCGAGTCCGGATGTCCTCTTGCGGCTCCACATCCTCCACATCACTAGCCCCATTGCCAAGCCCTTCGTCCTCCACGGGTGGATGGTCCTCGTCATCTTGATCCAGGATGAGGGGCACAGCTCTTTCAACTGCCATGTTGTGCAGCATGCAGCAGACCATGAAGATCTTGCAGACCTTCGCCGGGGCATATGGGAGTGCGCCGCCGGTCTTGTGGAGGCACCGGAATCGGCTCTTCAGCATGCCAAACGTCCTCTCTATCACTCGCCTTGTCCGGCCATGGGCGGTGTTGTAGCGGAGCTGGGCCGGCGTGATGGGGTTGCGGAGAGGTGTCAGCAGCCAAGGCATGTTGGGATAGCCAGCGTCCCCTAAATGGAAAGCACATGGATATCGTTAGAACAGGCGAAGCGGTAGTGCTGCTCGGCCAAACAGAATACAGGACAGACAGACTGTACCCACCAACAACACATGCACGTTCGTTGCGCAGCTGCATCATCATATCAGGCATCCCGCTACGCCTCATGATGTAGGCATCGTGTGCTGATCCTGGAAAACGTGCACAGACATGTGAAATCACCATGTTGGACAGACACACCACAAGGGCATTGATGGAGTGGTAGTGCTTCCGATTGCGGTACGCCACCTCCCGTGCGTGTGGTGGTACCAAACCTACATGTGTCCCATCTATGGACCCAATGACATGGGGCATCCCTCCCAGGGCATAGAAACCACGTTTGACCTCAGTCATCTGTTCAGGGGTTGGGAACTTGATGAAGTCATCCAGGTGAATCAACATGGCCTCCAAGAAATCATGCAGCACACCGCTGAACATGCTCTGGGACATGCCACCAACATGAGCTATGGTATATTGGAAGGTACCCGTGGCAAGGAAATGTAGGGCAGCCATTACCTTCAGCTGGGGTGTCAGTGCCGTAGGATACCTGTGCTGCGGTTGCAGGTGTGGTGCCAGTCTCGCCGTCAGCTCCAGAATCAACGGTTGGGTGAAGCGGTAGAGCCGGATCCTGTCATTCTCCTGCATGGTGGCCAAGTCTGGAATTCTTCGGGCAACAGGAGGCGCTCTGCAGTAATTTGGAAGTGACAAGGAAGAGTGAGTGCACTACGAGAACAACTCATGTCTACTGAGCACATGTAAATCTGCCAATACACACATGCCACATAGGGAGTCAGGCATGTGCTACATGCCCAGGACACGTATGGATGCAAGGTGACACTCCTTCCAAGACCCAGCTACACACGGTGATTGAGAACCTCCCCATGCCACGCCATGGGAATAGCTGTGTCCCAGTGCAAGTGCACTGCCCGACGCAAGACAGGAGTGACATACACCCACACATCAGCAGAAGTGTGATGCTGATTGCAGAGACTGGCAGCGGAACACTTGAGCCACAGGTCACATGACATTACACTAGTCCAGCCCACACACCTTGCCATGAAGGTGCACATGTCATGACTCCCCACACATTCCTTGTGAGTTTGCTGACATGGCCTTGTCACGCTACTCCGTGTCCCATGCATACATGTGCACCTCACATCAGATACCACATGTGGCATGGTGTGCGGAACAGTGTGCAATGACAATCTACACACAGACACATGTTGGTTGCTGCAACGGCTGCAGCTTTTGAGGGTGCTACAACATCAACCTGATGTAAATCCCGGACACATAAATGACATAGTCACATTGTGCACTGTGGGTAGTGACAAGTCAGGTGTCATGACCCCTGTACCGGGCATCATGGGACACTTCCGTGTGTTGGTGTCCGTGCCATGCCAGTGACGCTCACCCCAAGTGCGCAGTACGACATGCACACATGTCAAAGGAGTCAAGGGCATGCCTGGCACACATTGCACCCTCACACAGTACACCTGTACACATCTCATCATACATCTGGTGCCTCCTCCACTCAGGAGGCATGTTCCACATCACAGCCTGTCACACCTGTCCCCCACACATGTAGTAATGCACAGACGATGCCTTGATGTCCATTCCTGGACAAGTATGTCCATCCATGGACAAGTATGTCCGCCCTATTCCTACCTGTGTGTCGACTATCACCACAGTGATGTGTACAAACCGGCGTACTGCTGCTAAGAGGGCCTGTGTATGTTCCCCAATCACTGTGGGAGTGCTGCCGTATGTGTACCCATCGTGATGGCGAGCGTACAGGCATTTGTACGGTCCGTACCACAACGAGTACGCATACGCGTGCAGAACCATAGTGATAGTGAGCGTAGATGCGAGTGTACGGTCCATACCACTACGTGTACGCATACGCGTGCAGAACCATAGTGATAGTGAGCGTACAGGCATTTGTACGGTCCGTACCACAACGAGTACGCATACGCGTGCAGAACCATAGTGATAGTGAGCGTACAGGCATTTGTACGGTCCGTACCACAACGAGTACGCATACGCGTGCAGACCCATAGTGATAGTGAGCGTACATGCGAGTGTACGGCCCTTTCACTATGGGTCTGCACGCGTATGCGTACTCGTTGTGGTACGGACCGTACAAATGCCTGTACGCTCACTATCACTATGGTTCTGCACGCGTATGCGTACACGTAGTGGTACGGACCGTACACTCGCATCTACGCTCACTATCACTATGGTTCTGCACGCGTATGCGTACACGTAGTGGTACGGACCGTACACTCGCATGTACGCTCACTATCACTACGGGTACACAGACCCATAGTGATAGTGAGCGTACAGGCATTTGTACGGTCCGTACCACAACGAGTACGCATACGCGTGCAGAACCATAGTGATAGTGAGCGTACAGGCATTTGTACGGTCCGTACCACTACGTGTACGCATACGCGTGCTGACCCATAGTGATTTTGAACGTAGGCATGCATGTACGGGCCGTTGCCATGCATTTGGGGTGCCCTAGGGCCCGGAAACGCACCGTACCTGTGTGTGATTCTCCTAATTACATAGGGGACAAGTATTAAGGCCTACATGCATGCTGGTTGTCATGGCGACCAGGTTCAAATTTCGATTTTGTTCTGGAAGGTGCACAGCAGAAGTCAGTTGGAATTCTTCTACTTTGTTGCAATGTGTTTGTGGGGCTGACATCATGCAGGAGAATGAAACCGATAGAGAACCCACAGACTGCTAGGTTTGAAGGGATTGGTGGAAACATAGGATGCAAATGTGAGTGACCAATCACTCTGTACTCCTGTGCATGAGACTGGGCAGAAGGCCACATATAAGGCAGCCAGGTCCCATGAGGGATTACTTGCCTGCACATCTTTGCATTTGTCGACCAAGCTGCTGCTACTGATTCCCTGGAACCATGTCAAGGGCTGTGGAGAGGACACAGCCATTCACCCTGGAGGAGAACATGGCTCTGCTGGATGTGATCCTCCCACAGTACCCCATGCTGTATGGGCGACCAGGGTATCAGGTGAGTGCATAGGCCACTGCCACAGACTGTCCCTATGTTGTGACTGTGTCTTCAGGCATTGTGACCCGGTGTGACACACATGCCATGTACTGTCGGGGGGGTACCAGGGGGGGGTGCCTGATGTCTCCCAGCAGTGCCCTGAGACAGGAGGGGTGTGTGCAGAGTCCTCCCAGCAGTGCCCTGAGACAGGAGGGGTGTGTGCAGAGTCCTCCCAGCAGTGCCCTGAGACAGGAGGTGTGTGTGCAGAGTCCTCCCAGCAGTGCCCTGAGACAGGAGGTGTGTGTGCAGAGTCCTCCCAGCAGTGCCCTGAGACAGGAGGTGTGTGTGCAGAGTCCTCCCAGCAGTGCCCTGAGACAGGAGGTGTGTGTGCAGAGTCCTCCCAGCAGTGCCCTGAGACAGGAGGGGTGTGTGCCTATCACTAACAGCAGTGCCCTGAGACAGGAGGGGTGGGTGTGATGCACAGTGTGAGTCTTGATCATTGATTGTGACATTGCCATCATTCCACCTGAGTACCCACTATGGCACGTACTGCCTTTTCCCTCACCAGAGGATGATGTCCCTATGACAGAGGTGCAATGCGTTGGCTGCATTACATGCCATGTAGTAACCAGCTATTATGTTCACATATGTCTCTCTGTGACATGTGGCTGGTGTATTGATGTGGTGTCACTTGTACTCCCTCACAGGTAGGCGCCACTGCCAAGGAGCAGATCTGGCTGACCGCCGTCAGTGCCGTGAGGCGTGTGGATGGTCGGAGGCGGAGCCTGTCCCAGGTGAGGAAACGCTGGCAGGATATCCGGTGCTGGACGCGGAGGATTGCACGGCTCCTGCTGGGGGACTCACCTGAGAGCCACAAGAACCGCGGCCGCCGCCGTCTGACCCACCTCCACAGGCGTGTGCTGCCGGTGGTCTTTCCAGACCTGGAGAGGCGCTTACAGGCGATGCAGCAGGCGGAAGGGGGTAGGTACATGTGCGTTTGTTGTGTGTCACCGGCATTTGTAAGGGCACAGTGGCATTAATTCACTGGCAGGGTTTAAAGGTGCTGTGCCCATCCAGTTTGCCCAAGTGTAGCGCTGCGCCCCTGCCACCCTTCCCCTCCTTGCAATGTGTTCCCTGGTCTGTGTGTAGTCACTCCTTCACAAGGTAATGTAGGCTGGCGCTGTGTCCACGAGAACAATGACTGTAGCATCATGGGTGGTGGTGGTGGGTAACAGGTTGTGGGACCTTGCCTGTGAACTGTCAAGTTCACTGCATGTGGGTTCCATGTCAGTTGGCACTGATGCTGGCTCCAGACATGGGAGTTGGTCTCTCATGTGTCATGCCTTACAGCGCGCATGTCCTATGTAGTGGCCTGTGACATGATGTGCATGAGTGTGCGCTACGCATAGTGCAGGGATGGTGACGTGTGTAGCAGTCATTCCCATTCAGTAGCATGTAGTTGCGTGCCCAATACTGTCCCCTGGGGCACCTTATCCTCAGTGTTGTTTGTGTCATCATCAACGTGGACACTCTCACTGTCTACAGCGTAGGTTGTGCTCTGTGCCATTGTCCCCTGTCACCATGTATATAGACGTGCTATTATGTACAGGTGTCCACTGTGCAGCCTGACCTGATTGTCCCTCTTCATACTCACAGTTGCCAGTGCCTGTGTGTCTTGTTATACTCATCTGAGGATGGGCACTGGTACCTCATTATTTGTACAGGCGCACCTTTGCTGTTTTGCGTCCAATCTTGCCTTTTGCCTGCCACTGTGTTTATCACCCAGACTATGAGATGTTGGTGCCACCTGTGTCTCAGCAATTAGCATCGTGTGGGGGTTGCTTGGGGCGGGCAATGCCTATGTGTCAAATCCTGATTCCTAATTGCTGGGTCTGGACAGTGTGTGATGTTACTGGACACACACGCAAGGTGCAGTGACCGAGTTATGTTGGGCATGTTTGCAGCATTACCTATGCAGCATGTGTCTCAAGTTCATGGATATTGTCCCTGGTCATAGGTATTTTCACAAACGCTGTGTGGTGCAGAGGCAGTGCAGGATTGTCCCCAGGGCCTGGGTGCTATGTCAGACTCCGTTTCCTGTCATCAGCTATTGTCTCATGCTCTCCATGGTATTTCAGTGGCATGGTGGCTCAACCAACTGTGTTTCATGCCCTACATCGGTACCTTGTTTTGCAGATGTTAGGGATCTGCCTCTTCAGGCTATGCAATGTTGACTATGTAGATTGGACTCATGTGACAGATGTGTACAGGTGTCTGATTAATTTCTGTCTCTCCACCCTGCCCACAGCATCGTCGGGGGACACAGAGGGAGACATGGACACGGACCAGGCGGAGGGACCGAGCACCAGTGGCAGCCGTGACATCGGGGCTGGCACATCGAGTGGGACAGAGGCGGAGGATAGTGTGGCCGAGGACCTGTCGACTGGCACATCAGACTACGAAGCTGACAGGTCCGAGGAGGATGTCTCAGAGTTGGCGGAGGCTGCACCAGCAGCTGACAGTGGAACAACACCTGCCACCGCCCCCTCAGTTCCCACCAACCGCCTCCCACTTGCTCGTGTCCCTTCCCAGCGTGCCCGGTCACTGCATGTCTCCTTCCTGCCAGGCACCGCACCCCCTGCCCCTGTCTCCACTGCTGCCGCCAATGCTGAGTCTATGGACATCCAGCGGCAAATGCAGGTTGGTCAGGCTGCGATCCTGAATGTCCTCCATTCCCACGGGAAAACCCTCACCAACATCGAGGCATTCTTGGAGGGCATTCATTCTTTGCAGGCTGACCAACGCAACTTGCTGAGGTCCCTAGACTCCACACTGACTGCAGCAGTGGGTCTCCTGCAGCGCGACCTCCCCCCACCTACCCCTGCCCCATCCACACTTCCCACTTCCATGCCTGTCCCACGTACACCCAGACGTCGGCATGCACCCACCACAACAGACACAGGCACCACACCAGCAGGGAAGGTCCACCGCACTCCTCCTGACACGCACACACAGGGTGAGATAGGCACACCCACTGGGTCGGGGGGCAAACGTGTGACACGCAGCCAGAGTGGGAGTCCGCATTCCACACAATCCACTCCCTCCAAATCCCCTCCCCTCAGCTCTCCTGGCCACATCTCCCCCAAGGACTCCTTCATGGCCGCTCTGTCCCTGAGCCCCACAGTTACGCCACCACGCAAGCGGTCAAGGAAGTCCTCGGTCAGGGTGGTTGAGTCTCCCCCCCTGTCTCCACCCTCCCCCGGTGGCGCTGCAACCCATCCCTCTGAACCCCCCCCCTCCTTGGGGCCTGAGGTCACTTCGGGTGCAGGGGACTCCCTGGAGGACCTTGCTAAGGTGTGTAGTGCCATCCTGGCCTCCGCCTTTGGCCATGACACACCCCCTGTGGTTGAGTCCTCCATCCCTGCACCCACAACGCCGCCCCTTTGCCCTGATGTCCCTGCGGTGCCTGTTGCTTCCCCCCCCCCTGATGCCCTCACCAGTATGGAAGACGATGGCATTTGACTGTGCAGGCAAGGTAGGGGACACACATCCCACTGTGTCCCCCATGCAGCTGGGAATCATTGACTGCCCTATGGCCTTTGTTGACTTTGAACTGCCTTTGATCCACGGACATTGTGCTCATGCTGAATAAAGCTTATTTTTGTTGTCATTCTCACACTCCTGCTATGGTGGTATTGGTGTTGGTGGGGCTGCTACATTGTTTTGGGTGGTGTTTAAGGCTTTGGGTGTGTGGGATTTGTAGTAGTGTTCTGCTCTTTGGGGCCACCCTAGGATCTGTGTGCCATCACAAGGTGTTGGCTAACTTCCTTAGGTCATGTCAGCAGTTACTGCATGGTTCAATTGTCCCAGGGTGTATTCCTTCCTCTGTGTACCCAGTTTCTTCCCTGCAGGGTGTTCCCAATGTTTAGCGCAGAGCTGTGTGTACATGAGCTGTGTGTGTGACGGAGCCCTTCTACTTTGGCCATGCATGCATGGCCATGTCTCCACCTGCAACAATCGTGGCATCCTTGGTGATCACTGTACTTGTGTGTGGAGTCAGTTGACATGAGTTCATGGGGACATGTTCCCTTGTAGGCAGTATGGATGTGGGTAATTGTGGCATCACACACATGTGTTACACCCCTCCTGGGTGTGGACACTGCTGGGAGGACTCTGCACCCACCCCTCCTGGGTCTGGACACTGCTGGGAGGACTCTGCACACACCCCTCCTGTCTCTGGGCACTGCTGGGAGGACTCTGCACCCACCCCTCCTGGGTCTGGACACTGCTGGGAGGACTCTGCACACACCCCTCCTGGGTCTGGACACTGCTGGGAGGACTCTGCACACACCCCTCCTGTCTCTGGGCACTGCTGGGAGGACTCACCACCCACCCCTCCTGGGTCTGGACACTGCTGGGAGGACTCTGCACACACCCCTCCTGGGTCTGGACACTGCTGGGAGGACTCTGCACACACCCCTCCTGTCTCTGGGCACTGCTGGGAGGACTCACCACCCACCCCTCCTGGGTCTGGACACTGCTGGGAGGACTCTGCACACACCCCTCCTGTCTCTGGGCACTGCTGGGAGGACTCACCACCCACCCCTCCTGGGTCTGGACACTGCTGGGAGGACTCTGCACCCACCCCTCCTGTCTCTGGGCACTGCTGGGAGGACTCACCACCCACCCCTCCTGGGTCTGGACACTGCTGGGAGGACTCTGCACCCACCCCTCCTGTCTCTGGGCACTGCTGGGAGGACTCACCACCCACCCCTCCTGTCTCAGGGCACTGCTGGGAGGTCTCTGCACCCACCCCTCCTGTCTCAGGGCACTGCTGGGAGGACTCACCACCCACCCCTCCTGGGTCTGGACACTGCTGGGAGGACTCTGCACACACCCCTCCTGGGTCTGGACACTGCTGGGAGGACTCTGCACACACCCCTCCTGGGTCTGGACACTGCTGGGAGGACTCTGCACACACCCCTCCTGTCTCTGGGCACTGCTGGGAGGTCTCTGCACACACCCCTCCTGGGTCTGGACACTGCTGGGAGGACTCTGCACCCACCCCTCCTGTGTCAGGGCACTGCTGGGAGGACTCCACACCCACCCCTCCTGTGTCTGGGCACTGCTGGGAGGACTCTGCACCCACCCCTCCTGTGTCTGGGCACTGCTGGGAGGACTCTGCACCCACCCCTCCTGTGTCAGGGCACTGCTGGGAGGACTCTGCACCCACCCCTCCTGTGTCAGGGCACTGCTGGGAGGACTCTGCACCCACCCCTCCTGTGTCAGGGCACTGCTGGGAGGACTCCACACCCACCCCTCCTGTCTCAGGGCACTGCTGGGAGGACTCTGCACCCACCCCTCCTGTCTCGGGGCACTGCTGGGAGGACTCTGCACACACCCCTCCTGTCTCTGGGCACTGCTGGGAGTGATGGGCACCCACCCCTCCTGTCTCAGGGCACTGCTGGGAGGACTCCACACCCACCACTCCTGTCTCAGGGCACTGCTGGGTGGACTCTGCACACACACCTCCGATTTCTGGATATGTGCGCTTGGCACATACACGGTGGGGTTACGCACACTGCATTAGAGGTGAGGGTACGAGTCTACTGACACTGGTGTGGTGGGGGTACGCTCCGTACGTCCGCGGGTGTGGGTACGGGTCGTACTTACACTGTTGGGCAGGGGGGTACGCTCCTTGCATTCGTGGGTGGGGGTTCGAGTCGTACTTACACTGTTGGCATGGGGGGTACGCTCCATGCATACGCGGGTGGGGGTACGGGTCGTACTTACACTGTTGGGCAGGGGGGTACGCTCCTTGCATTCGCGGGTGGGGGTACGGGTCGTACTTACACTGTTGGGCTGGGGGTACGCTCCGTACGTCCGCGGGTGGGGGTACGGGTCGTACTTACACTGTTGGGCTGGGGGTACGCTCCGTACGTCCGCGGGTGGGGGTACGGGTCGTACTTGCACTGTTGGGCTGGGGGGTACGCTCCTTGCCTACGGGGTGGGGGTAGGGTCCGTACATATCCGTCCCCACGCTATGTGATGTTTGTGCGGCCCGTACCCAGGCCTTTGCCACATGGGTGCGATCCGTCCCGCCATTGTTGGGGTGACGTGTGTGGGCGTGGTCCGACTCGTACCCACGCTCTTCAGGCGTGGGTACGGGACGTACCTGTCTGGTTGTGTTGCCGGTTCGCGTGGTGACGGACTTCCGTTGTGGCGGTCGCTGGATTATCAGGACACGCCCCCACCCCCTCGTGGTGACCAGGGCATGGGAGTCAGGTATGTCCAGGCCATGTGTAGTGTGTCACTCATGTGGTTGTTTTGTGGCCTGCCCTGGTCGTGCCACCCCCACCCCACCCCACTTTCCCCCCTCCCTTAGTTATTCTGACCTTCTGCGGCGTCTGCGTCGTAACCTGTAGAGGAGGTGTACTGCTATGAGGGCAGGGATGACTCGTAGGTTCGGGTCCATGTCTGTCCGTCGCGTACTGGTACTCCTTGCTCGCGTCGTCCTGTCGCGTACGGGTCCTCCGTGATCGCGTCGTCCTGTCGCGTACGGGTCCTCCTTGGTGGCGTCGTCCTGTGTGTCCGTCACGTACTGGTCCTCCTTGTTCGCGTCGCCGTCTGTCCGTCGCGTACTGGTGGTCCTTGTTCGCGTCGTCCTGATTTCCCGGCAGTTTTTGGCTGCCGCAAAATATTCACCGTGCGGGGTGACGTCGGTGCGAATCGTGATTCCTGGGTCGTGAATGGCTGGCTGCGTGCGTCCCGACGTCAGGTCGGCGCTTTCCCGGTTCGCATTGGTAGGTGTTTTTTGTTCGGTCGGTCTTTTTTACGATTCGTACGGTAATGGTGTACCCGTGCGAATCGTAATTCCATGTTTGTATATTTTGACGACCGGGTACGCGTCGGACGGAGAATATGCTCCGTCCGACGGTTCGTACCCGGTTTTTACCGGATTGTGATCGGCACCTAAGTGTAGTATTTTTCTTTGCTCTTGTATTTCCGTCGACAGTATTTTCCACACCGATGACTTTGGAAACGTAGAACTTGCTCCTTTAACTTGTTCTCTTCTGTGCTTTTTGGTATAGCACATGTTGCATATTCTTCAATGTAAGATAACACTGCTTCATCAGTATCTGTTCCAAACTTTGGGGCATCCTTGATCCACAGCAGCATATGAATATGAGGAGCACCTCTTGCCTGGTACTCTTTTCTCCAAAAGAAATCCACTACTTCTCCAAGGGGTGGATTTTTTTTATTGCAGATGAAGGACATCATAGCCTCAAATCTATGATTGAAATATCTGCAAACATTAACCGGATCCAATGAGCACAGTTCTCCTGCTGTCTTGTATTCGATGTTTTTAATGTTTGAATTGGCCTCTCGTAGAAAATCCAGTAAATCATCCCAAGCGTACTCGGCACAGCTTAGGGTAAGGAACCATGTTGGTGTTCCTAAATTGCGTCACATGCATTTTAGTTCACCATGGCGTCGGTACCAATATTCATTTGTCCCACGCTGACAAGCCATCAGATTGATCAGTTGTGTTTCCAAATGATCATCTCGGTGCTGCACTTTCTCCATAAAATCCTTAGCAGACACATTTTGTAAATGTACTCCACTTTTTAAAATGTGATTTACTGCATAAGACAGTGCAGACAAGTCGCTTTCAAATAAAAGATGGAACAAATAAGGAATACTTTGTCGAAATCTGGGATCTTCAGCATATAGTCTTGTAGTTCGATACTCTGAAGCTGGAATCTGTTCTGGACGTTCATCGTATCGTCCTCCTTTTCCTTTAGGAAACAGCTGGGGAAAACATCGAGCTTCCAAGCTCTCCTCCCATACACTCACGGGATTTCCTTTTGCTTTCTTCATCTGAAAGAGATCAATATTGTCTCCCATAACTTCTTTCGAATGGAGAGGATGTATGCTAAAATGTTCATAAATTTCTTCTTCCTTTGACTTGTCCACTTTTTCAATTTGTCCAGTTGGTGTTTCTGTGTCTCCTTGTAAATCTTCTTCTTCTTCTTCTTCTTCTATATAAATTGATTCATACCATTTGTTATTTTTTTTCAAATACAAATTTGCTCTTTGTACTTTCCGCACATCTACCAGCTCCTGCCAAATCTTCTTATTCTTTGTAGGTACACCATTAACCAGAATAATTAATGGTTCAGTTTCCAAAGTATCTGCATCAATAGTTTCCATATTTTTTTTCAAATCCAAGGGCAAATACACCACTCTACCTTTTAAACCTCTCAGTCAATCTGAAGGAGGTAATTTACCAGTTTTGGGCTCCATACGTACTATGGTCTGGAACGGATGAACACATTGAATGAGTATAGACTCATATGTATTTAATTCAGAAAGTTCAGCAGGAATTGCATCCAATTCTAAATTATTATGTACAGCTCTGGTCGGCATTCTATTTTCCTCTAACTTGTTATAACAGTATTTACAAATACGCTGATCTTCACCCAAATCAAAACAATTTTCTAGAAATATATATGTGGCAAAATCCTTCCACTTATAATTATCTTCATTTTCACTCTTTCTGTAGAGATCAACATTCCTAGTTTGTTTTCTATAATGAGTTCTGCGGCAACAAATACAAGTAAAATTTGGTCTTTCATTAGAGACTATTGCAAATTTTGTTATGTGATCATTAAATGTGTTACCTACAGAGGGTTCTACATTCTCTTCCACTTCTTCCTCATTTACTGTGTCCTTCTCTGCACTGTTTTGTTCAGGACCAAAGTAACAAAACTGAATTTCATCAACAACCTTCTCTACATCTGATACCGTTCCTCGGAACAGAGCCCTATTCAATTCATTTAACTTTATTGCTGGACTTTTGGCAAAATACAACCGTCTCACAAACTTTCTCATTTCAGTATGATGAACAGCCAGCATCCTAAAATGATGGAAAACACTATTGCACACTTTTCTAGATAGACAAGCAAGAGAATGACCCTGCAAACCAGTATTCTCTCTCACTCTGCATGGATCCAGACTTTGAAGCACCTTAATCTTTTGTTTTACACTTTTTTTACTATATTCTCTTAGAAACTCTCGAAATCTGTCAATAGATTCCTGACGCACAGTGCAAATACTACTACAATTCCAAGTGTACACTGGGGCTTTAGGACGTCTCCCCATTGCCTCATCTGCCATCACTTGTACCTCATCTCTTGGAACCATTATCTCCTTCTCCATTATGCAACCATTTTTTACTTCGTATGAACGACCTCTGGTGTCAACTGCATGCAGCAAACTATTACTTTGAAAATAGCTCTCTTCATTAAAAAAAGGTTCACTACTTGAACTATGCATCCACTTTCCTAAAAACACTTTACAAAAGTTTGTTCTGTTCACTACTCTTTTGCTTTTGCTTTGTGATTTCAGTACATTAACCATTTTATCTAATGTACGCATCCTATTCAAAATTAATATGAATAGTTTCCTTTTTAATTCTAATGCTTTTGCTGCAATGGCTTCAATTTCTTTTTTTCTCTTGTAATATTTAGCCTTTTGCTTATATTTCTTTATATCCTTTATCAAATTGGACATAACTCTTCTCTGAAACATTTTTCTACGTATCTCTTTAAATGCTGTTTTTCTGTTTATGTTAAACTTTTCAATTGCAGAAGGTATATTTGCATTAACTAAATTCTCAATTTTTTGCTGTTCTCTATGTTTTGTTACATTTTTCCGAGAACAGACATTTTGTACATTTTTCTTTGTTTTAAATATTTTGTTTAGGAATTGTTTTTTTTGCTTACCAGAAGATTTTTTCTTTTTCCCAACATCAGCATCTTCTACTAACTTTGGTCCTCCAGTTGTCTTCAAATATTGTTTTTTTTTTAGCGTTTTTTGAACTCGAGATTTTGTAGGCATCTTAAATTTTGTTCACTGTTCTTCAGCAATACCTGAAAAAAACTAAAAAAAAAATCTGTTATTGTATTTAAATATATTACTACATTTCTTTTCACAATAGTCACAAAACGAAATTTCTTTGCCAATTTGAATGCACACAAACTGCTCTTTTTTTTGGGCAAGTGAAAATCTCTTTTACAAACTGTCACATTATGAAACCACTTTTCAGATTTTTTAAAAAGCCCATGTCCACAGTGCTACACTCCACCAAGGGCAACCAGCCTTAGTGATGCTGAATGTATTTGCATTACAGACTTAAACCTGAAAACCCCACTGGCTTGTAAATACTGTGCATGATTATACATGGCAAGCACATGGGTGTGTGCTAAGACTCTGCTTCTTCCCCCAATAATTCGCTCCCCCTTTCCATCTAATGCAACTGTGAAATCACCAGAGCAAGACGCAATAAATCTCTGCCTATAATTCTTCTATGCACACAGAGTCATGTTTTCACATTAGTCCCAAAACGAAATTTCTTTGCCAATTTGAAAGCACACTTACTGCTCTTTTTTTTTCGGGCCAAGTGAAAATCTCTTTTTACAATTTGAAATCACTTTTACAGACTGACACATTATGAAACCACTATTTTTGATTTATTTAATTGCACGTGTCCAAGCTGTTTTTTTTTCAGACCACCACCATGTGCATTCTCTGTGACTGCCTACACTCCACCAAGGGCAACCAGCCTTAGTGATGCTGAATGTATTTGCATTACAGACTTAAACCTGAAAACCCCACTGGCTTGTAAATACTGTGCATGACTATACACGGCAAGGACATGGGTGTGTGCTAAGCCTCTGCTTCTTCCCCCAAAAATTCGCTCCCCCTTTCCATCTAATGCAACTGTGAAATCACCAGAGCAAGACGCAATAAATCTCTGCCTATAATTCTTCTATGCACACAGAGTCATGTTTTCACATTAGTGCCAAAACGAAATTTCTTTGCCATTTTGAAAGCACACTTACTGCTCTTTTTTTTTCGGGCCAAGTGAAAATCACTTTTTACAATTGGAAATCACTTTTACAGACTGACACATTATAAAACCACTTTTTTTGATTTATTTAATTGGACGTGTCCAAGCTGTTTTTTTTTCAGACCAACACCATGTGCATTCTCTGTGACTGCCTACACTCCACCAAGGGCAACCAGCCTTAGTGATGCTGAATGTATTTGCATTACAGACTTAAACCTGAAAACCCCACTGGCTTGTAAATACCGTGCATGACTATACACGGCAAGGACATGGGTGTGTGCTAAGCCTCTGCTTCTTCCCCCAAAAATTCGCTCCCCCTTTCCATCTAATGCAACTGTGAAATCACCAGAGCAAGACGCAATAAATCTCTGCCTATATTTCTTCTATGCACACAGAGTCATGTTTTCACATTAGTGCCAAAACGAAATTTCTTTGCCAATTTCAAAGCACACTTACTGCTCTTTTTTTTTCGGGCCAAGTGAAAATCTCTTTTTACAATTTGAAATCCCTTTTACAGACTGACACATTATGAAACCACTATTTTTGATTGATTTAATTGGACGTGTCCAAGCTGTTTTTTTTTCAGACCAACACCATGTGCATTCTCTGTGACTGCCTACACTCCACCAAGGGCAACCAGCCTTAGTGATGCTGAATGTATTTGCATTACAGACTTAAACCTGAAAACCCCACTGGCTTGTAAATACTGTGCATGACTATACACGGCAAGGACATGGGTGTGTGCTAAGCCTCTGCTTCTTCCCCCAAAAATTCGCTCCCCCTTTCCATCTAATGCAACTGTGAAATCACCAGAGCAAGACGCAATAAATCTCTGCCTATAATTCTTCTATGCACACAGAGTCATGTTTTCACATTAGTGCCAAAACGAAATTTCTTTGCCAATTTGAAAGCACACTTACTGCTCTTTTTTTTTCGGGCCAAGTGAAAATCTCTTTTTACAATTTGAAATCACTTTTACAGACTGACACATTATGAAACCACTATTTTTGATTTATTTAATTGCACGTGTCCAAGCTGTTTTTTTTTTAGACCACCACCATGTGCATTCTCTGTGACTGCCTACACTCCAGCAAGGGCAACCAGCCTTAGTGATGCTGAATGTATTTGCATTACAGACTTAAACCTGAAAACCCCACTGGCTTGTAAATACTGTGCATGACTATACACGGCAAGGACATGGGTGTGTGCTAAGCCTCTGCTTCTTCCCCCAATAATTCGCTCCCCCTTTCCATCTAATGCAACTGTGAAATCACCAGAGCAAGACGCAATAAATCTCTGCCTATAATTCTTCTATGCACACAGAGTCATGTTTTCACATTAGTGCCAAAACGAAATTTCTTTGCCAATTTCAAAGCACACTTACTGCTCTTTTTTTTTCGGGCCAAGTGAAAATCTCTTTTTACAATTTGAAATCCCTTTTACAGACTGACACATTATGAAACCACTATTTTTGATTTATTTAATTGGACGTGTCCAAGCTGTTTTTTTTTCAGACCAACACCATGTGCATTCTCTGTGACTGCCTACACTCCACCAAGGGCAACCAGCCTTAGTGATGCTGAATGTATTTGCATTACAGACTTAAACCTGAAAACCCCACTGGCTTGTAAATACTGTGCATGACTATACACGGCAAGGACATGGGTGTGTGCTAAGCCTCTGCTTCTTCCCCCAAAAATTCGCTCCCCCTTTCCATCTAATGCAACTGTGAAATCACCAGAGCAAGACGCAATAAATCTCTGCCTATAATTCTTCTATGCACACAGAGTCATGTTTTCACATTAGTGCCAAAACGAAATTTCTTTGCCAATTTGAAAGCACACTTACTGCTCTTTTTTTTTCGGGCCAAGTGAAAATCTCTTTTTACAATTTGAAATCACTTTTACAGACTGACACATTATGAAACCACTATTTTTGATTTATTTAATTGCACGTGTCCAAGCTGTTTTTTTTTCAGACCACCACCATGTGCATTCTCTGTGACTGCCTACACTCCAGCAAGGGCAACCAGCCTTAGTGATGCTGAATGTATTTGCATTACAGACTTAAACCTGAAAACCCCACTGGCTTGTAAATACTGTGCATGACTATACACGGCAAGGACATGGGTGTGTGCTAAGCCTCTGCTTCTTCCCCCAATAATTCGCTCCCCCTTTCCATCTAATGCAACTGTGAAATCACCAGAGCAAGACGCAATAAATCTCTGCCTATAATTCTTCTATGCACACAGAGTCATGTTTTCACATTAGTGCCAAAACGAAATTTCTTTGCCAATTTCAAAGCACACTTACTGCTCTTTTTTTTTCGGGCCAAGTGAAAATCTCTTTTTACAATTTGAAATCCCTTTTACAGACTGACACATTATGAAACCACTATTTTTGATTTATTTAATTGGACGTGTCCAAGCTGTTTTTTTTTCAGACCAACACCATGTGCATTCTCTGTGACTGCCTACACTCCACCAAGGGCAACCAGCCTTAGTGATGCTGAATGTATTTGCATTACAGACTTAAACCTGAAAACCCCACTGGCTTGTAAATACTGTGCATGACTATACACGGCAAGGACATGGGTGTGTGCTAAGCCTCTGCTTCTTCCCCCAAAAATTCGCTCCCCCTTTCCATCTAATGCAACTGTGAAATCACCAGAGCAAGACGCAATAAATCTCTGCCTATAATTCTTCTATGCACACAGAGTCATGTTTTCACATTAGTGCCAAAACGAAATTTCTTTGCCAATTTGAAAGCACACTTACTGCTCTTTTTTTTTCGGGCCAAGTGAAAATCTCTTTTTACAATTTGAAATCACTTTTACAGACTGACACATTATGAAACCACTATTTTTGATTTATTTAATTGCACGTGTCCAAGCTGTTTTTTTTTTAGACCACCACCATGTGCATTCTCTGTGACTGCCTACACTCCAGCAAGGGCAACCAGCCTTAGTGATGCTGAATGTATTTGCATTACAGACTTAAACCTGAAAACCCCACTGGCTTGTAAATACTGTGCATGACTATACACGGCAAGGACATGGGTGTGTGCTAAGCCTCTGCTTCTTCCCCCAATAATTCGCTCCCCCTTTCCATCTAATGCAACTGTGAAATCACCAGAGCAAGACGCAATAAATCTCTGCCTATAATTCTTCTATGCACACAGAGTCATGTTTTCACATTAGTGCCAAAACGAAATTTCTTTGCCAATTTGAAAGCACACTTACTGCTCTTTTTTTTTCGGGCCAAGTGAAAATCTCTTTTTACAATTTGAAATCACTTTTACAGACTGACACATTATGAAACCACTATTTTTGATTTATTTAATTGGACGTGTCCAAGCTGTTTTTTTTTCAGACCAACACCATGTGCATTCTCTGTGACTGCCTACACTCCACCAAGGGCAACCAGCCTTAGTGATGCTGAATGTATTTGCATTACAGACTTAAACCTGAAAACCCCACTCGCTTGTAAATACTGTGCATGACTATACACGGCAAGGACATGGGTGTGTGCTAAGCCTCTGCTTCTTCCCCCAAAAATTCGCTCCCCCTTTCCATCTAATGCAACTGTGAAATCACCAGAGCAAGACGCAATAAATCTCTGCCTATAATTCTTCTATGCACACAGAGTCATGTTTTCACATTAGTGCCAAAACGAAATTTCTTTGCCAATTTGAAAGCACACTTACTGCTCTTTTTTTTTTTCGGGGCAAGTGTAAATCACTTTTACACACTGACACATTATGAAACCACCATGTGTAACTACAACAAAAACAATTCCCATTTCTATTATTCATTTCTTAAGTTACCACATACATCCCCTCTCAAACTGTAAACTCACCTTTAAAATTAGTTAGTTGTGAAAGAAATGTGACACTCAAACAGCAGATTATCAGAGCCAGGATCTCTGTTCTGTTCACCTCTCTCCTCTCAGCAGAACCAGATAATGGCAAACTTTCCCTCTATTTTTCCACACATATACTTGTAAGTTTCAAATCTCAGTGCTTCCCCCTTTTTTTCAAATGAAATCACACATTTCTATTGGTTGAAAACCAACCCTTTTCCAAAAGTACCCTGCCCCCAACTTGACTTCTGCCTAGTACCCTTCCCCCAACTTGACTTCTGCCTGCTACCATAGCAACAGCTCATGGAACACTGCTGTGTGCAGTTAGGTCAGAAGTTCGACACACAATGTTTCAATTCCACAGAGCAAGAGTGCTTGACTTTTCAAACCTTACAGCAAATCCATAGTACTGTTCTTTGGTTACACATTTTTTTGTACCAATACAAAACATGCTTCTATTAATTTTCACATACAGCCTAGTTTTTATTCTAGAATGGTATGAAACAGCCAATCAGTTCTTTTTGTTTTAAAAAAATATGTATGCCTCCATTTCCAAACTGTCTTTCTTTTCTTATTGCCATTCTACTGAAAGACACCTCCTGAGTGCATCCAGTTCTCCTTTGAAGATGTTCACAGTGTGGATTGTAGGGCACAGCTATGTCTTCTGGAGTGAAAAGTTTGCAGAGAAAACAGATATGGTGAGGGACCTTGCTTTGCCAAATGTAGACATTAAATGGATTGGTCAGAGAGGGTTAAAGTGGCACCAATTGATGCCATTGGTGAAATCCTTCATTCAAATCCAACACCCTGACCTCATAATAGTGCACTGTGGTGGCAATGACCTAGGCACTTTGACTGGGGTAGGTCTGGAAATGCTTATGAAGGACACCTTTGCACAACTGTTTACACTTTTCCCTAAAACTGCCTTTGTGTTTTCCAACATATGCCAAAGGCAAAAATGGAACTGGTCCAATCATTTCTGTCCACAGATTGACAAAGCAAGAAAGCACGTCAACAAATCTGTTTCTGCTTTCCTCCGTGACTATGGTATGGGTGCCATTTACCACAACAACTTGCGTTATGACATGCAAGACATTTATAGAGGAGATGGTGTGCACTTCAATGATGAAGGGAACAGAGTCTTCCTCTTGAACCTTAGACTCTGCATCGGTACTTACTTGTAGGTACCACTAAAAAAATGACTTCATAAACACAACAGCTCTTTTTAGAGCTCCCTAATTTCTAAACTCTTAAATCTGCTTTTCATTTATCTATTTTTTTTTTTTTTACCGTACGCTTACCGTAAGCTTACCGTACGCGTACCCCGTGATTTTTTTTTAAATCAATAAATGTTTTTTTTGTACTTTTCTGTCCTTCTTTGACCCCCTTACAAATGTTAGGGGGTCTGTAACTCTCCTCATTGCCCCCTTTCCTTGTTTTCACTCTTTTTTTTCAGAGTGAAATACACAAAATGGCGGCCGCCGCTTCCTGGTTTCGACCGATTCGAATGTTTACTAAGATCTAACAGCCAATCAGAATCGCGCACGCCGCCGTACGCTTACCGTAAGCGTACGGTAAGCGTACCGTAAGCGGGCTCAGATATATATATTGATTTAAAGGCTATTTTCTCAGAATCTACTGAACAGATTTACACCAAACCTACAAAAGGCACTTCCTTGACCTGAGGACTACCTCTCTGCCAAATTTCTAGTAATTCTGTTCAGCCGTTCGGGCTGTAGCCCTGTCTAAAGGTCCTATGGAAAAATGCATGGGAAAAACGCGTTTTGGGACCCCCCTTTTATCTCAGCCCCCGCTTGACGAATCCCCCCGAGACTTTCAGGGTAGGAGCGGAGCGTAGCGCCCCACCTATTTTGAGAAATTCGCGAGGATTCGTCGACCGGCGCCAAAGTTATTCAAAATAGAATGTTGAGGTTTTCCTATGGAAACGTGGTCCTAACTATAACTACCTACTGGCGACCGCCAGTAGGTAATATATATATATATATCCAATGACAAAAACATAGGTTTTACAGACGTTATAGTTAGGAATTAGCATTTAAAAACTTTAGAAATTCACTGAAAAAACCATAGGTTTCAGGGACGTTATAGTTAGTTGGACATTTGACTCATATAAACCAGAGAAGTTTGCCCGTTATAGTTAGTTGAGCTAACTATAACTCGCGCGCCCACAATGTACTGGTGATGACGTCACATGTTACATCACTCACGACATGGTCAGTGACATCACTCATGACATCACTGATGGCATCTCAAATTACATCACTGATGACATCATCCAGTGAATGTGTGTTTCTGTAAAGTTTAAATATTTTTCATATATATCTATGCCAAGGTGTATTGAAGATTGAGTGGATTTACAAGTGCCTGAATGAATTATTTAGTAGGTGCATGACTGACTGTATAAGTGAGTGATTGAACGTATCTTACTGAATGCATGGGTTTGTGGCTAAACTGTGTGAAAGTCTGTATTAGTCTCTCAGTTGGTGTGTAAGCGGCTGCATGGGTTTGTGAGTAGCTACATGAGTGTCTATCTGGGTTATTGATTTGTTGTCTGAGTATCTGTATCGGTGCCTGAGTATCTCTGTGGTTGGGTGGGGGGGTGTGTGACTCTGTGCATAGATGTCTGAGTGGGAGATTCACTGGTTGTATGGATTCAAAAGTACATCTGGGAAGGGCTGTATGGGTGAGTTAATGTGTGTATGGGTGTGTTGGTGAGTGAATGAATGTCTCAGTGGTATATGTGTGAGTAACTACATATGTTTTAAGGCAGTATATGTGAGTGTTGGAGTATATGAATGACTATACGTGAGAGTAAGTTATTTGAACAGTGGGTGTATAAATGAGTGTCTGCTTGTATCAGTGATTATATAACAAAGTAAGTATGTGTTATTATCTGCATAAATAAGTGATGTGGTGTGTGTATAAATAACGAAGTTGGTGTGTATAACTATATACATGAGTAAATGGGTATGTGATTGATTCTTTGCATGACTGACTACATGTGTGAGTAACTCTATGAAGGAGTGCCGGAGTGTGACTGTATGTGTAGGTGTATGAGTGCATATTATAGTACTGTATTGATGAGTAACTGCATGTATAAGTGACTGGATGTGTGTATAATCCTAGGAAATAGTGGGTGGTATGTAGTATCTGGCATTGTTGTGTGTATGGTTTCAAAAATAGTAGTCTGTATTTTAGAGTGCGTGTATCAAAGTTTATATTAGGACATCAGTATGTGCATCAGATTATCACGTGGATGATGTCATGAGTGATGTCATGAGTGATGTCACTGACCATATCATGAGTGATGTAAAATGTGATGTCATCACCAGTGCATTGCGGGTGTGCCAGTTATAGTTAGCTCAACTAACTATAACGGGCAAATTTCTCTGGTGTTATATGAGTCAAATGTCCAACTAACTATAACGTCCCTGAAACCTATGGTTTTTAAGTGAATTTATAAGGTTTTTTAAATGCTAATTCCTAACTATAATGTCTGTAAAACCTATGGTTTTTTCAGTGACTTTCGAAGGTTTTTTAAATGTTTATTTCCTATTTTAATATTTATACAACCTATATTTTTTCTATTTTTTTTGTAATATTTTGGAACTCTATTATTCTTTTTTGTTTTTAATTTGAAAAATATGTAATGGTTTATATCTTCAAAAAAATGTATGTATATATTGTTTTTTTTTTTTTTAGAAAACTGAAGTCCCGTACCGGTAGTGTACCAAGCTCCATCACCATGCAAATCTTATCCGCCATATTGCTAAAATCGTAAAGGATGCGCATTTCATATCCAACGGGTTTGTGGCACCGCGTCCCGCGTAACATCATATACATATGTGGTCGAGCCAGCTGCTACTTTGGTATGCGACAGGTACGCAGTACCAAGCCGTGCCTTACGTCATGTACGTATGGGGTCATGCCCGCTGCGCATTGCGTATGCGACGAGTGCATGCTGCCAGGCCCTGTGTTACGTCATAGACGAATGGTGTCACGCCGGGAACGCAATTCCCTATTTTTTTTGGTCTCAAAACTCTATCTAAATAAGTTCAAAGTGTATATGAGACCAAGCGATAATCTAAAATATTTTAAACATTTATATATTTCTAACTGTAATAAACTTATCTTCTGGTAAAATTTTCTCAGTCAGGTGCGGCCTCCTTGGGCACTTTTTGCGCGATTGCCATGTGACCTTAAAGAAAAGCATTTGATTGGTTCATAACATTTCCCATTGTAACAGTTGGAGGAACCCACCCATTTTCGCCATTCTCTCTCCTGTATTTGATGAGAGACTCTTCTTCTGCTTACAGAGCTTTTTTGAAAACTTTTTGATATGTACACATATCTGGCACTACACACTACATGCAACCATCATCTTCATCAATATTCATGCTCTGTAAAGTAGCCTTCCACCTGTGATAGCCATGCATCTAAAAGCTACATAACAGAACTTTTCCTCACTGCCAGAGGTAACACAGCACAATGTAATGTGGTACGGCCCAGGGGCAGTATCATGCAGAGATAATGAACACACGGACACAGATAGATAGTGGAAGTGGGTACGGGCACGTGCGCTCGACTCCTTTTTATTACCAAGGTCACATATCTAGTGACGTCTGTGCTGGATGCATGTGGGGTGAGTGTAAACCAGCCCTCAGGAAATGGTTGCTGCTAGCATCAACTACAACAGTAATAATTGGATCACACACATAGATTCAATAATAAAAGGGTCAAAAGATTGTGCTGCAGTAAGGTAGGGCCCCTGGATGTGAAATAATACAGAAAAGATTCTATTGTAAAATAACCATAACTTGGGGTATACTAAGATACAGGCAGTAGATCTGGAACAATACACAAAAAGATTGTATCATAAAGGGTCCATCAGGTCTAGTGCACTTAGCCACATCAAAAGCATTCAGCATGTGCACAGCCAGTGATGATGCGTGCTGCGGGCGGGCCGTAATAGGAGCAATGTCTGTTGCCTAAAACACTACATCATCTGCAATAGCGAATCGATCTGAAATGTAAACACTGCAGTGTAGGCCAGAGAGCGGTCAGCAAGGGCCTTCAGCCATGTGGCGTTGACTTGAGCTGCCCAGTTTGCCATACGCGAAGCAACAAAAAACGCGTGTGGACCCTGCGACGATACGTATGCGTGGTGCGGACAAAGCGCACTGGAGCAATGTCTTTTGTCTACAGGACTGCGTCATCTACAATAGCGACTCAATCTGAATTGTGAACACTGGTGTCTGCAGTGTAAATTGAAGGCAGTAGTGAGCACAGTCTTCCATGAATACTTTTTCTCACGTCCTCTTCACAAAATACAACAACATAAATTACACAAACTCTGCAATAAATAAATCGAAACAATTCGAATTGCGATCTCTGCTGTCCACTGTGTACACTGTTATTCAGTGTTCTTTACCACTACCAAGAAGAATTTGGTAATTGTACTAGACCAATAAGTCATCTTAAAAAACTTCTTCAAGCAAGTATTCTAAATGGCTATTGTGTATATTTTAATAGACGTTGTAGTTAGTTGCCTACTGGATTCCGTAATTAAACAATCACCACTCCATCTGAATTGTGAGCCCTGCTGACCACATTGTAGGCCAGAGGCAGTGGTCATTAACGCCTCACAGCCACCTGCTGTTGGATTCGGAAGCACGCAGTTGGTTGCACCTGATCGGAGTGGGTACACAGAAATCATCACAAACTTTAACTTCTGACATCCTCAATCACAGAATCAAGACCCCGTTTCACTGTTCGGACCTCTTGTACCGCGGTGTACTCCACCCACTGCAGTCATCCAACCCCAATAATCATGTGCAGCAATTAGCTATGGTAGCACAGAGTCTGATGCACCTCAACGGAGGGAGATCTGTGAAAACTAAGCAGCACGTAGTATTGGACATCGTCCAGTCTGGGATCAAGATACCGTTCCACTTTTGGGGCCTAGAGTTGGTTACACCTGGTCGAAGGGAGTACCTTCATCTGCACTCTCAGATGCAGTTCTAACATCGTCCATTTTCGGATCAAGACCCAGTTCCACTGTTCGGACCTGCTGTACCGCTGTGTACTCCACCGACTGGTGTCAACCATGCACAATAATTATGGGCAGCACTTAGCTACAGAGGCTCAGAGTCTGATGCACATCAACGCAGGGACCTCTGTGAAAATTCACAAGCAGCAGATAATATCAGACATCGTCCATTGTGGGATCAAGACACCGTTCCACTGTTAGGACCTAGAGTTGCTTGCACCTGCTCGAAGCGAGTACCTTCATCTCCACTCTCAGATGTAGTTCTAACATCGTCCATTGTGGGATCAAGACACCGTTCCACTTTTGGGACCTAGAGTTAGTTACAGCTGGTCGAAAGGAGTACCTTCATCTGCACTCTCAGATGCAGTTCTAACATCGTCGATTTTGGGATCAAGACACCGTTCCACTGTTGTTGGTACCTCTTCGACTACTGTGTTAGTAGTATACAGAGCACTTCACGGTGCTGGGCCTCAGGCTGGGCGCTGTCTGCCTGTGTCATGGTAGCCAGCATTGGTCTCAGGAGCCTTCCCAGCTCGCAGACCTCGGCCCAAAAGCTTCCGCTGGCACGTGGTGGACCCTCTTTCACATACGACGGTGTCGACAGGTGAACTGTGGGGCATATGTGCGTCGCAGCGGCCATGAAGGTTTCTGGGTAGCAGCAGGCTGAGAGCATTATTTCTGCAGCCACCCTCGCTCACGGAATCAGCCTCGTGGTGGTGTAAGCTGCACAGACCTGACAGACATGTTCACCATTCCGGAAGAGAATCACACCCAGAGAAACGTGCCTGTTATTCATACCCCTATGCTAGCCTCGCGTACGCCGAGCCAGCCCACTATGCTAAAGATATGGGGGGGGGAGGGAGCACGTACGCGCTATGTTTTCATAATCTTCCCTACTGACTGTACTATCATGGTTGCGTCCACTGTCGACTTCACTCAATAGACCATCAGTGTATGTTGACATGTAAATGTCTGTGCTCTGCATACTCAAGTCTCTCCGGCACATCCCCTCAACACTTTGCATTGTATACTTTTATAATCGAGAATCACTTGCCACCTTCGCACATACATTGCTCCCATCTCTCCCCGCATTCTGCATTATGTGGCAGAGGCGTCATGCCACGTTTGGTTTGAGCACATGGCTAGCCACGGTTCCCAAAGTACATAGTGTTGTTGTGTCTGCTAGGTGTACATGTTGTTTGTCACGTTGTATGTGATTATATAAGGTAGCGTGTTTATTTATGAGCAGTGGTTTCTCCCATTTACATATCTCTGTCTTAAAGATAATACAGAAGTTTTTCTCACAGGTGAAAAGTGCGACCACAATGGCAGTCATTTATAACTAGGCAAGAATGTCCAACTGCATGACGCTTCTAAGCTTACAGCCCCCAATCTTGCGTGCTTTCTTAAAAGCATGCCAACTCCCACAATCAGACCAACATTAACACAGCTTTCTAACGGCAGTTATCTGCTTCTTAATAACATGGACTGCTACGTAATGTGAGCTGGCATACCGTATGTTCTTACTGTTTCAAACTGGATAACTTCCTCTGGCAATCTTTATTCCCACCCACACAAAGTAACTCCAAAACTTCAACTTGGCCTTCAATACCTACTTTGAAAACAGATTTTATTAAACAGAGCAAACTGAAAGTGCTTTTGTTTCAAACTGAACTGTCCCTCACTTCTCCAAAAGTAATTTATCGACTGCAGATAGCACGAACTTCAAGTAAAATACACTCCCTTTTAAATACGAACATCCCATTACGCTTTGTGAATTGTTACACAATTTTCAACACATCTGACATTTAAGTTCTGGCACACATTTTAACATTGTCTCCTCCAGCCTTCTCACAGGCTTTCAAACAGTTTTTAGTCTAATACCAGACTTCATTCATTCGATCATCTCTGGAATAACAGCAACAGTGCCCATAATTCTCGCTCTGTTGGTGGCCATCCTACTACTATTTTAGCTTGTTAAAAATGGCTACGCTCCCTGTGGTAACAAGCATGTCTGACAGAATACGCCTCTACGCGAAGCTAAATCAATACCGTTAAAAAATGGAACAACTTTTCGGCTGCCTGCCTCTATCTATTATCGGAGCCAGCTACAACATGACATTTATTTACACATATAAAATCTGCGTGCAACCATCTTTTTATTGCAAAACTTGCCCAATCGACTGACGAATGGATCTATGCCTTGCCAACATCCCAGAAAACGCTCCCGATATCCAGCAGGTAATGGAGTATCTTGAAAACCATGAACTTTATTGTTCGGGCAGTGGAGCAATGGTGGATGCAATGCAAAAAGGTATCCTGGCGGAATGGGATTTCTGCGCAGCCGCAAAAGATCTCCTGCAACGTGCGACCTTTGACAACATCGCAGATTGCCTGCCAATTCAAATTGCCGCTCCAACATTCAAGGAACATTACTGTCCCTTCGAGGATATGAATTGGATCGCTTTGCTTTTCTCACACGATGGCAACAATGACCTCTTGGAACATTACGCATCTCAAGCCGCTGAAGAACTTCCGGACTGCAATCTCCAAGACTTGTAAGAAATTCACTTTATTCTTGGATTGATTTTTTCCAACTTTTTTGACTTTTTCCTATTACATTTTTTAATACACTTCAATTGAACTATTTTCATATAAAAGCTTTCTAAGTATGCTTAGGCATTTGAACTCTGTTTTCATTATTGGCCCTTACCTCTCCACACTAACCAGGGATGGATGATGTATGGCCTATGCAAATGCGCTATTTACTTGCTAAATTACCCTAAACCTGACATCCATTTTGAAACTACATCTTTTCTTTGTACACACCTCTCTCTGCCTGCCTCTTATCCACGAAGCCCTTTCACACAAATTAGCTCATACTCAGCCTCTGCTCACAAACTGGTGATCAAGATCAAAAAACACGGCATTGTTTAGGAACTGGTTGGCACAGTGTGGTAATCGTATCCTACCTTTATTTTCATTCTAAAATTTACAGTCATTCATGTCTAATAGGTATTTTTAATGTCACATGGAACATGTAATGTGGAATTATCTGATGCAGGATCTTAGGTTTCAATACAGCAGAAGTGGTTGGAGTTTGCCTCAGCTGGATGCCTTAACTCTTGCACCAGTGGTTCCATTTATGGAACTTACATAAAGACACTTTTTATATATCTTGCAGTCTCCATCGCTTTATCCCACACAGCCACTTTCTTAAACACACCGGATTTCACCATTTGTCTACTGTGGCATCGCAACCTTCTACATTATATTCTTCACGATTATTTATTTATTCCTGCTTGCTAAAACAATTTATTCGAGTCTTAAAACCGGTAGGGTTCAGTAGTTTGCTTCCCACTCCTGCTATAGTCTAAACCCACACTAACACCACTTGCACATCTATGCTACAGTGGCCAGTATGCTTCAGCGTCAGGAGCAAATCAGTTTACAGCAATCAGCTCACGGTTTCATCCCCGAGTGTACTGGCACCTCACCTCAGCACCATCTCACTCTGGTCAAAACAGCACTTTCACACCGCTACGGGTGAATACTTCACTTCACACTCCCTGTATAGCACACTCTAACCACCCCACAGAGCTCACACCACTATACTCTAAACCCATACTAACATCACTTGCACAGCTATGCTACAGCGGTCAGTATCCTACAGCACCCAGAGCACATCAGTTTACAGCAATCAGCTCACGGTTTCATCCCCAAATGTACCAGCACCTCACCTCATCACCATCTCACTCTGGGCAAAACAGCACTTTCACTATTCAGGGGTGAATACATCGCTTCACACTCCCTGTGTAGCACACCCTAACCACCCCACAGACCTCATAGCGCTCCTTCCCTCCTCTTTCCTACTCATTTCACCCTTTTTTGCCCCTACTTGCTTCAACGGAATCACAAAATGGCAGCCAGCACTTCCTAGTTGCAACCGCTCGCAACACTCTCAACCAATAAGCAGCAAGCTCGTGTTCGTAACGCCTCAGCCAATCAGATGGCAGAATTCCCAAATATCGATATCTGTAAATTTTGATATTTCTCAAAAACTACTGAATGGATTTACACCAAATAAACAAAAGAGTGCTTTCTAGACCAAGACCCTTCTCCCTGCCAAATTTGGGGTAATTTCCTTCACCCGTTCGACCTGTAGCCTTGTCTAAAGTTTCCTACGGAAATTAACATGGGGAAAACACGTTTTGGAACCCCCGTTTTTCTCGGCCCCCCCTTGATGAATCACCCTGAAACGTTCAGGATAGGAACTGACCAGAGCGGGACCAACGTTTTGAACATTTCACCAAGATTCGTCAACCAGCACCAAAGTTATTGGGAAAAGAAAAAACGCTTTTTGAATAGAAACAGGGTCCTAAATATAACTATCTTCTGGCGACCACCAGTAGATAACATATATACTTCCCACGTAGGAGCTGATATGAACAAAGAATTTGTTTGGAAAATTTCCGGAAGATTCATCAAACGACGCCAAAGTTATAAACAAAACAAAAAATGGTGGAAACTTGGTCCTAACTATAACTACCTACTGGCGACCACCGGTAGTTAATATATATATAATATATATATATAAATATATATATAGCAGGACAAACAGGTACGGACCACAGCGTGTTCTGGTTTCAAAAGCAGTGTTTATTGTGTGGTGAAATTAAATCAGCATCACAGAAATGCGAAGACTAGTGTCCAGACTGACGCTTTTAAACCGCGTTTCCGCGGTATTGATCGCATGACGATCTGGGCCAATAAAAACATAGTTATAGAGTGCACATTTAGAAATCACCTCCCCTGGAGCTGTCACAATGAAAAAAAAACTTTATGAATCTGCCCGATAATTCCTATGCATGTATCAAACATATAAACAAATGTCAGAAGACATAAAATACAGGTTGAAAGTGAAATAACACTAATAAATATATGACCGATAAAAGGAGTATAAAACTAGGTATTACAAACTATATATGCAGGATAAAAACATGAATAAAATGCTAAATGCATATTTCATCAAAACCATAGTGGTTAATCAAGTCATCTCCTGTATAGAATATAGTTCTATCAGTCCTGGAGCATAGATTGGGCTGTCACTACCTAACAAAGTCATGAGCTAAAAAAATTATCCAAGCTCCCCCATGAAGTGCATGGACTTAAAATGCAAGTGCAAAGTTGTGCAAAAAAGGCTAGACATGTGCTAGATGAAAAGATCGCCCACATGTTGCAGATGCCTGCGCTCTTGCAGGGCAGCTGGGGAGGACAAAACGGCACTGGCACTACACATGCCTAATCCACCCGGGGCCCCTGCGGGGACTCCTCTGGGGATACGGTGACTAAAAACACAAATTCCCCCAAGCTGCTATTGCCCGCAACTGCGACGCAACTGTAAGGAGTTGAACCCTCTTCACGTTGCAGCTGCCCGCTATCAGATGGGGCAGCTGTGGCAAGCTCTGGCACTATCGTGCTTTCTCTGAGCTATCACGGGGACTTCTGGAAATAATGGTGCCCTTGTTGCAGCTGCCCGCTATCAGGTGAGGCAGCTGGAAAGAATCACACACGCACTGACACCGGGGGCGGGCACTGACATGGTGCCCCGACACTCCCCCAACCACCATGCAGCTGAGCCCCACTCACCGGGCTCTGGTGTGACTGCTCGTCTTCTTCTGGTGCCGCTCCCGGTCCCGGAAGGCTTTGTGGAGTCCCCCTTCAAAGGAGCTCCGCTGGTTGGCTCATGAGAGCCCCGTGTAGACCTGCTGGTTTCTTCCTCCTGCACCGGGACGTCCTGGGAGGCGGGGTGGGCCCCCGTCCTCCCTTTCCTCACCAGCCGGCAACTTCCTCTTCCTGCTTCGGTCGAGAGGCCCCGCCTTCGTCCCAACACCGGGCACTTGACTTCCTTTGTAGCCGGGATCGCTGCGGTGAATTCCACGGCAGAGATGCGGGGTTGGCACCCGCTTTCCTTAAGCAGGCAGGGAGAGGGTGGACACCCGCTCTCTATTTCTCCAAAACCGCAGGGTGGGCACCCGCTAGTTAGCACAAATGCGGGGTGGGCACCCGCGAGTTAGGACTGCATAAACGCGGGGTAGGCTCCCGCTCGTGGGCCAATGCAGGTTGGGCACCCGCTTTGCTCTCCTCCCTCGGGGGAGTCCCCACGTCGGGATTTCCTCGGGGAAACCTGCAGCTTCACGCTGCAGAGCCCTCGTGCTCCTGTTCCTCTTGGTCAATTTGAAAGGGAGCGCTCACAAGCCGCAAGAAACAACACGAGCTCCAGCAGTGGCCCCAAAAAGGCCAGAATAAGGAGTCCTTGGTGTGGGGGAGGACCACAGCAGAGCGCAACCAGGCAGGCCAGCACGCAGGGACCCCCAGGAAACAGCAGCTCGGTCTCGTGGCTGTTCCTCCGGGCAGAGTGTCCCCCCAAGGTAAGAACAAGCACAGCAGAGCACCTTTTTCATGGGGTCACAACCCCTTCTGTTATACACAGCTTTCCTTTGTCACACAGCACAGGGCTGGGGGAAAACCAGATGCAACTGGTTTGGGGGGAGCTTTGGAGCACTTTGTTGTGCTCAGCTCCTCTCTCCTTTGTCAGGTGGGGGCTAGGTGCTCAGACGCACCACAGGGGGTGGTGCCAACATTGTGGAGGGAAGGCACAGTCCTATTCAGGTCCCAGGTGCAACTCCTCCCTCCCATCTAGATGCAGATCTCTCTATTCACCACTGGGCTGACTCACCCTGGCTCCTGGAATTCCCCACACCATCCAGCGCCTGTCAATCAAAAGCCAGACATGCACTCCACATCAGACAGGCAGGAAAAATAGCACACAGAAATGTCAACTTCTAGAAGTGGCACATCTCCATCAGTCACAATAAATCTGCGCACACCATTGCGCAGCATTTATTCTCACGAGTTTGCACATACTAAACTCAACCCTGCACTCCTCTCACACCAGGAATTACCATGGACACACATATCTCCATGCATTCCTATGGGAGGGCAGGCCAGTCTCACTAAATGTAACACAGAGCGCACACACTTTACACCTGGACACAGTGCTAAAGTGCCTAGAGGCCTAAAACCACTAACACTACATAGGGAAAAGGCTAAGAGACAGGCAAAATGTTTAGGGGTGAACCTGCCAAAAGGGCCAAGTCCAACATTAACCATAAATACTGGGTCATAGAGTTAGTGTAGAGAGAACTCAATTTAACCCCTTCAGTGCCCATGACGAGATAGTCTCGTCATGGAGCGCGGTTGCGCTGTGCCCATGACGAGACTATCTCGTCATGAACCCCGCCCGCAAATGAAACGCCCGGCACAGGGCGTGGAAAGGGCGGGGCACTGAAGAGGTTAAAGGGCAGTAGCCCTATTTACCACCAACTACTTAAAATAACATATACTTTTTAAAAGGGAATAAATCATCTTTGTTAGTTCTTAACCATGATTACACGTCACGAATACATGGGCAGATCTTATTCCTGCCTTTCCTTTCCATAAAGTACATTTATATATTGTTTTAGTACTTGATCAACAATTAATAACCACAAAAAAGAGAGAGAAAATTGATACAAATTGATACAAATTGCATTTAGGCTTGTAAAGTACATTCATTAGGTGCAATATGAACTATAGCACAACCAGATCTGTTTCATCCTTCTCTATCTTAATCCCCTGTAAATCATCCTTTTCAACCTTCATTATTGTACTTGTTGGACCTTAGTTCCCTCATTGGGGGGCCATGACTATAGGGACAAAATACAGATCAGACAAACACAAGGCTGCTCCTGTTGGGGCTATCTGCTATCTGTTAACATCTACCTACATACATGGAACTTACCTAAACTTAGCTGAATAAACCATCTATAGAATATACACCTCTGCTAATGGATTTTTTATCTTTAACAATTAAAATATGTTTCAATTGTAAAAATAATTAAAAAAATATATATATCTACTACAAGACCATCCTAAGAACTAAGAACAATAAACCTTAATCTTTAATCTAGATCTCAGATACTGAACATATTTATTATAATAGTGTCCCTGTGCATTTTTACCCCCAAAAAACTAACCTACACATGACACCTACTGTAGATAAAGTGCTATTGCCAGAAGACCATCTCAAACAAATTGATTGAGGGTTTTCTGAGAATTTTTCCAAAATATTCTGAGGAAGTACAAATATAGCAAATAAAAGCTGAGCTTTAATACATGGATTAGTAACTAAACTATGTGAATGTGTGCATCACTGTCTCTGTTGTTGTATAACATGCTGCATCAGTTGGTCACTAACTACATGAGTGTCTATATTAGTTATTGATTAGTTGGGTGAGTATTTGTATGGGACACTGAGTTTGTGTGAGGTTGGATGGGGTGTGTGTAACTCTATGCATAGATGTGTGAATGGTTGATTGACTAGGTGTATGTGGAAACAGTTGTTTGGGTGACTGAGTGTATTTATTTGTGTGTTGGTGAATGAATATATGTTTTAGTTTTATATCTTCAACAAAGTAAAAAAATAAAAGGCATTGTATGTGAGAGTTGGTGTATATAAATAAGTATGTTTAAGAGTCAGTGATTGTGAGAGTAACTATATGAATGAGTGTATAATTGTAATGGTGATGTTTTAACATATTAACTATGTGTTACTATGTGTTTGAATAAATGAGGTGTTGTTGGAAAATTGTGTAAGTGAGTAAATGTAAGTGTGATTAACTTTTTTTCATGAGTGAGTAGGATGACTGCATAACCGACTAAGATGACTGCTAGTGTGTCAATGTCTATATATGTGTATAAGTGCATTTGATAGTGTTCTATTAATTAGTGACTGCATGTATAAATGATTCTGTTGTTGAATGGGGAGTTGTGTGTGTAGACTTAGGAATCAGTGAGGGGGTATGTAGTAACTGGTATTGGTGTGTCAATGGTTTCAAATATGGTACTCTGTATTTTACAGTGAGTGATGAAAGGTTATACTAGTGTATGATGAGGTGTATCAGATTTTCACGTGGATGATGTCATCAGTGATGTCATTTGAGATGTCATCAGTGATGTCATCAGTGATGTCACTGACCATGTCATGAATGATGCAACATGTGACATCATCAGCAGTGCATTGCGAGCGCGCGAGTTATAGTTAGCAGAACTAACTATAACGGAGGAATTTCTATGGTTTTGTATGAGTGAAATGGCCAGCTAACTATAACACCCCTGAAACCTACGTTTTTTTCTGTCAATATATATATACACACAGCACACACACACTGTCCAAAATAATTTCTTTCATTCGCAGGTTTTGTGGTTTGTACACCCTAAAATGGGTTCTTGGTATCAGGCAGTACAGGAATGCTGTTCCTCTTATTAGTAGGAGTGTCTTAAGTCAATAATTGGGAAGTGTGCAAATAAAAGTGTTGAATGCCTTGTAGAACGGATGATAACTAGTTATCTATTGCTCTTAACATTTGGTTTGACGGCATAATTACAGCATATGAATATGAATATGCATTCTACAAATATATTGGCGGTGTTCTTTAATACACAGTTTTGTAATTCATTTTTATATTAACTTTGTCTTTTATGGGATAGTTTGAGGCACTTGATGTTGTTTTCTCCAGAAAAGGTACAGGCAGAAGTCTAGGTCTTCCTATTTACTGCTGTTAAGGAACAAATTAAAATTATAACTTCACTTGTATTGAAGGGAAAATGCATCGTGATAAACTGACACCATTTCTTGTCAGTAATATTCTATCATCGTTACATAGTCAGTGTTTTGTTAATAGTGACAGATTATGCATTTATCTATAGTGCTTAGAAAGCAAATTATGACAATACGAGGACAAGTACAACCATATGGTATGCCTAGTGATGAATTAGCTTGTCAAAAAGGTACCTGCTTATTGTTCTTTAATAATAGTGGGAGGCAATATATCTCCATTGCTGTCCTCCCAGTAATAAAGCAGTTACTCAATTGGTATTCTTTGAAAATTCCCACTTAGCAATTGTTTGAAAAGCACCTATATTTTTTTTTTGCTTTAAAAAGTGTCCACCCATGTGGTTGGTTTCACAAGAAATGAATTCTTTTTCTATGCTGTGTGAGGTTTTATTATGCCCATTTAAAGCAGTTCATATGAATTAAAAGCTAAGCAATACATGATTCTAGATACGTTTAAATGTTAGATTAAATTCCCATTCAGTCAACGTGGAAAAGAGACATTGTTGAGGCAATCTCCTGAACTTTATCTTATTTTTGCAAAATGTCCGGAAGCAAACAAGTTTAGGCCATATGTATCATTATTTGGCATAGCGATTACCTAATTAGGTAATTGCTATTTGAATGCATGAAACTTCATGAATATCATTTAGCATTTCCTAATGGGTCACAAACCAACCCACCTAATTTATATTCATGAGGTAGGTCGCAATTTGCAACCCATTAGGAAATGGAAAATCACATAAATGGTGGCCTGCTGGGGTCAGGAGACAACCATCTCTATGATTGCTTTTAAATAAAGCAGTCTTTTATAAAATGCAGCCGGTTTTCCTTGAAGGGACCACCACCTGCTCTTAAAAAAAATTTTGGGTACCATTCACAAAGTGGAAGGGTTCCTTGCGGACCCCTTCCCAGTCATGAATGGGTTACCACCTACTAGTAAGTAGGTAGCAAAATGCAAATGTTGTGTGACTGCCTTTTGGTCACAAAACATTCCTAAATACCGCTGTGATTTGGTATTAGAAGGGGACGCCCTGAACCTACCAATTTCTATACTGAATCAGTATGCATTTCCAATTCCAAATTGCGATTCGGTAACAAATTACAAATTGGAATTCATACGGCCTGCAAAAAAGCATGATACACATGGCCCCTTGTCCATGAGAAAAAAAGCGCTTGCATATTTTTTGTCGAATGATTGTAAAAAAGCATAGGTTTTTAAAGTCGAAAATATGCACAGTTATCAAGTGAGTGCTTGGCATATATTGGGCCCAAGTCCCACAAATATATAACTTCATTAAAAAAGGCAAAACAAATTCAGTATATGTACTCGTGAAGATCTTTTATCTTCTCCCTCGCACTCTCATCTCAGCAAAAATCCCTGTTGTTATTTCTAAAGTATGTATATGTTCTTGTTAAAAGTATGAGTGCTTAAAGCACCTGTTATTAAATCTAAATTTAAATTAATGCCTCTTATCAATTCATTTCTGAGTTTAAAGTTTATAGTAGTAACTTTTCACCTCTTGGTGGAGATATCTGGCACCTGGTGGAGATATCTCTATATCTCTAGGGGAAGTATAGGCAAACTGAATAACAGTTCTGATTTAAAAAAAAAACATATTTAGAAATATTTAATGTATAATATAAATGTAAACTAATTTAAAATATGTACTATTAACATGGAACTAATAAAATACAATTTTGCAACACAATAACTCAGCAAATGTAATGTGTAATAAATATAAAATAATGTAATTATGATCATATAATTTGTAAATATACGTTTATTTTTCAAATATTAGTCACCCTCACAAAAAAAGATGTATTTTACTTTTTAATGAACTTGATTGAAAGTTATGTATTTATATAATTCAACCAAATCCTAACTTTTCTAAAAATCGTAAATGTTTTTCTTATTTTAAAATTAAGTTTGCTATTGTATTTTTAAAAACTGAAAAAAAAATGTGTGCATATATATATATATATATATATATATATATATATATATATATACATATATATATTGGATACATATATATATATATATATATATATATATATATATATTTTTTTTTTTCAAACCTTCATACAGGAATGCCATGCACCCTCAGGGCTTTTAATGATACTCTATTCGCCGGTCACCAACCGAAAAAACAATGGCAAACGAATTCCACCTCACTCGGCTTTGTCAATGTCAGTTTGTCTCAGGTTGTAACTTCATCTTATAACATGATTGAATTTGATTGAGTAGTCTACACAGCATAAAAATCAAGACCGGATTTTGCTTCTTTCATACATCGATTTCAATTGTGAATTAGTCGGTCATAGTTGACTATCCGACCTATTTCACGGTTGTCACAATATTAAATCCAAGGTTATTTCATAATAAATCTATGTACGATATCAATATGATTCTAATTTCTTTTCATTTGTTTACATATTCCAGCAGCAGCATAGATGATCTTAAAATAAATTTAAAAAATCCAAAATATAATAAGAAGTCAATTATAATATATTATATACGTGAAATCATTTACATTCATGTTTTTTAGCCCTCAAATGAGCAAAGAATCTTAAATTGCAACGCAATTAATCCAAATTCACTGGTATCAATGATACTAGTTCATCATCTTATCATATTATCAAGCCCTCAACGGGCCATCCATTCCTCCTAAATTAATCTCATATTTTCATTTTTGGTCCATTATCAGAGGAAACTTATAATTGATCAATTTAGGAAATTGAGTTTGTGCATGTTATACCCTCAATTGACCTATTTCATTCTTTTTTTTTCTCTCTTATTCTCTTTTTCTCTACTTGCTCCTTGGTCCCCCAGATGTGTCCACAATTCTTCTTTGCTATTTAAACCCCTAGGGGCTCGAGTTCTTGACTCCACTATGTATCTCGATTCTAGGCATCTCAGTAGTTTGATTTTGTCCCCACCTCTTTCCCCACCTGGTAATTGATCAATGCAGAAGTAGCTCAATAAGTCACTTCTGCTTTGGTTTATTTCTGCAAAATGTCATGCCACTGGGTATGTTGTGTCCTGATTACTAATTGCTCGAGAATGTTCCAACACTCGTTTCTTTGCTGGGTGGACAGTACTGCCAACATATCTTTTCCCACAAGGACACTGTATGACATATATTACAAAACTCGAATTACAGTTTAAGAGCTTTGAAATTGCTCTTGGCCTTTTTTCCCCTGGTATTTCATAGTCTTTCCCCTAAACACTTTTTCTGCAGGCTTTGCATTTGGTGCAACGGTAAAAGCCAGAAACTTCTGAAGTTTTTGGTGGATGTTTAAAAAAATGGGGGGCATCTGCTACTCTGCAGGCCCCACAGGTTCTGGACTGGGGGCCCCAATGGGACATGATAGGTATCTCTAAACAGAGTGATTTTGGGGCCTTGCAGTGCCTGCTCCCCTTCACTGACCTACAGACTCAATAAAACCTGACTGCTTCACAACACTATTAGTATATACAAGTGGTCTTAGGGAACATAAGGACCTACTACATGAAGTCTCTAATGAGTCACCACTGGAATATCTATTTTTGCGACCTCCGCTCCACACCCATGTGATACTCCCTTACTTATAGGACATTGCTAATCAACAGCCAGCCCCCACTTTACAGGTTACAGGGGCGCTGGGAACAAGACCTTGGTGTACTAGTGGATGAGGACTTGGTTGAGGCCTGTCGGCATCCTGGAGAGGTGGCTATTAAAGTAAGGTATAGGTTACTACAATTGAAGATCCCACATTGTGCATTAATTACCAGACTTTATTTGATGAGTAGGGTAGATTCTAATGGATGTCTGCAGAGAGGTGGCCAATGGGGTATGTATGTCCATGTGTTGTGGGACTGCGCTCATATACAGCTGTTCTGGAAGGGGGTGACTGGGTGGAGGGCTATCTATCGGAGGTGGTCAAGACCCAAATTAAAAAACTAGACAGGTTAGCAGGATATGCCAGTCCTTCTAAGGACACACATTTTCCAGTTACACAATGATCACTGCAATAGGCAAATTAGCTCCCTGAGCCACCTACTCAGGTTACACTATTGAAGAATACCCTCCTTGCTATCTGTCTAGCGCCCATTGACAGATTTCTTTGCTGGTGAGCATGTGCTTTACCTGCCTCATGTAATCCCATAATCTGTCCGGCACAAAAGAGTTAGCAGCCCAAACTGTGCTGAAGTTTCCCACAGGTGCAACCCACCCACGGATCCCAGGGCACTGACAGCAGGTGGTGGTCGCCTCTGACACCTGATCTGACTGAGCCTTGCAAAAGACATTAGGGCTGCAGCACTGCTACCAAGTCCAGGAGACGGGGAGAGGTAGCAGCAGTGCTCCGTCTATCTATCTCCAATTACAGCGCATGATTAGGGCCACTGCAGATGTGCCACTCACCCAGGTGGTGTGACCGATCAGGAGGCGGGGAGGAGAGCCGATGTTTAGTGCCTGCTCAAAGAGGGATTAAGAAACTTTCAGGAGTTTAAAAATTAGGGTGAGTGGCACTGAGTGCCAGCAAACTCCACCCCGTGGCATAGGTGGAGTTTGCCTCGCTCCAAGCGGAGCACTGAGTAGGCAAAGGCTTGTGAACTCCACCCTTGGAGCACAGTTTACCACCCAGGCCTAATTTAAACTACACCCAGCAATGACTCATTGCTGATTATTAGATACTTTTCACGGAAGCAATTGCTTTAGTTGATCTTTGTCTTTGTATAGATCTTTCTCAATTCCAGCTTTGCTTGGGAATTCCTTAATCCGATTTGTCATGCCTTCTGTATATAGTCTCATCGACAGTGACCTGGAGAATAAGATAACAAAGAAAGAATATTAAAAAAGCAGCAAACTACTCACAATCAGATTACTGTACCTTGCACGCACATTGCAAGGGCAAGAACTTAACATGGGCTAGGTCTGCATTCTACAAAACATATGCATCTTTTCTGTGCACACGGCTAGAACAAGAAGGGAGAAGATTCAAGACACAATTAAATTATAGTTTCTGAACTGTGCTACACGAGAACTACTGGATATAAATCAATGAAGAGAACATTTGTTTTCATTTAGCACATTGAGGTTGCTGCACCATAAATATTTAGACTAAAAGAGACACAGAGAACACATTATGGATTCTATCGAGATCCACAAAACAAAAGAATTTCAGTTGATGAGCAAACAAGCACAGTTATGATGTTGTGATTGTAGATATATTACCTTAACCATGTAATCAAGCCACACCTAGCCCGTTACAGAGTGGGAAAGAGGAAGTGTGAAAATAAGCAATAGGGTACACAAGGGATTGGTGGATGGCGCAAGGAAGAGTGAGAGAAAGGCGGACAGGATTTTAGACACATTTTAAAAATACCTCCTAGTTTCCTAGCAGTAGCAATGTGGCCCTAAATCTGATATATTGACAATGTATTGACAGTGACTCGAAATGATTGCACGGATGAAGCACGGCTGGAAAGTCACGAGTTTTCCCTCTCTACTGAGCCCATTTCTCTTTCCCTTGTCAAATGTGCAGGACTACAGGTATGTTAGGGTCAGGAGCAGCGTGACTTCTGTGAGGAGGTTGGGAACTAGCATATCTGAAGCCATCCCACCCGCAGTGAACAAGCACACCAGGTTAGTGTGCCCCTCACCTAACAGAAAGTGTTAAATCCATTTTGTACATACGTAAACTATAAAAAAAATACCAAATTACCAATTATCACCCTTATGCATCAAGCCAAAATCCAGTCGGTAAAATACCGATTCGTTAATAGCTCCCGGTATTGTGTGAAAAATACCCAATCCCAATGCATCAACCCAAAACCCGAGCAAATAACGAATCGCTAAATAAATAACCTCGAACATACCGAATCGCTAATACCCAAAATGCTAATTTACCGAATCGCTAAATACCGAAATCGCAATTACCGAAATCACTATTAGCTCCCGGAAATTGCCAATAGCAAATAACGAATCGCACCCCAATGCAATAAAACTCGCTAATAACGAAAATCCCAAAAATCGCTATTTTGCCAGAGCTAAATAAGGGGAATCAAAACCTGGAGGTAAAGTCACCAAAAAAAAAAAAAAAAAATTATTTAAAAAAAAAAATCTTCCTACATGTGCAAATGATTGAGGCAATCACTAAACCCTTAAATGTGGCCCAGGAGACCCTGTTGGCTCCCACAAAATGGCTGCCCTCTACGTGCTTGCAAGGAGGATGCGGATCAATGCAGCAGGACAGCGCAGGAGAAGGGTCCAGGAGCGAGTGTTCAGACTGCGCATAACCTTGCTCGGCCAGAATGAGGACGAGGTGTACCAGAAGTATCGCCTCAATCGCGCTATGATCATGCGCCTGATTGCAGACCTGGAACCATTACTGCAGCACCAGACACACAGGACAAATGCTATCCCTGCGCACGTTCAGGTCCTATGCAGCCTGCACCTACTGGCCTCAGGGAGTTTCCAGGGGGTAATTGCGGTTGCCGGAGGTGTTTCGCAAAGCGCACTGTCACGCTTCTTCAAGAAATTCCTAGATGCCATGCTGACAATGCTACACACACACATCAGCTTCCCCACAACCCCACAGCAGTTGGACCGCACCAAACAGGCATACTACCAGGTGGCACAATTTCCACATGTGATTGGATGCATCGACTGCACGCATATCCCCATATGTCCTCCGTCAGCAAATGAGTACCTTTTCAGGAACCGCAAGTCATACCACTCGATCAACGTGCAGGTTGTGTGCGATGCCAACAACATCATAACGGACCTAGTGGCACAATTCCCAGGGAGCACACACGACTCATACATCTTCCGCAACATTGGAATGCACAGGCGACTACTCAATGGAGAATTTGGAGAGGGACTCCTGTTAGGTACGTAGAACTACGCTTCCCCACACCAACACCACACATGTATGTACATCACCAATGCTAAGTCTCTGCTTCTATCTTCTAGGTGACAGTGCTTACGCCCTGCGGGAATACATACTCACCCCATACCTAAATCCAGCAACCCCGCAGGAACATCGCTACAACGCTGCACACATCAGCACGAGGAATGTGATAGAGCGGACTTTTGGGATTCTCAAGAGCCGCTTCCGTATCCTCCACAAGACTGGCGGCGCCATGCTATACCAACCAGACACATGCTGTCGAATAATTGCTGTATGTGCAATGCTGCACAACATTGCCACCAGAAGGGGGATACCCATGGAGGTGGACAGGGATGACGACCCCCAGGCTGACCAACCACCCGCCCAACGACGACCGGCACACATCCCAAACACAGCAGAGGGCCATAGGAGGCGGACAGACATAATGCAAAATCATTTTTGACCCTGGGTAAAATGAGACATTACAAGTTGGTGTTGGGTGCAACTGTTTAATGCACAGTAGCACTGAGGATTGTGCAACAGAACTAGCATTGTGAATCATGCTCCGATTGCATAAATGTAAATAAAAGGTTCCTTAAAGTCAGGCCTGTGCAAACATAATAATTGGATGGCCATGGTTGCTCCACCATGGACCTGCAGCATGTCCAAATTTCTAGTGGCGCTTGCCACGTACACCAAGCCTCCGCTCAGGTGCATCCAAAGCCTCACCACGGCCTGTCCCCGTGGAGGCACGCGAACTTCGGCGCCTGGTGCTGGCCTCTGCCAGTGACACGCTGCTGACACTGGAGGCAGCCTCACTGGTGTCATCCCCTCCCAATGCTGCAGCACTGCATGTGCTGCTCTGAAGTTGTTCCACAGCAGTGGTGATGTGTCCCAGTGACTTGGCCACATCCCCGCAGAAGTGCCCAAGGTCCACCTGCAGGGAGACTGTGCGGCGTGCCAACACAGCGGTGCAGTTGCTGTGCCGTTGTATGGCCTTGGTAGCGGCGGCAGAACGCGACATTAGCTGCCGGTTACTCCTCCTCTGGGACTCATGGCCCTCCCTGATGGCACGGGTGAGCTCACGTACCTCCTCCCTGAGCTGAGCATTGCCATCAGCAACCGCAGTGGTCTGGTCCCTGACCGCCGTGCCCATGTCCCTGACCGCGGAGCCCATGTCGGTGACTGCTGCAGTCATGGCGCGCATCTCCCTCGCTAGGCGCACGATATTGCAGCTGATGCTAGCCACATGTCTTCCCTGCAGGTTCTGTGTACGCAGCATCCTCTCCTCGATTGCAGAGGTTGTTGGGACATCCAGGTCTGCTGAGGAGACGGAACTGCGACGGGCCCTGTGACGCCGTGCGTGTCTTGAGCCTCCAGGTGGTGCAACAGGTGGTGTGGATGTGCGCTGCGTGGGTGCCAATTGCGGGGGGGGGGTTGCCATCTCCTGCAAGGGCGCAACTTGGTGCCTGTGCCTCTGCGGTATTGTGGCTGTACTAGCTGCAGGCTGTCTTGCTGGTGCCGTTGCATGTGGCGCAGGTGCTGGTGCCTTGGCTTGTGGCACTGGTGCTGGTGCCGTTGATTGTGGCGCTGGTGGAGGTGGTGCTGGTGGGGTGGCAGGTTTTGGCGGTGCGTGCGCATCCTGCGCAGTCTCCTGGTCTGACTCCACGGGTGTCTCCGAAATGATCAGCTGGTCGCTGTCGTCAGAGTCCCCAGGTGATGCATCTGTGTGTGAAACAGTGCATGATTAGTGGGATGATTACACCTACATAGTGTTGTACCCATTAATGTCCCTCTGTGGTCCAACAAATGAACAGTCTACAGCCATGTACAAAATATGTGGTGTGTGCTCAGAGGATTTACGCCTGTACCTGCACTCTGGGCTGACTAGACTACAACTCCCAAGATGCAGTAGTGTCATGTGCGGAGCTGTCTGTGCCAGAGCTGCTGACACAGTGAGATTGGGCTGGGGGCATGGGTATGGATTTACGCTATGCTGGGTGTGGCACAGGCATGCATCTTACCTTGGGCACTTGTGGCTGCGCCGGACGTGTCCATCTGGATCACCCCCACGACGGCTTCCCGCTCTATGGTCCCTTCCACAAGGTCCTCCAGGGCTGTGTTGGATGGTGCAGTGGTTGTTACGCCTCCAGTCCTTCTTGCCTCCCGGAGCCTCTCAGCAATCCTCTCTTTTGCGCGCTTCCGCAGGTCATACCAGCGTTTTTTAAGGTCGTCAATGCTGCGGCTAGTGACGCCAACCGCATTGACCCTCTCACGGATGCGCTGCCAGATGCGCCGCTTCTCGGTCTCAGGCACCTTGAGGGACAGCTTGCCAAAGAGGCGGTCGTGTTTGCTGGACACTCCCTCGATGAGGTACTCCAGCTCCCTGTCCGAAAACTTCTTCTTGCGCTTGCGTGCAGATTCTGCGCTGGATGGCACTTCCTGCAACATGATGGATGTGTGATGTGAATGGCAGGATCTGTGTGGCCTCACTCTGCACAGCCTGTCCTTCTTTCCAGCTCCTGTCTGCTCCTCTGTCGAGGCTATGTGGGTGGGGCAGCAGTATTTCCTGGTTGGTGATGTCATCAGCCTGTTCCCGGAGCGACGCGGCAATTTGCGATTTCGCTATTACCGATTCGGTAATAGCTAATTCGGTATTACCGAACTCGCTATTAGCCAAATCGGTATTACCGAACTCGCTATTTGCTAGTGAGGCCGTTTGCGTGCCCCGCTATTAAGGAATCGGTAAATTTAGCGATTTTTAAGGAATCGCTAAATTTCACCGAATCTGTTGATGCATGCCAATTACCGATTCCTTAATGGCGATTCCTTATTTTTCGCTATTAAGGAATCGGTATTAGTTTGGTTGATGCATATGCCCCTATATCTATTATTTAGTGAAACCATTGCACATTTTACTCCCAATGTGTGCTCAAACCACACAAATGTACATAATTGCTGTTTTCTAATTTAACTCCAACCCTACCACACAAATTAAACTACACCTATTTTGGTACTATTTAATGACTATTCTATCTTCAATCCAACAACAATTGCTGAAAATGTATGTAATCGGGAGTGGTTTATGGTGTCGGCCTAAAACCATTGAAGACAGTGGATATACTTCAGATTATTTGATTTACAATTCAAACTCCAATCCCACTAACACTGGCAAAGAGCATGCAGATTCCATCATCAAGTACACTAACATTGGGGAAAGTGCATATATGTTGGTAGAGGTCAGAATTACTATTCTAACTCCTGGCCTTTAACATTGCAAAAAGTGCATATAATAAAGGGCATCATAGTTACAATTGTAAGCCCGCTGCAACCAACATTGAGGAAGGGCATAAATATGTGGGGTTGAATTGAATATTTTAACTATAGTACTGCAAACATTAGCAAAAGTGTGTATATTTGGCAGGGACAGATTCACTATTCTAACTTCAGTTTCACAAACATTGGGGAAAGTGCATATAGCTGGAGAGGGTTTGATTTACTATTTTGAATCCAATTCAACAAACGGGGAAAGTGTATTTATTAAGTTGGTTCTGATATACCCTTCTAGCTCCATTTCAACAAATGTTAGAGGCAATGTATATTTTTAGGCGCGTTTGATTTAGTATTCTATCTCCAGTTCTAAAAGTGTGCATATATTTGGAGTTGGATGGGAGTGACAGGTTTTTTATTTGCTATTTTAGATCTAGTCCCATAAATATTTGATAAAGTGAATTTATTTTGGAGGCAGGTGGTCATATTTACTATTTTATCTTTAGTCTAACAAACACTGGAGAAAGTGTATAGAATTGAGGCCACCCCATAGGTTGCTGAGTCCATGGTTAACAGACAATTTGTAACATTTATGGGGATGCATCTTTACAGACACTCCTCACTGCACTCTTTACAAATGGCACTGGATACATGACTATATTCATAAAAAATAAGCCATCTTTATTTTCACACACTAAGTTACCTTTCTGTTGAAAGAAGTCGCTTTTGGCAGGGTCAATGAAGCTTTCCACCTTCCTGTACATTATACATGAAAGATTTGGGTTCTGTGATGTGCGTCATTGTTTATCAGCCGGACCAGTTAACCTTTTCCCTACTGACTGCAAGTGTTAAATTGAAGGATGGTGCTGTTTTCAACATTGGTGGGGGCACCATGTCTCAATGGTACTGGGGGAAGGGATTGATTTTTCTTAATGAATAGCCATTTCAAGATGGCTACACCGCTCATTTGCCGAACTAGAGACACTTGGAATTGGAAGGCATAGCGAGAAGGCAGCCAGGCAAAAGACACCTCATTGTATATTGCCCCCTCACAACCTAAACTCAGACAGAATCATATTTTGACAACTCCACAATGGGGTGGCAGACAAACAACAATTAATGCTGTCATTCGAGACACGATGCTCAACAAAAATGCATCCACACATGCAGTCGGACCCCGCACATGACCTGGCAGAGGACGACAGGAGAGAACGTTGTAGGCAACGCAATGGAGCCTTCAATCCATTAATGGCAAAACAGATGCACTGAACCTGAGGATGGACCATATGGCAGCCAAATTGGAAAAACACTGCACCCACATCATGGAGGCAAAAACAACGCATCTCCACGACCTGAGATGATCTGAGCTCTGTAACTGACAAATGTTTGAGTATGGAGAAAATCCTGGCAGATATTCAAGCTAAAAACAAGGACCTGGAGGCCAGGTTGAGGAGAAATAACCTATGCATTACGGACATTCTGGAATCCACAAACACAGGCAATCTCGAACACTTAAGGAAAAGGAGGGGGCTGAACACTTCTCAGCACTGATCGTCGAAAACGCAAACAGGTCCCTGGCTCCCAGGCCAGTGCTGAGTGTGCTGCTGTGGCCCATTATCACCAAATTATTTAATTACCGGGACCATAACACGGCGCTGCCCTTGGTGCACGAACTGGAGGCCACATCATATCATGGAAACCCTGGGGCACTGTACCCGGATTTCACAGCGGCAGTCAAGTCGGCGCGAAGTGAGTTCCTGCAAGTAAAGAGAAAACTGCAATCCATGGATCTGCAATATGCGATGCTATACCCAACCAGATTGAGAATCCAACATGAGGGCAAACCAAACATCTTTACAACCCCTAAGGATGCCATGGCTTTTGTGAAAATATTGGAACGCTCCGGTGGAGCCTATCAGGGTACAGAAAATGAACACGATTCAGACCAAGAAGGTGGTTGACAAATAGCGATGAGACCAGGAATCCTGCAATGCATTATGTGGTGAGTTATCAATAGACTGCGATTTGTTCTGCCAACTACACTCACTGCCTAGAGCAGTGAATTATGTGAGATATATAGAAACTGCATTCTGAGGCACCGGAGACCAAAGATACTGAATTGGCAAAGTTAACCTTTGCATACATGCAGACTGGGGAAGCAGAATGGTAATAATTGCAGATTGCCTTATATGCCCCAGAGTTGTTTAAAGGTTTAATAGTCCAAATGTTATCCCCCCGGCTGCCCCTGTTCCATGGGAAGCACTGTCCACTGGCGGCCCCCTAGAGGGTGTGGCCCATATGCTTGTAATACCTCTAAGAAGGGCCTGTACTCAGGCTCAATGTTATGAAAGCTATGTTCCTTTTCAGTTATCGTATGTTTTGGTGGCCATTTGTTTGAGGTAGGTATTTGTTTTGCCATGGACAAAGACAATGATCACAAATACTATCAGGTCATGGACACATGTGTGCATGACTCGATATTGTATGTTGACATTACATAGGGTAGGCAACCCTTTAGGAGACACCTGTAGGTGGAATATCCTGGGTCACATGGAATGTTACAGGCCTAAACAACCCCCAAAAAATGAGGCAAATGTTGGCATATCTAGACTGACATGGTATCCAGATTGTACTACTTCAGGAAACACACCTCACAGAACACTCAGAAAAATATATGGCAGCACCGTGGACTGGGGTGAGGAATGTCTCCTCTTACTCCTTATACACAAGGGGTGTAATGGTCCTCATTAAAATTAAAAGAAATGTGCCATTTTCATGGTCCTCATTAAAAGAAATGTGCCATTTTCTATCACCCATACGAATACAGATGATAAAAGACAGTCAAATTTATTGCTAGGGAAAATCCATAGTAAACTAATAACTATAGTCAATGTGTACGGCCCAAACACAGACAACCCAGATTTCATCACTATTTTGTGGAACCACCTGCATGCAAGGCAGTCATCTGCAGTCATTTGAGGGGGACTTCAACACCCCTTTAATCGCACATGAGGATCGTTCGATGGGGATGGGTTGGTCTGGTGAACGTGCAGCGGATGTGCTGAGAAAGCGAATGAGAGAATGTGGCCTTCTAGATATTTGGAGGTTGAGGAACCCAGACGGCAGAGAGGAGACCTATCACTCATATATACATAATTTCTGGACCAGTTTGGACTACTGGTTGGTAACCAAAGATGTGAATGCATGGGTAAACAAAGTTAAACACCTATCTAAATCACTATCCGACCATGCTCTGGCCCAGCTCATGATGGACATCTCTGTGCTTATCCCGCCACAGTTTAAATGGAGACTCCAAGCATCATCCTTACTAGACCAGGTCTTCCGGGAGGGAGTTCAGGAAGCCATAGTCGACTACTTCCACACTAACATGGAATCAGTGCAAAGTACGACCACCTTGTGAGCATCTATGGGGCTCTAGGCTGGGGTTCTGAACTCTATATGCAACCATCTAAAAACAATTAAATCCACACTCTTAGACTTGGATAGGTCTTACAAGCAAACCCCTGATGCTGTTACACTCGTGCAAATACGCAATGGAATCACTGAATAGAATGAGACGGCAGACCAGGAAGTCCAGTGCATGGCGTGATGTCGGGAAAATGGAACGCTCGGGTTTATGGCGGGGGCAGACCAGGCCGCACGCTTGCTAGAAATATAGCAGCTCCCTGGGCATGAGCTCAAATAGTGGAAGTGACAACTGACGCTGGCACTTCCTGTCATAATACACTGGGTATCTTGAATGCCTTCGTCAAGTTCCAAGAAAATATTTATGCTGACAGAGCTTCCGCAACAGAATCGGAGTCTGCAGTCTACTCAGATGATATTGCACTTGTAAGGCTCTCCCAGGGGCAAAAAGAGTTCTTGGCGCAGCCTCTCATCATACAGGAAATAAAATACACATTAAGCGAGCTACCAAATAGTAAAGCTTCTAGGAGTGATGGGCTTTCTGGAGAATTTTTTAAAAAGAATGTAAATCTACTAACAAGCCCCATACCTCCATGCAATGTATTCAGAAGCACACCAACAACAATGTCTGCCACCAATGCTTAGAGAAGCACTCATTGTCACGTTACTGAAACCTGACTAACCCCCTTAGCAGTGTGAATCATATCAGCCACTATCCCGCTTAAATATGGATGCTAAGATCCTTGCGAGAACTCTAGCCATGTGACTTAGACTTCTATTGCCGATTATGACTCTCCGAGATCAACCTGGCTTCATGACAGCACATTTCACTACACATAATCTGTGAACCCTCTTTGGGATATTGCACCAGCTGGACCTGATGGTCCCTGCTGCAGCGGTCCTTTTAGACGCCGCTAAGTAGTTCGATTCCATCCAAGGGCATTTCATGTTTGTTATACTCCAATGTAAGGGAGTCCCACCAGCCTTCATACGATGGGTACAATTACTATACACAGGGCCTGTTGCCTGAGTATGTGTGAATGGACACACATCTGAAGCCTTCTCAATCTTCAAAGGCACAAGGCAAGGGTGCTCACTGTCACCACTGCTATTTACCATCGTGATGGTGTCCTTGGCATGCATCATGCGACATGCGGAGGATGCACTGCAATTCCACTATCCACCACTGGTTATTTCGCTATACGTGGATGACATGGTACTCTATGGAAGAGATCCCAGTGCCAACTAGGAACACCTTATCAGGGAATACATATGTTATGAAAGACATTCAGGATTGGCCATAAACTGGTCGAAATCAACTATATTCCTTTTAACCGAGACACAGAGACCCAAACTTAGGACCAGGTGTTGAGATAATCAGGCTTCCGCTGTTGCTCGCTGACAGGATAGCATTGATGTAAATTATGATATTATTACTGACATTTTTGAACCTGTTCACAAATATCTCTATACGCTTAACACAAGCATTCTTCACCACACTGAGTTCACAACTGAATAGGTTAGTGTGGGCAGGGAAATAGCAATGACGAAAATGGGACATTCTGACATTACCTTATCAAGAGGGATTCACAGCCTTAGAATGAAAACTCTACTATCCATGTGCGCAAGCAAATTTTGCTCACTACTGGCATCATAAACCAAATTACCTCCCACACATGGCGGTTGAAGGGGATGCTACGTATTTCATACCTCTTGCGGCCATGATCCCGAACGTAAGCAAAACTTTTTTAACAGAAAAGATAAACACCGTACACTGCACCACGCAAGCCTGGAAAGCATTGGGAAAAAGAGCACAGATAGTGTCACTATATGCGCCGGAACTGCCGCTTGCGCATTAGCCAGCGATATCGGTGTGAGGTGAGATTGGTTCACTGGCTGTTCTAAAGGCAGAGGGTTTGAGCACACTGGGAGATGCCTATTGTGAAGGGAGATATATAAGCCATGCTTATCTACATAGTGAAGGCAACATGCCCCAATGCTCACTTTTCTCTATCCGATATTGTGAACATGATATTACAGTCAAACAATAATCTGTTTTCTATATTCAAAATGTCATCCAACAGAGCTTCAAAAGTGGTTCAATGAGAAAATAAATGCTGACAAATTTAGTAATGCAATTATAATGTCTTAAGTGCATTGCATAGTGATATGTTGCTTCACTATTTCCACTAGGGCCCCGATTACAAGAGCATTGCTAAATTGTGACACTCATACACACCCTTGCACAGGTGTCACAGTTGCAAGTTGATTTGGGGAATTCTCCAAGTAAAAATCATCAGCCAAATCTTCCAAGGTGTACCAGATGAAAAGGCCTGGCAAAGCCCAGATCAGGCACTCTTCTGTGCGATGTGCATCAAAATATGGAAGATCTTCCCCATTGCAATGGTGAAAACATGTAATAGGTTCTATTTAACACACCCGAGGCCCTGTTACTCATAGTTTTAAATAGGTGCACTGTGAATAAACAGGAAAAGTGAGCCTTATTGCAGTGAATGCGCTGCAAAATGGCTGCTTCGAAGCAGTTTCCTGTATCACAGTGCAGGCAGCAACCTGTACTTTAAAGAGGGATTAGAGATTCCTTTGTGGATGGCTGCAAGGGGAAGTCTGGGATGTTCATAGGCCTCCCCTTAACCCATCCAGAGGGTTGCCATCAGGGGGTGCACTGACAGTGCACTACCTTTTTGTGGCACACTTTCAGTGTGCCTCCTGACAGCTTCTTTGCCTTTGCTCCCGCATCAATAATAAAGAACGAATGCAGAGGCAAGGAGATTGTCATGTGAATGAGGGAACGACCTCTGAAGATAGTGCTCTATGGATTACAGAAGGGGCAGCACAAGTGTATGCGGCCCCCTTCTGTAATCCCAAAGTGCCCCATGGGCGCACTAAGCGGGCACACATGCCTGTTGTACTTTCTGTAATTCAGCCCCTGGTAAAATGCTGAACCCCCGAGTATCGGTTTGTAAAGTGTGCGAGAATAGCTTTTAAAACTCCATCTACTGTAGTAGATAATCAAAATAGAGACTCCAGGAACCTGAACAACCAGTTTTCCATGCAATATTTGAAATTGTAAATTCATTTGAGGCTGCGAAAGGTACATGGCACGGCAGAGCTTCACTAAGCCAACATATTTTGTGACATGATTAGACTTAGCATCTTTCTATTAAGGTTCAAGCAAATAAATGGCAAATATGAGCTTGGAAAAATTCATATATTGGCCTTCGCTACCCTCTCTACTTTGATTCCAGATGATCATACCTAAAATCATCATCCCATTAATTTGCTTTTGGGGATGGCAAACTGCCTCTTCTTATTCTAAATGCTGTGAATTTGCATGTGTAACATGTGTTGTCTCAAGATTTCTATTTAGTGCATGGAGCATTCACAAATTCACAATACATAAATATAATTGACTAAAGAACTTCTCTTCTGCACACTTTTTTGTCTGCTCTCTTAATGCATTTGTTTCAAATGTCATATACAGTGTACAGTGAGTTAACATCATTGAGGATTCAGGCCACTGAGCTAAGAAATTCTTTTCTAGGGTAGTGTTAGCTTGTAAAATCTGGGCCTGATTTAGAACCCAGCAGATGGGTAACTCAGTCACAATGGTGACAGATTCCAGTGCGCCGAAATATAATCCTATTACATACTATGAGATTTATATTTCAGAGGACGGGATATCCGTCACCTTTGTGATGCAGTAACCCATCCGCCGACTTCTAAATCAGGCCCTTTGACTCACTATCCTGCAATAAATATTCAATCAATCAATCAGCTACTCACCCATGAGGGTCTCAAGGCGCTGGGGGTGGAAAGGTTTTGCAGCTTCGAGTCAGCCGAAGAACCAGGTCTTGAGGCTTTTCCTGAAGGTGTGCAGAGTGGGGAAACATCTGATGTTGAGCAGGATAGCCTTCCAGGTCTTTGCCTTGATGTTGGAGAAGGCTCTTCCACCCATTCTGGCTCTGCGGATGCGTGGGGTTTTGGCAAGGGGTAGGTCAGCGGACCGGAGGTTTCTCTTGGGTACATGGAAGGAGACTCTTTTGTTGAGGTAATGGGGTCCGGTGTTGTGGCGGGATTTGTAGGCTTGAGTGAGTAGCTTGAAAGTGACTCTCTTCTCACGGGGAGCCAGTGGAGGTCTCTTAGGTGCTGGGTGATGTGTTCATGTCGTGGGAAGCCGAGGACAAGCCTGGCAGCGGTGGTCTGGATGGTCTGGGGTTTCTGGAGCAGGGATTTGTTGATTCCGGCATAGAAAGTGTTTCCATAGTTCAATCTGCTGGTTATGAGTGTGTGGGTGACGGTGTTTCTGGATTCGGGGGGGATCCACTTGAAAGTCTTGCGAAGGATGCAGAGGGTGTTGAAGCACGAGGAGAAGGTATTGATCTGTCGGGTCATGGTGAGGGAGGAGTCGGTTATGATACCGAGGTTCTGGGCATTGTCTGTGGGAGTAGGGGGGCTGCCGAGGGTGGGGGGCCACCAGGTGTTGTCCCACGCTGAGAGGGTGGGTCCGAGGACGAGGATTTCTGTCTTCTCCGAGTTGAGCTTCAGGCAACTGCTGTTCATCCAGGATGTGACGTCCTTCATTCCTTCCTGGAAGCTGAGTCTGGTTGTGACAGGAACCTTGGTGATGGAGACGATGAGCTGGGTGTCGTCAGCGTAGGATACTATGCAGAGTCCATGCTGTCTGATGATAATGGCGAGGGGGCCATGTAGATATTGAAAAGCGTGGGGCTGAGCGATGATCCTTGGGGTACTCTGCAGTTGATCTCTGTGGGTTCAGAGAGGGAGGGCAGGAGTATGATTCTTTGGGTTCGGCCAGTGAGGAAGGAGCAGATCCAGTCTAGGGCAGTTCCCTGTATACCGGTGTTGTGGAGTCTGGCAGTGAGAGTGTGGTGAGAGACAGTGTCCAAAGCTGCAGATAGGTCAATTAAGATGAGGGCCGCCGTGTGGCCCTGGTCAAGACGAGTGCGGATGTTGTCCGTGGCGGCGAGGAGGGGGGTCTTTGTGCTGTGGTTGCTGCGGAATCTGGATTGGGACGAGTCAATAATGGAGTTGTCCTCAATGAAGTTCGTGAGCTGGCTGTTGATGATCTTCTGTGGGACTTTAGCCGCCAAGGGGTTGAGACAGATGGGTCTGTAGTTTTTTAGGTCCATCGGGTCTGCGGAGGGCTTCTTGAGGAGGGGCTTGACTTCTGTGTGTTTCCAGTCATCAGGGAAGGAACTGGATTTGAAAGTGGCATTGACGGTGTGTCGTAACTCTGGTGCTATGGCGGCAGTGGCTCTGCGTACAGGGGTCCATAGGTGCTCCTGAGTGAATGCTTTTCATGGTCATGGCGGCGTGTTCGGTGGTGACTGGCATCCAGGTGGAGATAGTGGCCTGGCTGGCATTGCTGGGGTTGGGAGTGGTTTCGGCTTCTGGTGTTTGTTCATTGAAGTTGTCATAGAGGGACTTGATCTTAAGATGGAAATAGCATCTGAGTTTGTTGCAGAGGTCCTGGTAAGGGGTGATGTCCATGGATTCACTAGGGAGGTAGGTGAAGTCCTGGGTGATGCTGAAGAGTTCCTTCGAGTTGCTGGAGTTTGCGAAGATTTGTCCTGGATTTGTTCTGGACGAAGGTCTTTTTGGTGGATCTGATGAGTTGGTGGTATTCTGTCATGGCGTTCTTGTAGGTGGTCCACACTTTCAGGGTTCTGGTGCTTCTCCAAAGCTTCTCGAGGCATCTGCAGATGCATCTGGTTTCTTGGAGGTCGATGGTGAACCAGGTGGCGTTCATGGGGTGCTGTATGTCGGAGTTACGGAGGGGGCAAGCTTGTCTGCGCAGTTGGTGATCCACCGGTATAGTTCATTGGCTGCAGAGTTGATGTTGATGGTGGTGGGAGGGGGGTCGTGGTTGAGGGTGGAGTTGAGGTGCTCCTCTGTGACTTTGCTCCAATTCCTTCACGGGCTTGGTGTAGGTTTGCGAGCAGTGTTTTTTTCAAAGGAGAAGTGTACGCAGTCATGGTCCGGCCGGAGGGGCTGGGTGGTGTGGCTGAAGCGTTATGGTGTTCCTTCCTGCGAAGATGGTGTCGAGAGTGTGTCCTGCCTTGTGGGTGGGGTTGGTGATGAGCTGTTTCAGTCCGATGTTTGCGAGCTTGTCCAGGAGGGCGGTGGAGTTGGGGTTGCTGAGGTTGTTGAGGTGGAAGTTCAGGTCTCAGAGCAGTATGTAATCCGTGGCGGTGATGGCGTGGGACGTAATGAGGTCAGTGATGGTTGTGGCAAATGTTGTTCGTGGTGCGGGGTGTCTGTAGGCAAAGGTGCCATGTAGGGAGTTCTCTTCCTGGGTGGTTGGGGCGGTCCTTCCTCTGGATTTTGTAGTGGTCATGTTGGTGGCGGAGGAGGAGTGTTTCCAGGTTATGGTGAGGAAGGCAACGTCTGGAGAAGGGGTGTCGAGAAGGTCCCAGATCTCTGTTGTGTGTTTGTGCAGGGAGCCCACATTGAGGAGGATGCACCTTAGGGGTTCGGGTGTGCTGGCGTCTGAAGGGTGGGCGGTGGCCGTGGGAGTCTGGAGCTTGGAGAAGGTTCGGTGGCATTGTCGGCAGGATAACTTAAGAGTCAAGTTTTTGAGGCTTCTACAAAACTTTTTCACAAAGTTTTTTTTTTTCATATCTCTTTTCACTGTTACATCAGCAAATAATTCTCACTGTTGGGAAAATGTGATTTACTGTAATATAATTTTTTTATTATGAAATACATCTAGGGGCTTATTTATGGGCCCTTGCGTCACTTTGCGCCGCCGATGCGTCACTTTTTGTGAAGCACCAGCGGTGTAAAAAATGCACAATGTTGCGTCAGGTAGTTACGTCACTTTGCAAACCCCTGTGCCACATTATGCCTGCGCCCGGTATAATGTTTGCGGAAGGACGTTCTGATGCAAAAAAGGGTCGCAGAAGTGATGCCGTGAAATCTATGAGATTTCACTGCGCTACTTTAAGGACGCAAATACGTCAATATCTTACGCCTGCCATTGCAGGCGTAAGACTGACTCAGGCACATTTAACATGGGGCTTGCCCATTGCTAATGACCCATTGCTGGAGTTGCGTCACTTTTGTGACACACTCCAGCAATGCACAATAATGGTCACAGTTAATGCGCACTCAAGTTAAACTGGTAATCAAGGTAAACCTGGTATTCAGTGTTACTTATAACTTGGCGTGCACTCCCTGAGGTGGTTCCACCCTGCCACCTGATTCAGAAGAGAAAACATGAACTAGAGCAAAATTGTTCTAGACAGGGTGTGCACAGCCTGGAACACTCCTAAGTGAGTGTAAATAAACTAATCTTATTGAACATTAAAAAGCACTTTAAATTGAAACGAAACAACATTCAAATTAATACAATTTCAACATGATCTCAGTCCCAAATCCTTCAGTAAATGAAAAAACCATCAACCGCTTCTCTTTGCTGGTGCACCTGGTTTTATTCACACTTCAAAAAATGAGTCCAACTAAAAGATGAATTCCAACAATCAATGCTTATCCAGTCCAAACAATAATATACTGCTCGTTTCATTAATCCCAATGCATTTCGGGTGCACCCTTCTTCAGGGGTGTCTACAAATAAATATAGCACATGTAATTCAAAAAAGCAAACTTTTCAAAGTTGTATAATATATAAACATCAGTCTCATAATTAGTCGGAGAATACATTTGGAGTAGACCCATGATGTTCGGGAAAGCCCAAAATACAACAAAGGTGAGATCCAAGAGTTAAAGGATGGAAAGAGAATCACTACCAAATGTTAGTTGCGGCGACACAAATACACCAAACACCTGAATCGTGAGAACTTGCAAAATCCACCCTTGATTTGAAAAAAGGAAAAGAAAAACGTGCACGATGTACAATATGAGATGTGTGAATATGTACTTAATCACAAACTGTCTTAGAACCAACTCACTGGTATAACATCTAGAATACGATGAACTGCCTACAAATCATTATTAGGCGACACAGATAACACACAGCATCTCACACTGTTTTTTTAGTTCCTTTGTTTCAGCCTTTCAATTATATTTCAGAGGTTTCATAGGTTTCATTCCTTTGTATCCTTCTTCTATTCATATATTTGTATCATCGATAAGTGTACTCCAGACTAGCATAGAAAAGGTTTATAGATTCATGTATACGTCTTAACTCATGCTATTTCCTTGGACATTGATGTCTTGGCATAATTCATGTTTACATTGTGATTATTCGGTTTCGCTGATTCCTGCCAATCACGCATTTGTATCGATGTGGGAATTGTTTTGTCCAGTATTTACATTGTTCTCAGTATTAATAATGGGTAAATGTTGCTTGTATTGTAGCAATGGGTATAATGTTTACATTCCATAACATAGTATGACTTTGTTTACATTTGCTATCCACTCATTTATATTCATTTAGGGGACCGCTTCACTGTTTGTGTATGTTGTTCCAGACATGACCAATGGATGAACATCATTTACACCTTAGTAATGGGCACCAAGGATTAATGTTTGACATGTGCACATGTTCATCAAAGAATGCATCTGTTTCTGGTCATGTCTCATGATAGCAATATGTATGTATATTTATGCATTAGATTTGGCAGGTATCTGTACTTCTTCCTTCTTCACATCACTTCATGTATTTCCTTAACCTTACTCTCGCACTCTTATTTTGTTTTATCCCTGTGTGGTAATATGGTTTATGTTCACTTCCAGCTCGTAACAAACATGGTGGTGATCGGGCGTTTGTCGACTTTCAGTCACTACACACCGGTGTAAACCAGCAATGTTGTTTTTGTTTTTATTTATTCATTTATTTTTGGTCATACGTTTATTTTTCTTCACTTTTTGGGCACGAGTGCTTGAGGTTTTTAGTTTCTCTTAGCCACTGTTGCCTTTTAAAGATGGCCGCTAGGTTTCTGTTCTTCATGCGTTACCTTTCATCTATTTCCATTAATCACAAACGCAATACGCTTTGCGTCCACTTGAAATTTCATTCCTGAACATTGGTTTCACCGGTCGAGTATTGCACGTGGTTCAGAATAGAAGGATATACCAGCTGCTTTAGTAAGTTTTTTCCATACATAAGAGAACACGCTTTCTGGTATTTCATCAGTGACATAGTTAGTAATAGACCGTTTTACGTTTCACAGCCTGTTTTTCCTGTTTTTGGGAGGAGACACTACATCTGGACACAAGGTTTAACATTCTGTAAGTGCCTTTTCAACGTAGTGACATATTCTCGCATTTGGGCTGATTAACACACATTTGTAGTAATTTCACATTACTTGCAGATTCCACATTACAGGGGGATTCACTTTGAATTGGCATTTCTCGTTAGAGCGGCAAGCACAACGTGTTTATCGGTGGCGCAGCCACACGTTAGGTGAGTGTGGAACAGTTTTTGTTAACGTTCACTTTCAAGCGTATCTAACTGACTACACACAGGTTATTCAGGAGATATTGCACTTATTTCTCCTTCTTGATTTGTAGGCAGTTCATCGTATTCTAGCTGTTATACCAGTGAGTTGGTTCTAAGACAGTTTGTGATTAGGTACATATTCACACATCTCATATTGTACATCGTGCATGTTTTTCTTTTCCTTTTTTCAAATCACGGGTGGATTTTGCATATTCTCACGATTCAGGTGTTTGGTGTATTTGTGTTGCCGCAACTAACATTTGGTAGTGATTCTCTTTCCATCCTTTAACTCTTGGATCTCACCTTTGTTGTATTTTGGGCTTTCCCAAACATCATGGGTCTACTCCAAATGTATTCTCCGACTAATTATGAGACTGATGTTTATATATCATACAACTTTGAAAAGTTTGGTTTTTTCGAATTACATGTGCTATATTTATTTGTAGACCACCCCTGAAGAAGGGTGCAGAAGCACCCGAAAAGCTTTGGGATTAATGAAACGAGCAGTATATTGTTGTTTGGACCGGATCAGTGTTGATTGTTGGAATTCATCTTTTATTTGGACTAATTTTTTGAAGTGTGAATAAAACCAGGCGCACCAGCGAAGAGAAGCGGTTGATGGTTTTTTCATTTACTGAAGGATTTGGGACTGAGATCATGTTGAAATTGTATTAATTTGAATGTTGTTTCATTTCAATTTAAAGTGCTTTTTAATGTTCAATAAGATTAGTTTATATACACTCACTTAGGAGTGTTCCAGGCTGTGCACACCCTGTCTAGAACAATTTTGCTCTAGTTCATGTTTACACTCCAGCAATGCGTCATTTTTGCGCCTACAGATACGTCAGAAATAGTGACGTGCCTGTAACTCCTTGCAACATGATGCGTCATATTGTAAATATGACGCATCATTGGTGTCGCAAGGAGGGTGCAATGAAAAGTGACGCATCGCTGTTTTCTCGCAGCGATGCGTCACTTCTCATAAATGAGGAATCTGGTATCTAAGTAAACAACCACTACATATTCTATTTCTATATTGAGAAAGCATTGATTGCTTCATTGATTCGTTTGTCAATGATGATTTATTGGATTTATAATATTATTTGTGTAGGGGATACTGGGACAGAAGTACTATATCCTTGTTGCAAAACACTAGTCGCAATTTGCGAAAAGTATTTTTTACCCAGCAAAGAATTTTAAGAAGCAATTCATTGTACTGATGGGTGGGGGCTTAAAATTGAGATATCATAGGCAGTTGGACTCCTACCTAGCTCGGACATATTAATGAGATAGGTCGCAGATGATTGGAGGCCACGGCTTGGATGGTGGCCTGCTGGGGTTAGTAGACCACCATATCCTGCGATTTTGTATAATAAAGGAAACTTTTTTTAAAATGCAGCCCGTTAACTTTTTTTGATTGTGTTGGAGTTAGCAGTGATTTCCTGGACCACTGCCTCCTCTTAAACAAACTTTATTTTTACATTCAAAACAGGGAAAGTGTCCTAATTGGAACACTTCCCTTTTGCAAATAGATTACCACCTCTTTTGAGCAACTGGCAAAATGTCAATGTTTTGCATCCGGATTTCGGTCGTAAATCATTGATAAATTAGATGGTGATTTGGTTTTTGGAATGATGCCTACAACATGCCCCGTCACGATACAGATTAACATCTATTTTTTAAGAGTCAGAAAAAAAAAATTGACTCCTAAAAAAGACATTAGAACATAAGAATAAGAGGTTAACGGTCTCAAATGCCAAACTGTCGCACTTGTTTTTTTTTAGGTTTAGAAAGAGTTTATTGGATACAATTATAAAGCACAGCAGTAATATAAAATAGTATATAGCAATAATAAAATGAAAAATATGCTGTATATAATAAAGAAATAAGAAATAGGAGGGAAAGAGAGAAAAGGAGGGGAAGAGAGGGAGTAGAAAGATAAATATAACCTATAATGATACAATTGAAAATATTATTCAAAAATATAACATGTACAACATACTAATCTCACTACTACAGACTTAAGTATATATTGAGAAGAAACACAGAGTATAATAATACTAATTAATTAACCTAGATTTAGGGAGGCTTGGAAACTTCTTCTATGGCTGGAATATGAGACGGTAATGATTGAGCAGACATATCTAGAAAATTGGTAATGGGCAGCCATAATAAGTCACGTTTAATGGCTAGCGTAATCGGGTGAACATAAGCTCTATCCAATCTGTGATTATAACAGACACCATACCACCAGGCTTGAAAAGAAACATTTGAAGCATTTTTCCACGATTTAGTGATTTGTTGAAAAGCAACAGTTATAAGTAAGTCAATGATGAGGGTATTGAGGGAGGTGGAAGAGGACCAAATGTCCGCAACACTACCTAGAAAAATATGAGAAAGGGAAAAGGGGACATGTGTGTGAAATATTTTGTTAATTTGGTGCCAAACTTTAGTCCAAAATTGATGAATAAATGGACATTGAAACAACATATGATTAAGATCTGCAACAGGAGCTGGACATGACCAACAGGTAGAGGGAGAGAGAGGATTAATCTGATGCAGTTTGGCTGGGGTAATACAAAAATCTATTATATATAAAAAATAGTGTTTGCGTAGTGTTTGCCGCCCTAGAGGATTTCCTCAGTTTATTCCAAATTTTATCCCATATTAAAGTGGAAAAGGAAGTGTTCAAATCAGATTCCCAACTAGACTCAACTGCAGATTTATCCCGAGTTTGACCAACAAGTCTCAATTTATTGTAAATTTGAGAGGCTGAAGTGTTCAATGTTAGAAACGAAACCTGGACCGGAGAAGGAGTGTTTTGTGTGGAAGAAGTCGTGAGATTATCATAAGAACTTTGAGCAGCCAGGGTCAATCATATATATTTAGAATGAAATGAAGAGGGAAGGGAATAACGCTTTTGTAATATGGGAAAAGGTATGCAGGTATCACCTAGAAACAGTTGATGAGTCCATTTAAGACCAGAATTGAACCAGTCCTTCCAAAAAAGAGTCCGGTTCTTGATCTTAATATAATTGTACCAAATTGGAGACTGCAAGAAACGATTTCGGTCATCCAAACCATCGAGCATAAGAGGATGAAAAGTTTTACGAGTATGTTTAAGGATGGGAAGAGAAAATTTTTGGGGAGTGCTAGACATGGAGAAAAATTCATCAAATGAGAGTGGAGAAATGAAGGAAGATTCAAGATCTACCCATAAAGGTAAGGATAACAAATCATTTGCATTCTGAGATAGTAATGAAGCGGAATTCTTAAGAAAGAAAGAAGTATGGTATGACGCAAAATCGGGGAAATTAACTCCACCTAAATTTTTAGGTTGTTTAAGTTTGGAAAACTGTCGCACTTGTGACTGTTAAAATGCTTAGAACATCTGGTCTATTGTTGTTAATTATATCAATTGGAGCCCATCACACCCTTGTTACACCTCTGATGTCACCTAAACATAGGAGCCATTGATTAACTGTTGCTTACACTTGAATAGAACCGTATGGGTGCTTCCTAGCCAGCAGGTATATGTAGTACAGGTACAGAAAACATTTTTACCTTTAGCAATTCTAATGCCCTTGTGACGTATTGATGTGCCCTCGAATGGATAGCAATGCATTTATATCTGGCAGTGAAAGGGTTTGTCAGAAGATTATATTATTGTGAATGGTGCAAGGAAAGGGTACTATTGCCTTTCAATTATTAGTACCTGAGGGCACATTTTAAACAGATAAAGATAACTAAAACAATAAGAAAAAACTTTAAAACCTTCCACTGCTCCTCTTTGTCTCAGAGCCCCTTCAGCATAATAAACTGTCATTCAAATTTAGTTTTTTACCAAAATAGTTTATTTTAATTCCTCATTTACATTCCTCCCGCATAAGCATGAAACTGAGGATGCAGAGGCTGGTGAAATAAAGGTTACCACCAGAAAATATACAAAATACAAAGAAAAAAACGAAACAGCAAGTAGAGGAATGAAACTAGTTGCCAAAACGTGTCTCTCTGCAATTATCCATAGGGTGAGATTTAAACTTCAAACCGATTCACACAACTCGCACCTGTTCTACAGTAACCCCTAGGGCCTATTATGGAGTCAGAATTGGCCGATATAACAAAGCTTTGGTCTTTTTAGAGCTGTGTCGTATTCTAAGCAAGTAGATCTTCTCTTTTGCCACAGAAATACTTGCCAATCAAAGCAGGTTACAATATCACAAAATGTTCTATTCTGCTTTATGCTCATTAGTATGATGCCACTGACCTGCCTTAAGAAATGTGCCAGTGGGTCACTGTATTATCTTTCTGTTGTAAAGGTTTCACAGCAAAGCATCTCTTCTGCTCATTTACTTCAGCTTCTACCCAGCATTTCAAATTTAAACCACTACATTTCCACAAAACGTCACACGTGATTCACGACTGGTCAAAATAGCACAAACAACATTGCCTACTTTACTCACTGAGATTACATAGTTGTTGTTTTTAAACTATTAACCTACATCTCGTGATGCAATATGAAATAAAATACAGTTGGCAATTAATAAAATATGTCCCTCTACTGTTTAATGCAAAGACATAATCTTTGAAATAGCTATTGTTAGAACAGTGGGGACATCTTATTTTCCTGTGGAGATTCGGGGTTACCTACTATTTTCCCCCCAAAAATCTAAGTAGTCACGTTTTTCTCAGGGATGTGGGCGGACACACAATCAGAAACATTGCTGGGCTTAACGCACGTTGTAGGACGGAACACCGCAGGCATTTACTCTGCATGTGTAACTTTAACACGCAAGTCGTTACAATGACTTGCTTTATGGTGCGCTGCACTTTGGAATGCTATAACTTACTATTCCACCTCTAGTATACACCACAGAAGGGAAAGTGTTGGACTTGAGCGGTAAAGTAACACGTGGTAACATCACATACTGACTTCGTTGTAAAGGCTGGTTGTTGTGAAAACTGCAAGGTAAAGGATATTTATCCTTATTCGATAACCGTAAATGTGCCACATCATCAGGCAAGACTGACAGGCAAATTCACTAGTGTTTCATGCAATGCAATGAAGCAGCCAAAGTGAGAGAGCAGAACAGTGTCATATCTACAAAGATATGCTGTTGCTGAACTCTTCTCAAGCTGGAGAACAATCAGCAATGCATTGTGCTGCTATGTGTTAGTTTTAGTGAACAAGTTTTGTACTGAAAATCCATAACAAGGTTTTGGGGGCTTATCTGAAGATTCAGATTAAAGGACTCTGATCTGCTACTTCTTGATTTGTTTAGGTGGCATGTATGTGAAACAGGACTGGATTAAAGAGAATAGAAGAGTGAGAGAGCAAGAGAAGTTGTGAATTGAGAAAACAGGCAGAAAAATAAAGAGTGAAAGACAGAAGCAAATAGGGAAATACGGGAACTAAAGAAAAAATGCGTAGGTTTACTTTATTCTAATATTTTATTCTCCTTTTCTTCAATTTGGAGATTTAGTTTTCCTCACTAGAGTTGTTTTTATGGTGTATGCTTTCCTGAATTACAAATTCAGACATTTGAAAAAGAACAGATAAATAGGATTTACATTGATTCCTTTCAGAGTTCAGAGGACTTGCTCATTCATAACTGACTTCTGTTCATCTCATCAGAATGATGAAGAGTGTTCCCTTGGAGTTCACTTCTTTGTCCTGGGTACAAGGAGGAGCACATCCAGTCCTCCTGGACTCCTCTCAGGTCACAGACAGCAGGCCTGGTCTGCTTCAGCTCTTCCTCAGGCCCAAAACGTTTTCTAATGAGGGTGTCTGGAGTTGCCACTCTTTGTCTGTGCATCTATATCCATCTGTCAATCTTGTGTAAATACCATCAGCATAATTTGCAACTATTCAGTCACACGAGAGAATGCCAAAACATTATTTGAATCACCTAAAAAAATACTCATGTTTTATTTAGTCGAATCTGAATGTAACAAGGATCATGCAATTTAAAAAAAATTACACCATCTTTTGGGAACCTTACTGAAAACAAATTCAAAGTGGATGTGGATGAGTCAACTCTCGTTATGGAATTGAATTTTGTTGTGTCTTAAAAGATCAATTTGAGGGAATCGTGTGGAAAGCTCAATTTGTTTTCAAAATTAAATTTTATTGCATATTAAACCAATAAAAGGAAACCTATTTTCTATCAATGGTATTTTAAAAATCCTGCATTAGCGAACTTTCCAGCAATGTTAATATATAAACTCCGCAACAGTATGTGCCTCAGATTGAGAATAAATGTTACTATGTCATTTTAGGATCTGGAACAACATCCCCATATCCATTAGGCCTGCTCCTACTCTGATGCCTTTTATAAAAGAGCTTTCGGCACACCTCTTTAAACCAGTAAAGATTCACTTTCAGAAACCAGCTTCCTCTTTAGTCGTTCATTGACTATATGCTTTTCTTTTATAATAACAATTTTTGTGCTGTTTTTTGTCGAGGTTCATGCTATTTGTAACAAATTGGTATATTAATTAGGGTGGATGTAAGTCCACCACAAGTAATAGGACAACAAACTTTAATACATACTCTGGCTGTTGGGTCAGTATATAGCAATTTGATCAAATACAGAATATTAGCGGTGAGGCCATTATTCACAGGACCACAAACAGGAACAGGAACTTTAACTAGTCAAATGCCGTTCCTGAGCCAAGCAGCATCGAGAGGGCATCAACCTCAGGTCTCAGCTTGATCACACAATCAAACCTATCAAACATGCTGAAGAATAGAAGAGTACTGGGTCTGTTGTCTATGACCTGAGTGGAGACCTGAAAGGCTGCACCCACATGCATCCAGGACTGAAACGTATACTCCAAGGATCAGTTTGTAGACCTCCTGTGTGGCTACAAGGAAGAAAATAGCTGCAGGAGGTCCTTTACCTGGAGTGTTCAGCTGACTAACCATGAGCAACTGGACCTGGACTAAATCCAGCTGGTGCCCTCTGCTGGAGTGAGTCCTGGTCCCTGTGTTGTCCAAGAGGTCCTTGGAGTGGCCTTAGAAGAGACCAAGAGGAACTTCTCCTGAAAAGATGAAACGTAGACATTTTTGGGACTTCCAAGACTTCTGGAGTGTCAGCGGGTCTTAACTGCACAGATTTCTGATTTTGAGGGACTTGGCGGCATACAGCACACGGCTCACCACCATCTACCATTACATAACAGGACTGCTCGCTTTCAGGGAGAAAGCCTAGCCAGCACCCACCAGGCAGGGATCTCTAACTCCACCAGTAGCCCAATTTGGAGGCATGCAAGGATACAGGTCCTGGGCTCCATCCAGCACTGAGCCTTAGCAGCCTGGCCACTAGGCTTATTCTTAGGCCGTATCGCAGCTCAATAGTAGAATTTTTGTAGCTTTAAAGCTGCTGTCACTGCAGCAAGTAGATTGTTACTATTAGGACTAAAGATCCTGAGCATTGAGCACCGCGATTAAGCGGTCATCTTTTTGGTGGTTAAAGTACCTGCTTGCAAAATGTAGAAATGTCTATCAGCCTCATGTAGAGTTCTACCATTCACAAGAACCTCCTTCAAGGTGCTTCCTGTGAATGTATTGAAACTTTGCTGTACCGCTCCGTAAAACATGGCAGAGCAACACAGCAAAGTTTCAAATGCTTTTTTTTTCAAAAGCAAAACCACAAAGTGGGATTTTGTTTGCGAATGAAAAAATATACCCCTTTCCATGGGAGTTATCTCACATGGCGAAAGGTCATTTTTAGTTCTTTACTGTCCCTTAAAGCCAGGATTTTCCTGGCGGTGATGGGTAGTAAAATACATCAATATATCCGCCCATCTGAATTGGGTGGGTGGACATGTGGCCATTTCTCGGAAGGCTGTCAGAGAAATTTTGTCCTCTCATCTGACCCAAGAAGAGAATTGCATCATAGAAGAAAGCTTCATCCCTTGAACCATCTCAGCCAAGGTAGATTGTGATCAAAGGGGCCTGATAAAATTAACTCTGGTAGACACGCAAGGCCTAGGATTCACTTCAGCAATTCTTTTCTTCATCGACATTCTGTTCCTCACGGAAACTTGGCTCACCCCCTGCTCTGATTCTGACATTGTCAATGCTCTTCCACCTGGCTACCAAATCCATTCTCAGAACAGACCCCTCGGCAGAGGAGGTGGCCTGGCAATAATTTACAGAGAGCACCTCTCCTGCAGAACCAACGACGGTAATATCGACGACTGCGAAAGTTGCCACTTTGCTCTACAGATATCTCCCATAACTTCCCTTTCTGGTCTACTGATATACCGCCCGCCGGGAGCCCCAGCCAAATTCTCAAGCGCCCTTGTTGATACAGTCACCCAGATGGCAACCACTACTCCCAACTTTCTAATCCTGGGAGACTTGAACCTCCATCCACTAGACCCCAAGGACATAACTGCATCCGAACTTCTCCTTGACCTTACGTCCTTCGGCATCCGACTAGTGAATTCAGAGCCCACCCATGACAAAGGACATCTTCTGGACCCCATTTTCACCAATATCTCCGACCTCAAAACCCACACTCCTTTCCCCCTGCCATGGACAGACCACTTCTTGATCCCCATTTACTGGCATCTTTCTGTCCCACCTACCCAACCGTCTAAAACCCGGGTAACTGACCGACGCTGGCACAAACTCTCGCCGGAAGAATGGGCCGCCACACTCAGGATCACTCTTCCCCCCCCCGGCCTCCGACCGAGTCACTCCGGACATCCAGTTCAACTCCTGGCTCACCCACTGATTGGAGGATCTCCTCCCTAAAACCACCACCTTGAAACGAGTCAAAAGAGTGAACCCGGCCCCCTGGGACACTCCTGAGCTTAACCTCTTACGTAAGGAGTGTAAAAGAACAGAGCGCTCATGGAGGAAGGATAAAACCATAGCCAAAAAAGTTGCATTCCGCACCTCCTTAAAAAATTATAAACTCGCCCTACGCAATACCACAAGCATATTCTTTGATGAAAGAATAAAAAACTCCTCCTGCTCCACCAGGGAAACCTTCATCATCTTAAAAGAATTACTCAAAGTCCCAGATCCGCGGCCAGAGAAACTTCCAGACTCCAATACCTCTGAAGAGAAATGCCACAAATTGGCTAAATTCTTTGAAGAGAAAATTCATAAAATTCTCACCCCCCTACCTCCAGTCGACCCCAGTCTCAATGAGGAGGGCTGCACTAAATCGGACCCAATCACCACCCACCTAAACTCTCTCGGCCCGGTAACTATCGAAGAGGTTTTAACTACGCTAGCCACAATCAAAAGCGGCTCCCCTAGCGACCCGGTGCCCCTACGCATTCTAAAAAAAGTGGCTCCCACGATCGCCCCTCCTCTAACTGACCTCATCAACTCATCATTGCTCCAGGGAAAAGTCCCCCCAGCTGGAAAGCGGCCGTTGTCAAGGCACTCTTAAAAAAACCTTCACTTGACCCCCTGGACCTGGCCAATTACAGGCCAATCTCCCTCCTCCCCGGAATCAGTAAAATTACTGAAAAGTTAGTCAATAAAAAGCTCTCGCAGTTTCTGGAGTCTAACAACCTGCTCAGAAGCTCGCAAACCGGATTCCGCCCAGGTCAGGGCATGGACATCGCCCTGCTTGCGGCAGTGGAGGAGACCAGAGGCATTTTGGACGCAGGAGGATCAGTGGCAGTGATCCTCCTGGACCTCAGTGCGGCCTTCGACACTGTTAACCACCGAGTCCTAATTCAGCAACTCAGAGACATCGGTGTGGAGGGCACTGCCTTGGCCTGGTTTGCATCATTTCTAGACCATCGCTCCTTCCAGGTCTGGGAGAACGACACCCGCTCCCCTGCTACCCCCCTCCAATGTGGAGTGCCCCAGGGCTCCTCATTAAGCCCGACATTATTTAATGTCTACATGTCCCCATTGGAGGAGGTGGTTATCCCGTTCGGATTGAAAATCATCAGCTACGCCGATGACACTCAGTTAGTGGTGTCTCTATCTCATCCCAACCACGAACCATCTAACCTCCATAGCTGCCTTTCCGAAATTCAGGGATGGATGAATAGTTCGTAGCTGAAACTCAACGGATCCAAGACAGATATCCTACTCCTGGGTCAAAAGGGGCTCTCCCTTCTCCCTAACATCTGGCCCTCTTGTCTGGGTGAACCCCCGGTCCCCAAGACCGAGATCAAGAGCCTGGAAATCTGGCTAGAAAAAGACCTGTCCTTCAAGACCCAGGCCAAAAAAATCGCTGGGACTTGCTTCGGGCTCCTTAAATCTATCAGGAAAATTCTGCCCCTGCTCCCTCTCGTCTCCCAGAAATTGCTCATCCAAGGCCTCATCCTTTCGAGGCTGGACTATAGCAACGCCATCTATCTGGGTGCCCCCGAAGCAACCTTCAACAAACTGCAAAGGATACAGAACGCCGCAGCCCGGCTTCTTACTAACACTCCGGCTAGTTCCTCGGCCAAACCAGCTCTGAAGCACCTTCACTGGCTCCCAGTGAGAGAGCGAGTCAAATTTAAGGCTCTCTGTCTGTCCCATAAACTCCGGCTGGACAAAGGCCCCCCCATTCTCAAAAAACTCATCAGGCCCTACAAAGCCACAAGATCCCTTCGCTCTGACCATGAACACCTTATCACTATTCTCAGAGTGAAGAAGGCACACACTGGCGGACGGCGTTTTTCTGTGAACGCAGCCCGATTGTGGAACGCCCTCCCCCGTAATCTTAGGATGGAACCAGACTACCTCCGGTTCAGAAAACGTCTGAAAACACACCTATTCCCCTGATCCCCGTTTTTTTTCTCTTCTCTCCCTCACACTTCACCCTCTCGACTGTCCTGGTCTTAGCGCTGGGATACTTACGGGTTACTATGCGCTCTATAAAACCCTATTATTATTATTATTATTATTATTATTATTATTATTATTATTATTATTATTATTATGTGTTTGAAATGTTCTATTTAATTTTGACCTATAGCATCAAACATGTCATATCCAATTAGGGCATTAACAGAGTAACAATAGTTACCATTTTTGAAAAGAATTGTAAAAGCCATGAAATGAAAACAAAAATATCTTGATTTCAATATGGTTCATGTAAAACTAATTAGTGGATTTACAAATGTATTTACAGACTAAATAATAATAACTAATAATGTACATAAACACACTTTTTTAATAGATTATTGGTCAAGAGGTAGCATAACTAATTGGATCTATAATGATATATAGGAAGAACAAATGACACAGATAAGATATTAAAATAAAAAGGAGGAAGATACAGTAAACAAGTAGAGGGGCCGATTCACAGAACTCGTCTGAGATAAAATCCTAAACGTACAACTTTTAGTATTCACAGAAGGCATTTATTAGTGGTAAAGTCAGAACTCCTATATTTACTACTACTAAACTGAGATAAAATCCTAAACTGACTACCTTTGATATTCACAAAAGGCATTTAGTAGTAGTAAAGTTAGGATTCCTAATTTTACTACTACTAAATGCCTTTTGTGAATACCGAAAGTCGTAAAGTTAGGATTTTGTCTCAGTTTAGTAGTAGTAAAGTAACTCTGAATCCAGCCACTTTACTACCCCTCCCTTCGGAGAATGATGAGATTGATAAACATGACTGTATCTTCTGGACAGAAGAAGAGACAAAAGGACAGGTAAACTTGATTGATGTTCCCTTATCCAACCCACAAGGGGAACTATATGTTGATGGCTCTTGCTTTAAATTACCAGATGGCACTACAACTGCTGCATATGCTATTACCACACTGCGTACAGTCGTTGAGACATCACGAGTTCCCTATCAGTCAGCCCAAGCTGCGGAGTGATAACAGACGTCATTTCAATGCCAAGGTTATTCAGTTAATTTGTGATGGTTTGCACATAAAAGAGAAGTTTCATGTCGCAAACCACCCGCAGTCAGCAGGTTTGGTTGAGAAGTACAATGGTACTCACAAACTGAAAATGGCAAAGATTGAGGAGGCAACATGGTTACAGTGGCCAGATGCCCTACCATTAGCACTTTTGTCAACAAGAACTACAGCACATTCTAGGACAGGATTGTCATCGTATGAGGTCATGTGTGGATGCATGGAAAACGTTTGGGGCATTCTGCATCCTCAACGGTTTTCCGATATTGAGTACCCCTTGTTGATTGATTACCTATGTCAGTTAACTGAAAGTTTGCTTTCTATTCACGAACAGGTCCTCGACACCCTACCAGCTATGCCAGAGGGGCCCTGACACGACATTCAGCCTGGCGATTACATATTGGTTCAAAATTTTCAGCAGAAGAAGAGTTTGGAGCCGCCCTGGAAGGGGCCACTCAAGGTCTTGCTGGCAACCTGCACTGCCATCAAAGTTTCTGGATGAAAAAACTGGATTTATGCCTCCCATTGTAGGAGGGTGCCCCTGCCGTTACCCTATGACCAGTGGGTTAAGGAGGGGGTAGCTGACCAGGAGGGTGAACAGATTCCTCGTTTTGTTCTATTCCGTGATGCTGTCCTTACATGGATGCAAAGTGACAAGGAGAATGATGACACCCTGAAGAAGAGATAAGAACTATTCAGGAACCCCTTTCACGGATCCCTCTGTGCCTGGAGTTACCAGGTACAATCTGCGTCCTTGGTGAGTAATAGTGCACCAAAGGAGAAGTCAGATTAGTCAGGGATTGACTGTGTAAATTAGGGTGTATTTAGCTGTAGTGCCAACGAAGTTAGTTTAGGGTGATGTGAGATTTGTGCACTGTTTGAACATTGGACATGATAGATTGAACATATCCCCTCAGGGTATATCATCCTGATCGGCGTGGGATACATCAAGAGCTTAGGACAGAGCAAGCTCCACCGCTGGTGCTCAAGAGCGCCAAGGTTTTGATAAACAATAGGAGCCTGTACTAGTGAGGCTCTGATGGACACTGAGAACGTGAATACTTCTCTTGCTGGCAATCTATCCCTTTGTTTTATCATTTTCTTTGCATCCCTTTGGCAGAATGGTTGCTGAGGAAGAGCAACAGGTAATTCCCTATGTTCACATACGGAAATTTTGGTCTACCAAGCAAAAAATATTCTGTGCTGTTCTTGTGTTACTGCTGTTGTTGATTCTGGGCAGGGTGTCTTGGGTTTTGGAATGTGATCAAAATGTACCATCATGCACTAAATGCAAGATTATTTCTCCAGTTCGTACAAAAAGGACAGCTCCTCAGTAATTTATTCCTAGACACACATAAAAGGTTCTTTGGAGAAGGTACTGCTTGTTACCCTACTGAGTCTGTTACTAGCTTATGAACTGCATATCCATTGTCACTTGTTAATTATACTTATACTCGGCTGCCTGGTTTTGTAGAAGTAAAGGGAGCATTTGGGTTTGGTTATCCAGGCCCATGTCTGTATTATCGAAAGCCATGAGGTATAGGTTATCTAGGATGTAACAACAATACTTATTGTGATCATTTCTATATGGAAAAACAGAATGTATCATTGGTGAGTTGGCAGTACAAAGAATTAACAGTTCCCCGAGAGGCTGGTTATTACCCTGCATGTTGCCCAATTGTTAATTTTACAGACCTCATTTTGTATGTCAACTGCTCAGGGATAGTTTTGGGTGAGGGCACATACACTAGGGTAAACCCAAAAGACCATAGGACTGTTGGGTGGAATTCAAGTTATGCTGCTGTGGATTATGATAGGTCTATCTATGAGCACCCAGGGTTTTTCTTTTTATCTATTGGGACTTATTCTAATATGCACAATCGTACAAAGGATGTGGCCCTTGGGATGGTGTTGCCTCTAGGTGTTCTTGTAAACATGCGAAGCCTAAGGTCAGATGAATTAAAAGAACACTGACAAAGGAATTTTGTGCAGGGGTGACAGACCTTGAGATTAATAATTATAGTAATGGTTTCACCTTTGGGTATATATTTCCTCCATTATTATCTTTGGCTGTACCGCTATGGCCAGGGGTGAAAGGGCTGGGGAATATTTTGGATGTAAGCTGCAGATACTGTCTAATTCCACAGTAGAGGCTTTACGTGACATCACCACTCAATTGGAAAGTATGCGAATATATTCCGAGCAAAGCAGATATGCTGTTGACTTCATACTAGCTAAGAGCGGTGGGTTGTGCGCAGTAGTAGGAGACAAGTCTGTAGTTGGGATCACTAATATGGAAAAGAATATTACCCAACATATTGTAGACATTTTGGAAAATGATAAAGTAATGGAGAGCGGAAATTAGACTTGGTCCCTCTTTGGTGGATGGAGTTGGATCCTTGAAAGGGTGATCTATTTCATTGTGATTTTGATTATTTGCTGCGTTCTGGTGCAGTGTCTCCCTTTATGTTGCTCTTACTGCACCACCCTTCTCGCCCCTAAACGGATATTGGTTCATGATACTAATGCAACAATAATGCTTCAGAAAGAGCTCGATGACCTTAAGCAGATAAACCAGGGTGTTTTCGAGACCTCTTCCCTCCTTATCGTTCCCCCCTCAGATGCTGAAGATATGGAGTGTTCTTAAACGTATTCATGATTTATTGAACTATATGCTTTTCTTATTATTATACAATAATTGTTTAGCTCATGCTAAAAAGAGGGTCTGTTGGAATAACAATTATGTTTCTGTATTGTTTTACGGAAGTTAGCATTTGCTGCACCATTTTCTGTACAGGTGCCATTTTGTATCATGATCGAAACTAAGTCTTTGCTATTTCCGAGAAACAGCTTTTTCTAGGTTATGTTTCTTCACTAGCACTGACAACCCGATTTTTGCTTTTGACACAGTATTGCAACCAGGCTCAGGCAAGGACAAAAAATAGACCCAGGCACCAAAATAAATGGTGACCTCTATTAGCAAACCAGAAAGCTAAAAAAATTGATAACATTTGCAGATTAGGTCAGTTTTTAACTTGTAAGACACACTATATGGGTATTTTGCTAGGTAAAGGATACTGCATGCACTTGTTTTTGCTGCAGGCAATGCTTGTAGAGAAATTAACAGAACAATCCAGCCCACCTAGCCAAAATAAAAATAAAAGCCCACAAACTGCTAGAATCCAGCCCACACATTGATCTTTCAGACCAGCCCATAGGGCACTGTCTGATTGCCATATAGGCCAGTCTGACACTGATTACAACTGATAGCAAAGGGATGTAAGGAATGTTTGCATTCATTTGAGCCACTTCACTTTTTGAGGCTGCCTTCCAGTCAATCATTTGCTTCCCACTGTGCAACTCTACACTGCAATCAGCCATCTACAAATCAGCCTTAGTCTTTCTCCAGAAGGAGTGGACAGGCCTGAGCTGTCAGACCCTAACATTCAGATGGGAACATATCATTGGTCTTAAAGATAATGTTGAATAGCTAGTTACGGTAATGATGATGCCAAAGCCAGTCAGGTAAGCTCATGGACAATCTTATCTTTGCCTGCTTCCTAACATTGTACGCTGTAAGTGTGCAAAGTCTGAATATTTAGTGGAGTGAAGAATACTGTGCACTCAAACAACCATTCACCCCACAACCAATGAAAAGTAATTGTCTTCGGCCCCACTGACAGGACATAAACTTTAAAGTACAGTCCGTTGATTATTCATGTAAACAAACCTTTCAAAAATGTATTTTACAATCTAGTGTCTCCCTTGCACGTTTTACTTGTTAATACAGTAGAACTTGTCTGCAAGTCCACAAACAACTGGCAGAATGTGTGTTCTTGGCATTAATATTTATTATTTAATGAGCGGCATAAATGTCTGAAACCAGCAAAGACGCAAAACTATGGCCCAAATCGTCCCTGTACTTGTCGCAGAATTTGCACTATTGAAATGAGGTTGATGAGATTGTAGAATAATTTCTAACATGTAGAATTGTAGATGGGTAACTGTGAATAATAGGGATATTTTTCACTGAAGAATTCTGAGTGACATCAAATAGTCAAAGAGAGCAAAGCTTGCGTTCTCTGCCATGTCACTCATCACCCTCAGGTGAAAGACATGGACTTTATTCACCCTGTAAGCATCCCTTGCCACCCAAATTGTAAAAAACCTGGTGTCCTGACACCCATTACCACCAAACTCGACATACCCCGCCACCCCCAACCACCCCAAATATAAAAACTGAACGATGGTCCTGTCAACAACCACCCACACACTCTACACTGCTTGCAATTCCTCTATCCAAAAGTACACAAAAATACCAGATGCCCTGCGACCCATACTCTCCATCCGGTACATTTCCATGCCATTCCCTTTCCAAACAGAAATAAAAATCTGTTCTGCCTTTCAGTCCAACCTTTCCTCTCACTCCCTCCCTAAAGCCATGCTCTGAGGAGAACAGCCTCTGACTTGATAAGGGCATCATGAGAGCTGCTCTGTAGTGGGGATGTCCACACCCTCGGCTTACAAGGGAGGTGATGTTTGAAAACCTGCTTTTGCTCAGGTGTATGGAGACCCAATAGAAGTGAAAGAACTCTCATCTGCTATGCCCGTCCTTGCCCGGATTTCCGGAGACGCAGGGGAGGCAGGGGAAAGACTGTATAAGAAAACATTCCTGTAATGTCACCAAACTGGAGAAACTTTCCTCAGTTGTAACATCAGAGATGTGAATAGCCAGATTTCTACAATGATAATCATACTACTGGCTTTCTAAGCACTGTCTACATAAATTACTTCGCTAACCTGTATTTCTATGGCCTGAATCTCGCCAGGGAGAGCGTCTAATTATCAGTGTCTCTCTTTGATGTGGAAACAAATGTTTATTGAAATAGCTCTATGTAATAATATATCTCCATCGCATTGAATGATCAAATATGACCATATATTGAAGATCAAATCAAGGTCAGGCCGCTTTTGGCCAGGGTGAAGATTTGGTCTAACCCCGAGGCAGGCTTCAGCAGACAAATTATTATAGATTGTCTGAATCGAGACAAAGGGAGCTCCATCCCATGGCTAAATTATGTAAAGTGTACTTTGGAGGCTATTGGTTGTAAGAACCTATTCGCTGAGCCTGGAGCCCTTATTGCCCAGAATAAAACGCTAGTTAAGAAAAAGTTTGGGGAATGGACAACTGCAAGCAGGGCGGCCACTGAGGAGTGTAAATCTACAGTTGTGGTCTATAGATTACTGAAATGGGAGACAGGAATGGAGCCTTATCTTTCATTGATCCATAACGCACAGGACAGATTTTATATGACCCGCTTTAGGTTTAACCTCTTGCATCACCTATTATCTGATCCTCTTGGTTTTACCTTAACGGTGGAGCAGAAGGGTACCTGCGGCTGCGACAACAAGTCTCCGCAGGATACCCTTCATTTTGTTTTGTTATGCTCATTTTATACATCACCTAGGCGTAAGTTCCTGGTGGGAATTTTGAAAAGAGCCAAGTTTAGACATGCCAAGATCGCCTTATTGTTTTTGCAAAGGGCCAATGATGCATATACCTTGTCCTGTATTATGAGTTTTATTAAGACGGCGGTAAGGATAAGGAATTCGAGAGAGATGGGTTGATTGTAATGCCCTGTATATAGAGATCCTGGATAATGAAAAGAAATGACATGATTTGAACTGTATTTTTAATGTTTTTAATGTGTTTTAACTGTTTTATGTACTTTTATGGCATCTTTATAAGTGCCGAATAAAGAATTATTGATTGATTGATTGAATGATCAAAGTAGAGATTTATTAGTAGTTGTTCAGATCCAGCATCAACGGTCCAGTCTGCAGTTCAGCTCCTGAACTAATGTCAAACCCTCACCCCAACATTCTATGACATCGTATAGTTCTGCTGAGCAGCATTCTTAACCAGATTACAACACATCTCCCTCACCATGAAATAAACTAAAATAACAATGACAACAAAATAATATAAGAGATGACAACAGGAAAAATTCATTAATATGAATTCACAATATAAAGCAAGTTGGTATATCACACGAATCACAAATTACGAACCCAACTGCAATGCAAAGTTCATTACATAACATAATCCTTGAATTTGACAGGAAGATTCCTATCTCTTTGAGTAGTTCTCCTGAAAACAGGATCTCTACTCATAACTTGTTCCTCTTCACGAGCAAGAGTACAATCATCAAAACTGTCACCAACATCACACTCATTCTCTACAGAATGGCGCACATTTGTGGATCTCTTTAAACACTTCACCAATCTAGACATGCTCCACACACAACCAGTGCTCACTCTCACAACATTTTTCCTAATAGAAACTATTGTGAAAGGACCAATGAAAGAAGATTTCCCTCTCAATGTATGCTTAGGGTTTTTCACCATCACCCTATCACCGATATTCCACTTCTTACTCTTCACTCGCATCCTTGAGTCATAATCCGCTTTATACTTACTTTGATAATTAAAAATTCTCCTATGTTTTTCTTCCACAGGAACTACCACACCAGAGCTCACAGGCAGCCAAGATGGATTTAACTTAGAGATAGCTTTCCTTCCCCTGAAAGCCTCAAAAGGCGACAACTGAGTGACCGCATTGGGCGTCGTACGATGCGCCCACCATGTGTCCCTCAAAACACTACTGAATGAAACCCTAGAGTTAAGAGAGCGCTGTGCACAATCCTTCACTACACGATTCATCCTCTCAGAACTAATGTCAAACCCTCACCCCAACATTCTATGACATCGTATAGGTCTGCTGAGCAGCATTCTTAACCAGATTACAACACACTACCAACAATAATATGTGAATTATATGATGCAATATGGCACTAGCATCAAGCACAGACAACTGAAACCAGGCAAAGTCTTTATCCTCAGAAAAACATAAAATACTGCTGATCTGACCAATGTCAGCGATTTCAAAAACTGCCCTCTGATAGAGGGCATCTTGAAAGCCTTGTAGAAGATATGGGCCATATTATCAAGAACGGGCGTAACATTATCTCCGCTAGCGGCGAAAAGGGGCTTGATAATATGCCCTAGAGAATTCCAATAGAAGTCCAGGTTTGATGTCCTTGACACCAGAACCTGGGCTTCTATTGGAATTCTCTAGGGCATATTATCAAGCCCCTTATCACCGTTTTAGCTGCAGTTTCCTGCCACTAAAGCGGCGATAATGTTATCGCCCGTTCTTGATAATATGGCCCATAGTATTCCTTTCTTTGATGCCAACGATTTGCTTATGTAATGTACTATGTAAATGGCATCAGCTTTGTTGCTAGTGACAGAGCGATGGAGGTTTTACTCTATGTTGTCAGAGTGTTCATTTGATGCACTGGTCTTCAGTTGAGTACATTTTTCTCTACACACTTAACATACACGTTTTCTACTGATGTTCCAGTTGGCTTCATTTTTGTACGTTTCTAAATTACTTTATCTGACTGATACTATTAAGTCTTCAGGATAATGCCTGCAACGAATATGTGCCTATAACTGCCAAACCCAAACCCTTTAATTTGCTTTAAGTGAAGATAACAATAGGAGAATGTTGTTTGGGTAATAAGGTGTAATTGAGTGAAATTGCCAGCACCAGTAATGGAACATTTGTCTGCAGACCCCAGACCTATAATCGCTTTTACTATTAATGTCATGCTGAGAAAAATGGTGGCCTGTTCGGATTCACTGCCTTTCTGACTGCCAGTTTAGTGTTAAGCAATTTATCATGCATATATTTATAGAGTTAATTAAATTACTTTTCTCTGCAAATGGATTATAGAATCTGCTTACCACCATGATTTCAGCTTTTCAATGTCATGCTATAAAACACTTATATTTGTTAATGTTTTTATTATTTTAATGTTTAAATACTGCCATTGACCTAGTTTCAAAATATGCAAAAACCAAATATAATTCAGAAAAAATAAACGCCAGAGAAAAATATAAGATAAACATAAACAGCCCACATCGTTGATACCATAATCATAAATGTTTACGAAGATGTTATCGAGCTAAAGAACTGTCATTTTCCTGTAGGAATGGGTTTGAGAGCCACAGGGCAGTCAGGAGTTACTGGGCTTCAGCTGTGACTACTGGATATTTTTACCTCTGCTGACCGTGAATCACTATATTGTTGAACCTAAATTTGAGCATCAAGTAAAAGTACATTCCATCAGAACTTTACTCTTTGGGTAGCGAAGCAGAGAACTCCAAGGCTTTCTGACGAAAGTGGTGTGAGCTGTATACTCAATACACACAATATGAATGGCATTTGGAAATCTCTATCTAACCAAAAATTCTTCTTATAAATAAAATTGCTTGATTTTAGACATAGCTAAATCACTGCACACGAAAAGTAATTGGACATCAGAAAATCGGTAAATCAGGATGTAAAGACATAGGATCCCATTACGATGTTGGGGGACGGCCATCCGACAGCTTGCAGCTGATGTTCTACCCGACATCTTAGGCATCGGCCTGACCGCGGTATTATGATATGGGCAGTCGGACCGATGCCTGTGGGGAGAATCCACTCCGCCTCTGACATGCTCAAGGAGCCCGTTGGGTGGAGGGTGAGTAGTAATCTCCAAAATAGAGGCAGTGCCTGCTCAGGCACCACCATGGGGATTGCACTGCACATTTCCTAAAGCCTTTCTATATCGGACATGGACTGTGGGGGCCCCTAGCAGGAACCCATCCCCCCACAGTCTCCGCTATGAGTCCTGGGGGACCACCTGTGGTGCCGCCCCAAACATCCATGCATCATGTGGCATGCACCACGTGGTGCCTGCCACATTGTGCATGGTCGTTTTAAAAGTGTATATTTCCTATTGCAGTTTGTGCTTCTGTGAAAGCAGTGGCATCCTGATTTGGGAAGCGGACTGCCGACCCCTTGGGTGGTCCCATTTCCGACACAATGCCAGTAGGAGACTCATTTGACAGGCATTGTAATGGGACCCCTAGTCTTACTCTACAAGGAAGGCAGTTCATTTTCTGTGCATGAGGGGAGGAACCAGACGTTCATATTTTCTCACTCCAAGATTCTGCTCATATCACAGTTTCCCGCAAAGATTTTCATTCTGAATGTTTAGACTTTGATACGTTTTGATTACTGGTTCCCAGTAAACAACACTATATTTTTGTCTCTTTCGGATGCTCTTGCTGTCCATGCTGACTTTGAGTGTGCATGCATGCACTTCAGAAGTGGCATGGGAGGAACCAGGTTGGGGGTTTTCCACCTTGGTTAACACACGTCATTTTGGAGGACATCTCAGAAAGGAGGCAAGGTATGTTCTTGCACTACAGGAGCAGGATTTGACTACCTCCCTCTATTATCAGGAGCCTTATCAATCTCAAAGGGTCTCAGAAATGTTCTTGGGCCTTCTCCTAAATCACATACATGTCTCACAGACTATCTCCATCCTCCATCGTATGGGCTATTTGCTCACAGGAGTTCCAAAATGGATTTCTGAATTCATGCAGTAAAGCACAGGTCAAATGCTCCACGCTAACTCTGCCTTGTACTTAGACAGCAAATATACATGTGTCCTCCATTTGCCACACTAATGGAGTGAAAGATCCACCAGAAATGAACTAGCAGACCTTTTTTATCGGGAGAGACCAAAGGTGATCTCTCCTACTTAAAGTAAGATGTAAAACGGCCTTCTACTATCTTATGTTGCCTCAAGTGCCAGTTCTTCTCAGCAGGAAATGCCAGCTTTGGTATTTCTCATATTTGTTATTGGTAAATGCATCCTCATGTCCAATTGTGGTGCAAGAATGCATTTCAGGCTAAACAACTACTATAAATTTCAATATGATGATGAGAACAACAGCCAATCTCTTTCAGGTTGAGGATTTTTACCTGAATAAAGTCTTGATCGCGCAATGTGGCATGATGATGTAATTCAGGCATTTCGTAATGTAACAATTGTAGTGTAAAATGACAGGCTTTATGTAAGATTACACCTGCATCGACTCAATGTCATCAGGGGTTTAGATACGCTGTCAAGCAGTATAGTACAAGCAACATCCTATGTTGTTACTTTAATAGCGACAGAGTAGAGTTGGCCATGTGTGGTTATTACCTCAAACTCGAACTGAGAGCGGAAGGATAGCATATATTCAATGATTATACATGAATGAATAATGTCATTTATACGAGCACAGCTTTCACTCAGAGGAGCATCTTGATGCTAAAGCGGGTGGGCTGTGGTATGAGGGTAAATAGGCACAGTCAGGAAAATTATCAGATGAGTGATGACACTAGATTATCTAGGGCAGCAAAAATCCAGGCTTTCAAAAGTTTATTGAACATGGGTTATGACTGTGCTAGTCTCAGCTGGGTGGACAAACTATTCCAAGCATTTGTTCCCAGAACTGCCACTGACTTTCCCCCTCTGGACATCAGGTGAAAGCAGGGAGGTGCTAGAAAATTTTCAAAGGATGATCTCAGAAGCCGATAGGTAGCATAAGGTTTGATTCCCATCCTGAGGTATTTAGGTCCAGTTGACCTGAAAGTTCTAAAGGTGATTACTAGGATCTTGAAAAGAATCCTGTTGTGTATGGGCAGCCAATGGAGGGTTTTGAGTGCTTCTGAAGCTGAGGACCCCCTTGGAAGTTTTAATACCAGCTGGGCTGCTGCATTTTGGACTAGCTGTAGTTTTTTCAGAACTGCGTAATTGGCTCCTGCGTATAGGCTGTAACACTAATACAGATGAGACAGGATTAAGGCAACTGTGACTGTCCTTATAGCTGTAACTGGGAGTAGATAAACAAATAATTGAGGGTTTTTATCATGTGGAAGCAAGTGCGGGCCACCGAGGCAGCTTACTGGTGAAAAGACAGTGTAGTATCAAATCTAATCCCCAAGTTCTTCACAGTGTTAGGAGGAGGTGCCGTGTCAGTCAGCCACCACTGTTTGGGCATGAAGATGTTAGATTTCTCAAGCAGGAGGATCTTTGTTTTTTGGCTATTGCATTTGACATGGTTAGATTTCATCCAGTCAATGACAGCAGAGAGGCAGCGCTGACAAATTTTCTCTGCTGCTGTGGAATCTTTATCTAGAGTAGGATAAGCTGAGTGTCATCAGCATAGGAGATAGACTTGATGTCATAAGATGTAACCAAGCTGAGTAGAGGTACCATATATATATATTGAAGAGTGTTAGGCTGAGGGAAGAGCCCTGAGGAACACCGAAAAGCAAACATGGATTATTATGGGACTCTTCAGAGAAAGGAGTAGGACCTACATTGTCAATCTAATGCGCTTTGCAACCTTTAGGCTAGATTTGACTATAGAAATACCATTTACATGCCTACATACACACATTTATACAATGTCTTCTTAAACATTAGTCAAGGGAAATGTTGTATGCAGGAATTTAGCCCTCTCATCCGTTGGTCATTTAAATCTGTGACCAGAGTAGATATGCTATTAGCAGAATACATATGTAACTTATTTTCACTCTCTATCATTTTTATCAAATGTCTGCCCATTTCTCCATTCCTCCCTGTGAAAGGAATATGCCTTATCATACTTATTGATTTTTCTGAATTGACACCATTTGTGTCACCTATCACAGTTTGCCTCAGTCACACATTCCAAATTCAAAATGTTTTAGTATCTTTTCATCAGCTGCTGCATCAAAGCTTACTTGCCCAGATCCTTCTTACACTGCACTTCTACAGAAGCCAACAACAAGAGGTATGTGAAGCATCAGTGGCAGTCACAAGTAATATGCTTTCAATCTCATGTGTATGGGCACATATCAAGAAACAGACACCTTCATATACAAAAGTTACATTTTGTTTTCCTTTGTGAAAGGGGAAGCACACCATGTCTGGTCTGGACCTTTCCACACTCTTTAATGTCTCAAGTGTTGATGTGTCTTATGTGTCTTAATGCTTGTGCGCACCATCTCCAATCTGGGCCTCTACTTGCTCTATAATGTCTAAGTAAGAACTTACTCTACCTTTCCCTTACAGCATCTAGGGACAAATAGCCAGCTAATAATACCATACCATCTATGAGCAGAGAATGGTGCGCGATCAAAAGAAGGATCCTGATCTTCATATAGCCCAGCATCTCTCAAGTCTCCAGCTCTGAAGAGGATAATGCCTAACCCACCCACAGGTTGACACCCGCAAAAACACCTTGGGCAGATTTACTAACATTTGGCATCATGGATGTGCTTACAAATTGTTAAGCTGTTTGGGCTGTAGCGCTGTTCAAAAATCCCTGAGTAAATTGCATGGGAAAATTGTATTTTGGGCTCCCATCTTTTTTTTTTGCTCCCCACTAGACATACCACCCTGATACTTTCACAGAAGCAGCAGAGGTGGATGAACGTTCTTTGGGCTAGTTTTGTGAAGATTTGTCAAACAGTGCCAAAGTGATTAGTAAACCAAAAACATGTTCTTCCTTTGGTAACTAGGTCCTAACTATAACTACTCAATTGTCACAGTCTTGGGGCTCCCCCAGTAGGCCCCAACTTACCAAAATAAAAAATAGGTATGGGCATCCTGAGTGGGCACTTGGGGCATCCAAAAAATCCATTGTAGCAGGGTCAACACTGATTTGCATACAGCTAGGTCCAAACTGATGTGGCATGGTGGATGAAATATGATGGTTTGGGATGTGGCCTGAGCGATTGCCAGTGGCTGAGATAAATTAAAGCATTCCATTTATCACATTGATTTTGATGCCCTATTCCAAATAGAGGCAGGAGTATACTGTCACACTAAATCTGGACTTGTATGTAGATCTACCACATCTTGACTTATATTTAAGATTTTACAATCAGAGCCACCAGCACTTCTGCTGATGTAATAGCACCAAAAACCTTACCTTTATGGGCACCCATGCCAGGACAAGCCTATTAAGAGAAACAACCAGGTATCCCAGCAATCTGTATAATACTAGCGGGAAATCCAAAGAAGGTAACACAGCCAGATCTACAGACCTGTGGTTCTTTAACTACAGAGCAAATGGGAATCCAGGGGTGCTAAATCTGCCAATGTTTGCCAAGGTTCAAGAAAGGCATGCACAACCAAACTTTGACAATATAAGAGGTAGGAGGTCAAAACGTTTCCATGACTATCTCCAATATATTATGTGGATTATAGGAATAGAAATGTAGTCCTTTCACTTGACATCAAGTATCAAAAAGTGTCAAATGGCGAGAACATCTAGATGCTATTGATGGTTGTCTGGACAACTGAATATAAAGAGCTGCATTTCTAGAATCACCCCTCAACTTCCAAGCTGTTAGATAAAGCTGGAGCTGGTGCAAAAAAGCCACCAATAATAGTGGGGCACGTCAACAGCCAAATAGACTGTAAGAGCCACAGATAGAATAATACAACAAATTATTGTTTGATGGGAGCTATTCTCCCTCATCTTCTCCTGAATCTTTTCCACACATAGGGGAGAATTTTAATAGAGAAACTGTAAAAAAGTGCTCCTGAGTTCAACTTACTAAGAGGGTAGCTGAACAAAATACTGGAAGCAGAGCGACTGCTTGAACAACAAGTAGGTCCAACCAAATAAGCATGGATGGAGAACATGTTGGAGGAGCATCAAAATGTGTTTCTTTTCAACATCAGAGTTAGCTCCTCCTCTTAGTCGCGCCGGGCAGTACATGTGTTGCACTAGGTAAAAAATTATCTTGTACTAAAATCAACCCTTTAAAAAACTCTGTTAGATGCTGTATTCCCTCTTAACAAAGGTTGTCTGGCAGTGCAACATGACACTGAGCTGCTCTCACAATTTCCACAATGTTTATAACATTAAACTAGGAAACACTCCTCTTTGGTCCAGATCCTCATCCCTGAAACTTCCAGACTGGCCACTTTAGCTAGACGAGCTGGTCAAGTGATGGTGGCCTGTGTAGCGTGTTCTACTAGCAACAGCTTCTCCTCTTACCCTCAGAAGCCATGTGAGGTATAAAAGTTCAACAGTATAAAGGTACTCAAAACTAACTCCAAAAAGAAATACATTACATTCAGGTTCTTCAACTTGGAAAACAAGGAAAAAAGAAGAAATAGCATCTTAGTCTGGAGGAGTGTTTTTCAAATAGAAATGTGTTGCTTAACTGGGGGTGAAGGATTCAGATAAGAGAATAATTAAGTTGGTGAGAATTTGAGTCTAAGAAATGGGACAGAGATTGTTAATAAGGTATTAGGTGAGCATAAAGTTTAAATCCGTCGTCTGCTATAACAGTGACATTTATGTTATGTTATGCCATGTAATGCTTTGCTATCAATATTTATAGAGTGTATGTCTCCTTTTTACTCTTCAAGCACTTTGGAATAGGGGCGCCCACACAGTGGTTTGGTGTTACTTTTGTTTACTCAGTGAAGAGTGGGTTGTCCAATTATTTTGTTCAGTGGCAATGATGTTGTGCTATGCATGTGCCAGTGCGTGCAGTGGCATCTTCTACTTCGATACAGGGGTAATTGTTGAGGAAGGGAGCAGTGCGAGGTAGGTGTGGCAATATTAAGAACACTAAGCCAACTGTTTAGCTTTGGAGCTGTGTTGTTAATTTGAGTGTGTTATCTGGACTCCCTAAGTTGTTTTCTCATTTTTTTTATAATGGTTAACTAGGGCACATGAAAAGTTTTGATTTACCTACTTTTATCCTTAGGGCCATTCTTTTTCTTACCATTTGTTGCAGAACCTAACATTATATGAAGACATTGCATTATAAGGAAATTATAATTTGGGCGACATTAAAGTATCTTTCATTAAAATGGAAGGTGGTTACCCAGAACACAGGTGGTGTTCTTCTTGTGGGATGTTCTCTTTTGTTGTGTACTAGATAAAAATGCACAAACAAAGCTTTATTTAGATACTGCATCGTAAGACAATGCAAAACTTTAGGTAAAGATTTCTGATGATGTTTAACTGTTGATAAAATAATGTGAAGTTTAACAATTTTATTGACAAATGTTTTACTTATGCAAATACGAACGTAGTAAACAAATGATAACAGAACTTTCTATATAAGAATAAAACTGTTATATGTGTTAGGAAAATGGTCATTAACATTAGAACGTGAATGGTGCACTGACACTGATGAGAAGAAATAGATGCTACAGAAGGTGATGTTATAATTTATGCCTCGTGTAGGTTTCTTTTCAATGTGCCTTTCAAATACTGAATGATGTTTTAATCTTTAACATGTTGAAGATGTACAAATTATATGTGAAATGGTAGTGAAGTGTTAAAAAACCTTTTCTGGGTACCTTATACTTACATGTTGCAATTGCAGGTTATTAATCTACCTAACTCAAAAACAAATGCACTGTATTCAATAAGGTGAGAGTCATATTATAGCACACTTTCATTGTGCACAAGCTCTGTTTTATGGCAGTCTCAAAAATGTGCTTTTCTCTTCTAGTATGAACTAAATCGTTTGAAGCCTATGGGAACCTTTCGTAAAGTTTCTAATTGTGTGCTAACACTCAATTATTCCTTTCATGCTTATAGCTTACTTGACTGGACTTGCAACAAAATTGCTACTTCCTAGAGCACATGCTTAAGAAAGAACTGACAAAGGGTGAGAACATGAACTTGCCTACTTCCTAAATGTCATACCAATTGTATGACTAAAGTACAATGTTCTGAAAGAACATGCAAAGTAATGAATTACTTAATTCTACCAGAATTGTATACCTTTACTTACTACATTAACATATCCTATGGAAACTGACCAATGGGACAGACTGGTCTGACAATTTTGGTGAAGTCAAAGGGTGTAAACCAGCAATCAATGGAGTATAATTACCTAAACTCCGGACAGGGGCAGTTTCTATCTTGTCCATCTTTCCTCTACCCCTCTGGTGGTTCAGAGACTGATGATTTTAAACTTCCAGACACAACTCGAACTGTGACGATATACTGCGTTTGCTGCCAGCTGGTATGCTTGATTGGTGGAATCTTTCCGGCTGGAAGGGTACCTACTAACAGCTGTGGCATTGACGCTGCAATACGGACAGGTTATTATATAAATACAATGGTTCTGTCGGGAATTTCTGATTTATTTTAGAAAGTTCAAAAAATATTCGTTATATGTAACAGATATCAGATAATTTATCTGATATCTGTTACATGTAATTAATATTTTTTGAACTTTCTAAAAGAAATCTGAAATTCCAGACAGAACCATTGTATTTATATAATACGCCCACCCAGGTTCTGAGGGACACCGGGTCACCCCATTATTTTTGCTCGCAGTACGGACAGGGGCATGCAAACTATCCATGAACTGGAACTGGTCATTCAGAGATTTACTGACCTTTCATTAATAGGGTTTGTATGAGAGATGGTTGATTTCCTGACATATTTCCTCTCTTAGGTTAAAATCTCCCTCGGCAGAGGAAGATAGCTCTCTTTAAAATTGGGTTTCAAAGGCTTGTTAATGCTTATTAAATTAGTACAAATCCCAAAAACTAAATTTGTATGCTAATCATTTGAATCTTTATAAAATATAATTGAAGTTAAAAATATTCTGCTGATTCTGTTTGATTATTTGCTGTGGCTAAATTAATCTTATTCACGATCAACTAATTAGGAGATATAAATTGCCTAGGTGGTTACCTTAACCTATAGGACATTAACAATTATCTTATTCCAGGTCCTCATATGATAACTGTTCACCCCCAAGTATTCTGGTCCCTTTCATTCAGCAAAGAACAAGATCCGTAGGAGGACCTCAGAGATCTGGTATGTTAGCTGAGGTTATTCTGGGATGAGAGAAACAAGAATCAATTAAAATAGTTGAATAAGGGCCAATACGTTTGTTGTGCACGGAGGCATTTAAAACCCACTTGTGTACAGCACATTATAGTTTTGTACGTTAAGTTTTGTCTTGTAGTGGGTGCAGATCCAATGTTTGATCACTCTACATGAATATATTTGAACCAACTCTGCATTTTTGGATGCTCAAGCTTTCTGCAATAGAATAAGTCACCAATTAAATAAAAATATTTAATCACCACTCATAGGCTCATTAAAAGTACAATGGTAAGGTGATTCTTGGGTGAAAATGTGGCAATACTAAGAACAATAAGCCGGCTCTTTGGCTTTGGAGCTGTGTTGTGCATTTGAGTGTGTTATCTGGACCCACTAAGTTGTTTTCTCATGTTATTATAATGGTTAACTAGGGCATATGAAAAGTTTTGTTTTTCCTTCTTTTATCCTCAGGGCCATTCTGTTTTTTACCATTTGTTGCAGAGCCTAACGTTGTATGAAGACATTGCATTATGAAGAAAGTATCATTTGGGCGACATTAAAGTATATTTCATTAAAATACAACGTGGTTACCAAGAACACAGATGGTGTTGTGCTTGTGGGATGTTCTCTTTTGTTGTGTAATATATTGTCTATGATGGTCTGCAGCTGTTTTTAAAAGCGAGCCTTCCATGTGATGTGGATATTAAAAATGGAAAACAGGAACAACTACAAAACAAGTAGCGCATTTCTGCCCAATAGAATGTGAATAGTGTTTACTTCGGTAGCTTCCGTCCCAAAATATTTTATCTCAATACAGTTTAATGTTTCTTGCACTCTAAAAGAAAGTGCAGTTCTGTGTTCCGTAAAATTAATTTGCAACATATTTTGTGAACAGAAAGCAAGAAGCTAAAATTGTCTATTATTTTTTAGAATTATTCTCGCAAATTACAACAAAAATAATAAATCGCGCCTTCTATAAAATGTCCTTTAGTGTGATGTGTCAGGTGTTTACATACATATAATGTAGCGCCGACCTAATCATACAAGCACTAAGATGTTGGCTGGGTTATGGCCAAATGAGTCGCGGCAGCAGAGATGAGCTCAGCATCCGCCACTGAGACATCACTTCCAAGCTTAATCCAGGTTTAAACTTCTACAGCGCATGGTGCTGTGACTCAACGGGCAGCATCTGGATAACTTAAAATGCACACATTAAACCCGCACACCGGAGTCTGATTATCCTCCACTGCGAGCATTAGGTGATCCATCATGTTTTTTTATGAATCCTCTTTCGCTCGGGGCCTTGAAGGCTCATTACCATTAGGCGGCAGCTGCTTCGCCCAGAGTAATCTTGGGACTGCATGGATCCAAATTACATTTGAGCCCTGTTAATTCACAGATCTACAGGCTTCCCAGCGTGATCCCAAGAAAAGCAATTTAGGATGTGTATGGTCTTAAGTATTAAACAATGATGATCATGATGTGGTGCCACAAAGCCAAATTGTATTTCCTGGTCACCAATGGGAGGTAATTAGGGAACTCTTTACCACATAGACTGAAGTTTTGCTCTTGTCACACTGCTTTCCAAGTCTAGTTGTCGATTTTGAAACTGGTAAAAACACTCTCTCTAGACGCTTGGATCTGCCCTGTACGGGCCAAGTCAAAGCTTTACTACGTTTTGGAATGAGGGAAGAAGCAGTGATAATAGAATCTAGAGTAGCGCGATAAAATTAGTGCTATGCTATATATATCAGTGTTAAATACTATATTTGAATAGGTTGTATGACGTTACGATGCATGCTTGGACAACGCATGCCGGTACCACACGGTCTCTTCCACGACTGCGTCTTTAGCACACATGCCTTTACTAGACATGCCTTTACCACGCAATTTAGTGGAAAAGAACTGATGGGTAAAGGGGCATGCCGGCTAGAGATCATGCCCCTGCCCTGTAAACTGTCCCTTTCCCCCCTGCCCCCTAAAAATTAAACCCAACCCCAAAAACGAGCCCGACCCCAGCCCCCAAGCCCTCCCGCTCTGAGCCCTAATCTATCCCCTACATCCCTAAACTACCCCGACCCTGCCCTGTAAACTGCCCCTTCTCGCCCTGCCCTGAGCCCTAAAAATTAACCCCATGCCCCAAAAACGATCATGAACGAGCCACCCACCCGCCTGAGGCCTAAACCGGTCCCTTGCCCTGAGCCCTAAAAACGATCCCCTATATCCCAAAACTAACCAACACTGTGTTGTAAACTGTCTTTTCTACTTCTGCCCTGAGCCCTAAAAATTAAGCCCACGTCTCCAAAACAACTCCAACCTCACCTCCCCTGAGCCCTTAAAATTATCCCTTACATCCCTAAACTACGCCGACCTTGCTCCCTGCCCTGTAAACAGTCCCTTTTCCCCTTGCCCTTAGCCCTAAAAACTGTCCCCCACCCTAAAAACTATCCCAACCACCTCCTGAGTCTAAAACCTATCCCCACCCCAAAAAACTGTCCCCTCGACCCCAAGACCAAGCCCCAGCCCCACTTCCATCACTGTGTCCTCTCCCAGTCCCCGATAATCCTTCCTCTTCCAGTCCTCCCCTTCCCGCGCCTCCGCTAGACAGGCATTGCCTTAACCACGCATATGCAGTGTTAAGGCACCTGGGCTGTTAAAGCAAGCGTGGTATGGCTGGAGGGAACAGAGCACTCGTGGCTCGGCACGCGTTGCTGTGGCCTTTTCACTATTTGTTGTAATTTGGAAAGGAAATAGCTTTGCCCGATATCAGAATTAGATTGAAAGATTTCCTGTGCCCCACTTAGCAAACCATATCTTTTTTGGTATTCAAATTGTTTCGTGACTTCTCTCTTCCTAAGTATCCCCGTGACGCCGTGTTTCAAATTCCTGCCTTCCTTGTTCTGAGAGGGTATGAGTGATGTGAGCACTCATAGCAAAAAGTAAATGCTCTACACTCTTCAACGGTCCTCGTAATCTTTTCCCCTCACACCGCCCACTTCCGTATTTGGAGATCACAGCTGTCTCCCAGAGTATTTATGTTAAACTGATTCCCTCCTGTGAACACACCAGTGAGAGTTTGCATCTTAGAAGCCTAGAATTGTTTTTCTATGGGATAAAGTACTGTAACCATTAAAAAAATATGTCAAAGAATATGTCTTTTTAAGGTTACAGCTGTTAAAACAGTACGTATAAATGTAAGGATAACAGTCAAGGTACCCACTATTATTCCAGTGCTCTCCCTCCTTCTTCTTGCAACATTTCTTGCAGCCAATTTCTTTAAATTCACTGCCACACAATAAAATATTAAAGAGAGATTTGACTTGGTGAAGTAGGAACGCAGAACTTCATAAGCCACAGACTCTTTTCTAATGTCTCCAATGTCTCTTTTCCAATTACCTGTCTGTGAGAAAGCTGATTCCGGAGACTCCGGCTACTGAGAGGTTACTTGCTGCGCCCCAAATGTAATAAATGCGGCCGATTACCTGAAAGCAAGTGCTTCTTTAGGGCTCCTTACAGTACCGGATGGCGAGGCAGAGCAGTCCTACACTGACTCAGGGACGTGCTCAGGATAAGAAACTCTGCAACAAACACAGCAACATCCTGTAAATCAATGTCTAGCAAGTATTTTAACAAACAGAAGCCTAAACACTAATAAGAAGATTTCACATGCATACACCAGCCCAATCTATGTGTTTGATATGGGTGTTTTACAGAAGAAAAGCAAGTCTACAGAATTTTTCTGCACTTTTCATTATGTAAACAAGCAGGCATATTATCTTTTACTAAGGCTTTGCACTTTAGGTAATCAGGGAACCTGCTTTTGTAATTGTCTTTTTCTCAGAAGCAAATAAGTCCTACTGCCTTAGAAATTCCCAGTTCACTAAAGCAAAAGTAGCCAACTGACTTTTTCATACTTTTTACACCATGAACAAATTAGGACTATTGTTTGACAGTGGCTGTATTATGATGAATCAGTCAAATAAAACCAAAACCCTCGTTATCACAACTGCCCCCGGTACCTGGGTGGGTTGCATATGCGCAGGAGGGCTTCTAAACATTCCAGTGGCCTGCCTGTTTCTCTGCACTTGCCTGCAGCAAATGTTTAATGATAATTGCCACGTTATCAGGAGCAGGAATGTCTATAAATGGGTCTTCATGACATGATCTGCTGGAAAGATTTGCAGCCCACCTAAGACTCAATGATCAATCCTAACAGTACCGGTGCTGCCCTATGAGACATGTATCTTATCACTGTGAGAAAGACATCCTTTTTCCCCTGATCACCCCCATTTTTGACTGATACTGGTGATTACTGAGTCCGATTGTACCCTAGGCTCTGCTAACAAAATAGAGGGCCAGTGCTCTGTTTAAAAGGGATAAGTTCATTTGGTGTAATTGCAATTGGTGTGACTTCCCACCGGTAAGCCCCCAGTATATTGTAGGGCATGTAGTTTTAGAGGACCAGAAGATTTAATGCACTTAAGGGGGTACTGCTGTGCTGCATGCTGTCATTTTAAAGGTAGCCCCGCTGTGTAGGCTGCTTTCTATAGTTAATTATATGCAAATTCAGCTTTGAATTTAAAGTTATTTCCAAAGTCTCAAACTACCTTCTTTTTTACATATAAGTAACCCCGGAGGTCTCCCCTAGGTGCGACAGGGGTACAGTGCCCTGTAACTATAAGCAGGGACATTATAAAAGATGTATTAGTTCAATTGTAGCTCAATGGCTCCATAGGGTAGCATGGGGATACTTTAATACAGTACAACTGTTGATAGAAGGGAGCTAAAAATAAACTTCAAAGTCTTAAAATGCTGGTTAGAATAAATCCTACAACTTACCACTGCTACATTTATTATAACTTTCACAACAAAATCAGTTATATAACTTGTTTTTCTGATGAGCCAGAATCCAGCCTTCCCACTGGCCTTCTCTGATTGGCCAGCCTCTGCTAGGCTAAGCAAAACTGCCATAATGAGGCATGAAGTGGCCTGACTGGAGAGAAAGGATATTCTGTGGGAGGAGAACTGCAGCTGCAGAGCAAAAGGCAGGATGGGGGTGAAGTAGCCAAACTGTTCTTCAAAGAGGGAATGACAGCTTAGGGCAGCACAGGCTCACCCCCACACCCTGCATCCCCAGGCAGACAGGATCCCCTATAATTAGATTAGCAGAGGGACTGGAAAGGAAGTATTGGGGAAACTTAAGCTGTGCCAGTGAGACGGCCGAGCCAGATCTTAACCTCCAGGAGAAAGTTTCTCCATTCTGGATTTTGGATGAATAGTGCTCGATCAAGAATATGCCACACTTTGTAGGAAGTCGTTCTTCCTGAGGGTGACACCCTGCACCCCATTGGTAACTGGTGCCCCCTCCTTGATGCTCAGGAACAATGGACAAAGGTGGAAACCCTTTCCAGCAACTCAGATCCCTGCCTGAAACTACAAAGGAGAAGAAGGACTGCTCTGCTGGAGCCCTAGCCTGCACCTCAACGGATTGCACTCTGAATGACTGCACCTGCTGCACACTTGGAACTAGAGCCCTTAGGACTTTCCCTTGCTTCAAGAAGTGAAGGAATGGACTCCCTGAAAGCAACAGGTTAAAAGAGCTCCACCTGCATTAGCTCCACCAAGAAGATCCCAGCAGGAATGCATCCAGGTGACTTTTAAGGAGTTTACCAGTTGCAGTCTGGGATAAATAGTCCCAACAACCCAAGGACCATCTCAGACCTTTTAGACCCTTGGGTTTGTGTTGTGGACACTTTGGAATCATAAAAGTACCTTCTGGAATGAGATTATTCAGAAGTTTGAAGAAGATTGGAAAATGTTTGGTAAAATGCTCCATAAGGTGATGTAAAGTAGAAAGTATCAACAGGTAGGTGGAATTGATAAGTTTATTGTCAAACTTAAAAAGAGGCACAGCACGATCAAATGCCAGGAGCTACAAGTTCAACTGCTGACCCTGGAACATGGAACATCAAACGTACAACGCAGGTACAGTGTTCCATGTTCCAGGCAGAGAAGACCAAGGAAGGGAGGGATAAAAAGGAAAAGTGAAGCAAGAATGTAACACATCTCACCTCTAACACAAAGCAAAGGAAAACATAAAGATCAAGATAAATATCTACGAGGTAATTCTTTGGGACGAACATTGTTTTTGACTCTTGACAATACAGATTGTGTAGACTGAGAAGTATCACTGGAAAGATTATCTGAATAGCGTAAGAGAGATGAATCAGCTTTGTGTAAAGTTTTACATTTAGCAACCCTTCTCACATTCCATACTCTACCATCCTGGGTAATGACACTGTTCTTACAAACGTTCACAATCTTAATAGGATGATAGAACTTGGAGTAGCCTTTACCAAAAAAACAGGTTTCTTGATCCTGACCCATTCTCCTACCCCGAAATCATGAACTTTGACTTTCATTTTTGAATCAAATGACATTTTCATTTTGTTTTGGGTTTTTTCCACACGTTTGGCAATAAGGTTAACATCAAGAGTGTCATTGGTCACATTAATCTTCTTTATCCACCATGGACAGATGTCAGAAGAGGGTTCTCTACCTTTCAATAGTCTAAAAGGACTTTCGCCTGTTACTGAATTTGGAGTGATGTGATACATCCATAATTTTCTACTTACTACATCTATCCGGGGCTCAGTAGATAGATTAGCTGACTGAATACCATCTTTAAGAACACAATTAAAATGTTCTTCCTGACCGTTTTCTCTTGGTTCGTATAAGGACGTGGTATGGTGTTTGATATTACACAAATGAAAAAAATCTTTCATTTCCTGTGACGTGAGTTTAATACCATTATCTGTTACAATCATCTCTGGTGCACCTTCACGAGCAAAAACTTCCTTGAAAAAAGTGATAATCACTTGAGATGAAGCACTTGCTACAAACTTAACCTCCGGCCACTTAGAGTGGTATTCCACTTTGACTAAAGCAAAATGAGCATTCAAAGGCAATTGTTTGAAAGGACCTGATATATCAAAAGCCACTTTTTGCCAAGGATAAACAGGACAGGAGAAAGGATTGAGAGGAGCAGAAGAAACTTGGAGCATTTTGTAACTGCTAATACATTCCGGACACTCCCTGACCGTCTTATCTACCATCTTGTCAAGCCCAGGCCACCAAAAATTAGCCCTAATAAGCTGTTTCATAGACAACATACCCAAGTGTCCTTGGTGTGAAAGTGACAAAATCTTTTTTTGCATACTGACAGAAGGAATAACTTTACCCCCTTTGAAAAGTAGACCACCAATTTCTTCAATCTCAGAAGATATACGACAAAAAAGAGCAATTTCAGCCGAAGCAAGTCTTTCCTTGGGCCATCCTTTTTTTATATACTCAAAAATCTGCTGACACAAAACATCATCATTCATTTCCCTTGTCCACTCACTTTCAGACAGGTTTGTAAACTCATGAGAAACAAAATCCTTTATAGTGGCAATAATATCCACATCCTCTATAACAGTGGAGACACATTCATCTGAGCACGGTAACCTAGTTCCAACCACCCCGGGGGATAATATTCCAACAAGGGGCTTATGATCAGTTCTGAGTGTGAATCTACTTCCCCAGACTTAATTACGGAAATGTTCGAAAGCCCAAATACATGCTAGTAATTCGCTTTCAAATACAGCATATCTCCTTTCAGTTACAGAAAGAGTCCTTGAAGCAAAAGCCACACACCACTCATCTCTAACAGAACATTGGCTAAGAACTCCTCCCAGTCCGTAAAGGCTGGCATCCACTGTGATGATACATTTCTTATTAAGACAAAAGGACTTAAGTGTGGGTGCATTAACAATCTCTTTTTTGATTTCCCTGAAAGCCATTTATTTTACCTCTGACTAAGTAAACTCAGATGATTTTCTAGTTAATTCTCTGATAGGCTCCATTTTAGTAGCAAAGTTCTGTATACATTTACTATAATATTCGCATAACCCAGCAAAAGAAAGAAGTTTCTCTTTATTGTCAGGAGCCGGTGCATTTATGATGGCATCCGCTAATGCCTTTTTTGGTACTACGCCATCACCAGAGAGAGAATGACCTAAGTATTCTACAGATTTGTAAAAGAATCTACATTCGGTAGCTTTAAGCGTTAGTCCACTTTTACTCAATCTAGAACATACTTCTTTTAGGTGATGAGAATGTTCACTCTCATTTTTAGAAAAGATGAGAATATCATCTTGGAAACACTTAACAAACATGCTCACATCTTTGAAAATATGATACATCGCTCTCTGAAACACAGATGCATCCGAAGCTAAGCCAAAAGGCATCCTTTTAAATTGAAACAACCCATGAGGTGTGATAAATGCAGTGTAATATTTGGAATCATTGGTGAGCTCAATTTGGTGATAAGCAGACCGAAGGTCCAGGGTAGAAAGGACACAAGCACCATCTAACATACATACCATTTCATTGATATTGTGAAGAGGATGACAATCGGTAACCAAATTAGCATTTAACGCCCTCAAATCAACACATAGCCGAATACTTTTGTCAGGTTTACGGGCCAAAACAATGGGAGAAACCCATTCAGATGATTCAATTTCTTCAATAATATCATCTTTAATCATGGTGTCCAATATGTCTTTTAACTCTGCCCTAATACTGATAGGGACTCCTCTTAACTTTTGTTTTACTGGAACAGAATTTGCTTTGACTTTGATCCTATGGCCAAAACCCTTGAGTTTTCCTAACTCATCAGAGAACACCTGAGGAAATAAGTCAGTAATGTCTGTACTAGATAGTGATAAAGCAAGTACAGAAACGGGTTCTTTACTTCTAGTATTTAAGACAATGCCCAACTTGGCTTGGTCGCACCAACCTAAAACGTTGACACCCTTGAGAGCTATATATAGTTTGATGACAGCTGGATTGCCTTTAAATTTGATAGGTACTACTTTGAATCCAATAAAATCAATTTTGGAACCGTCAAAATTGAATGCGATAATATCTGGTTTACAGAGGGAATTGAATTTGATCAGTTCTCCTAGGCATTCTGAGCAATAATCCTGTGTAATTATGGTCCAAGGGGATCCAGAATCTGCCAACAGTTCCAACTCTTTTTCCATGATATACACAATGCATTTGGGGGAACAGATCTTCTCAGTTTCGGATACATCAAAGGTATCTTGAATTGAAACTACAATGCCAGACTCTATGTCACCCTGAGACTGATCCTCTGTAGAGATATTATGAGAAACACAAGAAACTTTTCCTTTACCTTCATTGGAGGAGGAAGATGAAAGATTTTTATCTGAATTAAATTTAGGTACATTCTTACACATCTTCGAAAAATGCCCTGTACGCCCACATTTGTTACATTCTCTACCAATTGCAGGACAATGGGGAAAAGAAGCTATATGATCAGGGTTACCACATCGATAACAATAGAACTGTTTAGATTTATTACTACTTTTGTAATTGGAATTTGATTTCGATGTACTAGGGTTAACAGCACTAACCTCAATAGATGTAATAGGTTTAGTTTCTTTGTTAAGAGATTTAATCCATTTATCAGATTGCTCTAAAGCTTTGGCTGTACTGATGGCTAATTCCAAATTGGGATCACCCAAAATCCACAACTGTTCTTGAACCTTTTTGCTTTTGACGTGGACAATGATCTGGTCTCTGATCATTTTGTCTGTCTTCAAACTGAAATTGCAATGTAGAGACAATGCACAAAGAGCAGTGAGAAATTCATCAAAACTTTCATTTTCATCTTGAACTCTAGTGTAAAATTTAAATCTATTGAGTGCTACACTAGTAGTTGGTTTAAATCTACCCTCTATGCGCAAAACAGCCTCATCATATACATTGTAATCACCACCAGACCTGACAGGAGGGAGAGTTCTGTATACTAATTGTCCTTCTGAACCTAGGGAATGGAATTTTTATTTTTTTTCTCTCGGCTGACATTCGTTCTCCATCTATAGCTTTAAGAAAAGTGAAAAACTCCTCTTTCCATCTTGTCCAAGGGATAGGTGGTTCTCCTTTCGATTGTAAAAATTTAGATGCTGGATCAAATTGCATTGTGATAAAGACTCAAAATATCAAGTTAAAATAAAAGAATGATACAAGTTAATCTAGAAAAGTACAATAGTATGATACTGAAGGTTCGGGTGTGCCTGTCACCGAAAAAAACAGGCTTATCTCTTTGCAAAACGCAAACCGGTACATATACTGTAAAATGTAACTGTAGTTCATCAACATTGTCACTATACATTTAACTTATATGTGCCACCAGAAACTAGCATGAAGTATAATAGGCTAATATACATTAACGTAATAAATTAGATGTACACAGCACCGTGTGCAACTATGGTAACATAAACTATTTTGTCATAAAATATTCAAGAGGGATGTGCACATCATCGTGTGCAATTGCTGAACTTATTAAGGAGTGCACTCATAACATAAATCAGCGTAATCAAATAGGTGCGCACATCACCGTGTGCAATTATGGTAAATTTTCGTTGTAAATTTAAGGTAGCACGTAAATACAAGTTTACCACAGTATGGAGTGAAATTGTATGTGTTGCCGCTGCCGCTAAGTTCCGTGTGAACGGCAAATGAAGATAGCAGTAAAGTTGAATTCACCGCCGCTGCCACCGAGCATGGCGTAAACAATCGTAGCTTCTGATCTTAACTAAAATGGCCGTCGGCGTGATGACGTATGGCGCAGCCAATCCAAGGAAGAGACGTAGAGCAGTGACGAGCGTCTGAAGGAACCACTGTGCTGACGAATGGAAAGCATCACAGCCGGTATCCTAACATCGCCAGGGGGAAGGTGATGACGTCTTCAGTAATGTCGGTAGACTCCGGAAACTCTGGAAATAAGACAAAATTCCATGAAATACTGAATAAGACGAGCAGAAAATCTGGGTTTCGCCAGACTGACACGGCGAGTAAAGTGGGGAATCACACAGCAACCAGCGGCTCTCACCGATGTAGAGATCGGGTCCGGAAAACTCCACTTCACCTGTGCCTCATCAAAAACGTGGTAGGTGAAGTCTTCAGCCAGTCGTCGCCAATTGTAAAGTAGAAAGTATCAACAGGTAGGTGGAATTAATAAGTTTATTGTCAAACTTAAAAAGAGCACAGCACGATCAAATGCCAGGAGTTATAAGTTCAACTGCCGACCCTGAAACATGGAACATCAAACGTACAACGCAGGTACAGTGTTCAATGTTCCAGGCAGAGAAGACCAAGGAAGGGAGGGATACAAAGGAAAAGTGAAGCAAGAATGTAACAGGTGACCAACTCGTTGACGAGATTCAAGCCCCCGACATTGAACTGCAACCAGGCCTGAATTTCAGGTTTGTCCTACTGTAAGCTCTGGAGCTTAAGACTTCCAAGATTTCACAAGGCGTTGAGCTGAACCAAGCCGCCAACATCAACTCGAAACATGGCCTGATGAAGAGTCTCGCTCAACGTCCAGAGAAAAAGTTCTAGGATAATGACTAAGTGCGAAGGTAAAAACGTGACCGAGGCCCTTCACTCAGTGAATCCATCGCGGTTGGCCTCAAACTTTGACTTTTTGGTGATCAAGCACGACAGATGTCCCAAATTGGCACTTTTGGTTTTAAGCCACTGAAAAGTGTTTGTTCTTTACAAATTCAAGTCTCCTAGTCCCTACATTGGATTTTTGTCATTTTTGTCATTTTGGTGTCATTCTAATAATAAAGATATTCCCTTTTTATAAATTGGTTTTAGATTATTATTGTATGTTGTGTCTTATCGATTTAATCTATTGGTGTCGTTAACTACTTTACACACCTATCTCCTAAGTTAAGCCTGCCTGCTTGTTGCCAGCTACAAAGGGCTCAGCAAGGGAATAATTTATGGAGACCTTTACTGGACCTTTTATTGGAATTGTGGCCTTATTACTAGTGGTAGTTCCTTCCTTCACCTGTACAAGATGCTGGTGAAGCTGACAGGTGAATATGTGACATGCTACCGAATCTCAATTTGGGTTTGCGACTACCTACCAAATCGCAATTTCTAAAGGATGTATTTAGGGCATTAGATTTTTCAACTGAAATCTGGTTGCACAACAATAATATTTGACCAGCTACATAAAGGTAGTGGTATCCCTTTCACAAATGGGAAATAGAACCCAAGAGACCCGTTTCCCTTTTGTAAATGCTGACAAAAATATTTTTAAAGAGTATTCAGTGGTCCCATGGAAAATTGCCTAGTCTTGAAAAAAGTTTGTAAATTGTTCAGTGTTTCTTTAAACAGATCTTGTTTTTCATTAAAGAAAAAGTCCTACATATGGTGCTCTGCTGACCCCAGCATGCCACCATCCCTGTAATAGCAGCAAATGGTAGTGGGTCGCAATTTAATCATTGCCTCATTAATGCCTCATTAATATTCACGAGGTAGGTCCAATTGCAACCCACTATGTTTTGGTATTTTGCAAACCGATTTATTGGTACATGAATTGTTTCAAAAGATACCTCTTGCGTTGAAAAAATACAGATTGCAAATTATGAGCACAGTTTATTCAGTACATGGGACTCTTAGGGGGCTAAGTACGATCTCGCTAGGAAGGCCTCCAAACGGGTTCCGGAATGAAAAAATCGGAGCCTATGTTTCTGACCGAATCGTCCCCCGTTCTAAACGACCAGGTAGTATGCGAAGATCTCGTTTGCGTGAACTGAATCGTTTCTGAACCCGATCGTGTCAGTCCAACTCGTTCACAGCCAAATTGTGCCGTGCAATGGAGCCAGATTCTGAACAAGCGAGTACGATGCACGATTCATACAGCCGGATCAACTCGGTCTCAGCGAGATGAAATGGCTGTGGGATTCTGACTTTGGGGGGCTGTAGTGGGCCTCCCTTCACTGGGGCCTTCCAAATCTGTCACGTGGGGGTACCCATGGATCCCCCCTTTCTATGAATGCACAGTGTTGCGGGCTCCATGGGGTGCCTGTCACAGGATGTACTCTTTTTCCCTCCATCCCTTTTTGCTATGGGAGTCAGTGTACGCTTTCAGTATACAGGCTCCCATAGACTTCAATGGGAGTCCGAGCAAACCGAGTCTGTCACCATACAGGTCCATCGTACTCTGTCGCTCAGACTCGCAGAGCACAACTCGCTAGGAAAGCCCTCCGGATCTGAGTCGTATGGAGGGCTTTCCTAGCAACATCGTATTCGGGCCCTTAGAGTTAAACATTTTGAATGGCCATATTCATGAAATCATTGAAGGCAGTTATAATTTAGCGCTGTGGCATAATTGTGCTATGGGTAATCCTGTTGAATTTCTGGGATTTTGAGTCTGGATGTGGATTAGTGGCACAATGAGTCAGGGGCAACGTATTCTCACCAATGTTTGCAGATTCTAGATTGTTCACTTGGTATGATGTTATGTTTGTTTATCCAAATGAACACAAAGTCTCCTATTGTTTTTGACAAATGCCTGAGGAACTGAGTAGGGTGATCTGTCAATATCTTAGTGGACTACTTTTAACACCCTTTTGTGCAGTGGCATCAATATACTCCCTCTCCAAGAGCTTGGGATTTGACTCAGAAGCTGATATTATTTAATAGAGTGAAGCCAGAATTACTCCCTTGATTTCTGGGTTACATTACATAACTGAGATGGGTAATTCATCATGGATGTTTTTACCTGGCTTTCTCATTGATCTGTTAAAGTCTGTGAACCTGTATGAATCTGCAAATTCCTCAGAAGTTATGAGAGCAAATTAGATGTTTGAGGGAAATGATGTTGACCCACATTTAACTCAGTGCAGTAATTTACAGTAACAAATCCATGGTGTTCCTAGGATTGAAACATTTGAGTAAGCAACACTGGTATCTGTTTTGCTGGCAAAAAAGACACCAGAACTTGCAGGTGGACCTTTTTTGGGAAGCCTCCTAAATGGAGTGCCAACATTTGTCTTCCTCTGGTTGTTTTAGCTCACTTTAAAATATTTGAGATGCCATTTTATAAGCATGAGGTGGAACTTGGTAATGAAGATTAAAGACTAATCTTTCCTCTGCTGCAAATGTGCTAGAAATCTGAATGATTTTAATAGGCGTCTGGTAAGCTTATGGCATTTTAATTTCAATAATTTCAAAGACAAATTTTCCAAATACCCATATTACTTTTCAAGACACCTGAAAATACATCAATTTCATCTCATACAAATGCTTTGGAGCTACTAAAGCTCACCATTCTTTGGATTTAATTTAGGATTTCCTTCTGTACAGATGAGTAAAAGCACTTGAGATTTGCACGATCTCTTAAATTCGTAGGAATAATCATTAGCCTGGAGTTACAATCAGGGCCAGTGGAATTATACAGCAGGGAAGGTCCGAATTAGGTTGCAGCTCTGAGTAAATTATGCAGCAAGAAAAGGCAAATTATGCAGCATAATGCAGCACATTTTGTGATGAGTATTACTTCTTTATTTTGTTTAATTATACTGCTTGTTAACACTGTCCGGGCATTGATTTCACCTTATTAGTACCAGTCTAACACCCAGTTACAGTAATAAGCAACGGAAAGGTGACCAGTCAACCTTTGCAAAGAACTCTCTCCTGTGTTGCAACATGTATCGCTGTATTTTTAGAAACTTTTAGACCATTTGAGCTAGAAACAATTTTGTTTGTTAAAATCTGCAGATTATGCATCAGATGATGAATTATGTGACAAATGCAGCAAATGTACAACTATGCAAAATAAACACCACAACTGAACAGTTGCATAATTCAAAAGGCCCTGGTTATGATGAAAAATGTTGTAATATGAAATCATGGAATCAATTGTGGAGCTTACTTGATGGTCTGAAAAATGTATAGAAATTGCAGAATTGTATATGTTTAAATTAAAATGATCTTATAAACAGACCTTGAGCTCTAACAACATCCGATGAGAGGCTTCAGATTTGTGTCAGAACATCTGTAACATCAAATCATACAGAGGCCCAGGTGAAACATACCTATTGAATACAAACAATATATTTATGCCATCTGTAATAGCAGACTACAGAGACAATTGCATTCCTAATGAATTATGCTTTGATATTTTCATTATAAGAAGTCCCAGTGATATTCTAAATTCAACAGTTCCACCAAGCCTTCCCTAGAATGGACCAAATTAGTTTTACAGATTGCTTTATTTAAACTATAATAAAAGTAATAAGTTAGTTTGTCCACCTGCCACGTTTCTGTTAAACAAGCAATAGCCAGTGGTCTCACATTAATAAACATTTCTTTTATGGGAAATATGGACAAACTAACTACATTCCAAGTGACCATCTTTAGTATATTAACACATATTTATCAAATTTGGTCTGTAGAGCTTAGCCACCTACAGTAAATGGTAGCAAAATCCAAGAGGCAATTTCACTATGGAGATTCCTAATATAGTAAGACTTCATACAGGATAAGTCACTTACCAATCTTCCTTCTCTTTCCAAGCAAACTAGTAATTGTTTTGCACCTTGCAATTTTACAATTGATATAGGTATGTCGTGCATCAGTTTAGAATTAGAAACAGCATCTTCACAGCCATGGAAAACATTATTATATTATTATCAATAGTGTTGGAAATAGCCATTTACAGGGTGCTTTCCCTCAACTTATGTTTTTTTCCTTCCTGGTTTTTCGGTGATCTATGTGCAAGCCTTAGGACTTGGAGTGCGTTAGACACTAACGGTCAGTGTCAAAGTGCTGTGCTTGTCATAAACATACTGCTGATTGGTGTAGACATGATTGGCTGATTGGAGTTATCTGTCTCGGGGTAGCCCTTCAAAAAGGTAGCTCATTGATCGTTTGGCCTGGTGGGGCCTGTGTGCACAGGCTACTGTTACTGGTCTTGGCATTTGAAAAACTATGTGCCATGGTTCTGCATGTCTCTTTCTAAATGGGAGTTCTCCCTGTGGACAGGGTGTGGTGTTGTGAAGAGGTAGGGCATATGCCCGTTTGCGTTACATGCAAGGGTCAGGACTGGCACCATATGGTGTGTTCGGCACTAAAGTGCCTGCTTCTCATATTGGATTCGCATGGGAGAATGTAGGGAAAGGCTATTGAGCAGTATTTAATATGTGCAGAATAATAGCAGTGAGGTGTTTGATATCGATGAGTTTGTATTGGTGAATCCTCTCCTGTAGTGCGTATGGATCGGCCATTACATGTGTGGAAATGCCACTTTGGGAAAGTGGGCATTTCGATGATAGTGGCTCTGTGTAACATCCGGCCTGTCTCCAATTCACATCTGGGTGTTGGGGGGGTCAGCTACATCTGTGATTTCCTGATAGAAGGCCATAAACTATGGGCTCAAGGGAAACTGCAGACCTCTGACACTAAGGGGCCTTCCCGGGATGGTTACATGGCGGTGGAACTGGGACCTGCATTTCAAGGTGCAGGGTCTTGAATCCACGAAAGATAATGTTCAAACCTCTCTGGGTAGGATGGCAGACAGGACAAAATCTAGGAAGGGGCCTGTGCATTCCAAAGGTGCCCTTTTGGACTGATCGTATCTTCAAAGGCCTTTGTGGGTTTAACTACTGGGGCTCTGGATTCAGAAGTTAGGGATGCTTTTTGATTAAGAACCATGCTATGCTAGTTCGATGCTGGGACATTGACAAGAAGAATTATTAGGCTAGGAGGGACTGCAACTCGATTATCTGCAGACTTGTAGTGGCCTGGAGCTTGTCGTGCTCCAAGAAGGGGAATATCACTTGGTGGATTTTGCCTGGATGTTGCTGGCCTGTAACTAAGTGCCAACTGTCAGGGCCCAGGTACCTAAGAACTCTCCAGGGGCCGGTTGGCTGGAATCCTGTCCACGAGATCCCAGGGATGCATAGGATCTCCCTGTTTCCACGAGATCGCAAGGCCCTGGCAGAATGCAGTGGAAAAAGGTGGAAGTGATCGTTAGTTGGGACAAGGACTGTCCTAACGGTTACCATCATCACACTGTTCAGAGGAGTCTGCTCAGAAAGATCAGCAGCCCATTTGAGGGACCAGGATGTGAGAAGTTTGAGGAGTGTGGGGTAAGCTTGCAGAGTCCAAGGGGACTGTGCTAGAAACCAGGGGACCTGCGCTAGCTAGCGCTCTGGGGTGTGTGGTGTCCGTGGAGTATTGTAGGACCTAAGCTGAGACTGTCTTTGACCTGCAGATCGGAAGGATGACAGTGCCCGACATCGCGGCCTCTGTCTGGGGTCTCTGGCTCCCTCTCCCTGGATCCACGCCACAAGGTACTTTGTTGTGAAGAACATCGTAATGAGGCCTGAGTGGTTTTGTTGTGCCTTGAGGACACCCACAGCTGTATGTCAGGAGCTACGGCAGTTCGCACCTCCGCCTGAGGGGAAACATTTCTCCAGACGTGAAAGCACATCATCTTCCTGGGTCACAACCTTTTGTCTGTGGAGGGGATAGCCATCCTATACTCATGCAGATGCTGCTGGGCGCCTGAAGGTGTAATCTGGATGAGCGAAACTAAGTAACTGTTTCTTTCGGTTTTAGGTGGTTCTGACAATCTAATCAATATGGCCCCAGCAGGGGTAATGTGTATCGTTGGCTGGTGAAGTTGAGTGACTGAGGGGCTGGGTCATAAAGGCATAGTCGAAGACCTGTGAATGCTTGACCATTGCAACTGTTGGGGTTATGTGAAATTGGGGAATGTCGCTTTGGATGAATACCTCTCATTATGGCATACATGTTCATGTTGTTCTGCTGCTAATGGGAACGTTTTACAATGGCATTTAACTGTAAAGTGTATATTCAATGTGTATTTTGTTTTGATTTAAATGTGTGTGTAATGCAAAGACCAATGTTTTATACATTCTGTGTGGTGTCTTTTTGTGGCGTACGTAGTTTGTGGAGAGGGTCGTGTTGTGGCAAAACTTTACACTTGTGCCTGAGGATAGGCATGTCTGCTCGGTGCCAAGCTACCTGAGGGTGAGCACAAGTTATCGGACATGTGCATTGTTCTCATCCTATCAAGAACGGAGGATTCTGACTGGCTTCGGTACGTCACTGCAAGCCAGAAGCCGCTGGGTGTAACAAATATCAAATAAAAATAAGGGTAACAGGTCAATTCCAACAAAGGTTTGTCAATTATGGTGAATGGAAATGAATAGCGATTGAAAGAAAGTTTTAGCCATTTGAACAATTTAATATCACATGATGTTTTCAAGACAAAAAATCGGATCTTTATAGAATAACATAGCAGGTGCAATGTGTTCAGATTGTAATACCCGGAAACTGTATTATCTGGAGAGAGATCAGCGAAATTCAACTAATGGACTACAGGACTGAATTGACTGTCAAGAGAGGCAGACCTGTTAGTTGGAGTTTTAAATTTAGACAAAGACTCACAATCTTTTACCTCCTTCCTTTGTGTATTAAGCTGAGTGCAAACTGGCACCAAAAGATATTGTACATTTAATGGTGAATGTTAACTGTTAAAATGAGGTTCTCATTACCTAAAATAGTTTCACCATTACAATTTAAGCAAATTATGTGGCTCATGGATATGCCTGGGCAACACTGAAATTAGGCTGGCATAATCTTGTGAATTAAGCGTTGCGTGACGTATGCGACATTCCCAAAATTATACCATTACACCACTTTCCGTGGCGCATTGCCACTCAAAGCAAAAATGTACTGTGAAAGGTGCAATTTTCTTAAAAAATGTACGGTGAATGCATGGGAGCGACATAACTCATGTAGCTGTTGTTTGCAGTGCTTTAATTTAATGCATCCTTGTGCCAAATATTGACTCAAGTGCACACTTCACACTATAAAATCGTGTGAAATGTCACACTTTCATTTCTATAATTATGCATAATTTTGATGTCATATTGAGTTATCATATGCAATAAATTCACACAAATTTCGCACTCACGTACTAGTGGATTGACTTGCCGGTAGTGAGTATGCAGCCATCTCTGAAACATTTGTCGGTTTGGACACCATGTTTTCATCTTTTTGAAATTTTAATTTACTTCTCCGCTTTTCATGATGCATGTTGTTTTGGTTAATGTGATCCTCTTTATTGGAACAGAGATATTTTAACAGATGTAGATTTCTTGCATCAGGCTTTGGTGCAGGCGAAAATAAAATACAAATCACTGATTTAAATGTGTTAAGGATGTTTTCTTAGTGACCTACACAGTTGATAATATAGGGAAGGCCTGCAGTATCTACTTCCATAAATAGCTTTTTATGAGAAGATACCATATATGGAGAATGGCAGTTTTATTTGTTGTTGTTGCATTCACTTAACAGAAGTGTAAATAGGGACATTTTTCAGAGATGAGTGTCCATAACTAGTAATTTATTTGCAGAAATAGATTTTCATTGTGATGGGACTGCTTAGGCAAGCCATAATTAATGCTACCATAATCTATGAGTATACTCTAAATTTGTATTTTATAAAAATATATTAATCACAATAATTAGAACACTGCTCGAAAACATTAAAGCAGGAAAAATATGTTATGCCTAATAAAATAATTTAGACCATCCGATATTATGTTGAGATTTGAGCTAAAATTACATACATACATTTCCAACAATAGAATCTTTCAAAAGATCGGAAGCCAAGTCTAGGAATTCCAGGAGTTTTCAGTGAAACTCGGAGCATATGTACAAGCCCATATCGCCATCACAATGTCTCTTTCAGTGATGTTGTGGTGGCGATAGGGTCCTCGCCTTATTTGCAAGGCAGCGTTAAGCCACTTAACGTGGCTTAAATCTGCCTTGTAAATAAGGCCCCCTTTCACACTATGCTTAGCGTGAAAGGGGTGGGAAGTGGGTGTTGCAGTGGGCATTCCACCACAACACCCATTGATTGTGATGCTGCCCCCTATTTACAAGGGTAGCGTAAATAGGAGGCAGCGCCAAAATTAAGACCAGGAAAAACCTGGTCTTATGTTGGCGAAAAGAGAAAAAATGCTTTATTTCTCCTCGTTTTTGCTTTTTTGTTGTGTGCTGCCTTGTGCAGCACACATGGAAAAAGCAAAAAGCCTTGGATTGTTTATGTATAGGAAGGTGACCCTTCCTGCACATCAACAATCTTTTAAAAAAAAAGACATTGTGTGACTTCCATGTGTGCTGCATTAAGCAGCACACACAGAAGTGACAAAATTACATTTCAAGATTGTTTATGTGCAGGAAGGGGGAACTTCCTGCACATAAACAATCCTACTCTGCACGCAGACAGCCTTACACTATGGTGCAAGGGTGCCTGCATTGGCGCTACACTGCTAAATGTAGTGCCAGCGCGGGGAAACGCAAGGCTGCACCATATCCTTGTAAATATGGTGCAGCCTTGCTTTTCTGATGTGGCGGAGTGAGGCGTTCGGTCATGAGGGCTAATGCCTCACTTAGCCACTTCCTTGTACATATGCCCCCCAGATTCCTAGCTTAAAAACAAAAACCTTCTGCCATCCTTAGCAGACCTGATTCTATCCATGTTAAATGTCAGATGCAGATACGCTCTCTTTAGATCTAATAACTTTGGACATAAACAAATACAATGGTGGAAAGTTTCATTTTTGAACCCACATAATCAACAACTTTACCATTGATAGTCTATGAGCCTTCAAAATAATGTAGCAGAATGTACAGTAGCCTAAATCTTAAATACCTAATTTTATACACTCTGTTTTAATTGGAATACAAGTATTCCTGTGACCCTGAGAAGTAGAGTTTTTGCGATGAGGGCCTTCCGTTCAATCCAGGGTGTGCTTATCAGCACCATAATAAGTGTTTGGTTCTTTGGTATAGCTGCAATACAGGGGAGAGGATCTCATTTGTTTTTTTCTATTGTTTCAATTTTTTTTTAACATTTTACGTTGCTGATTACATTGCAACTATTTTGCAGTGTTAATTTACAATGTATGGGTAAGATCTTTTTAGATTCCCTTACATTCATATGGCCATGGTTTTTTTAGGAGTGAAAATAGGTATATATTTGTGATTTGGGTAATTTTGTAAGACAAAACCACAGTGGGAACTTGATGATATTGGTGGGGCACACTTAGGGATATATGTTCAAACTCTGGAAAAGTAGTTTAGCATTTCTTTATTTATTTCAAATTGCACTCTGATTTGCAGTTAGGAATTAGGTCTAGCCCCACAAATTCCAAATGGAGTTAATTTTGCAGGTGTTGAGTTTCATTACGATGTTTAGGTCCAATGGCCTGGTTTGTACAGGTATCTGAAGAGAAGTTACCTGGATTAATAAATATGGGACTTTTTTTGTGTGCATTCAGATTCCCAGATTGTTCTTCAATGTAGAGCATGTGTTAATAATTTTCTTCTTGAGCAACAAAGTAGGTTGAGTTAAGAATTCCCATTCTATTTAGGAATAGGGGAGTTCCTTCTTTTTGTCTTTCTTTTGGTCCTTCACTATGGTGTTTTGGAGGAATCCATCGTGTCACTTGCAAATTCAAATGCCAGGCACTCTAAAAAGGAGTCTGACTCCACAAAAGATCACTGATTAACAGCCAAATCACAAGTTCCAAAGAACAGACATGATCCTCTATCTTAGTCGGTTCTGACAGTAGCGGCTCCTTGAGGGACTGCTGTGGGGGTGGTGGGGTGAGGCGGGGCAGCGGAGGGGCAGGGTGGGGGGTAGTAGACTCGAGCATAGGGCCGAACAGCGGTAAGTAAAGAAATAAATAAATAAAACAAATTACATTGCACGCGCTGCATCGCCATTTGGCATTGCAGCGTGCGCAATGTAATTTGTTTCATTTCTTTACTTACCTCCATTCGGCCCTATTCCGGAGTTTACTACCACCCTGCCCCTCCCCGCCCCGCAGCACTTCCTCGAGGAGCCGCTACTGGGTTCTGAGATACTTACTGGGTAACCTGCATCCGTGTAAGTAGAACCTGTATGCTGTGATCCATGTGCTGATGCACATATTTCCCCGAAGATGAGAGGCCCAAACCTCGCATTGTGGAAAAGCAGAAAACCTAAGGGACAGTCCTGAAAATGAGCCACTAAGGGACTCATGAGCAGTTCAATGTCCACGGTTGCTTGTGTCTGCAAAGCTAGGCATATATCTAGTGCCCATTCAAAAGGGCACCAGAGGCATTGGAACACGGGTTGTATGCAGGTAAACCAGGAAGGAAGAAAATTGTTAACGACCAATCAAGATCCAGTTCTTGTTGTACAAATATTCCAAAATACTGAAGCATGCGCTCCCGGTAGTTTCCAGTGGTTGTAGTTCAAGGGGCTTTCAAAAGGAACATCCATTGTGGAGAAGCACAAATAGGATGAGAGTTCCGCAAATGAGAAATAACAGCAGCTGAAATCCTGTGAATACACTGGGAAAAATTAAATGAATAAAAGCTTGTATTATTTCAAAGAGAGTTTGTAATGAACTGACAAGGCCAGAATTGACAACTTTAAAATAGTGTGCGAAACAAGATGTGCTAGAGGCATAAAAAGTTCAATGGACTAATTCACTGAAATACAGGGGAAGGTTTTTATTTAACAATTACTGTATTTCACTAGACGGTCTAGCCACCTGCAATTCCAAAGTTTTGTGAGCAGAATATGTGAGAGCTACCTCCTTTTGAACAATAATGCTTTGAGTCTTTTTAACTTCTTGAAGTCTGCCTTCAAAGTTGGAATGGAAGGCCACAGCAAGCTATCTACAGTCCCATGCGTAGGGGGGAACAGGATGTTGTTGCAACAAGTGACGAGCTGGGAAACAGACAAGATGTAGGTAGCTCCAGTGCAAATTCCACAACAATCTTGATTTCTAAGCATTAAGTAACTCTCATTTGAAAGGACCGCAATAAGTGAAAGAATTGCGGGAACAGGTATTCCTTTTCAATAACAGGCCAAATTCAGCGCTGAAGCTTTACATGCGCTGTGGTTCTTAACATGTTCGCAAACGAGTGAATGTACGACAGAAGAGTCGCATTCCTCTCCACTAAGGAAAGCTTTCTTATTGGCTCGTTCACAACACAAAAGGAAGTGACTATAGCTCATGAATAAAGCTCTCTCCGAGAGGTTCATATCTACCAACAGGAAAATGTTTCATGCAAGCTGTAAACTGAAATGTCGAGATAGGTAAAGAGATAACGCCATGAATTAGCCACACATTCGAAGGTGTTTCGGCTATAGAGAACGGAAATTGTTCTAACTTCTATAAATGTAACATTGTGTAAGTGGCGTCTTTCATTGCCATTAATTGTTGTTTGCATGTTAAATTAAAGGGCAAGAACAAATTACCGTAATTCAAATAGTGCCATGGTACATGCCCATTTTTAAGGGTTTGAAACATCCAGCTAAACTGCATAATAAATCTAAGCTGACTTTTCCTGTGATACAACGTTGGCATGTCACTTTATGCAAAGTGACATGCCAACGTTGTATCACAGTGTTATCTGTTATTGACATTATGCATAATGTCAATAACAGATAACACAGTGTTATTTAAATAATAAATATGAAAAGGCAGCATATCAATACTATTATCAACAACCCCAAGTATTTATCCAAATTATCTTGGTCAATTTGTCTTAAATGTCCATCAGCTTCCACTTGGGACAATTTCCAAATTTCTATAAGTAGTATAAATAAATATTGTATAGTGTGGAGATTTGGGACCCAAAAGAAAATCTGACAAATCCATGTCTTCGGATAGGAGAGAAAGATGCTGTTTTACTTCAGACAGTGTGAAATGTTCCAACCATTATTGATATAATTTCCTCACCAAATGAGTGGTAACAATACCAGAATGATTGAGAGTATCGAGGATTGAATCTGCTTTATTTGAACTCAGGTGTGAAATTGAGCCAATGAGCATGACAACCAATAGTGCCTACTGGCCACAATCACCACCCGTTAGGACCTGAACATTTAGAATTAAATGTACCATTCTGCACCTAGCTATTGACTTGTTGTTTGGAATCATTTGTTAAACTTTGCCAAGTCATAACACTGGCAATAGAGGGAATTGTTGGGGCATTCATTTCTTTAGTTTTTGCTAATCCCAGACATGTAGTCTGCTGGACTGTGTCATTCAAGAAGGTCATTTGTGTAACACCTACATATCTTGAGTCACTGAGACTCAACCACTGTGCACTGTTGCTATGGTGAAATTACCACTATCAAAATATTTTGATACTGTTATTTATTTGTTCATAACCAATCATGTAATTCACATTAAAACAACATTCTCCTGTTTAAACATCATGTTGAACACAATTTGTACTTTAACTAAACATTTCAAAGAAAACACAAAATCCAATACATGGCGTGTACAGAGACTCTCTTTTTATACAATGAAATCCAGGGTTTCATTCAAAACAGTGCACAGTGGTTGAGTCTCAGTGACTCATGATATATACGTTTAAGTCTAGGCACAGTATAGGCAGCACGTGCCACCCACCATAGCACGCCTGTATTAAGAATAGGTATTAAAAAGAATTAATTTTGATTACACATTGAGGAAGTGGAGTGCTTCTCTGTTCTATTGATTCATTTATGTAACACAACATGGAGAGACTCCATGTTCTATTGAATGTGCATAGACTGCCGGTCTGCAGCTGGTTGCAATATTTACAGACTGTGCAATGAGAAATCAGAGACGTATTCACAGTGTAACACAAACTGGATTTGAACCTTTTAACATTCAAGCTTGAATATCCAACAGAATTACGTGATCCCTAAGCACGGTGGAGGGTACTTCCCCAACATCATGGACGTCTCTGGTAAAAGGTGCAAGGGTATTGTGAGCAAGCACAGTCGCAACGTAGTGTACCCACAAATAAGTGCCTGACCAAACGTTGGCAGTGCCATATTGCAGAGATTCTGCTCAGGAAGAGAACTATGCTGGGGACCATAGAACATCAGCATGTAGGGACTGAGTCACCACCTCAGTATCTGTGAGTCTGTGTCCGACTAGCTACAGTGCCTCACTAGAATTAGGTGATTTGGCACCCCCAAACACAACACTCTTGACCCTCTCATGGATCACAGTAACAGGATACACCCTTTCGCTCTCTCACTTGCACTTGTCCACGACCACAATAAGATTGAAAAAGAGATCCACGGGAAGTTTACAATGTTTATGTAAACTCTTGTGGTCTAAGATGCAATAATTGCGCCACAAATAGAAAACGAATACATGTCAATAATATCATCAGCATGGTTAATAAACCACATTCAATAAAAAGCACTGTCATGCTATCTGACAGATCTGCCTAAACCCCCGTACTACTGAAGCTAAGTGGTTAGATATCATAGATCTCTGGGTTTAGTGGCGGACCTCGTACCTTAGCATACAAAAGTGGATATTCTACATCTCAGCAGATGCAGCATCTTGTCTCAGGATGTTTGCTGTGTGTGACTGTTTTTTCAGAACCCTTGTCCTCAGTTATATGACAAGATATGTCTATTCAAAATAGCAACTGCATTCTTTTATTGGTGAACAGTCAAAATATCAACTTTTTAATATCGAAGTACATTAATATCGAGTTTTAAATATCGTTGGGACAGAATATCGACATCAAGAATATTGACAACCAGAATATCGAACTAAAGCTAAGAAATATCGATGTTGCAAATATCGAAGTTAGTAATATTGATAGAAAAATTATCAATTTTAATAATATCTATATTTATATCAGTGTTATGTATTTGAGTATGTATTTTATATGTATGTGTTCTATTTTTTTGTTAAGTATTGTACTGTTTTTGAAATATATGTATACATTTTTTAGAAATTTGTAAAAAAATGTAAAGTACATTTTGTGTTTTAGTTCTGTAGCGGGTTGTGGGTTTATAGGGGAATAGGGTGGGAAGTAATTTAATGTTAATCAAGTAATTATTAATTTTTAATTATGATATTAATAATGAATGTGTTGTTAATTAATTATTAACTGATAATTAATTTTTATTAATAGTTAATTCTATTAATTGTATTAATTTATTATTGGAGTGGGTTGTGGGTGTATAGGGGAATAGGGTAGGAAGTAATGTAATCGTAATTAATTAATTATTAAAAAGACATTTTGGTATTTTGGTAATTTTTTGGTTAGTTAATTATCAATTGGTTATTAATGTTTATTAAATATAATTTATTGGTATTGATAATTAATTTTTGGTTACTTAATTATTAATTGCTAATTAATTTTTATTAATTGATTAATTGAAAATTAAATTAATTGCATGAAATTTTATGTGGAGTGTGTTGTGTGTTTATTGGGGAATAGGGTGGGAAGTATTTTGTAGTAGAGTAGTCCACCAATACCGGAATGAAACGATCATTCAACATTTTGAGATTGAGAGGGCCAATAATGTGAAGCGCTAATTTGGACCAAGGGCTATCTAGAACCTCGATGGGCGACGGCGGACGCTTTCGGGCTTGGTGAGATTGTGACACTCCTATTGCACTCCAGGCATTCTCTCACAATGTTCTCCATCATGGCATCCATGCCTGGCCACCAATAATCAAGACGTATTTTGTTCTTGGTGAGACGACACTCTAAATGGCCTATATGGGCCAATTCAACAATTTTCTCCCTTAACTTCTCTGGTGGAACAATTTTCTCTCCCCTGCAAAGGGTTCCCTTCTTGTATGTTTAACTCCAACCTCACCTCCCAGTACTTACACAACAATGCTGGATTATCACCTTTAGCAGAAGGCTAACCATTCCTTATGTATTTTTTCAGAGAAAACATCTCCTCATCAGTTTTAACACAACAATCCCACTCTCCTTATTGAAACTAGTTAACTTTAGTGTGACATCTTCACACTCCCCAACATCAGATTCTTCATCACTAGTAGTCTCAGAATGGGACAAAAAGTCTGCAACCACATTTTGTACTCCTGGTACGTATTTGACTCCAAAGTTGTACTCTCCTATTCCCAAACATCCACCTCGCAATCCTGGGAGTGGTGCTGACTGACCCTTTTGTGGTGAAAGCATACATAGAGGCTTATGATCGGTTTTTACAGTAAATGGTGTGCCCCACAAGAAAAATCTAGAATGCCTAATCACCCAAAAGCAAGAAAGTGCCGCTTTCTCCACCACAGAGTAGTTTTTTTCCCGCCGCTTTCAAGGCATGGGAGGCAAACGCAACAATTACCCTCCACGTACTGTGTAAGACTAGCCCCAAACCATTTTTGCTTGCATCAGTACTCAGTACCATCGGTTTAGTGGGGTCAAATCTACCCAGTGAAGGGGCAGCAACAATGCCCTCCTTCAGAGCCATGAAGGCCTCATGACATTTGTTACTCCATACATAAGGGACCTTGGACTTAAGTAACCTCCAGAACGGTTCCACAATGCTGGCGTAACTATGAACACGTTTAGAGTAATTTTCTGATAGACCCAGGAAGGATTTGCCGTCTTCGACACAGGTTGGGGCAGCTGAATTTTGGATTGCCTCTACCAAATTTAATTTGGGCTTGATGCCGTCTTGTAAGATGGTGTGACCGAGCTACTCTACTGATCCAACCCCAATGCGACATTTCTCCTTTTTCAAGGTGAGCCCCTCCTTCTCTACATTGGACAATACTCTTTTGAGCATGACACTGCACTCCTCCACATCCTTTCCATAGATTAGGGTGTCATCTTGAAAACATAATGTCCCCGGGATGTCTCTCAGCACATGATGCATGATTCTCCGGAAGGCAGCGGCAGCCGATGCTAACCCAAAAGGCATTCGTATGAACTAAAACGCCCCTAGGGGGGTCTCAAACAAGGTAGGGTGGCAAGTATTGGGATGAAGCTCTATCTGGTGGTAAGCAGAGGAGAGATTCAGAACACTGAGACAACTTGTTCCCTTAATTAAAGTAAGGACCTCATGAATATGTGGCAAGGGGTGTCTGTCCACCAAAATGTTCTCATTAAGATCCCTTATGTCAATGTAAAGTCTAATGTCCTACCAGATGCTTTAGTAGTAAGGACGATCGGAGCCAACCAATGGGAGCTCTCAATACGTTCAATGACACCTATGGTTAGCAACCTGTCCAGATCAACTTGGAGGAGAGCTTGCATCATGTGAGGGATGGGCAACACCTTATGTGCAACAGGTTTAGCATTAGAGTTGAGTTTGATGGAGTGTTGGTAATTTTTAAGTAGCCCAAGCTCGCCAGAGAAAACATTGGTAACATCAGTGCAAACCTCTATCCCCCCAATAGAAGGAGCCACTAGAAGAACTTGGTCTGGATTGTTGCGATCAACTTGATTCCAAGTTCCTTTCGCTGGCTCCAACACAATAAATTGGATCCCTTCTGTGTGACATACATTTTGCCCATGGTACTCCAACCCTTGAACCCAATTTCCATGGTAGTCATCCCACGTGTTGGTATGAGGTCCCCGTTGTAACTACCTGGTTGAATGTCTGGGGATTGCAGGACTTTATGCAAAGCAGGGAATAACTCTGAAAAGAGTTTGACATCCACCAATATGTAATAACACGAGTTGGCAAACACTATGACAAATTTGATTTCTTTTAATCTAAAGGAAGGGAAACCTGTTACATCATTGCCACTTTGTATTTGGAGCACCAGTTTAGTATCAGGAGGCGTGTCATGTTCAATAGCCAACACTGGTTTGGTACGCTGTTCCTTCGCCAAGTGACCTTTCTTACTACACTTGTGACATACAACTGTCCTAGCTTGGCAAATCAAATTATTAGCTAAGTGACCAGGACTACCAAACCCATAGCACTTAGTTTTAGTGTCCAATGGCATAGGGTTAGCCTGTTTGTTCTTATTATCCTTCCCTACATCATGTTTATTTATGACATTGACATTTGCATGCTTGTCAACCCCCTTTCTTCATAGCAAACATACAGTCTGCAGTATGACCAATGCCAACAGCAATATCAATAGCTTTTTTGAGATCAGAGTTTTTCCACCAGGAGTCTTTCTTGGATCTTTGGATTGTTGGTGTACCTGACTAATTGGTCTCTGATAAGAGAATCTTGAAGAGTTTCAAATTCTGATGCATTTGCTAGACCTTTTAATGCAGCAACAAAAGGTTTTACATTCTCATTTTATTCTGTACCCTAGAAAATAATTTGTGCCTTTCTAGCAGCACATTTATTTTTTCTCCAAAGTGTTTTTTTAACCTGTTCACAGCCACTCGATAAACATTTTCATCTTCATCATTATCACTTTCTTCAAGGACACAGAAATGTTATCATATGTTTTGCGACCTTCAATACCGAAGTTGTGGAGTAGTGTGTGTAATTTGCTTAATGGAGAATAGGAATTAGGTAGGACTCCAATAAACCAAACTCCTGTTTCCATGGTAACTAAGGTTCTCCCACCTCAAAAGGAGGTGGTTGTGACACGTTTGCGGTGGCCATGGTTAAGTTAGCACTAAATATGAGCCAGATGGTAATAAAAGCCCCTGTTTAAGGAGGAACATATGATGCATGCCTAAAAATATCAAATGAACCCAAAATAAACTTGACCTGAGAAGGAGTAAACAAATTATGTGTAAACAGAGGAAATAACAGGAAGGAAACCAGTTACTGGATCTGAAAATAGGAAAACAATAACAAAAGGTGATAAAATAAAGCTGGTAATTAGTAGCAATAATTATGTAGCAGTCAATCCAATGATGACTCGGAATGAGAAGGTACAGGCTAAGCCCATCAGCGTAAAAAATAACTAACAGGCTGTAGATTGTGCTATAGGCATTCCAAACAAAAAACTACTGTGCCCATCAGCGTGGTTAAAAAGAACTGACAGGCAGCGTGTGCCCAGTCACAATGTTGAATAAACTTTGATTCAGAAGATGCACGTTGAGCCCATCAATGTAGAAGGAAACTGGCAGGCAACACAAATTGGTGAAGCGTCCCAAACTTGGCACACCTATGCCCATCAGCATGGCTATAAACTGACAGGCTGCATAAGCTCAGGACCGCCTTGATTGCCATAGAGAAGACGGCACCACAGTGGAGACAACCTCCCCTGCCGCAGCGACTCCCCAGGAGGAGGTACAAATGCAATGCAGAAAAGGAGCAAATGGAGCCGACGTGCCTTGCTAAACAGTATTTGAAACAAAGAGCTTGGAAACATAAATGGCACCACAGTGGAGGTGACCTCCCACGCTGCAGCGTTGCCCAAGGAGTTCCGTAACAGTAGAGGAGAAATTAGAAAATGAGAGCCTTGACGATCTGGTGAGAAAACCATGTACAGCTGGGGAGGGTGGCACACAGCGGAGACAACATCCTAAGCTGCCACCCTAGGGAACGCTCACCACTTCCACATAGCTCCTACTGGAAACAATGGAGAACTTCCCAAATATGTGAACAGCAGTGAGTATAAACAGCAAAGGAAATTGAGTAGACCAAAGACACGGCATCCCACAGGGCTTCCACAACCCGTCATAATACCAGTAGCAGGAATGTAGCACAAGTTGGAGGCAGCAGGCGGCAGAGATGAGGGCCCCACATTAAAGTTAGAGGAAGACACCCTCAGAAGGTAGGAGATAAGAAAATGTACTCACAGGCTGGTAGAACAACACTGTCTTGAAATAAAATAGTATGGCTGGTCTGGAGAAGAAGTTGGGGTGGTGGTGAACCATACCCGCACGGTAAATCGTCGCCAGTGATACAAAATGAGATGACACAGCTAGATACAGAAGAACTCTGTATTTCACCTCTCCACCACCACAGGTTCCAGTCAGTTGGAGTCAGCTGTAGAATGTTGGCAAACAAAGGCATGGCACATGCCAAGCGGGGCAAAGGGGAGGGGGAGCGAAATGTACCAATTATACATAAGATTATAACAACTGTGTATGCATACACTTAATAACCACCATGGCCAGTGGCAATATATTCTTCAGAGTGTCACTATTTTGCCCAAACCCTGAGTGAAAAATTTGCAAAATCCCTTTACTAAGGTTTAGGAGCCAGTAGTTCATCTCGGTTTCGGGACTTATTTCACACTTGTGAGTTTAAAAAACCTTTGAAATTCAGTTCAATTCAATTCAAAAGACCTTTATTCGAATTTCATGAAATCCATCAAATTCAGTTAAATAACACAGCTAATATGAAGTTAAAGTTACAAAACTGAACTCAAAAATTAAAATTCTGTGGATATGGTTAGCTTCACAAATACAGCAGTCATGCAAACCATAAATCGCACACTCTGGGTGTGACAGATGCAATTATAAATCTCACAAATGATCTTACAAGTCAGGTTAGATGTCACATTACTATTAACAATATCACATGCAAGAATACAGTATTATTTATTGATTTCAATCTGTGTTTTTATTTAATGATGTTGTTCCTTTAGAGTTTGTTATTTATTGGTATAACTATTATGATGTTATAAGCTTTCCATTTGGTTTGCGAGTTATGGTTTGCATGGCTGCTGTGTGAATTTTGAGCTAACTATTACTAGGAAATTCGAGTTTACAGGCTTTATTTTTTAAACATACCTTCACTTTCATTATGGTTTTCATTTGAATGCCTGTTTTTTTTAGATTATATACTATATCAAAGTTCTATAAAATCTTAACCTATCCCTCTTCACAGGTCCTTACACTGTGTGCATCAGGATGTGGCCATAGGGGCTGTCCTTCAGGCAGCCTTGACACCAAATCTGTTGTATGTTGCATATGATCTTGAGTCTCGTCCAATTGGGGATGGCTTCAGAGCCTGTGGTCCAGCCCTCATGCCCAATCTGCTGCAAGCAACCAAGTCCTGCTGCGCACAACCGGAGGCTTGCCACTTTTGTTTTATTTCTTAATATTTTTATTAATAATAATTGTTTAATTTTTTGTGGATTGATTGTGAAACCTAAGAAATTTGTGGGCTTTTGTTCCACATCCAGAAACCCTTCCTGCAGGGGTTGTGGAACATGAGGTACGGTTCACAAACCTTGGAACCTTGCTGCAGGTCTGCAAATCCCACCTCAGGTTGGTGAACCCCATCAATTTTGGATCAGGGTTGGGGATCTCTTTGGGGCCACACGCAGAGCCCGAGGCCTAGACATCACCTCACTGTGTCCTTACAGTCCTAAAGTTACGAGTCCTAATTTTACTACTCCTAAACTAAGAAAAATCCTAACTTTAAGACTTTCGGTATTCACAGAAGGCATTTAGGAGTGCTAAAGTTAGGAGTCCTAACTTTACTACTCCTAAACTGAGAAAAATCCTAATTGTAAGACTTTCGGTATTCACAGAAGGCATTTAGGAATCCTAAAGTTAGGAGTCCTAACTTTGCTACTCCTAAACCGAGAAAAATCCTAACTTTAAGACTTTCGGTATTCACAGAAGGCATTTAGGAGTCCTAAAGTTAGAACTCCTAACTTCTGTGAATACCGAAATGAATAAGTGCCTTCTGTGAATACCAAAATGGTACTAAGTTTAGGATTTTGTCTTAAGTTAGTTCTGTGAATCGGGCCCCAAAACTCAAGAACCACTTAAACTGGAAAGTTATGCTTATAGTCACAGTTCATACCTCTCACACTAGCCATGCCTTTCAATATTTATACTAAAAAAATCAACACCATAAACACATATTCATATTTAAACTAAAGTACATGGATACGGAGTTAGGAATAGTAAACTAATGTTGTCAATATTTACAAACCTTGACAACCTATTAATAGTCAATATCCTGCACTTGTTGCAGAACAATGTTAAATACTTTATGGCAGAGCAAAGCATCAAATCACTTTTGCTATTTGACAGTGTTTGAAATATGCTACGTGTTACTCACACCTTCATCTGTGATCTTTGCCTGTTATCCCCCACTCACTTATTTCTGGAGGCCTGTGGTTTGACCCATTGTGTGGTTTACCCTAAATTCTTTCTACCTTACAACTTTTATCTCGTATTTTGTATTCTTGTCTGTGTTTCTTTTGCATCTCACCCACACAGATTTAAATGTTTTCCCTTCCATACTTCTTGTCTGTACTCTAATAACGTGACAGCTGGCATCAACTGACCTCTGACATACTTACCATGTATTTATGTGAACTTGCATGTAGCTGTGAGCCACCTAACTGTAGGTGTACTCCTGTATGCTTTCCCCTTTTTCGGATTTGTCATCCAAACTAGTTTGCTTTCAGAACTGTGTATCGCGACGAGATGTAGGTTTCCACAAGCTACTTTTACCGTCATTCAAAATCTCTTGATGCAAGTCTCAGTTATTTAGTTCTAGATTAATTTAAAATCAATTCATAAACTAAACAGTGAAGTAAAAATAATTGTTTTCGAGGGCTGATACCTGGACTACACAATTTGGCAAATTTGTTTTTAAACTACACCAATATCACAAACCATGACACTGGCAAGTTAAACAAAAAAAAACACGTGTGGTAACAAACAGGCCCTGCATTGAATTAGGAATGTTTCCACTGCTGCTCAGGGCCAGGATGACACTGCTCAGAGCATGGGGCATGCTGCTCAGCAGACACTTGGCATGACTGTCAGAAGCACCATAATCCGTCCTATATCCCTGTTGCCAGAGGTTCAGGGAGATTACTTGTAGGAACAGTGTAAGGAGATGGAGTGAGGCAGAGCAACAGCTATTGGGTATCTCGTTGCCAATCAGATTAGAGCAGAAAAACACAATTCACTGATGCCTGACGAGCCTTGCAAATTCCATTGTTCTTCCAGCCATGGGCACTCTGAACATCAAAACCAGAATATCAAGGGCACAGAATATCAAGGACAAAAATCTGAAATTGAAATACTGGCAGGTAAGTAAGTATGGATTTTCTATAACTTACTCCACATAAATTTACCTTAGTGATATCTACATTTTCTAGGTATGAAGAAGTGGATTGCGGAATTGTAAATCTATACTTCCCTATGGGCCAGATGTACGACCCTATCAATTTGCGAGTCGCAAATTGCGTTGTTTTGTGACTCACAATTTGCGACTCACAATTTGTGACTCCCAAAAAGGACAGTGTTTCAGACACTGTTTGCGATTCCTAACGGGGTCACAAATTGCCTGCCTCATTAATATTTCTGAGGCAGGTGCAATTTCCGACCCTGTTAGGAATGCCTAGCACTCCCAGGGATGGTGGCCTGCTTTTTAAATAAAGAAGTTATCTTTTTAATGCAGCCTGTTTTCCTCAAAGAATAATGGGATGTATTTAAAAAAGTAAAATTAAATGTTTCTGTTTCATTTTTTAAGAGTAGGCAGTGGTACGTGGGACCAAGGCCTGCTCTTAAAAAATATTTTTACTCACACTCACAAAGGGGAAGGGTGGTAAGCCATTTGCGAGTGGCTTACCACTTACTTGAAGTAGGTGGTAAACTGCGAGTGTTTATGCAACCGTAGTTCCGGTTGCAAAACAATCATCCATTTAAGTGAGACTCGCTATTAGGAAGGGATGCCCCTTCCTAATAGCGAGTCGCAAACCCTATTTTGTGAGTCGGTAATAGGTTACACACTCGCAAAATAGGGTACATGGGTCAGACCATTTTGCGGTCGAAAACGGGCCGATTTCCTTTTTGCAACCGCAAAATATGGTCGTACATCTGGCCTCAGATGTACTTATCTTTCGATATTTTGTCCACAATCATTTTGTAGGTCGATATTCTGGGAGTCGATATTTGATTGTACAACCACTTCTGGGTGCAGGGGAAGTCAGGATGAGCTTTGCAAAGCTATGCAGCTGTGGTAAAGAAGGCAAAACATTGCACTTTTTAGTGATGTGCCAAGTGCACCTGCCTTTGCTGGATCTGACGAATTATTTAAAACTTCACCTACACCTACACCTACACCTACTATCTTCTTTCTCACCCATAGTTTTCCACCACAGTCAGTAAAACATGGATAAGACAGTTCGTGCTCCACATGCCTCGACTTGGTTCCACTGGATTCAGCAAAACAATGTTGGAAGTGATAAATTTTTTTTTTACTACGTAGTGGAATAAATGTTAAAAAATAACCATTATTTATATTTGGTAAATGTAAGCTGCAAAGAAGTAAGAGCGGGGAATTATCACAAATCAAGGGTGAGAACACTGCTGCCATTCCTGGAACTTTTCAATTGTATTAATTCGATTTTTAAATTCAACAGGTTTTTATTTTATTTCATGGGAATCAACCTTTTAGGACTGTTGCTGTGGTTCAGTGGTTCTTGGACACCTGTTTGTTACAGGGCATTATTCCCCGAAGAGGAGCTCATTCAGTGGAGACGTTTTTAATCATTCCTCAAGTCACAGGATGTGGATCCCTAACCCATGTATGGAACTTGGGTTTGGATCAGAATTGTTGTGGCTGCCAATGTAATTGTTGTAAGCACAAGGTTTCTTTGCCTGTGACAGATGAATACATTCGTCAGGTGCTTTTTTGTTTAATGTTGCCATTGAGTGCTTTGTGTGGCACTAACAGGTTCTTATATAAAAGGGGATATATACTATACAAATATAAATAGCTTAACACAATATAAAATAGCGTCACTAGTAATTGGAAAGTACATTTCCTCAAGGCATTTCTTTGTTGCAAACTTTCCAAGATTTACGATATGCTTATGTTTTTTTGCGTTTATGCATCCAATTGTTAGTGTCCTTTGTTTTATGTTTTTTTCTGCAGGCACTGCAGTATTTCAGTGAATAGTCTTAAAGATGCAGCAATAGCCTAAACCTCCTAAATTGATTGATCCTGTTTTCATCAACGAAATGCGCGGCTCTCTTTAGCAAAGTTTTATCGAAATGACTAGTTCTCTTACATTAATTGTAAGTCTTTTGGGCTCGGTGTGAATTCATGTGGGTTTCATGTCATCCTCGGCAGAGGCTGGGTGTTGTCAGCATGAGAATGAAAACCTACGTTCAGCTGCCTAACTGTGCTTTGGCGGCGCTTCTTTGCGTGAGCATCCCAGATTTTTTTATTAGCATTTCAACAACATATGCCATTACTGCAAGAAGTGCTAAGCGTTTTTATAAAACAAGCAGAGTGTGAAAGAAGTAATACCCTCCCACAAAAGCACTTATGAAACTGTATCCTGAAAAGTGATATGATCGCGTTGGCCTTCAAACAACATAATCATGGTTTCCTCTGTCTGTTTTGCTTCCAACATATACCATTTTCAATATTTTTAAGGTATCCCAGGTTGGTTAGACCACTCATATGTAAATCAGATTGCATATTCCTGATTGCAGATTCCTGTGAGACGTTTTCATAGTGATCTTCAACCATGTCATTTATTCAAGGTGTGTTACATTACACCGTCTATCTTCATCTTATACTTTTCGCATGCTTGTAGCCTGTACAGAAATGCAGTGTACAATCTAATAATTCGATTTGGTTCTCTGAGAAGTGGTAGTTGTCCTTCCATTGCCTTGTCTAGTTACTCTTTATCAGGTAACAGCTCGTTCGAGCGAAATCAAATGACGTACATCTTTTAAGGTTTAAGAGTGACAGTAGCCAATCTTTTCATTTGATTTATTTTTAATAGTTTTCTTAGCATGCATTCAGGGTCAAAATGGGGCAGAAAATAGGCTCAGGCATCACAAGAAAAGTGGACCCCTTTTGTGAACCCAATATCTAAAAAAGTGTTCCACGTTTACAAATCAGGATAGCTTTGACATTGTAAACATATACTATATACGTGCTTTGCAAGGTATGGTGGACTGCGTGGATTTGTGCTTGCTGCAGGCAATATTTGTGGTATATCAGCTAAATCAATAGTAAAAACTGGACCACCAGACCATAAAACAGGCCCACAAACATCCCTCAAGACAGCCCACATGCTTGTAGAGGTGGGCCTTACCAAGGCCTACCGGTGGAAGGGTTCGCCCTTCTTTGCGCACTAGTCCTTGGACCAACAATCGGAGATTAGCACAGAAGCTGTAATATCAAAACAATAGTTTATTAAAACCTCATGAGTGGAACTACATCTATACAGAACCCTCAGGCAATGTATGAGGTAGTACAAGGAGTACAGAAACCATGGGCCTTTTATACCCACTTTGTAGCTGAGTAAGCATGAGAGCTCAAAAGGAGGCGGTACAAGTATACACAAGAATAGCTATTCACATATATGGAGTAACAGAAAATACTTAGTCAACAAAGTGGGAGGGGTGATGAAGTTGCTGACATCAGTTGAAACAGCCTGACAGTTACACACTAGGACAGGGGCATTCAGCTACAGGTCCTTCTGGGCATGTGCAAGGCTCTGACTCAGTGCTGAAGGAGTTAACTGTAACAGATGACACAAGCAGAATACAAGGGCGGTCAATAGTGAAGAGGGAGAAAGCACATGGCGAGCACATGGCTAACTAAAATGGCTGCCAAAAACAAAATGGCTTCAGCTCATGCTAACAGTGATCTCTGCCAACTTCCACATGCTAACCTTTCTGACCAGTCCATCGGGCACTGCCTTATTGCCCTATAGACCAGCCTGACCTTGCATGAGTTATATACAACATTGTATCAAGTCAAACAATGATAACATAGTAATGAAAAAGGGAGGAAAGACACATAGCTATTGGGTAGTTGTCCTCTCCTTATTGATGTGTCTAGGTCTCCTGGCTCATGCAACAGTCTCTATAGTTTAATGAAGGTTTAGGTGCAACAAAGATTTTAGAACTTTCCTAAAATATAGAAAGCTTGTCTTAGACCTCAGATTTTGGGCAAAGAGTTCTTACAATGGTTCTAGTAAGGTTTGGAATTCGAAAGGTGTCAAATTCTTATTTCTTTTTGGTCACTGACAATCTTCAGTCCAAGATAGACATTTTTTCAAGGTCCCTCAAAAGATAGTTTTTATTTATTCCCTTCCATAGTCACCTTATATCATCAATCATGTTTTGTTCTTATGAAGAAATTATTTTTATTTCATAGACAATCTTCAATGTTTCCTCCTTTCGTGGACCCAATTACTTTTCATGTTGATCTCACTTATATTGGTGGAAAAAAGATGCTGGTAGGCTGAACGTATTTTCGAAATTCCATTTAGAAATGGCATGAATTGCAACATTTGGGTACAGTCTCCAAATATAGGATTTGAGCAAGCAGGCTGTTGACAAACGTGGTGGACCAAATATGCAATCTTGTTATGACCATGGCCTGGTCATAAAAAATATTGCACTTGTACTCTATGTGCATGATAACGCAAACATAGAGTTTGTGTTAACTACAGTCAACCAAACACAGCACACATCCTGCGGCCACGTTCTGCGTTTGTTGGACTTATGTGATGAGCAAGAACTGTTGAGCCATGCAATATGCACCTACAGAGAACACAGATTTAAATTGGGAACGCCCAGCTCAGACTTTCATCCTTCTGAGATCTATAAACGTAGTATCTTAAAATAATAGCCTTTGACAATTGAGAATTGTTGTAATATCAAAATGTTTTATTTCAGTAGTTGAATGCCCATCACTTTGGGACCCTCATTAAAATAAATGTTATTCTGATTAAATTGATAAAAGATAATATTTATGACTAAAATAGTCCTATTCAACTTTCTGAAATTCAGACAGGTATGTGGATGAGCAGGCTGTTCCCCAACAATAGAAACCTATACCTCTCAGAATTATAAAACTGTAAAGAAAAACATTTGGTTGAATACAGTTCCATATTGTAAATTTAAATGAGAAGTGCGCTTACAATTAAATACGTTTTCCTCAAGAACTGGAGTTTACATTCATCAGCATTAGGGATATTGGGCCAGATTTACAAAGCCACTAAGCAGTCCCAAAACTGCAAAGCCTGCAATTCGCTAAATCACTGGGTTTGCGACAACTAACTGGCACATGCATCAACAATGCCATTTGCGATTTCTTATTAGCGAAAAATAAGGATTCGCTAATAAGGAATAGCAAAAGGCTATCTGGCACAGGCATCAACAATGCCATTTGCGATTCCTTATTAGCGAAAAATAAGGATTCGCTAATAAGAAATAGCAAAAGGCTATGCATGTAGAAATCGCTTACAAAATAGCGATTTCTAAACATTCCTTAATTGCGAGTCGCAAATTGCGAGTCGCAATTAAGGAATACCTCCCCATTTATTCCTATGGGCCTAGAGGCCCATAGGAATGAATGGGAAGACTTTCTCAATTTGCGATTATCAATTAGAGAATCGCAAATTGCTCATGCAATTTCAAGGGTGCCAGGGTGTCAAAAGGACACCCTGTTGCACCCCTGAAATCTGCATATGAGTACATCTTGCACACACACATGCCCCAAGAGCATGTGTGTGTGTAAAATGGAACTTTGAAAAGTGCACTTTAGTGCATTTTTCAAAGTTTTTGCAAATTACCATGAAGTTCAACTTCATGGTAATTTGCTCCCCCTATCAGCGAAATCACTAATATTTTTACTTTAATGCATTGCATTTAAGGAATCTCAATTTGAGATTCCTTAAATGCAATCGCAATGCAATCGCAATTTAAGTAATCGCAATTTAGAGATTACTTAAATTGCGAAAATACCGGTCGCAAAGGGGCAGATTCTGAGAATCTGCCCGTTTGCGATCGGTTTTTGCTTTGATGCATGTGGGCCTAAGTACCTTTTATTTACAATGTAACAGGTTACCAGATTGCAAAATGGATGTAAAAATGTATTCCCAATTGCAATATGAAAGTGGCATGTCTAGGGTGTCAGAATGCTATGTATCAATGGTTTGCGACAGCAATTTTGGTTGCAAATCATCAACGGGTTCTGACTCTTCAAAGGAAAGGTAAAAAAAGAGTCGGTTGGAATTGGGCAGGGGCACAAGAGACCACTTTGAACTCTTAAAAAAAAATTAAAGTTCTTTTTTTCTTAAATGCTGACCCATTCCCTTCAAGGAAAACTGGCTGAAAATAACAAAAATGTTACTTTATTAAAATGCAGTAAAAGACATAGTAGTCTGCTGATCCCAGCAGGCCACCAACCCAGTGGAGGCATACTATCAGAGTGATTCAAAATGTACAACTACCTCATGAATGCTAATGAGCTCAGTTTAATTACGAATGGTGATTTTGTTAACCAACCTATTAAGTACATAGGCCGGTTTGCAACATTAGAATCAATTTAGCAAAACGTTGGTGCCAAAACTGCGACACATTTTTGTGAATTGAATTGATTCTTTGAACATCTGGCCAATAGTCACAGATATGTGTATACTGCCTGCTGGGTAGGATTTGTATTCAAAATATGCAGTGAGATGTGTAATTTTAAGCATTACTTTAATGTGCTAATGAGCGGCTATATGAATGTACAGATTCATGAAACTCATGCCAAGAACATGCAATTAAAAGTAGGAAGCATGTTTTTAATTAAGCAAGTAGGTTTTTCCAGAAATAGTCTTTCCAACACAGAAGGAATTGCACTGCATTTTTGTTCTGTGAATGTGTGGGGACGATTTGCCAAAACAAGTTAAACTGTAGCTCACAAAAGTGGGTAAGAGCAATAGAAAGAACACAGACCCATCTCATTTGCATGACACTCCTTTCTCGGTGAACTGACAGTGAGATGCAATTCTTCGTCTAATCGTCTCACCCTGCAGGACGTTCAGAAGAACTCTGCAGGTTTTCACACGTAGCAGAATACATCTCAGGATAGTGAATCATGGGAATATTCCTGATGACTTTTAATCTCCAAGTGCATCAACATCGCTCTCTTCGTATCTAAATTTAAAAGAGCCTATATTTGCAGATGTAAGCACAGCTAGAAATTGACTTTGAACTGAGAAGTCTGAGCTATTCTTCATTGAGTCACGTTTCAATTCGTTCGCCAGATGGTGCATGGTGCTGTTATTGACAAGCAAGGAAATTCGGAGATATAGGTTCTTATGGGATAAATCCTAACACTTTTGTTCAGTAATAAAATACTGCAGACTTTTAATCAAATCAGTCAAGGACAAAGACATGTCTGCGGCCTTAAAACTGGAATAGTTGGGCCCAGTAGCGGATGCTACCGATAGGAGCGGTAGGAGCGGGGAGAGGGGCGTTAAAAAAGATAAAAAAATTAAACACTTACCTGGAATCGCACCGGCCACCGCCTCTACCTGGTCCTCTTCGTCCTCCTCGAGTCCAGCAGCAGGAAGCACCCATGCTCTCACCTCTACACAGCCAATCACAACACTGCAATGCAACGTTTTGATCGGTCTGAGCCCCATGGTTCGGCGCTCAGCCAGGGAATGGGAGGCTGGGCATATTCTCCATCCAGTCTGTAACGCAGCCTGAGAGGAGAACATGCAAAGCGCCCATGATGCTTTGGCCAGCCTGGCCAAAGCGTCATGCACACTTATGGAGTGCACTCACCACTCCTCCCGCAGTGCTCCGGCAACACGGAACCCAGCTCCGCCCCAGATGAGCCACTGCAGTAGGAAAAAGAAAACGAGAATAACGCTGCGTTGTTATCATTTTATTATTCCTCTTTCAACTGCTCGGAGAGCAGTGGGGCGGCGCCTTAGCAGAGGAGCCGCCGCAGGCTGCGCATTGACTGGGGAGCTATCTTATTTCAGTCTAGACTCGGACTGGGGATCTCAAGAAAACTACCAGGGATTGGTTTGGCACGTTTCTTCCTATTCACAACTGCTTTACATAGACTACCGGAAAAGGAGGAACCCAATGATCATTTAAAGTGGCATATATTTTTCTCTGTATAGACAAAAAGGAATTTGTTGAGGTGGAGCTGTTTTTTCTCACCTGTACAGTAGGGTTACCTCACAGTGGACCGCAACAGAGTTTGGTCTTCGGACACTGATTATGCAAAGAATTGGGGTCTAGGAAATGATTTTGATTATTTGTTTGTGTTGTACATATATCAAATGTATATGTTCTGTATATATGTAATGTTTGTTGATTATATGTAAGAAAATATGAATGGTCCCAATCAGATATGAAATAAGAAATAAAATACGGTTTCGACATGGAATGAATGTGATTTGTTTTTGATTAATATAATCTAAACTTGTTGGGATCAGGACCCGATGCGCTGTAGTAATTAAATGTACTCCGATGTAATGATGTTATGATATTTGTTCCTCCACCTTATTTTCTCTTTTGAACTTACATAGAAATTAGTTAATTATCTCCTTAGCACCATCATTATGTTAGGGAATAAAAAGGAATGTATTGCCAGTGTAAAGGTGCAATAAATATTAGTTATTTTGGCTAGAAACGTTTTCAACATGTCTTAATCCTGCTTTAACTTGCTTCAAACGATTAAAATGAAAGTGAGCAATCGATGGCGTGATAGATAGATAGAAAGGTAGATAGATAGATAGATAGATAGATAGATAGATAGATAGATAGATAGATAGATAGATAGATAGATAGATAGATAGATAGATAGATAGATAGATAGATAGATAGATAGATAGATAGATAGATAGATAGATAGATAGATAGATAGATTCCTTGAGATTCCTTGAGCCAGAACCTGAGATGAACTAATTCAGCAACACATCAGCACCAACGTTCTCAGTGTGAGAAATGAGTGACACTTAATATGGTTATCAAAAAATGCAAGTGATTTATGTAAATATTGTCCATTACACAACAGCAAATGCCAACGCATTTTGACCAGTGGTCACGTTTACAGAATAAATGTTTTCCTTTCTCTCTTTCCATTAGGCACAGTACTGTGGATGCTTAAGATGTAAGATTAGTAGGCACTTACAGTGGACTAAAGGGTCAATTGTGCCTGACAATCTCCAGCAAATGGCTTTTTACAAATATACAGATGGAAACAACAAGGAGTCAACAGGGATAGCTCAAATATCGTCTATAGCTCAATAAATCACATTGAGTACTCATGGTCCTATTTAGTGCATTGCACCATAAGTATTGCCCTCCAGTGCACTTATACCATATCCATCATTCATACAGGCACAAAGGAAAAAGGGCCTGATAACGACTTTGGCACTGTTGCGCTGGCCTTTCACATGGTGGTGCCTGAAAAAGAGGCACTGCAATGGGAACAGCAAAAATGTTCCAGCATGGCATGGACTGTGACGTCCATGCCATGCTGGAACTGGGGGTGCAAGCAGATGGGGGGGGGGCACATGTTGTGCCCCCCTGAATGCATCCGCATGCCAGGGGGGCTTTTCTTTCACTGTGTCAGCCCTGCTCAGCATACTACATTTCCCCCCCTCCTCACCACCACCAGGTAATGGCGGTTGCCTGGCACAGCCAACGGTCCGCCATCAGAATGACTCGCAGAGTCATAATCCGGCAGAAGGTGAACCGCCACTGGTGTGCCACCGTGAATGCGGCAGTCGTAAGACAGCTGCACTCGTAATCAGGTCCTAAGTATTCGCACTGTTTTACCTTAACAGATATACCAAATCCCAGATTTGCCAATATTTTATTATCTCTATTGAGATTCAGACAACCTTTTTCACGAAACACACTACCTTTTCTTTTCTAATCCAAATGCTTATACTGTTCCTCTTTATAAATATAGGCTGTAGGAGAGTAGGATCTGCTTCACATGGGTACCCCCACTTTTTGCTGGTGTTTCACAGTTTTTCGACCTTAGTCTCGCTGTGGCCCTGCTAATCAGGACCCCAGCCTAGCTGCTTCCTCTCTAAAATGGTTTCCATGTACATTAGGTACATCTCTAATTGGATTCTGGAGTGCCTTATAAGTCCCTAGTATATGGTATACTATGTACCCAGGGCATAGGTACCTCAGAGGCCTACCAGGGGCTGAAGCATGTATTATGCCACCCCTGGGAAACACTCCAAAATGACACCACAGGTCTGCTACTGTAGCCTGGGTAAGGTGGTGCATGCACCCCTTACTGTGGTATAGGCTACCTATATCACTACCATTGCACACACATATAAAACCTATAAGTCACTCCTATGGCAGGCCTTAACAATCCTGAAGGCAGAGTGCTTGGCTTTTATGTGAGAGGGTACCCCTGCATGAGCAGAGCCCCTTTGCAGCGTTCGGAGTACCTCCTCTGTTGCTGTTTGTGGTGCAGCCTGACCATATACTCTTAAGTGCATTATAACCTCGCGGTAAATGCTGACTTTGGACTGGCTGCACGGAAACATATCGTGTTTGGTGTCAAACACTTTTGAATGCTACCCTCCCCCCCGCCAGTTCTGGCGGCAGGGGTAGCATTCCACCCTTCTAGAGGGAGAGACATGTACCCACTGGTCTAACCAGTAGAGACTTTCTAGAGCCCTGGCATCACAAAATGGATGCCACAACCACAGACACAGGTCTGGCCTCCTGCTGCTGACCGAAACTCCAGCAGGGGAGGCCTGGACAATAGGTTTCCTGTCACAGGGAGCTGTAACCACCTCCCCAGACAGGCAGATGTGTATTGGGGCTGGGCGGGAGCACTCTCTGGTGCTTTGAAGTCCTGCACTGGGGGCACAAATGGTGTCCCTGTGCATAGTCCAGTTCAAACCGGTTTCAGGGGCTACGTGCCCCAGCTCTGGCACGAAACTGGACAAAGGAAATGGGTGTAACCACCCCTCTTTCCAAACCCTCCCATAGGTGGGTCCCCAGAGTATGTCCAACCCCTATCTTAGTATAAGTATAGGAACCCAGTCCTTGAGACTTTAGATTACCCAGGACGAAACTCTGCAACACATATGCTGGACCTTCGAGTTTCTATTTCAAGTAGAAGGCTGAAGAAATCTCCCTTGGGGTCAAGGAGTGACTCCCCTGCTTGGCAGGCACCAAAGAATCTGTCCGGTCTGCAACTCTGAAGCTCCCGCTGGACGCCGAAGTCTTTGCATCACCAGAGGTAGATTTCCAGACTTCACTGAGGCTACCCTGAGTCAACAGCAAAGCTGAGGCCCGTGGCTATCGTGGAGGACGTGGAACCATGACCCCTGGACACCGTGAACTTTTGCCGGTACATCATCTTCCTGGTTTTCTTTGAAGTTGTGCTTTGTGCTCCAAGTAGCTCCTGCCTTGAGCACCGACTGCACTGAAGATCTCTGGCCTCCACTCCACGAGTGACCCGTGGGCCAGTTTCCAGTGTGACTGCTCTAGGCTCCTTCGCGATCGCTAGCCTGTTGGCTAGTGGGTCCCCACGAAGGCAACTCCTTTTCTTCCTTGGCTTTCCTGGTTGCTCCAGATGTGCCCTGACTTACCCTTGCTGGGTGAGTCCCCCCGACCTTGCTGGTCTGCACCGACGTCTTTCTTCTATTTCCACTTGACTTGCCGTTGCCAAGGCCTGTTGGGTCCATTCTGGTCGCTGACACCACAGCAATTGACAGACTTTGTGGAGCAGCCCGAATCCCGCTTATGGTTGTCGTCGACTCCTCCTGGACCTCATGGCTGAAGAGTCAAGACACCCGTCAACTCACCTGAAGCTCCCGACATCTGTGGGCATTGGACTATCATGCCCCTAGTCACTGGTAAGTGACCCAGACTCTGTCCCCTCTGCTTTCAGGTTCCTTCCATCCTTGATCCAGGCTTGGATCTCTTCGGACACTTCTCCTCTTCACGGCAGCAGCACTTCTTTGCCAGCTTCCATTGAAAACAACGCCGCGACCCGACACCAAAAGACACCTATGCACCCGGCTTCCCTGGGTGAGGTAACACGAGTACTCCGGTGCTCTCATGTGTGTTGGCCCTAGACACCTCTAAGTCCAAAAGGATTTGCTTGTAGTCATCCTCTAAGTGTCCTTAACTTGTAATTTTCCAACCACGACTTTCCCCATAGAAGTTAACGGCGATTCGCGCCTGTGTTCTAACACTGCACGCGTCCCCCGTGGGTCCACTACGTCACTACCTTAGGTGGTTCCTTGGGGCCCAAGCACTTCTAAAGGCTCTAGGCCTTGTGTCTAGTTCAGTCATGGTTCCTATACCACTTTTTTGGTATATGGTTTGGTACGCCCCTAGGGCCGAAACGTGTATTTGTGCTTCTTCTGTTGAATACTGACTTGTAACGTAAGTACTTCGTACTCCAGCCTCATAAAGAGACTAGAGGGGTGTGTTTTTATCTTAAATACCTATATTTAGAATATATACCTGGTGTGGTTGTCCTTTCATTTGGTCATTCAAGAGATTATAGACTGGTAAAACAAGCTGCTTTACATTCCTTCAAGACTTAGCCTGAAGGCTGCTCTCCATAGATACCACTAGGATAGCTTTCAATAAAGGTTGTCTTTAACCTATCACCATAAGGGGTTGTTTGGACTGGTACAGGGTGCCCACTTTAATTAGTGGACAGCATATATCAGGCCAACTTCTCACATAGGCATAATGAAATAATCAAATTAAGTGTTCAGTTATGTATCTGGGCTCACGCTAGCAAATGAATGACATTGGGAGATCTTTCTCAATTAATTTTATTCTTTCCTATAGGTTCGGATCATCTTTAGTCCTATATATTATAAATGTTTCTATAAACATTAAAATGAACACCAAAATACATTATTTGCTTATTCGAATGTTATGCATTTTGACACCAGCGTGTGTATTAGGTTTGCACAACTCAATATGTTTTCACTTTTTAATCCTTCTGCATATGACAATTCGATTAATTCATTTTCATGTACGATTCTGCCAGGATACTAAAATAGGAATAAAGAATGAAATGGAAAACATTAAACCACAGCCAACAGAATGTGTGATGCACATTTCACAATTGCATAGTCACTACATTGTCGGAAGTTGGGGATTTTATTAATGAGTAATGGACAGCTAAGTTTTCACACTTTCCGTTTCTCAGGAGAGTGGCTCATACAATAAAATGTCTTTATTCAGCTGGGATACAATTTCCCCATGCCTAGGGGAATTCCTCAGTCTCCAAACTTCTCTTCCTAGTCTTCTATAATATACAATTTCCCTAGTTAGCCAATTGCTCTACTTCCTTATGATATTTACAAATACCAGTAGCCCTGGGTGATTTACAGTTCATGTCCATTCCTCTTTTTGGCAACAGCATTTTTAGTAATATCAATCTACATGCTGCCTTTCAAGTTTGTCTTTTATGCCACTTCTATGACTATTTTGACTATTGACTCCCGGTAATCTCTTATGTCCTGGCATGCTTACATCGTATACAGGAAGGAAGCCTGCCTTATCGTTTCACACACTGTGGGTTCATGACCGACTGTGAAAAGCACATCTTTGCACATGTTCTGGCATTAGATATGATTTATGCAGTATATTAAATTGAAGGATTTTAAGTATGGCATGTCGGGTTGCTTTCACAGTGTATATCAAGATTAATGCCAGAGTCGTCTAATTCTCTTTCTATGTCTCTTCTCAGTCCGTTCAACTTTTTGTTATTTAGGCCCATTGGTGCTCTGTGTATTTGTCTTAATCAATCAATCAATCAGTCAATTTATAGAGCACTGCTGGTAGGATCCCTAGGGTCATCAGCCGAAGAGCCAGGTCTTGAGCATCTTGCAGAATTCCTATACAGTAGCTATACAGTAGCTGAGGTCCAGTGGTAACTGGGGAGGTAGTTCCATGACTTGGCTGTGAGGTAGGAGAAGGAACGTCCTCCAGCCCTACTTGGTGGATGCAGAAGGTGTGAGCAAACAAGGGGGAGGCAGAGTGGAAGTGTCTGGTAGGTTGGTGGAAGATTAGGCGATGTTTGATGTAGGCTGGTCCGGAGTTGTGAAGGGCCTTGAATGTGTGGGTTAGTAGCTTGAACTGTTATCTCTTCTGTACTGGGAGCCTGTGGAGCTCTATGAGGTGTGGGAAGAAGTGCGTTCCTCAAGGGAGATCGAGGATGAGACTGGCTGTGGTGTTCTGGACGGTTTGGAGTCTTTGAAGAAGGTGGGCTGTGGGTCCTGTGTAGAGAGCATATCCATAGTCCCACCGGCTAGTGATCAGGGCCAGGGCAGTTGCGGGTCTAGAGTTTTGGAGGAACCACATGAAGATCTTGGATAGCATGCTCAGAATGAAGAAGCAGGAGCTTGATACGGCATTAATCTGTCATTTCATGGAGAGTTTGCTATTCAGGATGATGCCTAGGTTTCTGGCATGTTCTGTTTGAGTTGGTGTGGGTTGCATTCTATTGGTCACCAGGAGGCATTCCAGGAAGAGATTTTGTTGCAGATGATCAGTACTTCTGTCTTGTCTGTGTTGAGCTTCAGGCAGTTGTCCTTCATCCAGTCTATGATGCTGGTCATGCATTAGTGGAAGCTGGTCCTGGTGGTGGTGGTGTAGTCTTCGAAAAAGGAGAGGATGAGTTGTGTGTTGTCATCATTGGAGATGATAGCAAGTCCTTTCAATCTGACAATGCTTGCCAGTTGTGTCATGTAGGTGTTGAAGAGAGTGGGGCTGAGTGATGATCCTTGAGAGACCCCACAGATGATCTCCTTGGTTGTTGAGGAGAATGGTAGTAGACAAACTCATTGTGTTCAGCTGGTGAGGAAGGAGTTGGTCCATCTGAGGGTGGTTCCTTGGATGCTGATGTCATGCAGTCTGGCGAGGAGTGTGTGGTGGGAGACAGTGTTGAAGGTTGCGGAGAGGTCAAGGAGTATTAGCACAGCTGTCTCCCTCTGGTTGAAGAGGGCCCAGATGCCATCAGTGGCTGCGATCATGTTTGTTTCAGTAGTGTGGTTGCTGGGAGAAGCTGGATTGGGAGTTGTGCGAGAGGTGAATCTGTTGTGGGTATGTTGTGAATTGCTGGTTGTTGGCCTTTTCAATTGTTTTAGCTGGAAAGAGGGTAGCAGGGCGATGGGTCTATAGTCATTGAGGTCACTGGGGTCTGCTGATGGTTAAACAGGGCGTTGACCTTTGCATGATTCTAGTCTTCTGGGTAGGTGGCCATGGTCAGTGAGGAGTTTAGTTGGTTGAAGATGTGGTGGGGGAAGGGGCCAGTTGAGGCCCTAGAGTGTAACGATTTCGTGATGGTGGTGGTTTACTGTGTGGTTAGGTGGTTCCAGGCAGTAAGTGGGGGTTCCATTGTGGGAGTCGAGTTGTTATGCTGGTTGTTGAAGAAGTGGGTGGGCTTTAGTTAGAGGTTGAAGTTTTCATAGATTTTGATGAACTTGTCATGGAAGAAGTTCACAAAATAGTTGCAGAGGTCCTGTGAAGGGACGATGTTGTTTATAGTGGCTGCAGGTTTGGAGAGTTCCTATATGACGGTGAGGAGTTTTTTGCTGTCATTGGTGCTGACTTTGAGACCTGTTGTCTTTGTCTCTTGTAGTTGCAGGCAGTAGAGATTGAGGGCTGTTTTGAAGGTGATTCTCTCGGTAGTGTCCCTGCTGGTTCGTCATCTCCTCTCACGTTGTTTGCAGAGGTGTTTGTCTCCTGTGGACATCATTGTATCAGCTGGCTTGCTTTGTGAGTCTCCTGTGTTTCGTATTGCTGATGGGGACAATGCTGTTGGTGTAGCCAGATGTTGATGTTCCTGACCTTTTGGTCCATCTTATTGGACTGTGCAGGCTGTATGGTGGTAAGGGCTTTGGTCCTTTTGGTCTCTGCAATTCTGCTCCAGCTGCAATAGAGGGCACTGGGCAGCAATGGGGGGAAGTCCTCTAATAGAGTTGTAGGTCTATGTGAGTTCTGTGGAGTAGCTGTACTTAATTCTGTCCCTGCAGGTGAAGATGGAGTTCAGAGGGTGGGCTGCGATGTGTATGGGGGTCATAGACTAGTTGGTTGAGGCCGATGTTGTCCATGCAGTCCATGAAGTGGGCAGAGTTAGGGTCAGTGAGGTCCTCAAGGTATGTGATGAGGTCACCCAGGAATATATACTATTTGGAGTCAATTGTGAGGGCGGCGGTGAAGTTGGCAAAAGAGTTGCAGAAGCTGATCTGTGGTCCAGGTGATCGGTAGACAAGGGTGTCCCTGATTGCTGTTTTGTCGCCCATCTGTAGTTGAAATTCAGGTGTTCCATGGCTAGGGACTGTCACGGTGATGCATCTGATTGACTCCCTATGCGGTCACGGTGGGTGACTTTGTATCCTGTTGGTACTGCGGTGGCGATGTCTGGGGCAGAAACTGGATTAAGCCAGGTCTCAGTGAAGACGATGACATCTTGCGTGTGGGTGTTGATGAGGTCCCAGACCTCTGTGGCTTGTTTGCAAAGTGATCACTTGTTGAGGAGGGTGCATGCAAGCTGGTGCTGTGGTACTAGTGTGGTGTGAGGAGTGGCATGAGAGGGGAGGGGTTGTGTGTTAGCATGTGTGTGGGTGCCGCTGAAGTAGCAATGGGTGCAGGTGAAGGGTCCTAACATGGAAGCTGGCAGTGCTGGAAGCATGGCAGCAGCATTCAAGGTGCCGTCTGGGGCTGAGGACGTGGATGATGGCTGGTGTGTACCTGCAGAGGCACGGGGAGCAGGGTTCATGGTGCTGGGAGCAGTCCAACTACAGACGGGCACAGGCGTGCTTGCCTTTGGTGCACCAGCAGTGCGGTAGAGCTGCGGCCACCAATAAGTACATCCTGGGGGGTGGGAGGGGCTTTGGTGGCAGTGACAAGGGCATGTGAGATGCAATATTCCAACTAGCAATATAACAGTCAGAGGAACCCTGGATACCGGACCCCTTATGGAGACAATTACTACCCTGTAATAGGCTAGTGGTATTGGGGGTCTCATTGATTAACACAGGATTACCTACTGGAACTCCCTCCTTAACCGGGGACGTACAGACTACTGTTGACCCAGAAATGTTGTCCATAAACCCTGGAAAACACACGTTTGGGCCTGTACCCAACAGTACTTGACTCCCAGATGATTCCGGGGGTACCGTACCCAGCTCCAAGCGGAGTTCCAAACATCCTACAGGGACGTCCATCTTATCCTTAGGTATGTAGTCTACCATTGACCCTGGGGAATTACCCAACTCATGTCAGTCGTTTTGGTCCAGCCCACTCAAGCATTGAAAACGATTGACAATATTAACCTCGGAGCTATTTACCAAGCTATGAACTCCTTCTCTCCTTATTCTCCCCCCTCCAAGATACGCTGAAAAGTGCGCAGAATGCTGACTATAAAAAAGCCTAAAGGGCGGAGTGAGATAACCTGATCATTATTCGGGCGAGACGTGGCTCGGATCAGAGCTGTCGTGGCAAGATGGGGGTTACTAAAATTAATGATAACACAATCCCCAGGAATATTTTTTTTAGACGTTCCAATCCAATTGGTTCTGGTGGTAGCCAGGATCTGATCCGCCATAGCCACAGGGAAGCCACACTCCCGATTAAGCCAGGCCACAGCTTTATTTTTGAGAGAATCATGTGATTCCATATGGCGGTAGGGACCGTCCTCTCTAATAGGTGTCACGTTAGTCAAGACTGCCACATAAGGTGCGCAGTCAGGCGGCAGATTTGGTTGTGAGAGGCCACAGTTGTTGGACTTCCCCATACCAGAGGTCCTTTCAGAAGGCCTTATCGCATTCCCCAGGGCACAAGTAGCAGCGTTTAAGGGGATGTCATTAGGACAAAAGGGCGTTGCAGGGATAGCGCTATGGGCGTCCCCAAGAACGGGTCGTGTTAAATTATCAGCAAAGCCCTGCCGCTCAGTAGCAGAAGTGGTCATTCTAATTGGCTGTAAGGGAATATTTGAGCCAGCACATCTCAAACCAACATTGGATACATTTTTAGAAGGTAGCACAGGCTTACTAGTCTTATCCATAGTCACATTGACCCCAGTGGGCGGTTGTGGGCTATTGTTAGAATTAAATCAAGATTGCATCAACTCCCCTAATCTGATCACTTCCCTAGACACAGCCTCGAGTTTGTCTAAAAGTGGCAGAATAATTTTATCTAACTTACTATCAATCATACCGATTAGCAACTCAAGCTGATCCAGGGCCAATTTCATATAGGTGAAATTGGCGTCGCTAGTTAAACAGATAGGCTCAGAAATGCCCACATTAGGGACAGAAACAGAAACAGTGGTCTTTTTACTTTTACGACCCCCTTTTTTGGACAGAACAGGTCTGTTTAAATGTGACCCTGACCTTAAAACTCTATGCAGTTTGGGGACCGCAGAGCCTGGGGCAGCAGGATCAGTGAGGGACTTACTATTATCACGTACCTTAGGGGGGTTGTTATCTAAAGGGAAAACCTGAGTTGACTCGATTACACATGTACCCTCCGTCGTTGGGGAGTCTATAGGAACCGCTACATGACTATCATCAAAGGTGTCGATCTCGACAGAAACTTGTTGGTTCGTAAGCTCAGGGACACTGCCACCAACCAAACCCAAGGATAATCTTCGTTCCTTGATAATCTTATCTACAACTTTGACTAAATAATTATCAAGTGTTGAAACAATAGGGCGGGAAGTCCCAACTGACTTAGACATGTTGCCTTAGGGCCGAAATAATAAAATATCAAGGACAAAATACTACCTATAAAAAAAGCACTTACTATGAAATGATTCCGACAATATAAACTAAACTAAACACACAAAGTAAAAAATTACCCACTTCAATCCCCAAAGTCAGACCCTTAGATTAAAAACTAGTTGGTACGGGTGCTTAAGATATTGCAATCCAGAAGTAAGCCAAAGTTCTTGGGACCACAGAGCGAATAAGTCCAGCTACACGTCACAGTTACAAAATATACAACTAGCAAAGGACGCAAGTCTAATCAACGGTAAACTACTGATACCAGCTCCTCAGCGTGCCAAGAGGATTACTATAGTCCCGGCAGTTGCATATGTCACAGTACCTTACACCGTCGTCCACAGGATAAGGGGTGCTGGCACAGGGAGTAGATGTTAGAGGGGTGGCCCGACCCGGCCTCCTCTGGCCCCTGGCGGCCACAGACGGCCCGCCCTCTGCCCGGGCTCAGCCGGGCGCCGTCCGCGCGCGGTCCCGTGACGCGGAGGGTGGGCTCGAATTTGAAGCGCCTCCAGGCGCATCCAGTGGGCGTGAACTTCCGCCCCGCCCCACCAGGTGCTGCTGGGAAGTGTAGTCCCCCTGGCCGCAACCGCTATTGTTTCAAGCACGGCGGCGGGAGGGAGACACGGGCACAGGCAAGCAGAAGGCGTCAGAGATCCCGGGTTTCACAGGGCAGCACACAGAATCCTCCTGGTGGTATCGCAATTCATGTAGGACACCCCCGCTCCACCGAGGGTGGGCTCGAATTTGAAGCGCCTCCAGGCGCGTCCAGTGGCCGTGAACTTCCACCCCGCCCCACCAGGTGCTGCTGGGAAGTGTAGTCCCCCTGGCCGCAACCGCTAGTGTTTAAAGCGCGGCGGCGGGAGGGAGACACAGGCACAGGCAAGCAGAAGGTGTCAGAGATCCCGGGTTTCACAGGGCAGCACACAGAATCCTCCTGGTGGTATCGCAATTCATGTAGGACACCCCCGCTCCACCGAGGGTGGGCTCGAATTTGAAGCGCCTCCAGGCGCGTCCAGTGGGCGTGAACTTCCGCCCTGCCCCACCAGGTGCTGGTGGGAAGTGTAGTCCCCCTGGCCGCAACCGCTAGTGTTTCAAGCGCGGCAGCGGGAGGGAGACACGGGCACAGGCAAGCAGAAGGCGTCAGAGATCCCGGGTTTCACAGGGCAGCACACAGAATCCTCCTGGTGGTATCGCAATTCATGTAGGACACCCCCCTGAGATGCAGAAAAGAAAAAGATGGTCAGGAGCAACAGAACAAGGGAGAGCGGAGTGAGAGAAGGGAAAAGGCAAGGAAATGGGGCAACTGCTCAGGTGCATATCTGTGCACTTCATCGTTCCTACTTCTGGGAGGTAAAATGTGCAAACCAGCAGCTCCGTCGGGGTCTCCTTGCAGACTGCAGGTGCCCACCAGGCAGGCCCACCAGGCTGATGTATCCTCAATGGTGCTGCACGTCTCAGATTACTGTAGGCAAAATCACAGACAGGAATGGCCATGCCCTTAGAGGACAGGATCGAACACAGAAAAGGAGGCTAGGTGCTCCAGAACTGGTCCAGGCCAGCATTGGGCGATCTCCTCCTGGAGAAGCAGCCACACCTGGCCAATCTCCAACTGGCAATATGGTCATGCCCTGGCCGATATCAGACTGGCGGTGCAGCTGCACACCCGCCAATCTCCTTAGGTGGACAAGGCCTGATGCTAGTCCAACTTCCTCCTAGCAGTATGACTTGGTTCATGCCTGTTCTTCTCAGCAGTGCAGTCTATACATGCCATGGTACTTCTGGGAACCATGGCATAGTAGAGGTCATATTCCTTCGGTACAGGCTATGCTTCTTAGCACAGGCCATGCTGGGCTCAGGTCACAGCCCTAACTGGGCTTTGGTGATCTTTAGGCCATGTCATTATGGTTCCCACCAGGAACCGCTTTTGGAGAGACTGGTACCTGCTAACCCAAGGGTACACAGCTTTCTGATTTCAGTCCTCCTCTTCTGGAAGTCCTCCCAGATCCTTGTAAAGCTGCACCTTGTTCCTCCTGGACAGTCACTCCTCCTACTGGGTTGATAGGCATCTTCCTGCTCACAGCATGCACGCTGGCCTCTAGGTGCATCAGGTCATGTACATAGCTTTTTCAACAAGGGGTAGACTCAGTGACATTCCGTCACACCTGGAAAGCTGGTTGTCAAGCAGATATCAGTTCTGGCTGAATAACAGTCCTAGGAGTACTCTGCAGAGCACTCCATTCCTTGGTCAAATTGAACCAGAGCAATAATTGGGATAGTGGGTTCCAGTTTTACCTGGTTACAGTAAACAGGAGGTGTGTATCCACTGGCTGCACTTTTACAGACAGTTTGGGAAGGTTTTCCTTTGAAGTGTCCACTTTAGGCTGCTCACCAGACGCAGGCTTCACCCGGATATACTGATTCTTTGTGCGAGGTTTGAATCACAACAGTGTGCAAAGATTTGGGGTGGAATTGGATATGCAACAGAAGCTAGGATTTGCATTGGACAGTTCCACAAAGTCAATGCAAAGTTACACTATGCACTACTTTGCATCAAGGGGTCACTATATACTAACATTCTTAGACAGGGATATGTTCCAAAACCTTATACCTCCTGGAGGCAGGGGTGATGAAGAGAGATGTTCTCATTACATGTTTTTCCAACTTTGCATGTATGTTGCAAATGTACATTACCCATACAAACCGAGAAAGGTCCCATTCCAGTACAAAATCTACGTTTTAGAGAATTGTACTAAGGTGCAAAGGGGTGTGCATATTAGAGAATGCTCACACCATTGTACTATGGTGCAAGGGTGTATGTATATGGATGCATGGCAGCTAAAATGCTGGCACTGCAGGAGAATAGAGAAAATGTGCCATATCCTGACAGATATGACATGTTTTCTCTCTTCGTTTGACGGCAGGCAGTGCAACAACTTTAGTTGCTGCGCTGCCTTGAGTTAAATATCAGTAAATCTGGAACTATATTTAGAAATATACTTCCCTCCATCCTCGAGAACCCCATCTGAGGCTAAAAGAGGTGTGAGCCTTCTGCATCTGACTAGTCATGTAAAGATAAAAAACTGAGTCTCACCTAGGGGATCCACTTCAACTTGTACTACAGAGTCTGCAGTCCCACCTTTCACCCTTCCCATTCACCAAAGAAAGTGCCACTGGCTGAGCACAAGGCCAAATTACAGTTCCTCTGTCTCCTCCCTCCAGCTTCAGGAATATCAGCAATACAGTTCTAATGTTTGAAGAAGCAACCTCACCTCTGTCTTGTGCACAAACAGCCCAGAGTTATCCAAAATGGATCACACAGGTCTCCATTACTCATTACTCTTTCTATCTCACACATGAAGCATGTAACATGCACACTACAAATAAAACACACACTTAAGATGTTAGTGCTAGACGTCGTATAAGCACAACGAAGTGGAACTACATGAGTAGGCCAGTAGGCCAGCACTTTTGTGACACAGATAAAAAATAGTCCATCGACAACTATGAATTCACAAAAAACTGTACTCTGTCTCCAATGCCGTACATGCTAAACTCATGATAGGGGCAGAATCCCTTTTTCTGTCAATGATGGTATTGTTACATTCTTCCTTCAAACAGTTGTCCAACAAGTTGATGTCATGTTCTTATTCATCATACACAACAAGCAGGATGAGTGTGTAGCAAATCCACAGCCCTATGTCTACCAAACAGCAGGCAGAGTATCTGGAAACTGGTAATAAAGGCTGTGCTAAAATAAGAATCACATTCATTACAAGCAGGCAGGTAAATGGTGTCATATTTATCACAAACCATCAAAATGAGATGGGAGCAATTCTTGCAAATTGTCCAACCACTGGCTATCACTTGGAGTAGCATTCCAACCCATTGTTTTTTGCTCTCCATGCCACATTGGATTAGACTCAGTCATATGCAAATCGGGCTTGGTCCTACTTCAAAAGAAACATTCCAGCCTGAACTACCAAGCAAAGTTCTCTGTGACCTGAAACACACGCACCCAAGACAAGTTTCAGTCTATTTGGCCTTTTTCAGTTGGGTGTGTGGGAGCTCAGTCCCGTAGAAAATCTGTATGTCAGTGGTGCTTAAAACTGTGAGATCAGGGATGGTGTTAACCTCTAAATCTGTGGGGTAATGTGCCCAAGAGACAAGATTCAAAACAGCATTTCAAAATACTGTCAACAAGAAAAGAAGGACACAAAAAGGGAGTTTGAGATCGGAAATTATTTAAAACCATGATGGCTTATTACAAATTCAAAAGTACAATACATAAAATAGAAAAATATAGATGCAGTAAAATGCATAGAAATAATTTACTCCTCAAGGTTTATATGGTCATTTTCAGTATAAAAGAACATACAAACTGCAAAGTTAGCATGGTGTTAACACTGAAATGTCACATAAAACTGTCATCTTAACACTAGATGATGAATTTTGATTCGCCCCCTCTGACTTAATGCCTTCCAAGGGAGTTTGAACAAACTAGTTACAAAAACAACAGAAAGAACTTGTGAATGAATGCAACATAGTGCTCAAGCTGAAAAAAGCCTTGAAAATAGGGCAAGGTTTCTTCCAGGTGGTTCTCGAGAACTATATGTCATATCAAATAAACAATGCACATCTTGCTGCATCTATTTTCAATTGGGAAATAGTCAGAAAATGAACATCATGATGCAGCATTCTTTTAAAAAAAGATGAAGTTGAGGCCTAACTGAGGCCTTGTTTTACATAAAGCCAAAAAACACATTTAAACACATTTCAATGATTTGGTTTCAATTGTGATAATCCTAGGTCAATGCACTTGTGTGAATCAAATGCAGAACAACCATTATTCATTTATAATAAAGTTACCACTTTTTAAGTTATTTTGCTTAAAATACACAAAAACATTCTCATATGCAACTTGCTTGGTTTCAGTGGCCCTGTGAACTTGGCACCTACGTTTTGGCATACCCTTTGCCCCTTAAGGGATTAAGTTAAACACACAACTGGCAATCGCTTGGGGATAGCACTGCAACCCATGAATGTTTGCCTCCCATGACACCTGAGATTAGACTGAGCGACATGTAAAGTAACCTGGTCATGCTCCAATAGGAACAGACCAGCCCATACTTCACAGCCAAGTCCTCTCTGATCGTGAAAACAGTCAACCCAAGACCAGTGTCGAGCTGGACTTTTTCTGTTGCAGCAGGGTCGAGCCTAATTTGAATATGTCTGGTTCTAATCTGAGGTGGCATGGTGGGCAAAAAAATTATGATTTTGAATGCTATCCTGGGAGATTGACAGTGGTTAGGCTGTTTCCGAACATCTTTCTAATCACTTTTCGCGTGCTTGTGATATTTAAAGCACCTGATAAACTCTGACTCTGCTGAGTGCGATAAATATCACCTGAGCAATAGTTTTTGGGAAATAATTTGGATTTGAGGGCTTACTTTAAAAATTTCTAGATTTTCCAGTAAATAACAATAATTTTTCCTCCAAAATGCGATGCAGCGCGCGCAACGAAATTCGTTTTATTCATTTAAATGTGTACTTACCTCCGTTCATCCATATTCCGGTGTTTACATTTCCCCACCCTGCCCCTCCCCCGCCCCGCCTCACTGCCTCACCGAACTCCCTTCACAGGCCGCTACTGGTTGTAACATCGTCCTGCGTGTAATGAGGGACTCAGTTTAACTGTCTTTAAAATAACAAGCAACATTGCCTTTTTGAAGTTCCATGGGGCATATCATCAACGGCCGGAGTTAAAATTATCGCCACTTTTGCGTCCGTTTTCGTGCGAAAAGCGACGATAATTTTAACGCCCTATCAGCATGGGCACGCTAACGCGTGAATCCATGCTGTAGGGCCCATTATCCTTTCGCCTCGTCTTGCATCGCTAATGAGATGCGAGGTGGGCGTTCCCGTGTGAAAGACACATGAAATACAGCGAAAATATTTGCTGACAGAGGTTCTCCCTATCAGCAAGGAAATCGCTAGCCGGCCTAGCGATATTTAAACCAGCGCTATCAGGCATTATCGCAGGTTCCTTACGCCTGCTATTTTTCTGACTTGGCTATGTTCATAATGGGAGGTGGATTAATATGCTGAGTCCACATCTCCCGATCAGCAATGTTTTTGTGTAACTCTCTTTTTTATCCTACGATATTGCCCGTCTACGCCTGGTTTTCTATCGCCTCAGCGATGCGCGTTGCTGATAGTGCGCTCACCGGGCGGTAGAATCCGGCGATAGGTGGCGTTAATTTTCTGCACACTAAACACGGCCAGCGATAATTATCGCTGGCCGTTGATGATATGCCCCTTCATCTGTTAATGGTTTCACGACTAAACATGGACAGGGATCCTACCATACGCAATTATTACTTAAATCTATCGGGCGAATTGCTGAATGTAACCAATGGGAAGCCATGGAAATTACAAATTCAGTCTGATTTTCATCTTACCAATCAAACGGCCTTTGTTTTCTGAGAATAGGAATCCATTTGTCGATAATGAAATATCCCATTTTGTATAATCAGCGGTCTGGCGTTGAAGGTAAACAAAACACAAGCACTCAATGTAAACATCAGTCTTTAGATGGGCAGAGCATTGTACAAAACAGTTGCCACCTCTTCTTGATTGCCTCTGACAATATTTGCTTTTAAAGGAGAAAAGCGCAAAACACAATAGCACATTTACGCTTATTTGCAACTAATGGACAAAATAAATAAAACAATGGTTGAGTTTTGTTTTATTATACACAAAGACGGACTAATTAAACCAATTAATGAATAAAAGATACGTTCCTGTGTAAAAAAAAATACAAATTGAACTTACCTCACGTTGGGGCGCAGTCAAATTCTTTCCCCTGAAACAATGGCATGATCACACCCTTCGGCCTTTGTCTCTTGGTTTATTATGTTTTGCAGCAGAATTCACTATATTTTAAAACATCGGATTTGTATATCGCAGTTAACACTATATAATTAATTGCCAACGGGAACCAGGAGAAAGCATTGCTCAGTCATTTTTACTTTCACAAATCTCTCCAAGCTGGTGTCTTCTGAAGTACTTGCAAACTTGCAAACTGCCAACAAGTCTCTTAGGAAGCTAAAAAAGCGAGTTACAGTATACATGCTTGAAAGTTCATATGACTAAACCATGAATATGCCGCAATCAGGTCATTAATGCTTGATAAGTTATTCTGCTGCTAACAAGTTTAAAGCTTGTACTAATTTAACCCCTCTCCCTTATGTATATTTTAGCTGATAAAGACACAAATCGCCTGCGGCTGTTTTTGTCTCCTATCAGTAAAAGCACAGTCCAAGAGCAGGATAATGTTGTGTCAGTGGGGATTATTGTTAAAGTACTTTTGTAACTGCTAAAGGCTCTTACTAGTGGATTTTGAGTGTTCAGGTACAAGCTGAATAAATTATGCTAGCCGGCTTTCAGCTGCTGACATCCTTACCCGTGTTCAGTGATGTTTAAATAGCTCAGAGCATGATTTACCGCTTATCATTACAAAGTGAAAGTTCAACGATTCATAAATTAATGGGGAGCCTGTCTTCTGCCGGTTAGATGTGACTCACATACCTGTAGAGCGAGGTGAACAAAATATAAGAAATTCTCACATGAAAGTCACAGTACAGGGGCTTTGCTAACCGCACTGAAAAAATACTTCATTATATCAAAGGCTGAAAATCAAGTCGCATTATAATTTCCTAATACATCATATTTTCTGGTATAGTCATGGAAAAACTAAATTGGACAGCTGCATAAAAATCATGTAACATGAAATCAGGAACTGTTTCTGAAACATCAACATTATATCCTATTCTAGATTTTCTATAAATTAAAGGTAAAACCTTGCAAAACAGAACTATGCATTTTCTGGGGATAAGTGATAGCACACAGCCAATCTGAACAGAAGGAGGGAAACTTCGAAAATGGCATTGAAAAAGTGAAATACTTTAGCAATCAAAAAAAGTCCGAGAGAGATTCAAACTCAATTCCGGACTGCAATCCACCTGTCACACGACCCCCAATTCTACTTTTACAAACTCCCATATCCTTTGTAGCTTCCTATTCCCACCAAAGAACTTATGGACTGTACAATGACCATTCCTCTTTGGAGTAAATTTTGCAGTGGAAATGTCAACTGTTGGGCTAGGTCAGTCAGGGTAGTATTCCAGTCCATCGTTTTTTGCCCATCATGATACCTCGGATTGGACTCAGGAATATGCAGTTGGTTTCCAGTGACAAAGTGAGCATGAGACCCACATCTGAGCATACCCTTGAACACTTAGGGAATCAAACACACAAAATTTGATGTGAGAAATGCTTGCAAATAGTTTAACCACTGGCAGTCACTCGGGGTAGCATTCCAATCCATAATTATTGACCATCATGCCACCACAGATTAGACCCAGGCATATGCAAATCAGCATGGGTTCAATACGAAGAGCCATGTCATGTTATGTCTATTTGTAAAGTACACTATCACCCACTCCTGAGTAGGTGTATGTGCCTAGCCATGCCTATGACAGTTTAGTTAATTGATGAGCCAGGTCTCGAGCTTCTTGCTAATTTCAAGAAGATAGGAGGAGGCTCTGCCATGCTTTAGCCCGAGCCCGAGCCAGGTCCTCTCTGATTCAGAACACAAGCAAAAGTTTCGGCTCAACTGTTCCTATTGGAGCAGGATCAAAGGTGCTATGCATATGGCTTGATCGAATCTGAGGTGACACGGTGGACAAAAATAGATGTGTTGGAATGCTAGGGTCCATAAAATACATCTGTTGGGTTGGCCTAGGTTCATGAAAGATTTCTGTTGTAATTTTACACTTATCATTTCATATTGTTTGTACTATCTATTCACAGTTTCTTTTCCTAAACAGCACGCTGTATATTAGCCTCTCTGGAAAGCATTCCCCCCATTTCACAGGAGGAGTTCCTTGCTCTCAGCACCAAAGTTAAATCGGGGTCTCCTCTTGGCCCAATGAGACCAGCTCAATTCAGAGAGTGCCTTTCGGTTCTTCTTACACCATTATTCTCGACCATTAACTCTTCATTTAGTAAGGCACGGGTTCCCTCAGCTTGGAAACAGGCCAAGGTGCATCCACTGCTGAAAAAAACATTTTTGGACCCCACCAAGCCCGAGAACTTCCGTCCGATCTCTCTCTTGCCCTGGATGGCTAAAGTGGCGGAGGCACATGCCAATAAAGTTCTCTCTGACCTTATAATCAAAAATAAGATCTTAGACCGGTCTCAGAAATGGATTCCGGGCTGGTTACAGTACCAAAACAGCTCTTCTAGCGGTGAGTGAACACCTGCGTTCCATCCTAGACGAAGGTCAAACAGCGGCACTCGTATTGCTCGATCTGAGCGCCGCGTTTGACACTGTCTACCATCGGATCCTTCTGCGTCGGCTAGAAGAAGCAGGCGTAAAAGATCTCGCCCTTGAATGGTTCCGCTCCTTCCTGTCAGACAGATCCTTTCAGGTTTTTGCTCCCCCTTTCGCTTCCTCTATCAAACCCATTGAGCAGGGGGTTCCTCAGGGCTCGGCGTTAAGTCCGGCCCTGTTTAACCTCTATGTTCAACCTTTAGCTGCTGTCGCCCACTACCATGGTCTTTCCATGGTCTCTTATGCGGACGACACCCAGCTTATGGTGGCTCTCTCGGACGACCATGCTAACGACGCCTCCCAATTTAGGATAGGTCTTGAGGCTGTCGCGGGCTGGCTGACAGAGAATTGTCTCCAGCTCAACGCCAGCAAAACCGAGGTCCTTCTGGTGGGCAGGGACAGGGGGCTCTGGAATACCCAATGGTGGCCTCCGTCCCTGGGTCCTGCCCCCTCCCCTAAACTGGTGGTAAAGAACCTCGGGTTTTTGTTCGATTCGGCCCTGAGTTTTCAAGAGCACACCAAAAAAATAGCTGGCACTTGCTTCGGTCTTCTACGTGGCTTAAGACCTATTCTTCGGTTCTTCGACCCGACCACACGTCAACTCATAGTCCAGGCCATTATCCTCTCCAGACTAGATTATGCCAACTCGTTGCTGCTAGGTGCCAATAAGGCAGAACTGAATCGTCTTCAGCGTGTCCAGAACTCAGCAGCTCGCGCCATTCTTGGTCTTTCTAGGTCGTGTTCGGGTGCTGGGGCTGTTCATCGCCTCCATTGGCTTTCTATTTCTAAAAGGGTTGATTACAAATCCCTCTGTCTCACCTTCAAAATCCTAAAGCTCTCCACTCCTGAGATCTTGTCGGGCCTGATCACCCCGTACATCCCTAGCCGCATGTTGCGCTCTTCTGAATTGATCCTGGCCGCTGTTCCCAGAGTCAAGAGATCCAGAGCTGGGGGCAAGTCTTTCCGTCTCCTTGCGGCCAAGCTGTGGAACTCCCTCCCTTTGAAGATCCGCAGCTTGGAATGTTTGACCTCTTTCCGTAAAGCTATCAAGACTTTTCTCTTTCCCATGGCTTAATCATATCTCTTCTGGAAACTGCTACTAGCGCCGGGACGCCCCTTCGTTGGGGCAGCTGCGCGCTTTATAAATGGTTTTAACATAACATAGTGATTTTATACTTTGCATTGCATAACAGAAAATTCAGTTCATCCTTGATGATGACTCAGTCACCCTCTCTAACCTCACAGCCATCCTCTGAATTCATGGCTGAATACAATTACCTTGTCTCAAAGCTTGCATGATCATACGATATTCAAACAGTGGCTCCCTGCAATCGTCAGGATTGTTGACCTTGTGATTATTCCTTATCTTGGTCAAAATGGTTCCAAGGAAAACCTGTTTGTTCATGGCAATTGGCTGACCAAACAGTAAGAATTCTTCTCCCCAAAATGGAACTACTCAATTCAAATTATCCAATTGCAGTTCTAGTCAAAGACCGTTTTGCTTTAAAGCAACAAACTCCCTCCAATTGAATAGCTAGACCACAGTATACTATTTTTTTAAATGATGTCAAAGATATTTTTAAAGGTGGTCATGGGCTCTCTGGTGGATGCCCCACTAAATCGAGCCAAGGTCACTCACCTATAAGTTCACTCCCAGTTCATGGAAACTCCAGCATTGTTTTGGGGGAGAATAATTTGGGAAGGGTGCAGTGGCAGCTGCCATGTAAGGAGGGCGGTAACGTGGGGGGACAAAACTAAAAGTAAAATAAATAAATACAAAATAATCCTACTTACCTTCTATGTGCGACGTCTTCATCCTCGCTCAGGTCTTCTCCAGATAGGCAGACTCCAGGACACTGCAGTAACCAATCCTGGTGCTGCTCTCATGCTGCATGATAGCAGCGACAGGATTGGAGGGAGAGGTCTCTGAGTGCACTGGAGCCCTATGCTATCTGTAACGTAGCTGTCTAAGACAGTTGCATTAGAGAGGTTTAAACTGCACATGTCTGGCTGGTTGTCACAAGACGGCTGGCCAAAATGACATGCACACTTTAAACCTAATTGTTCTGTCTATCACTGCATCCTGCTGCTGCCTGACTGGCAGCAGCAGAAAGCTCCGCCCCCCCCCCCCTCCCCACGTCCTGACGATTGGCTCGTGATGGGGTTTTGAAAAATATAATGGTAAATTATAACCATTTTATATTTCTATCCCTGGGGGCATTTTTTTAGTGGGGCGACGCTCCTCCCCCTTAATGGAGGATCCACCCCTGGAAGGCTGAATCCATTGTAGCTATGATATGAGCAGCAGACCATCCCCAGAACAGTTCATGTTAAGGCTAAGCAATACCATCAACTTTAAAGTCAAGAAAACAATAAAATAAAATCCCCGACCAATTAAAAAAAACCTTAGCAAACAAAAAAAGGGGGCCAGAGATATGAGTGTTTTTCAATTTTAGGGCAAAAAAGGAATTTAGGAGTGTGGGAACAAGGCAGCGTATCCTAAAAGGTAAATAATGTGAGAGTTTAAAATTGAATTAGATGTTTTTAATAGCTTTAAGAACGACCAAGGGCTTGTGGTTTTGAAGTACTGGACACTACTAGCGGACATAGTAATGGTATGTTCAAAGTGTGGTGATTAAATATATTTGCCTCAACGCATATGTCTGTGGAAGCCTGGCATGTGTGTGGAAATGTGTGGATGCTGAGATTCCAAACATACAGATATAAGATATAATAGTTGGTAGTGAAACATTAACACCTTTTAAGCATGCTAGGTTAAAATATGTAGAATCATTGATCATGGATTCTGAGACAGTAAAGGAGACAAATTTAGTAAAGTCTGATTTGTCAAGATTTTCAATTTAGAACTTGTTACACAAACAATGCGGAGCTGATGCATGTCGAAGTAAACTTTTTATGTACTGCATGGTGACTAGAAGATCTGCATCAATCTGAAGTTCTGATTGGCTGGGAGCCACCTATGCTGGTCCTGGGGCAGGTGGACATAGGTTAGCTGGCAAGGGTAACAGAGTTAACCCTTATACTCTGGCAGTATATACATACATACATACACACACACACGCACACACACACACATGCACACACACACACCCACGTGCATGTCCCCAGTCAGCACTGCCCTATGAATGTAGGCACAAAGGAAGGACTGCGCATGGAGCTCCAGAGTTAAACTGCTATACCTGATGATTCCGAAGCAATGCCCATCATACTGTCTTGTAATGACTGGGAAGTAATGGTTACAACTTGACGGAATTTGCTGGGTTGTGAATAACTCTGAAGGTGCTATTGATGTAATATATTACAGGTCAGTGTTCGCAGCGACGTCAACCATGTGTTTGAGAACCTGTCTTTGCCAATAACCAAATACATGGTTGGGATGTTTGCACACTTTAAATCTGGCTTTGACAATGAATGACTCAGCATTCAAATACATTGCATGTTTCAAAGTGCAGTGCACAGCAGTGGAAAAACGCATGCAATATCTCAAATGAATTATTACTGAATAAACAAAGGCCTTAAATATCATGTTTTTGCTGCATAGGCAATCTTAAAACGGAATGCATTTCATAAGTTAGGATTTACAAGAGGAGAATACTCATGTTTGGTTGTCAGAGTGGCTAAGCAGATGCTATGTGGCAAGAAAGGATATGCGGTATGAATGGGCCATATAGGTGAACGCATATGAAGAAGATGTAAGCACCTGTAAAATGTAAACGTACTGATCCTAGAATGGTGATTGGTAATTTGGCCTCATACTTGTAACACTCCCTTCTCAACAAATTTTAGCAGCAAACCTTCAGCTCACATGGCCATTTGCATGAGTCTCCCAAATGCAAGCTGTTTGTAAACACTGAATGTTATAAGACATTTGCACTCCTATTTTCATCGGTGGAGCAGATTGTCTGGTTACATGACTACAGCAGATCCCATATTCAATCGTTGATCTTTCAATATTATATATCGCTAAGAATGGAATGGAAGCCACCTTAGGATTGGCCATACATGTTGGCATGTATCAGTGAGATATCAGTCTGGTTCCAAAATCACAGCACTTTACTCATATGCTGTAAGTTCATGTTATTCTTCATGGAGATGCATGAAAAATGCATGCACTCTGTACCCATCCTTCCATACTTTCTGTCATGTCTCAGTCGTCTCTCACAAAATACTATCAGCCAAATGTTTTCCTAACACACACCCATACATTTATTTTAGACTACTTGTTGGACATGGCCCTCTCTGCAGGGTCTATCCTGAACTTTCTTCCTTCACTCCTCCTGTTTTCTGAATTTAATTGTTGCTAGCATTAGGACTCTGTGCCACTTCAGCACTGCTTACCTTTTCCTAAGTGCTCGTGCTCTTTCCCTAAAACATGGTAAAATTGGCTTACACCTGATTGGCACATTTAATATACGTATAACCCTAGTATAAGGTTCTACTGTGCCAAGGACCTGTAATTTAAATGCTATTTGTGGGCCTGCAACATTCATTGTGCCACTTTAAAACATGGCTCAGGCCTGCCATTGCAGCCTACAGTGCAGTTTTAAAACTGACATTTCAACCTGGCAAAGTAAACCTTTTGCAAGGTTTAAGTCTTCCGTTTTAATACATATAAGTGACATCTAGGGAACACTCTGAAAGCCCATTGGGCAGGGTGTGTTGTGTTTAAAAAGTAGGACATAATATGTTTGTAAGTTTTATATGTCTTGGTAGTGAAAAACTCCTAAATTAATTTTTTATTAGTGTAAGGATGATGCCTTCCATTAGGAGCAGGTAGAAATATCATGTTAGTACCCAAAAGAGTTGTAATATGAAATCGCATTTAACAGAAAAGTCGGATTTTAAGTCGCAATTCTGAAAATGCCTCCTTTAGAAAGTTGTCATTTTCTTCTCCTAGCTATTTGATGCCTGCTGCCAGTGTCATTGCTTAGCTGTTAGACTTTGTTTTTCCTAGGAGTTGATAGGATGGGCCTCCCTAGCAGGATGGGTGGGGTGGAGTTGTTCCCTGATCCACTAACAATTCATAAGGCTTGCCTCGAGAACACACAAAGGAACCTGACACTAGTCTTTAGCCACCCACACATCTTGAAGCCTTAGCAGGTGAAGGGAAGAAATTCCAAACCCAGATATGTGGAAAGCCAGGATGTCCCCCACTTCAAAGGCTGGCCCCAGGTAGAAATATATGATCCTCAGAGGAAATACTTAGTACACTCCTGGATCTGTGGAAGTCTTCAAAAAGCCTGTCTAGACCCCCAGAGGTGAGCCCTGCTGCTTGAGGCCTGCCTTGTTTTCCAGAGGACTGCCCTGCTGCTTCCAGAGGACTACCCTGCTGCTTGAGGCCTGACTTGCTGCTCAAATTGAGAACTACCAGTGACTCCAAAGGATTGTTGAGGGGCTTCCTGTGTGAACTAAAGGGACATAAAGGCTCCAGAGACCTTGAACACTGCACCTGGTCTCTGCTGGAGTGTGTCCTAACCCCCCAAGTGGTGCACCCAAGTCCTGGATCCTTGAAAGTGGTGATAAAGGGTCTGCTCCTGCCTTACCCAAATAGTTGGGACTTAGCACAATATTCACCAAAAAGTGTCAGAAGAACCGACGGAAGAGTGAGACTGATCTGCCCAAGTGCTCCACTAGTCGCATGATATGGTGGTAGCTCCCACTCTGTTCTTCTCCCCAGCTGCAAATCCTGTTCAGCTGAAACTCATGTACAATGATAAAAATCTTCAACAGGCTCAGACAGGTTCCCCAACAATGACCCCCTTAGATTTAAAATCCAGCTTTTCCACCTTGGAGCTTTTTCTCACCATTGTAAATTGCTTCACCGAGACCTCATCCAGTGCTACCCAGTGTCCAGTGTTCCCCAGCGATGACAACTTCTCCTTGGACAATGCCAGCAGCCTTGCCCCGCTGAACTCTAACTTCTTCTGGACTTTTCTCAACATTTCTTCAAAGTCTGAAGGTCAACCAAGAATGGGCCCAATCCACATCGAATATACGGCCGATGCTCCACCGATGTCAACCATAAAATTTGACTTTGACCTGGTCTCGCTTTGACGTTTAGTTCTTTTAGGCGCTACATTTCACTAAAAACTTTAAACATTCATAAATCTGTTTCTACTGCTTGGATTTGCTTCATCTTAGTGTCATTTTATTTATTACATGTTTCTCTGAGTTGTCAACTTGGTATGGGTTTTTTCTTGCATTGTGTTTTGATTTTATTACTGTTTGTGTGCTGTATAAATACTTTACACAGTGACTCAAACTTAAGCCTGACAGCTTCTGTGCCAAGCTTTCGGAAGGTTAAGTTGATTTAGTGACATTTGTGGTTCACCCTGACACAGATTGTGGTTGTTACATGAGTAGAGGTTTCACCCCCCTGAATCAATAATCAGAATTCTTACAGAGGTCCTGAGCAATAGACTGTGCAATTGCAGTAGACATTTGGTGCATAACATGATTACTCATTCCTCCAAGCGGACATAGAGCTAAATATTGTCAGAAAAATGGTACAATCTCTTTACGCACACTGTACCTCATAATCTCGCCTTCAAGATGTTGGGGTGTCAGATGAACCATGGCCCAATACAACTTATTAATAATGATACTCAATACAAGCAATGGTTCTTTCTCAAACTATCATTCTGGCACTATCAATTGTGCTGACACTACTTAAAACCTATATTGAGTCTGTCAAAATCCAATACTCAAACCCAATCCTAACATTGATCAACCAATGTCTGGCCTGATTCCAACTTATATCTATTCCTCCTTCCTGGGTTTGCTTATGTAAACATGTGTAAAAGATAAATGATGTATTTCTTATTGAAATCATCATTCATGATCCTTCATACTAATCACAGTCTTGATCTGTTCCCAACAAAGTTGACCCAGACTGATGTACTGCAATCGTGTTTCTCCATACAGTGATCCTTGTTGAAATGTTTTGGCTCACCAAAAAAGAAAACAAATTGACTGAAAAAAATGGAAAAATATGAAACAGCAAAATTGTCATTGATATATCATACTATATATTGACAACAGTTCCACGTGGCTCTACAGACAAAATGACCAACTGGTGATGCAATAAATGTATACTCTATTCCCTGATTAAGCACTGCATGAGTATTACAACAGTCTCACTCACCTACGTTTTCCCACATCCTTTACTGTACACGTGCCTTATTTCTGCATATTCGGTGTCTGTATGAACTTTTAAAAATGTAACATTCTGATCTAGGCAAAAAGCTTCTGGACTTTCTTAAGAGACAGATTTGGTGAAGGTGGCAATTGGCCATCAGATATTCCAACAAGGAGTAACAGCATTTCTTAATAGTATTACATTTCAAAGCAAGTGTATGAAATCAAAAGACAATAGGTATATATCGAACATTAAAATGGTGAACAGATTGGGAGCAACAGATTATAAGCTACAGGTGGAGAACATAAACATATGACACATACATGCAAGATACATTGACATTGTGAAGGGTACCTATTGACCTGGAAGGTGCTCAGATGAAGCTGCAAGTGAGACAGTCTTCTTAGGGGAGGTAAACTGATACTTTAAAACTTTTTTGAGAAGATGCCATGACTTCAAGTGGATGGCACTGTAGTATTAATTTTCTAAAATGTGGAAGATACATAGAGGCCATGAACTGCTCAGAAAAGAGTTGGGGGAGTATGGTACTAATACAGGTAATTAGGTAAGTTCAGAAGGCCCTGAATTTATGGGACTACAACCTAAATACAAGGTAAATGCATGGAGTACTGTGAAGGAGCATAGAGTGGGTGACAAAGTGGAGTTTTAGGATGCTGACTGGTTTTCAAAGGAAACTTACTTACTTATGCCTATTACCCCTCATAGGGTATAGGTCATCAACCAGAACTCTCCAGCCATATCTGTCCTAAACTTTTCTTTCAATCTGACTTCAGGAGTGAAAAACTAAATGAAATAAAGTATTGCAATGTTGATTATTTGATACTAGTCATATAAAGAACAATATATTTCAACATACATGAACCCACTACACCTAGAACGATCATATGTAATATCAAGGTTAAACACATCCTCATTACTATTTAAAGTGCTTAGCTAACAAGTAATAGACATTCCACTAATAAAGGGCAAACGCAAAGGTTTACATTTCTTGAGCCAATGGATTTCTTATTGCATTCCACATAATATACTTTGTAAATGTCAGGAGAAAGGAGGACTGACAGGTCATGAACACAGTTTAAAATCACTTCCGCACAACTATACCAAGCGTTGAGCCACAACATGTATTAGTTATATGCCAGATCATTACAGTAAACCGACCAGTAATTCTTACTTGACTGGGAGCCCTGTAAGCATGGCCCATTGTTAATAGGTTCTCTGCTGTCCTGTAATGGATTCAGCTCTAAATGTTACTATAATACATGGGAGACTGCAATCCCTGTATAAAGTATGTCTCTAATTTCCTTATTACAGCTAAGTTGTGACATCTTTGAGTCACCTGTATTATGAAAACATTTCTGCTGAACTGTAATAAGCTATTATAATTGAGTTGTGATGTCATTGTACCTGCTGCCAGACAGTGGCATAGCTAGAGCTTTGGACACCTGTGGCATTCCCTTCGTTTGCTGTCCAGTGGCGATAAGAGCACGGGGGTGCTAACAAAAGTCGGCGGGTGCAGAAGACAGATGACAACGAGCGGGGGATTAGCGATGCTGACAAGGGAGAATAAAACTTACCTTGCACCCCCAAAAAAGTGCACTCCCACCTCTGGGCCACGCCACTTCTGCCAGAGCCAGCAGCCAAGGTGAAAAGACAGATTACAGAGCATAATTACAGATGCTGTTTAAATAAGAACAATTTTAAAGGGCTTTTTATTCTAAAATGAACAGTGGCCAGTAGAAAGAAGATATTTATATCAACCTGTGTGTTTTTCCACCTATCAGTAATGACAGTAATAATAAAATTTCTATGAAAGAAACACACATTCTGTGCTACATAATTTGCTAATCAGGCTTACATTAAACTGATTCTAATATATTTTTGCAACAAATTACTCACCGCTAGTTGGTTTTCAATTACATCAATAATTAATTCAAATTCATTAAATTAAATTAAAAATATTTTTCAGAAGGTTAAATTGAAAATACATCTCCACATAAAGTAAATAATGTTTTATGATGCAATAATAATGATTAAATATATATATAGAATTAAAGAAAAGTAGTAATTATATTTTAATAAAACTTCATGTTACATTCATTTTATAAGTTCAAAAAGGTTATTAAAATATTTCATATTTAAATACAAAATATGTTATATATTTTATGTTGTTTTACCATTAAATTGCATTTGTTTATACTTGAAACTATTTTGAATAATTTATTTTAGTTTACCATTATGCCCTATGTCATTTTATGTGTGGGTTTGGATTTACTACTTCTTTTTGGCTGTAGTAACATACAGAATTCACACAAAGTTTGTGTGGTTTCTCAAAAAAGTTTTTAAAAAAAGAAGGTGACGTGTCATCATTGGGTTCCCTCCTCACAGCTCAAGCTATTGTTCATCTAACTCAAAACACCTCTGCTCCTCTCCATTGGAGAGTTGTAACCCACACCAGAACATTGTGGCCCTGGTGAGAAGAGGGAACCCAATGATGAGGGATGTGACCTTCGGATGAGTGAGGGTTCTTGTTCTAAGAAAAGCATTTTCCAACAGACAACTTTCTTCTTTTTCCCCTCTTTTTTTGAGAGACCAGACGTACTTTGTGTAAATTCCATTTGGCCAGGGAGTGGAATGTTTCTGGATGGGTTTCTTCCTCCCATTGTCCCTTTGTGTGAACTGAGTGTAGTAACATTCATTCATAAATTTGGCTTCACGCCCTTTTTCAGGGGGTGGAGGACTGTAAGTCTGCACTTTTGGGTACATTTAAACTTAGATTTTTTGACTAGCCAAAAGTAGATTAGTTACTTAAAAGTGTAAGAGTAAATTACACATGTAAATTATTTACAAGTGTAAGTTGCCTTTGTGAATATCGCCCCATATGTTTGGTTAATTGCAGTTAAAACATGCCTTTCAAAGCCAATACTATGTGTTCTTGGAAGATCTGCCATATTCTGTTCATCTTGCAGATGCAGTAACAGATATGTAGGTAGTTATGTTGTGAAATTACCATTGCTATCACCCCCATATTACTATGTAGGGGTTATGTACACGTTAAGGCAAAGAAGTGCTACGAACTCTTAAATGGAGAATGCAGGTTTGTTCCCCTGGAGAAGCTGGATACAAAAAATAACTAGTGACAAAGCCAATGGGTCTGGCCTTGACAAGCTCTTGCAAGGGTTAATTTCTTTTGTTTATTTTTATTACACTCTGAACCACAAAAATATTAAAGCAAAAAACATGCCGCAAATTAAATGTGGGCACCATAGATGTGCAATGAAAGTTTTTAATTTAAAAAACATTCACTTATATGGCCTTTTTAATAGTAATGTTTTTAATAACAATCTTTGAGTGCAATTTAGTATTATTTGGGGCGGCAAGAAGAAATCACCACATGTCCACTTATTCACATGCTCAAATCACAGTCTCCTACATTGTTACAATGTCACTTTAACACATTATAACAGCACTTTAAAAAGTAGATGGAAAATAAATAACCATTTAACTTTGCACCTGAAAAGAATAGTCACTACTTTAATTTAATATAACAGAATTAATTAAAAAAATTCTACTTTAAACCTGCTTTGTCAAGATTGACGAATAAACTATTTCAAGGTGGATGTGAAAAACCTGCACAGGCTTTGTGTAGTTTCTCAATGTGAAGGGTGCCAATGGGTAAAGTGGGCTGACCTATTTCGTTGTGCTGTCTGCTTTGGTGGGTGGAATCAAAATGTAAATGGCGATTTAATTAGCCAATGGATGAAGGCTACTGACCAAATGCCCCTTTCTTATGTATCTTGTGTATGATTTTTTGGATAAACAATAGTATGGTGAGAGAGCCTAAGTTGTTACAAAGGACAGACCTAACAACTGAGCCTAAATAAACAAGACACATGTTTTCCTCTGCTATTGCGAGCAACCGTCATTCAGGCTTTTCAAGAATAGGTGTGACTTACTCTTGGGAATTCCAGAGTCAGTCACATATAAGTGGGAATTATGACATTAACATTTCACCAACAAAGAGCTAAGAGTATTGCTCCGATTTCTAGGAGCCATAAGCAGGGCCATCTGTGGTTGATCCAAATGTTAAAATCCTAAATGTTGTCAGCAGGTATATCAGTTTGTTCTTAGTCATCCAATTCTTTATATCCAAGCGAAGCTGTCCCAAATTCGTTCTCTCTAAGATTCATGGAAACCTTTTGATAATGTAGGTGCTTTCATGTAGCCTAATTATTGGACTTGGCCCTTTTTGCACGGTCATCCCCAGACTTTTTCCCTTCCTCCTTCAATTTTTGTTGAATTTGTTTTTGTTGGCTTTAAGACTCTGTGCACTCTACCACTGCTAACTAATGCTAAAATGCTTATGCTCTCTCTGTAAAACATGGTAACACTGGCTTATACCTCATTGGCATATTCAATTCACTTGTAGGTCCCTAGTATATGGTACTACAAGTGCTCAGGGCCTGTAAATTAAATGATACTAGTGGTCCTGCTGCACTGGTTGAGCCACCCAATTAATTAACACTTTAAACATGACTCAGGCATGCAATACAAATCCTATGTGTGCAGTTTTAAACTGCCATTTCGATCTGGCAAAGCAAACCTTTTTGCCAGGTTCAAAACTTCCTTTTTAATTCATGCAAGCTAGCAATAGAGTAAGTCCTGGACAGCCCCAATGGCAGAGTAGAGGGCATTTATAAAGTTGGACATGCACTTTTGAATGTTATATGTCCTGGTATTGAAAAACCATAACATTTGTTTTGCACTACTGCAAGGCCTACCTCCCATAGGATAGCATTGGAATTACCTTATTACAATTTATAAGTGTACTCTCCAAATGGGAACAAGTAACTCCTTCATATTTGGTGTCTCTGGATTCAGAATTTAAAATCCTAACTTATGGTGTAGTAGGATTTTGAAATGCAATTCTGAAATGCCACTTTAGTTGGCATTTTCTTACCTTGGCCATTTGGTGCCTGCAGCCTGTCTCTGAGTCACATGACTGGGTTTAGCTGCCAGTTGGGTTTTATGTATTCCTCCTAGACAGCCGAAAGGAGCAAGCGTTTGCATATAAAGTTACAACCTTGTTTTATTGATTTTAAAGCAGCGTTCGACAGCAGAGAGAGAGGATTGCTGTGGAGCAAATCCCAGAATCAATACTGTGTGCCATAATATAAGTGTACACCGGAACTTGGATCCGAATAAAAATAGCAGATGGCACGAGATTATCAAGGGAAATCTACACTGAGATAGGGCTAAAGCAAGGATGTGTACTAGCACCTCATTTATTCAATCTCTTTATGGTGGACCGCTCAACAAGATTAAATTAGGCAAATTCTCATCCACCACGTTTGGGCCCATTACAGATAAGACATCTTTCCTATGCCGATGATATAGTATTACTCAGTCTAACAAGAGTCGGCTTTCAAAGATCGTTAAACGAGCTATCAACGATTGCAAGTGATAATGCTTTGGAACTTAACATCAAAAAACACAAAGACCATGACTATTGCAAAGTGGTCAGGACGTCAATTTCCAGTCAGGCTGGGAGAAATACCATTGGGGTAGTTAATAACTACAAATATCTAGGGCTGTACATAGATGATTGTTTAAATTTACAAACACATAAACACTATCTTGAAACAAAAGGAAATGGCTTAATCTATGCATTTTGTGCCCTCTCAAAAAAGTGAAGGGGTCCATCCCTTAAGCCGCTGCTCGCTGTAATAGGTGTCAAATTAATGCAGACAGTGGCGTATGCAAATATTGTTCTAAATGGTACCGATGCAAAACTGTTGGACAAGCTACAAGCGAAAGCGTACAAAAAAGTTTTTAATTTACCTCAGAATGCGTCCCCAGCTCAGGTGAGACTGGAATTTGGTCTTACTCAACAATTAATAAAAGCTGGTATAAAATCTGGCTAAGTCGAGCTACTTACTTACAGTTTAAAGAAATGTGGATGAGAAAGGGGGTGAAAGATAATGACTAAGAATGGGAAAAGATAAAAAGGACTGAGAATGAAAAGGAATGAAATAAGATATTAGAAGTGAAAGCCAAAGTGGCAAATTAGGTCAGACATAACAACAATATTCAATGCAATCGTTGAGGCCAGGTGGCATTAAAGAGTTAATCTTTTTTATCCAAAACGTTTCACGCTGGATTAGGAACTTTTGATTGTCTCTTCCTTCCTTGATATCGACTACTTCACAAAATTGAAACCGTAGTTGACTGACGTTATGATGTTGAGTACAAAAAATGAGTGGCCACTACTGATTTCGGGTTATTGTTTCTAATGCTACTTTTGTGCTAATTTATTCTTGTCTTGATCTTCCGCTCGGTTTTACCTATGTATACCAGCCCTCAGGGGCATTTGAGTAAGTACACAAGGTTTTTGGAATCGTAAGTGGCGGTGGTCAAGAGTCGTATTTTATATCCCTGGGTTGGATGGTTTACTGTGTTGCCTTTAATGATGTTATTACACTTGCCACAATTGTGGCATGGAATTGTCCCTTTGAACAATACATTGCCAGTGCTGGATCTTTTGGATCTTAATAGCGCTGCCAGATTTTTGCTCCGCTCATATGCAAAGAGTGGTTTATCTACGAATGATTGTTTAAAATCTGGCTCCTGTTGGAGCATTGGCCAGTGTTTAAGAATAATCTTCTTTATTCCTTGGCTTTTTGTGGTAAATTTGGACACCATGACTACTCTATTCGTAGATTACTTCTTTTTATGAGTAGTTAGAAGTTGGGTGCTTTGTTTAGAATTTCCGCCGGATATCCTCTGTCGTGAAATCACTCCACCATGTATGTGAGATTGTCAGAAAGATGTACTGGATCTGAAATAATCCTCTTGACCCAGATTAATTGAGAATAGGGTAAATGAGCTTTAAGAGCATATTGGTGGGAGCTGCTGAAATGTATTAGATTGTTACGGTCTGTTTCTTTGCGATAAAGGGTTGTTTTCAATTGTTGATGTTGGATACAAATATGTACATCAAGAAAATCGATTGATCGATTGTCAATATTGTAGGTGAATTTTAGCCTGTTGGTAACCCGGTTCAGAGTGTCAATGGACGATGTTAGATCTTCTTTAGGACCTTGCCATACCACAAAGATTTCATCTATGTATCTTAAAAATGTCACTAGGTGTTTATTCCAAACATTGTCATTGATGATGTTGTCAAGTTCGAACTTGTGCATAAAGAGATGCGCTTAGCTGGGTGTTGCGCAATTCCCCATTGAACTTCCTGTCAATTGGAGATACAATTTGTCTTTATGAACAAAATAACTGTGGTGGAGTGTAAATTGAAGAAGTTGCAACAGAAAGATTTTTAAATCCTGGTCTAAATCCGATCATAATTAGAAAAATTCTATTGCTTCGATACCCAGGTCGTGGGGGATTAATCTGTACAATGCTGTCACGTCGATGGTACTCCCAAAAATGTCTTTGTTCCAATCAATTTGGATATTCTTGATTTTTATAAAAAATTTGGTGGTATCTTTGATATACGTTGACATGTCCTGTACAAATGACTGCAGATGTTTATCGAGATATTTACCCACTGGTTCATGAATTGTGCCGCGTGTTGATAATATGGGTCTCATCGGTGGTTTGTAAAGATCTTTGTGTATTTTGGGCAGCATTTGTAAAGATGGGCTTTTTAGAAATTCCTGTATGAGATATCTTTGATCAGTTTCAGTGATAGTGCCAGATGTTACAGCGGTGTCTACAAGTTTTTTGAATTCCAATTGAAATGACTCTGTGGGATTATATCCCAATTCTAAATATGCAGTTTGATCTCCCACATTTTCATCAATTTTCAGATCGCAGTATGCCATGTTAATAACGACTAATGCCTCACCCTTATCAGCTTTTACACATGTGATTTCTGGATTGTTAGTTAATCGTTGAAGTGTGCTTCTATCTTTGATGGTAAGATTGGATTGTTTGGATCTTTTGGTTTTGAACAAGTTTTGCAAATTGGTTTACAAGTTGATAACATTGGATTACCCACTCCAACCAGGGTTGCCCTTTTTACAGGATTTTATTCTGTGCCACCCTCATTCTGATAGCGTCCCTGATGGTGGAGCCAGTGGAGGCTCCCTGTTAGAACTGGGCTCACCAATTCCGACGTGGTAGCTTGGTGTGAGGTAGGAAGGCACCCGAAGGCAATGTGTAAAGCGGTTGTGCAGCACTCACTCACCGGGACTCACTGATGCGCACACAATGAAGGACTCCCCACCAAGTTGTTTGGTAAAAACAAAATTCTTTATCTATTTCAAATCAGGGTGAATCAACTAATTTCAGGAATAATGCGGGTACTTAGCAAGGCAGCAGTAAATTTATCTGGATAACTACATCCGATAATCATAGAGCAAAAACCACTTCATTCAGTTATGTAAATCAGTGAATAGCAGGGCAACCATTAATTCATTCTTGGGAATAAAGTAGTGCATTTCAATACCGTAGTGAATCCATTCCTGTAAGGCAAACAGTGCACTTCGATACAACGGTTAAATCATTCTTGTGAGGCAAACAGTGCATTTCTCTACAACCAGTAAATCCCTCTTGGGAGGCAAACAGTGCATTTCACGGTGACAATCGTGTACCTCCTACCGCTAGATTATCAGGCTCAGTCTCGCAGTGAATTCCCCCGTTTTGGGGACTTCCGGCCCCGGGCCTCCCGTCTCAACCTGGGGAGTTCAAAGGGGGCCTGACGGGCCCAGGGCAGTGCCCGGAGGGGAGGGGCGGGTGCGGGGCTGCCACTTGAGACGTGGGAGCTTCGGGCCAGCCCCCGCGACTCCCACTGTCTCTTCGCCCTCCTCTGAGGGGGTTTTAACTTCTCATGGGGGCCTCCAGGCAAGAGGGGGAGTCCGCGTCGGCAAGGCGGGCTGTCCGCGACTTTCCCACCGGCTGGAGCAAGGTCGGGGGCTCCGGTGCCGGTCTCCTCCTCGCGACGCCTCATTAGTCCAGGGAGGGGCCCCGTACTCAGATCTCCCAAGCCACACCCGCAGCGGGCTATCTCTACGCGGCTCGCTGGGTGGCACGGCGGTCTCGCCCAGTGGGGTCCCGGCCCTGGCGGAGCGTGTCGGATGATGCGGCCGATGCCCCCGTCACATGGTCCGGGCCGCGCTGGCTTCTCCCGGGCCTACTGCAAGCTTCTTCAATGCCACGGCGGCCCTCTCCAGGCGTCGGGCCGCAGCGGTGATGGCGCCACAGGAATTTGCATGGCGGCAACTCCCGGGCCGCGTCAGTGAAGGCGGCCACAGCACTTCTCCTACGCAGAGCAGGGGCCCACAGCGGTGGCTGGGGGTCCACAGCACTCCAGGGGTACAGCGCCTTGAAGGCCAGCACCCGGCAGGTACAGCGCTTTGATGGGGCAACGCTCGGGAGGTACAGCGTTCACCAGGGCATAGCGCTGAAAGGACCTAGTGCTTAAAAGGGCATGTCACTTGAAAGGCACCACCTTCCCCAGGCACCACGTGCAGGCAGGGGGGGAGGCACAGCCGCAATTCAGTCCTGGAGCAGGGAGAGAACGCTGTGGGGTGACTCAGCGCGTAACTGCAGGCAACTTCGTTCTTAGGGGCACAGTCCCGGCCGCACAGCGCTAGATGGACACAGCGCTTTACCTGTTGGTCCTGCAGGGCGCACAACGCCAGTCCAAGTTTCGGGGCAGCACTTATCTTGGAGGGGAGAAGATGGCAGGTCTCCCTGGCAGGCTTATGAGGGGGAGTAGGGGGGTTGAGTTGGCAGGCATCAGAGGCAGGGTGGGCCCCCTCACCAGGCAAGATCAGCAGGCAGGCAGAGTCCCTCATCTAACTTGGGTACAACAGGGCCTAGACTCCGTCAGTCCCGGTAGTGTAGGTTTCTCCCCTAGGCCCAACCGCCTACGCTCCGGCAGAGGTTCCCCAGGTTCAGTGGTGCCCCAACTGACTAGTCAGGTTTCCCTCCTTTCCTCTTATACCCCCAGGTCAGGTGACCCTCCTGCTAAGGAGGCAAAGCATAATCCCTCCCAGCACTGGAAGGTTCCAGGAGCTTCCACATAATAGTCTATGGGACAAAAAGCCGGGATGGAAAAAGATACTGTATCAGAATGTCCCAGCCTGCTCCTAACCACTAGTGTGTGTATGCAATGGCCACTCCGCAGTAGCAGGGGCCTGTGGCAGCCATGTTGTTAGGAGAGAGCACCTGCACCTCAGCACAGTTTAGCAGTGGTGAGGCGCCCAGAGACCTAGGGCCAACAAAAGATGGCAGAAAAAATGAGGCAACAAGGGCAAAAAAATGGGTAGACCACCCTAGGGCTGACAGGTCTAACACTCCCCAATTGGGGAAACAAGCATATGCAACCTCTAAACCAGGTGTGAGGGATACTAGGCCTGGCAAGACAGGGTCCCTTCAATTTTTGGCAGATTTCCCGTTCCTGCCCAACGCTAATTTAGTCCAACTTAGTGTTTTAATTTTAATAGACTGTTCTGCCACCTTTGTGGCAGTACACTACTCTACTGCCTCATAACTAAAAATCTGGAGATTCAGGGCTCCCCCTTCCTCTCCATTAAATTCTTCCTCATGTGTAGATGACAAACAGTACACATGGCAGTCTACTGCTCAAACACCAGTATATTAGCATGTAAAGTCTGACAAGTTTGATCCTGTGCACTCTGGTTTTATGATACTTGAAGTTTTACCCTAGTCTGTGCTGGTGCCCTACTAGCACATGCATGTGCACCCACACCAGTGCCCCACCTGCAATGTGCTGGTCTCAGCTAAGTCTATCCTAAATTGGCTGAACTATTTCAGAAAGAAACTAAAAACTTGGGTGCTCAATTTTAGGTAGCTCTAGAACACTTTTCTCCCCTGCTCACAGACTTGTTCTTAGAACCAGGATACCCGGCAAAGTAACATGACTGCTTTATAAATTCTATCATATGATATCATCAGTTGTATCCAATAGTGCTTGCACAATGCCTCCATCCACCTGCATTATCAGATTGTGGTGTCTAACTTGCCTACATGAGCAATGAGAGACACATTCATTGGACATGTCAAAAAAGAAACTGGAACAGGAAAGATCAGGCAGTACAAAAGAGTAACATGGTTACTCGGACATAGAAACTCTGGGGTAGATTATCACTACGAGAAACTTTTGTGCACTAAAACACACATAGAAAGACAGGTAAAACAAACTTTGAAACAGAGGAACATCACACTCTGGGAATCCCATTTGGTACAGGAGGAATTACGACTATGAAACCAATGGCAGTAGTACTAGTAGTGTATTCATGTCTTAGTAAGTTAAGACCATACATGAAGTATGAATAAAGTCATATAATCAGCATTCCATCTCAGGCCAAAATGATGGCTGTCCTCTACATGCTGGTATCTGGTTTATTCCATACCACAAAACCCAGAATGGCAGGAATATCGCAGCTGGTTTATACTGCCTTCCTACCCTATGTCCTGGATGCCATCATCCGCCTAACACCCCAGTAACTCTTCTTCTCCAACACAGAGCAACTGCAGATGAAGATGAAGCAAGGCTTCTATGCCATTGCTGGATTCCCACGTGTGCTAGGTGCATCGTTTGCACACATGTGCAATTGGATCCCCCTGCAGCAACATCACACCTTTGCAGGAACTGGAGGCACACCTACTCTATCAAGGACCAGGCCATCAGGGACCATTGGGGGATGTTTTCCAATGTCCTCGCTAAATACCCAGGGAGTGCGCATGACGCCTACATCTTCAGGCACTCCATCATCGAGTGCTTCCAGAATGGGTGATATGGCAATGGCATCCTTATACGTAAGCAAAACTCTACTACATAGCAGACGTACTAAGAGTTAGAAAGTTATGACATTATGTCGATGCAGATAGGGCCATAAGTATGAGGGGTGTACCTCATGCATGCATCATGGGACATGTATAAGGCAAACCCCCAAGTCCCACATGATAAGACATCCAAAGCCACTTCGGGTGCCTTTGAATGGCAAAAAGGTACAGAGCAATGCAACGCCGGCAAAAATGCAGTGTACCATCACTGTGTGCAAGGGAGGGGTTCCATGGGTGTTGTGGGGGTGTCTCCATACAACTTCCATGGTTCATTAGGCATGTCATGTATACCACACCAGGAAAACCTTTACATGTGACAAATCAATTGGTTTCCCAACGTGATGTTTAATGGTGAAAAACAACTGAAGTCATCCAAATCATTCCTGCTTCCTATGAGCCTCATTTATGGGGAATAGATGTAGGGCAGCGCTGCAAGTCTTCTTGCTGCACTGCCCTACTCCAATGTGAAAGGACAGGAATGCACTGTATTTATAAAATCCAGTAAATTCCTTTCCTTTCTCCCTGTGCTGTCATAATTCACAGCCTTGCGCCAACACAGGCACCCTTGCACCAACAATCCCGAAAGGTGTTTTCCTCTTCCTATGTGTACTGCAGAACGCGGCACACTGAGAAAGAGGAAAAAACAAGAAGAAATTTTAAATAATCCTCCTTGTTACGCCTGCTCTGAGGAGGCATAAAGTGTTTGTGTTACCCCAGGTATATGTTATTAAGAATATTATGGGTAGGGGTGGGCGGCAAATTCCGTTCCGCTAGCGAAACGTGCAAAATTTTGACATTTTTGCGTTCCGTGCGGAACGCAAAAATGTCAAAACTTCCGCGATCCGCAGCAGGACAGAATTTGGGGGGCATGAGGTATTAATTAAACCTCACCAGGAAGCCCTTGCAGGAGCCCGAGTAGAAGCTCAAATTCAGTAACGCATTAATCAGCCCCATAAAATCGGGAGCTCGGTTGAGGCTGGGCAGGTGTGCTTTATCAACATATCTACCGTCGAAAATTAGCTGCAAGCCTTGATGGAGGTCTTTGCATCCATGAGTTTCTCGAGCGCAATCCCCGTGTAGTTCCTGTGACGAGTGTGCTTCGAACCGGTTGAGACTCGGGGGAATTTAGTGATGTACGATGCGCCTCTTTGAGTTTATTTTGCCATTGACAGTGCTTTAAATGGGCCGGTACTGTCAGGTACGGAGTACCGGCACTTTTTTATTTTGAGAGGGAGAGTGCCGACACTTGTCAAGGGAAATGCCATACCTTTAATAGGACAGTACCGGCACTTCTCAGAAACAAGCAGGTACTCTGATACAGAGTACCTGCACTTCTATTTTTCCATTTCAAGCACTGGCCATTGATTGGGATTTTTTTCATATGGGCAGCGAATGTAAATCAAAACCCTAAGCAACATTTAAAGTTTGGGGAGAAAATTAAGTCTGGTAGAGATGTAAAAGAGTCTGTCCCCTCAGCAGCCTGCCCATGCCACTCTAAATTCAGGTAAGATACCTGTGAAGCAGACGTAGCCTCAACCTCGGGTCCTTCATCTGCGCATTCTTAGAACCCCATAGTTAGCGCAGTCAACTGCATCCCCGCTTTTAAGAAGAACAAGGTGATTGCGCTTCCTAATACATCCTAAGCTACATATCACAAAGCAATAAATCCCCCAACATCTTTAATGGGCCAAGGATTAAAACTCGAGGGCAGCCTTTGTTTAAACCTAAGAGTGCTACACAAATGTCGCAATCAACAGCCAGCTATCTCCATGCTGTGAGCGCGCTCGGGGAAACATGCTGACGCCAACACCACTAATAAAGTTAAAAAGCCCTTGGAATCATCAGAGGTGAGTTCGAGGGTTGTTCCACATCAAGATCAAACAGTCAAGAGTGCTTTGCTGGGCATGATGGATGCGCCATTGGAAGCCATTCAAGGTCGTCAAACTGGTGGATGGATCTGAGCCAATATTTACCCTGATGAGTACAGAGTTCATTGCGTTGTTCATTCTGGACCAGATCCATTACCAAGTATAAACTGAGTCACTAAACCTGAACTCTTCTTGTGTGCGGATGTGAACGGTGTTAAGACCTTTTTAGAGGTTCTTTGCTTTGCATCCTATCTCCGGCCCCCTGTAAGGATGGGGAACATCAAAGGGCCTTCCTGTGAACCAGATATGTTGATTTTAGAAAGGACGGAACACTTTGTATTAGGTGGATTATGGCCGCTGGAGGGTACTTACTGTGTGTCTTGGGTAATATGCAGGGCAGGATTCATTCTGGCACGATGCTCCTGTCACAAAAATTCAACTTCAACAGGAAGCACTTACAGATATAAATAAAGCAGGTGCCCGAGTTGAAGATCAAACTCAGTAACGCATTAATCAGCCCAAATAAATCGTGAGCTCGGTCGAGGCTGAGCCGGTGTGCTTTCTCCACATATCTACTGTAGAAAATTAGCTGCAAGCCTTGATGGAGGTCTTTGTATCCATGAGTTTCTCGAGCGCAATCCCCGTGTAGTTCCTGTGACCAGGAGGCTGCTTTCTCCTCATCTGCTGCTCGGCCTCTAACCCTTTATAAAGAAGAAGCATGTGAACTCGCATTGAAGCCCCGCCCATTTGAAAACGCACCACACACACTCTAGTGGTCCGATATGCAACGTCTTCCCGGCATTTTCCCACTATGATGCACAGCTCAATCAAGGGACCTCGGCGCCATTCGGTGTGGTGACAAAGTTACAGAAACATGGTCACTGGACACAACTCTTCTGTCCCTTTACGCAACTGCAAAAAAGCACTATACATTTACCCGATGAGGTAGAGGAATTGCACAAAACGGTGGCATCTTCTTTGATAAATATGCAGGCCAAGATTCATCCTGGCACGATGCTCGTCTGCCCCTGACTCCCTGGGAGTGACCCTGCATAGATACCAACGGGCGCAGCAAAATCTCCGCGAGCACACGAACTTCCGCATGTTCGCTGAGATTTTGTGCCGTTTCGCGGAATTTTGCGGAAGGCAATTCCGCAAATTCCGCCCACCCCTAATCTTGTGCAGCAATGAAATCCATGGGTGTTGAGTGGAAAACCCCACTGCAACACCCATGGAACGCCTCCCTCGCCCCCCTCGCACAAAATAAGGCAACACAGCCACTTGCACTGCTTTGTCTTACCCAACATGTATGAGACCACACAGTGGCACGCAGAGGCTTTGCTAGGCCTCATAGTTATGTTTGAGAGGCTTGGTTCATCAGAACATCAGAAAAAGTGAGCTCCGGTGGCGCAAGCTTCTCATAAATTAGCCCATAAGTGTGTTGCATTCTGTTGCACACATACATAGACAATCAGGGCTCCAAGGGGACACCATGTGCAGGAAGGTGCACCCCTATGCACAAAGACACGCCTGCATGCAATGCAAGCCCCCAGAACCATGTTGCAAGTGTTGACTGTGTTTGTTCTTGGTAGCACATTGTGTGCTAGTGTAGGGTGAAATGTCTGGAGTGTGCTGTATGGCCTTAACAATATGCACTACTGCCAGTTCTCAGTGATGCTGTGCAGTGCAGACAGGTGGCTTGCTGCACATACAAATATCAGGGCCCTTGGGTCAAGTGCACATAGTGTGAACAATGCACTACAATGTGTGGGCAATGAATTGACTTGCACTTACTAATCTATCAATGGCAGTAATTACAGAATGTTTGTGACTAGCAGTGTGTCATTTCACTCTGTGTGGATGGATAGAACCACATCATCCTCACTGGGTAACAAATGATTTATTAAATCATGTGGCATGACAGACAAACCAATAATGAGTTCAAAGGCAACACAAGAGAAAAATCTGAGGTGAGTGTCTCCTCAATAGCACACCTGCTGTTGGTATCAGACACATTAACAAAGTGAAGGGTGTGAGGACAAGTACTGTGGAAATCAGCAAGTGTGTCACACATGGCAGTACACTTGTATGTTGAATAATGTTTCAGGACCAACACAGGAGAACTATGTGGAAAGGCTTTGTGTGCCATGCCATGTCAGTGTAGGCCCCATACTAGTGTAAATGTTAATCCTGGCTTACATTGTGAAATCAACACCACAATAGACACATATGTCTCTGCAATACTGACAGTCTATGTGCACACATACATGTAGGTGGACATCTGCTTGACCGATGTACCCAATGTGACGGGTCACCTGTTCTGTGCAGTAAGTAGGTCAAATGAAATCCTAGGAATTAAGCAATGTTAAGCTTGCAAAGCCAAACACAATGCTGCCAAACATGTCATACATTGTACATCAACATAGATTATCCAACCTGGACAAGGCATCCCAGTGTACTTAGGATAACAATATCAACAATCATTTGCCACAGCGATGAGGTAAAAATCAAGGTATAGAACTGCACAATCCCCTACAAGTTAGAGTCATACACATACATGTGAAAAAACAATGTATTGTGTCTACATTTGTAGTACACAGCTCCTACTAACTACATCAGTGTGTCCCACATGAAGATATACCACATTCCACTACATATGTGTCAATCAAAGCGCATCATGATAACTTCTGTTCCCAAAACAACAGTTGAAGACTGACAATGAATATCATAATAATCCATTTCACATTTGTGTGCTGTACCACATGTATGCCCCTAAATTACATAAACCACCAAGTGTACTATGAAATGGCTGTGCAAATGTCATGTAGGCCACCAACAACATCTGTGGTTTACCATGGACATATATATGTGTGAGTGTAATACATGTTGGCAATGTCACTACCTACCTACGGATGACCAAGAAACCTAATATCTGATCACCAATTTGTCACTTCACACATGTAGTGAGTGCACATAACATACAGTAGACAGAAATATCTCCAAACAGCTATCAAAGAGGATGTTGAAGTTTACAATATATCCGTCCATGCACACCATGTGCCATTACACAGAGAAAAGGACAAGACATGTGTAAACCTATGGCCAACTGTGTAAGCAACACATTTATTGTAAAATACTGTAATAAATATGTATGAGTATTTGAGTAGACCAAACACACATGGACAGAAATGAAGCTGCAACAGAGGGCAAAAGCCTTTACAGTTGGAATTTCTATTTCACTTCCAGCTGACCAAGTATATGGTCTCCAGGCCTGGGTCATGACCCCAATAGCATGGCCAAAGACTGAACAACACAGAAATTACAATCAGGCACTGATGAAGACCCGCATCATTGTGGAGAGAATCTTTGGTCTGCTCAAGACCCACTTCAGGTGTTTGGAGATGTCAGAGGGAGATTTCTCTACTATCCCTCTATGGTATGCAAGATAATACTTATATGTGCCATTACTCACAAGATTTGTGTCTAGGAAAATGTCCCATGGGATGGGGAGCATCAAGAGCAGCAGCCAGTGGAGGATGAGGATGTGGATGGTGGAGAGATCGAGAATACAGTGGCTGGGAATAGGCAACACAGCAACGTAGTGCAACATTTCTTATCCTGAAGCACATGTACTGCGATGGAGCATGTGCAAACATATTCTGAAGGTCCAACATGCAAATACATGCTTGAATCCATTATTTCTGTTTGCGTTTATGTCACAGCCCCAGTAAACATCAACTCACCCACATCTCGTCAAGAAGAAGTAGGTCTTAAAATGTAATAAACATGTCATCATACTTATTGAGCAAAATGGGGCCATGGCTCACATCCATCAATTGCATATAGACAGAAATGACATGTAAAGCTGTGTACTGCATTAAAGGGACAACGAGCCATTGCACATTTCAATTTCCAAATTGGTCCTCACTCTCACCTTGCACTTGAACAGTGCAGAGCTGTGCAGCTAGCAGTATTGCTGTGTTGGGCAGCAGCAAAGAGTACAACAGATGGCAGTCAGTGAAGTTCGACACTCAAAAAAACAACTTCCATACCTGAGAATGTTCTCACAATGTAGTGGGTGTCACCAATGTGTGAGCATGAAGAATGACAAAGGTTACTGTCATGCAAGCACGTAATAGCTGTCACTGGTAAAGAACGCATACATGCATGGGTGGATTTCCACAAAACACAACACATGCAAACTATTTGCTGGCTATATTGTCGCATATACCACATCATGCTACCGTAGATAAAGGATACACCTGCCATGCATGGCTCAGCAATGCAATGAGGAAAAAAGCATTGAAATATACAATGTGAGCAGATGACATTATACAGTCAGTAAATAGCTAGAGCAGTATGATATTGGATGGGTTATATGCAAACATCTCAGCACTTGCAGAATACTGAGGTGTCAGGATTGAGATTACACTTGGACCAAAAGGCAGACAAAACTGTATGTGCATACTGTGGGAAGTTGGCCTGATATATGCTGTCCACTAGTTATAGTGGGCCCCCTGTATCAGTCAAAACAACCCCTTATGGTGAATAGGTTAAATACAACCTTTATTGAAAGCTATCCTAGTGGTAGCTTTACAACCTTTATTGAAAGTCTTGAAGAAATGTAAAGCAGCTTGTTTTATCAGTCTATAATCTCTTGAATGACCAAATGAAAGGACAACCACACCAGGTATATATTTAAAATATATGTATTTAAGATAAAACACACCCCTCTAGTCTCTTTATGAGACTGGAGTTCGAAGTACTTAAGTTACAAGTCAGCAATCAACAGTAATAGTACAAATACACATTTGGGCCCTAGGGATGTACCAAACCATATACCAATAAAGTGGTATAAGAACCACGACTGATCTAGACACAAGGCCTAGAGCCTGTAGAAGTGCTTGGACCACAAGGAACCACCCAAGGTAGTGACACAGGGGACCCACGGGGGACGCGTGCAGTGTGAGAACACAGCCGCTTACTTCTTTGGGGAATGTCGCGGTTGGAAATTTAGAGTTTAAGGACACTTAGAGGATATCTACGAGCAAACCCTTTTGGACTTAGAGGTGTCTAGGGCCAACACCCACGGGAGCACCGGAGTACTCAAGCTACCTCACCCAGGGAAGCCGGGTGCATAGGTGTCAAATGGTGTGGGGTTGCATCGCTGTTTTCAATGAAAGCTGCTCAGGAAGTGCTGCTGCCGTGAAGAGGAGAAGTGTTTGGAGAGATCCAAGCCTGGATCTAGGATGGAAGGAACCTGAAAGCAGAGGGGACAGAGTCTGGGTCACTTGCCAGTGACCAAGGGCACGAAAGACCATGTCTGAAGCAACCAGGAAAGCCCAATCAGAAGAGGAGTTGCCTTCGTGGGGACCCACTAGCCAACAGGCTAACGATCGCGAAGGAGCCTCAAGCAGTCGCACTGGAAACTGGCCCACGGGTCACTCATGGAGTGGAGGCCAGATATCTTCAGTGCAGGAGATGCCCAAGGCTGGGGCTACTCGGAGCCCAAAGCACAACTTCGAGGAAGACCAGGAAGGTGATGGATCAGCAAAAGATCACGGTGTCCAGGGGTCGCGGTTCCACGTCACCCACGATAGCAACGGGCCTCAGCTTTGATGGGGACTCAGGGTAGCCTCGGTGAAGTCTGAAAATGTACCTCTGGTGATGCAAAGACTTCAGTGTCCAGCGGGAGCTTCAGCAATGGAGACCGGACAGTTGCCTCTTTGGTGCCCGCCAAGCAGGGGAGTCACTCCTTGACCCTAAGGGAGATTTCTTCAGTCTTCTAAGCAAAGTAGAACGTCGAAGGTCCAGGATATGTATTGCAGAGTTTCATCCAGGGTAATCTAAAATCTCAAGGACTGGGTTCCAATACTTATACTAAGTTTGGGGGTTGGACATACTCTAGGGACCCACCTATGGGATGGTTTGGAAAGAGGGGTAGTTACACCCATTTCCTTTGTCCAGTTTTGCGCCAGAGCAGGGGCAGGTAGCCCCTGCAACTGGTTTGAACTGAACTATGCACAGGGACTCCAAGTGTGCTTCCAGTGCAGGACTTCAAAGCACCAGAGAGTGCTCCCGCCCAGCCCCAATACACATCTGCCTGTCTGGGTAGGTGGTTACACCTCCCTGGGACAGGAAACCTATTGTCCAGGCCTCCCCTGCCGGAGTTTCGGTCAGCAGCAGGAGGCCAGACCCGTGTCTGTGGCAGAGGCATCCACTTTGTGATGTCAGGGCTGTAGAAAGTCCTAAAGGTTAGACCAGTGTGAACATGTCTCTCCCTTTAGAAGGGTGGAATGCTACCCCCACCCCCAGAACTGGCGGGGGGTAGTATTCCAAAGCGTTTGACACCAAACACATGTTTCCGTGCAGCCATCCCAAAGTTAGCATTTACCGCGAGGTTATAATGCACTTAAGAGTATATGGTCAGGCTCCACCACAAACAGCATCAGAGGAGGTACTCCGAATGCTGCAGAGGGGCTCTGCTCATGCAGGGGCACCCTCTCACATAAAAACCAAGCACTCTGCCTTCAGGATTGTTAAGGCCTCCCATAGGAGTGACTTATAGATTTGATATGTGTGTGCAATGATAGTGATATATGTAGCCTATACCACAGTAAGGGTGCAAGCACCACCTTACCCAGGCTGCAGTAGCAGACCTGTGGTGTCATTTTGGAGTGCTTCCCAGGGGTGGCATGATGCATGCTTCAGCCCCTGGTAGGCCTCTGAGGTACCTATGCCCTGGGTACAATGTATACCATATACTAGGGACTTATAAGGCACTCCAGAATCCAATTAGAGATGTACCTAATGTACATGGAAACCATTTTAGAGAGGAAGCAGCTAGGCTGGGGTATTGATTAGCAGGGCCACAGCGAGACTAAGGTCGAAAAACAGTGAAACACCAGCAAAAAGTAGGGGTACCCATGTGAAGCAGATCCTACTCTCCTACAGCCTATAATTATAAAGAGGAACAGTATAAGCATTTGGATTAGAAAAGAAAAGGTAGTGTGTTTCGTGAAAAAGGTTGTCTGAATCTCAATAGAGATAATAAAATATTGGCAAATCTGGGATTTGGTATATCTGTTAAGGTAAAACAGTGCGAATACTTAGGACCTGATTACGAGTGCAGCTGTCTTACGACTGCCGCATTCACGGTGGCGCACCAGTGGCGGTTCACCTTCTGCCGGATTATGACTCTGCGAGTCATTCTGATGGCGGCCCGTTGGCTGTGCCAGGCAACCGCCATTACCTGGTGGTGGTGAGGAGGAGGGGAAATGCAGTATGCTGAGCAGGGCTGACACAGTGAAAGAAATGCCCCCCTGGCATGCGGATGCATTCAGGGGGGCACAACATGTGCCCCTCCCCATCTGCTTGCACCCCAGTTCCAGCATGGCATGGACGTCACAGTCCATGCCATGCTGGAACATTTTTGCTGTTCCCATTGCAGTGCCTCTTTTTCAGGCACCACCAAGTGAAAGGCCAGCGCAACAGTGCCAAAGTCGTTATCAGGCCCTTTTTCCTTTGTGCCTGTATGAATGATGGATATGGTATAAGTGCACTGGAGGGCAATACTTATGGTGCACTAAATAGGACCATGAGTACTCAATGTGATTTATTGAGCTATAGACGATATTTAAGCTATCCTTGTTGAGTCCTTGTTGTTTCCATCTGTATATTTGTAAAAAGCCATTTGCTGGAGATTGTCAGGCACAATTGACCCTTTAGTCCACTGGAAGTGCCTACTAATCTTACATTTTAAGCATCCACAGTACTGTGCCTAGTGGAAAGAGAGAAAGGAAAACATTTATTCTGTAAACATGACCACTGGCAAAATACAAATGTAATGGAAGGGAGCTGCTGCTGGCAAAGGGGATGGATGGAAGCAGTGAGCCAATAGGAAAACCATGCAGGCCCATATTAACTCCCACCAGAAAAGGCCACAAGCCACATGGACACTCACAAGCAACAAGCAGGAGGCCTGGGAAACAATGAACTGCCAAAAGGCCTATAAAGAAGCCAGGCAAAAGATGCATGCTAAACCACACTGCTGTGCCTTTTTAATGCAATAAAATGCAAAAACGAAAATCCACAGGGCAAAACAAGGTCTGCAGGGTGCACACCAACACACCAGGCACACACAACAAAAGCATTTCTTTAACACACCTCCAACAACAGAAATCCCCCCAAAAAACAAATTTTCCAACTCAATCCAATGCCATCCATGCCCTAAATGATGTTTAATTTCAACAAGGCACACAGATAAACACTTGTTTAATGCACTTGTGGCTACCTGCTCTGAGCCTACTGGATGAAGGCAGGCCCGTGGGCAGACAAGGCCACACAAGCTTGCAGACCTAGGCTTCAAAATGGCTGCCAGCCACATGGCCAGACCCACCCAACTACAAGAAAGAGAAGACAGACAATGCAGGCCTGTTGCAAAAAACACACTGCCTGCCTTCAAAATGGCCACCAGCCTCATGGCCAGGCCCACAACAAGAAGCCTAGGCCACAAAGGAATACCATGCAGGCCTATATATATGGCAAAAGCTGCACACTAATAACTCCCACCAGAAAAGGCCCACAGCCACATGCACACTCGCAAATCACAAGCAACAAGCTGGAAGCCTGGCAATCAATGAACTGCCAAAAGGCCTATAAATAAGCCAGGCAAAAGATGTATGCTAAACCACACTGCTGTGCCTTTTTAATGCAATAAAATGCAAAAACGAAAATCCACAGGGCAAAACAAGGTCTGCAGGGTGCACACCAACACACCAGGCACACACAACAAAGGCATTTCTTTAACACACCTCCAACAACAGAAAACCCCCAAAAAACAAATTTTCCAACTCAATCCAATGCCATCCATGCCCTAAATGATGTTTAATTTCAACAAGGCACACAGATAAACACTTGTTTAATGCACTTGTGGCTACCTGCTCTGAGCCTACTGGATGAAGGCAGGCCCGTGGGCAGACAAGGCCACACAAGCTTGCAGGCCTAGGCTTCAAAATGGCTGCCAGCCACATGGCCAGACCCACCCAACTACAAGAAAGAGAAGACAGACAATGCAGGCCTGTTGCAAAAAACACACTGCCTGCCTTCAAAATGGCCACCAGCCTCATGGCCAGGCCCACAACAAGAAGCCTAGGCCACAAAGGAATACCATGCAGGCCTATATATATGGCAAAAGCTGCACACTAATAACTCCCACCAGAAAAGGCCCACAGCCACATGCACACTTGCAAATCACAAGCAACAAGCTGGAAGCCTGGCAATCAATGAACTGCCAAAAGGCCTATAAAGAAGCCAGGCAAAAGATGCATGCTAAACCACACTGCTGTGACTTTTTAATGCAATAAAATGCAAAAACGAACAATCCACAGGGCAAAACAAGGTCTGTAGGGTTCACACCAACACACCAGGCACACACAACAAAGGCATTTCTTTAACACACCCCCAAAAACAGAAATCCCCCCAAAAAACAAATTTTCCAACTCAATCCAATGCCATCCATGCCCTAAATGATGTTTGAAAAACATTCAACACACACCAAAGGAACAGTTGCTTCATCATGCACCCACCCATGACAAGCTCTGGGCCTACTGGCTACCCCCGACAATAAAAAAAAAAAATGATAAGTACCAAAATTGTAGTTGCAGCAACTGCAATGCCCCCAATCAAACAGACATAACACCAACTTACTTGTAAAATATCAAATTCAAAAGTCCTCAAATCCAATGATAATGATGCAGCAGAAACAAAGAGTGATCCTTCCAGCTGAAATCCAGAGGCAGAATGAACAGGAGATGGACAAAGCACTGGGAGGAGCCTGATGGACACGAGCAGAAAGTTGGAGACTCTGTGGCACTTCCTCCCTCCCCCCCCTAAAAGTTGTTTTTTTTTTTAAAAGGACTCCTTGCACAAAAAAGGACAGCCAAATTTCAATCAGAGGAGTTTTTTCCATCCAAATCATCATTTAGAGAAGGTTTTATGCAGCTAGAGTTAATATTCTTCTCCAAATCGAAAATTTGGCGTGATCGCGATCGCGACCTTCACCACACTTCCGCCGGATGTCGATGGCGCGTCCAAAATGACGTGTTCGCGATCTCATGGTCTTTGTCGCGATAGAGATTGACGTGTTTGCGACCTCACGCTCTCTCTCGTGCTCGAAAATGACGTGTTTGCGATCGCAGACTGTCGCGGTGCCTGATGGCGAGGAGAATGATGTGATCGCGATCATGAACTCTCACGGGATAGCACGACTGGCTATCAACATCTCGTGGCGCACGAGAACGGATTGGGAAACTTGTTGGCAAACCCAGGGATCCTGGTAAGGCGATCGCGCAAGCGAGAACGCATTTTCAAAGCGCGAACATGAAAAAATTCTTTGCAACATGGCAAATAGCGGAAATTTGGGCATTTTCGTGCTGTCCGCGGAACGCGAAAATGTCAAAATATCGCAATTCCGGGAGCGGAATGGAATTTGATGCCCACCCTTACTCTTCACCTCCCAGGGCTTCACTCCAGCTGCAGGGCAGCCTGGTGCCATCTCAACCCCTCCCTGGGTCAAGACCTCCCCCAGCTCCTATCACCACTCAGAACCAGACAGTCAATCCACATTCAGCAGAGACAAACAGAAATGCTTACAGCACAAAACTCAGCCACTTTCTAAAAGAGTGGTTTCTGAACACACAGTGACAAAACCACTTTCATAGAAAGATGTGTTATGACACTGTGAGTTCATACATACTAAACTTCACCTCTCTATTTTAAATCTATGGGAAACTAGGCTAATACTCACAATACCCATCCTCACGTTTGCACTTTATAAAACACTAAATAAATAAAATTAAAATTAATACTTGTAACTAGGACTATTTAAGCATGTCTCACTGCAGTGATAATGGCTCACTCACCTACTCCAAATGTCTGTTGCTATGGCAGCACAGGGGTAATACAATACATATAGTGGAGAAGTGTGGCTCAATGATTAGAGCGGCAGACCCTGATGCAGAGGTCTACCCCGGGACCAGGGTTCAATTCCCTGCCTCGGCTGGTCTTGGGCTCAAAATATTCCACGGACCTGATAATTCTCGCCTTGGTGCCTATTCCAATCATGGAGTCCCACTCTGCAACTTTGGGCAATAGCTTGCTTAATCTCCACAACAGCCCCCACAACTCTAAGGATGCCTGGCCTCCACCTTGGGGGTGCCCAGGAGTGGACGCCTCACAGGGAAAGCCAGGATGGGTTCCACAGCGGTATTCGTTCAAGCACCTTGAGACCCTTGCGGGTGAGTAGTGCGCTATACAAGTATCAAATTTACATTTTACATTTACAACAGACTCAAGTGTTAAGGAATCGGAGGCATTATGAAAACTCAGTCATGGAATAGATGTGCCCCATGAAGCACCACAAGGGGAACAGAACATGATCCCTCCACATTAAGCCCACTACACAGAGGGCGCATGAGGGGGTCATGACAATGACGTAGCTTTTGGTCTTACATATGTGGATTACTGTATAGTATACATGATATCCAGAGATTGGAAATACAGGGGTATATAAAGGCAATGGACACACAGTGCCCCACAGATAGTCTCCCTACTCCACAGCTATGTTTGCAAGCACATTAAAAGATTTGTATGGTATCCAACATAACACGTTAAAATGTTGCCTCTTGACCTGTGCGGGTGCTGGAATGGGCAACTAGGGCCAATGCAGCCACACTTGCTTCATGAGGCAAAGTTGCAACTGTTACATGCAGGAATGGATGTGACTGTAATGGTGCGTCTGGCTGATAGTCTATATATATATGCTGTCAGCCCCAGTGCTCCAACTATGTGTGCTGCTGTACACAGGACACCAATAAAATTTAAGTAAAGGTGAGATGTTTAGATCTAACTACATGTAATATCACTCCAGTGAAGGTAGCAGTCACTGACGCTTTATAGGTTTGCCTGGTGTCATCTTTCAGTAAATGCACATATTTACAGATTATGTGCATGGCTACCCACATGCAAAGGTCAACAAACCCCTCTTTGGTGCAGAGCAATGCAATGCAGGGAATTTATAAATACATAGTGACACTTTGGATTAATCACACTTGTCTGGCCTGAAGAAGCTGGAATTTTGAATTGGTCAGCAAAGAAGACAGATTGTATGAATGTTGATATAGTGCATGATAGTGTATACAACAGCATATTTTACAGGCAAAGCAATGCAATATAATTGAGCTAAAAGATGCCTTCTCTGCAGCTACCTACATTCACCCAAGAATAAGCAACAAATTGTTTGTTATGACTGTAAACATCACAACATGTATGTTTTTCACACATACACATATTGTCAATCAATATGTAAACATAAGGAAAACACCCATAGGCGGTCGTTTTACAATGACAATGCTCACATCTGAAGATATCAAGGATGTCAGGTGAGACAAGAGGAGCAAGATAAGTGAGGCTCAAGCTGGGTTCCCCTGCAATGCACAATTCACTACAATGTATCACAGACAATAGTCCAGTTGCGTGGGTCAAAACTCATGCATTCACCGCTTCGAGCATCGCAGTGCAAACGTCGCATTCCTCGTAAACCGCACATTGGAGGCAAAGTGTTGAAAAAACACACTGGAGTCAATGCGTCGTTTGTCAAGCACACATTGGCTATTTCTGTACAGATGTGCCAGAAAAAATGGTGCATTTGTGAAAAACGGGCAGGATACAAGCAGGAAGTGATGCATTGGGTGTGGCAGGTTGCTAACTAGGAAGTGTGAAGCTGCTTTTACTTTCACTTACTCTCTGTTCTGCGTGGTGGAGAAGGTTGCCTGAGAGTGTCTGTTGGAGAAATGTGTCAGTTGTTATCGTGAGTGTGTAATGTGTCCAGATCTTGTCCCTTTTGCTGTCATATATATTGTGTAGCGTCATTGCTATGTATTACATTTGTCATTGTACTGTTGGGTGTTTGTCTTTTGGGGTAGTGTGTGTAGGGGTAGATATAGTGGTTAGATGTTTTAGACAGCAGCAGCCCGTGCATGTAAGAGCGGTGCGGCAGTGGGCCCAGGTGGGGGATTTCGACAGACAACGGCGAGAGAAAATTAATTATTTATTTAATTTTCCCTTGTGGAAGTCTGTCGAATCCCCCCAACCCGGCCCGACCACCCACCATTCTTACCTGCACGGGCAGCGGCTGGTTTTAGATTTAGGGTAGGTTTTGTTGAGGGTTTGGGACTATGTCTGGGAGGGGGCATAACAACGCAGCCATTACATCACATGTCACTACAATGCGTACCATTACAACGCATGTCACTACAAGGCATACCTTTACAACGCATAGTTTTTACCCTTACACTATCCAACACTTACCCTACTGTTGCACTCACTGGAGTGGGAATAGTAATTTTTACCCCTACACTATCCAACCCTTATCCTACTGTTGCACTCACTGGAGTGGGAATAGTAATTTTTACCCCTACACTATCAAACACTTACCTTAAATGCAATGTAATGGTATGCGTTGTAACGGTATGCGTTGTACTGGTATAATGTGATGTAATGGAATGCATTGTAAATGTAGTTTCTAAAAATGCGTTGTGATGGCATCCCCTTCCCCCCAGCGCCTTGAGACCCTACGGGTGAGTAGCGTGCTTTACAAATTGATTGATTGATTGATTGATTGATTGATGCAATGTAAAACCATGCGTTGTAATGGATGTTGCAATGTAAAAACTGTGTTGTAAAGGCATGCATTGTAAATGTTTGTAACGTCATACATTCGTGAGCCACAGATGGGAGGGCTGATTTGGCTGATCTCGCACTACCTTGCAAGAATGCTTGAGGCTGGTGGCAATGTAAGCAAGGGCTACCCTGCGAAGAACAAATGTAACCAATGGGAGCAGGTGCACCAGCATCACAAAAATGTTTTCAAAGTGTCCCAAAGGGAGGGTGATGTAAAAGACTTCCTGGGGCTGAATATTGGTGGACCTGTCGGTATGTATGTATGTCATGTCTGCATATTGTGATGTATATATAACCGAACCGCTAAATTTAAAAATGAGTACTACTTAATTTGTCTTTTCCCAAAAATTGTGAATTTAAACAGGTATATATTAGTAAAAATATATGTGGAGTAAGGTAACTTAGGTACTCAACAATGTGGATTTGGGGTAGGCCAGTGCAGCAAGTAGTCTTGCAGTGCTGCCCAACACCAAAGGGTAAGGGTAGGAATGCATCATATTCATCCAAGTTGGTGGTTTCCTGTTCCTTGATCATGCACTGGTGCCATTTTGGCATACTTGCCTCAATGCAAGCCTTGCATAAACACAAGGATTGTGTTTGTGCAAGAAGGTGCAACTGCCTGCACATAATTTAAATCTGTGACCCTTTCTCTTCTTTTCATGTTTGTTGCATAATGCTGTAAACATGCATATATGAGAAGCCGAGGAGAACTCAGACCATGTCTCCTCCTTGTGCCTCGGGAGCCATATGGACTTTGCACATCCCCAGGTCAACACCGTGTTATAAATCTGGGCATGCATCATTAGACATGGGTGTTCCATTGGTACAGCCCCCACATGGCCCATGGAATGCTTCCCTAGTGCTGAGACTGGCAAAGCTTCGATTTTTCCTGCGTTGTTGTACTCCATCTCGATGAAGCCATATGAAGCCGACCAAAGTGGTTTGTGTTACCTCATATATGTTTGACATGTCAATTTGCCCCACTGGAGCATCTCAGAAAGTTATGCTTTTGCAGTGCAAGGGACTAATTACTTGCCCCTTAGGTACTCCCAGGGTAAATCATGTTACCCATGTGTCATGGTACACTGGACTATATCATTATCCTGGCCAGCATTACTCAAACTATCTCATCCTGGACGCATGCTTCAGGGATATCATTATCAGTACCCCAAAAGTCCAACATCCCGCATGCTCTGGGCTGCAAAGGGACTCGATGCATGCAATGACCTGTGCATATTGCCAAATGTGTGTTTCTTTGGGTGTGCACTTCATCAATACTGTTATCTTATGTTATAGATGATAAATATGTTGACATGTGAAAATGCAATATTCACAATGCCATGGCCTCTTTCGTGTCTTTTAGGTGGCCATCTCATGGGGAAAGGTGCCAATGCTACCAGTAAGTGTCAATTGTACATGTATGCACCATTATGATGTCTGTGTCTGATCGATGGGGAAATGAGCTATTGTGATGTGTGGTGGGAGGTGACACTCAGCTACCATCAATGAGCTGTCACTCTGTGATTCAGTACAGAACTGGACCAAACTTTGTTTACGACTGCTCAGGTACAATGGTTCTATTTTATACAGCAAGGTGTATGTAAGCAGGCCAAAAGGTAATACACATCTCAAAATATGTACAGAGGCCCCTATTTACAGCGAATTGGCTTAGGGCAGGGCATCATGTCACCTTGCTGCGTTGCCCTACACCAATTTGAAATGGTGTGAATGCACCGTATTTAGGAAATCCAGTGTATTCCTGTACTTCCTCCCTGCACTAGCCCAGTTTCAGCAGACTAGTGTAAACAGAGGCACCCTTGCACCGTGTCTGTGTGGCTGTGTGTGCAGAAAGGGTCATCATCCTGCACTGCATCAATCCTAAGAGGCCTTTCCTTTTTCTATGTGTGCACCAGAATAGGGAGAGGTACAGTTTCTCGTTGGACCTAACTTGGGAGGCATAAAGATTTGGTGCCTCACAAGGTTTACATACTCTTGTAAATCTGGGACTGCGTCAAACTCCACGGGTATTGTATTAGAAAACACGCTGCAGCACCCATGGAGAAGGCATCTCGAGTGAGGCTGTGCAGATTTTTGGCCTGTGCAGCGTGACTCAACATTCATAAGGCTACTCAAAGCCACGCAGGATGGCTTACCGTGGCTTATTGATTTTTATTCGGAGCCCTGCATCACACATGTACCACTTTATGTGCCACAAAAGTGTTGCAGGTCTCTCATATGTATGCCCCTGATTGAATGAAGGCTGCAACATGTGCAGTCTTGTGAAAGTCCAGAGGGGGTATGCCCTGGCAGCAGTACTGCCTGTACTGTATCACCTCATTCACAGACACTTATGCTTATGATTAATGGTCTGAACATTTGCTGCTGGCACCTCCAACTCCCAATTCAGGGTAACCTGGCCCATGCCTCTATTTTGTAGATCTGTACATTTTCATAAGTGCGAATAATTAGCCATTATGATATGGGTTCTATCTCATTGTGAGTACTGTGACAGTTAGTGCAACCGCACAAATGGCACTCCAATCAGTTTAACTGGTACTTGCAGGGGATGTCTATGTAGTAACAACATATTGTCCATATCTCGATCCCTATTGGTGGCAACGTTATGGTCAGGAACAGTTGATTGTCTCACAGTGTCAGATTATTTATGTCAGACGTCAAGTACATGCCTTAGCCAATAAGACTGCTGATGAGACCTGAACATTTGAGCTCACAGAGAAATGTACTAGCACATACAAAACGTCAGCAAAGTATACCGGAAGAAGCAGAAATTTTACACATGTGCTAAAGCCTAAAGTACCTGGAACATTGCCAGACTCAGAACCCTGTCAGTCCATACATTTCCAACTGGCCATGTCAGACCAGGGCCAAGCCAGGCCAGGCCAGACCAGTGCCACGCCAGGACAGACCAGGGCCAAGCCAGGTCAGACCGGATCAAAGCCACCCACAACCTCCACAAAGTGAAGTGCCACCCATGCCCCCAGCAGGCACACATCAGCCCACACAGGTCAGTAGCCCATCTTTTCAGGACTCGGTGTTAAATTACACCATTATCCAGGAACTGAAAAAATAAGCAGGAAACTGGACACTGTCCTTGAGGAGCAGCGCTGGCAGGGAAATCAGTTGACCAAACTTGAGGAGCCTATGGATCAGCTTGCACAGCTGCTAGGAGCTTATGGTTTTCTTTTGGATAGTTTAGTATTTAGCATAGAAGGAAAGGTAGATAGTAGATAGGATAGTTTAAATTAGGGTAGCTTTTAGATTTGTATATATTTCTTAATAGGTTTTAGTTTTTAAATTTTTATGAGGTTTTTGCGAGGGGATAATGTTGAAGGTTTGCTATTAGAAAACAGAACACCAAAATAGAATAGATGATACAAAAATACCTAAAAATATATATTTGTCTAGGATTTAATGTGCAGGTAGTTTATGTATTGACGTAGTTGATGTTTGAATTGTGTGACTATGTGTGTTAAGGTGGGTGGGGGGGTTGATGTTTAACATGTCCGTTGTGGTATATGTGTAGCATAGATTAAGATAAGGTAAGGTAGATTAAAGTAGAGTTTAGTTAAGTTAGTGCAGGATAGGGTAGGTTAAGTTAATTTAGGCTTAGTTTAGATAGCGTTAGTAAGTTAGGGTAGGGCAGTCATTTTTAGTTTTAGAAGCTTTCATTTTCTTAGATTAGAAATAAAGGTTTCTGCTTCCATGACTGCTTGATGATTTACTGTGTAGGAGTTGTCATATTACCTTAGGTTCATTTGAGCACATAATGCAGGAATTCCCTACAGTGTTTGTAGATATGCGTAACTTTGTGAGACGCCTATGTACAAGAGTCAATCAATTTAGCTATGGAGTAACACAAGGGATCTGAAGCAATCTTTGGCCACTGTAAGTGGGCCTCTGTGTGAATGGATGCACTGCCCAACACAGGTAGTCATCTACTGTTGCACTGTGAGTGCAAGTTATGTTACATGTATCGTAGAGATGGATTTGACAACCCATAGTCACCGTTCATGGCTGTGTTGGGACACACACTGATGCTTGCCACTTGCCCACTCACACTTGCACCATTTTATTATGACATCAGTGTTGCTTACTGGTTAGTATCCATTGGAGTGGCCTACACCTAGCCGGAAACTTCAATCATCCTTGCCATTCACTTCTTGCTAAGAGTGGCACTTCTTGCTTGTGATTTTGTCCGCATACTTGCTAGGTTAAATGAATATTGGTCTCAGGTTTCCTCTTCCACTTGGCATGTGTAGCTTGTACCATGGTTCTGTGACCTGGCTCCTAATATTTGATATGTGTGTATACAGTAAAATTGATGTAATGTGCGGTTACACTCACACATATTACATGTGCAGGCTCTCAGGGACAAAGGAACAGATTGAACATAGGCATGGTAGTGTGCGTTAGTACACCATTTACATTTGACACAGGAACCAAGGGGAATATTATCAAGAAACAGCGTTAAAATTATCACCGCTTTAGCGGCAGAAAACTTCCGCTAAAGCAGCGATAATGGGCTTGATAATATGCCGCAGAGAATTCCCATAGAAGCCCATGTTCTGGAGTCAACATGGGCTTCTATTGGAATTCTCTGCGGCATATTATCGAGCCCATTATCGCTGCTTTAGCAGCAGTTTTCTGCTGCTAAAGTGCGATAATTTTAACGCCATGCTTGATAATATGCCCCCAAATTACTTAGTGGTTGCAGTTGATGCTTACTTACATCCAAGGGGTAGCACAGAGCTTCTACCTTCTTCAGTGGCATAGGTATAATGCAAAATAAGAAATCGTTTGGTCATTGGTATTTGCTTGTTTTCAGTACATGCATTAATATTGTACTTATGTGATATCTTCAATGTAAGCATTGAGGCTGACATTTGTGCATGATGCCATTGTCGTGATTACTGAGCGAGATATCTGTGGATGTATGAGAATGTGTAAGTGGCTCACATGACTCATAGGACACATTTTGTGCATGCATGCAAATGTGTGATTGTTTGGGATTATTCACTGAAGGCCACTCTTGCTATTGATGCTTATGGTAACACCACAAAGTTCAATAGTTCAAGGAGACTTTCAACATGATGCCATGGCAGTGGAAGTACATGATGCTTGGCCATGTCCAACCAGACCATGTGGTAGGGACTATTGTTCAATTGCCATGAGATGCAGTGAAGTGTGTTTTTTGATTACACAGTGGCCATGGTCTAGTTAGTCCTATCTATAATAGAAGTACAAAACCCAGGTTCATGTAAGTGCTACTATTTTCATGTGTTTAACTGAGCAATTTGCAGTCCTTGCAGCATTAACCACAACACTGTTTGAGAGCAAAAGGATGTCCAGAGAAATTCCTAGGGGCATACATGCGACATGTTGGGGAGAGGAGTGTTCCAGTGAGGAGGCGGTCCAAATTACCATTAGGGAAGGTAGACCACATTCACAGTCCACAAATGAATTAGATGAGCAGGTGGGCATGCAAAAAGAGGATAGTACCAAGTGACAAGGGTGGTGGAATGATCCTAAAGATAGGTCCAATGGGAAACTGACCAAGTGGCACAGACAAATGTTAGTGGGCATTGGTCTGCTGGAGAAGGTTGAATTCCCCGTCTTTTTACTCTGGTGTGTGTGGTGCCTCCACCAACGGTGGTGGAGGTGTTGCCAGAGGCACCTGAGGCACACACTCATCAGTACAGAAAATGGTGCTCCCTGTACCCAGCAGCATTTGCCTTTGCCAGCATGGAAGGCAGCAGAGCACAGAAAACGGACAGCTGGCTTGTCAGTACAGCAGCGTCGTGGTGGAAAGCAGCCATTGTTGCAATATAGGAGTCCTGCTTCCGCTTTATAGATTCAAGGATGGTACGTACAGCCCCCAACCTCACTGGTGTCACATCTGCCGGGCGGTTGAACTTACCTCTGCCTCATGACACCAGCAATGTCAGCCAAGGACTGTTTGAATCCATGAGCAAAGGATAGGTGCCCCTTATTGCCTCAGAAGTGTCTTTGTTGGGATTGAAGCCTCTACGGACTAACTCTAGAGTGCCCATGAAGTTCTCATCCCCTCTCACACCTCATCTACCTGCTGCTGCTGTACTCCTATGGACTGCTGTTAGAAGACAACTGTGGGGTTCTCAGAGTGCAGGGCTGGGCTTGTGTTGGCAGATGGGGTATGTCTCAATGTGGGCGGTTGCTCTGGAGACCCTGCGACGCTGTCATCCCCTCCCACGACCAGAGAAAGTGTTCCAATTGAGTAAAGAAGTTGCTAAAAAGTGTAATTGTCCACAGGTGGCAAGATGATATCGCCAGCAGGTCGGTCATCCAGGACAGGTGGCTGCTCAGGAGGTGTTGTTTCTCCCTTGGCAATGAAATAGAGATATGTTAATGGTGGTCTGTGCTAGATGTTGACATGAGTAATGTGGGTGACATACAGACATTATTATCATTAACTTTGAGTTCAACATTTATGTGTAGGACATGTGTGACTCTTAAGAAATATAGCCAAATTTCACTGTAGAACAAAAGGACAGAGCTTGACTATCTAGGCTGCACATCACATTTCAATTCATTTAGCAGTACAATGTCATGTGCAGTTTAGTACCACTGTTTGACAGATCCCAGACTTGTTGTATGTAAGGAGGTGCACCAGTAAAAGAAGTCCAATCTCAGATATTTCGCAAAAAGAATCCTTTATTTGTCGATCTTCCAAAACGTAAAAAACACACTCCAGCCAATGCGATTTGATCCAAAACACTCCTGGAACTTCGTCATGGCTTTATTTTATATATGGCCACCATCTAGTATTTTTGCCATTATCCCAGCACTCTTTGCCGGTTGTTGGCAATTCACATGGGCATCCTCAAACCCCATGTTCGTTCCCTGACAACCATCAAAACATGCTCTACTCAGGCGGGAAAACAACCATACTCCATAGCCCAGCTTCCAAGATGGCTCAAATATCCGGATATGTATTTGAAGATTGACAAATAAAGGATTCCTATTACAGAATATCTGAGATTGGAATTCTTTTCCTGGTGCACCTCCTTATATATACCAAATTGCAGTGTAGTTGCCTTTCAGATTGCAGTATCTCAGCTATGTTCACACTACCACTGTGTGACAAGGGTGACTTTATGTGTAAAACCAAACATTGCAACACAGGTAGACAACTTGCTGGCATGCCCTGTCTGTGCAGATAAGTTAATATAAGATCCACATCTGCCTTGGTGATTAGCTTTGTTTTTCATGATGCCTATGCTGAATGTGGTTTCACGTAATGATGCCACTACTGTGCACATTGCACAAAGTCACCTGGGTGTCTGCATTCCCTCTGGCCACTACTCACAGCTCCAGGGAAAGTGACGTGGGTTTGGTCATGTATTTGATTTGATCCTGCAGTCTGCCTTTCATACAGTACACCAAGGCAGTCTGCCTTGTAATGCTGTCTTGCATGCACATTGTGAATTAATATGGTGGAAGAGGTGTGGCGCAGCGGCCAGGGTGCCTGACTCCGGACTATGGGGTTCACGGTTCGATCCCCGGTGGCAGGTTAGCCCAGCACCATGTGACTCTGGGCAATAGCTCGCTTAATCTTTCCGAGGGCCCCCAGCGCCGGGACACCACTTCGGAGGTAGCTGTGCGCTTTACAAATACTGGTATTTCATTTCATTTATGTGGCCAAGGGTTCATATTTCACATGCACACATCTCGCAATTAGCAACCTTGCTACACTGCAGGGATGTGTAAGGGCATGTACTAACCATGGTTTTCCAATTTGTGTATACTCATGTAACGTCATTACTAACACACTTGGCTCCATAGTTCAGAACAGTTTGCGCTGTGTACCAACTCTAAGGGGTCAGACCTAGTCAGACTAGATAGATTGCTAGCACTGTCACTCACCCCAGTTAATCATTGCCAGAGTAGGTTATCTGTAGAGTATCCCACATCGTTTAACTCCGCTTACTGTGACACACTGATGGCACCCAGATCACACATTGACTCTCATGTGACACCACACGAACAATGTGATTCACCATATCCAAATGACCCACATGCCTACCTGTATTTGAGGGTTATCGGTCAAGCTGTACCCCACATGCTAGTAATGCTGATATTCTGTGGCATGTCCCTTCTCTGGTTTGCCACACAACTAGGCCCGTACACCTCACCCTCCAACCAGAATCCTGCCATTAGTCATGGCAACCTAGCTCATCCTGTCACTCAACAATTTCCAGTTTCACATCCTCTTGCTTTGATATATCTTGTTTTTGGAGTTTAATATATAGCGCAAACCCGACCTGAAGGTATCAGAGTGCTTTACATGAGCACCAGTTGCATAACAGACAAACACATTCATTTTGCATGGGGAGATTAAGTGATCAGAATCACATGATGTTGCGCGTCCCTGCTGAGACTCGAACCCGGTTCCCCGGCTTCAAGGATGACTGTTCTGGCCATTAGGCCACATCCTCTTTCCATATATGTGGCATGGTAAGACATTTCGTATCCCGGCACCCTCCTGACACGTGCAACATCTTCACGCAGGCCCACATCACATGTAGGATGTAGTACACCAATGCCTTCTTCTTTGTAATACCTCCCCAGCAGCAACAAAATTGTGCAACTATGAGACACAGTAGTGCATGTCTATTGGTCAGGCTACCTTGCAGTACAGACGTCACTTCTCGACTCCTTGCTATGCATTGTCTGTCCAGTCTGACACAGTACCAGTTCAATGCATTCAGCAACACCTACAGTGTGCTACACTACCAGGGGCACACAAGGCTCACCCAGCATCTATTCCTTCAACATACACATATGGGGGTTTATTAATGAGAGGCTTGCATCACCTTTGCACCACATGAAGTGGTACATTAGTGACACAGAGCTCTGAATCATATTAAGTGGCCTCATAAAAGTTGAGTAGGACAACACAGTGAAAATCACTGCCTCGCCTTACTCCGCGCTCAGAAGGCCTTGCCAACGTATCCATGGATTTTGATGCTGTCCCACAGAAACTATAACATGTAAACCCGGGGAAGCGCATATTCCTTATGTCTCTCGAGGTAAGGACTAACAAGAATTAATTTCTATTTTTCTCCCTGTGTTTTCATCTTTCTATGCGTGTTGCATTCTGCAGCACAGATAGAAAGAGGAAAACGCCTCTTAGGGTTGTTTCTGTGCAGGAAGGCACTACATTGCCGAAACAGCACAGGCACAGGAAGGAATGACAGGAATGAAGAATATTGCATTCCTGCCATTTAACTTTGACATAGAGTAGCATATCACAGTGACTTACAGGGCTGCCCTATGCAAAATTCCCATCAATGAGGCCCATGGTCCTCTGGTAGGCATCACTTTCATTCAGCCCCAACCCCATTATGAATGTGTACATACAGGAGTTAGGCTGGTCTCTTCCATGGCAGGCAACACCTGTGTGTTCTCAACTGACACATCAGGACAGCTGTGTGAGAAGTTGTTTCATGCTAGTGACTATGCACATGGCTCTTCACATGTTCCTTTGCAGTGATACTTCATGTAGCATACACCTAATCCTCCTTTCATGTAAAGATTTTATCCACTGAAAACCCCATTCCATTCCATTGCTTTACAGTCCAGATTTGGCTGCAGGGCCACAAGTAAGACACACAAGTATCATGGTGTAAGGGGGAGTGCATTACTACCCTCAGGTTGGACATGGTTCTAGTATCCATGCATGATGTGTTCTTCCTGTCTATCTGTTTTGCTTTGCATTGTGGGATTTGCAGTTCTTGTGAGTAATGTTATACATTCCACTAAAACTTCCAGTACAGAAAGGTCACCCTGAACTGGTACTGCACATCACACATGGAATGGACATACTTGACAGAGCTGGACTGAGCTGTACAACATGTAGCTGGTCAGTATGACATGATGTATGACTGTACATGAGAAAGATTACTTTCCTCTTCTTTGCAAACAGCGCAGCACTGCACAGGGACATAGATTAGTGCGCTGCACAGCATGACAGTTTTGGCCATATTGTCCCTTGTTGCCATTTACCGCCTAGGTCTTGTTGGTCCTCATGGCCAGCACTGTCCTGTCTGGGAACTCCTGTCGCCAACTCGGCTGGGTTGACTTCTGCCACCAGCTCCTCCAAGATGGTCAGCTCTCCTGGCTCCTCAGGTCCACCTCCTCCGGTCCGCATGACTGCCCATAGGTTCGCGGCCAGTTTCTCCTTGATCCTTCAGTTATAATCATGCCCACACTTCTTGCACTATCCTCTTAGCTTGCCCAATACTGTCAAACTTGTCCACTATGGACTGCCAAATGGCCTCTTTTTTCCCTAAAGGCAATTTTGAGGTGGCAAAGAGTTGGTGTTCATGTTTTGTCACCTCTGTTGTTAATATATCATTCTCCTTCTCAATAAAATTACTCCTCCTCTTCTCCTGATGCTGCTGCCTGCTTCCTTCTCCATCTTTCCGGTTTGAGGTATGGGAAAACGTTTTTTTTCTAAATACATCACTTTTTAAGTGTTTTTCGATGCTTGAGCGCCAATTTTCCTGCACTGTATCAGTTTTCCCTGCAGCAGCCAGCTTTATTTTTTTTAAATTACATGGGACCTTATGCCATGGAGCATCAAACCATAAATATGACACATCCAAGGTGTTTCAAACTGACGTACCTCAGCACAAGTTTTTCTGAAGCATCACTGCCTTATGGGAACGATGTGTCATCAGTTCTCATAAATGAGAACCATGGTGTATAATTGATTCCTTTATGAGTAGCACAGCTTACAAAGCTTTTTAGTGGTTTTCCTTAGGCCTTTTGTATACAATCCTGAGTCAGCAGGCAACCTAGCCTATACTAAATTAGTTTCCATTTTGACCTTTTTTGAAATACAGACATTCAGGATTGGTTGCAGGCCTGCCTTCTTGTAGTTGTTTAAAATCAGCCAGGCATGTGCATGATTTGCTAGAGTATTTCTTACTTCCAATCACAATTTCTGTAGCAGAATTATTTAGCCAAGACTTTAAAAAACTGTTGAGGTAACAGAAGCAGACCATAGGCCAACTATCTGCAGGTTATGCACTGAAAGGTCCAAATAGGAATTGACTGCTACTTGCTTTTGCGATCTCTAGCCATAGTTGGTGTTTCAATGAATATTCTCTTGCTGCTCATTTATTAAAACACATTTTTAGAAAAGCCCCCTGCCTTTTCAATGTTTGGTTAGTACGGCCAAATTCCAGGCAATGGTTCAAGAGTCATTGAGACATTGGAAAATGAGACACTAGTGCACTGACTCAGAGAAGTACTGGAATAGTAACATATTAAGACCTGGAGGAAGGTACATGCAGAGACACTGGGAAAGGGAAGCAATTAGATGATGAAATTAAAGTAGCCAATGGGATGGATAGGCACTCGGACAGTGGAGAATCAGAATCATGCAATGATTGGGTGGGGAGGCATTGGCATAGAAGATGCATGGGTTGGAAACTATTAGGATGTTCTAATACACTGCTAAAAGGTGGAAGTGGGATGTGAAATCACAACAGTAAGGCTATTTGGGGATTGAGGAGGAATGAGACTGTGTCTGTAGGATGATTAGATACTTGGAGTGGGATAGGGGCTTTGTTTTGAGAGACAACAGAGTGGGTAGTGCAGGAACTGGAAGCGGAATTATAGAAACTTCAGAATACAACGGTAAAACAAATGAAGGGGGACCCAGAGCAGATGGTTTGTTAATATAGATGCTCAAAGACATGGAGAAAGATGTCCATGGTGGTACTGGGGAGAAGAACAAAAAAGAGAGGGAAATTAGTGGGAAGATAGAGACAAAAGAAAAACAGAGTTCAGGAAGGTTTACCAGAAGAGATCCCGCAAGGAAAAACAAATCTGCCCCCTAATATTTAAAAAAGCTGGTGATTCATCCAAAATAAGCATATACTTGTCCCACAGACATGTAGTTTATAACTTTTATTATCAAATAATATATATATAGATATTCTTGGATACAACATACATATAAATTAATTGCTTCAAATCACAAGTGAACATATACATTCATATGAATAATAGCAAGTCATTCAAAAAAAGAAGAGCCCACTGAACATAAAAATCCAGCACACAACATGATATGACAATCATAAAATAGGTACAAACCAGACGACCAAAAACACAAAAAATTCAGACACTCAACAATAAAGAAACAATAACATATAACCATAAAACAATACAGTAAGTATGTGATACATTAGAAGCAAGCAATAAACCAACATAACATAAAACAATACAGTAATTATGTGATGAGTTGGAAGCAAGAAATACACCAACAGAACAAAATGCCGACACACGTTTCGGAACACTGAAGTACATAGGCAATTCCTTCTTCAGGGTGTAGAGATTATGATACGTTCAGTAATAACAAGCCATCTGTATGTCATGGAAGGTCCACCGGATATGTGGTACAAGGGGCTCGGTTATAGAGTGACATAATACGTCTGCAGGGACAACAAAAAGATATATTAAGAATAGAGCTAACTAATTACTATCGAAGCTTGACAGGAACCCTTAGATATCCCAAGAGGTTGGTGCCACAGTGGCACATAACGGTATCCACAAGTGCAGAGCAAAGTGACAATAACTTAAATAGCCAAATGCCCAAGACAGAAGACCATGTGAAATGCATGTCTAGTTGTGAGAAATACGAAAGAAAATTAAGCAGTGAATATGCAGATAGGAGTGAGAACAAGGAGGAAAGGAGAGAATAGGTGAATAAGATAAAAACATATATATACCAGTATACCTACTTCCGGTACATGACATACAGATGGCTTGTTATTACTGAATGCATCATAATCTCATTGCCCTGAAGAAGGAATTGTCTATGTACTTCAGTGTTACGAAACGCGCGTCGGCGTTTCGTTCTGTTGGTTTATTTCTTACCTCTAACTCACCACATAATTACTGTACTGTTTTATGTTCTATTGGTTTCTTTCTTGCCTCCAACTTATCACATAATTACTGTATTGTTTTATGGTTATTGTTGTTGTTTCTTTATTGTTCAGTGTCTGAAGTTGTTGTGTTTGGTCGTCTGGTTGGTACCTATTTTATGATTGTTATATCATGTTGTGTGTTCGATTTTTATGTTCAGTGGGCTCTTCTTCTTTTTTTGAATGACTTGCTATTATTCACATGAATGTATATGTTCACATGTGATTTGAAGCAATTCATTTATATGTATTTTGTATCCATGAATATCTATATATATATTTTTTGGTAATAAAAGTTATAAACTACATGTCTGTGGGACAACTATATTCCTATTTTGGATAAATCGCCAGATTTTTGAAACATTAGGGGGGAGATTTGGTTTTTTCCTTGCGGTATTCTCCCTGCTCACTTCTCCCTTTATTGAGATTTCAGGGACCCTCTGTTGTGTTTTTTTGTTAGGAGAAGAGATCTGCATGTGTATTGACACTCTGGAAAAGAAAACATTGACAATGGAAATATGAGGCTGACCTAATAGAGACAAGGAGGTTTAGGGTCAGGGAGAACATGGAAGTTAGAAAAAGGGACAGGACTGTAAAGACTGGAGGGGCTGGAGTAACTGGAGAAACAGCTACAGGGACAAGTTCACAGAAGAACAAATCAGATACTGAGGCAGCAGATATGAAAAACAATGGCATAGAAAAACTAGGACAAATAGAAAAAGGTACAGGAAGGCATAGTGACACTCCACATATGAAGAGCTGGAAGAGAGACATAGGGAGAGAGACACCAGAGGACCGGGATAAGCAGGTACAATGAGTCAAAGGGAGAGACAGGTATCCAGTAATGGAGACAAAATACTATATGCCCAGGAATATGAAAACTCATGGAAAAGAACATATTTTGACAGGGAGATTTGTGAATAGGGAGACAGAGGTACATGCAAATATGGGTAAAAGGGGCAGCAGGAACAGTGGAATGCATGGTCATGTGGTGTGGGGAGAATGGGATACAGGCCTTTGTGCCTGCAGCTCTGGACAGATTATGCCCTCTGACTCTATATTTTGAAAGTCCCATTCAGTAACCATACATGGGCCCTTCCTTTGCCCATGTGTTAAAAATGTAGTAAAGTGGTGTGTGTCATGTATGTGTCATGATGTGTAGGTTTCGCTTACCATCTATTAACTGTGTGTGTGGCTGCTCAGCATGGATATCTTCAAACTACTATGGCCATGATTAGGACTAAAGGTGGTATTTATTGCACATGATAAATAAAAATACCACGGGGTGCCTTATTTATGAAGTGTGATAAATAACACCTGTTACGAGTTGTTGATGAATGATCTGCCGAAAATTAACACAGGTGGGGTTGTTCAATTCATCCAATAATTATTGGATGTGTTAAATAACTAACAGCCTTTGTCTTTGTCCTTTACACAGCACAGAAAATGAACTGCTCATTCTCCTGGCAATTCTCCCTGTGTACAGTTAACTTGGTGAGTCAGGGGGGACACTATTTTACTAAGAGTATATTTCTTGCTGCTTGGATGACACCAATCTCTCTTCCTGTATTGTCATTGGTTCTATTGAAACTTCAACTTGTGCAGATTGTTTCCGACTCAGCATATACATATCAACAATGACTAGTTCAAATTTATTTGATGAGTGACTTTTGCTCCTTATCCAGAAAAAGCTGGATTTATTTCTCCATCATTGGAGGAGCATCTGAACATTTACAAAAGTTAACACTGACTTCGAATCTTGTAACCAAACATTTGACGCCTAAAGCCAGTACCATACTTTCTACATTATTTTTTCATCAAAGTGAATCTGTACGCCAGTGAAAACGAAATGTTTTGCCAGGAATTGAATCTATGCCAAGTTTCTGCTCTCTCTCTGAAGTTGGAACCTTGTCTGGATTTCTACATGAAGATTTGCTGCTGTTGTGCTCTGTGTAGAGAATGAATAATAGCTTGTCAGCAAGAAGATGTTGCCTGAAAATGCTATAAATTATCCTAGGAAGCTCTGCACATGATCCATAGCCTCAGCAGCGGGCACCTTAATGGGCAGAGGCCACAAAAGACTCCATAAGGCCAATGCAGCCTTGTTGGGCAGGAGAAGAAGTCCAAAAGACAAAAAGACCAACATTACTGATGCTGCTGAGTCAAATTGACCTCTTTCTGATTTGAGTTGGTGATCTTCCACCATCCGTGACTCACCACTTCTCAACTAACAGAGAGACCATTATGCTATCTGGCTTGTAATCCCTGACACTGCAGTTAGTTACATTACTTGTGGGATGCCATTGTGTTTCTGAAACTGTCAGAACCATTTATCTAATTTTTACATTTCATAGATGTTAATTGTAGTCACAGTAGAGCTATAACCCTAATGTTAAGTACCCACTGGTAACAACTGTATTACAGAATATGGAGCATAAGAACATCACCGTTATAGAATATCATGAAAGGAGTATCAAAAGGTAAGTACATATAGAGGAAGTATAGATATACTATTCTTAACTCCACATCTATAAACCTTGAAGATATATTTATCACCAAGGTATACATAGGTAAAGAATATCTCTACTTACTTACAGTTCAGTATTTCAGCCTTGATATTCAGGTCATGATATTTTATGCCATTGAGGCTGTCTTCTCGATATTCCGGAGACACATCATGGTAACTTGCTAAGAAAACTTTCACATGAGTATCACTGATCATGTGGTTTCCCCTGCAACTGGAAATAAATGGCTGCAACCTGTTAATTTTTGAATTCAGGATGGTAAATTTAGGTACTCCTAGAGCACTTTCTTTTAGGTGTGGATTTAACAGTACAAGTTGTTTGTAGGTTGTTTATTAGTAGGTGCAGGTAGATACCTACAGCTAAAAATAACACCACTACAATTACAAAGAAGGTCTAGTCAATTCTCAATAAATTAATCCTTGCCCAAACCTTGGTACCTTGGATCACGAGAAGTAAGGCTTAACTTAGGAGACAGGTCTGTAAAGCATTTAAAAACAGCAATGACAGTAAATAAGTAAGACACAATACGCAATAAAAATCCAAAACCAATTTATGAAACTAGTAAATATATTTTATGATCAAACTGCCACCAAAACAACCAAAGTCCAATGTATGGACCCAGAGATATGAATTTCTAAAGATTAAATGCTTTCTAGTGCTTAAAGGTCAAATGCTTGGGACATCTGGTCGTGCATGACTGGGACAAAGTCAAAGTTTAAAGCCAATCGTGATGGATGAGTGGTAGGGCCCGGTCAAGTTTTTACCTTGTGAGTCGACAACAGCGGCTTGCTTCAGCGGGAAACCTCAGTGAATTCCTGGAGGTCTTAGCAAATGCGAAAAGCTCTAGAGCTTCAGCGGGGCAAACCTGAATTTGAGGCCAAGTCACAGTTCGATGTCTCCAGCTCGACTCTCGATGACGGGTCGGTCAACTTATGCAGTTTTTTTTTTAGAACAAATGTTATTGATTTATTACACCCAGTAAGATACATAAGGGATAATGAAAACAATAAAAGCTGAAAATATCCTCACCAGGAGGTCTGCAGAACATCAGACCTAACAACCCACCCCTCCCTCCGCCCCCCTCCCCCAACCCTGCATCACATGACCCATGAGAAATTATACGAATTTGTACAATAAGATTAGTTCCACATCCGTAGCAAGCCAACACATTAGATTGGTGAATCATTGGTAATCAAACGTTCAATAGGGTCCTGATTTGCCGGCAACTTATGCTGCTTTTTGATGAAAAAGTCTCCAATATGGTCTCAAATTTCTGGATCTTCTTCCAGAAGGTCCTTTTGGAGTCTTGAAGTGCTCACAAAACTAATACAAAGTTCTGGAAGCTCTGAGTTACTCCTTGGGAAGTTGGGACTATAAGACCCACAATGCACCTGGCCAAACCCTTCCAAGTTTAGGTGAAGCTGGTCAGCTGAGTTCTTCTTGATAGAGATGATGCAGGTGGAGCTCTTTTAACCTGTTGCTTTCAGGGAATCCACTCCTTCAACCTTTAGAGCAAGGCAAAGTCCTTCCTTTGGTGAAGTCCAAAGTGTGCAACAGGTGCAGTTCTTAAGAGCGTAGTCCTCTTGGTGCAGGCCAGGGGTTCAGCAGAGCAGTCCTTCTTTTTGTTTCTTTCAGGTAGGGATCTGAGTTGCTGGACAGCTCTCCAATCTTTATCCATGTTTCTGTGCTGGCAAGAAGGGAGGTACCCCTGAACAATGGGGTGCAGGGTGCCACCCTCTGTGATGACCACTTCCCCTGAAGTGTGGCATTTTCTTGTACCAGAAAGCACTGTTCACAAAAATCAAAGATGGAGAAAATCACTCCTGGTGGTTCAGATCTGGCTAACCCAACCTAACGTTCCCTAACCCTCCTCTTCCAGCCCATCTGCTACTTCAATTACAGGAGCTCCCATCTGACTGGTGGTGCAGGACGTTCGGGTGGGCCTGTTTCCAGTCCTTAGTGTCTTTTTTTCCTTTGAAGATCAGTTTGGCTACCCAGCCCCCTTCCTGTCTTCTGCTCAGCAGCTTGCAGATCTCCTACCACCAGATAGATGTATTTTTATTTCCTTGAAGGTGTCAGAAGCGTGTTCCTCGAGAGCAGTACCCTCCAATGCTCCCCTTATGGCAGCACTCAGTCTGTGATTAAATACACCAGAGGATCGGAGAGGCCAGACGAGGGGGGGGGTTTTGGGGAGAGTACTACAGGGAGGGAGACCTTGAACTGTGATGACCTAGGATTAGTATTGCAACAATGACATAATTTCAGCAAACGTATGATATATCACTAAACCCCCTTACCTGTATAGGATTTAAAGGTGTTATTCACATACTGGCATGGCTTTCAGGCATTTGCATTGTAAAGAACAAGGTAACATTTATCCTCAGTTTGCAACTGTTACAGGACTGATTCAGAACTACTCAAAGTCCATAGTATTTTAAAAGATTTGTTCTCTAGTTTCGTTGTACAGCATGCCAAACATGCTTCATGCCAAATAGAGTTTGTGCCTTCACTAAAGTATTGATTCATATACTTCTCTGATATATCTAGGTAATAGTTTTAAGCACATCGTTTTTGTACAACAGGCTGTGTGTTTTCTCAACTTTCTTTTCACATTAGGTTCTTTTGTGCATTTCCAACAATCTTTAGCACTCAAATGATTGCTTGTCCCATCAAGTCCTTAGCGCATTATGACATAAATCATAGCAGTTCTCAATGTCCCATCTATGGTCACTTGAGAGCACTATCGCTACCAAAATACTGTTCTGCCAATCAGGTTCATTTCATTTCATGACCTAAGAATCACTTTCTCTCTCTTTGTAATTGAAAGGCCTGCTGTGATTCATAAGACTTGGTTATCCAGAAGACTCAGGTTGCCGAATTGACGGCTGCTGCCAAGATCAGGATTTGTGCTAATCACGAGCGCTTGGCTTTGGGAAAGGCTGGTTTAAATAGGTCGCTGCAGTGACTACACCCAAAATGGTGGCCATGTTGTGATATTTGACGTGAGCCACATAGCTACATGCAAAACAACTAGAATGCAAACAATAGAGTTAGTAAAGACAACTGATGCACTATATGGCAGGTTTATGTCCAGACTTTTTGCTTTTTGGCCTCCTGCTTTTGACCCATTTTGCATTGGTTTAGGGACTCTAGAAACTTTCCCACTGCTAATCAGTGCTAAAGTGCATATGCTCTCCATGTAAATTGTGTTATGATTGGTTTTACATTATTGACATATTTAATTTTCTAGCAAGCCCCTAGTACAGTGCACTGTGGGTGTTCAGGGCCTGTAAATCAAATGCTGCAGCACTGGTTGTGCCACCCACACAAGTAGCCTTTTAAAAGTGTCACAGACCTGCCACTGTAGTGTCTACATGCAGTTTTTACTGCCATGTCGACCTGGCAAGTGCACCCACTTGCCAGGCCCTAACCTTTTCTTACTTGTGAGCCACCCCTAAGGGAGGCCCAAGGCAGCCCCATGGGCAGGGTGTAGTCTGTGTGAATGGTAGGACATGTGGTAGTGTGTTTTACATGTCCTGATAGTGAAATACTGAGTATTTCGATTTTCACCATTAAAAGGCTGTCTTTCCCCTACGTGATCATTGGAGCTATCTTGTAACATTTTACAAGTGTAACTTTCAATTAGGAAAAGATAGAGAAATTGAGTTTAGGTTCACTGAACTCAGAATTTAATAGCACATCTTTTAGTAAAGGTGGTTTTTCATTTGTGTGAAAATTCCACTTTAAGAAAGTGGGCATTTTCTTGTTTAACCATCCTGTGTACCTCTGCCTGTTTCTGTATTCACCATCTGGTTTTGGAGTGACGAGAGCAGGGGATGTGCATTCACTCTAGTCGGTCACAAGGGGGGTTGAGGTGTGTCCTGCCTTTCCTGGGTGACTCATATCCAGGCTCAATAGACCTTTCTGTATTTAGAGTGGTGGAAGGAGTTTTCCCTAGCAGCTGAATAGGCTGTGTCTGCTCTGCAAAGTGCTGTCTCCACCTCCTGCAGTGAAGCTGGACCAGGGAGGACAGAACTGGTTTTTACTGAGCTCAAAGACTCTGAAAAAAAAGACTACAAAGAGAAAATGTAGTATAAATATTGGGTCCCTGACCCCAGAAATTGAAATTACTGCTGCACTAAGGAACCTGCCAGGAAAAAGGGCTGGAAAAGCTGTCAGGAGGAACTACCACTTTGCTGCGTGGTTTGCCATGTTGGCTGTTAGAGTTTTCTCCAAGGGCTTAAAGTAGAGCTTGCCTCCTGTTGGAAGTCTCAGGGAAATCAAAGATTTCATGACAGCACTTTGGGACTAAAGACTCTGCCAAGAAGAAGAGCTGGAAGAGCGGCCAGGATGAGTACTGCCCCTTTGCTGTTTGTTGCTTTGTTGGGTTGACCTGCAGTTGCTGCTTCTGCCTTGGGCAGTAAAAGGACTAAACTGAACTTTCTTTGAATCCTGCTGTTAAAGTTTTTCCAAGGGCTTGAAGTAAGCTTGCCTCCTGTTGGAAGTCTTAGGCACACCAAAGACTTGACAATGCTCTGGGTATCCGCATCTGGAACTGTGTGTTTCAGCTTCCACAGAGGAAAAAGCAACCCAACGCCGTCAACAACACTGCTGCTGGCTTCATGACCTATTGGCACTGCAGAGAGCAGTGCCCGGATTTGCACCGCAACCCTGGTCTCACTGACAAAGCCATCTAATGCCACCACCGAGCTGCTGCTTGCACTGTGAATTGAGGGCACCACACTTTACCACCCTGGTATCCCTGACACCGCTGCTCCACACCGACATTGACGTCGCTGCCTGCACTGTGGCCTGGGGGCACCGCGCGTTAGTTACTAGGGGTGGGCGAAATTTGCGTAGTCGTGCTACGCAAAGCTCCGCAATACGTAGAAAATCTCCGCAAGCACACAAACGTTCCGAAAACATACGGAATTGCTTGTTAGCCCATTCGTGATGCTTTTTTTTTTGTACGTAAATGCTGTTTGCGTGCTCGGGGAGAAATATCTTGCGAACACGCATTTTGAAAGTACAAACAAGCAAAAAATTCTGCGAAGCCGTGGATCGCAGAATTTTTGACAATTTCGCTTTCTCCGCGGAACGCGAAATTACCCAAATTCCGCGAGTGAAACAGAATTTACCACCCAGGCCTATTAGTTATTCGATGCACCGCCTGTACCACCCTGTAGCCTTGGGCCACTGATGCCAGCACCTTCGACTCCAGATTGTCTACCTACGATAGCGCTTAAGCAGCAACAATAACTCTGCTTGCACCGTGTCTTGCCAGCACCGCTACGAGCGCCGTACCGCTTTGCACTGCAGCCCTGTCTTAATGACACCACTAGACACAGTCACTGAGCCATGGCCTGCACCATGACCTGAGGGCACCACACGCCACAGCTCCCCACTTTGCACCGCAGTCCCAATGCCTGCCGATGCCTGCTGCTGTTGACTTCAAGCTCGCAGAGTTTGATTTGCAACACATGTGACTTCAACAGCCCAACTCCTGAACCAACCTCCAGGACAGTAGGTGCCTCCTTAGAGCTCATCATAAAGTCCATGATACCCCACATTTCCAAGGTACTGTTTGCCGGTCTTACTGACACTGTAGCTGACCCGCGACACCTCAGTCAGACTGAACTGTTGGATTTGTTTGTTCACGACGCCTTGATGGAGCTATTGACTTCAAAGAACTGCATTTCAAGTATATTTTTGCAATATTCGTATTTTGATTACTGTATGTTGGATGTTTATCATTTTCGTCTTGTTTTACATAGATACATATTGGCTATTTTTCTAAAACTGGTGCATTGTCCTTTTGTAGTGTTTTTACTGTATTACTGTGTGTGAATTGCAGATGCTTTGCACATTGCCCCTGAGATAAGTCTGGCTGCTCGTGCCAAGCTACCAAGGGGGAGAGCAGGGATTATTTGAGAAGTGTAATCCCCCTTACCCTGACTAGAAGGAAGGGTCCCTACTTGGACAGGGTACAAACCTGCCAACCAGAGACCCCAATATCTAGCAGGCACGATTATTGTTCATAGGCACCGCTACTTTCTTCTACTTCCTTCTTGGCAGTGAGGTTTGCAGGCAATCCACCAGTCTATCATTTTTTGATGCTACAGCAAGATATACCTCACAGTGCAGATAGAGCATTTACTCACTTAAGTTCCAGTGCACACATACAAAACAGGGCACCAAAGCGCATATCGGCAAACAAACTGTGCCCAGGTGCCCTAGGGTTGGGCCAATAGATTACAGATTATGACAGCAGGCCACTTCACACCTCATCGGAGTAGTTTGACTCATCTTGTCAAATGCTAGCCAATCAGAAGAGGCTGCTCCAGAGCTGGATTCAGGCACATCAGAAAGGCAAGAACTATAAGTTATTGTCTGTCATTGGTATGTAATTCCAACCTTGGCAAGTTGCTGCATTCATTCTAGCTGTTATTTTGACACTTTGAATTATTATTTTAGCTCACTCCAGTCAATACTTAGACTTTTTATTAATGTTAAATAAAGCCTTCCCATGTTAGCCCATGGAGCTAATACACCACAATGGGGTAAAAATAAGATTGGCAGTTTTCCCTCACCAGGTCTTATAAAACATCTTTTCCAATGTCCCCGCTTATTTTAACATGGCACCCTCTCATTGGGGCACCTAGGGTAGAACTTTGGGGTGACATATGTAAAAATAAGGTAGTTTAGGACTTTGAAAGTCCCTTTAATTCCTAAGTCAAATTTGGAAACTGTGTTTTTTTAAAAGCAAACTTCTTGGTAGGGCTGGCTTTTAAAATGACACTAGGCACCAGAGCAGTGCACACTTGAATGAATTAAATCTGCTTGGCCTCTAAACCTACATGCCCTACATTATACCAGGGGCTTACAGGTAAGCTATCATACCATTTGTAAGTGCACATAATAACTATATACCTTTTAAACAGAGCACTGGCCCTGAGCCTGATTAGCAGGGATGAGAGCCCAATCAGAGTCAGTAACCACTAGTATCATTCAGAAAATAGGGATGATATGGGCAAAAAGTCGTCTAAATGACCATAGTCACCACTGACTTGAACAACAGGTTCTGGAGCAAACCTGGACTGCCCCATAAACCTGTGTGGATGAGTCCCTTGTGGTTTAGGTAGTGGTGTTATTGGGTCCAGGCAAGCAAATAAAAGAAAAATGAAAGCATCAACAAGATCTTTTGGGGAATGAAAGGATATAGGGTCTGTTGGAAAGGAAGATACAATCACACATAGGCCAGAGGTAAATGGATTATCAGAATGATGGAGACACAGAGATATGGTGTAAGGGATAAAGGGAGACATAGGCACAATAATACATAGGTAATGGAAGCCCGATTTACTAAGGGCCTGCTTTGTCCTTGCATTACCCTGGGTGATGCAAGTCAATGTAAGCCCTGAACTTGGATTTACTAAGTCAAGCAAAGCCACCTGCATTCTGCATGGTTTAGTAAATCCAAAGTAATGCAAAACACCACATTTTGTTACCTTGTGTTACCTTGCAGCAGGCATTCCCACACATCTACCCATGGTGTTGAACTAAAAATAATGTTTTCGCATTGCTCTGTGTAAGTTAACATTTGCGGCGCCTCTTTGTGTATGGGCGTTATTTTGTATTATGATAAAAATCTATCCTTTGCCACTTACGAGAAACGACCTTCTCCGAATTATGTTTCTTCGGAGCTGAGTTTAGCTACACTAATGAATGTACTGTTCTTATTAGCGCATACCTTTCTCATATGGGCCATCTTCCACTAGTCTGAAGACGGGCCCGCCTGCAGTGGCCTTGGACTCTGTAACTTTCTAAGATACGAGTACTGAGATTGTTTATTTTTCCTTTTCTCTCTCGTTTGTATTGCTTAACAGCACCTGCCTGGAAAATTCCATATGGGCATGTACTAAATGTATCTCTATGCTTGTGGACTTTAGTTTTTGTTTTGCTGGGCATAAAATAGTGAACTTGTTTTCTTTCAAAATGCCTAGTATAAGTAAGCTGTTTTCTTTGTGTTGTCGATGTTGTTCTACTGATGCTCGATTGGAAGAAAGTCAGCTGGCGCCTCCAGAAGGCACTCCGAATTTTGATATGTATATGAAGCACGGTCTTGGCCCTATTTTGTTTAGTACATTATGGCACAAATATAAGAGGGACAATGCCGAGTTACAGTGGCCATTGACAGGTACTTTTGATGAACAAAAGATTGAGTATTCACAAGAACAGATATTTAAGAAATGAAGTAGGCAGTCTATGTTTGATTCCCTCAGAGTGTGGAAAAGGCAGGTAGGCAGAGGTAATTAAAGGCAGAAAAAGAAGCCTGGAAAGGTAGAATGCAGAATTTGACTCAGAAAGTTGTGGCATATGACAGGGAAAAACAGGAAAAGGGTATTGAATGTGAAGATAGGAGGATTTGATTACACATTGATAAATCGTATGTAGTTCAGGAAGAAGATGACACTCTTGTGGAAGAATTGTTAGACACCCGACCCCGCCTCCATATGCTCCACAACAAATATACCCTACTGTTCCAGTGCTCTCACAGCCGTCCGTTGTAGGTGCATCTACTGTCTCTGTTTCTACTGCTGTTATTTCAACAGCTGTGCATTCGGCTCCTTCTCCTCCTCTTCCTGCTGTTTCTTTGCCGTCTGTGGCGACTGTGACTGTTAGTACCCGTGCCACACCTATTGCCTCAGCGTACTTCACACCAGCTCTTTCTCCTGTGATATAATCATCAGCAACGTTAGTGCCTGTTACTTCTATTGCTTCTCCCACTGTTGTTTTTCATCCTCCGACATTAGTAAGTATCAGGACACCGGTACGTGGATTTGAGGATAGGGATTGGATGAGATTTAAGGAGCTCATGGGACCGTTAGTGCGATCTAATGTGGAAGACCATGAGAAACAGGTAATAGCCAATCAGGCTGCCCAATGGGCCCGTAATCCCATTTATAGTGTAAAGGACGTTTGGGCGACTATGAGAGATTTTGAGCCCTTCATACAACATTAAACATATGTGTGCAACTTTAATTGGTTTTTGGCAGCAGTGTCTTGAAGCGGAAGCACCTCACATTTTATATTATATTAGAGATCGGGTGTATAGTAGTGAATTGGGGCCAGGACAGGTTTTTTCTAATGTTGCGACAATAATAGCTTATAGGGAAAGATTACATGAGAAAAATCCCAGGTCAGTGCCTCAGTTTCCTATGAGAGAGGTTCATCTCATATATCACCCTGAAATCCCAGAATTAACAGATGGTCACGGCAATGTTACTCGAGCGGCAGTGGCGGCCAGGTTTCAGGAGCAATGGGTTTATACTCCGTTGAAAAAAGTGAAGTATTATCTCTTAAGACTCAATTACCTAACCCTAGGAAAAATCTACAGCATAGTATAAAGAATTGACCGATGCTGCTTCTTCCACTGTAATGATTCTTGTTGATATTGAAATGTTCTTTGGTTTGCTGGTTCCGGTTGATATTTGGGGGAAAGTACACACACAAGATCATGTTGTGGAATTGGGAAGTGCATGGGATCAAATTAAAGCATGGGACCGGTAGAGAAAGCCAGGTGATAAGCCTCGGGCGGAAATTTTGGCGTTATCAGGCGGCATTATTATCTATATTCATTCTCTTATCCCGCCGAGAAAGATGGATTGGGATAAATTATCGGCTTGTCGACAAAAGAAAGATGAGATTGTATCTGATTTCTTCACTCGGTTTTAAGGCATGTTTTGGGATTACAGTGGGCAGGATATATCTATTGAGGGAGGTGTTTGATTGTTGGTTACTAGATTTGTTTCTAATTTTCTTCCTGAAACTGCCACTCGATTACAGGCCTCTGAAAAGTACTTGGTCCACCTCTTCACCCCTTCTGTTATTTTGAATATGGCGCAGTATTATGAACCTATGGATAATGAGGAAAAAGAGATAACGGAGAAAAGGCAACAGGATTTAAAGACGAAGGTGTTGTTACAGCAGGCTTTTAGGGGAAATGGTAGAGGACGTGGTGGTTCCTCTCAAAAGCTTCCACGCACTGGTAGGCAGCTGAATACTATGCCTTTGGGGCTGAGTCAGTGTGCTTATTGTAAGGAGGAGGGACATTTGTGTACTGAATGTCCTGTGCTTTTGCAAAATGTGGCGGTCCCCAGAGGACGGGGTTCTTGTGGATGAGGTCGTGGAGCTGGTGGGACTGATAGAGCTCAGAACGCTGCAGTCTAACAGGGACGTTCTGATGATAATTATTTTGATGACTTTCGGATGGACAGTACTACCATGATGACTATGATATGAATGAAGCAACAGGAATGTCTTACAGCTAGGACAGCTTGGGACAGGGTGAGGGACCAGTTCTGATACCTGTAGAACGGAGTGGTCCTTACGTAACAGTGGAACTGCAAGGTTCGACTAAGGAATTTTTGGTGGACACAGGTGCGACAAAAAGTTCTGTTTCTCGAAACATGGTCCCTGGGGCGGCTTTGACCATAATAATGTTTTGGTAGATTTTTCTGATATACCAGTTATTAGCCCCATTTCAAGGTGCCTTGCATTGACTATTGGTCCCTTTACTGTGGATTTGCCATTTCTGTTGACATCTAGTTGTGATGAAAATTTGATGGGTTTGGAAGAAATTGCATGCTGTGATTTATTGTTCCCCGGCAGGTGTCTATATGACCATAGGTCAAGATGTATCACGTGCTACACAGTGTTTGTCCAAAGATGCGCCCATTCCTGCTGAATTTAAGGATGTGCCACCCACTTTGTGGGCGACAGGTGATACAGATGTGGGACTGTTGCAGATTCCACCAGTTTCGATACAGGTTAAGGACGGCGCTATTTGGAGAGTAAAGTTTAGTGCCCATTGGAAAGTCAATGGCGATGTAGGTAGGGATCAGACAGCTAAGGAAACAGCCCAAACTAAAATAAAAAGAATATTTGTAGCAGGTCCCGCTATGTGGGTGCCTAAAGTTACCATGTTTGAGGACACCCTTGAAAATGTGAAAGAAATACAAAGTGAGGCCACAATAGAGGAATTAGCAATTTGGCAAGAAAGTACAGCACAATTGAACGATGAGGGCTGTTGGATTGATAAGTCAGGGAAGCAGAGATGGATGTTGCCAGATGCATATGTTCTTGCTGTAGTCACGATGGCACATGGTCCAGCTCATATCAGTGCTAAGGGTATTTGCAAGTTGTTAGACCCTGTATGTGCATGGTGTGCATGATGCACAATCCTGGAAAGGGTACTCCTACACCACCTGGTAATTTTGCACCACCCACTTTCCCTTTTGAGGTCCTTCAGATGGACTACATTGAGTTAGATAGGTGTAATAATTTAAAGTGTGTCTTTGTGGTCATTTGTGACTTTAGTAAATGGGTTGAGGCTTATCCCACTAAAGACAATACAGCCGTAACAACTGAAAAGGTACTCCTGAAGGAGTTCTTTCCTCATTTCGGCTTGCCCTGTTTGATCTGGAGTGATAACAGAAGTCATTTCAATGCCAAGGCAATCCAGTTAATTTGTGATGGCTTGAGTATTAAGCAAAAGTTTCATGCTGCCAATCATCCACAGTCAGCAGGTTTGGTTGCGAAGTACAATGGTACTCTCAAACTGAAATTGGCAAAAACACAGAAGACTACAGGGTTGCAGTGGCCAGATGCTTTACGATTAGCTCTTTTGTCAACAAGAACAACAGCATATTCTAGGACAGGATTGTCACCATACGAGGTTGTGTTTGGATGCCCGGCAAATGTCTGGGGTGTCACGCGCACTCGGCGGTTCTCTGATATTGAGTTTCCATTGTTGATAGATTACCTTTGCCAGTTAACTGAAAATGTACGTTCTATTCACCAACAGGTCTGAGAGTCCATACCGTCTATACCAGAGGGGCCCGGACATGATATTCAGCCTGGCGATTTTGTGTTTGTGAGGAATTTTCAGCGACAGAAGAGTTTAGAGCCGCGATGGAAGGGACTGAAACAGGTCCTCTTATCAACACGTACTGCAGTCAAGGTTGCTGGCCCTAAAAACTGGATCCACGCAACTTATTATCGCAGGGTTCCACTGCCTCTACCGTATGATCAGTGGGTGAAGGATGGAGTAGCGGACTCCGAATGTGAGACAGTGCCTCGATTTGTCACATTCAGTGATGTGGGGCTGACCTGGACCAAAAAGGATGAGGAAAATGAATAAGTGCTGAATGTAGCAGTTCCTCCGGAAATACGGGCAATCCAGGAGCCTCTTTTTGTTGATCCATCTGTGCCTGGAGTCACTAGGTACAACTTGCGGTCTCAGCAGAGAAACAGTGCACCAAAGGAGAAGTCAGATTAGGTAGGGATGGACTGTATTCGTTAGGCTGTACTTTGCTATAGTACCAACGGAGCTAGTTTAGGGTGAATTGAGACTTGTGCACTGTTTGAACATTGGACAGGATATATTAATGGTATCTCTTTGGGGGTGCCTTATCCTGATCAACGTGGTAATCCGAGCTCAGGACAGAGCAAGCTCCACCGCAGGTGCTTAAGAGCGCCAATGTTTTGGTGAACATTAGGAGCCTGTACCAGTGAGGCTCTGACAGACACTGGGAATTTGTGTATTCCATTTGCTGGTATTCTGCCCCTTATTTTTATCATTCGTTATGCATCCTTTTGGCAGAATGGTTGCTGATGAAGAGCAGCCAGTGATTTACCCTGTTCATACACAGGTATTTTGGTCAACTAAAAGAAAAATGTTGTGTACTATTTTTGTGATTTTACTGCTATTGATTTTAGGTGGGGTGTCCTGGGTTCTTGAACGAGATAAGATTGCCCCATCAAATGTTGAGAATAAGGTCATTTCTCCAATTCGCACAAAAAGTACAACTCCGAGTAATTTATTTTTAGACTTGCGCAAAAAAATTTTGGGGACACGTATAACTTGTTATCCTACGGAATCCGTTACAAGTTTATGGACTGCATACCCATTGTCACTTGTTAATTACATGTAAACTCGCCCAGCCCACTTCTTAGAGGTAAGTTGTCAGTTTGGTATGGGATATCCTGGCCCTTGTCTGTTGTACCAAAAGCCACAAGGGAAAGGGTACCCGGGGTGTGATAATACCACATATTGTGATAACATGTATAGGGAAGAGCAGAATATCATCCTGGTGGGCTTGCATTACCAAGATTTGACGGTTACTCAAAAGGCTGGATATTACCCTGTAAGTTGCCAGTCATTATTAGTACTAACACATTTTTGTGTGTTAATTGTTGTGGAGTAATACTGTTTAAGAATACAATGTCTTTAGTGAGGAAGGAGGATCCAAATACCTCTGGAATAAATACTAAATATGCTCCTGTGGATTATCAAGGCCCAATATATGCACATCTAGGACTTTGTTTTTTGTCTAATTGTTAGTACTCAAAAGTTCATGATGGTACAGATGATGTTGCCTAAGGAATGGTGCTTCCTCTAGCTGTACCCTGTAAGTATAGTAAGCTGGGTGAAAAGAACATTTACAGCGGAATTTTGCGACAGAGTGACAGCTTTAGAAGTCAATAATTATAGCAATGGTATCACTTTTGGGTAAATTCTTTCTTCCATTATTACCTTTGGTGGTACTGCAATGGCCCAGGGTGAAAGAGACAGAAAATATTTTGAATGTAAGCTGCAAATATTGTCTAACTCCACAGTAGAAGCCTTTCGTGATATCACCACCCAATTGAAAAGTATGCGGATATATTCCGAACAGACTAGATATGCTGTTGATTTCCTTTTAGCTAAGAGTGGCGGTGTGTGCGCGGTAGTAGGAGACCAGTGTGTAGTCGGGATCACAAATATGGTAAAGAATATTTTAGATATTCTGGAAAATGTTAAAGGAATGGAGAGCAGGAATTGGAGTTGGTCACTCTTTGGTGAGTGGGTATGGATTCTTGAAAAGGTGATTTATTTCATTGTGATTTTGATAATCTGTTGTATTTTAGTCCAGTGTCTCCCCTTACGTTGCTCTTATTGCACCACTCTTCTTAATCCTGATAGAATGTCAATTCATGATACAAATGCAACAATTATGATTCAAAAGGAAATCGAAGACCTCATGCAGATTGATGAGAGTATCTTCGAGACTTCTTCCCTCCTTACTATTTCTCTTCCGGAAGATACAAATATGGAGTGCTCTTAGATATGTATTCATGATTTGTTAATTTATGTGCCTTTTTCTTATTACACAAAATTACTTAGCTCATGCTAAAAGGAGGGTCCGTTGAACTAAAAGTAATATTTTCGCATTGCTTTGTGTAAGTTAGCATTCGCTACGCCATTTTGTGTAATGGCGCCATTTTGTATTATGATCGAAACCTATCCTTTTCCACTTCCGAGAAACAACATTCTCCGAGTTATGTTTCTTCGGAGCTGAGTTTTGCTACACTAATGAATGTACTCTTCTTGTTAGCGCATAACTTTCTCATTAGATATGGGCCATCTCCCACTAGTCTGAAGACGTGCCCGCCTGCAGTGGCCTTGGACTCTGTAACTTTGTAAGATATGAGTATTGATATTGTTTTTTTTCCCTTTTCTCTCTCATTTGTATTTCTTCGCAGCACCTGCCTCGAAAATTCCACCATGAGCGTGTTCTAGCCCAGTTACGAAATGTACTAAATGTATCTCTATGCTTGTGGACTTTAGTCCCTCTACAGCACTCCTAGTGATTGGGCAGACAGGGCTCTGCTCTGAGTATCCGTTGTACGTTGAATAAACAATTACTGGTTTGTACTCTCTACTGCCTGACCAACTCTTCATTTGGTATGGAAGGCTGAGAGGTGGTCGTGATTGACCTGGGTGACCCTAATCAGGCCACTTCCTTCAATGGGTTTTTACACAATCCCAGATTTGCTAAGGTCAGTAAACCTGGAATGGCACAAACATGCTGCATCTTCCTGACCAATGTATAGCGAGGAGAAACATCTTTTTTTCTCCCTGACACTTCCTCTTTCTATGCTTGCAACATTTCTCAGCACACATTGAAAGAGGAAAATGCCTCTAAGGAAAGCTTTTGTGAGGGAAGGTGTCCCTTCCTTCAGCAAAACAATCCTGCTTGTAACGCAGGCACACTTGCAGCATGATGCAAAGGTGCCTGGATTTGCACCAGTGCTAGGAGGCAGCAAAAATGCACCATATCTCAGAAAATATGGTGCATTTCTGATGTTTCCCTTTCACAAAACACAGTGTAGCAAGTTGTCTGTTATTCTGGTCCTGGGTGGCTACGGACAGCAGGCATTTTGGCGGGAAGATATGAGTACAAATACAGGCTCGAAACCAATTAGAGATGAACATTGCACAGAAAAAGTCTTCAAATTACTCTTGTGGTGTTTATGGAAGGTAAGCACCACTGCCTCATCTATGACTCCCTTTGCAGGCAGGCTGGCTCTTCCGTTCCACTTAAATGGCCCCCAAAGCCCCAGAGATGAAAAATAAAATGGTCATTTATTACCATTTTTTTTCATCATCCCGTCCTGAACCGAATGTCAGGACCGGGCCTGCTGATAGGCAGCAGTGGTGGGCAGCCTGTGCACTGTTTAAAATGCGCATGTCTCTTTGGCCGGCCCTCTTGCAACGGCCAGCCAGACTTGCACACTTTAAAACCTCTCTACCGAGCTGTCTTAAGACAGCTAAGTTGAGAGCAAGTGCAGACCTCCAGTGCGCTGGGGAGTGCCAAGAGAGACCGCTCGCTCCAATCAGGGCCCTGCTCTCATGCTGGTTAACAGCATATCAGCAGCGCCAGGATTAGTCAAGGGAGTTTTCTGGTGCCTGCTCTGCAGCTAAAGGTCCCACGAAGAAGAGGTCAGAGGTCTGGAGCGAGGAGGACATGTGAGGTAAGTGGGTATGTTTTAAGTTTTTTTATTTTATTTTCACAGTGTACCCACTTGCCCAATCCCCTACTCGTTGATGCCAGCCGCCACTGTTTGCAGGGAACCACATCACTCCAGGTAACTGATTATACACATGCAAAGTGGGTGGAGTTTCTCAGGATCCAATGCCCCTAGCACCATCCCTTTGTTCAAAAAGCTCAAACCCAATAGATGAAGCTGATTATGCCATGGTTTAGTAGGAAAGTAGCAAGATCTGCCCCCAACCACATAGCACCACTGCATAGAACATTTGCCAGCGCGCCACCCTTCAGAACCCCTTTTGGTTGTAAATCCCTCAACTCTCAGGTGATAGTCTGCATTCCGCGAACCAAAACAGAGGCTAGAGGCCAAGGAATTGCCTAATCTTTTACTAAAAGAAACTATGTAATATTGCATCAAAAAGGAATGAGTACAAATGCAGCAATGCAAAGAAAACCATATAATTAAGTTTATTTTGCAGCTCACTTGGGCTTCCCAGTGTAGCGACAGAAAAGTCGGCATGACATACTTGTTGCCAGCCCACCTGTTTAATGTGTATGTGCTTATATAGCGCCAAATCACCCCTAGGGGTATCTCAGCGCTGTACTCATACCACTGAAGGAACCCTTCCTGGCTTTCCGTGTGAAATGTCCACTCCTGGGCACCCCCATGGTGAAGCCAGGCATCCCAGCGCTGTTGGGGGCCGTTGTGGAGATTAAGCAAACTATTGCCCAGAGTTGCAGCGTGGGACCCATGATTAGAATAGGCACTGAGGCGAGAATAACCGGTCCGAGGAATTTATAGCCCGAGACCCTGCCGTGGAGGGAATCGAATCCTGGTCCCGGACCAGTGCTCTGCATCGAGATCTGCCGCTCTAACCATTGAGCCACACTTCTCCACATTGAGCCACACTTCTCCACTTTATGTTGAATCCATCTGAAGTTGGCATGCTGTGTTTAAATATCTAGATTTAATATGCACATATCCGTTTTAAGCCATCAGAGGTACATTGTAATCAAAGTGACTGAACCACCCTTACCTTGTAAAAAAGCTGCACGCTGTTGAGAGCTAGGTAGGTTCGCATAAATCATGTGTACGTAGCTTTCCATTCGACATTCCTGTAAGAAAATAATACATTTCTTTTCCTGTTATATTCAAAGCAATTATCTCCCAGGGCACATCAGCCCCAACGGAATAGAGACATCTCTCTTCGTGCTGCCTTTGGGACATTACATAAAAATCGCTTCACCCCTGTCTTTTTTATTTGTTAATGATTTGTTTCCTTGAGGAATAGGAACATGTGTGGCCCTTTGAAACCGTGTTCTTTGAGGAATACTCGTCTGACCTTGGTTTTGAGGCTCTTCCTTTCTAGATTGTGTAACTAATAGTTTGGTGTCCTTGGTTAAACAAGCACAATGTTGTATGGAATTGAACATTAAATGTCCAGTGACCTATTAACTTTACGGAGAAATATATTATAATAAAACCCTAAGGGTCTTTGTACTATTGCCGCTCAAGCCTGAAACGTTTTAATAAACAGGCAAGCAGATTTATAAGCAGAATGATTGTTATTAAGATTAATTGGCAAACTGAATAGGTTTTCTATGAAGTACAGTATGACTGAAGAATTATTTAAGAACAGCCTCCTGCACACATGCACCATGGTGTCTGTAGAGTGAAGCGCAGTTTTCAGTAATATACTCAAAGCTAATTTTTCTCTTTGTTCCACTATTCATTTGTTCAGAGAAATGTCAGGATCTTTTTGGAGGAAACTTTCTAGGAATGTTTAGAATTAAAAAATATGTGTTCCTATTTCCAGCCCTGATGTGTTCACCGGTGTTGTCAGAGTTTGATTGGTCTATAGAAAAGATGTGAAGTTATCAAGCATTTGCACAATGCGGTTAGCACTAGCAGGGTCTCGCAGCTCTCTTGCCATGCTTGACTGGTTAAGTGAGTGGGAGAGGGTGTGGATGAAACTTGACTACACAGGAAGCGTTTGATGTCTGCAAACCACCAGGGCATTATGAAAGCCAAGTACACAGATGCTGAGCATAAATGTGCTTGTGTCGAAAAGAGGGTGTGTATTTTACACATGCTTTGATAAGTACTTTCCTAAGGCAGAATGGCCTATCGGTAGTCATGGGTAATGCCCAAGGGAAGGGTTCCTCCTGAAGCCAAGCATATGCCAGCTTTTCCCTGCTGAACAAGTAGACTCTGCTGCTTGGACAAACATGAGTTTGACTTCATGAGCAATTAATGTATATTGAAGGTGCAGCAGAGTGTATCAGGGAGGGCACCATGTCTGGTCATTTAACGAAATGAGTCCACAGTGGGAGAGGGAAGGCGTTAGGGTTGGGTGCACAGGGATAATGGTTAATAAGAGTTGGGATCACTTTGAAGCTGGTGGGAAGATTCTGGAGTATAAACTGGTACACTCAATTCTTAGTGGAAGGCGAAAACCAGCATGCGTGACTCTTAACTAGCCAAAAAAACTGACTGTATCAGTTATCCTGCTCTAGTTCAGCTTTTGCACCCACTTTATACCCAGCAAGACCGACGTTGCTGCAGCATGTACATTACAGCAAATGTCAAGGATGCACTTACCTGCCAAATGAAGTAGAGAAGCTTCAACTAGCCATTAATCATCTAAGATTCCGGGTCAATGTATTCATGAACTTAGTTGCCAGAGGGAGCTTTTGTGGGGGAAGAAGAACTATTTTTCTTTCCCATATATTAAAATGTGTCAGTTAAGTAAACCTAACCATAAGCATAATTTCTTTTTGTGACTCCCTCCATTCTTGCTTCCATTGATTTCTTTTCTCTAAACTTGAGGGTACCTCCATTTATTTTTAAACAGCCACTCTTGGAGTCAAATTCTTTCCTTTACTAAGACTGACACCTTCTCCCATTTTTCCTCCTATGAACGTCTTGCATGGTGCTCGCATTTCATTCTGCTTGACTACTCTTGGGGCTCCTATATATTTGGCTTTGTTTGACCAATCAAAATTTTCCCATAAAAAGGTGTCAAAGTAGGTTTTCAGTGTAATGGAAAGTTTGGGGTGATCCATGTAGTGGAGACTGATAAATAGGGTGCAAAATAAGCATGCATTTCTAATGTTAATTCTCATAGAACGCGTTGTTGAACCTATAGCCCGAACCGCTGGATGTAATTACACCAGATTTGGCAGAAAGGTAGATGTTGTTATGCAATTGTGCTTTTTGTTATTTGGTATTCAGTAGATAAAAATGATAATGATATCTCTGGTCACGAAGCCTTCGTGAAAAAAGACGAGCTTGTGCAGGGGAATTCTCACAGCTCTGACTGATTGGCTGCCAACACTTCAACCAGGAAGTGTTGGCAGCCGTCTTGGGACACGGCTTGACCGAGTCCTCCTAAAAAAACTGAAAATAAAGAAAAGTGGGCAGGGTAGAAATACCCTGACCCCCAAGTAGTCTTAGGGTCTCCCTGGGACCCAGCTAAGGCAGACCAGTATTGCCGCAAAATTGCAATATTCACGGATTCGCTGCAACATTTTTTTTTAAAAAGCAAGTGCAGGCTCTTGCACTTGCTTTTGAATATTACCCGTGTGGGCCAGGTCCTGGGGAAATATGTTAAATATAGGAGGGGGCACACGGGGCACTTTGGATTACCTATGCAGGCAGGCCCACACAGCCCCATGGACCACCACATTGCTGGGGCAAAATTAAATGATGGATGCCACCACCCCGGACGATTCTTTTAAATGAATTTCTAGGGCCGCATGGCCCCGCAACCCCAGGGACCACCACCTCCTAATTAACAAAAGAGGGGGGCCACATGGACCCCCTCATAGAGCCCTAGATGGTCCTGGGGACCGCCATCCTCCAGGGCTGTCTCCAGCAATGAACTGGGATGCTCACCCACGGAACATTGAAGCTTGCTTTGGCTTGGCGGGAGCGGAAGTCATAGCAAACCTCCTCTGCTTTCAGCAAGCGAGAACAGAAACACACACATTGCTTTGTGATCCAGGGAGCTTCATGTTAGCAGCTTCCTAGGACTCAAACCAATGCCAGCTCCCGCAGGAGTCGGGGAGCTTTCAGGCTTCCTCCACGGTCCCCAAAGTTTCAAAAGTGGGTGCCCTGGGTGGGACTAGGCCACCCACACTACAGGTCAGGCCCAGGCGGTTGGTGTCCCCGGGGCCAAAAATGACCAAGAGGGGGGCCGCATGGCCCCCACCTTTTCATTTATATACATAAAAAATAATAAAAGTCTGAGCCCTGGAGGACGGGGTCCCCAGGGCCAAAATCGGTCTTGGAGGGGGCTATGTAGCCCCTCTCTTTTTATATTATAAAAATGTATAAAGGGTAGGCCCCGGAGGATGGGGACCCTGGGGCCCAAAATTGTCCAGGAAAGGAGAGCCACGCTGCCCCTTCCTTAAAATTAGAAAGACAAAAAAAGCTGGCAACTTGCCAGAAGCCCCACCCCCTTCTCCACCCCTCTGCAAATGCGCCTCCTGGTGCACTGCTGGTTGGGGGCTGAAGTCCCCTTGGCTTCTGAGTTTCCTTAGGGGCCAACAAGCACTCCTGTTACTTCCAGTAAGCCCCACACGGTGGAACTGCAGAGAGGTGGTTGAAGGCCACCCCCTGTCTCCACGACTCAGCAAGTGAGCATCTCGGTCACTGCTGGTGGGGGATGAGGTCCCTTTGCCTCCTGAGGGCCGCAGGACTAAAGTGGACTTCTTCCCCCAACAAGCAGTGCACCAGGAGGTGCATGTGTTGGGTGGTGGAGAAAGAGGGTGCGGCCATTGACAACCTCTCAGCAATCTAGATGTGTGGGTCTTACCCTCGTGCCTCTTTCTGCTCCCTTCTTCCCTTTGCCTGCACATGTGTTGAATCTTTCTACACTGCTCTTGCCTCTTTCTGCACCCCTTTTGAAAATTTCTGCACCCCTCTTGCCTCTTTCTGCACCTCTTTTTGTTCTTTCTGCACTGCTCTTGCTTCTCTCTGCACCTCTTTTGCCTGTTTCTGTAACTCTCTTGCCTCTTTCTGCACTTCGCTTGCCTCCTTCTGCACCTCTGTTGCTTCTTTTTTGCACTTCTCTTCTTCTTTTTGCACCCCTCTTGCTTCTTTCTGCACCTCTGTTGCTTCTTTCTGCACTTCTCTTGCTTCTTCCTGCACTTCTCTTGCTTCTTTCTGCACTTCTCTTGCTTCTTTCAGCACCCCTCTTGCCTCTTTCTGTACCCCTTTTGCTTCTTTGTGCACATCTCCTGCCTCCTTCTGCACCTCTCTTGCATTTGTCTGCTGTTCTCTTGCCTCTTTCTGCATCTCTTTTACTTCTTTCTCCTCTTTTCTTGCCTCTTTCTGGACCCCTCTTACCTCTTTCTGCACCTCTGTTGGTTCTATCTGCACTGCTCTTGCTTCTTTTTGCACCTCTGTTGCAAATTTCCACAAATCTCTTGCCTCTTTCGTTACCCCTCTTGCCTCTTTCGGTACCCCTCTGCCCTCTTTCTGCACCTCTTTTTCCTCTGTCTGCACACCTGTTCCCCCTTTCTTCACCCATTGTGCCTGTTTATGCAGCTGTCTTGCCTCTTTCTGAAGTTCTCTTGCCAACTTCTGCACCTCACTTGTCTCTTTTTACACTCTCTTCCTTCTTTCTGCACCCTTCTTCCCCTTTTCTGCACCTCTCTTGCCTCTTTCTGCACCTCTCTTGCCTCATTCTGCACATCTCTTGCCTCATTCTGCACACCTCTTGGTTTTTTCTGCAATGCTCTTGTCTCTTTCTGCACCCCTCTTGCCTCTTTCTGCACCTCACTTGCCTCTTTCTGCACTTCTGTTGCTTCTTTCCACAACTCTGATGCTTCTTTCAGCAATTCTGTTGCCTCTTTCTGCACCTCTGTTGTCTCTTTCTGTACCTCACTTGCTTCTTTCGGCACCCCTCTTGCCTCTTTCTGCAACCCTCTTTTCTCTTTCTTCACCTCTCCTGCCTCTTTCTGCACCGTTCCCTCTTTCTGCACCTTTCCTGCCTGTTTCTGCACCTCTCTTGCCTCTTTCTGTACCCCTGTTGTTTCTATCTGCACTGCTCTTGCTCTTTCTGCACCATTCATGCCTCTTTCAGCACCTCTGTTGCTTCTTTCTGCACCCCTCCTGACTCTTTCTGTACCTCTCCTGCCTTTTGTGCACCTCTCTACCTCTTTCTGAACCCCTCTTGCCTCTTTTTGCACCCCTGTTGGTTCATTTTGCATGACTCTTGCTTCTTTCTGCACCTCACTTCCCTCTTTCTTCACTTCTCTTGCTTCTTTCAGAAATTCCTTCCTTCTTTCTGAATCCATCCTGCCTCTTTCTGTACCTCTCTTGCCTCATTGTGCACCTCTCTTGCCTCTTTCTGCACTTCACTTGCTTCTTTCTGCACCACTCTTGCCTCTTTCGGCAACTCTGTTGCTTATTTCTGCACTTCTCTTGCCTCTTTCTGCACCTCTGACTTAAAGGTAGTTTTAATCCCTCTTCCCTATTATGTACTAGGGTCTTACAGGGGAGGTCATGGCAATCGCGGGGGTATCCCAACCCATAATGTATCCTAATGTATGTAGGTGTTTTCACTGAATTCTAAGTGTCTTTCAGCATAACACTGGCTCCGGGCCTGGTTAGTCAGAGTCAGTTTCCACCAGTACCAGTCAGCAAAAGGTTGGGGGCACAGGATGACTTTGCAAAAAGGCCTCTTTATGCACCTCTGTTGGTTCTTTCTGCATAGCTCCTGCTTCTTTCTGCACCTTTCTTCCTCTTTCTGGACTTCTGTTGCCTCTTTCTGCATTTCTCTTTCTTCTTTCTGTGCCTTTCTTCATCTTTCTGCATATGTCCTACCTCTGTAGGCATAGTTAGAAATAACTCTGTGCGTAGGACTACGCTACGCTCGCGTAGTTTGTGTAGTTGAGCAACTACGTGCTACGCGAATTGCACATAGCACAGTGCAAAAATGCGTAACGGGCATGTTTTGCCTGCTCATGGCCTTCAACGTCAAGTTGGTGACCACGAGCAAGCAAAATAACATCCCGGTGAGACTTTTTCCTCGTTCACGATCAGCAACACCAAGTTGCCGATCGCGAGCGTGGTCGCGTATACTTGTGACCGCTCGCGATGAGAAACTACCAGTCCGCATTGAGAAAGCTGCTGCTCGAGTACAAATCTACTTGAGTGGCAGAAAACGACCGTGCAAGGTGCCGTTTCCAATGATTGCACAGTGCGGACAAGCATCCGGCACTGTGCCATCAGTGTGAACAGCATTTTACACAGTGCACTACGCAGTTCGCGTAGCTACGCGTAGCTTGCGTAGTGCAAAGTGCACTTCGCATAGCTACGCATAGCGCTACTATGCAAACTACGCTCAGGGTTAGTTAGAAATGTGCATTTAAAAATCCTTAGAAATTTACTGAAAAAACCATAGGTTTCAGGTATGTTATAGATAGAAATTAGCATTTAAAAAACCTTTGAAATTCACTGAAAAAACCATAGGTTTCAGGGACGTTATAATTAGAAATTAGCATTTAAAAAACCTTTGAAATTCACTGAATAAAAACATAGGTTTCAGCGACATTATAGTTAGAAATTAGCATTTAAAAAACCTTTGAAATTCACAGAAAAAACCTATAGATTTCAGGGACGTTATAGTTAGAAATTAGCATTTAAAAAACCTTAGAAATTCACTGAAAAAAACACAGGTTTCAGGGACGTTATAGTTAGTTGGACATTTCACTTGTAAAAAAACAGAAAAATTCGGCTGTTAGTGTTAGTTGAGCTAACTATAACCTGCACCCCCGCAATACACTGCTGATGATGTCACATATTACATCATTCATGAGATGGTCATTGACATCACTGAGTACATCACTGATGACATCTCAAATGACATCACTGAGTATATAGCGTTTCCTATGGAAAATACCATGGGGAAAAAGTGTTTTGGGACCCCCTTTTTTCTCACCCCGCCGCTTGGCAAATCACCCCGAAACTTTCAAGACAGGAGCTGACCAGAGCGCCCCACTAGTTTTGAAAATTTTGTGAAGATTCGTCAAACGGCACCAAAGTTATTGGGAACACAAAAATTGCTTTTCCTATGGAAACTAGGTCCTAACTATAACTACCTACTGGCGTCCGCCAGTAGGTAATATATATATATGTATATACATATATATATGCAAACACAACTTTGATTTGCCGCACTTCCATTCGGCGAACAGAGACACAAACCCAACAATATGAGGCGGATCTTAATTTATTCCAAACCTCAAGACTGACGCGTTTCGGACACCTAGTGTCCTTGCTCACTGGTCAACAAAATGCCGTTTGCCATTTTTTATATATATATATCAGTGTCATTACATCTTCACCACGTGATTAATCGACATAGAAAACATAATTACTGGCACCACTTTTTGTTGCAATAAAAAAAGTCTGTTTTCTCCGCATGCAGGTTTAGCACACATGATTATTCACAACAATAGGCAATGATTTCAAGTGACTGCACAAATGCGTAAAATGCGATTCAAATTCCACAATCCATACAAATAAAACCTCCATAATTAAGAAGTTTAAAATTTCATTTGTAAATATAACGTGTCACAGCTCATATTATGAATATGTTGGGATTAAAACATAATTAGTAAATAGGAAAAAACATGTTACTTATATATATATTACCTACTGGCGGTCGCCAGTAGGTAGTTATAGTTAGGACCCTGTTTCCATAGGAAATCCGCAACATTCTATTTTGAATAACTTTGGCGCCGGTCGACGAATCCTCGCGAATTTCTCAAAATAAGTGGGGCGCTATGCTCCGCTCCTACCCTGAAAGTCTCGGGGGGATTCGTCAAGCGGGGGCTGAGATAAAAGGGGGGTCCCAAAACGCGTTTTTCCCATGCATTTTTCCATAGGACATTTAGACAGGGCTACAGCCCGAACGGCTGAACAGAATTACTAGAAATTTGGCAGAGAGGTAGTCCTCAGGTCAAGGAAGTGCCTTTTGTAGGTTTGGTGTAAATCTGTTCAGTAGATTCTGAGTAAACATTTGAATCGGTCGAAACCAGGAAGCGGCGGCCGCCATTTTCTCTCTCGCACTCTGAGGGGGGGGCTGTAAATAAAGGCAAAAAACATATAAAGGGGCTGTTTAGACAGCGCCCATGCACATAGCCATGTTAGTTGAGTCCTCAAAGATCCCCCAAGGCCAAAAACGGTACATTTTTATTTTTTGAAAATTTCGCCGATTACGCTTACCGTACGCGTACGGTGCGCTTACGCTAAAAATTTTAATAAAAAAAAAAAAACACTCTCTGTGCATGGCATATTGTTGTCATCACTTACAAATTAAATTTAACAGATTACCTATCACAAGGAAGCGCATAATATGTCCTCCATGTGCGCACGGTGCGTAACGTGGGCACGCGGTGCGCGTAGCGCACTGCGTGCCCACCTTGCGTGTACGGCACTAACTGCGTAAAGTGGGCGCGCAGTGCGCGAAGCGCACCCCGTGCTCACTGTGCGCGCACGGTGCGCGCGGAACGAACTGCGTTAAGTGGGCGTGCACGCCACGAATGGCGTAAAGTAACTTAGCATTTAAAAAACCGTACAAATTCACTGAAAAAACCATAGGTTTCACACACGTTATAGTTAGGAATTAGCATTTAAAAAACCTTGCAAATTCACTGAAAAAAACATAGGTTTCAGACATGTTATAGTTAGCGGAAATTTTACTGATAAAAAAACCAATGAAATTCCCCCGTTATAGTTAGTGCAGGCAACTATAACTCACGCGACCGCAATCTTCTGCTGATGACATATGTGTCTTTATGAAAAAAAAATATTTGTAATATATGTATAGCTAAAAATTTATGGAAGAAGACATGGGCAAATAAGTGTCTAAATACAGTATTAGCATCAGCAGAGGATTGCGGTCGCGTGAGTTATAGTTGCCTGCACTAACTATAATGGGGGAATTTCATTGGTTTTTTATCAGTAAAATTTCCGCTAACTATAACATGTCTGAAACCTATGGTTTTTTCAGTGAATATATATATGAATAAAAACATGAAGATACTAAAATCTTTAGCCCCAACTGTGCAAAGTTCGCAATAAGAACATGTAAACAACTTTCTGTGCAAAGTCATGCCAAAATAATTTCAAACCCTCCTACTTCAACAAATTCCATATGAAGGTGCTCAAAAGTTCAGCCTTATCACAACCATAGTGGATGCCGCTTATATTTCCCAAATTTAAAAAGTTGTTAGAACAGTTCATTAAGCAGCTTTTATTGGTGATGTTAAGCTCTGCATTATTTTTCGTCTCACCCCAAACGGACACGAAGTTTCACATGCACCTTTCAAATTTCCAGGCATGGACCTGCGTGTTTGCAGTGGGGTGCCTTCCTGGCCAGAGCAGGCCATATATATTCCATATGAAGGTGCTCAAAAGTGAAGGCGCCACACACAACGTCTGTTTATCCTTTTATTGGACAGCAGGCAGATTAAAACACCATCCTTTTAGCTTGCAATATTGTCCATGTTTCGCCAAACGCATTTCTGGTAAGTACCCTTGATCACTAGCAGCATGGAAAATCGGCAGCAACTCTTTGCGCACTCGCATTTAATTATTTAAAGTCACACCCCAATGGGCGTATGTGGGCTAATCATTGTGGTTCTTGCAGTTCAGCCTTATCTCAACCATAGTGGATGCTGCGAGTCAACCGAAAACGGAGAAACAAAGGTATAAAACAAGAGAAGGGGGCAAAAATTTGCGCTGGGGGCGCGGGTTCTCGCGTTTCATTGTAATGAGGCCTTTGGGTGGGCTAGGTTCCGGGGGTATTTCTTAAAAAATAATAGCAGGGGCTTGCAGGGGTTGCGGGGGTGTCTTTGCAGCCCTGGGGCTTCACTCATGTTGGGAGGAGAGTTGCACAGCCCCCCTTCTGGAGCCTTCTATGTGCTTGTAACTTTGGCATCGTTTGACAAATCTTTATGAAATTATCCAAAAAGTTTCTCTTTTTTTGATTAGCTCTTATATTGAAAGTTTGTGGGTGAATGGTGTAGGAGGGGTTGAGAAAAAAGAGGGTCCTAAAATGTGTTTTCTCCATGCAATTTCCATACAAAACTTTACAGAAGACTACAGGTGAAACTGCTGAACGGAATTATTCCAAATTTGGCAGGGAGAAAGGTGATGGTCCACAAAGCACGCTTTTGTTTAAATAGTGTAAATCCATTCAGTAGTTTTTGAGAAATATCACATTTTACAGATATCGATATTTGAGAATTCTGACATGTGATTGGCTGAGGGATTACAAGCACCAGCTTGCGGCTTATTGGCTGTGAATGGTTGAAACCAGGAAGTGTTGGCAGCCATTTTGTGATTTACTCCGTCAGCTCGCATTTCTTCGTGGTTTTACCTCTGCGAGGCAACACTGGCATCTGTGTCTGTGTGAGATATGCCTTTCACGCTGCCTCTCTTCATATCACCAGGTCGCGGCTATGCCTTTAGAAGTCCGTCCGTTGGCTCGGAGCTCTGTGAGTCAGTCTGTCGGTATGATCCCCTACACTACCCAAAGACTACCCAAACACCACTGCACTGTCGTAAACTCTAAAACACTACCCCATCACGATTTCCTACACTACCCAAACACCACTGCACTACCCTAAACCCTAAATCAACCCCCAGCACGACCCCCTACCCAAACACCACTGCACTACCCTAAACCCTAAAATACTAACCTCAGCACAACCCCCTACACTACCCAAACACCACTGCATTGCCGTAAACCCTAAAACACTACCCCTAGCAGGGCCCCCTACACTACGCAAAGACCACTGCAGTACCCTAAATCCTAAAACACTATCCCCAGCACGACCCCCTACACTACCCAAGCACCAATAGACTACCCTAAACCCTAACACACTACTCCCAACATGACCCCCTAGATTACACAAACACCATTGCACTACCCTAAAATACTACCCCCAGCACGACCCCCTACACTACCCAAACACCACTGTTCTACCCTAAACCCTAAAAGACTACCCAAGCATGACCCCCTACAGTATACAAATACCACTGCAGTTCCGTAAACACTAAAACACTTCTCTGAGGATGACCCCCTAAACTACACAAACACCACTGCACTACCCTAAACCCTAAAACACTACTCCCAGCATGACCCATTACACTACCCAAACACCACTGCATTTTTGTAAACTCTAAAACACTACCTCCAGCACGATTCTTACACTACCCAAACACCACTGCACTACCTTAAACACTAAAATGCTACCCCCAGCATGAACCCCAAACAGTACAAAAACACCACTGCACTACTCTAAATCCTAAAACAGTACTCGCTGCATGACTTCCCACACTACACAAACACCACTGTGATACCCTAAATCCTAAAACACTACTCTCAGCACGACTTCCTACACTACACAAACACCACTGCACTGCAGTAAATCCTAAAACACTACTCCCAGCATGACCCCCTACACTACCCAAACACCACTGCCATAAACCCTAAAACAGTACTCCCAGCATGACCCCTCACACTACCCAAACATTACTGCATTGTCGTAAACTCTAAAACACTACCTCCAGCACGATTCTTACACTACCCAAACACCACAGCACTACCTTAAAATGCTACCTCCAGCACAAACCCCCTACAGTACACAAACACCACTGTACTACCATAAAGCATAAAACAGTACCAGTCCGTCGGTTCGCAGGTCTGTGTCTGCGAGCCGTCGTGTCCCTAGCTGTACATGTGCGGGCCAGTCCGTTAGGGGATAGGTGTGTCTCTGCTAACAGGGCCGTTGGCCCGTTGGTGTCCCTTTTGGTGACCCAAGCTCTCCCTCTGCGAGCCAGCACGCTGGTGTGTGTTTGCGAGCCGACGACCCGTAGCTCTCCCTGTGCGAGTCGAGCCGACGGGCCGCAGGTCTCCCTCTGCGAGCCTGCCCGACGGCCCGCAGGTCTCCCTGTGCTAGCCGGATCACAGTTGTCACTCTGCAAACTGATACTGAGGATATAAGGCGGCTCTAAAAAGATCCCTTGTGTTTATGAGTTGGAGCTACATATAAGTGCGGATGCACAGCTTTAGGTTATTCAGAAAAACTCGATTTCCCTGATCTGTGAAGTGTACTCCATCACTTCTGTAGATATCAGCCATATCAAAACGTATGTTGTTGTTGTAGATCAACCCCATTCTATGGTCTCCGAGGTTTGCCAACACAGCTTTGTTGACATTCTTCCCAGATTTTTCACTCTGAGGACAAAATTGGTTTGACCATTTCCACTTCTGTCTTTGGCATATATTGGAATATACAAAGACAGTTTGAGGCAAAAGCAACATCAATTGTTGAAAGGTGTCTTTCATTAGCATTTCCAAACCTACACCAGTCAATGTGCCTAGGTCGTTTCCACCACAGTGCACTATCATGAGGTCAGGGTGTTGGAGATGCAAACAGGTTTTAACCAAAGGCAACAATTGGTGGCACTTCAATCCTCTCTGTCCAAACCATTTAATGTCCACATTTTGTAAACCTAGGTCTAAGTCAATACGTCTCGGTTCTGCATACCTCTTGCACCAGAAAACATAGCTATGTCCTACGATCCACACTAGCATTTTGAAGGTATGGCTGGGAACTATGGATAGATGTCTGTAGCTCATGCAGTCCGTTCGTAGAATAAGAGATATGTTTAAAGGTGGGAAACTACTTTTTTTTCTCATTCAAAACAATAACTGATTGGAAGATGAAAAGCATTGTTTTTTAAAAGTAGGGTGCACATTCGTTTTGTGGAAAAGCATCTTTGTGATTGGTTAATAAAAAGCAGTTTAAACGTGGAGTACATACCATAGGATAAAATTTGGTCAACTCAACCACACCTGCTACTTGCATTTGGAAGGCACTGTTCGCACTTAAAACAATCGTGAACTTTCAACCTGCACGTGCCGTTAAATGTTCGAGAAAATGTTGTAAAAAAATATCGTTAGGTTTAAAAAAATTGATGAACTTTTAACCTGCACGTGTTGTAGAATGTTCTAGAAATGTGTTGATAGAATACGTTGCACTTCTGACTTCTATGTGTCCTTGAATGTTAAAAAAACTGTTTATATGGAAAATTCACAAATAACCAATAGAGAGAAGTTTTGCAATCTAAAAGAATCAACAAACTATTCTAATTTGTTCTTTACATGTATTTATGTGTGGAGTAACAAAATTACAGACACAACAGCACCAGGAAGAGGAACAAGCAGGGAGTGGGGGGACAGGGGGAGATGGGCACAATGGCACACATGCACAATTAAGTACAGCACAACTACAGACAAACCATAGCCAAAATGAAACACACCAACAAGGAGCACAAGTCACACAACCCACCAACATCACACCACTGAACAAGCACAGAAGTGAAAACCACACTGCCTGAAAGGGTGAAAAAAAACACAAATGAAGGGACATCTCACACACAATGCAGCACACACACATATGAAGCAAAGCACACCAACATCCAACACAATGTTGTCCAAACACAAACATTTGCACAATCGAACACAGGACACAAATGCACTTGCCTGTGGCGGATAAACATCCAAAAGCGTCAGTATGAAACAGGCACATGAGAATGCAGAAGTACAAATCCACAGTCCGGATGGGGTAGCAATTCACGTATGGCAGGCAGCCAGAGAGTCCGTGACACACCCATTGGCATACAAATGAATACACAACACATTTGGAGACAAGTGAAAATGTGGAAACTTTATAAAATAAAGTGCGTGTCAGTACGGCCAAGAGTAGTGCCACCATATGCAGACAAATGCAGCTGCATGCCTGAATAAGGAACGTAGGAAAACGTCCATGTTCACCTCGGGGTAGTCCATCACCAACACACGTCAGTGTCAAGCAGCGTTGGATGTCCACGCCTCGGATATGAGTCGACGCCAATGCAGCTATATCCTCTGTGGTCTTGGGACATGTGACTAGATGCACAACGTGCAACGATGCGGTGGGACACGTGCAATGTGGCACATCGAGTCGTGGTTGCAGGTACCTTGTCACTCGTCCGTGAACGCGAGTGCAGCTGCGTAAGCCACTATCTCTAATGAGTGATGGTTGGCCACAATATTTGACATGTTGTCGACGTAATCCATCAGCTGGTCGGGACAGATGTGCTGACTCCAACCACTGTACACAATGTGCACCAAAGCAGAATCAGGAAGTTGGTCAATTTGCTCACTGCATACTACGACACGTGCAATCTCCCAGGCCCAGTTCCCAACATGCATGCATGCCGGGGAACAACCTTTACAACGCAACTTTTACAACGCACTACCTTTACAACACATTTTTTACAACGCATAATCCATTACAACGCATGACATTACAACGCATGACATTACAATGCATTTTTAAAAACTACCTTTACAACGCATTCCATTACAACGCATACTACCATTACAACGCATACCATTACAACGCATAATATTACACTACACTATCCAACACTTACCCTACTGTTGCACCCCCTGGAGTTAGAATAGTAATTTTTACCCCTATACTATCCAACACTTACCCTACTCTACTGATGCACCCCCTGGAGTTAGAATAGTAATTTTTACCCCTATACTATCCAACACTTACCCTACTGATGCACCCCCTGGAGTTAGAATAGTAATTTTTACCCCTATACTATCCAACACTTACCCTACTGTTGCACCCCCTGGAGTTAGAATAGTAATTTTTACCCCTATACTATCCAACACTTACCCTACTGTTGCACCCCCTGGAGTTAGAATAGTAATTTTTACCCCTATACTATCCAACACTTACCCTACTGTTGCACCCCCTGGAGTTAGAATAGTAATTTTTACCCCTATTCTATCCAACACTTACCCTACTGTTGCACCCCCTGGAGTTAGAATAGTAATTTTTACCCCTATACTATCCAACACTTACCCTACTGTTGCACCCCCTGGAGTTAGAATAGTAATTTTTACCCCTATACTATCCAACACTTACCCCACTGTTGCACCCCCTGGAGTTAGAATAGTAATTTTTACCCCTATACTATCCAACACTTACCCTACTGTTGCACCCCCTGGAGTTAGAAAAGTAACTTTTACCCCTATACTATCTAATACTTACCTTAAATGTAATTTAATATTATGCGTTGTAATGGTATGTGTTGTAAAGGTAGTATGCGTTGTAATGGAAATGCATGGTAAAGGTATTTTTTAAAAATGCGTTGTAGTGTCATGCGTTGTAATGTCATGCGTTGTAATGGATTATGCGTTGTAAAAAATGCGTTGTAAGTGCATGCGTTGTAAAAGTGTGCGTTGTAACGTCATACATCCATGCATGCCAAACATCCATGCATGCCATAAACGGGCATCACCATGACACTCCTGGTCGTGGGCCAACAGGGGGCGCACACACCCGTCGTAATCTATGTCAGCTACCCACACATTGGAGAGGCACACGTCCATGCACCACTCAGATAGGCACGTGCAACATTGCAATACAGGTTGAACGCAGGTGACGTCCGCAATGCAGAAGCTCAGCCGGTAAGTGATCCGCAGCGCTGCCAAAGGCAGTGCACCCAGGACATGCAGCAGACGTGCAAGGTATAGGTGGACATGAATGGAGTCAACCATGTGTTTGGGATGCCCTGCCATTGCGTCAGTGGCTCTGCTTGTAGCTGCACTGGCTTGCCATGTGCCAGTCTTGTGGATGAAATGGCACAGCTTGGTGCAATGAGCCAGGTCTGTGTGCAATGGGTGCAGGGCTGGGGTGTGGTGGGATTATGTGTGAAGGCCATTTCACGCACGCTAACTACAACGAAGGACTTTTGAGTGTGGGATGTGAACTCGTTGTTAACCCTGGGCGTTACACTATGCTTCGCCCACGTAGTGTACGTAGTGCTGCCTGCTTCGCAGTTTTCGAAGTAGGCAAAGCAGGCAGTGCTACGCACATGCCAGGGCGAAGCGTAGCTGCCTGCCGCCCGCCACCAGCCTCCCGCCCGCCCTCCTTTTAAATCATATCTTGCATGTTAAATAATTAAAAGTAAAGAGACTTACCTGAAGCGCGGCGTCTCCGGGGCTCCCTCTTCCTCGTTTTCAACTTCTTGTGACAAATGTGCATGCGCGGACACTCGCGCATGTGCATTTCTTGCGAGAAATGTTGCCAAACAGCTGCTCCTCCCTCCCACAAGCCCCCACACTTTGTGCGCTGCGCTGTTGTATCCCGTGCACTCCTACGGCACACCATTGTAATGCCTATTTGCGCATGTCTTGCGGCATTCCAATCACACCGTGACACTGCCGTTTGGAGGTGGTGCATGCCACTTTACAACATCGACTGCTGCGTCCCTTGTGGCTGCCACACCAGAACACAGAGACACACTTACCTCACTTCTTGCACATGGACATGTCCGAGACACCCCGTTCCCCTTGCCGGATAGGCACACCCCTGCACTGACCTGTGTACGCCCGACCAGCACACACCACTTGTGCATACAGGAGGATGCGTGTGTAGCTACATGTCCAGGCTCACTGCCAATGCTGAGGTGACATGGTAACGTCCACTGAAGACAGCACACTGTGATGTTGCAGGGCCCGTGTCAATCATGCTAACACAATGACCACATGGACACACTTGCTCAGATGCGGGTTCGGGGGGCGTTGGCGGTCCTGGGGTTGTTGTGATGAGTGTTGTGGCCCTCATGGGTATCCGTGTATCATGCTCATTCACTCTATGGCACCTGTGGGTGTTCGGTGTGGCTATTGGCTGTGTTCCCTTTCATGCTGCAGGTAGTCGTCCTGCTTAACACCAGCAGAAAGCAGGTGTAAAATTCCTGGTGCTAACGCGGCGTATCGCTGGAATTTGTTTCGCAACGCAGTTTTTGCCTTTTGTTGTGAAAGTTGTGATGTGGTTTTTTCGTGTATAGAAAAATAAATGAACTGGGCAGTGTATCCCATCAGGATCCAGCACCTGACCCACTATTCCCAATCAATATAAATACAATGAGATTTCTTCATTGATTTTGTGTGAACACTGTAAATGCACCCACTACCACAGTGCAATTCAATACAGAATTTTAGTAATTAGAATGAATCGCAAAGGTGCACCTCGTGTGTTTTTGCATGGGAACGCCTACTCTGCATCTCATTATCAGCACTTTAATACAACTAAAGTTGAGATAAATCTAACACACTATTCAGAAGCTGGTGCAAACTGCAGACATCACCAGTATTCCTGCGATAACTGCCCCAAAATTTAACACCATGGTGGACACCACCAAATAACATTAATAAGAACAATAAAGAGTCACACAGCACTTAAGTAACAACCAAAAACTTTATTGAATTTTTTTTTTCCAAACTTTATTTTTCCGTTTACGTACATATAGAGGATAAACTAAATTTAACAAACTCAACACAAAACAACAAGGCAGAAGAATCCTGTCGGGTCCATCAATGTCGACGACACTTCCTGGAAAATAAAGCACAAAATAAGGATGTGTGTAATGTGAATATCAAAGGGGTGAGACACAGAGAAAGAGAGAAGGAAAAAAAATCCAGAGAGAAAAAGAGAGGGAAGGAAAGAAAGGGAGTGAGAAAGGGAGAAGGGAGAGAGAGTGAGAGAGATAGAAGGAAAGGAAGTGAGAGAGAGAGAGATAGAGAGACACTGCTGTCCCTGCACATCCATGACCAAATAATTACCTGCTGACACCGGAGTGTCTACCAGTGGGCACTCCACATGCCCGTGAAAGCTAACCCTGGGCGTAGTGGGGCTATGTGGAGCATCACGGAGTGGGGGAAAATCTATGCACACTCCGCACCCTCCGTGTAGACCCACTACGCGCCACCCGCCTCCCTCCCGCCCTCTTTTAAATGCAGTTATAATGTTCAAAACTTTTAAAAGCAAGCTCAAAGTAATTAAAATAACTTACCTGAGCTGCGGTGTCCCGGGGCTCCCTCTTCCTTCTCTATCGCCGACTTCTTCCTCACAAACGCGCATGCGTGATCACATGGCATGTGACGCATGTGTCAGATGGGTGTGGTGTGTGAGCAAACCTGCCCTCAGGGAGTGGCTGAGACATGTTGACAACTAGACCACTGACCTGCACACCAACAGCGAGTACACCTGCAACAGGTAGCTATGTGGGGGGGGGTGAAAACGTGTTTTCTCAATGGATTTTCCATAGGAAACTTTAGACAAGGCTACAGGTCAAACTGCTGAATGGAATTACGCCACATTTGGTAGGGAGAAAGGTCTTGGTCGAGAAACCGCGCTTTCTCTTATTGTGTGAAAATGTATAAGAAAGGTCCCGGGGGCAATTTAATATACCAGAGATCTGTGCGAGATAACCCTTTCACGCTCCCTCTGCCCAACATCACCACTTCACAACTATGCCGTTAGAAGCCAGTCCGTCGGCTTGCAGCTCTCTACCTTTGTGAGGTAGTACACTGCTGTGCCTGTACCTCTGCGAGCCACTACACTGCTGTTCCTTTGAGTGTGGACGGCTCGTAGTACTGCGTTTGTGAGTCGAGCGGACGGGCCGCAGTTGCCCCTCTGCGAGCCTGGGTGCGAACTGTTCATAAGTCACACTACATAAGCATTGAAAAGCCATTTTGTGATTCAGTCCCTCAGCTGGCATCTGTCCGAGGCATTTCTGAAAACATACCGGAGTTCTTTCTGTGAGAGATATGCCTTTCACGCTACCTCTCCCCACATCAGCAGGTAAAGCACCTTCTTCCCACATTACCAACATACCCCCAACAACCTTCTTGGGCCCAGAATTGTCCCTGTGCGGTTGGACAAACAAGAATCTTAGTCATGTATGGATTTACATATAAAACATTTTATTTAAACAAAACAACAACAAATAAAACTGAAGAGAGTCTGGTGCTGTGGTCACTGCCACGAAGTTGGGGTCCCTGCCATTCAGTACTCAGGACACAGTTCCACATGTGGGATTGGCTTGTATTGAACAGGGTTAGTGGCACCACGTGTCGCGCCTTGTGGTGTACAGGGTTAGTGGTACCACGTGTTGCCGGCCTTGCACATGGAAATATGCCTGACTGAACAAAGGGAGTCTGGTGCTGTGGTCGCTGCCACGGACTTGGGGTCACTGCCATTCAGGACTCTGGACACAGTTCCATGTTTGGGATTGGCTTGTGTTGAACAGGGTTAGTAGCACCACGTGTCACCGGCTTGTGCTCAACAGTATTAGTGGCACTACGTGTCACGGCTTGTGTTGAACAGGGTTAGTGGCACTGTGGAAATATGGATTTTTATGATCAGTTATGTCCCCTATCTTGGACCCCAACGGTTTCATGTATAAGTCACAATTACATGTATGTTCCCTCCAGTTCCAGTTATGAAGACGCAAACACATGTGCGTCCACCGTCAACATGTCCTCTTTCAGATCCGCCATGAATGGGCCGGATATTCTATTCCTAAGTATGAAAGGCCACCGGCTTTATATGGTTCATTTATCCCATTTTACAGTCCAGGCGAGTAGGCCCTGATTCTGCCATTAAGCCTTTTCCTGCCTTCTGCCTCTGAAAGCTCAAGTCTGAGCCTGCATCTGTGACCATGAACTTTGTCTTACTCCCTGCGCGGCTAACGGTGCCTGATCCAGCCCGTAGCCTGCCAGAAAACTGTATTTCACCTTCAAGATTATCTCCTCCGCCCCTCATCCGATGCATTCCTGTCTAGCAGTTTAGGTAAACATTCCTCCAGCTACCGTGCAAAGGGGCCAGGCCTCGCTGTCCTCATGCAAGTAATTCATACATCCTGTTACCATGGAATATTCCTACCCCCTCGCATCTAGTGTAGACACTTAGACGCTTGTACACGTACTAACAGTCAGTATAGTCAGTATAGAATAAGATTCTATCCTAAGAGACCTCTCTTTTTGGATAACACAGTTCTTTAAACATAGGATATTAGATATGATTTGGGATTAGGTTGACATAACCCCAGACTTCTGTCTCCACATGTAGAGCTAAATGTCAAGTCCCATTCTCCCCCTAGTTGCACGTCAAATCACACGTCATGCTGCCGCACGCGCATCTCTGCCAAGTATTTTTGCTGACATTGCGAAATTCTTTCATGGAACCACCCATTTGTGACATCATACCTAATGACGTTCTTTAGTTACGCCTAGTTACACCCATTTTAGTTACGCATGTATGTCTTTATCTCTGTTATCAACTGTTACGCCTCCTGCATCTGTTTCACTGTAATGCCTCTTCTATAAAAATGATTACCTGTCAATAATGTAGGGTCCTTCCTTCCTGAACTTTCGTGGTGATGGAATAGAAGGCCCACAATTCGAATTGTGTTCCATTGTGTTATTGGAATAAAGCCCGTTCCGAACCTCTAATACCACGGATTCTGCCTCTTATTTTACTGAGCTATTCTTATTAATTTTCCGCATCAAATTAAGTACCGGTAATTAAATTATTTACCACATATATGGCGCCCGAATAGGGACACTTTCTCATCTCACGCGCCGGAGGTGCGTTGCAGGCCCGGTCTCCTGCCACAGCTGGACGGACAACAACGCGTACCCACAGGATTTCCTGTATCTCCCTCCTGCCGAGCGGGGGTAACTGAGGCTGCGATCAACACCCAGACGAGGCGGTGAGAAGTGCGAAGTATCCCGACCAGAGCCTAGCTGAGAGAGCAAGATCCGAGGTATACAGAGGCCCACCAGGTTCCGAAGTTCCGAAGTTTCGAGTCGAGTCCAGTCCGGTCCAAGTCCAGTTCAGTTCAGTTCCGAGGCCTTCCGTTCCGAGCTACCCGGTGAGTACCATTGCCGGGGAGGCGTTCTGACGTGCACATAGGTTGTGCCGGTCAAGACGGGTTTGGGTACACAAATCCGGTCTGCACTGTTTCAGCAGTGTATCTGTACTGTTTAGCAGTATATCTAGTATGTCTAGTATATAATTCAGAATTACCTAGTTAGTGCCGAGTATTATGCTTAGTGACTAGTTCCCTAAATGGCCATCATTGTTGTTCATTAAATGTTAAATGTTAAATGTTTTAAATACGTTCTGCATATTGTGGTGTGAATGACTGTTCATTATTGTGTTTTGTTGTATTAAACGTGTTCAAAATTAGGTATCAGATCAGTGCCGCTCTTTTCGAAATTAAGACAGATCAAAACTAGAAAAGGGGTACTCGAAGAAGCTGTTCCCATTCCTCCTAGGGACACTCCAGGGTACTTCATGTATCATAAACATGGCCTAGACGCCATATTATTTCTTGATTTATGGGTAGACTACACCAAGGAATTACCAGAAAGTCAGAGGTGGCCCGCAGCTGGGACCTGGGATGCAGATTGCATCATGAAAGTAGAGGAAGAATTATGGAAAAAGAAAGCTAGACAATCACAGAAAGATGCCATTGAATTATGGCGTAAAGAATCATATAGACGTACAGAAAAAGCACTCAGACAGGAAGAGAAAAGTAAGGAGAATTCAAATAAAGTCCGAGAAAATCTATTAATTGAAGAAGGTACCCGAGCAGAATCAGAACAAGTAGACAGACAAAGGAATGCCCTTATGAATGGTATGTATCCTCTTCTGGCCGAAGGGTTACCTAAGGCTACTCCGGAGATACCAAAAGACTTGCCATCTCCATTGTTTCCGATAAAAGCACATCCCAAAGGGCATCCCAGAACCGCAGAAGATGTTTTCCTTTCCTCTTATTTAGACGACGCAGCTCCCGAGTATGCTAATACTGCACCACATAGACCGCCTGCCGAGGGGGTTCAACGCCAAGACCCTCCGTCTGTACCTCCGCAACAACAAACTCCGACACAAGTTCCGGCAAGCACATCTGTTTCTACAGCTGTACCCACACCTATGGTTGCTATATCACGTTCAACGAATCCTTTCACATCCAGCACCCCAGGCGGTGCTACAGGAGGTACAACAAGCATTTTCTCCACGCCACCCAGAGTAAATAAACTTTCCTTTCAAGAATTAGCCCACCAACGTACGCCCAAACTAGTAACTCCCGACATGCTTAAGGAACTTCTAGTAGATTGTAGATATGACCCTGTGCCCGGCAAAGAGGACGAAATGCTGCTGGCATCATTACGTATCCGACGAGCTGCAATATATTTAGGGAGGCTACCAGGAATGACTACACATTTAGAAAATATATATCACTTTGTCCAGTCAGGGCGAGATTCTGAAAGTATTAATAGAGCCATGGAGTACCAGAAAGTGGAGATACAGGGGGAACTGTTACGTTTCCTCATAAATTGTGTGATCAGAAATCAAGACCGACCAGGGGTGAATCCGGAAGAAATGCGAATTCTTACCACATGGAGTCGGAATATATCAGAGGGGAGACATGAAAAACTATTAAGTATAGTAGCTATGTGCCGAAAGATCCGCAAAGAAGTAGAACGAATACACGAAGAAAGATTAGCGGTAGACCAGCCTGAACAAAACGAGGAGGAGGAAGAATTAGAACTGCCCACAGGACAGTTAGAAACCATGGCCTATGTAGGTAGAGGAAGATCTTGTAATAATACTAGATGCTTTACTGATCCGATACGTCCGATACGTCCAGATAATAACAGAAATTTCCAAACCCCTATAATAAATATAAGGTCCCCCGAACATTCGTTCCAAGCCGCTGACAAATTACTCCGAGAACGAAGGGGTTATCATATACTCGATTCTATGGACGAACAAGAATTAGCCAGGTCAGCCGTTCACTGGGTTGACAGTCCCGGAAAATATAGTGATGATACACTAGCCCACACGTTTTTGAACCTCACCCCAGATGAACAGCGTTTAGCTGGTATCTACATGATTCAACAACTCCTTATATTATATAAAAGCCAACACTCCGATCCTGGTCCCTTACCTGATATATTGACTGAATTACTCACGAATAAATGGAGAGGTTCAGGTACTGAGTTAATTAGAGAAATACTAGAATCCAGAAAGCAGTACATTCTTTTTGTATGTCCCGAACATGTCTCACTGCCCATCAAGGAAAGAACGACGTATTATATGGATAGACAGAATCCCTTACGCGAAGTGCACCCGATAAAAGGTGATGACAATCAGTTTAAACGTGTGTTTGTATACACACCCATATCTAAAATGGAACTATTAGAAATGAAGAAAGTGGTACCCAGTCATGACAAAGACCCAGCGGGTTTCCACCGTGAAATTAAAGACATGTTGCTCATGGGAGAGTATACCTATCCCGACATTATGAAAATATTAAAGGTATTAATGCCTGCGGGCATTTACGAAAAACTCAAAGAAAAGGATTGGGCGGTGGGAGACCAAAAGATAGATTGGACAGCATTAGAAAACGAAGAAACAGCTCGAGGTCCAGGTTTAGGGCTTGGGGAAAAGACCAAAATACTACCTGGTTTATTAGTACAGGTACTGCCACGTTTATTAACTACGAAAAAGGAAGACTGGGGTGCAATCTCAGCCTGTAAACAAAAGCAAGATGAAGACACTAGTGATTTTTATGCCCGATTCGAAAAATGTTTTGGTATAAATAGTGGAATAAAAGCAAGTAGCGAATCGTATCCACATCTGTTTGTGACAAAATTAGTTGAAAATGCCTTGCCCCAAGTTAAGAATAGAGTATTGAAATTCGAGAGTACATGGCAAGGTAACACTCCGTCACAAATTTTACAAATGCTACAGTACCATCACAATAGAATTAGAGAGGAACAAGAACATGAACAAAGACGCATGAAAGACACGAAAATGAAAATGCTAGTTTCCCAGACAGTTCCAGCTGACGGTCATAAAAAGGGTATGACACAGTCCAGTGTTTCAGCAGGTTCTGTAAAAGGGACATGCAACTATTGTAAACAGCCAGGTCATTATGTACACGATTGTCCAGTTTTAAAACATAATATCGCCATAGGTAATACAAAAGAAAGACCACGGCCACTTAGACAGGATCAGAACCAACAAGGAGCCCCGCAGCATGCACAGTCCATGCCAGCTCCGCAACAGTCTATGCCAGCTCCATCACCGCAGCCTATTGCTGCCACACAAACAACGACACGACAGATGTACCAGACCGCACAGTATGACTATCCTGATTATCAACGATACTCATGAAACAGCCTAGAGAGGGAAGTTGGCTTACCCCTTATCGAGGTCCCTGTAGATCAAGAAGGACCTTATGTACACAGTGAACTATTAGGCCAAGATAGAAAATTTTTACTTGATACAGGGGCAAGCCGAACAACCATAAAACGTAGTGAAGTTCCAGGGGCACCCCTCTCAGGCTCACAGAATATTTCCCTTGGTTTTTCAGGAAAACCTATCATTAACGAAGTATCACAGCCTCTTCCACTTACGATTGGTCCCTTGACACGAACTACAGATTTATTGCTTACTAAATCATGTCCAGAAAACCTGTTAGGTATAAAAACATTGAAAGCTCTAGGAGCTATAATATGTTGTTCTCCGGAAGGAGTAAGATTGTTTTTACGTGATTTCAAAGGGCACTATGTGTCCCGAGACATGGATCACCGACTGCAGACTTTACCCACACATTTATGGGAACAAGGCCCTACAGATGTTGGTTGCTAGAAAATTACACCATATCGAGTCACACTAAAGACAGGAGTGGTACTACCACGAATGCGACAATACAAGTTACCCCCAGATGCTGTAGTGGCTTTACTGCAAATCATTGACGAGCTTATTACCCAAGGAGTGGTTGTGGAAACCGACTCCAATATATGTAATTCTCCGATAATTCCGATTCTTAAACGAACTGATCCAAAAGCCCCGCCAGTATATCGATTGGTTATTGATCTGCGCGAATTAAATAAATGTATTGTACCACAATACCCCGTAGTCCCAGACATTTCTTCATTACTGACAGCCATTGATTCCGAAGCAACATTCTTTACTGTAATTGATCTCAAGAATGCCTTTTTCAGCGTCCCAATAGATCCGGAAAGCCAATACTTGTTCGGATTTAGTTTAAATGGACGAAGCTTAAAATTCACACGCGCACCTCAAGGATTCACAGAAAGCCCCAGCATCTATAGCCAAGCACTGAAACGAGAACTTGACAGTATCCACATGCCAGTCAACACTGCCCTGCTTCAATATGTCGATGATCTGCTGATCACCGCTAGAAGCGAACCTGAATGTGAAAAAGCCTCACTGACGGTTTTACAATTTTTGGCCGAAAAGGGGCACAAGGTGTCCCCTTCGAAGCTGCAATTCTGTGTCCAGCGAGTTGTTTACCTTGGGCACTCGCTGTCCAAGGAGGGAAGGCAGCTTACGTCAGATCGCATCCAGTTAATTGCTAACATGCCAATACCCAAGACACAAAAGGAGGTACGGGCTTTTATAGGCCTCACTTCATATTGTAGGCAGTGGATCCCTCAGTATGCATTTCTAGCAAAACCACTCATTCAGTTGACAACACAGGAGGCAGCCACATCGACTGTCCTCCCTTGGACTCAGGAACATACACAAGCTTTTGAAAGCCTAAAGAAAGCTTTATGTCAAGCACCTGTTTTAGCAACACCATGTTACAATAAACATTTTACGCTCTTTGTTACAGAACGCGAAGGTACTGCCTTGTCAGTACTCACACAGGAACAAGCAGGATCACACAAACCATGTGCTTATTTTTCTAGTACATTAGATCCCGTAGCTCAGGCTCTGCCTGCGTGCCTGAAATCAGTGGCAGCGACAGCTTTAGCAATCAGACAAAGCGATGCTATAGTGTTAGGACATCCATTGACAGTACAAGTACCACACGCAGTAGAGGTTCTCTTGAACCGCACACAAACACAACACTTGACTATAGCGAGACTTACCGGTTACGAATTAACATTGTTTCAGCCGCACATAGAAATCAGACGTTGTAGTACATTGAATCCTGCCACACTTTTGCCAGTAAACGGAACAGACCCACTAGCACATGATTGTATTGAAGTTATTACTACCACGACGAAACCCAGACAAGACTTGACAGACGTCCCATTGTCAGATCCAGACCTGACGTTATATGTAGATGGTTCATGTATGAGAACAAGTACAGGAGAGCTAGTGGCCGCGTATGCAGTCACAACAGACACTGAAGTCATTGAAACAAATTGCATAAATACCTTGTCAGCTCAAGCAGCAGAGCTCATCGCTGACACAAGCCTGTATTCAAGCCACAAATAAGAAAGTCAACATATACACTGATTCACGTTATGCATTCGGAGTTGTACATGACTTCGGCGTGCTGTGGCGAGAGAGAGGTTATTTAACTTCTCACGGTGCCCACATTCAGCACGGACCCCTCATTCATGCCTTATTAGATGCAATACATCTACCCACTGCAATATCAATTATGAAATGTAAAGCTCATACGAAAGTTACTGATATCATTTCCCAAGGCAATGATCTAGCTGACAGAACAGCTAAACAGACTGCTCAAACTCACACATCTGACATGACAAAGACAATAGTTCTGACACCAACACATTGCATGACGGTTAAGGATCCCGCTCTTGACGTAATTGACATACAGACACATGCTACACCAGATGAAATAAAGAAATGGACTGAATTAGGAGGGATCCAGACGGATCAAGGATGGATGACGAAGGAAAAATCTGTATGGTTCCTTCCTGACTCTATGGTTCAAGTTATCATTAATACAATACATAGTCCAGCGCACCTAGGAGAAAAAGCTATGCTAGACAGCATTCAACACATTTGGTTCAACAAACATTTACGAGCAGCAGCTAAACAAAAAGTTCGTACCTGTATGATCTGCTGTCAGTTTAACCCAGGTAAAAGCATTCCCGTAGAACAGGGTGGATTTCAGCCTCCTGATCACCCTTTTGAAGTCCTCCAGATGGATTATATCCAGATGGAACGATGTCGAGGATTCAAATATGTTCTTGTAGTTGTCTGTGCTCTTTCCCGTTGGACAAAAGCCTACCCGGTCTCAGATTACACTGCCCCGACTACTGCCAAACAGTTGGTTCGAGAATTCTTCCCACGGTACGGTTTACCACGTGTTGTCTACTCAGATAACGGCCAGCCGTTCTCATCCGAACTAATGAAACACGTTTCACTTTTGTTAGGCTATCAATGGAGATTTCACTGTGTTCGACACCCCGAGGCAGCAGGTCTCGTGGAACGACATAACCAAACTCTGAAAATTAGATTGTCCAAAATATGTAGAGAGAAAGGTGTTGATTGGGTAGTAGCCTTACCAGTTGCACTATTTTACATGAGAATGGTAGCGCACTCTCGAACAGGGCTATCCCCTTATGAGGTGATCTTTGGCAGACCACCAAATATGTGGGGGACGCCTATACCACGCAAAATAACTGATGTTGACTGTAATATGCTGACAGATTACCTGGCTTCCTTGATGTCTGCACTACAATCTTGTCGTTCACAGGTAGCTGCAGCCTTTCCCCACAACACCGAGGTGAAACCCCATGACGTAGTTCCCGGGGACCTGGTGTTAGTGCGGAATTTTGACCGGAAGACTCAGCTGGATCCTAGGTGGAAATCGCCTCAACTTGTACTACTCACCACGAGGACAGCCGTGAAGATCGAAGGTCGCAAAGGATGGTTACATTCAAGTCATATCAAGAAATTTCATGGACTACCGTCTGATGTAAACGTTACACCTCGCGTGTCTTCACCGATTGACTCAAAGCTTCCTTTGGTTGAACAAAGCGATAAGGAACTATACAAACTAAAATTACGGTCTAATAAGTCAGACAATTTGATTGTTTAAGTCCTCTCCAAGGTGAATCGGTCGAATTTGTCTCTGACATGTATCCCCTAGACCTGAATAGAGAAAGAAACCGAAAGATACAGTTGAAAAAGCATGCGTACTGTAAATCACTGCGTAGTCATTGCACAGTGACGTTATTAATTTTGTTTTTCTTAAATCTTTTAATAATAACTGCAAGTATATTGTTGCACATATATTATCCTATTTCTAAACATGTTTACAATGTTACTGCTGAACATTCTTTTAGTGAATTACCCCCGCATGAGTTGTCCTATAGATTTGCGCTGCGCAATAACACTTTCATTAGTATGCTACATCATTCCCATCAAACCAGCAATGCCACAAATTGTTGGATATGTGGCCGACTCCCTCCCTATCAGAACTATAAGGGAGTTTTGCCCCTCTTTCCATATCCGTTCACACACAATGGCTCCTGTGGAGCATGGTTTAGTTTGATTAATTCCCTAGATTCGAATTCCGCAGTTTATCAAGACAACTGGGTATGGGGAAACCTGAACTTAGTTTTGCTTAAAATCTGCTACCCTAACAAGGAGGGACTTCCCAAAAGAACAGGAACTGATCTAGAAAATGAAGTATACGGATTAGGTAATTTTACACTTAATCTCATGATCCTGAATGTTGAATCCGAAGCTGCACCAATTTTGCCCGCTATGTCAGTATTTCCAGTTAAAGGTGTATTGTGTGTAAGAAAGAATGGTTCCATACATATGGGCCATAGTAGATGCACCACTGTATTAGAATTCAGTGATCAAGGCAAGTCTACATTTAGAGCTTCTCGCCATTCCTACTTCGTATGTGGTCAGACTGCATATATACGTTTGCCTCTAGATTGGGATGGTACCTGTTACATCGGATTCCTTTTACCACCTGTTTTCCTAGCTCCTCCTGATTATCATAGAAATACTCATTTAGTACACAATAGACAGCAGAGAGATCTCCCAATCGTCGATTACACTGAAACAGCATGGGAAAAATACACAGATTTCAATAAAGGTTTCTTCCCCTATATAGGTACAGTCACTAATAGTAAGCTGATACGTAGATTAACCAGAACCCTTGAAGCAGTAGTGAACGAAACTATTTCCGCCTTAGGCAATTTAACAGAAGAACAGTCTGCTATGCGGATTGTTGTGCTTCAAAATCGTCTTGTCCTTGACGTCATCCTGGCCGATAGGGGCGGAGCTTGTAGGGTCATCGGATCAAGTTGTTGCATTTTCATACCAGAAAATTCGCCGTCAGTATATAAAGCCATAACCCGCCTTCATAAGATTGTAAGCCAGATACACCAGAGTCCAGGCACCTGGACTTGGTCCGGTTGGTTCTGGGGCGTGTTGTCAGCCTGGGGATGGAGAATGCTCTCCTTCCTAGGTATTGGCTTTCTCATACTATTCAGTTGCTGCTTATGCCTACAATGTGGACCAGCGATTTGTGGTCTGTGTGCCACATCGTGTATTCCACCACCAAGATTTCATTCATCCCGGAAGAAGAAAGAAGAACAAATGATGTTATATGAACAGATCGATGGATTGATGAAGATTGATATCTCCTAAGGGCCAGTAGGGGACAAGGAGGGAATGTGGAAATATGGATTTTTATGATCAGTTATGTCCCCTATCTTGGACCCCAACGGTTTCATGTATAAGTCACAATTACATGTATGTTCCCTCCAGTTCCAGTTATGAAGACGCAAACACATGTCCGTCCACCGTCAACATGTCCTCTTTCAGATCCGCCATGAATGGGCCGGATATTCTATTCCTAAGTATGAAAGGCCACCGGCTTTATATGGTTCATTTATCCCATTTTACAGTCCAGGCGAGTAGGCCCTGATTCTGCCATTAAGCCTTTTCCTGCCTTCTGCCTCTGAAAGCTCAAGTCTGAGCCTGCATCTGTGACCATGAACTTTGTCTTACTCCCTGCGCGGCTAACGGTGCCTGATCCAGCCCGTAGCCTGCCAGAAAACTGTATTTCACCTTCAAGATTATCTCCTCCGCCCCTCATCCGATGCATTCCTGTCTAGCAGTTTAGGTAAACATTCCTCCAGCTACCGTGCAAAGGGGCCAGGCCTCGCTGTCCTCATGCAAGTAATTCATAAATCCTGTTACCATGGAATATTCCTACCCCCTCGCATCTAGTGTAGACACTTAGACGCTTGTACACGTACTAACAGTCAGTATAGTCAGTATAGAATAAGATTCTATCCTAAGCGACCTCTCTTTTTGGATAACACAGTTCTTTAAACATAGGATATTAGATATGATTTGGGATTAGGTTGACATAACCCCAGACTTCTGTCTCCACATGTAGAGCTAAATGTCAAGTCCCATTCTCCCCCTAGTTGCACGTCAAATCACACGTCATGCTGCCGCACGCGCATCTCTGCCAAGTATTTTTGCTGACATTGCGAAATTCTTTCATGGAACCACCCATTTGTGACATCATACCTAATGACGTTCTTTAGTTACGCCTAGTTACACCCATTTTAGTTACGCATGTATGTCTTTATCTCTGTTATCAACTGTTACGCCTCCTGCATCTGTTTCACTGTAATGCCTCTTCTATAAAAATGATTACCTGTCAATAATGTAGGGTCCTTCCTTCCTGAACTTTCGTGGTGATGGAATAGAAGGCCCACAATTCGAATTGTGTTCCATTGTGTTATTGGAATAAAGCCCGTTCCGAACCTCTAATACCACGGATTCTGCCTCTTATTTTACTGAGCTATTCTTATTAATTTTCCGCATCAAATTAAGTACCGGTAATTAAATTATTTACCACAGCACCATGTGTCCAAAATTCGAATTTTGAGCTCTGCTGCCCGCAGTGTAGACTGTTATTGAGTGTTTGTTTGCACTTGAAGATGAATTTGGTGATTGTACTAAAGCTATATCTGATATAAAAAAAGTTCTTGAAGCAAGGTTACTAAAAGGATATTATGTAGGTTTTAGTCCTGTGATAGTTACTTGCCTAGTGGACTCTGTAATTAATGAATCAAGATTTAATTTTAATTGTGATCCCTACTGACCACTGTGTAGGCGTATCATGAAAAGATGAAATATGTATAGAATACACTGTCGAAGTGTATGAGCCTGTGATGCTGCTTGGTGCGGATGGGCCTCACTGAGAGCAATGTCTCTTGCCTACTGCGTCATCTGCAGTCGCGACTGTATCTGAATTGTGAGCCCTGCTGACCACAGTGTAGGCCAGAGGTAGTGGTGAGCAAGGGCCCACAGCCACGTGCATAGGTTGGTGGCCCCACCTGGGTAGTTCAGGTTCAATGGCACCATGTGTCGCCGGCCTTCCATATGCAAATACGCCTCACTAATAGAAGGGAGTCTGGTGCTGTTGTTGCTACCATGAAGTTGGGGTCACTGTCATTCAGGACTCAGGACACAGTTCCACATGTGGGATCAGCTTGTATTGAACAGAGTTAGTGGCACCACGTGTCGCGCCTTGTGTTGAACAGGGGTAGTGGCACCATGTGTTGCAGCTTGCGTTGTACAGGGTTAGTGGCACCACGTGTCGCCGGCTTGTGTTGAACAGGGTTAGTGGTACCACGTGTCGCCGGTCTTCCCTATGGAAATACGCCTCACTGATCGAAGGAAGTCTGGTGCTGTGGTCGCTGCAATGGACTTGGGGTCACTGCCATTCAGGACTCAGTTCCACATGTGGGATCGGCTTGTGTTGAACAGGGTTAGTGGCACCATGTGTCGCCGGCTTGTGTTGAACAGAGTTAGTGGCACCACATGTTGCGGCTTGTGTTGAACAGGGTTAGTGGCACCACGTGTCGCCGGCTTGTGTTGAACAGGGTTAGTAGCACCATGTGTTGTGGCTTGCGTTGAATTATGCCTCAATAAGGCCACGTGACGATGACTTGTGGTGCACTGAGTTAGTGGCACCTGAAGCACTCAGCGTGTGTGCACCCTGCGATGATGCGTGATCTGAGAGTGCCGCACTGGGAGCAATGTATCTTGCGTACTGAACTGCGTCATCTGCAATCGCTACTCCATGTGAATTGTGATGCCTGCTGTCCACAGTGTAGATGGAAGGCAGTAGTCTGTACAGACATAAGTCTGCGGTGCTGTGCCGCTGGGTTTGCAGGTGGCCTGTGTCGAGGAGACCCACGGTTATGGCGGCAGCCTCATGGCAGGGTGAGGCCCACTTCTCTGGCACAGTCGTTCGTCTTCACAGTTCAAAAGTGAACCACACCCAGAGCCCCGGCCTATTTATTCACACTCCTACGCTGAAGTGGCATACATCGGACCAGCCCACTCCAGTTACGCTTATGTTTACAAGGGGGACGACACAGCTACATGACTGAGATCTTCCCTAGTGTTTGACGTAACATGGTTGGGTCCACTGTCCACAACACTACAAGCACCAGTAGTATTTGTGCACATGGAGAGGTGTGTGCTCTGCATACTGAGATGTGTCCAGCACATCACCACTACACTTTGCATTGTGTGCATTATTATTCATGGGTGAATTGCTTCCTTCACATATAGTTTGTTCACACCTGTCCCAATATTCATCTATTGTGTGGCTGAGGGGCCATGCCGTTTTCAGAAAGTTTGCTGTCTTGTTCTGCGCTGGTGGTAGGGGGGGTCATCGGGGTGGTGGTGGGTGTTGTGGCGTTCTTGGGTGTCTGAGCTGCTCAGTAGGTCTATGACATGTGTTGGTCTTCAGATGTGGCTCTGGGCTGGGCTCCCTTTCATACTGTATGTACGTTTTTAATATTTTAAAAACAAGAAGAAATAACAAATACAAAAAATTACAAAAACTATTTTTAGGAAACTAAAGTTACAAAATATCAAATTGTTTTTTCAAAATTACTGAGAAAAACATAGGTTTTATGAACATTATAATTAGAAATTAGTATTTAAATAACCTTTGAAATTCACAAAAAAATAGGTCTCAGGAACATTAAAGTTAGAAATTAGTATTTAAAAGAAACATTCAAATTTACTGAAAAAACGATTGCCACCTTTCCCAACATTGAGCTATTATATGGCAGAGGGACCATGCCATTTTTGGAGGGTTCCCTGTCCTGTTCTGCACTGCCTTGGTGGTAGTAGGGAGAAGGGTGGTATGGGGGGAGGTCCTGAGGGTTGTGGCAGTGGCCGTTGTGTCCTTCTTGGGTGTCGGAAAAAACTATAGGTTAAATGAACATTATAATTAGAAGTTAGCATTAAAAAAACATTGACATTCACTGAAAAAACCATATGTTTCAGGCACGTTATAGATAGAAATTAGCATTTAAAAAACCTTTGAAATTCACTGAAAAATCCATAGGTTTCAGGCACGTTATTGCTAGAAATTAGCATTTAAAAAACCTTAGAAATTCACTGAAAAAAACATAGGTTTCAGGGACGTTATAGTTAGTTGGACTCATACAAAACCATAGAAATTCCACAGTTATAGTTAGTTCAGCTAACTATAACTCACGCCCCCGCAATGCACTGCTGATGACGTCTCATATTATATCATTCACGACATGGTCAGTGACATCACTGATGACATCACTGATGACATCATCCATGTGACAATCTGATGCACCCCCTCACACACTAATATAACCTTTAATACACTCACTGTAAAATACAGACTACCATTTTTGATACCATTGACACACTAATACCAGTTACTACATACCCACTCAGTGATTCCCAGGTATACACACACATCTACCCATTCACCCATACAATCACTCATACATGCAGTCACTGATCAATAGAACACTATCAAATGCACTCATACACCTATATAGACATTGACACACCAGCACTCATCCTAGTCAGTTATGTACTCATCCTAATCACTCATGCAAAGAATCAATCACAGTTCAATTTACTCACCTACACAGTTATGCACACACCACCTCATTTATTCATACAGATAGTAACGCATACTTAGTCTCTTATATAATCACTAATACAAGTATACACTCATACATACAGCCACTTTCACAATCACTGACTCTCACGTATAGTCATTTCTATACACCAACTCTCATATACACTGCCTTTTATATGTGTACTTAGCTGGACATGTGTACTGAGACATCGATTCACTCACCAAGCCGCCCATACACACACTTACCCACCCATACAACTGTTTCCACATGCACTTTTAAACTCATACACCCTGTCAATCAACCACTCACACATCTATGCACAGAGTCACACACCTCCCGCCCAACCACACACACACTCAGTCTCCTATACAAATACGCAGGCAACTAATCAATAACCAATATAGACATTCATGTAGCTACTGATCAACTGATGCAGCAGCTTACACAACAGAGTGATACAGACATTCACACACTTTAGACACTAACCCATGTATTCAGTAAGATACATTTAATCATTCACTTAAACAGTCAGTCACACGCCTATTAAATCCTCCATCCAGACACTTATACATCCATTCATTCTTCAAAGCAGCTTGGTATATATATAATACATATTAAAATTTTAAAGAAAACCACATTCACTGGATGATGTCATCAGTGATGTCATCAGTGATCTCACTGACCATGTCATGAATGATGTACTATGTGATGTCATCAGCAGTGCATTGCAGGGGCGTGTGTTATAGTTAGCTGAACTAACTATAACGGTGGAATTTCTATGGTTTTGTATGAGTGAAATGTCAAACTAACTTAAACATCCCAGAAACCTATGTTTTTTTCCAGTGAATATATATGTATGTATATATATATATATATATATATATATATATATATATATATATATATATATATATATATCACAAAGGACCTCTCTCACAGGGAGAGGAGTGAGCCACACACATCATGGTGAGATGAGCAGATTTGATTGCATTTTTAAAAGTGCTGGCATCCTTGTTCCTGATGCATTTCGGTCACATTGACTGGGGGAGCCAGAAGCATCTTGAGGCTGAGAAACAAACTAACCTAATCGCTCCTTTTTAAATGTTTGCCCCCTGGTGGGCGCCAAGATAGGCTGAATCCATAGAGCATGCTGGTTTTCGTAGTTCGCTCCCAGTCCGACAATAATTTCCCGTAAGTGGGCGATGCTTGAATATTTTTGCTTGTTTTCTTTACACCGTAATCCCCCTGCATACTGACTTTCAAGTTGCTGGGGTCCAAAACCAGGGTCCAATCCCTGGCGGCTGCCACTGCCCTTGTTGCTTTCACAAAACTTCAAACAGGGTCCGTTTTCGGGCAGTTATGGTGCTCTTTTACTCGGTGTTGCGTCGCTCGTGGCAGGACCAAGCTGTGTAAACATCACAAAGACAAAGGACCTCTATATATATATATATATATATGGAGCGTTCAGTTCTCGCACGTTCCATTACCTTTTCGTTAGCACACCCATAGTTTTCACCCTTCTGTTCTACTGTGAATACCTGCCCAAAACACAACTAGACTTTCACTAACCACACCACAGTGGGTTTGAATGGTCAGTTCCCTGCCCACTTGGGCTTTATTCTTATCCTGGCCAAACAGTACTCTATTCACACATCTGCACTAGTTCAGTCATTTATATCTTTTTGAGCACTCTTATGGTACGAAATCATAAAGCTCACACAATAACACCCCCCCTGTAACACTATTTTAGTGTTTTAATTATATTTTCTTTTCTTGGGCGTATTCACATTTGAGGTCTATACAGGTAACCAACACATTGCAAAAACCTTAGTGTGAAGCTTATTATCCAGTATTGTTTCAAATTCTTTTTTGCTACTATTGTGTGACAATATAACCATAGTACAGCCTTTTATTTTAATTTTTTATTTTTCATGTTATCTATTTGAATTTTGCATAGATAGCATTTGTAAGTCTGTTTTCTAGTTGCTATAACAACTAAACCTAACAGGATTTCCACTATGTCTATTACATTCTGCTGTTGGTTACCATGACAACTGTTAGAGAATGCGAAAACTTACGACTATTTAATCATGCTGATGTATTCAGAACTGGATGCAGTGAACAAGGCGGTTGTTTCCGCCGAAACACGTCTGTGCCTAACGTTGGAATAAACTTTCTCTTTGCTGAATTACTCACGGAGTCGGTGCCTGTTTGTTGAACGCTGTCAGGCTGGTATTATATATATATATATATATACTTTTTGAAAGTTTGCATTTTCTTACTTTAACCATTCAGTTCCTTCTGCCTGTCTCTGAATACACGTCTGGGGTGGGTGTCAGCTGGGCCTTGTGCATTCCCTCAAGATAGCCACACACAATGGAAGCTTAAGTGTGAGTTGATGGGCCTTAATGGGTTATTAACTGGCTGTATGGGGGGCGGAGCTATGCATAGCTTCACTTGCACCTGAATTGGCTGGACCTCAGACATCCACCACCCCAAGACACTTCTGGACCTATAGCTGTACTCGTTCAGAATAACTGCTATGCTACGTCAGGGACTGAAACTCTGCTGGACTACTGATCTGGAAAACCTGCTTTTCTGCTGTGCTGCCTGCTGTTCTCTGACCCTGCTGTGTGGGGGCTGGACTCTGCATTGATATTGAGAGTGATCTCCAAGGGCATGTTGGCTTGCCTCCTGTTACTTAAGACTCAGGGATATCAAAATCTCTACACATGCTCCTGTGCCTGGTTCACTGGAAGTGGACCCAGATAGTTGAACCAGAAAAATCTATGCTTCTCCAGTCTTATTGAAGCAGAACCAGTTCACTGACCCCGTTGCGGGAGTAGAATTGGTGCATCGCTCTCGCTACCAATGCATCAACTTGAGAGCCTGAGGCATCGTAACCGCGCATCGCCGTTTCTGCAGTGTGGTGAGAGCAATGCATCCCTTTGACTGGGTGGAAAAACCCACCGCATCGCATTTTGGAACCAATGCATCTCGGCTCAGTGCCTCGTCTTCGGAATTGACGCATCCCCATCACAGCATGCAACTGCGGGCTCGACATTGATGTATCGTATGTCTGTGCCCCGCATCTCGCTGTTGCAACCGGACTCAAGACACTCTGTTAACCTGATCTGCGTGGCTCCTATCCCCTGCCTGCGCTCCATTGCGGGCGGCCTGAACTTTTGACTTTGCTCCAGTCCAGCGCAACCAGATAACCCCCATAGGCGCTTATTGCTTCTTAGTGCTAGAACTCTTTTTATTTGTTACTTCCACTTCTTGGATTCTTGTCATTTTGGTCTTGATTTATTTATTAAATTAGTGTATATTTTCTAAACTTATGTGGAGTTTTCATTATGTTAAAGTGTGTGTATTGCACAAAAACTTTACACATTGCCTCTTTTGATAAGTCTGAATTCTCTGCGCCAAGCAACCAGAGGGTGACCACATGTTATCTTTTAGTTTGTATCTAGCTTGCCTAGACTGGAGTGGTGGTACCTGCTTGGACAGAGTGCATAACTCTGCCAACTAGAGACTAAGGATGGGTGGTAAACTCTGATCTGCTGGAGGAGTTCAAAGAGTTTTGCCACTCCGCACTCCTCTTGGAGCACGGAATTCAGCACAAACTCCACCAACCGCTGTGTGGTGGAGTTTACCAGCACCCACCCCTACCAGTTACCCTCCTTCTCGCAAGCCTGACAGAATACAAGTTTCATTTTCCTAAAATCACTAAATGATTCATGCATTAATAAAACACAACATTCCCAAGTGAGACTCAGCTTTGAGAAAATAGCTGACAGTTGGCTCACCCCTCTGCTGTAACAAGTCTAAGTTAAACTGAATTGAAAAACCAAGGCTGCTTGTGCGTCAGAGAGAAGGAGCTGTTTGGTACTCCAGAGCAGTCACACCAGTGGTGGCAGGAGGGTAAGGTCACAATAAGTTAAGGTAACATGACTGCGGGTGACAGAGTTGGTGCACTGTTTATCCAGCTGGGTTCACTTACAAGGAGAAGTTCCCGGGTGTGGCTTCCCTCGGTTTGTAGGGTTGCATGCCCCAGGGAGCTCGGTCTCCCAACTCCTGGCCCAGTGTGTGAGCGCAGTGATAGGGCTCAAAGGTCACGCAGAACTTGCTCGGCAGAGGGCATAGCAGGCAAAAGAAGGAAGGTTTTCATCATGTCCTGTGATTTCCTGGCCAAATGTTCACAGACAATGTGCCTAGACTGCAAGAATCCATATCCCCTTTCTGAATAAGAACGAGTGGTGTGTTTTCAAATGTTGTGTTGTCCCGCTTTATTTGATGGTCACTCTTTAACCCATCAACATCTATGTATGGGTATGTTTCAGATCCTTTTTTTGTACAGGTAGTTGTACGTGTACAGCAGATTCAAATCACAAGTTGAGTACCAGTGAGGAGGTAGTGGCAGCAAGAGGGAGAATGATCAAATGTGCAGTACCTGCTTCGGTTCAGTTGGTGGGAACATCAGGTGAGTACACAAGGTGCACCACAGCCAAGAACGCAAAGTAAAGAGAAATACTGCCGTGCTGTGGTAGAGTCAATCGCAGTGTCAGGCCAAGTCTGCCACAATCCTGCCAGCTTTTCATAGGCATTAGCAGAACATTGAGAGAAATCGCCTGCATTTTCATTGGCCAGTCATTCTTTTATGTAGTGGAGTTAGATATCAGAGTCAGTGGTCAGAGTGAGATGGGGCTCGGACTGAGAAGTGCAGTAACAGGATGAGCTGCTTTAAGTGGTGAGGGTGTTTTTAACAGAGCGTAGGAGAGATGGGAAATGAGTGTCAGGTTGTGGGCCATGATAGGTGTGGGCAAAATTTTTGAGTTTTTATGTAACTCTGCGGAATTCTACAGAGTAAAAATCTGTGAGTTCTGACCAACCCTACTAGAGTCCCCATTTCTAACAACAGGGTTCTGAAAAGTGTGGCTAGTCCCTTCCCACTCACTGCTATGCACACCCACACTTTGAGATAGGGGGCTAAAAGGGATGGTGAGCAGTCCCTCTCCCACACACTACTATGCATACCTGTTATTCAAGAGAGGTGGACTCAGGGAAGAGGCCAGTCCATCCACACATCCGAGTATGCAGACCCATCATCTGAGAGAGGGGTCTGAAAAAGAAAAGCCAGTCCCAGCCTGCATGCTACAATGCACACCTGTTGTTTGAGAAAGAGGTCTTAAAGTAAAGGGCAGTCACTCCCCATACACCCAACTATGCACACCAGTCATCTGAGAGAGAAGCCTCAAGGAAGAAGGCAGTGCATCCACACACCTTACTATGCACACCCATGATTTGAGAGAGAGGTGTGAAAGGAGAGGCCAGTCCATCCACTCACCCTATTATGCACACACAACATCTTAAATAGAGGTCCCAAAGAAAAGGTCAGTCACTCTCCATACACCCTATTATGAACACCTATCATCTGACAGAGAGGTGTTAGAGGACAGGCCAGTCCATCAACATACCCTACTGTATGCACATCCGTCATCTGGGAGAGATGGCTCAAAGGAGAGGCCAGTCGATCCACACATGCTACTACGCACGCTTGTCATGTGAGAAAGATGTCTCAAAGGAGAGGTAGACTGCCCCACTCACTACTATGCACACCCAACATCTGAGAGAGATGTTTGAAAGAAGAGAGCAGTCCCTCCTTACACCATAGTATGCTCACTTATTATGAACGAGAGAGTTGTAATTGGAGAGCCTAGTCCCTTCCATATACTACTATTTCCCTACAATACTGTTGCGATCTTGAAAGTTTCATGAGAGTAGAATGGAAGCCTCAGGGAGTGAAGCTTACGGCATGATGTTCATTCGATCCCTTGAGTGTCTCACAAGACTTACATGGAAAATGACTGGGCCTGCCACAAAGTGTTTTACAATCCCTCAAGAGTCTTGCAAGATCATATGGGGAGATGTAGAAAGAAAAGGCCAAGGTGAACCAATTGTTAATATTTTTATTACATGGTTGAAGGAATGCTGTGATGTGATTGGCTGCAAAGACAGATATAGCTCAGATTGTCCTTGGTGCTTTGGAGGAAAAGGAAGACTGGGTTGTGCTCAGCAGATGCAACTTAATTTGGAACTGAAAGAAACTGGTGTTTTCAGCTGCATTTAAATAACAGATCCAAGTTCAAGTATTTAATAATAGATTTTACTATCTTTGTTGAGCATTGTCAGTAAGTACACTACTGTTAAGAAACTTATCCTACACAAGGTTTGCTAAGTGAAAAGCTGTTTGTAGAGGTGCAGATTTCCAAATATAGGTTTTAAGAAATAGAGATTAGAATGTAGCGAGATATCAGCAAGTATTCCACTATGTGTTAAAAAATTAACTGTTCAATCTATCTGCAGTTGTAAGGAAAAGGAAGTGTTTCTCAAATGATAAAACAAAGAATCTAAAACTATTAATACAAGCCCTAGTGTTTTATGAACCTTACTGCACACATATTCTACCCCTAGGAGATGTTTGAGTAGAGATATTGCTATTTCTAGAATAAAACACCATGCTCACTATTAGGAAAGGTGTGTCAAGAGGTATGTGTTACTTTATAAACTTTGAACCAGATTTGATGGCATGTTATAATTGAATTGTGTAAAGGAAATGCATTGGTTGACTGTGTGGAATTTTCAGGAGAAAGGAATAGCAAGTCAGTGGTACACTAGATATAAATATATGATTGTAGGAGAAAGGTGTAGAAAAGTTTAGAGAATACAGTTATGAATCACTATTATGAATTATTAGATAGTATGTAAGCTTTCATTTTCTGGTTATTTTGTATTTTTGTATGAGGAAAATAGCATTAGACAGATTGTAAAAAGGAAAACCACCATGTCAAAAAATATATGGAAGAGAAAAAGAAAAGTTGTTTGCTTTTCAAAAAACAGGAAACAATAACTGTGTGGAAATAGGGCAAGAGCTATTAATTTGAGAAGTGATTATGTTCTTATTGCCAAGGGGGTCATTAGTGGTCTTGCACAACTTTGTCCTATGCAGATCTACTTGTCTCAAGTAAGATAATTATCTGCTTACATAAGCAACAAAAAAAACTTGATTAGGTGAAGCAGGATTATTCGGTTGTAAGTACCTGAGCAAGCACAGTGTATCCAGGATACAAGATGTGGAAGCACATGTAGAGCTCTCCAGTTCAACAGCACAAGCTAACACTGAACTATCCTTTGTCAACTCCTTTTATAAAACTGTACACATGAAAAATATTACTGAGACTTTTTTGCTACCTGGTCTCATATAAAATAACTGTTATACAAAAGATTCTTTGGCAGGCTGAAGTTGCTGAGGTGCTGCAACTATACTAGGCTGTTCATCATAATATTATGAAAATATTATAAATTATTGACATTGATTGCTATGTTTCTTTTATAGTTGTTGAAATAATGTATTAATATAGTTGTTGTAGTTTTATAATGTTGTTAAATTATGTTTTTGTAATAAAAAAAGTTGAAAGTTACTACTGATTTGTTTACTTAATACTTGTCATAGAGGTGAATATTATTACAGTATTGCAATGTTGACTAAAACTGTCAGTTCCATCTTCAGGGAGTGCAGAAGTGCTCCTGTATGTATATGTGTCTATACGGTGCTATGCACATCTATTATGCTACAAAGTGTTGGTAATGGAGAAGTAATTTATTTGATTACCCTAGTATGTTGACTTGTCATGCAACAGTGAGGTCTCAGTAGAGAGATCAGTTATTTTCCATACTATCATCTAGAGACCTCTCAAAAAAGAGAGCGGTCTTGTCACAGAGGCCAGTGCATCTTCACACTCTACAATGCACTGTTATCAGCTGTTGCTGATGGGATAGTGGAGAGGGGAGTTCTTTTGCACATATTACTATATGTGTTTGTGACTCGGGGAGAGAAATTTCAGTGGGGAGTTCTATCTCTGTCTACCCTCTACTCCACATGCCTGTCCACATAGGGAGATGATTGAGGGAGAGCTGAGTATATCCTCACATTCAAATATGCATACCAGTTGTCCAAGAGACAGTTCTTAGCAGAGAGGCTACTTCATTTAATACCCTACTATGGACAGTCATCACCATACAGAAATGTATGAGCAGAGAGAGCAGTCTCTACCCACAGCCTACTTTCCACAAATGTTAGCCAGGGAGATGTCTGGCTTGACAGGGTAGTGTGTCTAAATTTGTTATGCAAGATAGACTTCTCAGCATAGACATAATTTCTTTACCACACCTTACTTGTAAATCTGTTCTCTTGAGGAGAGCTGTGACCAGAGAGGGAAACCCCTTTATCATACCCAAATATTCAAATCCATCATCCACGAGACAGGTCGCAGGAGAGGGGTTGTCTCTCTACATTCTACTACGCAGACTTAACATCCAAGAGAGATGTGTCAGCAAAAAAGGCAGTTAGTCTGCACAGCCTACCTGTCAACATGGAAAGGGGTATGAGCAGAGAGGTAAGTTTTACTCAAAGACTAGTAAAGACACCTCTCACCCTGGGGAGATGTGTTAGCGGACATGCAACTTGCTCTACAGACAGTATTGTGTATCCCTGTTGCTCTTGGGAAAGGTGTCAGCAGAGAGGTCACTTGTTGCCCACACTGTATTGCATATCCATGCTGTCCTGGAGATAGTTTTTAGTGGAGAGGACAAATATTCCCTGCACACTACTGCATGTGCGTGCCATTCTGAGGAGAGGTGTCATTGGATAGGCACGTCCATTCCAACACTCTAATATAGGTGGTTATTCTCCAGGGGAGATTTCTCAGTGGGGAGGCTAGTACATTTAACACTTGCTATGCAGTACAGAGGCCTTACATGTCAGGTGAGTACCTTCTACAACCTACCATGCATACTGCTGAGCCTGGGGAAAGATGTGAGTGGAGTAGCAATGTCTTTCTGCACCCTATTCTACACACGTCATCTTGATGTAAGGTCTCAGTGGAGAGGCCAGTCCCTCCACATAGTCTTCTATACACAGGTGTTGGCCTTAGAAGAAGTATTAGTGAGAACCCAGTCTCTCCTCTCACCCTACTATGTTCTGTTGTCATACTGTGAAAACCCTAATTGGAGAAACCACTTTCTAACAACAGCATATTAATGGGGACTATAAGGCATAAGCAAAGTGTGAATTCTTGTCAAAAAATGTTTTACAATCTCGTGAGAGTCTTGCACGATCCCAAATAAAAGTAGGAGAAATCTTCCTCAAGATAGAGGGTTCAATGGAGAGGCTTCTATGTTTGCACAGTCTAATATATATACCCTTCGATACAGAGCTATCATGCATGAAATATAGGTTAAATATTTGGGCTTGTGAGAATGGAGAGAGATCTGGAGAAATAAACAAGGGAGAGCAGGTATTTGGGTGTTCCTGATCTCTCAAGACTCTGTGGTGTCAGTATCCCTGGAAAAAAGGGGGGTCATCAGTGATGTCATCAGTGATGTCATTTGAGATGTCATCAGTGATGTTATCAGTGATGTCACTAACCATGTCATGAATAATGTAATATGTGACATCATCAGCAGTGGATTGCGGGCGCGCGAGTTATAGTTAGCAGAACTAACTATATAACGGAGGAATTTCAATGGTTTTGTAAGAGTGAAATGTCCAGCTAACTATAACAGCCCTGAAACCTATGGTTTTTTCAGTGAATTTCTAAGATTTTTTAAATGTTAATTCCTAACTATAACATGTCTGAAACCTATGTTTTTTTCAGTGAATTTCGAAGGTTTTTTAAATGATGATTTTTAAATGTAATAATAGTTATATGTATTTTTGATACTGATTTTCTACAGTTTTGTAACTGTTTATTTTTACATATTTTATTTTTTAAATTACATTATATATTTTTAATATAAATGGAAGTAAAAAAGTTTTTTTTAAATATTGAAACTGAAATATTGTTTTTTTGTTGTTGAATGTATAAGTGCAGAACTATAAGTGTGTTGGTTAGTTAGGGGACTGCATGCATAGTGGATAGGGGTTTGAAGCAGTCCATGTGCTAAGGCCTGGCTCACTGGATGAGTGCTATGGTACTGACTGAATGATTAGAGTACTGCAAGGAGAGTGCCTGGGTGAATTTATAAGTGGTTGGGTTTTGGCGCAGTGAATTGATTAGTACATGGTGCTGAATGGGTCACCGGAGGAGTGCAAGGGGAGTGACATGGTGTTGGCTGCAGTGTATGTATACTGACTGGGGAATTGAAGGTGTGAAAGACAAGTGTGTAGGCGGTTAGAGGACTGCATGCATAGTGCATAGGCATTTGAAGCAGTCCATGTGCTAAGGCCTGTCTCAGTGCATGAGTACTTGGGTACTGACTGAATGATTAGAGTTCTGCAAGGAGAGTGCCTGGGTGAATTTATAAGTGTTTGGGTTTTGGCGCAGTGAATGGATTAGTACATGGTGCTGAATGGGTCACTAGAGGAGTGCAAGGGGAGTGACAGGGTGATTGATGGAAGTGTATGGATACTGACTGGGGAATTGAAGGTGTGAAAGACAAGTGTGTAGGTGGTTAGAGGACTGCATGTATAGTGGATAGGCGTTTGAAGCAGTCCATGTGCTAAGGCCTGGCTCACTGCATGAGTACTTCGGTACTGACTGAATGATTAGAGTACTGCAAGGAGAATGCCTGGGTGAATTTATAAGTGTTTGGGTTTTGGCGCAGTGAATGGATTAGAAGATGGTGCTGAATGGGTCACTAGAGGTGTGCAAGGGGAGTTACAGGGTGTTTGCTGGAAGTGTATGGATACTGACTGGGAAATTGAAGGTGTGAAAGACAAGTGTGTAGGTGGTTAGAGGACTGCATGCATAGTGGATAGAAGTTTGAAGCAGTCCATGTGCTAAGGCCTGGCTCAGTGCATGAGTACTTGGGTACTGACTGAATGTTTAGAGAACTGCAAGGAGAGTGCCTGGGTGAATTTATAAGTGTTTGGGTTTTGGCGCAGTGAATGGATTAGTACATCATGGTACTGAATGGGTCACTAGAGGAGTGCAAGGGGAGTGACAGGGTGTTTGCTGGAGTGTATAGATACTTACTGAGGAATTGAAGGTGTGAAAGACAAGTGTGTAGGTGGTTAGAGTCCTGCATGCATAGTGGATAGGCGTTTGAAGCAGTCCATGTGCTAAGGCCTGGCTTAGTGCATGAGTACTTGGGTACTGACTGAATGATTAGAGTACTGCAAGGAGAGTGCCTGGGTGAATTTATAAGTGTTTGGGTTTTGGCGCAGTGAATGGATTAGTACATCATGGTACTGAATGGGTCACTAGAGGAGTGCAAGGGGAGTGACAGGGTGTTTGCTGGAAGTATATGGATACTGACTGGGGAATTGAAGGTGTGAAAGACAAGTGTGTAGGTGGTTAGAGGACTGCATGCATAGTGGATAGGGGTTTGAAGCAGTCCATGTGCTAAGGCTTGGGTTACTGGATGAGTACTTGGTTACTGACTGAATGATTAGAATACTGCAAGGAGAGTGCCTGGGTGAATTTATAAGTGTTTGGGTTTTGGCGCAGTGAATGGATTAGTACATGGTGCTGAATGGGTCACTAGAGGAGTGCAAGGGGAGTGACAGGGTGTTTGCTGGAGTGTATGGATACTGACTGGGGAATTGAAGGTGTGAAAGACAAGTGTGTATGTGGTTAGAGGACTGCATGCATAGTGGATAGGTGTTTGAAGCAGTCCATGTGCTAAGGCCTGGCTCAGTGCATGAGTACTTGGGTACTGACTGAATGATTAGAGTACTGCAAGGAGAGTGCATGGGTGAATTTATAAGTGGTTGGGTTTTGGCGCAGTGAATGAATTAGTACATGGTGCTCAATGGGTCACTAGAGGAGTGCAAGGGAAGTAACAGGGTGTTTGCTGGAAGTGTATGGATACTGTCTGGAGAATTGAAGGTGTGAAAGACAAGTGTGTAGGTGGTTAGAAGACTGCATGCATAGTGGATAGGGGTTTGAAGAAGTTCATGTGCTAAGGCCTGGGTCACTGGATGAGTACTTGGGTACTAACTGAATGATTAGAGTACTGCAAGGAGAGTGCCTGGGTGAATTTATAAGTGTTTGGATTTTGGGGCAGTGAATGGATTAGTACATGGTGCTGAATGGGTCACTGGCGGAGTGCAAGGGGAGTGACAGGGTGTTTGCAGGAGTGTATTGATACTGACTGCGGAATTGAAGGTGTGAAAGACAAGTGTGTAGGTGGTTAGAGGACTGCATGCATAGTGGATAGGCGTTTGAAGCAGTTCATGTGCTAAGGCCTGGCGCACTGCATGAGTACTTGGGTACTGACTGAATGATTAGAGTACTGCCAGGAGAGTGCCTGGGTGAATTTATAAGTGTTTTGGTTTTGGCGCAGTGAATGGATTAGTACATGGTGCTGAATGGGTCACTAGAGGAGTGCAAGGGTTAGTGAGTCCTAGAGCCAGTGCTATGCTAAAAGACACTTAGAATACCGTTAAAACACCTACATACACTAGGGAACACTATGTGTTGGGGTACCTCTGTGATTAGAATGACCTCCTCTGTAAGCCCCTAGTACATAATAGGGCAGGGGGATTAAAACTGCCTCTTAAAACGTACCACTGGGCGCATCTGCACACTGGTGAAGGGGGGACTAAACTGACATGTGCAAACAAGCCCTGTGGCCGTTTTAATTTGGGAGATTAAGTCCCCTTGAATCCTTGGTGTCCCTAGGGTCCAAGTAGCCGACTAGGTACCTCCAGTAAGCGCCACAGAGCTGCGTTGCAGAGAAGTGTAAAAAGGGGAACGGCCTGGGCCACCTCTCTGAAACACAGCGCAGTGGCGCTTACTGGAAGCACCTGGTGGGCTTGTTGGCCCCCTGGGGCTCTCAGGATTGAAGGGGAACTATTTCCCCAACTTAAAACGTGCCACAGGGCGTGTTTTCACATGTCACCTCAGGCCCCATCCCCTCCCTTCCCCACTGTGTAAACGCACCCTGTGTCCGTTTTAATTTGGGAGATTAAGTCCCCTTGAATCCAGAGTGTCCCTAGGGTCCAAGTAGCCCACTAGGTACCTCCAGTAAGCGCCACAGAGCTGCGTTGCAGAGAGGTGTAAAAAGGGGCACGGACTGGGCCACCTCTCTGAAACACAGTGCAGTTGCACTTACTGGAAGCACCTGGTGGGCTAGTTAGCTCCATGGGGCCCTCAGGATTGAAGGGGAATTATTTCCCCAACTTAAAACGTGCCACAGGGCATCTTTTCACATGTCACCTCAGGCCCCATCCCCTCCCTTCACCACTGTGTAAACGCACCCTGTGGCCGTTTGAAGTTGGAAGATCAAGTCCCCTTGAATCCTGAGCGTCCCTTGGGTCCAACTAGCAAACTAGCCCCTAGGTACCTCCAGTAAGCGCCATTGCAGAGAGGTGTAAAAAGGGGGGTGGCAGTCCCCAGGGCCATCAAGGGCTCCAGGAGGACATTTGAGTTGTCATGAGTGATGTAATATGTGACGTCATCACCAGTGCATTGCGGGCGCGTGAGTTATAGTTAGCTCAACTAACTATAAAGGGCAAATTATTCTGATTTTATATGAGTCAAATGTCCAAGTAACTATAAGGTCCCTGAAACCTATGTTTTTTTCAGTGAATTTCTAAGGTTTTTTAAATGCTAATTCCTAACTACAACGTCTGTAAAACCTATGGTTTTTTCAGTGAATTTCGTATGTTGACATGTACATGTCTGTGCTCTGCATACTCAAGTCTCTCCGGCACATCCCCTCAACACTTTGCATTGTATAATTTTATAATCGAGAATCACTTGCCACCTTCGCACATACTTTGCTCCCATCTCTCCCCACATTCTGCATTGTGTGGCAGAGGTGCCATGCCATGTTTGGTTTGTGTACATGGCTAGCCACGGTTCCCACAGTACGTAGTGTCGTGTGTCTGCTAGGTGTACATGTTGTTTGTCATGTTGTATGTGACTATATAAGGTAGCGCGTTTATTCACGAGCAGTGGTTTCTCCAATTTACGTATCACTGTCTTAAAGAGGATACAGAAGTTAATCACAGGTGAAAAGTGCGACCACAATGGCAGTCATTTATTACTATGGAAGAATGTCCAACTGCACGACGCTTCTATGCTTACAGCAGTTATCTGGTTCTTAATAACATAGACTGTTACGGAATGTGAGCCGGCATACCGTATGTCTTTACTGTTTCAAACCAAATAACTTCCTGTGGCAATGTCTTTTCCCACCCACAAAAAGTAACTCCCACAGTTCGACTTGGCCTTCAATACCTACTATGAAAACAGATTTCATTAAACTGAGCAAACCGAAAGCGCTTTTGTTTCAAACAGAAGTGTCCCTCACTTCTGCAAAATAAGTTTATCAACTGCAGATAGCACGAACTTCAAGTAAAATACAGTCCCTTTTAAATACAAACCTCTCATTACACTTTGTGAATTGTTACACAATTTTCAACACATCTGACACTCAAGGTCTGGCACATTTTTTTAACACTGTCTCCTCCGGCCTTGTTACAGGCTTTCAAACTGTTTTTGGTATAATACCAGACTTCATTCATTCGATCATCTCTGGAATAATAGGAACAGTGCCAATAATTCTCGCTCTGTTTGCAGCCATCCTACTACTATTTTTGCTTGTAAAAACATGGCTGCGCTCCCTGTGGTAACAATCATGTCTGACAGAATATGCCTCTACGCGAAGCTACATCAATTCCACGAGAAAATGGAACAACTTTTCGGCTGCCTGCATCTATCTATTATTGGAGCCAGCTACAACATGACATTTATTTACACATATGCAATCTGTGTGCAACCATCTTTTTATTGCAAAACTTGCCCATTCGACTGGTGAATGGATCTATGTCTTGCCAACATCCCAGAAATCGCTCCCGATATCCAGCAGGTAATGGAGTATCTTGAAAACCATGAACTTGATTGTTCGGGCAGTGGAGCAATGGCGGATGCAACGCAAAAAGGTATCCTGGCGGAATGGGATTCCTGCGCAGCCGCGAAAGATCTCCTGCAACGTGCAGCCTTTGACAACATCGCAGATTGCCTGCCAATTCAAATTGCCGCTCCAACATTCGAGGAACATTACGGTCCCTTCGAGGATATGAATTGGATCGCTTTTCTTTTCTCACACAATGGCAACAATCGCCTCTTGGAACATTACGCATCTCAAGCCGCTGAAGAACTTCCGGACTGCAATCTCCAAGACTTGTAAGAAATTCACGTTATCCTTGGATTGATTTTTTCCAACTTTTTTTACTTTTTCCCATACATTTTTTTAATACACTTCAATTGAACTATTTTCATATAATAACTTTCTAAGTATACTCAGGCATTTGAACTCTGTTTTCATTTTTGCCCCTTACGTCTCCAGCCTAACCAGGGATGGGTGACGTATGGCCTACGCAAATACACTATTTACTTGCTAAATTAGCCTAAACCCGACATCCATTTTGAAACCATGTCTATTCTTTGTGTACACGTCTCTCTGCCTGCCTGTTATTCACGAAGCCCTTTCACACAAATTAGCTCATCCTCAGCCTCTGCTCACAAGCTCGCGATCAAGATCAAAAAACACGACATTGTTTAGGAACTAGTTGGCACAGTCTGGTAATCGTATCCTACCTTTATTTTCCTTATAGAATTTACTCATTCATGTCTAATAGCTGTTGTTTATGTCACATGGAACTGTAACCTGTAATGTGCAATTCACAGATGCAGCAGCTTAGGTTTGAATACAGCAGAAGCGGTTAGAGTTTGCCTCAGCTCAATGAAAGCTCTTGCACAAGAATGTTTTTTTGAAAGGCCTGAAGACAATAATATATGGTTTGATGAGAAGGGTACCAAATGTGTTTCTGAGAAGCGCAATGTTTGTGTTCCTCCTCAAAGTTCCGATGTGAGTAGAACTGTTACCAATTCTGACATGCACCAGATTGAATCTACTGTAGAAGAGATTGCTAACTGTTCTGCTGTTGATAATTTTGTGTTACAAAAAAAGGAGTACCAGGGTCCCTAAGAAGTTTGATGATTACATTTTAGAATATATATTATTTTGTTTTCTTAAAGGATACATGTGGTAATTGTATCTTACCTTTATTTTCTAGAATTTAGAGTCATTCATGTCTAATAGGTATTGTTTATATCACATGGAACTGTAACATGTAATGTGGAATTCATTGATGCAGGAGCTCAGGTTTGAATACAGCAGAAGCGGTTGGAGTTTGCCTCAGCTGGATGCCTTAGCTCTTGCACCAGTGGGTCCATTTATGGCACTTAAATAAAGTCACTTTTTATATAACTTGCAGACTCCATCGCTTTATTACACACAGCCACTTTCTTAGACACACATGATTTCACCATTTGTCCTCTGTGGCATTGCAACATTCTGCACTCTATTCTTCCCGATTATTTCTTTATTCCTGCTTGCTAAAACACTGCAATTGAGTTCTCACACCGGTAGGGGTGAGTAGTTCGCTTCCCACTCCCTGTATAGTATAAACGCATACTAACACTACTTACACAGGTATGCTACAGCGGCCAGTATCCTACGGCACCCACAGCACATCACTTTACAGCAATCAGCTCACGGCTTAGGCTCACGGTTTGATCCTCAAGTCTTCAGACCGGTAGGAGTGAGTAGTTTGCTTCCCACTCCCGCTATAGTCTAAACGCATACTAACACCACTTGAACAGCTATGCTACAGCGCCCAGAGCACATTAGTTTACAGCAATCAGCTCACGGTTTAGGTGCACGGTTTCATCCCCAAGTGTACCGGCACCTCACCTCAGCACCATCTCACTCTGGGCAAAACTGCACTTTCACACCGGTAGAGGTGAATACTTTGCTTCACACTCCCTGTATAGCACACCCTAACCACCCCACAGAGCTCACAGCGCTCCTACCCTCCTCTTTCCTACTTTTTTGCCCTTTTTTCCATTTACTCGCTTCAACGGAATCACAAAATGGCTGCCTACACTTCCTAGTTGCAACCGTTCACAGGCAATAACCAGCAAGCTCGTGCTCGTAACGCCTCAGCCAATCAGATGGCAGAATTCCCAAATATCGATATCTGTAAATTTCAATTTTCCTCGAAAAACTACTGAATGGATTTACACCAAATACACAAAACCGTGCTTTCTAGACCAAGAACCTTCTCCCTGCCAAATTTGGGGTAATTCCATTCACCCGTTTGACCTGTAGCCTTGTCTAAAGTTACCAGTAGGTAATATATATATCTATATATATTATCTAATGGCGGTCGCCAGTAGATAGTTATAGTTAGGACCGTGTTTCCATAGGAAATCTGAAAATTCTATTTTGAATAACTTTGGCGCCGGTTGACGAATCCTCGGGAAATTTTCAAAACTAATGGGGCGCTCCGCTCAGCTCCTACACTGAAAGTCTCGGGGTGATTCGTCAAGCGGGGGCTGAGAAAAACGGGGGGTCCCAAAACACGTTTTCCCCATGCATTTTCCCATAGGACCTTTAGTCGAAGGTACAGCCCGAACGGCTGAACAGAATTACTTGAAATTTGACAAAGAGGTAGTCCTCAGGTCAGGCATGTGCCTTTTGCATATATGGTGTCAATCTGTTCAGTAGTTCCTGAGAAAATTGCATTTAAAAGTACATAAATATCTATAAGCGCGCACCCTAACGTGCGCGAGCGCAATTCTGATTGGTGGTTACATGTCAGTCAACATTCGAATCGGTCGAAATCAGGAAGTGTCGGCTGCCATTTTGTGTGTTTGGTGTGTGACAGTGAAGAAAAAAGGTGGAGAACGTGAAAAGGGGGCAGGGTAGAGAGTTCCTGACCCCCTAGCCTTTGTCAGGGGGTCCCTGAAGGACCCCGAAGGGTGAAAAAAACAGTTTATTTTTTTTTCAAAAATTTGCGGGGTGCGCGCACCATGCGCGCACGGTGAAAAACCTTAAAAAAAAAACATTTTAAACGAGCCATTCCATATTGCAGGATACAGTCAATCTATAACTATATACATAGGTAGTTTATTGTAAAATAAATATATAAAAAATATAATAATACATACATAATTTAGCATTAAAAAAACCTTACAAATTCACTTAAAAAACCATAGGTTTCACACACGTTATAGTTAGGAATTAGCATTTAAAAAACCTTGCAAATTCACTTAAAAAACCATAGGTTTCACACATGTTAGTTAGCTGGACATTTCACTCATAAAAAACCAATGACCGCCACTCTATCACAAGGATGATGTCATCAGTGATGTCATGAGAGATTCCACTGACCATGTCATGAGTGATGTAATATGTGACATCAGGAGCAGTGGATTGCGGGCGCGCAAGTTATAGTTATCTGAACTAACTATAACGGGGGAATTTCATTGTTTTTTTACGAGTGAAATGTCCAGCTAACTATAACATGTGTGAAACCTATGGTTTTTTAAGTGAATATATATATGTATATATATATATATATATATATATATATATATATATATATGCATATATATTACCTACTGGCAATCGCAGTAGGTAGTTATAGTTAGGACCTATTTTCCATAGGAAATCCGCAACATTCTATTTGGAATAACGTTGGCGCCGATTGACGAATCTTCGCGAAATTTTCCAAATTTTTGGCCAGCTCCGGACCGCTCCTATCCTGAAAATTTCACGGTGATTCGTCAAGCGGGGGCCCAGAAAAAAGGGGGTCCCAAAACGCGTTTTCCCCATGCATTTTCCCATAGGACCTGTTGACGCAGCTACAACCCGAACTGCTGAACAGAATTACACCATATTTGGCAAAGAGGTAGTCCTCAGTTCAGACTCGTGCCTTTTGCGTAAATAGAGTTAAATAGATAGATATATCTGGGCAGAGCCTAACCACACATCTCATCGTGAGATCTGATTGGCTGTCAGTACTTCATCCAAGAAGTGTTGGCAGCCATCTTGGGACCAATATACATGATAGCACCTCATTAAAAAGCATTGCAGTTAATACAAGGTTTTAAGACTTTAGTTACACTATAAATCATTTGTTGATGGTACCATACTCATTTAAGGAATTGTGGTGTCTTCTAAGGTGATTTTACCATGTGACCAAGCCTTCTGCTGTGATATCATGAATCATGTTTGAGAGAAAACTATTTTCTCATGCTTTTCCCACAGTGGTTTGGAAGGTGATCTATAAGCTAAACTGAGAGCATATTTTCTGTAAATTCACAGTATCTTTCTAAGTCATGTGAGAATGAAGTCTGATATTCTCAATAAAACATGTACATCCAACAAGGGCAGAGACTGTCAGTTGATTCCTTTGTGTTCTACTGCAGCTTCCCAGAGTGTTCTAAAGAACAACTAGAGCGCTAACAGTCCTACTTATGACAAACGTATTGCACACCTGAAGCCATCTTGATTGGAATAAAGTGGTAACTCTTAAAACATTTAATTTAAAAAGGAACAAAATGAGGGGGTTCATTTTACCATAGAAAGTATGATTAGTGCTGCAGAAAGAAAAATTAGGGCACATTTTGAGTGACTTCTCAAATCCTCTTCTATTTCATTAAAAATTCTGACATGCAGACTGAAACATGCACTTTCACTACCAGCAGCAGACTTCCCTGGTGAGCAGTAGCTTTACTACAGTGATCTAATAAGCAACTAGAGTGCTAACATTCTGAATTTATGGCAAATGTGTGACACATCTGAATGCCTTCTTGATGGAATCAAAGTAAAAAACTGAAAGTATTTCCTACTGAGGAGACTGTAGTAAATGAGGAAATTAGGAAACTTCATAACAAATAAGTCTCCCAAAATTGCCACCAGAGACAAAAGAGCCCAAATGTAGCACAAATATCACCCAGATGTAGCCCAAGTATAGCCCAATGACAGAATGTCCCAGAGTGTTCTAACGAACAACTAGAGCGCTAACAGTCTTACTTATGACAAAAGTATGGCACACCTGAAGCCATCTTGATTGGAATAAAGTGGTAACACTTAAAACATTTAATTTACAAAGGAACAAAATGAGGGGGTTAATTTTGCCATAGAAATTATGATTAGTGCTGCAGAAAGAAAAATTAGGGCACATTTTGACTTCTCAAATCCTCTTCTATTTCATAAAAAAATTCTGACATGCAGACTGAAACATGCACTTTGAATACCAGCAGCAGACTTCCCTGGTGAGCAGTAGCTTTACTACAGTGATCTAATGAGCAACTAGAGTGCTAGCATTCAGAATTTATGGCAAATGTGTGACACATCTGAATGCCTTCTTGATGGAACCAAAGTAAAAAACTGAAAGTATTTCCTACTGAGGAGACTGCAGTAAATGAGGAAATTAGGAAACTTCATAACAAATAAATCTCCCAAGATGGCCACCAGAGACAAAAGAGCCCAAATATAGCCCAAATATCACCCAGATGTAGTCCAAGTATAGCCCAATGAAAGAATGTCCCAGAGTGTTCTAACGAACAACTAGGGAGCTCACAGTCTTACTTAAGACAAAAGTATGGCACACCTGAAGCCATCTTGATTGGAATAAAGTGGTAACACTTAAAACATTTAATTTACAAAGGAACAACATGAGGGGATTCATTTTGCCATAGAAATTATGATTAGTGCTGCAGAAAGAAAAATTAGGGCACATTTTGACTTCTCAAATCCTCTTCTATTTCATAAAAACATTCTGACATGCAGACTGAAACATGCACTTTGAATACCAGCAGCAGACTTCCCTGGTGAGCAGAAGCTTTACTACAGTGATCTAATGAGCAACTAGAGTGCTAGCATTCAGAATTTATGGCAAATGTGTGACACATCTGAATGCCTTCTTGATGGAACCAAAGTAAAAAACTGAAAGTATTTCCTACTGAGGAGACTGCAGTAAATGAGGAAATTAGGAAACTTCATAACAAATAAATCTCCCAAGATGGCCACCAGAGACAAAAGAGCCCAAATATAGCCCAAATATCACCCAGATGTAGTCCAAGTATAGCCCAATGACAGAATGTCCCAGAGTGTTCTAACGAACAACTAGGGAGCTCACAGTCTTACTTACCACAAAAGTATGGCACACCTGAAGCCATCTTGATTGGAATAAAGTGGTAACACTTAAAACATTTAATTTACAAAGGAACAACATGAGGGGATTCATTTTGCCATAGAAATTATGATTAGTGCTGCAGAAAGAAAAATTAGGGCAAATTTTGACTTCTCAAATCCTCTTCTATTTCCATAAAAAAATTCTGACATGCAGACTGAAACATGCACTTTGAATACCAGCAGCAGACTTCCCTGGTGAGCAGAAGCTTTACTACAGTGATCTAATGAGCAACTAGAGTGCTAACATTCAGAATTTATGGCAAATGTGTGACACATCTGAATGCCTTCTTGATGGAACCAAAGTAAAAAACTGAAAGTATTTCCTACTGAGGAGACTGTAGTAAATGAGGAAATTAGGAAACTTCATAACAAAAAAGTCTCCCAAAATTGCCACCAGAGACAAAAGAGCCCAAATGTAGCACAAATATCACCCAGATGTAGCCCAAGTATAGCCCAATGACAGAATGTCCCAGAGTGTTCTAACGAACAACTAGAGCGCTAACAGTCTTACTTATGACAAAAGTATGGCACACCTGAAGCCATCTTGATTGGAATAAAGTGGTAACACTTAAAACATTCAATTTACAAAGGAACAAAATGAGGGGGTTCATTTTGCCATAGAAATTATGATTAGTGCTGCAGAAAGAAAAATTAGGGCACATTTTGACTTCTCAAATCCTCTTCTATTTCATAAAAAAATTCTGACATGTAGACTGAAACATGCACTTTGAATACCAGCAGCAGACTTCCCTGGTGAGCAGTAGCTTTACTACAGTGATCTAATGAGCAACTAGAGTGCTAGCATTCAGAATTTATGGAAAATGTGTGACACATCTGAATGCCTTCTTGATGGAACCAAAGTAAAAAACTGAAAGTATATCCTACTGAGGAGACTGCAGTAAATGAGGAAAGTAGGAAACTTCATAACAAATAAATCTCACAAGATGGCCACCAAAGACAAAAGAGCCCAAATATAGCCCACATATCACCCAGATGTAGTCCAAGTATAGCCCAATGACAGAATGTCCCAGAGTGTTCTAACGAACAACTAGGGAGCTCACATTCTTATTTATGACAAAAGTATGACACACCTGAAGCCATCTTGATTGGAATAAAGTGGTAACACTTAAAACATTTAATTTACAAAGGAACAACATGAGGGGATTCATTTTGCCATAGAAATTATGATTAGTGCTGCAGAAAGAAAAATTAGGGCACATTTTGACTTCTCAAATCCTCTTCTATTTCGATAAAAAAATTCTAACATGCAGACTGAAACATGCACTTTGAATACCAGCAGCAGACTTCCCTGGTGAGCAGAAGCTTTACTACAGTGATCTAATCAGCAACTAGAGTGCTAGCATTCAGAATTTATGGCAAATGTGTGACACATCTGAATGCCTTCTTGATGGAACCAAAGTAAAAAACTGAAAGTATTTCCTACTGAGGAGACTGCAGTAAATGAGGAAATTAGGAAACTTCATAACAAATAAATCTCCCAAGATGGCCACCAGAGACAAAAGAGCCCAAATATAGCCGAAATATCACCCAGATGTAGTCCAAGTATAGCCCAATGACAGAATGTCCCAGAGTGTTCTAACAAACAACTAGGGAGCTCACAGTCTTACTTACCACAAAAGTATGGCACACCTGAAGCCATCTTGATTGGAATAAAGTGGTAACACTTAAAACATTTAATTTACAAAGGAACAACATGAGGGGATTCATTTTGCCATAGAAATTATGATTAGTGCTGCAGAAAGAAAAATTAGGGCAAATTTTGACTTCTCAAATCCTCTTCTATTTCCATAAAAAAATTCTGACATGCAGACTGAAACATGCACTTTGAATACCAGCAGCAGACTTCTCTGCTGAGCAGAAGCTTTACTACAGTGATCTAATGAGCAACTAGAGTGCTAACATTCAGAATTTATGGCAAATGTGTGACACATCTGAATGCCTTCTTGATGGAACCAAAGTAAAAAACTGAAAGTATTTCCTACTGAGGAGACTGTAGTAAATGAGGAAATTAGGAAACTTCATAACAAATAAGTCTCCCAAAATTGCCACCAGAGACAAAAGAGCCCAAATGTAGCACAAATATCACCCAGATGTAGCCCAAGTATAGCCCAATGACAGAATGTCCCAGAGTGTTCTAACGAACAACTAGAGCGCTAACAGTCTTACTTATGACAAAAGTATGGCACACCTGAAGCCATCTTGATTGGAATAAAGTGGTAACACTTAAAACATTTAATTTACAAAGGAACAAAATGAGGGGGTTCATTTTGCCATAGAAATTATGATTAGTGCTGCAGAAAGAAAAATTAGGGCACATTTTGACTTCTCAAATCCGCTTCTATTTCATAAAAAAATTCTGACATGTAGACTGAAACATGCACTTTGAATACCAGCAGCAGACTTCCCTGGTGAGCAGTAGCTTTACTACAGTGATCTAATGAGCAACTAGAGTGCTAGCATTCAGAATTTATGGAAAATGTGTGACACATCTGAATGCCTTCTTGATGGAACCAAAGTAAAAAACTGAAAGTATTTCCTACTGAGGAGACTGCAGTAAATGAGGAAATTAGGAAACTTCATAACAAATAAATCTCCCAAGATGGCCACCAGAGACAAAAGAGCCCAAATATAGCCCAAATATCACCCAGATGTAGTCCAAGTATAGCCCAATGACAGAATGTCCCAGAGTGTTCAAACGAACAACTAGGGAGCTCACAGTCTTATTTATGACAAAAGTATGACACACCTGAAGCCATCTTGATTGGAATAAAGTGGTAACACTTAAAACATTTAATTTACAAAGGAACAACATGAGGGGATTCATTTTGCCATCGAAATTATGATTAGTGCTGCAGAAAGAAAAATTAGGGCACATTTTGACTTCTCAAATCCTCTTCTATTTCGATAAAAAAATTCTGACATGCAGACTGAAACATGCACTTTGAATACCAGCAGCAGACTTCCCTGGTGAGCAGAAGCTTTACTACAGTGATCTAATGAGCAGCTAGAGTGCTAACATTCAGAATTTATGGCAAATGTGTGACACATCTGAATGCCTTCTTGATGGAACCAAAATAAAAAACTGAAAGTATTTCCTACTGAGGAGACTGCAGTAAATGAGGAGATTAGGAAATTAGGAAACTTCATAACAAATAAATCTCCCCAGATGGCCACCAGAGACAAAGAGCCCAAATGTAGTCCGAATATCACCCAGATGTAGCCCAAGTATAGCCCAATGACAAAATGTCCCAGAGTGTTCTTACGAACAACTAGAGCACTTACTGTCTTACTTATGTCCCAGAGTGTTCTAACGAACAACTAGGGAGCTAACAGTCTTACTTATGACAAAAGTATGGCACACCTGAAGCTATCTTGATTGGAATAAACTGGTAACACTTAAAACATTTAATTTAAAAAGGAACACAATGAGGGGCTTCATTTTACCATAGAAATTATGATTAGTGCTGAAGAAAGAAAAATTAGGGCACATTTTGAGTGACTTCTCAAATCCTCTTCTATTTCATTAAAAAAATTCTGATATGCAGACTGAAACATGCACTTTTAATACCAGCAGCAGACTTCCGTGGTGAGCAGTAGCTTTACTATAGTGATCTAATGAGCAACTAGAGTGCTAACATTCAGAATTTATGGCAAATGTGTGCCATATCTGAATACCTTCTTGATGGAATCAAAGTAAAAAACTGAAAGTATTTCCTGCTGAGGAGACTGCAGTAAATGAGGAAATTAGGAAACTTCATAACAAATAAATCTCCCAAGATGGCCACCAGAGACAAAAGAGCCCAAATGCAGCACAAATATCACCCAGATGTAGCCCACATGTAGCGCAATGACAGAAGTGTGCAAAACACTTATTTGTTGTGTATTTGCAGACTTGTCAGGCATTGGAGTGCTTTACATGAGCATTGGTTACATCACACAAGATAAAATTCATTTTGGTTGTAGACATGGGGAGATTAAGTGATTTGACCAGAATCACAGAATGTTGAGCTGAAGCAGAAACTCCAACCTGGTTCCCCAGTTGCAAAGTCTGCAGCTCTGGAAGTAACACCACATCCTCTCCCCTAGGTGCAACATTTAATCAAGTGGTCAACTGGATAAAAAAACAAAAAGATTACAAATAATTTAAAAGTTCTTTGTCGCTATTTGAAAACTCAGAAAATATGTCCTCATTTTAGTTTTTTAGAGCACTAACCATAATTGTGATGCAAATAAGACCCTCTCATATATGTAATGTCTAAAGGAAATGCTCTAGGTATTACAGTTTTGATTACATCAAGATGACGTCAGGCGTTCCACACTTTTGTAATAAATATAAAATATTAGCAATCTAGTTGTTCATTGGGATACTGTTGAGAGGCAGAGGCCAGGGGTACGGACTCTGAAAATTGAAGGCAGGTAGGAGAGTGCAGAGGCAACAATTTGACCACACTGGGCAGGCAGGAAGGGCATTGGCAGCACAACAGACTATGGAGAGCAGTGGAAAGGGGGGCAGGGGCAACACACCAACAATACAGGACTGGCAAGAGAGGTTGTGGCAATATAATAGACCATTGTGGGCAGAAGGAAGAGGCAGTGGTAGTACAACCATACATGCCAACAGACCCGTTTCAGCCAGGAAATGTCCAATGTTTTTAAGCTCAAATGGGCTTTATTTGATCTGTCTCCTGTCTACAATCTCCTCTTTTTCAATGTAACTGAAAGGGGAAAATCAATACCCCAGTTATTTTTCAAAATCTCCCTCTTACCAAGTTCAAAATGTTCGCAAGTATGGTACATTGGATCATGGTAGGCAGGAGGAATTGGGGCAGGGACATGGACTCGGATAACAGAGGACAGGAGGGACATGGAGAGGTGCACCAAACTGACCCTACAGGGAAGGCATTAGGGTTTGCAGCAGCACAATACACCACACAGGGCATGCGGGATGGGAGTGCAGCACAACAATCCATAGAAAGCAATAGGGAGGGGACAGGACCATGCACATGGACAACAGAGAACAGAGGGAAAAGAGGCAATGGTAGCTAGCTGACCATAATGGACAGACAGGAGAGAAAGCTGCAGCATAACAGACCATAAAGGGCAGGAGGGACGGATCAGGGGCATTACAATGGAACAGACAAGCCAGGAGGGAGGGAATAGGGGTCTGCACATGGAAACAGAGGGCTGAGGGCAAGGGGGAAGGGCAGGAGCAGCAAGATGACCATGGAGGTCAGGCAGGATGAGCACTAGAAACAAGACACACCATGGAGAGCAACAATGAGACTATGATGGCATACACACAGACCATGGAGGGAAGGTGGGAGGGGGTCAGGGGCAGCTTGCGGACCACACAGGGAAGGTGAGAGGGGCCATGGCAGCACAGAAGACCATGCATGGCAAGCGGGAGGGTTAGTGGCAGCACAATGGCTATGATGGGCAAGAAGGAGGGTGCAGGGGCATGCACCAAGGACCATGGAGGATAGAAGGGAGGGTCCGGACCTGGGCACAGACAAGAGAGTTCAGGGGAAGGGACCTCACAACAGACCACGCGGGGCAGGCAGGAGGAGCAGTTGCAGCACAACAGACCAGGGAGGGCAGAAGGGTGTGGCAGTAAAATGGACCATGGAGGACAGGAGGAAGGGGATAGGGGCATGGCATGTGGACAGGCAGGGTGGAGGTGGCAGGGACAGGTTACAGTCATCTGACAATGCTAGGCAGGTGGGAGGGGAGTGGCAGCTCAATAGAACACTCAGAGTAGATAGGAGTGGCAGGTCCATGGAACATGGTGGGCAAAAAGGATGGAGCAGGGGCATGCACAAATACATCGAAAGGCAGGGGGAAGGAGAATAGGGGCAGCAAGCTAAGCACAGAGGCTAAGCAGGAGGTCAATGATGGGCCATAGAATTGGGCAATGGAGGGCAGGAGGAGTGGACTGGTACATCATGCTAAATGGAGGGCAGTGGCAGCACATCAGACCATGCATGGCAGGAGGGAGGAGGCTAGTCCATGGATTCAGACAACAGAGGATAGGGAGGAGGTGGATGGGGCAGCAAGCTAACTGTTCAGAGAAGGTGGGTATTAGGAACTTTATTGTTTTTAAAACGAGTGTCTGTGCGAACTATTTAAAATATGAACAAGTATGCAGCATAATCTCACTTTTAATCAGGATGAAGAGGATGTTTGAGACTGTGACTCCGGGCTCACTTGCCAGAAACACCGCCTGACCCTCCACCCCCAATCGCAAAATGTAATGCCCGTGAAAAGGGTAGGTGGACGCAGTGTTATATAGAACATAGCCCTGAGAGCACGAAAATGAAAACTAGAAATAGTATATGGTATAAACTATGCACCAAAAAGTGTGATATAAGATGAACCGGGGCGTGAAATATAATATGCAATACATTGTGCGCAATGACAGATTCATTGGAGAGCACGAGATAGCACAGGCACTAGCGCGTGCTATGCGATTTGCGCCTTGGAGGGTAATATGCACAGGGCAGTGTTGTATAACCTAACTAGTCTATAAAGTTGTAATATAAAATATGTGCTGGGGAGTGTAACGTTGCATATGCACTGTGACAAAGATATGGATCCCAGATTGTATGGCATAGCACTGTGCGTTATAACATAGGCATCGAGGAAGGCACGTTAGATGAGGCAATATAACCCGTGCGAAGGCAAGAGTGGCATGACATATTCACGGGGTGGTGTTACAGTGCACATGGGCTCGAGAGTGTCATAGCATACGCACTAGCTGGTGGAATACAACACAGAGGTGTGTGGCACTCGGCGGGCACTGGTGGGTGTAACACAGCATTGGGCTCAGCCAGGAGCATGCTGTGACTCTCAAGTGAGGTGGTCTACTTTCCAGAGAGTAAAATAAAAAGTATTACCCATCCGGCGGTGCATGTGTGTTTTATTAGCCGTGAGGGGGGTTTCTTGCATAGTTTGGTCGAATTTTTGTTGAATCCCCTTTTAATGGCTTGGTGTGCGTGTGTATTAAATGTGCCCGTCAATAGCTACCCATGTTTGTATAAATAAACGACAAGGGTGTCTACTTGGAGAGTACCCACCGGTGGGGGCGCCAGGATTAGACACGGTAGGGCGTGAGACACTTCAGAGCTTAACTAGCGGTGTAAATACATTCCACTGGAATCATTGTATGCATAGTCGCCTTTTAATGAATATCACGCAAATCGTCATGGTTATAGGTACATACGGTTTGTCCAGCATGTCCTAGGTGTTTCTATAAATATATATTTCTTTTAAATAATAAAAAACAAAGGCCGGCCCCGGGGGATGGGGTCCCCGGGGCCATAAGTGGCGTGAGGAGGGGGGACACGCAGCCCCCCTCCTAAAGAATTTAATTTAAAAAAGGCCATGACCCGGGGGTTGGGGTCCCCGGTGCCGATTAAAGCCTTGGGAGGGCCAAATTAATTTTTTTCAACTAAAAATATTAGGGTGCAGGCCCTGGGGGATGGGGTCCCCAGGGCCAATAAATTAGAAAAAGAAGGGGGGCCACACAGCCCTCCTTCTTAAAAAAATAAAATAAAGAAAAGACCGGCATCGCGCTGGAGGCCACGCCCCCTCCTTGCAGCACTCTGCAAATGCGCCCCCTGGCCAGTTGTACGTTGGGGAATTAATTCCCCTTTAATACTGAGGGTCCCTGAGGGCCAACTAGCCCAACAGGTATCTCCAGTATGCGCCAGGGAGCTGTGTTGCAGACAGGTGTTCTGAGGCCACGCCCCTTTTTACACCTCTATGCAACGCAGCTCTGTGGCGCTTACTGGAGGTACCTAGTGGGCTAGTTTGACTATAGAGACCCTTAGGATTCAAGGGAACTTAATCTCTCAACTTAGAACGGCCACAGGGCGTGTTTACACAGTGGTGAAGGGAGGGGACGGGGCCTGAAGTGACGTGTGCAAACACGCCCTGTGGCGCGTTTTAAGTTGGGGAAATAATTCTCTTTCAATCCTGAGGGACCCTGGGGGCCAACTAGCCCACTAGGTGCTTCCAGTAAGCGCCACTGAGCTGCGTTGCAGAGAGGTGGTCCAGGCCGTGCCACTTTTTACACCTCTCTGCAACGCAGCTCTGTGGTGCTTACTGGAGGTACCTAGTGGTCTAGTTGGACCCTAGGGACCCTCAGGATTCAAGGGGACTTAATCTCCCAACTTAAAACGGCCACAGGGAGGGGACGGGGCCTGAGGTGACGTGTGCAAACACGCCCTGTGGCGCGTTTTAAGAGGTAGTTTTCATCCCCTACCCTATTATATACTTGGGGCTTACAGAGGAGGTCATGCTAATCACAAGGGGACCCCAACGCATAGTGTTCCCTAGTGTATGTAGGTGTTTTCACTGTATTCTGAGTGTCTTTTAACATAGCACTGGCTCTTGGACTGGTTAGTCAGACTCAGTTACCACCAGTATCCGTCTGAAAAGGTTGAGGGTACAGGATGATTTTGCAACAAGGCTCCTTTCTGCTCTTCTGTTTGTTGTTTCTGCACGTTATCCTTCCTGCACTTTTCTTCGTCTTTGAGGACTTCTGTGGCTTCTTTCTGCATTTCTTTTTTTTCTTTCTGTGCATTTTTTCTTCTTTCTTCACATGTCCTATCTCTGTAGGCATAGTTAGAAATTAGCATTTAAAAAGCCTTTGAAATTCACTTAAAAAAACATATGTCATTTGAGATGTCATCACTGATGTCATGAGTGATGTCACTGACCATGTCATGAGTGATGTAATATGTGACGTCATCAGCAGTGCATTGCGGGCGCGCAAGTTATAGTTAGCTGAACTAACTATAACGGGGGAATTTCAATGGTTTTGTATGAGTGAAAAGTCCAGCTAACTATTACGCCCCTGAAACCTTTGGTTTTTTCTGTGAATTTGTAAGGTTTTTTAAATGCTAATTCCTAACTATAACGTGCCTGAAAACCTATGTTTTTTTCAGTGAATATATATATAGATATATATAGATATATATAGATATATATGTGTGTGTGTGTGTGTGAGAGTCACAGGTGTGTTTCACTTCATGTCATGAATTAAGTTTGAGATATCCCAGAGGAACATAGCTTTTGGAAAATTACAAGTCTTAATGCCTTAGGGGTATATTCACAAGAACGCGTGATAACTACCGCAAGAGTAGCTTAACGCAACTCTCAATATCGCAGCCTATCACTGGAAAATTATGCCGCGCCAACCAAGTATTCACAATGCAGCGGTAGAATGCGATAGTCACCAGATACGCGCCAAATGGCCGCGCAAAAATCCACGCCACGCAGCAAAAATGCGAAACGCAAAAAATCATGCGATGAGGCCAATCAAGGTACAAAAGGTAGCGAAAACCAGCCACAGGCTTGCAAATCCCACGTGTCTGGCGGGAAAATGCCCCATATAAACCACAGAAACAACACACCAGAAACAAGCCAAAGCACGTAGCATCATAGATGCACCCTGACCCAGCGCAGAGGCCAACACGAACCCCACAACCCCCACAGACCACCAGAAAGGAACAACGGGGACAGCCGAGGAGAAGAGGGAGAGAAAGACGGGGTGCAGTCCACAGCAAAACCAGATCAGCTTAACGGAGGTGACAGAACACTACCAGCAACTGACCCACAAGTAGACCACCTGGAATGCAGTCGGAGTGCCGAGTAAGCCAATCGAGAAGGCCAAGAGGCGCTGGCATGATGTGACAACCTAAACCAGCCACAAACCCGCTGCCAACAGGAAGGCTGCAACGGTGACAGGAAGTGGCAGTCCTGCACCACAGGAGGACCTGGAGGAAACCAAGGCCACAGTCATCAGTGTGGAGATGCTGCAAGGAGTAGGGAGTACGGATACAGCTCGAGAGGACCTGACACAACATCAACAGGGCAAGTAATGACCAGGGACTGGGGAGACGGGGGAGATGGGCACAATGGCACACATGCACAACGAGGTGTAGCACACTGCACACCCACAATTACCCAGGATCATGTCCCTCATCCCCTTGGCACACTGCAGCACACACACAAACCAAGAACCACACACCCACATTGACGACAACGTGGTACAATGCGCAAAGCCGACACTGCAGAACAGAGGACACAACTGGCTCCGCACATTCCCAGAAACATGCCTACTACATCTGACAGAGCAGGAAACCATGTAAAAGAAATGTATGTGTACGACCTCACATCCGTCATGTAGTCCAAATGTACACTGTCCCGCAGCAGTAGTCAGCACCTCCCAAGCAGTCACAATGTACATTGTCATACAGTCTGCATGTAACCCAGAACAATGCACCAACATACATCTCAACACAATGTCAACATGCATCTCCCCTTCACATTGCAGAGGGGCACACAACACCTCCAGCAGAGCACAGAAGACAACACATCTGTGATGCCGGTGAGGACCACCACACCTTCGACACCGAAGATCTACAACAGCCCATGGACGTCCCACGCAACCCACCACCAGGACCCGGGCAGCTGAGCTACTTGGAGGAGAACACAGAGCCTGCAACAGACCACACAGCAGGAAGCACCCGCAAGCACAGCTGGCTCACGACACTTCACCCACCCACATATGGCACCCCAATGCCATGTGTCAGCACACCAAAAGGAGGTGGCCCAACAGGTGTGGGTGGGGTCCCAACCCATGGAAGGCAAACTCGATCACATACGTTGGTGTCTATTACCCTTCAGGGACCACCTACACCCCACAAAGGAAACCCACACTGCCATAGGGACACATGCTGATGCACATTCACAGTACACAACCATGCCCAGGGGCACACACATATCAGTCACACCCCTACGTTGGTCCTGCGTACGACGGCCCAGACCACTCCCCTTATGAACTGAGTGGGTGACGACAAAGCTACATGTCCAAGTTCAAACCTAATGCCTGCGGTGACATGCCTGCATCTGCTGTACACAGCACAAGGTAAAATTGCAGGGCCCTGGGCCCTCATGCATTCAACAAGACCACAGGGACACACGCAGACATGATGTTCTACTGGCTATGGGCACGTGCACCCGGTCCCTTTATTGGCAGGGCCACATGTACAATGATGCCTGTGCTGGATGTGTGTGGGGTGGGAGCAAGCCAGCCCTCAGGGAATTGTTGGTGCTGGCAACAAGTACAACAGTTAACAAAATAAATACATAAACAGACAACACCAGCATCACAGGGACAACTGCGGAGCATCATGGAGGTAGCCTGAGCAAGTCCAAAGGGCACACAATGAGCAAACAGAAGTGTCCATGAGTTGCGGCGCACTGAGGTCTGGGCACTACAGCTGAACGCACCCATGTATAGAAAAAGTCTTGGATTGTGTCCCTTCGAGATATTCCTGATGCAGATGCAGTGGGGTGTGTTACACCTGCATCATCTACCTCATCAACGTCCCCTGTCTCCCACACTGCTTGTGATGACATCTCTGTGCAACCTGCCCACAGCACAAAACTCAATCAGTACGGACAATGGCTTGCGGTGCACTGAGTCAGTGGCACCTGGAGGGCCTAGCAGGGTATCAGTCTGATGATGGCATCCACGACAGGTGTGAGCACCTCCGTAAGTCTGTCAGGACCACCGTTTCAACTCTGGCAGATGGCGTTTGGAGGTGGTCCTGGCGGTAGTGGTGTGCGCCTCCTGCGGTGATGCGACATCCCGGCCGGTCAGGACTCAATTTGGTGTGTGAGCCCTGGTGGACCGCAGTTGAGGCCGGAGGCAGCGGACAGTGCAGGGCCACAGACACATGGCATCGATGACCCTAAGGCCATCGCCTCAGAGGCCATCCAATATCTCAGAAGGAGGGGTCCCGGACTAGACCAGCACAGAGTTAGCGGCCGGCACAGGCACCCTGCCACGGGACAGTGACTTCTGGTGCACTGAGGTAGGTCCAAGTGCAGTGAGCAGGTCCTGATCGATGTCGAAGGTAAATGTGGAGGAGGGTTGTGGGGGACAGAGGAAGGTGTCCTCCAGGGCATGATGCAGAAGGTCTGATGTTATCCGGAAGCAGCAAATGGTGGAGTGGAAAGCGACAGCCTCATTTTCACCACCAATCCGGTATCAGCTGCATGAGGATGAAAACTAGTCCATAGACTCAGACGCCACAAATGCACGACCAGAGAGTGTCCATGAATGTCAGGGAACAGACTTAGTGGCACCGGTGCTGAGAGGGGATGCCGTCTGCGATGATGCCGGTAATCTGATATGAACTCCGCAATCCCTAAATCAAGACTCTGTGACCTACTGGACAGCAATGTAGGACGTAGGCAGCATTCAGCAGTGGCCCACACCCTCCTGTCGTTGGCTCACGATGCACAGAGTTAGTGACACCAGGGCAGTAGTCAGTAGTGTTCGATCACCCCCGTGACGAAGATCCTATTCCCTCCGGACTGCAACGCGTCATCCACTTACGCCTCACCATGCGTGTGATGATATGTTTTCTGCCTTTGAATAATTGGTGTTCAGTTCCAATTCTGTGGCCTATTCTTGCGCAGCGTTGGCCGAGGGCAGTAGTCCGCGTAGGCCCACAGACATGTGTGGTTGTAATGCTATGTACAGACTTGGTGGCACCACATCGAAGGGAGCATAGTGACATAAAATCTGCCTTTAATAATGTTCACTGCCATGGTGTATCAGGACTCATTTCCAAATGTGTGACCTACTTGACTGTAATGTAGGCCAGAGGCAGCAGTTGAGTAAGTCAACGAGAAAGGTCTAAAGCGGGCCTGTGTCGTGGAGACCGTGATGGTCTGAGAGGCTGCCAAGGTTGTGGGCCTCGGGCTTGGAGCTTGTGCAGGCACGTGGTGGGCCCTCCTGGACACACGCCAGTGTCTGAAGGTGATCAGTGTGGCCTGGCTGCGCAGGGGCAGGCCTGACGGGTTCGGGTTCCAGCGGGCTGGGGTACGGCAGGCGCACAGGATCCCAGGCAACTCTGCTCAGGAGGGCGGCATCGGCCTCGTGGTGTGGTGAGAGATACCACCCTAGCAGAGATGTTGGGCTTTCCGGAAGAGGACCACGCCCAGGGCTGCGTGCTTTTTATTCACACCCCTACGCTGGCGTGGTGTACGCCGGACCATCTCACTCCGGGGGGGGGGGCAACATTTCCGCTAACTCCCCCGCTGGCTGGGGTGACATGGTTGCATCCACTGTCCACTACACTCCATGCACCAGCGATGTATGTCGCCATGGATATGAGTGTGTTCTGCATGCTGCGGTCTGTCCAGCACATCTCCGCCACTCTTGGCATTGTGTGCTTTCCCAGTCATGGTTCTCCTGCCTCCTTCACACATGCCTGGTTGCCACCTCTCTCCACATTGGGTTAGTGTGTGGCTGAGGTGCCATGCCATTGATGACTCATGTTCATGGCTTGCCCAGGTTACCATTGTGAGTTGTTCTGTCATGTCTGGTGGGTGGGTATGTTGTTTAGCATGTTTGTTTTGATTTTGTGATGTGTGCATTGCCAGAGTTGTGGTTGCATGTTTGTAGAGTTGAGGTGAGTGGAGTGTTCATTTGGAACTTGCCAAGGGACTGTGCATTTCCCTTGGTGCCATCTTGGGGACGCTGGTTGCTGATGGACTGTCGGAAGGATGGAGGAATCGTGCACACTGGCTGGGTATTTGGAGGCGAGATTGGTGGAGGTTCCATGGTGTTCGGTTGTTGCCTGCACATTGATGTGAGACGTGTGCTTTCTGTTGCGGTGATTGAGTGCTGTGTCGGCAGGGGGCACAGGTATGACATGTGTGCTGTGGATTGCCCCCAACATGTGCGTGCATCCAGCTATGGCATGTGGTCCTTGCTTGGTATCCAGCGGATCCTGCGCATTGTGTTGGACATATAGGGGCTGGGGTACCAGGCTGATGGTGATGTCCAGGTCAGGTGTGAGGGACTTGGATGTGGCTGGCTGTGTGACGTCTCTGACTGTGGCGGATGTTGGTTGGGGGGTACTAGGGGCCAACAGGGGCAGCGCAGCCAGCAGCTTTTTGTGGGGTGGGATGTTGGTTTTCTACTGTGTTAGTGCCGTCGGCCTGTTGGGCGTTGTTGGTCAGGATGCGTACGATGGTTGTCCTTTTGAGCCTGTAGTGGGCAATGACATTGTCACATGTTGGGTCTGTGTGGCTCGTGCGTTTCCTGGGGGTCCGCTGTCTTTGTTTGTGCTGCCTCTGTGGTGGTCGGTGGGGGTGTTCCCGGTGGGGGTTTGGGACCTGGGGTGGTGGTGGTGGGTGTTGTGTCCCTCTTGGGTGTCCGGGCCGCATGACCAGAGGCTCCATGGCATCTGTTGCCCTTCTGATGTGGCTGTGGGCTGTGCTCCCTTTTGTGGTGCAGGCTGTGTTCCGACTTTGCACCAGGTCAGAGCAGGTGTTAATTTCCTGCTTCTAATGCGCCTTATCGCCTGTTTTGTGTTCTTATTGCAATTCTGGCTGGTCGTTGTGAATGTTGTGGAGTGGTGTTGTTGCGGCTTTGGGCACGGGAACACCTACTCTGCATCTCATCAGCGATGGTTGCCGGAGTCTTCTGTGGCAATGTTTTTTGCAACTGCTATCGCGGGTAAACTGGTGCTGTGGGCTGTTAACACCAGCTTGTGAATGGGGCAATAAATTTATCACAACTTTAGCCGCAATAAAGTGACGTTAACTCGGCGATAGATCCTTGTAAATATCCCCCTTAGTTTTGTATTTTCTAACAGATAAATACGATACATTCTTGAATTGGATGTTGGTTGAGCAAAATTGAAATGTACTTTTATAAAACGTTTAGGAAGATAATTAGCACAAGAATAAACTGTCTACTTATTGAAATTAATGATACGTCAAAATAGTATTTGATACAGAATGTTAATGTATTTCAAAGTCCGTGAATTCTATTATTGATGGTCATTTTATAGAAGTTGAGTAATGGTTTTAAATAAATGTCTAAAAGTCTGGATGATTTTATTTGAAACCTATTAAGCAAAGCTAAGAAACCAAACTGAGACTGAATCTTTGAAAATCCTTTTAAACATTTTGAACTGCCCCCAGTGGAGCAGTAAATGTGATAAGTATCACAGCTGGTCATATAACACATCTACTCTTGTCAAAAAGTCAGCATTAAGATCACACAATGTTAGGTTACCGCATGAAATAGTTTGACGGGGTGATAATGGAGCGGCCCTGTCTCTTTACACTTGTGGCATATTCTGTACAGAAAAGGGAATTGTTTGTATTAATCACAATAATTATATATCGCTATTGTAAAGATAAATAACTGCCGAAGAAGCCAAACTGTGAAATGTCAAAGTAAGAAGTCATGAATTTGGCGAGGCCACATTTTAAGAAAGACATTAGCAGAACAAGGCTGAATAAAGAAGGGATCTTTTGCATGGGAAAGTGGAAATGGAAACAGACAAGGCACAACATCTCAGAGATTGTTTTGCATGTAAGTCACATTTACAAAAGCAAATAGTCGCATTTACTACGATGGCAAAACTGCTTTTGTACTTCAGAAAAAGGTCCTTTTTATTTGGAAATGATTCACTCACAAAGAGATTTTGGTGTGAGTAAATGTACGAGCAGATATCGGGCGAGGGTTGAGTTTTACAGGCAGGTACCCCTTGAGAGTCAATGTCCTCCAATAATCACGGTCCTGCTGAGACAGCGGTTCAAGCTCCACCCATCGGTAGTCATATGCTGACAATGTTGATGTCGAAACACCGTTCGCCATTTTCAGAGCTGTCCACTGCAATGGTGTAAATGCCAGAAAAAAGGAAAAGGTGGAAACAACAAGCGAGGAAATCTCACTTCTGATATCACATTGAAAAAACAGCCATAGCAACTATCCCTCAAATAGCCCTTTTCGTCTATGCTACTGATCAAGTGATAGATCCCTCCAAATTCCTCCAAATTTAAATGAGGCTTGTGTATTACGGTCAGGGCACTGTAAAACGCTAACTAGGGAATATCACTGCACACACAATTTGTAATGAGCTCCTTAAATCTCCTTGAATAAGCATACTTAGAAGCATTAATTGCTTCACCCCAGATCTACTCACCGGGGCAATACGCTACAATGCAAGTTGGTTCACTGGTCACATTCTATTTTGCTCCTACAAACTTATTTGACACATTTGTGCCTTCTGAACATCCATTTTACTGTTGTTTTACAGTCTCAATATGGGTAAAACATCTTTATCTGTCAGTACTATAGGCCAAAAGGGCTATTAAGGGATATTGCCTGTGGCAGTGTTCCAAAGGGATATTAGACTCCAGGGGCAAGAGTTATCATCGATGCAAAGCAACAAAGAAAGACAACTTACTGCACTAAATCACATGGAGGGAGCAAGAATGCACCATATTTGCTTAGATATGGTGCATTCCTGCTCTGTTCCAATGCAGGTGACTTTGCATCACGGTGCAAAGGTACCTGCTTGCAGGTAGGATGGTTTTTGTGCAGAAAGGGATACCTTCCTGAACAAAAACAATCCTTCGAGGCTTTTTTCCTCTTTCTAAGTGTGCTGCAGAATCCAGCACACTTAGAAAGAGGAAAACCAAGGAGGAATATAGATATTTCTCCTCGTTGTGCCTCTATCAGGAAAGCTTAGCATTTTGACTCATTCCCAGGTTTAATGTCTTGGTAAATCTGGTAATGTGCCAACATACGTGTGTGGATGCATGGGGCCACATACTCTCTATCCATGCGCCTTCCCAGCGCAGAGTAACACAGGACCATACAAGATGGCCTTGCATGTCTTGGTAAAACTGACTTAAGGCTTGCGTTGTCCTTGCGTCTCCCTGCGTGATGCAAAGGCAATGCAATCCTATGATAAATCTGTTCACATTTCCTCACCTGTTGTTTCACACTTCTTACTTTTTGTTGGATTCATAATTATATTTGGAGACCGGATTAGGCTGGTACCTAAAACCTGTTTTATGTACTCACTAGCATGGGGTGATAGATGAGCTATTGTGAAAAAGAATGGCAATGGCAGAAAGTTAAAATAAGGCTGATAGTCTGTCAAAACATGCATGATGTACTCATACCAATGATAAATACCTTCACAAAAAGGTCTTGCAAACTAATTCGTTTACCACCCATAGCACAGAACAGTGTTATTCACCAACAGAAGTCACTGCCCTGGCACGAAGGAGATTCCCATGCGTTCCTGAGAATGACCAAACTTTATTGGTAGATTACATTTTAAAAGTAGAGCCACAGTTCTATGGAGCTCAGATGCAGAGCACAGCCATGAGTTAGGGTAGTAAAATGAGAGCCAGAATTGTGGATAGAATGAATGCTGTGTCTCAAATGTGTAAGGGTCACAGGATGACATCCACAGAGATGACATGACTTGCGAATGAGAGCCATTTCTCTCTGTTATGGGCACAGGTGATGGATCTCCCAGGTCATTAGCCCCTATCACTAGGAGGAAAATATATTGGCAATACTTTCACTGAAGGCAGTATGGACAGTGGTAAGAACTTGGTAAAATGTCTAGATTTGGCGGGCAATAGTTTTCTTTGGGGACTATTTTTCAAAATTAAAAAATGAGCATTAAAACAGCAAACTGTCCCCCAACTTCCACCATCTCCAAAATGCACAAATATATATGGCATTGTGGTGACCAAATAAATCCAGGTGACCAATAATCCGGGTTTTCATTTTGACCTTAGCAAACAGGGTCCTCTGTGTTAAACAGTACTCATTGACCTGTTCAATACAATACTGAAAGACTGTTGGAAAACGAGGCAGCATCTGTGAGGCCTGCACAAATAACATGACTACATTTGTCCTTCACTGGGAACCAAACACCCAATTGTAGCGCCTGACTCCCAGAGGGTTGCATTGCAGAGCAGTCTGAGGCTTACTCAAGGGAGGTGGTGTGGGCTAGTAAGCGCCATTTGCAGGTGCGCAAAAATAACACTCAATAATTGATTGTCCAGTCTGTACTTTGCTTTATAAAAGTAAGAGTACATTTATTAAACACACACACTACTCAATACTATAGACCAATTTATAAATATACATAAGCTGTTGGAATTACTTTGTGACATTGCATAACATCTCCACCCCTCCCGCAGGGAGGGTGGGGTCTAGTACCTCTACTCCCATGTATGCACATCAACTTGCCCCCAATGCAGATAGTTGAACATAACCTGGAGCGAGGGCCCTGCGCACTGGCACCATCCCTGTGGCGACCCACCCCATTACCTCAACAAGCATTAAAAAATGGTAAACCTGCCTTGGTGACACATGACCCTGACTGAGCATCTCCTACTGACCATAGGAAGGTCCAGCAACATAACTCCATTTAGCTTAACATCACCTTAAACAGGTACTTCACTTTACACATGTGACTTTCAGTCCACATAAAAAGAAATAACCACTAGTAAATGCATTTCGGTGCAATTACACCACTTCACCTCCAGGGGATGCTCTTCTTCACACATCCCAAACTCAGCCCTTCACTTCATGATGCACTTCACTGAGGGTGTGTGTCCTCCACACACCCTCAGCTGTAGAACAAAAGTTCCAGCCTAGAACGTGTTTAAATGCTAGCTGAGCCCTTGAGGGGTAGTTTCCTTTAGGTCTCTATGACACTGAGGGTGGGACTTTTCTTCGTGCTGGGGGGGAAGACTGCACTTCTCCAGCAGCTCCCCCCAGCACCTTTTCACAAGTGAAGGTGACCCCCCTCCTCTGGGTGCCACAAAACACCAAAACGGCAGATTTCCAAATGCCTGGCGAGGCGTTATGGGGTGCTTCATGCTCCTCTTTACCAGCCCCAGCCACTGGGAACACTCTACTCTGCCCTCGGGGTCTCTGAGAGGGTGGATTCAGTAGGGAGCTGTCTTCACTGGCTCCCTGCGCCAGCCTTTCGCATGGCTCTCCTCCTTGGCCTCTCTTCTCCCTGCGCAGAGGCAATTGCTCCTGCGCACCGGTCCTGGGCTCTTCTGGTGCTGTTAGGTCCTGGGGGCAGTCAGGGGGTCTCTCCTCCTCCACCCTCGGGGTCTCTGAGAGGGTGGATTCAGCAGGGAGCTGTCTTCACCGGTGGCTCCCTGCGCCAGCCTTTCGCCTGCCTCTCCTCCTTGGCCCCTCTTCTCCATGCGCAGAGGCCACTGCTCCTGCGCACCACTCCTGGGCTCTTCTTCTGGTGCTGTTAGGGTCCTGGGGGCAGTCAGGGGGTCTGTCCTTCCAACTGCCCATTGCGTCAGGCTCCAGCACCTTCAGCCTCAGCAGACCACACCCCAGATAGAGCTTCTCTTCCTGTGCAAGCACTTTTTAAAAGTTGTGTAGGGGGCTGGCAGGAAGTTTCTGTTGGTCCTATCAAACAGCGATACATCACTCCCCTGCCCCTGCTCCCTCCTTCTTGTCCAGCCTCTGGGTGTATTCAAAATGGTGTTGTCCAGTTTCTCTGGCCACATGTCTCTGAAGCCTCTTACCCCACGATGCCTTCCCTCCTTGGTGCAGCCTGGTGTATGGCACCCAGTGACAGCTGCTAATGGATGAGCCTGTAGCCCCACCCATCTTCTCTCCATGGAGAGGAGGCCCTCGCTTGTGGAAGAAAGGTTATCAATCCATCCAGCTGAGATCAGCCCTCAGCCTGGGTCTGGTCATGGCTGGCTCAGAGAAATATGACAGTTCTGGATGACCCAAAAGCAGTACAAATATGACTTTGGACTCTGCAGAATACTTATTTTCACATCCTCTACCGTGGACTTAAGCGCGTGTCTGGAATCTGTAGGCCTAATGGAAGTTAATCTGGCCCATGGCTCCACATTCCCATAGGGGAATAATGAAGTAAAAAAACAGTAAGACACACTGACTTTCCCTGGCATGTTTCTTTCCAGTGCATAAAGCCTATTCCATGTCACCACCCAATACTGCATAAGTCCTGCCACACCATTCACTTTGTAGCTGCTCCTGGACTGCGCACGCAGTGAATCTTCACTGCGCAGCCCGTACACGTCTGCACACGCATGTACACATGTGTCTGCATGTAACCAGCCCGGTGTCCCTTACTCCAGCTGCTGCGCAGTGGCCTGGTCAAGCCAGGGGAACACCAGTAAAATCCCCATGCAGTCTATTACATCCTGAGTTCACTGTGGGTGAGTCCCAACTTATGAGGCTCCCCCACAGTAAAAGGTCAACAATTAGGTGCTCAAAAAGCAAAGAATCCGTGCAGTCCATAGTGTCAGAACCACCTTCTAACAAAGACCATCACAAATAAAGAGTCTGACAAAAGCTCCTGCTTTGCAGGTCAAGCATCCTCTTGCTCTGCTCATGTAAGGCTTAGGAAGATGCTCTCTTGCATCTTGTGACTTTGGGTAATGTATGTTATTGCTTATATTTAAAATAAATAATAAACATGTTTGTGACTGGTAGGGTTAATCTGTTAGACCCAAACAGGATCATGTCAAAATAACCCAAACTGCTGGGTGAACACTTCAACTGTTCCTGTAGTTTTTTGGTGAATGTGTTCCCCTTTTTAAACTAATTTGATATTTTAAGCTTTGGCCAATAACACAGGACATGAGTTTCAACACTAACCATGGTGGCTGCTCTTGAAAGCTGCATTTCCTTTTCAGCCCCTGCTGTGGCAGTGCCTCATGTGACACTACTCTGTCAAGCAGGTGCTGATATAGAGTATGATGTCTGTCTTCCACAAGGTTAGTTGCGGAAATGGCCTAATACGCACCAGTAATCTTCATTACTCCTGGTCCCATTGTCCTCGTCCCATTTATTATTTATGGAGATAACCATCTCCCTGACAGAAAAAAGAACAGAAAAATGCTGGGACCCCTAACTCTGCCCCTTCCCACTGGGAGTACTTAACCAGTACTTAACCATCAATCTGCCTGAAGTAACAAGCCACCAACAAGAAGACTGGCTGTCCAGGAGGGAGGTAGGGGCATTATGAATGAGATGAGGACAACGGTACAAGAAGTACCAGTAAGTGATAGGGCATTACCCCTGGTCTCTCCAGTCTTTGTCCTATTCATTACTTATGGAGCATACCAAAGCCAGAATACCGGCCTTCCAAACCCACAAAAAGCACCCAGGACACGAGAACGAAAGCAGCATCCCAAGCAAAGCAAAAGGGAGGACCTCAGGAAAAAAACAAAGAGGAGCACACAGACATCAAAGCTCCTGACCAAACAACAGGGTTGCACATCCCAGAACAAGCAGAAGACAACCAAGGCGAACAAAAAAACCATCAAACCCAGGGTGCCGCCACCCAGAGGGCAGCCAACGTACATCAGAAATACCTTGAATCAACACTGGAGGAGGAGCACCCAACAAGGAAACACCAGAGACTGCCAACAGCAAAAGGACAGTGAGGAGGACACACATGGAAGGAACCCAAAGCAGCCAGACACACCAGCAAGCCAGGGACAGGCCAACAGGGACACAACCAAGGTCCCGAAGTAACAGGACCCTGGAAAGGAGAAGGCACCAGCGACACCAAGGAGGCAGCCAACCACAGAAAGGACAAGCAGGGCACTCCGGACCCAAGACTTCAACCCTCAAAACTGCCAAGCAGAAGGGAGCCAGTCACGAAGGCAACAAGGCAAGCACAACCAAAAACAAGGCTGGAAAAGAGGCAAACCACAGAGACCCCAAGCCCAAAGGCCAAGCACCAGAAGGTAAATGGGGGTTGAAGCAACCACACCATCAGAAACAACCGGCACAAGTAGGACCAGAACAGATGGAGCACCCCCATAGGCATGAAGAGCCAGAAGAGTACTCTGGGCCATAAGGCCACCCGACCCAGCACCATCAAGCTGCACCTGGCAGCAGAACCAACAGAGAGCATGCTCAAACATACCACGGAAGGAATGCCCAAGAATGCCAAAAAGACAACCCACCCCAAAAGAGACCCGAGGGGATGCAAGGGAAGACCCCAGCCCCAACCAGGAAATGAAGGGTGACAGGGCCAACAATGGGACAAACCCAAACACAACTGGGGAGCCCCACAGCAGACAAGCCCAAAAAAAGAGAAGCGGGACAGTCAACAGGGCCACGGCACAGATCTAGAGGACGAACCAAGGGCAGGGCCACACAGACTAAACCAAGAATGGAGGACGTACCGACCAAGAGCAAGCCCCCACCAACCTGACTGACCTGGCCACCAGAGACAAGACACCACCACAGAAAACCCCCAAAGGAGGACCAGGCCCCAGGACAGCAACGTCCAGCACCAACCAACAGTGCCGACACAGGACTTCCACCAAAGCACCCATACCAGGAGATGGAGCTGTAATTGGGGCACAGGGACAGGCCAACAGGCATAAACCGAGGCACTCACAAAGAATGCAGGGGTCACTGGCAAACAACCCCCGGAACCCTGCTTAAGAAAGGCACCACCGCTGCCAGAAGGAGGCAAGCTAGATGAGCACCAGAACACCAGTCTCCTGAAGACCATCCAGAAGGACCAGGCAGCCAGAAACACAAACTGGACATGTAAAGGCTGGGGAAGTGCCACAGAGCAGAACCCTATGAAGCACAACACCTCAACAGGAACAAGACCAACAACAGGACCCCACCCAAGGAATGCCAAGGGGCAGACCCATCAGACCCCAAACTAGACTGAACTGGACCAGGACACCGGAATCAGAGAAAACCAAGTGCTGGTATGGCAAACCCCAAGGCCACCAAGAGCAGGGTAACCCCTAGACAAAACAGGCACAACAGGGAAGGCCCTACCCCAAACAAACCATACCAAGGATGACACCCCAACCACAATCCCAGAGGTCAACTGAAGGTGGAAAAATCTGCTCTGGAGAAGACCAAACCACCGGCCACTGGAGATGAGCCACATACCAAACAACACAAACAGTGAGCAGCCACTGCAAACCCCAGAACCAACAGTCGAGACAAGGGGCATGGGACACTGAGTCACATGGAAAAACCGGGAGGGAGGAAACCGCCAATCAAACAACCAGCTGACCAACCGGTCATAATGTCAAAGGACAACACCAAGAAACCACCCTAATCATGTCCCAACCAGGGACGCAGATGGACCAAGACAAAACTCCACGACAGCCCTAGAGCAACCAGAAATACAGACATCCCAAGGCCCAAGTGCCCCTGGGGAAAAACGGCACGAAAACAAAAACCATGCCAGGACCACAAGTACAGGAGAGAAAAACAGTGCGGCCCACAGCCCAACCCCACTGACGTCCCCACAGGCACCCAAGAAGCTAGTCGACTGAACCACAGATCCTCCAGCAGCGACAAGAGTTCACCAACACGGCACATTCACAGGCCTGAAAAGAGGGGCACGGGGCCAAACAGCCACATTTCAGAAACCCTTCAATCACCAAGGGCAGAGAGAAAGCTGCCAGAATCACAATCAGGCCCCAGAGGCAACAAAAGTGACTGGGAAGCCAGAGCGGAAGCCTAGCAGCCGCACTGCAAAGTCAACACCTCAGCCCATTCTGCACCGGGGGCAGCAGGCGCCAAGTAGAGGCCAAAGGAAAGGGCAGGAAAGCCAGCCCGGTCCCTTGCCAGGCACAGAACCGCCAAACCACCAGGGGGCCTGGAAGACTCACACCCAAGCAAGGCACCAAAAAGAGAAAGAGAAGCCAGAAAGACCCTCAGACAGACACCCAAAAGGTGACTCCAAAGGCACCAAGCCCAAACTGCCAGTGCCAGACACCTCCCAGAGGCAAGCCCCCCCTGAATCAGGAAGCCCCCAAACCAAGAGACATGGGCAGAGAACGCACCACCAACCCAATTGGCACAGGCCAATGAGGATCCACTAAAGGAATATTAAGGCCACATAAAAGAGAGGCAGAAGCCAAAGCCCCACAACCAGACCGGAAAACCTGGGGCAACAACCATAACACAAGGAGGAATGAGCCTTGAGAACACACAGCTGCACAACCCACAGAGGGAGCTGAGGCTGGAAGAGGGACAGGTCAGAAACTGGACCCAGGCAGACACAGCAACAGCAGGGCAACCAAAAGCCCAGGAAGAATAGAGAACATAGACATCGGAGGCACAAAACACTGCCCCTGAGCCACAATGCCCTTGCATGGGGAAACCAGCAGGAATGTGGGCAGGACCAAGCCCAAATGGCAAAATCAGGCACCAGATGGAAAAGTGTCATGACCCTGCCACCAGTGGCTACAGTAGAGGAAAATCTATACCAGCCAGTCCAGGCAGCGCCCCACAAGCCACAGCCCCTGGACAGCAGAAAATCCACCACACCTGCCACCAGGCACACCAGGGGCACCACCAGCACAGCCCCTGAGCCACCATTCAGCAACCACAGCTCATCTTCCACTCCACCCAGCCACCAGGAAGATGTGCTCTGCAGCCCGGAACTGTTCAGGAGGACCGGCATAGCAGCCGCAAAGGGTTAACCGGCAACAACCGCACTTCCTGACAAGGCCAGTAGGCCAGGAGGCACCTGAGGACACCCGATCCAAAACAGCCCAGCATCCAGAAGGGAACTTCCGAAGACTGCCACATCCAACCAGCAGGAGCAGCACCTTGTTCCATTCCTGTCAACAGACAGAAAAAAGTACAGGTGGAATGCTGGGTAAAAACTGGTTAAGAACTCACAGTGGGAGGGGGTAGGGATAGGGGTCCCAGCATTCCTCTGTTATTTTTTCTGTCAGGGAGATGGTTATCAACATAAGTAATGAATGGGCCGAGGACTGGAGGGACCTGGGGGAAATGCATCCTCTAACCACAGGGTCCAATGGCCCTGTTGGTATGCTTTGAAAACATCAAAAGCATCTAGTCATGAAATTATCCAATCAAACCTCTGTTGTTTAGATGTGTGGTGATGTAATAATTTCAATCTTAAATATGCAAAATTCTAACAGCCATAATGCTGTTGGTTACATCACATAAGACCAGGGCTGGAACCAGTTTAGGAACTTAATTAGAGGGAGGAGCTCTCTTTGCTTCATCTCTAAAAACAGAAACAAATACTGAACAGTACCTATGTTTTATTCAATAAAAGACACCTTAAATCGCACACGAGGGGCCTTATGAATAGCAAAAATTCATAAACATACACAAATATATGAGTTTAACTTTGTGAATCCAGCCCATGTTTTCAAAATAAAAAATACTATATTTAACAATTGACACAATTTTACACCACGTACTATGTGGCATGTAAATCGATCGTACTTCTCATAATGTTTAAAGCTACCCATCATGATTTAACAACACTCGTTACAAGATTCACAACTCACCCTTGAATAAGCATAGAAGTCCCACTTGTGTGCTAAAACCTACCTGAAATAGCTGGAAAATGATTTGAAAGCCTCATCTGTTTGCTTCAATCTACTTAAAGAGAGTCTCAGAGTCCCACAGAATCTTTAGAGGTAGCACTCTATGCAAATCATACATAAACAAATTAGTAAATTTCCATCAGTCACCTGCTCTAGCCATCTTTATCCCAACAGCGTTCTCAGGATTTGATGAGCCATGCACCATATCTAAGGTTGACGTTCTGGCATACATTTTCCCTGCTCCTGACTGCCATTGAAGGCTGCCAGTTGCAAACAGAAAAAAGTGAAATGTAATAGCATGCTCTAAGACAAATATGCCAGGGTTTGTGGGCATTTAGGGGCATGATTACAATGTCTGGTGGAAATCCGTCCGGCAGTCCTGACACTACAATTACAATGTGATGCACATGGTGCGGATACATACTCCAAATTCTCTATAGGAGCTTGTGCTTCAGGCAAAATCTGGCCATAGCACAAACTGCCATAGAGAAATGGGACCCTGTGTAAATCCCTGCACTGTGTGGCAGACACTGTGGAGCAGGGAACTACAGTGGGCACCATATGTGCCCCCCAAGCCGTCAACCAAGGGGCCAGGGGGTAATGGGGCCTGTTAGAAATTGGGGTTTCTAGTTGGCAATGTTTTGCACCTTTGTCCAAATGGGACCCTTGCTTCTAGTCAGGGAAAGGGAGATACACTCCTAAAATAACCGCTGCTCACCCCCTTGGTAGCTTGGTACGAGTAGACAGGCTTATCTCAGAGGCAGTGTGTAAAGCATTTGTAAACAAATACAGTAACACAGTGCAAACACTGCCAATGGACAAGACTGCAGTTTAGAAAAATAAGTAGTCTTTATCTAAACAAAACCAAACTGCAAAAATCCACAATACAGTATCACAAATAGGCTGATAGAAATAGTTCAGTTCAATGCAAGTTGTAAATGCGACACTTTACTTACAAAGCACCTCAGATGCGTCACGGAAAACAATCAAAAGGGTTGCTGGAAGGCGATGCGTCAGTTCCTTGCTTCGAGGGTGGTGGCGCACTTGTTCCTTACTGCTGCGCAGGGGAGGCGATGCATCTGTTCCTTACCGGAGAAGAGGGGATGTGTAAGTTTACGATGCGACAAGATGGTGCCTCGATGCGTGGCGACAATCCGGTGCGATGCGACAAAATGGCAGCTTGATGCGATGCGATGATCCGGTCGATGTGTGAACGTTTGCAGCCGCACGGTAGGTGTTGCAACGGTTTTCGCGGCGATGTGTCAGGACCCACTGTGGTTGCAATGCGCTTCTTCTCTGTGGCTCGGCAATGCGTCAGGACCAGGTGCGTATGCGGCACATGTCTTATCCGTGACTCGGTGATGCCCAGGAAATCAGTGCAGATGCGACACTCACCTTCCTCATTGCATCGATCTTCCAGCTCCCAACAACAAACAGTCTCTAGAGGTCCTAAACAGCAGCAGACACCTCTTTGCAGGTTGGAATTGCCAGTAAGGGAATTCAGGGGAGCTGGGGGTGAAGTATTTGTGTACCTGAGACTTCAGACAGGAGGCAAGCTCAATTTCAAAACCTTTGAGATCTTCCTCAAGATGACAAAGCAAACAGCAAAGTCCTTTTCTCCTTTCCTTGGCAACAAGTAACCACTGCAGGCCAACACCAAACAGCAAACAGCACATGGGGCAGTAATGTTCCTTCAGCTTCTCTGGTTTCTTCTCCTTGGCAAAGGTTCCTCTTGATTTCCCAGAAGTGATCTAAAGTTCTAGGTTCTGGGTCCCCTTTTTTATACACACAAATCCTTCGTCTCTGAAGGCAGAGAGTGTCTGTACGGGTGCAGCTTCCTGGCAGGAGGTGGAGACAGCATTGTTGAAATCAGACCTGGCGCAGGCAGGTGAAAGGAAATCTCCTCCACCTACTCTAAATTAAACCCAGGTCCCATTCAGCCGAGCCCTGACTCATCAGACTGCTAGAGCCACAGCCCTCTCCCAGCTCCTGTCACTCACAAGCCAGACATGCAAAACACAAACCTAGCAGAGGCATACTGGATAGTTAGGCAAGAAAATACCTGCCAAGTCGACATGACAGTCCCAGACATGGCATGCCTGACCCACATTTTACAAGCTGCTTCTGTGAGTGGCACAATCAGTGCCGCAAGCCCACCAGCAGTATTTGATTTAGAGGCCCTGGGCACACGTGATGCATGTACTAGGGACTGACAAGTAAATCAAATACCAATCATGGAATCACTAATCTGTACAACAATTTGCAAAAGGGAGCACTTGCACTTTGGCACTGAACAGCAGTGGTAAAGTGCCCAAAGCATCTAGACTGGCAAAACCAGATGAGGTAACAGCAAAATGTGGAAGGGAGACTCACGCCAATGGTGCCAAGTCTAACAGGGCCCTGCTAGGGCAGAAACACCTTTCTCACCGGATTGACTGGCTGGTTTGAAATACGACCGCCATAACTGAAATGCGGCGGTTGGAAGTCAAACCAGGGATGTCGGTTGGAAAGCCTCCAACCAACGGTCGGAGGCTTTCCGACCAAAATCCTAATTAGCCCCTTAGCGTTTTATTTTTCTTTAAAAATCTCCTACTTTAGGAGTCTGTCTGGGAAAATAAAAAGAAATGTGCAAAGCAGCTACATTACACATAGTGGCCACTCAACAAACACACAGTACATTCAAAGAAGCCAACCAAGGTAGCAACTCCTCTGAAGACACATACATTTCGCCAACGAGGCAGAGGTTTTTACATTTTGTCATTGGCCAGGGAGGCACAGATTATGATTTCCACCACCCTGGTGTAATTTGGGTCTGCCTAACAAAAACTCAAAGAAACATGTTTTAATTGGCAGAACACATTAGTATCTTTTACAATTTGACTTTCTACTATGCTAAATATTAAAATTAGATAAACATAATTGGTAATTAGTGTACATTAAAAATGTACATGTAAAGTGCAATACATTTTTTGAGTTTACTTCCACTGTTTAGATTGGCACTCATGACAAGAAAAGGATCTGATGTATCACAGCCAAAAATGTGTGCACCCAGAGGGTCTACATGTGCTGTATTATCCATGGAAACACTGGGAGGACCTTTGTCGAGGGAGTTGACTTACTGCTTTGCATGAGCTGGGAAGATCCACCCAGCAGGAGAATAAGGGATGGTGCTCAATGACAACCCACTATATGTCATATACTAGACGTAGCCTATCATGGCTTGTCAAAGCAGCTGCAGGCCAGAGTGCAGCAGCAAAGAGATGAGTCTCCAACATGATATAATTACCAATGAGTAAAAAAAGGTGCATGTGAATGATAGATGGATAAAAATAAGGCTATTTTTATTTGTATGAAATTCCACAGCAAGCTCTACTGTTGAGAATTGTGTTGTTCTGTTGCAGTATATTGAACTTATTTTCACATTTGCTGACTTTGGAAGCAGTATGTTTTAGTGACTTACATCAATAGAAAAAATACATTGATAGTTAGCTTATTCTTACCATTATTGAACAAATCATAAGAGGTTTTCTTTGTTGATAGGCACTGTGTGGGAATGCAGTTACATGGGGTTCCTCACACCCTGCAAAAATAATGGTTTAACCACCCTATTTCGAACGGGACAACCCTGACTAGTTTTCTATGCCTGGGTTCAACATGCAATGCATGCTGAACTGGGACAGAGAAAGAAGGTTTTGTTTCCCTGTACACAAGTAAGTAAGATCCCTAGTCACCTGGGCCATATTTTTATCCTAATCAAATAAATTGCTACTATGTAACTTTTTTCTTCTCTTAAAAAGTATGATTAAACTGAAACCTTAATGCACACTTAGAATACCTCACTGCAGTGAAAGGAGATGCCATGGGGGAAGCTCCATCCACAACAGTAAGAAACCCACAGTAAGAAATTGGATTACTGGTTGATGGGGGTGAAAGCAACAACCAAAATCCTTGTCAAACTGAACCACAAAGTCACTAAGGGGCATATTAACAAGCCAGGCGATAAAAGTATCGCCGCTTTAGCGGCAGAAAACTGCCGCTAAAACGGCGATAATAGGCTTGATAATATGCTCTTTGGAATTCCAATTGAAGCCCATGTTAGACGTCCTTCACATTTAACATGGGCTTCAATTGGAATTCCATAGAGCATATTATCAAGCCCATTATCGCCGTTTTAGCGGCAGTTTTCTGCCGCTAAAGCGGCGATCATTTTATCGCCTGGCTTGTTAATATGCCCCCAAATAACCTGTGCTTAACCCTCTGTTAGCCTGGCATAAAAGCAGTGAGGCTTAACTTAGAGGCAATGTGTAAAGTATTTATGCAGTAATAAAGTGAAAGAATAACATAAGAAAAATCCCAAACCAACCTAGAAAAATAGAGTTAATTTAAATAATTACACAGATACAAGAATGACAAAAAAGCAATGAGAAGAACCGGGGATATACATTTTATTGTTTTTAGTAAAAATAGCATCTAAAAGTACAAAGTGCTACTCAAGGTCATCTGGTCATGCTAGATAGAGCACTGGTCGGATACAATCACCAGGTTAGTCGCCCTGAAAAACTGCCTTCCCAAGTCCGGAACAAAGAGTTCCATTTGCATTGAAGGAGGCCAAGACGAGGAGGCTGTGCATCATGGATCTTTGTCGCTGTAACTCAAACAACAGATCAGGCATTGAGGACATTCTTTGCTGTGGCACATAGAGCTAGTTGGGTGTTGTGGATGATTGTTGCTTTAGCTTTGTGTTGGTGGTGATCGCAGGCTGTCATTACTGTAGCCTGACGTACAGGTCTTTCACCTTTTCTTCTTTGGAGGAGCTTTCACTGATGCCACCCAAGGGTAGAGGACCTCAGTGAAACCTCTTGGGGACTGAGACTCACTCCAGCAGAGACCATCAGCAGGGCTCAAGTACGCCCAGTTGCAGGGCCAGGCAGGTCCAGTTGCAGTAGGTTAGCAGGACAGTTGCAGAGAGGCCTCTAATGCTTGTTGTGTCCCGGTAGCTGACACAAGATGTCGGCCAACTGACCCTTGGAGTCACTCTGAGTAGCCTGGCATGATGGCAAGCAGGCCCAATCTTCAGTTTCAAACAGTAAGTCATTCCCCTAAGTAGCAGGGCTGTCCTCTTGTAGCAGGACAGTCCATCTTCTGAATCTTTAACAGGTCCAGGAATGTTCAGAAGAGTGGCTCTAGAGGTCCTGTATTTATATCTGGCTCCAGCCTTTGTGCAGTGGACTCCATTTCCAACCCCCAACACTGGTTCTGTAAAGTTCCTTCCCATCCCCTTGTCAAGGCTCCAAACTGTCTGGGGTGACAAAAAGCAGAGCTGGCCTGGTGTCAGGTTCCTGTGTGAGCGTGTACAGGCAAAGTCTTTTGCAGTGTAACTTAGGTTGGGATTATCTCCTCCGAAGCCATCCTGAACCCACATCACACCCCACCTCAGGAAACTCCACTGGCTGCTGACCCACACGCACAAGGTTTTACACAACCAAAGACTCGCCTACATTAACCACTACCTGAACTTCCACCATCCATTGAGAAGACTATGCTCTACTTCCTTTTTACTTGCCCATACGCCCCACATCTACCAAAGCAGAAGTGGAGGTCTCTCCTTCTCTAACATCGCAGAAAAGACCTGGAACAGCCTCCCCACGCACCTCTGGACCATCACCTCACTTCTGGAATTCCTGGCTATTTGAATAAGTCTCTGGGACTTGCAAGCCCCTGAATATCCTATTGTGTGGTTAGCCACGCACTATAAATCCTGATTGATTGATTAACCATTTCATCAAGGCTAGATATCACAAGGCCATGATGCCCACTATAGATCAGTGATGGACATTATTATATACCAGCGACAGCCACCATTATATCAGGGATTCCAACAATAAGGTCAGCCATGCCCACAATCTGTCAATGAAGGCTTCCAGTATGAAACAAGTAACCTGAAATGCCCAAATTATGTCAAGCATGACCGTTTGTAACTCAGGGTCATTATAATGCCAGAAATGGCCGCAACTGTTTCAAAGATGAATCCATATACACACCAAATGCACACAAACTTTTAAGAAATATACACTTACATGCACAACCCACATCCATCGATTTGTAAGAAGAGAGGCATTTAATTGTTGCAGCTCAGGATTCAGCCTTTGCTCTCCTCAGCTCGTGGAGTCCTAGGTTGATCAAGGTCTCATACACTTTCTTTCTGCTCTGGTTCCTGCAGTCCCACTCTTTATTGATTTCACAATGTCTGCTGCTCTGACTATTGTTGTTATTCTCTTTTCTTGGGCCGCTGTTAATACACAGGGTGTGGTTGGTGGAGTGGAGCCTAAAATATGACCAATATCATTGAGAATGAGCAAGATTAACCCTGGGGATAGATGATCACACTGACGATCTGTAGGCTCGATATGAGCAGTGGTGTTTGCTTTTTTTATACAATATTTTAATGAGTGTTAAATTTATATGTGTGAAAACGCATTACAATAGCATTGTAGTCATATTTACCAATTCAAAGACTGTGTGCAATCCATTACACATTCTCTGAATAATGTTTTGGAAGTCCGTCCATTCCCCTAATATATTTTAATGTTTTTGGGGAACCCTCTCGTTATGTATATAGATTACAGTATTCTGCATAAGTGCATAGCTCTTTCACATTGTATTTGGTGGATTGCTTCAGTTTCTGTACCACTGCAATTGCTTCTACCAATCCCAGGCCAACAAATAATCCTGGTTTCTAGTAATATGTAATTCCACTGTGCACTTTGAGGCGTTCATGCGATTCTTTAGGTAAAGAGAATGGAATGCCTTTCCAATATCGTTGTTTGGATGTTTACTCTCTTATTCAATGCAGGAAAGTACCTTCATTTGTCTTACGTCTCAGGCAATTTAGAGAGGAATCTTTCAACAAATGCAGTCTTTGCCTTGTGGAATATTCTCAGTGCAGGTAGTGGAAATATATCAAGCTGAATCTAGTTGAGATGGTATCCTGCCTTGGAGCCATCAGTGTTGTTGCCCAGTTTGAGGCTTCCAATCAATCTATATCTGCCTTCAGTGTGCCTTTAAGGGTCAGGAACCTGCCAGGTGTATGTATCACTAAGGTTCTACACAGTAGAGACAATAATTTGCCAGGCAGTTATTATAGTGTAAGTATGGAGTTTAGTGATGTTTTCTTTAATGGACATAGACACCCCCGCCCAAATGAAATTCTGGCTTAGCTTCATTTCTGAGAGCTACTTCCAGGGCGCTGGTGAGCCTCCTGTAGCTCTGGAGATACTTGTTGGTGACTCCTGGTCTAACATGTAATTGTCCATTCCTATGTTGTAATTTACAACGCTAACTTTACTTGTGTATTCAATGTTGAATCCTCAGCACAATCTGAGGGACAAATGGCTCCTCTTTTGTGAAGTGGTGGAACAGCCTCTTGAGTTGGAGGGAGGTTCCAGGAAAAACAGCAAATGTTCTAGTCGCACAGAAGGAGAAGATGCCGCACGGAAGACAACTCAGGGTTGATGTTCAACACGGAGTCAGATATTGATTCTTATTTGTTTAGCTAGCCCCTTGTGGTGGCAACAAAGACTGTGCCATTTTCGTCTGTAGTTTCCACTATCACGACCACCCCGATAACTCCAGCAGCCCCTGAAGACAGCCAATCCATCCCCGGCCATGAGACATCAGGCTGGAGTCTCCTTTGCCCCAGGCACCTCTCCCAATGCTCTAGCAACACCAGTCTTTTTTCCGAGAGGCACTACAGGTCATGAGGTACCTTTGTGGTGGGCAAACAGCAATGCTGGGTATCTTTCAGGAATTGGTTTAGAAAGTGGACCAAATGATGTAATTCTGGAGAACATTTGTTCAATAGAGACTTCCCAGCAGAGAGTGTGTTGGAGAGGTATTACTTTCTTGGAAACAATGACTGTGATTATATTCCCCATCGTTTCCAGATCCCTGAAGTCCCTATTCAAATACCCATGCCACAACATTTTATATTACCAATCCCCTGTGCACCTCTTCCATCTCCCCCTGAGGTGACTTGTTCTTTAGATACAATTCTTGAGGATTCCCCAAAAGTGGAAGAGGACAATCAATGAAAATGTCAAGGAAATGTTTGGGGAGAGCTTTCATTTCCCCCTTTTATTGATTTCGCTATACCACAACCACTCAAAAATCTGAGATATATTTTTGTCCAAATAGTTTTGTAAAATAAACACCATGATTGTTTATCAATCTACAACTGCCATTTTAACTTATTTTTCATTGGGAGGAATGTGCCTTATTTTATACTGATTTGAGTGTATAGTAAGTCAAACACAATTGTTTCAATATTACAACTTACTGACCTATTACTGCCAATGGGATGCATTGCGGTACTTCTAGTGCATTACTTCTAGTGTATTATCCAAATATACCTACAAATATACTGGATGTAATTTTGAGTTTCATGTGTCATTGTTTAGAATTGAAGGAGAACTCTTGATGATTGATGTGACATGATGTGAGAGTTTAGAGCTATATACGTGTTTTGCAAGTAATACGGTTGCTGTAACCAGTAGGTCACATTATATGAGTGGATGTTTTGTGTACCTTTCATTTTTTTAATTTGTAAGATTTGCTTTTTAAAGATTTTACATTTTGAGCTTTGCAAAAATACTTAGGGGCAAATTTATGTTTCCTGGCGCATCCCTGCAAATCAGCAGGGATGCGCCAGGAAAGATGCGTCACGCAAGTTTACCCTTGCGCCACCACAGATGCGCCGCATTTACAATGCAGCGCATCGGGGCGCAAGGATAAACAGATGCGTGACGCATCTGATGGCATAAGGGCGGCGCATTGCTGGAGTCGCGTCACAAGCACGACGCAACTCCAGCAATGTTTAGGGGCTGCCCATACCTAACATGCTGCGTCATGCCTTACGCCTGCTTCAAGCAGGCGCAAGGTTTTGACGCAGCAGCGTCGGAAAAGTGACTCAGTGAAATCTTGTAGATTTCACTGCGTCACTTTTCCGAGGCTTTTTCCGATGGAACGCCCACCCTGCATGGATGTATGACGTTACAACGCATGCTTTTACACCGCATGCCGTTACAACGCATTTTTTACACCGCAAGATCTGTTACAACGCCAGCCTTTACAACGCATGCTTTTACAACGACGTACACTAGATGGAGTGCTGACATTAGAAATGTATAATTTACTATTCTAACTCCAGTCCACGTTGCAGTAGGGAAGGTGTTTGGATAGTAAAACTACACTATTTCTAATGTTAGCACGCCATCTAGTGCATTTCGTTGTAATGGCATGCGTTGTAATGGCATGCGTTGTAACAGATTTCGCGTTGTAATAGTTTCGTTGTAATGGTAGTGCGGTGTAAAAGTTGCGTTGTAAAGGTTGTTCACCACCCTGCATACATTAAACCTGACGCAGGTTTAATGTAGCGCAGGGCTTTACAACGTGACGCATCTCCCTAGATGCGTCACGTTGTAAATAAGGCGCAACATGGCGCATAGTTTACGCCGCCGCTGCGTCACAAAAGTGACGCAACGGCGGCGCAAAAGTGGCGCAAGTCTAACATAAATCTGCCCCTTAGTATTTTATTGTTATTTCATACCATTTCCATACTGTGAAATGGTGTATTCCTTCACATATGTCTTCTCGTACGTATAATGTTTTGGTACAGACAAATTTTGGTCCATAAACTCTCCCACGTGCATTCCCAGGACTCTTGCGAACAGGGATAACTTCTCTGCATTGATTCTGGAGTGGTTGTGTGCCGTGTTTCAGTTTTTTTTTACATTTCTTCTCCATAACAGCAGAGAAGTTTTTTCCACCATGGATCTGTCCCTGGATTACAAATTCTAAATACAGCGGGCAGAGTACACGTTTTTCAACAAACTGTCAATCAGATTTTATCTTTAGAGCCGCCAACAGTGGTGGTGGTAGGTGGTGGAGGAGATGAAAGGATAGCAGATGTATGTCTGTCATGTCACCAATCAGCTGACAATATTTTATAGTGGAAGACAGATGATTTTTGTAGTCTAAACTCTAAATAAGGCTCCTACTCTTGCCATTGGCAGAAATAAATCTTTCCCCATGCTGGGAAAAGGATGGGAACACTTACAAAACTGGTATAGGGTAAGGAGTTTCTCAACATGATAAATTAAAATGTTAGCAAGGATATTGGCCAAAAAAGGTTCATATATCCTGTCAGGTCACATCATATTTTCACGAGACAATACAATTCAGAACAGTGTTGCAGGAGTGTACCGCAAGCCTGTGGCATCAGTAGGTTTTCAGGCATGACCTAGAATGTAGTTGTGAACTCCAAAAAGGCTCAACTCTATACCTATGCAAGGTCAGAATCTTGCAGACACAGACATTTTTGCGAACTTGTGCATAAGGCTAAAAGAGGCAATCCCTCTCTGTAAATCTTATGTCTGGCCTCCTCCTCCCTAATGCTTCTGTATTTAGTGACATGTTATGTTATGTTAATTGTATTTCTTAAGTACAATGGTTACCTGGGGGTGTCCTGGCGCTGGCTACTGCCTTCCAGTCAGAGAGATATATGATGACCTATGGAGTGAAAAGCCAGGTTTTCAGTCCTTTCCTAAATGTCATTAGCTCAGTGGCATTCCTAATATGGAAAGGAAGCTCATTCCACGCCCTTGGGCACAGGTGCTGAAGCTTTTTCCACCTCAGTTAACTTTTTAAAGGGGGGTATAATCACCCCTTTGGCTCCTGAGGAGCGAAGAGCTCTTCTGGGGACATACCACTGAAAACACAGTTTTAGGTAGTCCGTGCCAATTTCTTGAAAAGCTTTAAAAACAGTCCAGAGGGATTTAAATTGAATCTGATGTTTAACTGGAAGCCAGTGCAGCCTTTTTATTTCTTTTGTGACAGAAACAAACTTTGGTATCCCGGTCAGCAATCTAGCTGCTGCATTTTGCAGGAGTTGGAGTTTGTTTAAATGTCGCTTTTGAATATTTAGGTAAAGGCTTTTACTTTGGTCCGCACGCAAGAGAATGACAGATGTTATCACTACTCGTTGGCTGTCTAACGTAAGAATTACATTATTTTCTTGATCATTCTGAGGAGGTGAAAGCTAGCAGAGGCAATCGCATTTATCGGGCCACCAAAGGTGAGTTTATTATTGACCATGAGCCCCAGACTTTTTGCTTTCCTAGTTGGTTCTGAGAGAGTCCCTAGTATTTCCGGCCACCAGTCTGGGGTCCAAAAATTGGCATTATTTCAGAAAATGAGGACCTAATTTGTGCTGGAATTTAACTTCAGGCAATTCTTGGTCATCCACATCTTGACCACTTTCATGCAGTCATGGAACCTTTTCCCTTTCTCTGCATCATGCCCTGGTCGAAAAGACACCACAATTTGCGTGTTATCCACGTAAGATGCCAACTGAAATCCGAAAGATCTTATCAAACCACCAGGGGCGCCAATTAAACATTAAAAAGTGTGGGACTGAGGGAGGAGCCCTATGGTTCTCCACACGGTAGGGAAAAAGGTTTGGAGCGGGCTTTGTCTAAATTCACAGTCTGAATTCCTTCCATAAGGAACGATTTCAGGAGATTCCAGGCATTGCCTTGCACCCCGCAGGATGATAAACGGTCCATCAGAATATCATGGTGGACCGTATCGAAGGCTGCGGAGAAGTCCAACATGATAAGTGCTGCATTGCCTCCTTGGTCCAGGGCTTCTCTTAATTCTTCCATGGATTTTATAAGGGTGGATTCTGTACTGTGTCCTGCCCTAAATCCATATTGGGTAGGATCTAATATGTTATCTGCTTGGAGGAACGTACTGAGTTGAATGTTCATAGATTTTTCAACCAGTTTTGCCGGCAGGGGGAGACCAGAAATTGGCCGGTAATTATTAGGATCCTTGGGGTCAGGATTTTGTGTCTTAAGCAGAGGAGGAATGCATGCAGTTTTCCATCTTTTGGAAACTGGCCAGACTCGAACATGGCATTAACTAAGGGGGTGAGGGCCAGATTTATAGTATCTCGCTTCTCCAGCGGGGAGAACTTGTCTAGAGTACGCCATGGATTAGTTGTAATTCTGGCCATCATAGATGGCTCATCCGTTCCTTCAATCGGGGAAGAGTCTAAAAGACAGAAAAATGGCTTCCACTTTCTGTAGAAAGAATACAGTGATTTTCTTGCATAATTCTTGACTACTCTGAGTTTTAGGATGGCTAGGGGTGGCCAATTTGGTTACCGTGCTAAAACGTTCTTTGGTTGAAAATTTAGCCTGTGTGATTTGATCTGTGAAGAAGGCCCTTTTTGTATTAAATAGTAGCTTTTTGTAAAGAGTGATACTCTGTTTGTAAAGTTATTTTTATGACTCATTATAACCTCTTCTCCAGATGCATTCTAAACTTTTACAAGTACGTTTTTGTTTCCTGAGATCTTGGAAATACCAGGGGGCTGAAGGTTCGAAACGCTTGGGAATCCATGTTTTCACTGGGGCTAATTTCTTACATGCTGTCTCTATCCACTCTGTATAGCAGGTTGTAGCTTCTTCCACTTCAGTGGGAAAAGAGCAAGCTGTTGCTGTAAGAAGATCTTCTAGCTCTGTACTCTTAATTTTCTTCCAGGCTCTTGTTCCTATCTGCTTCTTGGGCACTCCCACGCTTATGTGGGGGTTGGAAGATGCTAACTCAAACTGAATCACAACATGATCTGTCCAAGCAAGTGGCAGCACCCCCGTGCATGTTAGTTGTGGGTGGTTGGATAAAATCCCATCCAAAATATGCCCTGCAACATGAGTGGGACCTTTCTACGTGTTGCCTTAATTCTCCACTGTTTATCACCTCAGCAAGAGTAATTGTTTCATGATAAGAGAGTGCTTCCACTTGAAAGTTAAAATCCCCAAGGATCGTGATTAAGTAGGAGCAGAGGCCATCCTCTAACAAAGTTCAGACCAAAGTTAGGAATGCACTTCTTGGGCCTGGTGGTCTGTACAGAAGGATGCCCTTAAAAGCGTTGTGATGAGGGGTATAAAAACTGAAAGAAAGTGCTTCACGTGTCGAGTTAGATGCTGTCAGGAAGGCAGCGTGTCAGGAGTTATGGTATATAACTGTCAGTCCCCCCCTCTCCTAAGAGGTTTATCTTGTGTGTGACAGAGAAACCCAGGTGTTGTGGCTTTAGCCAGATGCAGCTCTGAGGCCTTATCTGACCAAGATTCGGTGATAAACACAAGTTTTATATTGTGATTCTCTATAAGTAATGCACACTCTGTGCTATGTTTGACCAATGATCTGGCATTTAGCAGTAGAGATCACAGTGGGCTAGCTTCAGGTCCCTTTTTAATTGCCCCTTCCTTAGGCTTACGGGGCGTAACAGTGTGAAATAGAATTTGGGGGAGAGTTTGATTGCAGTTTGGACATGTAAGAAGCAAATTACTGGGAGTTGTGCGAAGTGTTAGACACAGACAGGCAGTGTCCTTACCTTTGGGATTCATGGCGAGTAATTCGATCCTTGAATAGGTCAAGGCTCTGGCTTCTGAGAACCAGGGTGGCTGGCGCTGAGCGGGATCTGAGCGCGGATGGGCGCAGACGGGCTTGCCCCTGGCACGCCTTCGTGACACCCTTTTGTGAATAAAACCATTTACAGGTGAAAATAACATTTCTGTGCATACTTTCTATGATTAAAATTATGACTAAATGATGAAGATTATCATGCTGTGCTGAATAACGTCCTGTAATACAATTGTTAAATCTGATTGGTTATGAAAACATTGTCTAGCATCTAAATGTTGCTTATTTGTCTATGTAGCTGTATAAAATATTTTTTTTATTTAAGATGCGGTGGATTGATGATGGTCAAATATGCATAGTCTATCTCTGTTTTCACTCACTTCCTGCTACCTCACATAAGTCTGTCCTATTCCTCTCACCCCAACTGAGGGCCTTACGCTGCTGTTGCGCTACTTTGTGTGATGCTGTCGCAGTGTAAAATATGCACCAAATGTACAAAGTGACTCATTTAGGCAGATGTGTCACATTGTAAACACCCGCGCTACATTATACCTACAAAAGGTATAATGTAGCAGGGTGGGCGTTCCGGAGCGGAAAAGCCTTGAAGAAGTGGCACTGTGAAATCTATGAGATTTCACTGAGTCACTTCTACGGCTTCACTGTGTCAAAACCTTACACCTACTTGAAGTAGGCGCAAGGTGTGACAAAGGCCTTTTCACATGGGACTTGCCCCTTGTGAAATGACACATTGCTGGAGTTGCATCTTTTCCCAGACACACTACAGCAATGCACCATTTTTGAACCGACAGATTCATCAAGATTCCTGACGTATCTGTAAATCCTTGCGACATGGAGAGCAGTACAGTAAATATGGCGCATCTATGATGTCGCAAGGATGACGCACTGAAAAGTGTTGCATTGCTGTTTTACTCCTACGATGCAACACTTTTCATAAATAAGGCCCTAAGAGTATTGAGAACAAAAATATTGTGTGACATAAATATCATGGCCTAGATTTCGTTTACAAAAATATCACTATATTTGGTGTACATCTTTTATTATTCTCTCTAATAGGTAGATATTTGTTAAATGATAATTAGGACGAACTAGTGAACCAATATGATATTCAAGATAGAACATTATTGTCAGAAGATATTTTTGGACTGCGCCACGTTGTCATGCAGACCTCCGGCCCTACTGAGACCTCCTTGGAATACCCCAGACATGAATCTGAGTTATGATTACTAAGCTCAGCCATTTGAGTATGACTCAGCCATTTGAGGATGAAACCTACCACTATGTGAATTTATTTTTCACATTCAAAGGTGCTCTCCGATGTAATAATTCAGCATGCTGCCTGCTGGCCTGCACAGTGATGACTTGTGTTATAATATATGATATGCCACACAGGCGCCTTCCGATGACATAGGACGTCGTCCCAAAGAGGAATCTGTGCAGGTTTGCACGGACGTAAGCAAATATGTTGTTGCAATGAATTGCCCCGTGACTGCAGACGTAAATATCCAATGTGATGGCAGGATGCAGGCTCGAGACCTCTATTAAGTGTCTGCATTATAGAAACGTGGTGAGTCGTAGCTGGGTGGACATTAGACTCAAAAGACTTTCAACATAGGTTCATTTTATCGATTACTTTTTAAATTCATTACTTACTTCGAATGCGAGTTTAATGAAATTGTATCGTGCACTACATCTGACTGCCTATTGGGGCATTATGCTACACATCGTAAGTAGCTAGCATCTATCTGTTGATTATACATTTAATTGTATTCACCTATAACGGTGAATAATGGTTTACTGCCAGTGCAAAATTTGACATTGTTTTAAAACATGTGTCTGGTCTCAGCATAATTGTTTCAGAATTTAAAAGCCTTTACTCGTGTGTTAAGCGTTTTGAAAACAGAAATAGTCTGATGGTAAAGTAGAAGAGAGTAAAGGGTCAAAGTTGGTTCATGCAGTGAAGACAACACTTTTATATGATATCAATGTTATGAATAACGATAATTACGGAGGGTATTCTATTTCAGCTCCCAGGAGTTCTAATTATAGAAGGGCAGTACCCGAAAGGTGACCATAATATCGGATATAGACAACCTAAAAACTAAAGGCACTGTACACCAATAAAACTGTAAAGCAAAACACACAGGGGCAGATTTACAATAACTGGCGCATCCCTGCATATTAGCAGGGATGCGCCAGTTATTGTGCGTGACGGAAAAATAGCCTTGCTCCACCATGGATGCACCGCATTTAGAATGCGGCCCAGCGTGGGGCAAGGACAGACAGATGCGTGACACATCTGTCAGCGTAAAGGTGACGCAGTGCTGGAGTCGTGCCGCAAGCGCAACGCAATTCCAGCACTGCTCAGGGGTGGCCTATACTTGCTGTGCTGCATCACTGCAATTTGACGCAGCGGGCTCATTAAAGTGACTCAGTGAAATCTTGTAGATTTCACAAAGTCACTTTTACGAGTCTTTCTTGCGACGGAACGCCCACCCTGCATACATTATACCTGAAGCAGGTATAATGTAGCGCAGGGCTTTACAACGTGACACATCTCCCTAGATGCGTCACGTTGTAAATATGTTGAATAGTGGCGCATTGTTTACGATGCCGCTGGGTCACAGAAGTGACGCAACAGTGTCGTAAAGATGTTGCAAGGGGTTTGTAAATCTGCCCCACAGAATACACAATAGTGTGCGGTGGGTTAAAAAACAGAGAGAAGTTCAGCTTTTCTTCTTTCGAGGGAAATTAGAAACTAATACACTTCTTTATCCCTGGTTCATCTATTAAACAAGTTGGCACTGTACGTCTGCATTGGAAAAGATAAAGTAGCAAGATGCTCCTTGTATTTAACTGCACTTGGGCTCCCACTCAACTGAGTGCACCTGCTTGCATTCAGTAGCACACGCATGCTAAGAGGCCATTTTGCTAACAGCATTTTGCAATACATGAAGTAGTATTACAGCAGTACACATCGCATACTACAGATTGCTATTCGCTAACCTATGTGCAGAGAGCTCCACCACGCCTATTTTTCTGTGCAGAGGTCTCCTCCGAATGTGCCATGATCTGTGTCCATGTGGGTCTACGTTTTAGTAGTAAATGTGGAAAGGTCGAGGGGAGTAGCTGGAAAATGGTGAATACTTGCATCTAAATGATAGGAGGAATGAGGGGTTTAGATGGGTCATGCAAATATAAACATCCTCCAAAAAATCAGTTCTAAAGTTAATACAGCTGAAATGGTCTCAAAACAGTAGTACATGTAATCAAGCACAACTATGGAGTAACTTAGAACTGCACATGGCCACTCACAGGTACTGCAACAAACTCCCAAAGAAATTTATGGAGGCAAAGAATTTCATTTACACTCCGTGGGAAATATTGTTCAATAAAAAGAATTATGCTATCTTTAAAAAAAATGAATGGCCGAAAGGTCTCTCCCATGTTGATGGTTGTCCTGAGTGCCCCAGCTGCAAAGATATCTGGATCACTGGTGCTGATTTTTGTTGTCAGGGGTGAACACAGATCATGCATGTGTGCCAAGATATAGACCTATTTAATGGATTGTGATCTTGTTCGACTGGGAGGGGCGCCCAAAACACTACCTCAATGATGGTGAAATGCCACTGCCTTATCCAGGTGTTATGTAGCACGAGGGAGGAGGTAACAGCATGCTGTGCAGTGATCAGTAGGACTAAACAGGCATTTTTATCTGTGTCACTGGAGTGAGGCCTACAGGCCCACTCATGGAAAGTTCTGGTGTTGTGTGCTTAGCTCACCCTTGGTCTACATCAAGTTAGTATGTGGCACTGTGTAACACTTGTGCTGTTATATGCATGTGGAGGGTGTTTATTGTGCCTATGAGTGGTACATACATGCAAGGGTCTGGGTTCCATTTTGGTAGACCCAGGGATGACTGGTGGAGCATGAGGTGGTAGATGAGTTCCCCAGACAGATTTGTGGATTGTTGTATTCTGAGAGCTGGGTGGACACACACTGAAAGAAGGAAGAGCTGGGCTCCTAAGTACACTTCTAAGGGTGATTTTTGATTTGGAGAGAGGTCACTAGGAAGGGGACTGGGCACATCTTAGAGACGAGATGGGGCTAAAAAGAGAATCATAAACAGTTGAGCTAGGGCCCTTGGATAACCCTTTGATGCACATATCATTGTGGCTACATTCACTTGTGACCCTCTGATCACTTCCATGGCCATTGTTGTAAAATTTGGAGTTGCTCCTGCTGTGACAGACTGCTTTGTGGAGGAAAGGCAGGACAAAGGAGTGGGCACTTCAAAAGGAAGCAGACCCCCAACACAAACTTTAAAGACTCAGACTCCGACTCAAGTCAAGTCAAGATTCACTTTATTTTGCCAGTTATAAAAAATAGCATAAAACGTATTCTACAAAATTAAGATCATGATATACATTTAAAGCAATACTAAGGGGGAGTTACAATAAAACTATAAAACAGTTCAAACATAATGCGAAAAGGCTGAATTCTCAGTTTGATAATGACTAATACCAGTTACGTTTCTTTATAGCATATTGAAAAAATAGAGCAGGCAATACCAGATTAGTGGGTCAGACATCTGTTTTAAAAGACAAAGGGCTTGTCGACATTGCCTAAGTCCATATGTATGCAAGATTGGTCAAATAAATCTCTTCCTCTCTGCACTATAACATTTACAAAAACATACAAATGAGGATCCCATTGCATAGATGTGGTGTCACATGGACAAAGGGGCAAACCATTCATGGAGTATATATTAGCAGGGTGGACAAGCATCAATGGTATATAATTCATGCAGAACCTTGTTAGCAGAACTCGCTGGTGATCAATCGCCACAAAGGTTTGATAATTAAAGCCCGAAGAGTTTATTATGGAGTCTAAGTGATATTGTATCACCCTTGATTTCATACATTTGGCTTCCCATCTCATTTCTCTCTGTTTTTCTATTAAAATGTTTTTCAATTCATACCTAGAAATGGTAGTACAGGTCACTGGATCATCAAATACCTTGGGATAGCCAATGTTATACAGACAATTCTTAACACATTGCAGCCATTTTATTCTGCGTGACCCATCCAGCTTTAAACAGTCTAATATAATGTCCTGCACTAACTTTAAAGTTTCTTTCCTCCATACTGAATGCCACAGAAGAGGGGGAGCAATATGAATCTGGTCCGAAATAAAAGGGGCGTTTAATTCAGTGTGGCAGATATAGGAGGAGCAGGACTGGGGAACGCCTATCAAACATCTCCAGAATTTACTTTCTATTAGTTTGAGACTATCTGCAGTTGCTACTCCCCACACTGCTGCTCCATAAGTTGCCACTGACATTGTTTTCACTTCGTATATCTTTTTTATGGTTTCTCTAGGTTTGGACCCCAATTTGTTAATGAAGCTAAAGGTTGCCCCTATCCTTCTTTCCATCATAAGGCCTCTATTTGCCACCATATTATGCCATGTATTTTTAGAATCAAACAATACCCCCAAATAGGGAAATGATTCTACTACTTCCAATGTTCTCCCTTCTATATCACAATTAGTTTGATAGGTCCTGCCACAAGCACAAATGATTTTGTTTCATTGACTTTCAGACCTAAGTTATTCATAAATCTTACATAGGTGTCTACTAATATCTGCAATGCATTACTGGTCCTAGCCAGCAGAACTGCATCATCTGTGTAAAGGTGTATAGGTACAGGGGCAGTATTAATAATGGTAACATCACTAGTGGACCCCACCAATGCAGCTTCTACACCATTCGTGTAGAGGGAAAATAGGAAGGGCGCGAGCATGCACCCCTGCCTGACTCCACAAGCAAGGAGAAAGGGTTGAGAACTATCCCCCTTTCTCCCCATGTGCACGCAGGCCACTGCTAAGGAGTACGCCTCCCAGATAAAATTAATTATTGATTGATCTATTCCCATATCAGCCATTATGGACCAGAGCTTTGTATGGGCCATTCGATCAAAGGCAGCTGACAGGTCCATAAATGCCATATACAAATGTCCCTCTTGAGCCGCTGTATATTTGGCAATCATCAAATTTAGATTAAGACACTGATCCACTGTCCCTTTGGACTTTCAAAGCCGTACTGACATTGAATCAGTATCTTATTCTCTTCTGCCCATGCCTCTAACCGATTTAACAAGAGGCAACCCATTATTTTTGCTGTGCTGTCTAACAGCGAAATTGGGCGATTTATACCCCTTTTAATAAATCGGCACAATCACAGACTTTTTCCTAGAAGGAAGGCCATGTGTTTTGGACACTAATTAAAAACATTAGTAAGTAACGGGGCCCAAAACTCCTGATTTGTAAATTGGAACCCCGTTAGGTCCAGCCGCCCTCAATCTACTGCATTGGTTCAGCGCTACTTTCGTCTCGTCCAGAGTGAAAGATAGTGTAGTTCGCTCTGGACGAGTCTGTCACTGTGATACCTCTACTAAGTCCTCCCCTTCTGTACCAAAAATCCCCAAAAAATAAATTACCCAGTCATCCTCCATCACATGCTCCTCTAGATTGGGGTCTGACTCTTCTCTAAGGAACGGTGTATTGATTATAAGCCAGAAATACCTGTTATTTTTTATGGTTGCTGCTTTAGTTAATTTGTCCCATGCTTCTTCTTTTAGGGTCCTTCAACTGTTCTCTCTTTCAGTTTTAGAGATATTGCGTAATGATTTCACCAATGAAGTATCACTTGGGTTTGCACGTAGGACAGTGTGCAGATTTTTAAGTGCTTTAGTACAGCGGCCATTAAACCAACACACTGGACCCCATTCTTCCTGGGACATAGTAGAAACAATATTGTGGGTAAAGTCCACCTTGTCCCACTTTAAGATAATGCAATTTTTTCTTACGATTGAATTTTTGGGGACTCGTTCACTCAAGATGGAAGTCTAAATACCCCAGGGTATTTGGCAGCTGATTGCCGCGTGATCACTAAAGGGGTGAATTATTGTCTTAGTCAGGGGAGATTGAGATCTTAAGATTTCAGAGGCCAAAATAAAATCAAACCTTGTCCTGTAGGATCGAGCAAAAAAAGTATGGGCTAATAGACCTGTGTTAGCATCTACTGGATTTATTATCTCCAGATTATGGATCAATAATAGTCTATTTAAGGCAGCGTCATAATCATTATTTGGAAACCGGCATATCAGGTGCCCTTGATCATACATCACGGCACAAACGGGAAGATGTATCTTGTTACACGTGGGAGTGTTAAAATCTCCTATCTATAAAATATCTAAAGAAATATGATGACATTCCTGTAACTGTCTTTCTCAATGAGTTCTATCACCCCAGCCACATCACCTGCAAAATTGTTATTATATAGATTGATTAATCACCAATCCCTTCCATGTCGGCCTTCACATAGAAGACTATGGTAACATGATGAAGGATTTAGGAACTTTTTCACCTTGACCACCCCTTTGCATGCTATTAGATTGACAAGCCCCCCTCTTGCACGACCTGCTCTAGATGGTACTGCAGGCGTCTGATAGGACTGAACCCATCTACACTAATCATTTTCAGCTCCCATGTTTCTTGTAGACACAAAATCTCATAATTTGCGATAGCCGTAACCATTCCTGATCCTGCATTTTCCACCAATATCCCGCTTTGTTCCGTGAAATAAATTTTAGATTATGCAGTTCATGGTCGTGAGTAGATGTTATATTACTGGGGGGGACAATTTCAGGATCCTGCACCCCAGTCTGGGTAGGAAGTCAATCACATGCCTCTAGGTCAGTTAAAGGCTCATATCTATTTGTCGTTAGGACTGCTGACCAATCATCATTGTGTTGATTTTGATTTTGTGTGGGCGGCGCCCTAGCTTGTAGAATATTAGTATGACCTAAAGGTTTATAGAAGAAACCAAGTGGTAGTGCAAATATCATCTGTGTTTCAGAGCAAGGAGCATTTGGAAGTATTTGCAAGAGCCCATGATTGTTAATAGTTTATCACAACACAGTCCCTCCCAATACATTTGACACTGTGACCCATCCATTTTACCCATCCAGCCATTATAATATGATTAAACAGCCTAAGGTCCCCCCTACTAAATTTAGAAACCCAGTGCAAGGCCTTGTCCATCAGCTGTGATGTTGATTCATACTGATACTGTTTAAGTTCAGGGGTATTAGCCAGAACGATGACATATTGGCATGCTCCCGGGGGTAGGTCCAGATATTCTGCCTGCGGTGTGGGCTTTATTGTAGAGATAGGGCCATCCATTCTTGTGTGCGCATTACTGACTCCATTAGTTCTATTTCTCTCTTCACAGTTGAATGCAGGCTTGTTCTGTGCCCGACCCCGACTCCCCCCTCCTAGTATGGGGGACACATGTGCACTATGAAGATTAGGGATGCCATTATGTTTGGTGTTCTCCGATTGCGGTTGGATTCTATTGTTCTCTAGCTGACAATATCTAAGTGGAAACTTCGCCCTCGGTGTCCCCATGTGCTGGATTTGCGAGATTGGAAGGACCAGATCCCCCATCCGGTAACTTTTGAGGGACTGGTTGGAGATGCCTTTGATTATCTTTGCTAGTCTGTCTGTAATTGGTTGTAGCACAGAGTACAACATTTGATCCAGTTTTTGGGTCAGAACGTCCTCTGGGGGATGGGATCTTACTATAGTTGTAATGTCCCTTCGCACTGAATTTGCCCCATCACTGTATTTTTGCGTGGCTTAGGGGCCTTTGAATTGGCATTACTACTGCTATTTGTGGCCATCTTAGCACTCCCTCTCTTCCGTTTACCAGGGGGTTCGCTTACCAGGCTCAATCCCAGAAGTGTTAATATTATTAGGAAACTCCCTCAGGCCGTCAGAAATAGGGGTATTATACTATCAGGCATGTACCTGGGGCTCGAAAATTCCTTCCCGAGGTCATCGTGAATAACAGTGGGAATTCTTACCTCCTCCAGCGAGAGGCATACTTCTGTAATCTCTATCTCCTTCGAGAGGACATCAGCTGCTCTAATCAGGAAGGAGTCCAAGGTGGTATGATCTCCCCTAGTCCCTGTGCGCTTCCTGCGCAGTGGGTGTGCAACGCGCATATATGCGCGTAAGCAAAAAGCAGTGCATTGCGGGAAATGAGGTCCTCCCTGGCCGGTGCCTCCCGCTGCAGCAAAGTGCAGCAAGGTTCCAAGATTCAGTGACTCTGAATCACTTTTTGTGTCTAGAATGGGACGATAAGCAGGGGAACTCTAGGATCCCTAAATGGTCAAGTGCTAAGCAGAAAGTCGTGCTGTATGTCAAAGAGGTTAAGCTCAAAAGACTTCTACCTGTGACCAGGACTGGAGGCTAAGTTGTCTCCCAGCTGGGTGAGGGGACATCAATCCAAGACTTCCTGCTTGGGGCCTGAAGTACAAGTGCTTGCCTGCTTGCAAGGACCAGTGTGTCCTTTGAGGAAGAGGAGAGCACTTGGAGGGAGCGAGGTCGAGAGGGGCATCCTGGTGAATTGATCCTCATCATGAGGTGTGAGGAGGCAGCTGCAGCACTGATAAGGTCATCACCCATGTGAGGAGTAATGTCAGCGACCCCTTATGCCAGAGAGAGCCGCTGCAAATAATGCATTATTGCGGTGCAGATTGGGCCATCACACATGTGTCGAGCAAAGTTGATGACCCCACATGAAGAGGGGGCCACCATGAAGATTGCATTACTGCTTTGTCAATCGGACCCTTGCCTGCCTGTGGAATAAAGTCAAAAACCCTTTATGCCAAAGGAGGCCGCCGTGAAGAATGCGTTACTGCTGTGCGGATCAGTCCATCACCCATGTCGGGAGTAAAGTTGGTGATCCCATATGCCAGAGGGGGCCACTGTGAAGATCAAGGATCATTGGCTTGATTCGCCAATATTAAGAGGAAAGGACACATAATGACCTGTGAATGCCCGAGCCCAGATTGAAGTATCATAACCCAAGTGATAGTCTCCCTACTTGTGAGAAGGATCACAGGATTTTACTGTGTCATCGGAGAAAGCACCGTGGACAACCAGCCACTACCCCAGGAAAGCCAAGATTGCTGCTCATTGTCATTAGCCACTGCAGACCTCCACGAAGTCCAAGTTCAAGGACTCCTGTAGAGCAACCCCTGCAGGAGCTAGTACGACTGATCACAGGACTAAAGGGAACAGGGAAACGTATTCTGCATCATGACGCTTAAGGCACTGTAACACTTTTGACTTAGGAAAAGTCGCAGTGGGACTCCTGAGACTCGGACTACCAGTGGGGACTAACTTGAATGTCGCCTTTTGTGAATGGAGAATAACCATTACCATTGGAGAGGGGGAAGTCAAATTCAGAAACCTTCCAAACAAACATGTGGTCTCTTGCCATGAATTGGTTGCAAAATTAGAGCACATTGCTTGCACTTTACCATCTCTTTGGAAGATATGTATCCTGTGAGAAATCGGGTTGTTGGATTAAAGTGGGTTGTGAGCCCTTCTCAAGCAACAGCCACAATCCTTGTTAGAGTGAACCACAAAAGTCACTAATTTACCTGTGCATAATCCTAGAGTTTCTTTGAATAAATGCACAGATACAAGAATGACAAAAATGCAATCAGCAGAACCGGGCTATTAAATTTTAATGTTTTTAGTGAAAATAGCATCTTGTAGATATGGTGCATTCCTGCCCTTTTGATACATGGCAGCACAGCAGGAAAGCTGGCTTTATTTTGTGTGCCAAAATAATGTATATGAGGCCCTTGGTCTAAGAATCTAATATTTATATCTGGTGCCAGCTTTGAAGTGAGAGACTGCTTGTTGCAAAGTGAAAGTATTATTTGATATGGCTGGTGGGCCTTGTCATGTAACACTGACACAATACACAAATGTGGACCTCGGATTCATCCTTAGTTTGGTCCTGGTAGAGTGACAAGGAGCAGTCAAGTAAACTTAGAGGAACAAGTATTTCACAGTACCAGCATTGACATAAAGTAAGTGGCACAACTCAAAAGAAACCTTGAGAATAATTTATAAAAATAGATTGTATTTTTATATAAATTTTGACCCCAGGACACACTTGATACGTTGCACATAACCAGAGTTATCGATTTCCAAAGTATTAACGATAAATGCAATGAAAGCTGTCAAATGTTCACCATTAAAGTCAACAGGAGAAAACACACTTAGAAAAATGATAGTTGCAGGGCAAGTTCAAACAAACCATCTTGTGGTTAAGGTTCTGCAGAGCCCTAGACCATGACTCAACAGTCAACACTTCGTTACATTTCCCTGGGAGTCCAGTTGCAGAGGTTACTTGGCTGTCATTGGTGCTGACGGGATCAGCTGGAGCTGTCCAAAATGCAGCACATGGCAAAACCACACTTTACGATCAAATTATGCTCTACTCTCAGAAAGTAGAGGGCTTTGGGGTCCCAGGACCCCGGTGGAGCAGCTGGATTTATTCTATCTTGCTCAGCGGCTCTGGGTGCAGAGGTAGCTGGCAGTTGTCAATCACCGGGGGCTGGTTGTGCCAAAGATCCTTTGCCACACACTCGAAGACCACAAACTTCAGAATGCGTGGACACAGCGCTGGGGTAATTGCTGAAGTTAGTCACTGTGAGTTGCTCTCAGGCTGGAGTTGTCACTCAAGGGGCCAATCACCTGACTGGCGATCACCAATCCTCGGATGCGGCAAATGTAGTCTTCAGGTACTTTGACGGCTGGTGGGCGACAGGAGTGGACTAGCGGCGATGACCTAGGCTCTACTCCAGGCTTGCAGGACACCACTTCTCTTCTGACTCACTTTTGACAGGCCCAGCAGATCGCAATTCTTGTGACGAAGCACGTTTATTCTTTTGAAGGTGGCAGGTGATTGGCTCCACCAGTCAGATGAGTCTGCTTTGGATTTCTGGTGTCCACTGAATTCCCTCTTGCTGGGAGCAACATGTTTTAACCACGGGCACACGTCAACACTCAGGTTCAGTATATGGTCTCTTCAGGGCACTTAAGTGTCCTCTCTTTGTGCTTATGGCAGAGTTCCAAGTCCTGTCTTGCATCTCTTCTCAGATTCCAAATTAGATATGAAGTTCTAGTGCCAGGGAAGGCCCTTAATTCCTAGTTCAGGGGGCATTAATGGCGTGAGGGACAGTGGCCAATGGGCTACGGGTCCATGCGGCTAACTCAACCCTGTAGTGTACATCAATGTGCTACCCAAAATGCTCTGTTTTAGGGTCTGTCAAAATTGCAGAACTGTTTCTTAGGTGTACAGACCACTAAGCCCACCCCAAAAGTGTGGCTAAACTGTTTGGAGCAGTACGCCTCCTGACTACCTGATTTTCACACCTGTCATACAAAAATGGCACTTTCTAACCCTACTAGATTTTCTACCACACCTGGTTGTGGAATTTCCTTCCACCCTACCCTGGTCCCAGGATGTCTCAAGTCACAAAAGGCTAGTGTAAAGTTATTTGTGTGTATGCTCCTTTGAAGTGCAGTGTGGTAGGTGACAGCTCTGCTCCCTCATCAGGTCAGGATGGCCCATCTTGTCATCATTACCCTGGCTCCTGTATCCCTCAGAGCCTCCACACCTTGCCCATTGATGATGACCCATTGCCTATAATGTGTAGTATTTGAGGGTGCATGATCATAGGAACCATTTCACTGTCACCCAGGGACACTAGGGTAACCCCTGTAAACTCCCCCCATTAAGTGGGACAAACCCCTATCCTAACACTATACTATCCACCCCTGGAATCTCTCCTCCAGTGGTGCTCTGTGTGGACACAGGATCCTCTTTGTAGTGTCCATAGTCATAGGACTCATAGCACTTGATGGACCTGAGGTGCTGACCTTTGTCAGGGTAAGTTTTCTTCTGATTGCCAGATTGGGAATGTGAACCAGACCCTTTCCCCAGTGAGTTAATTTGGGGACCTTTAGAGAACTCCTTTTTATTTCTCCCCTCCTCCTTCTGGTTGAGACCATGACCAGCTTTTTGTGAGTCCTGCCAGATACCTTCTTGGACACTCTGGTGCTGACCCAGAGGTCCTCTTCCTCAGCAAGCTTCCTGGCATCATTAATCTTGCTGTCAACCAGGTGTTGGTGATTTCTGGACAACAAGTATCAAGAAAGTATTCATTCCAAAACAAGTTGTACAACCCTTCATATTCATAACAACCAGACTTTCACTGCCTCACCAGCACAATCCAGAGAATCCACCCATGTTTGCGCAGAGAGTTTTGACTAGTCCTGAACCTTTGCCGGTACCATCAGGAGTCAACACAAACTTGCTTACTAAAATGGTCTTCATGGCAGTGTAGGTACTCTGGTCCCCCACCTCTAGCGTAAGGAGTGTATCGCACCCCACCGTGGGCATGTACCGTCAAAGACTACCTTCCCCAGATCTCCTCTGGGACCCTGTGCACTTTCAAAGCCACTTCATAGGCTGCCAGCCATTTACCTATGTCATCACCCACTACATAGTTTTGCACCATGTCTTCTAGGATATGGGTTCTGGACTCATGTGAAGACACTGCAGGTATGCTGCCACCATTATTGTTGCTGCTGCCCCCCACTTTGAGGGCTCTGATATCAAGCTCTCTGAGGCTATGCTCATGAGCCAGCTTCCTTTACTCCATGGCTGGCGTCCGTTCCTTTCTGTCAAGCTCAGCAAGCTCAAATTTTAGTTTTCTTTCCTTCCTCCTGTCCTCCTCTGGGGTCAGGCTCTTTGAAGACACACTGCTGCCTGCTTCAAAGTGGACTGCCAGTCCTGTGAGAAAATTGTTCCCCCATCTGTAGGCTGCATGTCAAGACCCTCAGTCAGGTCTCACTCTGATCCTTCCTCAGACACAGATCACTCATCATCCACTTCTTCTGAGAGGGTGGATAGTCATCCTTTCAAGACTTTTTGAAGCTCTGTCTTTTTTTGGCACTTTCCTTGTGGAACACCCCTTTCTCCTGGCAAAACAACTTGAGTTGAGCTACTGTGTATGCTTCCAGGTTGGCTGGCTCAAATTACACCTTACCAGGAAGGACCACTGATGTTGAAGAGAAAAATGGGATTTGAACAAAAGGACTTTGGAAAAATCAAAAGGTGTCAGATCAGGGAGAATGGAAAAAGGCTAGAATTGGTCTCAGTAGAGTGTTTTAGTGATCAATTCGTTATTATATGATATTGTACAAACACAAGTATTATCCTCACCGCTTATCACCTATGTTAGAAATTGGATTCCTGATCAGCTGAGGTATGCACCCAGACCAGGCAGGAACCACCACTCTAGTCAGGGTAAGCTAGATACACAATAGGATAACCTGTGCTCACCTTCTGGTAGATTGGCAAAGAGTGGTCAGGCTGATCTACAAAGGCTATGTGTAAAGTATTAGTGCAACACACGCACAGAGTAACACAATGAATACACAACAAAAAGACTCCCTACAGGTTTAGATAACTAGGATCATGCCTCTCACTCCCTCTTTTCAACCTCTATATGGAAACACTCACCGAACTCCTCAGCACATCTAAGGTCCACTATCACATGTATGCAGATGATACGCAACTCTACATTAGGATCCATTCACTTGAGGACATCAAATCTCTCAATTCAATGCTGGAAAAAACTCAATCCTGGCTAGCCGAAAACCATCTGAAACTAAACACCCTCAAAACTGAATTCCTCCTAATTGCTCCCCCTAACCATTCTTCCATCATTCACGACTGACTGAATCATCTAACAGTACTCAAAGGTCTACCGATCTCTGTTGATTCAGCAAAATCACTGGGAATAACGCTGGACAGAAACTTAAACATGCAGAAACATATCAGTGCCTCTACAAAAGGAGCACATTTTCAAATGAACACCTTAAGAAAACTGAAACCCTTTTTGCCTGCAAATGACTTCAAACAGGCTTAGTAATCCCAAGAGTAGAATATGGATGTGTCGCCCTTTGCGGTCTTCCCAGATCATCGACGGCCCCGCTAAGAGCCACAATCAACACAGCGGCTAGACTAAATACAGACTCCAAAAGAAACTCTCATATCTCCCCGGAGTTCTCAATTGGCTACCATTCGAGGCAAGAATTCATCTAAAAATCGCTTGTATGATGTACAAGGCCCTACAATACAATCCCCCAAGTTATCTATCACAAAAACTGTCACTCTTATGTGGTAACAGATCCACCAGGAGCTCCAAGAATCTTCTTTTGAAACCGCAAAGATTCGCCAAAAAACATATAACCAATCCTTCTCAGGAATGGCCCCTAGGATCTGGAATGCCCTACCCCCAGAAACGAGAGAGAACCCCTCTACTGCCTTTTTAAAAAATAGAAGTGAAATCGATTCTCATGTCTAAGTTTATGTGAAATATTTTATTTCCAGATTCTTAGTGACTACTTTGTATTGGATCTCTCGCAACAAGATTTGAACTATATTCTCAGGGATGTTATGTTTCTAAAAAGTTTGTATATAACCTTGTAATGTATATGTTTTTTTCTAGTGGTAGCTACTTTTATGTATTAGACTCAATCATAGATTCTCTACTATATTTGTATCTGCTCCTGACATCTTGCTTGTAAAGCGCTCTGATACCTGCAAGGTTCTTGTTCGCACTATATAAAACTCTCAAAATAAATAAATAAATAAATAGAGAATATTTATCTGAGCAAAATAAGACCACAACCACAAAAATCCTATCAGTAGATGTCAAGATATCAATTTTTGAAGTAGTGCTTTGAAGTCACCAGGGGTCAAAAGGTTACTTGAGGGCCGACTGCGATTGAGGGAAAACCAGCTACAGGATGCAGACAGATCCCGCTGAAGATATACCTCCAATGGAGCTTTTGTCGACATCGAGAGTCTACTGTATCTTCTTTGAGTCGCGCAAAGGTGGTCCTGAATCATCATCAAGCTTCTTTGAAGTGAATCCAATGCATCACCATCAAGTCACATACAGCGTCATCCTCGAGCCGCGCAGGCTGTGGAACCGCTGTCATCCAGCAGCCACTACGTCCGCGTTGAAGTGCAATGCTGCAAAATGTCTCACACAGTTGATGTAATTAGTCAGTTTTTGATGAAAACAGTCACATAACCCAATTCTGAGGCACAGAGCTTGGAGGGGGCACCTCCGGTAAGGGTAGAACTTACAGAAGGCAGAGTTCAACAACAACAGCAGAATTGGAGGGAGTGTTTTCTGTCCCTGAGATTTCAGAAGAGCAGGAGGCAAGCCAGCAAGCCCTTGGAGATTACTTGGAGAAAAGGCAGAGTGCTTCTAGCAGATTCAGGGAGCAGCAGGCAGCAGTACAACAAGCAGAAAAGCAGTCCTTCCAGAAAAGCAGTAAAGTTGAGTCTTTTAAGCAGCACAGCAGTCCTTCAGTCAGAGGTTCAGTTCAAGATTCAGAAGTGTCTGATTGTACGGGGTCAGATGCCAAGTATTTATAACCAAAAGTGCCTTTGATTTAGGGGGTAACTTCATAAGAACTCTCTGGCCACAAGGATCCCTTTGAACCTAGTCCTGCCTGTGAGGCTAACCCTGGGAAGGTTGATCAGTGTTTTGTGTGTGGATAGGACACTGCTTATTGAAGTGAAAGTGTCAGCCCCTCCCATTCCTCTCTGCCCAGGAAGACCCATCAGAATGCAGATTAATGCAGATGAGCACTCAGAATGCTGATGAGCCTCACCTTCCTGTGTTTGTGGCTGTCTAGAGGGAACACACAAAGTGCAGCTGTCACCGAACCCAGACGTGTATTGGAGACAGGCTGTTAGGCACAAAGAGCAGTAAGTAGAGAGAAATGACCACTTTCCAAAAGTCAACACGTGTTTTGTCTTATAATGGTGTCAACCAAAGACTTCTTCAGGGCGAAATCGATAAGCCAAGTGCACTCTGACAAGAATTACACTTTTCAATCGAGTAGTCTGGATGCATTAAGGTCCAAAATACGTGGAATTCAGAATATTGTGATCTAAATCATGTACAGATAGCCCATAACGTCTAGCTAGAGGCCGCTGTATCGAGGAGTACTCTCGCTTTATTCAGTACTACCAGGTCATATTTATCTACGTTTTTGGCTATTAGGAATATTATCCATACAATTTCGTTATGGGCTATTTGTACATGATTTAGATCGCAATACTCTGAATTCCACTTATTGTGGACCTTGATGCATCCAGACTACCCGATTGAAAAGTGTTAATCTTGTCAGAGTGCGCTTGGCTTATCGTTTTCACCCTGAAGAAGTCTTTGGTTGACAGCATTATAAGACAAAATACGTGTTGGCTATAAGTTTGTTGGAACTTGTTAAAAAAAAGAAGATAAAAAGATGCTTCTCACAAATACTGATGTGGACTTTTGTCTAATATTTTGGATTTTCTTGCTCAGGACATTAATCCATTGTTTGTTCCGTGTAAAATTCTGTTTTACATAAGTAGTGAAGGTGCATGGCCTTCATCTATGTCATTGAGCATTTGGTACTGAGAACTTAAACTTACGCAACTCAGCGCAAAATGTTTCCCAACCATCCATTTTCTGTGGCACTTTCTAAAAGTGCCATTTCTAAAACATTAGTGTTAAATCCACCTTCACCAGTAAGGAGGATTTATCATTACCATTTCAAACGGATCAAACATGAAAAGCTACTCCTCTTTGATCAGGAATTAAAGCTTAAAAGCATATTAAGGAATTCCCACTGCTGCCTATGAGAGGGGTATGCCACATAGTAGTGAAAAAAAAAATAGGCTGTTTGTCACTACTAGGACATGCAAAACATAAAGGTTCATGTCCTAACTTTTACTTACATGGCACTCTGTCTATAGGGTTACTTAGGGCCTACTTTAGTTTTAAATGTCATGTCGAAGTAGCAGTATACTGCACCCGTAGGCAGTGCAGTGGCAGGCCTGAGACAGGTTTGAAAGACAACTTCTGTGGGTGTCACAATCAATGCTGCAGCCCACTAATTGCATTTGAAGTACAGGCCCTGGATATATGGTAAAATGCTTTACAAGGAACTTACCAGTACAACAAATATGCCACTCAGGTATACACCAATGTCATCATGTTTAGGGGAGAATCATATGCACTTAAGCACTGACTAGCAGTGATAAAGTGCTCAGAGGCCTAAGGCCAACAAAAAGAAGCAGCAAAAATGGGAGGCAAAAGCCAATAGTTTGGAGAAAGACCACCCTAAGAATGATAGGTCCAACACTGACCCACAGCCTTTTCCAGTTGAATATGTTCTATGGATTAAGTACAGTTGATCTGTAGAGTATTTATCAAGTAAACCTGATATTTTAATTTGTGTTCCTTGAAGTTAACACTAGTGCTATATGTTTTGTTGAGAATCATGGTGCCAATTACAGCATTTTTGGCTATCTCCATGCAAAATTGTGTTTACTGAGAGACAGTCAGATTGTAGTTTCGAAAAGGGGCAATTAAAAATGGAAGAGAAAATATCTGGGTATAATCAGCAGAAAAATAGGGAGAGAAGCTAACGAAGGAGATATGTGAACAAGGGACTGTATATAGAGGGAGAATAGTTTTCACATGATTGAACCAACTGGCAGTGGTGGCAACTGTGTAATTGCCAAAAATTGGAAGATAAAAAAGGAACAGGTGGAGAAACAGAAAAAGAAGAATTGTTCTACTTTCTTAGTAAATGATAGCGACACCAAAGTTACAACCATAATAAGTGGTTGATAGTTTTGAAACCTGCTGACTGATGGGGAGAAATAAACACTGTAAGAAAGTGAGTTGTTTATTGGGGTGGATGTGATTCCACCACGATGTATAATATCACAAACTTGTTGCGATACAGCACAGTTGCAATAATTTGAACCTGGGCTCAACCCCTGGTAGCTTTGGCGCAGAGCAGCCAGCTTTAGCTTAAAAATCTGTAAAGTATTTTCAGTAACAAAACAGCTACAAAGTCAAAACATAGCACAAAGAAAACCCGAAACCAGTTGAGGAAAATAGGGAAATAACACCAAAACGACAAAAATCCAATAAGGTGTATAGGAGATATGAATTGATAAACATTTAAGGCAGAAAGCCCAAAGAAAGCATAAAGTATCTATCGGTAGTCACTGTTGCTTGGGACATATGTTCAATTTCAGGATGACCACAATGGATCATGGATTGGTTACGCCAAGCGGGTTCATCCCAGTCTCAAATGAAAGTCAAAATCCTCCAGTGGGGTTGCAGGTCGAAGTCCTCTCAAAGCCGGATCAGCTTTGGACAAGGTCCTGCTGAAGCTGTTGGTTTCAACAGGAAAATCTTTGAGTGGGAGAAGTTAAAATTTCACAGCAGCCAAAGTCCTTGCATCAACCAGATAGTGTGCATGGCTGTGCCTAGTCAGCATTTATACCATCAGACTTAGTCTTTCTTATGGAGCTCATAATCCCTTTGGGAATACAAATACGGAATACTGGTGATCTGTTCCTTTCAGGCTACCATTCATGTGTTTGTAGACAATTATGGGGCATCTCATATAGCAACCTGCCTAATTTGAATTAATTATTCATGTTGTTTTTTCACCACTTACATTTACAAATATTGCAGTGTGACCCAATAGTACATAGACAATTGCCAAAAATTAAAGAATGGTCTCAAAGTATCATTGCACAATTCATGACCGCTTTTTGAGACCAGTATTTTCATACATCTGACACTAAGAAGCTGGATAACAGGGCTTGAGGTGCAATGGCATTCACTGTAATCTTTTTTGTTTAAACTTTATCATGTTCCATATAACATGCACACTATGTATATTGACAATGCATACGTTTTGCAATTGTGGCAAAAATTGAACAGTAGTACTTATGCGTTTATACAGTATAATCAGAAATCTTATTATGCAACACAGTCCAAATCCTTATCTGTGTGAGGAATGTGTGTGGGCTGAGTTTTCATGCAATGTTTATGAAATGTCTAAGGATGGCAACGCCCACAGTGGACCAAGAGGGGGAGTATTCTCGACGTTGCGCCAGTTGTGCGAGTGCACAATATTGGCATTGGCGACATCTATACACTGCAAAGACTTATGACCCATGTTGTTAGTTGCTGTCAGTCATATTGGAGTGAAGTAGATATGTGCGCAGCGACTGCCTGACATTTCGAGGACAGGATGATGGCGGTTGCATTTGGGCATGCAGTTCGCTGGTTGTATCACAGAATATGAGACTCTTGAGCCAATCAGCCATAACAGGCGTCATGTACTTCCCCAGTCCATGGCAACCTTGTGCTTTTCAAGAAAGAGTATAATTGCAACAAATCATCGGGTTTCCTTAGGGATGTCAGGCACAAAGCCCAGCAGTACTAGCAAGGGATTGGGGGAAAGTGTTGCATCCCCCATCTGGGAGATGTGTGCAAAGATGTCAGTCCAGTAACTACCTATATGGGGCACAACCATTGCAGATGAAGAAAATCTGCATCGGCAGCATGACATTTGGTGCACGTCGATGGACAGATGGGATCAATCCTGGCCTGAAGGCTAGGTGTCATGTATGTGCCTCATAGTAATTCAAACCTCCCATAGTCAGTCATCCATACTGGGCAACAATTCTAGACAGGTACGATACAATTTGGAGACCAGGTATTGTCCTAGATGAGGACAGTGTGAGGAGTGAAGTCTTCAGAAGAAATGGGGTAGGTAGGGACGTGAGCTCTTAAGGTGTTGTGTACACAATGCAGAATAAATCTGCCCCCGTTGTGGCATAAGTAAAATGAGTGTCCTCCGACCAGATGATAAAGTGGCCCTGGGGGAACAGATCTTCAATGGTGTGCAAAGTAAATCTACTGAGCGTGCGCTCGAGAGTGGAGTCTACCATCGGGGGAGCCATCGGCGGTCCACAAGTGGTCACACAGGCGAGTACAGGCTCTCCACTCCCAAGAAGTGCTGCAATGGGCGCCACGCCCAACAGGTGGTGGAGAGTGGCTGAATGTCTCTGGGGTCCAAGGGTAGACTGAGAGGAAGAATAAGATTGAGGGGCGTTGAGCAAGCCAGATCTCTATCCATCCAGCTTTAAGGAAGTCTAGCAACCATGTGGTACCAGTGGTATGCGGACTGACACTGGAATACTAACTAATAAAGATGAAAATGGGGCACGCTGAAGCCACCCCTTGCATAAGGTAGGATGAGCGCACACCAACCAACATGTGGTCTATTACCGTCCCAAATCAGTTTCAACAGGTTGCCACCCAGTGTTGCGAAGAAAGCGTTGGTCAAGCGTTGGGCATGTTCAGAAACAAATAGAGAAATCTAAGCAGAAAAAAAATTGTAATTATCACAATGTGCCCCACTATCCATCACAGCAGTTTGATCCACTGTTCAATTTGCGATGCTAATCTAGTTGCCAGTACCTTCACAAGAATGTTATTATCAAAATTCAGTATGGACAGTGGTCTATAGGACTGACAATGCTGTGGGTCTTTGCCAAGATTTAATAGCAGGACCATGATTGTCTCACATAGCGAGGGAGGGAGTACTTCCATTTCTACTGATTCAGCGTAAAGCTCCAGCAGGTGGGGAGCAAGCAAATGTTTGTAAGTTTTATAGAATGCGCCCATGAGCCCGCCCGAGCCAGGAGTCTTCAATCCGTCCATGGAGTCAATTGCGGATACAATCTCCTCTACTGAAATTGGCTTGTTGAGGAACTGTTGCTGCAGAGTGGACAGCCAGACCATGGCGATTACAGAAAAATAGTCTGCCAGACAGCTTCCCTCCTTGATGTATTTGGAGGCATAGAGCTGTGTATAATACTGTAGCAACTCCACCAAGATCTCCCGTCCATCTATGGAACACGTGCTGTCCCCAACGGCGAGTTCAGATATGTAATCACTTCTCCGTTGAGGGCAAAGCAGTTTTGCCAAGGTGCGGCCCCGGCACTCGCCCTCGCCATACCGACGAGCTCTCGTGTATTTCCCTAGAAACTGCACCTCGCAGTTCGCAAGGTCAGGAAATTCCTCCATGGCTTCAGTTTGGAGTCATAACTCATTGTCTGCTGCCCCCCAGGGGCCACGGAGTCCAAACATCGAAGGGTAGCCTCCACAAGCTCTAAAGAGTACTTATGTCATGAAAATATACCGCAGTGCTTAGCGATTACACAGATGTATGCCTTAAGAGCCTCACAAATGAGGCCACTGTGCCCTCATTTAGATCAAAGCCGAGTCCATAAGGGACTGACTAGAAAAGCGCCACACCGTCATTGCACTGCCAGGAAGTGGGATATTCACCAGGGAACCAGAGTGTGATCTGACAACGTGCAGGGTAGGCACGTCACCTCACCCAGCCAAAGGAGAGTCGAAACAGATAGGAACCAATAGTCTAGCCATGACCAAGTGCCGTGGGGAGCAGAGTAAAAATTGTAACTTGGAAGCTGAGTATTTAAGTCGCGCCACACATCTCTAAGGGAATACGAGGTGCCAGTGTCATGCAGATTGTATGCGGCACTGGACTTACCGTTCGGGCCGCTGCTGGGGAGTCCGGCCCTGGATTGAAGCATCAGTAAAAGTCACACCAGATTATAATGTGGTCCGTATCCATCCTGTCAAGGAGTGCCATCAAAGTTTGAAAGAACTCGTTAAATCCTACATTGGGTGCGTAGATATTCAGTAGTAGCACGGACTGGCCCACTAGACGGACAGCCATGGCCACATACCTCCCCTCAGGGTCAAAGAACCTATCAATGAGAGTAAAGAGGATAGAGCGGTGAATCAATAAACAGACTCTGCGTGAGTACGAGCTGTAGTTGGAGTAAAACCTATCTAGGCTCCGTGCCGACACATAGGTCAGGAAGTTGCCCTATCAAAAAGCAATTCTATCCCCATGCCTGACCAGATATTGCAGCACTAACTTGCCTTTGCGGGGGTTATTAATACCTCTGATGTTCCAAGTCATGAAGGATACCTCAAGATCTTGGGTCACCATGGACTCAGCTAGGGGCATCTTCAAAGCTGTTTAGGCAGAACCCACTGATTGCAATAACACAAACATTCTCGTCAGGTGGTGCACATTCAAAAACAGAAAAAACAGTCCCTCCTCTACCCCCTACCCCACCCATCCCAGGCAAAACAGCATGCGGGGACATTTCAGCATGAAACAGAACAGAAAAAATACCCCAACTAGTGTGATAAACATATTGGTGCACACCATGAGGGGCAGGTGTCACACCAACAACTGGTTCCCGTTCCAAACACATGTAACCGATTATTAAGCGGGATAAGAGATGTTTATGAAGCAACATGTCAGAGTTACAGGCCTAGTACCATGACAGGGCTCGACCTGACAGTCATCACAGTGGATCAAACAAACCCATCACATGGGAGTAATCTCCTTTAGGATGTCACAGTCCAATACAGCCATCATGACAGTGTCCCCAGGAACACACGTGGGCTGATGACCTCGCTTCGGATCAGAAGGCAAGGTCCCACCACCAGAGTAGCCGAGATCCGGGATGTGGCACAGATTAGTCCGCTATGAAGAGATCTGAACTGTTCATGGCCTGATTGTCAGGGAGGTACCACACCGGTGAGCCTCTGAGAACTTTCCAGCAATTCTTGGCATGCTTCTTATAGAACTTTTGGGCATGCGTAGGGGTGTCAAACATGCAGGATTTTCCCTGCACATTCACGAGTAGGCGCACCGGGTGGAGCATACCACACCGGAGTCCCACCTCCCTGAGCGAGGCCTTCATGGCTGTGAGCTTGCGGCGAGCCTCCTGCACCATCAGGGTGAAATTAGGATAGAGAGAGATCACTGTGCCCTGATATTGCACTTGCCCATGCTCGCTTGTCAGGCAAAAGGCAGTATCTATGTCCCTGAAATTAAGAAATCACGCAATGATGGGCCGTGGCGCTATCCCCGGAGAGGGCTAGGCCACAGCAAGAAGTGTGGATGCTCCACCAAGAAAGGTAGTAGAAAAGACTTTGTGACCAAACAGCTCCACAAATAGATTCTCAACTAACAATTCAATTTTACCAGTGGCTGTGGATTCTGCAATGCCGGCTCTACAAAGATTTTTGCGGCGTGATCTGGCTTCCAAGTTCTCGTTCTTCAGGGCGACATTCTTGAGCTGGTGCTCAAGTTTCTCCAAGTGCCTCGATGTTGTCGCTGCTTCATCCTCCAGCATTTAAACATTCTCCTTGGCTCCCTCGATCCGAGCCTGATGACGGTCAAGGCACTCCACCATACCATTCAGTCTGCCCAATATGGCATCAAATCTTGAGTCTATGGCTTTAAAGCCCACCTGGATCTCGAACATCAATGCCTTTATGGTAGGGGGTTGCGTACATTTCATGGAGCCTCTTGCTGCCCCTACCATAATGCCGGGCACATTTGCTTCCTCTCGCTCCCCAGGGCATTCAAACTGCAACTTGCAGTCCTTAGGATCTGTGCTCCCAGTGTTGATGCCAACGAGTCCGGCGACAACCACCGGTACCCATGATCGACACTCACAGTTGATAGGTGGTGTCACTCCAGGTGTATGCTGTGATGAGGAAGGTTATATCAGCGTGCGAGTGGGGGTAGCAACTGCGTTCCGACAGGAGTAAGATCACTGGATGCAGTACAGCCAGCACTCAGGAGCTATACTTATATAATCAGCTTCCACAGACCGCAGGGCCCGAAAATCGCAGCGGCGGCTCTCCACCGGGCCTGCGGGGCCCACAGGGTGTTAGCAAACAGGAGGCGAGGGTCGGGTCTCTCCACCCCATGGGGTCAACTCCACTGTTCAGGGATGGGGGGACACGGGCCCAATCTTCCTTCCAACCTTAGACCGCGGCCCCAAACCAGGAAGCGCCAGCGCCCTACTGTAGGCCCAACAAATGCTCATCCACCATCTTCGGGGTTCTTTAGCCCGACTAGGCTGCGGCCCCAACGATTGCAGTGGCTGACCACCAACAGCAGCAGGCGAATGTTGGGTCAGGTGGCGTGGGCGGCCCAGGATCATCGCCGCTCGATATCACTCAAGGCCCACAGGAGCCATCCCGCCTCCTGCAGCTCAACAAGGCGTTCTGTAGCCCACCAATGCCCAGCAGCATTGCCAAGGGCATCAGCGCAGAGTCAAGCAGGCAGCAAGACCCAGCGAGGCTCAGTAGCCCTTTCACTGACGGGACTCTGAGGCAAAGCTGGCCCTGCCACACAGCTCCAACCAGGATCAGGAATATCATGCCCCTGCAACCGGCTGCCGTGACCCAGCGGGGGCCTACTACATTCCAGGCACTGCTGGCAGCCCTCAAACGGATGGTGCCAGTTTCATTAATAATTTATTTTGATATGTCGGGACACAGCGTGCGGAGCTTCAGTGCCGTGTGGCCATCTTTTGCTTTATTAGAAACCATTTCAAGACATCACCCTGCATATGTATACACAGCAGCCATCTTAGAATGCTTTTTCTGAAAGAAAAATAATTTCAATATGGATTGTGTGTGACAGATGCACAATTTCTGGAGTTTCTGGTATAAAAAAGAAAAATGGGAAAACCCTTAGTTGAGTGCCCAGGTGTCACAGGCAACACCTCGTGGCTTTGCCAACGGTTCGTCTAAGAATGTTACATCACTCACAATGATGTCAAACTTTTATGTAGTGATTTATTCACATTTACATTTGTACAATGAAAATGTGGGGCATCAGAAAATCTAAAGTCTTGCATGCGATTATTGACTAACCATCAGAACTGATTGAATAAAATATCCTAATTTATTTATTATAAAAACTAATTCACATGAATTTTGCAAGTATAACCAAAGACTTACTGTGTTTCAATTTAATGAGTTAAGGGCTATAAATCCCACAGAGAAATGTGTTTAGTGGTTACATGTTTATCCAAAAGGATAATTACAGCAGTTATACGTTCTTCGAAGTCTTTAATTATAACACATTTCCCCATATATGAAAGATGTGGTAATGACTGCGCAGATTAGATGCCTCAGAAATGACCACCTCAGCATTCAAATAATGTATAAGGGGTGTAAAAACGCAACATTCGACCAACTGATTGCTTCCTAATAAACATTAATTAACAAGCCCAAAGGAAGAAGGATTTTTCCCCGCGTTAACATTTTGTTATTTAACGACCGGCGAGGAGCAGCTACTCTGAAAGAACTCCAATTACCGGTGACTTTAAGAGCGCTGTTTTCCAATCTGAACAGTGTGTGAAAGCAGAATTGTATTTTTCTTCTTAGAAGGACGTCTGTAGCTCAACTGCCAGGAAAAATATGTTACTAAAAAACCGAGAATAATTCCCCCAAATAAAAATACTACCTGGTCCGCTAGGTCTGTGAGAAACGTGCACTTATTTCTGGTGTTAATTAAACTCGCCGTTTACCATGCACACCGATAACATCAATTTGGCTCGGCCTTGGTTATTAATCACACTTAAATCGTTCTGTGCAAAAGTAGTTTTGGGGTATTTTGCTTACACCTGTACCTGTTTAAGAGACAGATGATGCATTCCAGTGGCACTCATGCATACAGTTTTTCGCTATAACAAAAGAAAGGTTTTGTTTACATGGTAAAGTAGGAGGAGGCAGACGAAGATCGCATTTTGCAGCACTTTAGTCGACGATTACCCTTCAGTAATGTTTACATTAAGGATTTGCTTCTTACTGTGTTGCCAACACACACACAAACAGACATAATATTCCTAACAATTCAGGATTTGGAAACCAGCTATGACTGAATTTCAGAACCACGGTGCACAACGAATGCCTCTAGTAAGTTCGCCATAAAAAGTGCCAACAATTAAACGTACCCCTTTCAACTCTATCTACTGTGGGGCTGAAAACAATCTCATCCTTGAAAACACCGATATACACCCCAAATTAATGTAAAAAAAGAAATATCATCTATTTATCCACGAAGTCCTTAGAGAAGACTTTTTCTCCAGTGGATTTAACCTGTAGGTACAAGAAAGACAAAAGTCATTTAATGTGGCAATTTACAGATCTGAGGACAAAGCTATCTGTCTTCCAAAGTTCCATATAGTATTCCATTCTATGGGAGCCTTTGGCAGGATGTTTAAGCCACGTGGCCCCGTTTCCCCTGTTTAGGAAGTCGTGTGGCTGATCTTTAACCGAAGAATCAGTAAAGGGAAACTATTAGCGTGGAGACGTTTTAGCACTTGCAAAAAACAATCCACAAATGCATTGTTGAAAATGGATGAGACACAACACAAAATACCATAGCAGAATGAATGTACAGTGAAGACGAAATAGATTTAAACAGTCAAGAATAAATTGTGATATTTACCAAATTCTGCTGTGGCTTTGGATAATCTGACAGGAGATTTTGCATCAGTCTAAAAAATTAAGCAAATATATTTTCGATTTCCAAAATGAAGGAACCTGAAACATATGAGTATATATGTAAAGAGTCTTGGTTTTGAATTCAGCTCCTAAAATGTATTTCCCATTAAGAAAGACATATGGGAAAGCAGCTTGCACAGCAGTGGTGGCTACTGATCTCTGAAAACAGTGGGGTGTAATACTTGGCAAAGGTTCACAATTTGTTTTCAGCAGTTGCCAGTGGTGCCCCATATACAAGAATAGTGCCTTTGATACTGACCGTATGCCATGGTGAACCATATGCCAAATGGCATGGTTTGCTTCCCTCAATCTGACCTTCCACCCCCAATATGCCACGGGTGCTACAAATTACCTCCAGTATGCCAGGACCAGGATTTTGCCATAGGTGTCTTCTATGGCAAGAAATACCTCCAGTGTGCCAGGACCTGCATTTTGTAAAAGGTGCCTTCCCACATGCCAAGATTTACTTCTAATATGTCAGTAACAGCAGGTTACCTTGAGTGCCCCAATAAACCAAGAATTACGTAGAGTATGCCATGGCCAGTGTCAGACTCTCAAGCATAAAACACGGTAACAAATGCACCCTTCCTCACTGACGCTCCATCTCTCACTCTCACTCATGATCACTCCCTATCTCATTCACTCTCCCAGCCCTTAATTCACTCTAACTCTCACACCCTCTCACTTTCTCATTGTGTCTCTTTCTCACCTCCACTCACTGTCACTAACAACAAATGTTCTTGCATACGCACAGTCAATTATTCTCACTCACAAAAGTATTTAATACACTCACTCTTTCACACTGGCCTTCCCTGAAAACTGCTGGAGTGCAGGGATCTCTGTTTTGAACTTCTGATTACAGGTGTTCTTCTTTAGTAAATTGGATTCAGTAGGCTCCTCAAGCCTCTGTGCCCTGCTGATATTGCAGCTGATACACTATTGACAGCTACACTGCTGACTCACTGGCACTTACTCTCACAGTGCCCCTCACTAACTCAATCTAACTCACTCACACTCCTTCCCTCTTTCCCTCGCACTCACTTTCACTTTTACTCACACTCATTCATTGATTCTCACTCACATTTACGCTCACTGACACTCTTAAACAGGCTAAAATACACAAACTGACTCTCACTCAAAAACAATCACTCCTAATCACTCACAAACATACTCAAAAACACACTCTCCCTCCCATATGCACAGAGAAACAACACTAGATGTTTGTTACTCACATTTCTTCCTTCAAGGCAACTCCGAGGCTCCACAGCAGCAGCAGGGCAGAGATCCGGTGCTGGACATCGGAACGAGAAGGCAGACAGAGCACGCGGGCGAGGATTACAAAGGGGAGACACAACGAAATCCCTCTCAGAAGCTGAGACTGTGATTGGGACTCTACCCCTGCTGCTCTGTTTCGATCATCATTGTCCTCACGGATACACTGATGTGTTCCATGACAGCCACATTTTAGAAGATATACTGTTCTGCCTGAGGCAGGTGTTGTATGTTTACTAAATAAAATGGATTATGTCTGTGTGAGGAGTTCGTAGTTGAATTATAAGCCTGACATGTGCAATCCAGATCTCCACAAATGGAGTGCTGTGTTTTGAAACAACACTCTGTAGAAGAATCGCTTTTCTTTCCCCAGAATTCCCTCCTCTTCTCTTCATAAGGAGCCTGGTGGAGAAGCTGAGAGGGCTGACCTGTGCACTGGCATTGTTCATGAAATAATGAACACTGATAAGTGAAATCATTTACACTGTGGACAGAGACTCGGGGCATTATGTGGTGTATCACAGATGAGAGGTCTTTGCTCTTCAGCCCCTATAGAGGAGCTGCCATTGTTGCACAGACCAGTTTAGAAACTCCAATGGCACATAACTAGCTACTTGAAACAGAAGGAGCAAGCACCAGCACTAACCCTGGGCATAGTACAACACTATGCTCGTTGAGAGTGCGTAGTTTGCACTACTACACACTACCCGAATTGCACGTAGCACAGTGCAAAAACGCTTAGCGTAGCAGGCATTTTTTGCTTGCTCACGGTCCTCAAAGTCAAGTTGGCAACCGCGAGCGAGCAAAATCAACATCCCGGCGAGACTTTTTCCCCGTTCACGATCAACAACATCAAGTTGCTGATCGCGAGCGTGGAAAATAAACCTCCCGGCGAGATTCTCAACGCGGGGAGGTCAGGTTTCTCATTGCGAGTGGTCGCGTATGCTCGCGACCGCTTGCGATGAGAAACTACCAGTCCGCGTTGAGAAAGCTGCCGCTCGAATACAAATAGACTCGAGCGGCAGAAAATGACCACTTGCACTGTGCAAGATGCTTTTTGCAATGATTGCACAGTGCGGACAAGCATCCGGCACTGTGCAATCAGTGCCAACAGCATTTCCCTACCGCACTACGCAGTTCGCGTAGCTACGCGTAGCGTGCGTCGTGCGAAGTGCACTTCGCGTAGCTACGAGTAGCGCTACTACACAAACTATGCCCAGGGTTAACCAGCACACCACGCTTGCACAAATAAAATCTCCACAAACGATGAACATAGACACCAAGCAGGGAAGCTCCCATCAGCAAGCACAGACCATAAAACACTACAGACAATGCAGAAGTCATGTTTTAATAGCGAAAACATACTTAGACCATGTGACAAATCTTTGACAGTCTTATTAGTAAGTATGACTTTTGGTTTCTCTCAATGGGGTTTATTATGGTGTATGTTGCCATTTAAGGGAAGGGTGTGATCTCCTTCCATTTATACAGAAAATGGCTTAAAGGGCCAGAGTGAAGAATATATTCAAATATAAATTACCGTTCTGTAGCTTCAATTTTAAAGAAGAGCTGGCTAATATCTGTAGAATACCTTTAAATCTTTAAATGGCTGCTTCAGTATTTCTGCCAACACGTGTTTCTCCTCTTTCTTGGCACATGAGCCAAGGTTTTTTTTTAAGACAAGGTAACATCAAAGAAACATGTTGTCTATTGGTAAAATAGTGAGCAGGACACATTTCTCTGTTTTTTTGTAGAATAATTATTGTCCAAGGGCTTGATTTATGGTTTGACTGAAGGTACTCCCTCCCTAAGGCTGATGAGCGCATTGCTTCTCCATTCCTGATGACTATTGTCTATCAAATGTATAGATGACAGCTGGCCCATTGGTCATTAGTGTACATTAAAAGGAATCGCTGTAATGGTAGCTCCTTTCAATATCTCAAAAAGTTAAATGGATGGCCTGTGTTAGTTTTGACTGTTGTTCCCCAAACTTTTTTAAAGTTTTTATTTTTCAGACACAAACTCCCAAAGCGGTAGTCTAATTCAGAAAAACAAAAACCTAGTGATCTCTACACCCTGGTAGGTTTCTTCCAGGGTATAGAGGTCATTATTTTTTCCTGTCCCTCACTGCAAGTCTTTTACTGGTGGTGATGGACAAAAAAAGACATTATTCATCTACCTAAATAGTGTGGGATGTGTAATGTCCTTATTCCGACTGCCCATACTTTCGTCGGGCCATCAGAGAACATTTTGCATCGACGGAGCTAACAGGAGCTCCACCCACAGCAAACCTAAGGTCCGACCACTTCTAATTGAGGCTGGCAAACCTAGGGTTTGGGGGACAGGTTACGCTGTCACGTTTGGCCCAGAGTACCCTGTCCACCCAACTCTAAATCAGGCCAAAAGACTGTATGTTGCATTTTCATTCATGTTCGTTCTGACCCTATGATCAAGTCAGGTAACATTTTTGATAACCTACAAATCTATGTAAAAAGCATGGCACGCCAGTAGTAAGAGTGGATCATCTTTATATACATAGACAGACACAAAACACAAAAATAAAAATTAAAATTATATTAATTAAGATATTCAAGAAACACATTCAAAATAAATATTCAAGAAAAAGTCAGAGCAGTACTGCTAGATTTTCATCACAACATGAGCTGACAAAATTCCCTAGGATACTTGCATAAAAGTTGTTTTATTCTTTATTATTACACCACTCCTTCTAACACATTCAGTGCCACGATATCCTTCAAAACGTCACCCAAGCGCAAGGAGGAGCTGATATCACAATGTGGATGAAAAGATGAGCTAGCAACACTTGCATAGAGTGGGTGTCCAACTCGCGTTTGGAGCATCTGCACGGCTGATGTACATTATGTGTGCAAAAAACACCACAGGACATCTGCGGCAGAAAACCTTCTTGTTTTTTGGGGAGGAAGTGGAGGGTATAAATGCCTTACCAGTAGTGCTGGGCACAAAGGCCCCTCCCCCCGAAAGCCCAAACCCCTCACTTTATATAGTGAAAAAGGTTTAGAAGTTGGCAGGTCTTCTTATTGGCCAAGGAGATGTCCAGATGTGAGTCCATTGCTCTCAGTGCCACAAGTACAAAGCTATACCTCACTGAAAAGGCATCATTTGGCCAAAATTAGCGTATGGTTAGCTGTGTTCCTCTCTGGAGGGAACCTCGCCTGGCAGTTTGAGATGAACTGTTCCTATGAGGAGAGGGAAAAGTACTGATTTGGCTAAAGTGGGTCTCTGTTTAGAGTGACGCAGCAATGAAAAACAATGTGTTTGACATGATTCCTCAAGGTCGCTGTTCTAGGCGTCTGGCTGTCTTCACTATGTGCCACCATAACAGTCAATGCAGTCCCTGAGTTTCTGCCCAACTTGCTCCACCACCACCTAGCTGAGTCAGAACTCAAAAAAACAAGCAGTGGAGGTCAAAAACAGCTCCCGGAAGCAAATGGGTCAACCAGGGTGAGATCGGGCATGCTGAGATATTGCTGAAGAGTAGAAGTGAAGAAGTAGTGCATGTGACTAAATGTCTACTCGATAGTGTTTTTGGTCTTGCTACCTTATTTTCACTTTTCTGGGAGGGGGATATTTTTATAGTGAATGATGTGAGTCTTTCAGGATCTGTGAAATAGCGTGAGTTTCATATCAATTCATACTCAGCATTCTGAGCTTTTTTGCTGTGGATTCTTATGTATATGTGGAAGTGTGTGGCTGATTCCTTGGATAGCATTAGTTTTTGGACATCCTTTTGTGTGCGTGTGGTGAATACGGGGCTGATGAAAGTGACTTGACTGCGCTGTTGACTGCGCCTACATTTCTCCGAGAAATTATGGGGCAGATTTACAAGCCCCGTGCGCTGCCAGTACGTCACTTTTTATGACACACTGGCAGTGCATTTCCCTGCCCCATATTTACTAGGACAGGAAAGCCACCCTGCGTGGCTTTTCCTGCCCTTGTAAATATGGCCCCTTTACACCCTGCTCTTTGCATGAAAGGGGTGTTCCATGGGTGTTGCTGTGGGTATTACCACGCAACACCCATGGAACGAGACACATTTCCAGATTATCGAGGAATCGTAAATCTGGAAATGCATGTGAATGCTACTCATCCCCATGGGAGGAGTAGGGAGGTGCAACAAGGAGAAATGTATTAATTTCTCCTCGTTTTTGTTTCCTGTTTTTATGCGTGCTGCATTCTACAGCACACATAGAAAGAGGAAATCACCTCTAATTATTGTTTTTGTTCAGGAAGGGTACCCTTCCTGGACATTAACAACCATTGAAAGAATGTTGTTTTTAAACTTCTATGTGTGCTAATGCAGCACACATATAAGTTGAAAAACGGCATTTCAGATTATTTCAGAATCTCCCCACGACGCAGGCATCCTTGTACCATGGTGCAAGGGGGCCTGCATTGGCGCATGGCAGCAGTTTGTGCACCAGCGCAGGGGGAAGCACAGATATGCGACATATTGTTGTAAATATGTCGCATCGCTGTGCTTTCCAAACTAATGCAGCACGGCGCAGCAAAATGACTTGCTGCACCGTGCTGCGTTAGTTTACTGTAAATCTGCCCCTATATTTGGTTGGCTTTATTATGGGCCCTGTGCTTCTAGGAAACAGAATGGTTACTGCAATTTCTCTTTGCAATGGTGTTAGGTGCTCTTAATCTATCCATAATGTTTTCCTTTGACGTATGGGTTGGAGGCTTGTGTAAGCAGAATGGTGCTTCCCTATGTATCCACCTTTTCTTGGCTTCTTCTTCTATGTTTGCCATAAGCATTGTGGACGAACGTGGGTTACTCCCAGATGAATCCTCTATTTGTGGGCATTTTACTCTAGGTGCTCTGATTCTGGATGTTTCTGGAAATGTGTGAACTGCACCAAGATTTATCTTTGATTTTGTGGGCATTTATTTGTTGTGAATGGTATTGATAGAGCGCCATGAGATTTTGAAAATGATAGGGGTGCATCATAATCGTGCATAGCCCGCACCCACATATATATATATATATTTACGCATATTTTTGTGTTTCATTAACAGATGATCATTAGAAGAGTAACATGCAATAATAAATATCGTGAATGTAATCTTTGAAACGGATTTCGTGTTCGGTGAAAGAGTAACATGCCTTTTAAATGTAATTGTTTATTGCAAGTGCCTAACGAATTTGTTCATGTGTAATGTAATGCATTAGATTTAAACGTGCACCATATTAAGTTTGCACGCGTAGGAATGAATACTTATGTATCCAGTGTAATAGAAAATAGTGTTTATGGATGTAATGTTTATTAATGCGGGTAGTTTTATTGTGTTTAGGCCTAATGGAACGTTCATGTATTGCTATGAGAAGGCCTATTCGCATTTCTAATGTTATCTGAATTATGCAGGCCGAGATGTATTTTCCCTGGTAGAGTTTTCATTTAGAAATTCAGTTGGGATGATGCCGTGTAAAGATTTTGTTTTCTTGGGCTTCTGTTGCAGGTGCAAGGACATCGTTAGCTCAAACTAACCTTTTGTTTTAGGAGTTAGGTACGAAGGAGGATAGTTACAATATTCTACAGGAATGCAGATAAGGTTGGGCCCATACTTCCTGCGCTGGAAGAGCCTGGTTTCCAAGGACACATGGACCGTTGCTGGACAAGATGCAGGTTTCGGTGGAAAACTACCGCCTGAAGGTGTCCAGCCAGAAGAGGTGGAACAAAGGCGTTTCTTCCCCGATGTGCATTTTGTATTAGGGACAGTGCCCCGAGGGAGAGAGTTAGGAGATTAGACAGCGAGGCGTTAGAACGCAGTTTAGAAGGGAGCAGAGTAGAGAGCAAGAGGTAGAGAGATGAGAGAAGGTAAAGAACAGAGAAGGAGACTTAGAATTTGTTTGGAAGCTTTAGTTACCGACTTTTAACGTAAATGCACTTTGTAGGAAGTCTTCACGGGCTGACACCTTTCCTTGATTTTGCCTGGGAAATGCTAAGTAGGGATGCCACTTTAGTGTTAGTGTAGGGACAAACTAGTTGTTTCTCTTGCAGCCTAATGAAGACAGACTAAGATATTGGAGCAATCATTGCAATCTTAATCTTTTCGAAATGTGTTATCCTTTTTATGCTTCATCGAATTAGGTTGTAACGGAGACTAAACTTTGTATTAGTGCCCATGTATTTCTTGAACCTTGTCATGAGGTGCTTGTATATCCAATTGTTTTTGGCTTTGTAATAAATCCCCTAAAACTTAATTCGGAGTCAGTGATCCTTCAGACTTGGTATTGATTGGCTATTGGTTTTGTTTAATTGGTTTCTCTCCTTTACACTCCACAGCAGATAAAAGATCCAGTCGACCTGAGGATTCTTATGAGTGGTAATAGATGGTAAGTTAAGATAAGAATCTGGCGTTATAAGTATGAGCCTGTAGGCAGCAGTGGATGATCCTTGTAGTTTGGAATTACACTACCATGTTTATATTGTATTGCCCCAAAGTTTTTCTTTAAATTGGGAATGTGAGCCCATTGATCTGTTGAATGGAATGGGTTGCACTGAGATGTATCCTGAATGTTCTGGGAGTCTGTGGAAGAGCACCAGGACTTTACCTTATTGATCTTAAAACATTGGTATTTTTCATACTTACTGCAGGAGGGAAAGATCATAGGCAGTATATTGCTTGCATATTCATTGGGCAATGGGGGAAGGCCCTCAGCAGGATGCAGCTGGTTTGTTCAGCTATTTTTTCTGATTAGTACATGGATCACTAATGCTGGTATATTGTGTTTCAATGTAGCAACCTGCTTTGAAGTGGATCACGTCCTGTGCCCTTCCTGGATTGATGGGGTATCTTGTATGGAGATGGAAATTTGAATTGTTCAATGCTATTTACTCTCTGAATGTGGTAGCTGAACCCATTGATTGGTGCATTTTGTCGACCCGGCTATGATAATGGTGCCTGCAATAGTCAAAGTGTAGGATTGAAGTTGTTATTACAGGTGTTTTTGCATTTCAGTAATCGTAAAGATTTTAAGCAGGTCGGTGACTATTTTAGACCTGTACTACAATATATTGCTGAATGCTCCCTAGGAAAGGTTGTAAGAGTATTGTTGTGATGTGCAGCAAGATATGTGTGGCTGGTGGTGGCTGTTTAATCCTTTGTATTCCCCTTTCTAGTTGGCTCTAACATGTCTGTACACATGTGTCCTGTTGCTTTTTAAGATGCCAGTGCAGGTTGTCCTTCTTTTACCTGGATATTAGAATGTATGCACTAAGGGAAGCTCCTTCTCTGTGTGATCTGTGACCAGTAGCTCTTGTCGTTTGCAGTGGCTGTGTGTGCCTGTTCACCTATCGGTAAGCACATGGGCGGGTTCAATTTGCACCAGATTTGCAGCAATGGGCACGCATTGCTATGACACCATTCTGTTTTATGCAGAGTTTGTGCGTGTGTGTCTTTGTATCAGTGAGAAGTGGGGGTCTCTATTTGGCAGAGGTTTGCATCCTGTGCTCACTTATCTGGTAGCTTGGCGAAGAGCAGTTAGGCTTAACTTAACAGGCAATGTGTAAAGTATTTATGTACAAAGATATCAGGGTGGGGGAATGGACCACTTGTCCTGTGTACCAGGGTCTTTCAATTTACGCGGTTGGGCATCCTTAAAAAACCCTCATATACGTACACTGGCGTTGGGCGGTATATCTTGATTCTCCGCCGTAGTGTATCGTGATAGCATGATCATTGGGCTTTTTATTGTCCAAATGCTAACCTCCCCATGGAGGAAGACCAACTGGTTATACAGTAGTGGTCAGGAATAATGGAACGAGGGCGTGCTCGTGCTCTGTGAACTGTGATGTTAAAATTCCTAAAGCCAAGTCCCGTGTCCTTTATTCTTGGGGTTCTTGACAAAGGGAAATTAAAAATGGTGTTCGTGCATATGAATAAACTTGATTATTAGTTTGATGCACTGGTATGTATCTAGTGTTATATGGTCAACATGTTTCAGCCCCATGCAAGGTCTAGAGGCTTTCGTCAGGACCGGAAGGTGAAAAGGAGGGCTTAATTGGGCTCTCCACTATTTTCTGTGGGTGGAGAGTAGTACTCACCACCATCGATTTAAGGAAATCAGACCGTTTGTATCCGTTCCTGTAAAGACAATCAAGGATTAAATGACAGCCTAGCGTGATATTCTACAATGCTAAAACGATATTCTCGTGCTTTATGCCCTGTTAACATCAATATTTCTAATTAATGGACTGCGTTGCTGTCGCGCCTTCTTTCATTACAGGGTGCATGCTTTATTAAAAGGGACTAACTACAAAAAGGTTTTAGTGAATGCTATCTCGGTTCTCTTACTGGTGTGATTCTTAATTAGATTAGAAAAAGGGTCGCTTAGGTGATGCGATTATTCTATCCTTGTTGTTCTCATAGCTACTCGTTTCCCTATGAGGGAGCGAGCCGTCGTTGTGAATTAATAAGTTTAGTGTATAGAGTCTCAAAATGCGATTGTATGTATGGTTATGGTAACAAACAGGAGGTTCATTGCATGGTGAGCGTAAAGTTATGTGAACTGACGGCGTTGCCGTCTGTTGATTCAGCGTTACGGAGCCAAAGGCCAGAAGCAAACTGTCTGAGTCAAATACCTTTCAAAGCAAGTTGGACATCTTCATTCAGGGTGTCAGTCAGTTAGGTGAGCGCCAATTGCTGCATGAAATGGGAAAATATAAGGTTACTTATCTCACAGGTTGACGCGGTGTAGAGAGCTCGCCTCGCCGTCGCTTACCGGCTACTCTGGCAGAATAGCTTGTTCTGACTCTGACGTTCCCCTGGATTAACGTGCTCCCGGTTGGGCTCGTTTTTCAAAGACCGGTTCCATTGAAATTAAAGTAGGACTAGTCGGTCTTGGTTGGCCTCGGGAGGGCACTGATGGTTGGCATAACGGTCTTTGCCGTATTAGTGTGATATGGTGTGTGAAGAAGAAAATCTCAATCGTATTCTCGCATCTTGAATTGCGCCCAAAAGGACAGAGATATTGGTGGCAGATGGTTTCGTTTGTTGAGGCTTCCCTTTCACGGGATGTATTCAGCGGTGTGCACAGTTATCATAATGAGCATTTTTTAGTCTCTTGTATACCGTGGTTGCTCAGCGTGCGCAGTTATCATAATGAGCATTTTTTAGTCTCTTGTATACCGTGGGTGCTCAGGTTAGTGTTTGGGGGTTGCCGAGAGACTTATTCGTATAGAGATCATAACAGAGTATACTCAATCGAATAGGCATTCCTGCAGTTAGGTTCTCTTCCTTACTCTGGGTGATGGTGATGTCTGTGATTCATGATGAGTCTATACTTGGAATCTCCAGTATATGGGGATCACATTACAGTATTTCATCTTTTTAGGGCGTGCCATGGTATGGTATCGTTCAGGCCCTCTTTATCTGTCTTAAGGCGGTGCACCCAGCGTTGTTCTTTTTCAAAGAGGGTGCGTTCCACATTATGGCCTTTGAAGAGTTGGGTTTCCAAAACAACCCATTGTAGATCTTCTGCAGTGTGTTTGGCTTCAATATAGTGTTTGCTCATTTGTGTTGTTGCTCTCTTACATGTGATGTTACTTCGATGTTCTATGATCCTTTGTTTGATTTTCCTGCAAGTCATTCCAATGTATTTCAATCCACACGGGCAAACAATCATGTACACCACATGGGTGGTGTTGCAGTTTGTGTGGTGACGTAGTTCCCATTTTAGGTTTGGCAGTAGTTGTAGGGTCTTGGTCACTTTCGTGAGTTTGCAGACCGAGCAGGTTCCACAAGGGTAGTGTCCCACTATAGGATTCAGATTCCAAACTGTAGTCTGGGTTTCTCTTGGAATAATATCTCTTGGTCTGGTGTGGACCAGAATGTCTTTGATGTTTTTGGTTCTCCTATGGGCAAATCTCGGTTTGGGCCATTTCAATGTGCTTGAGGTCAAGATTCCCCAGTTTTTATTGATAATTTTCTTTACTGCGTTCGATTCGGTGTTGTAGGTTGTTACGCATTTGAGGAGATCTTCTGGTTCTTCTCTCTGTATCGTGGAGAGTAGGTTCTCTCTGGGCTGGTTACGGGCTCTTTTCTGGCATCTTTTTATGATCTTTGTAGGGTAGTCTCTCTTCCTGAGCTGAACTTCTAGACCTCTTGCCAACCAATCCTCAATGATTTCCTAATGTGGTTAAACACTAGAGACGAATGTCTGAAGTTTACATCTACAGCAGACAAGAAACAACTGGACTTCCTGGATGTAACCATCTTTTCCAAAAACGGAACATTGCACACTAAAACCTACTACAAACCCACGGCAAGGAACAGTTTTCTTTCCTACAACAGTTTCCACCCCCGACCCCTCCGAGACAATCTACCTTATAGTCAATTCTTACGTTTAAAACGTAACTGCAGTAATCTAGATGACTATAAAGAACAAGCAAGAGGTCTAGAAGTTCAGCTCAGGAAGAGAGACTACCCTACAAAGATCATAAAAAGATGCCAGAAAAGAGCCCGTAACCAGCCCAGAGAGAACCTACTCTCCACGATACAGAGAGAAGAAGCAGAAGATCTCCTCACATGCGTAACAACCTACAACACCGAATCGAACGCAGTAAAGAAAATTATCAATAAAAACTGGGGAATCTTGACCTCAAGCACATTGAAATGGCCCAAACCGAGATTTGCCCATAGGAGAACCAAAAACATCAAAGACATTCTGGTCCACACCAGACCAAGAGATATTATTCCAAGAGAAACCCAGACTACAGTTTGGAATCTGAATCCTATAGTGGGACACTACCCTTGTGGAACCTGCTCGGTCTGCAAACTCACGAAAGTGACCAAGACCCTACAACTACTGCCAAACCTAAAATGGGAACTACGTCACCACACAAACTGCAACACCACCCATGTGGTGTACATGATTGTTTGCCCGTGTGGATTGAAATACATTGGAATGACTTGCAGGAAAATCAAACAAAGGATCATAGAACATCGAAGTAACATCACATGTAAGAGAGCAACAACACAAATGAGCAAACACTATATTGAAGCCAAACACACTACAGAAGATCTACAATGGGTTGTTTTGGAAACCCAACTCTTCAAAGGCCATAATGTGGAACGCACCCTCTTTGAAAAAGAACAACGCTGGGTGCACCGCCTTAAGACAGATAAAGAGGGCCTGAACGATACCATACCATGGCACGCCCTAAAAAGATGAAATACTGTAATGTGATCCCCATATACTGGAGATTCCAAGTATAGACTCATCATGAATCACAGACATCACCATCACCCAGAGTAAGGAAGAGAACCTAACTGCAGAAATGCCTATTCGATTGAGTATACTCTGTTATGATCTCTATACGAATAAGTCTCTCGGCAACCCCCAAACACTAACCTGAGCACCCACGGTATACAAGAGACTAAAAAATGCTCATTATGATAACTGCGCACGCTGAGCAACCACGGCATACAAGAGACTAAAAAATGCTCATTATGATAACTGTGCACACCGCTGAATACATCCCGTGAAAGGGAAGCCTCAACAAACGAAACCATCTGCCACCAATATCTCTGTCCTTTTGGGCGCAATTCAAGATGCGAGAATACGATTGAGATTTTCTTCTTCACACACCATATCACACTAATACGGCAAAGACCGTTATGCCAACCATCAGTGCCCTCCCGAGGCCAACCAAGACCGACTAGTCCTACTTTAATTTCAATGGAACCGGTCTTTGAAAAACGAGCCCAACCGGGAGCACGTTAATCCAGGGGAACGTCAGAGTCAGAACAAGCTATTCTGCCAGAGTAGCCGGTAAGCGACGGCGAGGCGAGCTCTCTACACCGCGTCAACCTGTGAGATAAGTAACCTTATATTTTCCCATTTCATGCAGCAATTGGCGCTCACCTAACTGACTGACACCCTGAATGAAGATGTCCAACTTGCTTTGAAAGGTATTTGACTCAGACAGTTTGCTTCTGGCCTTTGGCTCCGTAACGCTGAATCAACAGACGGCAACGCCGTCAGTTCACATAACTTTACGCTCACCATGCAATGAACCTCCTGTTTGTTACCATAACCATACATACAATCGCATTTTGAGACTCTATACACTAAACTTATTAATTCACAACGACGGCTCGCTCCCTCATAGGGAAACGAGTAGCTATGAGAACAACAAGGATAGAATAATCGCATCACCTAAGCGACCCTTTTTCTAATCTAATTAAGAATCACACCAGTAAGAGAACCGAGATAGCATTCACTAAAACCTTTTTGTAGTTAGTCCCTTTTAATAAAGCATGCACCCTGTAATGAAAGAAGGCGCGACAGCAACGCAGTCCATTAATTAGAAATATTGATGTTAACAGGGCATAAAGCACGAGAATATCGTTTTAGCATTGTAGAATATCACGCTAGGCTGTCATTTAATCCTTGATTGTCTTTACAGGAACGGATACAAACGGTCTGATTTCCTTAAATCGATGGTGGTGAGTACTACTCTCCACCCACAGAAAATAGTGGAGAGCCCAATTAAGCCCTCCTTTTCACCTTCCGGTCCTGACGAAAGCCTCTAGACCTTGCATGGGGCTGAAACATGTTGACCATATAACACTAGATACATACCAGTGCATCAAACTAATAATCAAGTTTATTCATATGCACGAACACCATTTTTAATTTCCCTTTGTCAAGAACCCCAAGAATAAAGGACACGGGACTTGGCTTTAGGAATTTTAACATCACAGTTCACAGAGCACGAGCACGCCCTCGTTCCATTATTCCTGACCACTACTGTATAACCAGTTGGTCTTCCTCCATGGGGAGGTTAGCATTTGGACAATAAAAAGCCCAATGATCATGCTATCACGATACACTACGGCGGAGAATCAAGATATACCGCCCAACGCCAGTGTACGTATATGAGGGTTTTTTAAGGATGCCCAACCGCGTAAATTGAAAGACCCTGGTACACAGGACAAGTGGTCCATTCCCCCACCCTGATATCTTTGTACTAACCTCTGGAAGCCGAATGGACCTCTGCTTCTTTTTCCCTCCCCCCATTGATATATTAAAGTATTTATGTAACATTTAAATTACAGTAACTTAATGAAAACACCACAAAAAGACTCCACACAGGTTTAAAAACATAAAGATCTGGTTAACACATCTATCTGGTTAACACAAGATCAAAATAATAAATTCCAATCTGTAAAAGTTGAAATTTTCAAAATGCGCATATGTTAAAGCTAAGTATTTTAAAATGATCAGTCAGGCTCATTATACGGTAGTTCGCTTGATCCAGTATTACATTTAGCAGTGCTTCAGGCATTTGCAGAGTGCGTGTTGTTGTAAGGCAATGGGGGGACTAGCACACTTTCTTTGGAACAGTTATGGTAATGTCTTGTGCAAGGGATTCCGAGTGCCCCTGCTGGTTTGAATAGTATGGAAATGCTGACACAATCACTCTTCCCATCCCCGCAACTGCACCTGATGACGCGAGGACTGTACCAATGACCACACAGTCCCTACACCAGAGTACCTTTAGAGAAGGAGACAGCCGCTGGGATATAGGATCCGCTGGACCCTGCTTGTCAAAAGAAGGTGATGTTGGGGCTCATGCGCTGTTGCTGTCAGCGGGCCTCTCACCCGGTGCTAGCACCACAATAGAGGAAGTTGTGCTCTCACCCAACTGGCTGGAAGGGGCCCCCACGCTGCTCAAGCTCCTGGCAGGGTCGCAGCGGGAAGCACTGATCTCCTCAAATCTCCCTCAGCAGTTAGTCACGCCACAGGCAGGCTCTCAGCAGGAACGCAGTGTGGCAGCACTGGGTTTTTATCTCTCCGTTATAGGGCAATGGCAAGCACTTGTCTGTAGGGATACTTAAATTGTAGGGGCTCACATGCTCAAAACCAGCAAATAACTACTCCCTGATCTCCCAGACAGGGAGGGTGAAGATTTTTGGTAGTCAAGTGCAATGTTCCCTCTAATTTTTTTCCTCTGTGTGCGACAGTGTAGGGTCTCTGTGCACTGCATCTATGGCTATGTGCGCCAGGAACCAGACCGCACGTGTGTGCAGCGCCAAATATCACTCCAAACTTTTGCTTAAAAAACTGAAAAGACGGTGCATTTCCACACATACAGCACCACGTTAAGGGTCTTAAGGCAGATTTGCAATTTGGATACACACGCCATGACATGAATTGGTTACATTTCAGGTTTAGAAAAGCACAAGACTCCAACGGTGGTACCATCATAAGATTTTACTAAAGATTCTTAACTGGAGCACTGTTCTTTGGGTGGGGAAATGTTGAGAGCCTATACAAGATTACATATACACAATAAGCTACAAAATTCCATAACATATTTACAATTTGATGTGCAAGCTACTTAGTAATGTCGTGGTATCCCGTCAGAGATAGTTTGTGAAATGTGTGACATCCAGGCAAACATGGACTGTGGTTGAGGGCCGTTCACACAAGTCAGACAGTAGATGAGAACTATGAATCCATATACAAAAATATCTTAGAGACACTAGATAATAGCAAAACCCATCAAAGGCCTCCAGCACCTTTGAACAAAGAACTGTTAAAAGTTAAATAAAAAAAACATGCAAATGTAAGAAAGGAAATGGTGCAAATTCTACCTAGAAGAGGATAAACAATTATTAAAGAACACCATAAATGAATACAAAAAAGAGGTACGCAATGCAAAAGCGAATTACTACACTTCAGTAATTCTAGAAGCCACAAAATGTTTTAAAAAAGACATTTGAAATCATGCACGAACTGACAAATCCAGGGTGTATTAGGCAAATGTTTAAACCTTCTCAAGCACTTTGTAATGATCTAGCTGTGATCTTTGAGGACAAGATTAAAAAGAAACTAGGGGACATTAATAATACTATCCCAATAATAGATCATGGTTTTAAAGAAGGCCTATTGAAAACTAGAAATAGTATTCCAAGTTCAGATCAGTCAGTGCTGAATGGTCTCAGTACGGCTGATATTTCAATTAGTCACCCCAACAAGCGAGAGTCTTTTGACCGAATGACAGACGAAACTTTAGAGCAACAGCAATGTCTACCTCATTAGGCTCTCAGGTAGATCCATTACCGCCTAAAATATGGAAGAACGTTGCTGAGGAGCTAATTTCACTGCTAATACAGATTTGTAATCAATCATTGGAATCAGACCAAGTTCCCTGGGCCTGGAAAAAAGCAATAGTAACCCCCTATTAAAAAAGCCCACGGAGGACCCTATCATGCTTAGTAATTTTAGACTAATTTCTCTACTACCTTTCCTGTGAAAATTCTGGAACGATCCGCAAGTAGAAGATTGTCAACGCAAGATCAAAATTTCCTAGAAGAGGAGCAATTAGATTTTAGGCCAGCATATAGTACAGAGTCAGACTCCAGATGACAGTGGATAGAGGGCAAAGGGCGATCTGAAACTACTTGATCTGCCAGATGGGTTTGACACGGTTATTCACAAGACAACTACTGTCAAGATTAGTACAGAGTCTAACTGATGGAACAGTTCTGAATAAGTTAAGTTCATATCTGCATTATAGATATCTATCTACATATTGCTCTGAATTTAAGCCATGGGACACTGCTAATAAGTGCCACACTGTGCCCGTTCTGTAATAAAAAAGGTATTGCAAAATTGGTGTAATCCATTTGGACTTTTTAACTGTCTAGTAAGACAATGGCAGAAAATGTGTCTATGTCATGTAAGTTAAATGTCATGTTAGCTGAAGTGCGTATTTACACCACCCATATATAGGACAGAAATCGGTCTGTCAAGTGCTTTGGAAGGGCTGCAGTTTAAAGGCATTGCATTGGCACATGGTAGGCAAAAGTTCTTTGCAGGTAAGAAAATCTTATTTTGATATATTCATAAGTCACCCCTAAAGTGTGCCTGGTGGGCCCTTGGGACAGGGTGAACTACATTTTGAGGTTAATGTCAAAAAAGTTTATTGTCATGAAGAAATAAATTTCAGACCGCAAGGAAAATATGTAATCGGCTCTCTAATGTCCCAGTGCAACTGCTGAATTCTCACTCTAGCAACACTCCATGATGACCCCTTTCAGATTCTTTAACATGCACAGTTAATCATCTCACTACCACTGTTAGTGTGCTCTCACAGTGAAGTAAAATCTAAAAGGTATTGCAGTGTGCAGGCATTGCTGAACAGGCATAGATCACATTAGAATCTATATTTTCTATCTCACCTGGAAAAAATACATATAAGATATTTCTTAGTTAGAAAAGTAACTTTATAAATAATATTGTTGTGGTGTCTGAGCCAAAAGGTCTAAAATCTGTTTTGCTCCTCTAGAGCTCAAATAAAGATCCTAGGCCTTGAGAGCTAAGAATTCTGCTCAGAGGAAAATATGCTTTCTCTGAGCCATATAATCACAGATGTGTATGGGGTGTCCGCAGACTCTGTTTCCCGTAGTTTAGGTGCCTCAGCTGGGGTGGGACTATGTTCTTAGCCCGGGGGAGCGGCAGCCGATGTGCTAAAGGCATTGTCCCGTTCGCCCAAATCAGGCATTGCAAACTCGGTTTACCTCAGCGTGGGGGCCACAGACTTGATTCCAGGCTGCAGCTGGGGTGAGACTACGTCCCCCAGCAGTCCTCTGCCCGGTAGGTGTGGCAACCAATGTGCTAAAGGTGCCGTCCAGTTTCCTTAACGCGGGTGTCTGCAGATTCTGTTTCTCGCAGTGTGGGGGCACATACTTGATTCCTGGCCGCAGCTGTGGTGGGACTAGGTCCTACAGCAGTTGTCAGCCTGGGAGGAGTGGCAACCACTTTGCTAAAGGTGCCCTCCAATTACTGCCATGTGAGACACACCTGGGCGCTCGTCTGGCCCAAAGGTGGGTCCGTCTGGGACCATCAGCGGCTAGACTAGACCTCCTCTCTTGGCTCTTTGCTCCTCCATCAGCACTCATAATGGGCAAGTGTAAACTGCCACCTCTCAAAGTGCAAGGTAAGCCCAGTTCATCAATTTGAAACTACTTGACTAGCATCATGGGTGCACTCGACAAATAAATAACTTCAGTTAAACATAGAATAGGATCTTGTAACCATGCTGTTGGAGATACCCCTCTTGTTTTGCCGCTTCTACTACTAAGGGCCCCAGGGCCATTTCTGGTGGAACAATTAACGGGTGCATCCAGACCAATTCAGATGTAATTAACTCAATTTACCTATCTGATTCTTTCATGGATCCTTCACTTAACCATATGAAAATTCTGGATCCCCTTCCGGTTACATCAACTAGCCCTACCCGAGAAGGACCCACTCAAGCCACCAAAGCCGCTGTTAAGCCACGCGGGCCTGTTACAAGAAAGGGCAAATTGACCAAAACCCAAGCTATGAGCACTAAGGATTTTAACTGTTTATTTACTCCCGCCCGTGTGTGATGCATTTCACAGGAATAGTATCTCAAAGGGTCACAATCATACCCGCAGCTGTGCACAATTAAGAAAGTAAAAGCAGAGTTTCAAACACGGCGTTTGCTAAAGCACAAGTTGTGTTGGCGACTCTGTTTTTCTTTTCTTAACAGTGCAGAGCTGCGGGCTGATTGTGGGCCTTTGAAATAGGTTTAAAAATATGAAAATGTGCAATTGCACCAATACTCGAGACTGGTAAACACTCTACTACAAATTTATAAATATGCAGTAAACGCAGCGGCTGCAAAATCGCATAACTTCAGCGACCCTGGTCACAAAGTGTCACTATAAACAAGATGCACCGGACTGCCAGCCTTTCCTCTAGCAAGCGCCTCGAAGCAACCGCGCTGTGCAGTGAGCGCTACACAAATCGATAAACGTAAGGATCTTTGCCCAGGTTGGCGTCGCCCTTCCTGGTGGAAGAAATCCTTCTTTAAGACTATAATTTTCTCCAAAACCTTGAAGGGGGCCTTCTGTCACCTGGCCCCATTAATCGATAGTTGAGACGAACGGTGGCCCAGGGAGGACAGTCCCCATATAAATAATATTCTAATTGCAACTGCCTCCAAAGGCCTGGCCCTTCCGACTATCACAATTCTCTTTCTGAACACAGAGGCCTTGGGGTCTGATCAACGCTGGCCTTAGCGCCAGCCTGGCCATGGGCTGCTTCTCAGCGCTTACAAGAGAGCTGTATTTCACAACAAAGTGGTCATGAACCCGTGCATTCTCTGCCTTATACACACTCATGTTCAACTACGCATTCACACGTGTATGCACTCTTCCACTTACGCACCCAAGCACGCCAACATACTCTATTGATGTATTCACTCGTGCACCCATGCGCTCTCACTCACATCCACAGTCCTTCACTCTCTTACTAACATGCCACACACTCATTCATACATCCAGACACCCACTCGCTCAAAGCAGGACACTCACTCAAATGCAGACAGGATCGTACACTGACGCATTCGCAGGCAATTACACGCTGACAGACACACTGGCACAATCCACCTCGCGTGCTTCTACTCACACACTTGACACTTTCGACTCACTTCAGCAATGATAGCGCCACAAAATAATACGCTGTTTGTCCAGTCGCAGCTTTCTATGCAAACCCTTGTGTGCACTGAAAAGGGAGGCACCTTTGCTGACTATGAATACCCGCCGTAAATAAAATACACCCAAACTGGGAGAGCCCTTCAAAAATTACTCCTGTGAACTCTGTGCGTCTACACCCTTAATGACAATCTGCCTCGAGGCGCTATGGTTCGCAGGTCTGTGCATATCGACACACTCATTCAACTACAGAAAGGGGGACAAAGAAGAACGTCTTGGCCCCGCCACCCAAAACCCACACCCAAGACCCACCGTGAGGCCACTCGCCACCAGATGGGGTACCCGGCCAGCACCCGGGTGCCGCCCCCCACACACAAGACCAATATGCCCAGCAGGTACAGGAAATCCATCAGTCCTGAGATGGGGGTTCCCTTTAAAGTAGTATATGTTAATTTCAGCGCACACGGGCGCTGAAATTAACATGAATACTATCTCAAATGATCACAATCAGCCCCGCAGCTGTGCACAATTAACAAAAGAAAAGCAGGGTCTCAAACACAGCGTTTGCTAAAGCACACGCTGTGTTTGAGACTCTGTTTTTCCTTTCTAACCATGTGACCATTTAAGACAGTATTCATGTTAATTGCAGCACCCGTGTGCGCTGAAATTAACATGAATACTACTTTAAAGGGTCACAATCAGCGCCACAGCCGTGCATTGTGAATGCAGCAAGTGCAAAGCCACTTGCCAACCAGGAAATGACCGTTTTCGCGCCGCTCACGTTTTAAAAGTGGCGCCGCGAACGGTTTCGGAGGATGTGCTGTGTGCGCGCTAAATGCAGCACACTGAGCGCTCGGGGTGACTTCGGTGGGCGCGCGCGCACGCGTGCACGTTATTGGGAACAGTGGTCAAGTGTAATGCTGGGAACACAAGGTCTCTGTTGCAGACACTACAGCATGCTGAACCCACAACACTCAGAAAGCACAGTTATTTAAAAGCAGAATTGTAGATCTTGCTATGGCAAGGTCTTTGATGGACTTGAGACCTTGGAGGAGAACAGGGGGAAAGCCAGCAAGCCCTTGGAGTCTCTCTGAGGTCAATCTTTAGTTTCTTCTTGCAGGGCAGACGTCAGCAAGCAGCAATCCTTCCAGCGTAGCAGCCTTTACTCCAGCAGAGATTCCTTAAGGTTGTGTAGTGAATAGATTTTATAGAGCCAGAACCCTCATACTTATACCCCAAAAAGCCTTTGACGTGGGGTTAATTCAAAAGAGTCTTCCAAAGTGCACAAGGGTCCCTTTCAGCCAAGCCTTGGCTCAAGGCTACCAGTGAGAGGTAGCTCAGCCCTTTGTGTGAGAGCAGGACACAGCCATTTCAGATGTAAGTGTTAGCCACCTCTCCCCCTCTAAGCTCAGGAAGAGTATCAGTAGATAGATTAATGCAGATGTATGTCCTGGCACAGCCAACCCTTCCTGTGTTTGTGCCTGTCTGGAGAGTATGCACAAAAGTACAGCTGTTACCATGGGCAGACATGGATTGGAGACAGGCTGCAGGCACACAGGGCAAAGTTAAGACAAGAAATGTCCACTTTCTAAAAGTGCCATTTCTAAAATAGTATTGATAAATACAACTTTACTATTAAAGATGATTTATCTTTGTTATTACTACCATACCAAAACATGACAGCTACCCCTTTCTGATCTGGATATACCACTTAAAAGATTATAAGGGAATTCTCAATGCAGGGCTATGGAATGAGTAGGCCTTACTGCAGTGAAAATCGAATTTTGCTATTTGCCACTGCCAGGACATTTACAGCTTAAAAGTACACAGCACTCTGCCCATAGTGTCACTTAGGGGTAACCTCTGTGCAATAAAAGGGATGTTTAAGGCTTGGCAAGTGGTTTAAATGTCAAGTCGAAGTGGCAGCAAACTGCACACACAGACCTTGCAATGGCAGGCCTAAGACAGGTTTGAAAGGCAAGTCTTGTAGGTGGCACAATCTGTTCTGCAAGCCTATCATTTGCATTTAATTAAGAGGACCTGGCTATGGTATACCGCTGCACAAGGGACTTACAAGTAAATCAAGCATGCCAAACAGGTGGAAATCAATCATACCATGTTTTAGGGAGAGAGCACATGTGATTTAGCACTGGTTAGCAGTTGTAAAGCGCCCACAGTCCTAATGCTAACAACAGCAAAAAAGAGATCAGAAAAATTAAGAGGAGAAAGGCAAACAGTTTGGGGATAACCCCCACAGAATGGGTTATTTACAACAATGTATTTTGTAATATATTGTGGTTTGTGTCCCTAGGTGGTTCCTTTTTTGGTGTGCCAATCCTCCTGATTTATATTGTGTGGCCAGACATGCTGTTCAGTAAAGACGTCAGTGAGGTCTGTTGCTGAGCATGTATATAATTGCTTGCCATTTGTTTGTTTTCATTAACAAATTGTTTAATATTGTGTTTAGCAATGTCTATTGATTATAAATACAATTATAAATTGCTTGATTTAACGGAACTACAATTTGTGTCTTTGGGAGGATAACAGCCTGAGCTAGATATTCCAGAATTCAAACGTGTGACCCACAGGCCACACGCAGTTGTATCCACTCACATTGTCTTGTGAATTTTTATTGCATTGCCACAAACCAGCATCTGGATATTTTATTGCAGAACATCACATCTGCGATTGCAGGACGGTCGTCAGCCCAACATTTCCACTTCCTCAGTTAGGCCTATTGCATCTCCTCCATTTTCCACACAATTTGACCGTACTGGGGTGCTGCATGCACAAGCACAACCACTCAATCAATGAGCAGTAAAGATGATGATTATGAGAAGGCAAAGGAAGAGAAAATGCTAATTTCGAGCAAACATTTGGAGTAAAATGGGTGCAGTGGAGTGCGCTCGGAATGCACTTAATATTCTGTATAATACATCACTTTTTCTGTAGCTATGAAAGACAAGCACTGGCAAAGCCAATAGGTCTCGCATTTGGGACCTGAGAGAGCGTCACTGGTGTTAAGATTTGTAGGGGTGAACCATATTCACTGTTAGTCAGCACCCGTATATAATTCAAGTGTGTTTAGAATTATCATAGAAATATATTCGTTGATACAGAGATGTAGAAATGTAATCAGGCCTTGAAAGAAATAAAGGGCATCAGTTGTTATGAAATGTATTTGTATTACGTTTAATGTTTAGTTCTGCAATGATGTGATGTATTAAGCAATTGTAGGTCATGTTAAAAAGTTAGAATGTAGGTTGCTCACGTATAGGTATAAGATGATTATGCTGAAAATAATAATTGTAATGCGTTTATTTTGCAAGGCCTGATGGTCTATGTAGAAGAGAAGGCCTCTTTGTTCCTTATTTTAGCCATGTTTATTGGGCTGACAGGGCTTGTAGTAAAGCAAATTGCAGTGAAATGTAAAACTTCATGAGGCAAGGGTTTTTCCGTTCCCTGTTTTTGTTGCAGGTGCAAGGACATTTAGCTCGTTAGTTAGAATAAGTCTTTGTTGTAGGAGTTGAGATAGAAGGAGCAGACTGGAGGGGAGTGAATTGGAATGTGAAATCGCAACTCCTAGTACGGAAGGAGCCTGGGACCCAAGGTCGAATTAATGAACAAAGGAAGATGAAAAAGTCTGGATGGAAATTTACTGAAGGAAGAACTGTCTGAAGGGGTGTGCTGAAGGGCATGTACAAACATTTTGGGGTTTTATATTAGGGATAGTGCCCCTTGGGTTAAGCAGGCGAGACTTAGGAGGGAGGCTAGACGGAGCACCATAGATCGAGCTCTCATTAAGTGAAGACTTCTTAGGAAGTTTCACTGCTGACACCTTTTATGCTTTTCTCACCTGAAAGGGAATGTTGTGTAGGTATGTCACTTTAGAATAGAGTAGGGACAGAAATGCTTTGATTAATGACTTTGAAATTTGACATCACGATAGCAATTTTGTACCTGATGCTTTTAGAAGCTGTAATCCTTTTTATCTTTAGTCGAATGCGGATACTTCGTAGAGTAGCATTTGTGTTAGTTCCCATTTATCTTTTGTGCCTTGTATTGAGGTGCCTATATATTCAGATGTTTTTGCTGATAATAAAAGGTCAACTTCCCAGACTTTGAGTCATCCTTTATGAATAATGTCAAATTGCGGTAAATACATTCTGATAATTGTGTTTCTTCCCTCTACGCTATTTGGCAAATAAAAAGATCCTGGCGACCTGAGTGGGTTCTTGTAGATAATTGGGTAGAGACAAGAACCCGGCTTTCTCAGACCTTATAAGTGTTTAGCCTTGCAGCATATTATCCTGTTAATAATCAAGTCACACAATTTTACACCATAGTAGTTTTTAAGCTTGGAATGCTGTTGTTTGAATATTTTTTTTAATTGAAAAAAACGTGATGCTAGGTAAAAATGAAAGTTTGAGCTGCCAGGTATCCACACTTTTAAGTGGCCCTTTAAAACATGCCACAGCTATTTTTGTCCACCATGTTGTACCACAGCATAGTGGTTCTGCACTACCGTCAGTACTCAGAAGCCTGAAAACAGACCTTTCTCCTCCACTCTCCAAATATCACAAACGAGATATCATGCCATCTGCTCTTAGTTCATCAACATTTGTGGTTTGAAACCTGTTAAGTTATGAAAAGCACAAAGACAACACACAACATCCGATTAGAAACACGTTAAAATTGCACCACTGTTTCTGGCATATCTACTGACAAGAGATTGGGATTATTGCCTTGCGCGGACACCGGTAGGACCAAATTAAATTACAGAGATTGCTGCTTTGAGAGTGCCTGTTAGTGCCTAGTTTATAAATAAGATGAACACTGTGTAACTTTCAAAAATAATTGAATTAAAAATACACGATGTGCACAGCCACAGCTCCTCTGCTATGATGGAGGAGCAAAGGAAAAATAAAACGATAATTAACACTTGATTTATTTTTCCTTTCCTGCCGACTGCCGAGCCTTGGAGGCGGGACCTGGGAGCGACAGGCACTGATAGGAGTGGTAGTGTACTCTCATCACTGCCATGATGGTTTGGCCGGCCGTTTCAAGCCAGCCAATCCATGAAGCAGTGAAAGCTCTATTCAACGCAGCAAAACAGCTGGGTTGGAGAGAGCAAGCACAGACTCACAATTTGTTCTGAAGTGCAAATCAAGGGTGCTCAGGCCAATCCTGAAGCTGCTCGTATGCGTGAGAGCAGCTTCAGCATTGGCCACAGGGCATTCTGGGAGCATGTGTCTTCCTGAAGTGAAGAGAAGCAGAAGAGTGTGACGGGACAGTTGAGAAGCAGAAGAGGGCGACGGGGATGGCTACAGGCCATCATCTTTTTTTTTCACCGGGGACCTTTTACCCCTCTACCCTCTCTGACCCGCCCACCCCACCGCTCAAGAACACCGTCAGGGAGTAATACAGCTAACATTACACCAGGTTAGGCAGCTACAAAGAGATCAGGTAAGGTGCTTGACACATCTCAATTTCTTTTGTTTGCTGTACAGAGATAAATAAAAATACACGAAGTCCGGGAGTTTGACAGGGGGCGGGGACTAAGGAGCTACCATTCCATCAAGTTAGACATTTATGATGCGATTAGATATAGGGTTGAAGACATCTCAAAAACACTTTGCGGGTGCTGTGCAGGTACAAATAAAAATGCATAATGTCCGGGAGTTCTATGGCCAAGGTTAAAGGGATGTATGCAGGAGTAAGACATTAACATTCCACACAGACAGACTGCTGCGGGGAGATTAGGTAAAGTGCTGAAGACGTGCCCAAAACATGTAGATGCTGTTGTGCTGGTTAGCTTGGTGAGAGTATATTTTTCCCGTACAGAGACAGCTAGCTTAACCCCTTCCCTGCTCATGGCGGAACCACTCCGTCATGAGCCACGGGCGCCGTGTGCTCATGACGGAGTGGTTCCGTCATGCTGCGGCCGTTGGCGGCCGCTCCGCCCACGCGGCGCTAATTCCCTGCCTGTGCGGGTGATTAGCTCAGTGGGCGGAGTCGTGACAGAACCACTCCGTCATGAGCACAGCGCGCCCGTGACTCATGACGGAGTGGTTCCGTCACGAGCATGGGGGCGCCGCGGCGAAGGGGTTAAGAGTGCCTGTGAGTGCCTCTGATTAATGTCCTGATTGCAAAGAACAGACAGAGACTGCTGCTTTAAGAGTGCCTGTGAGTGCCTCTCTGATGAATGTCCTGATTGCAAAGAACAGACAGAGACTGCTGATTTAAGAGTGCCTGTGAGTGCCTCTCTGATGAATGTCCTGATTGCAAAGAACAGACAGAGACTGCTGCTTTAAGAGTGCCTGTGAGTGCCTCTCTGATGAATGTCCTGATTGCAAAGAACAGACAGAGACTGCTGCTTTAGGAGCGCCTGTTAGTGCCTTGTTAATGAATGAGATGAGTTGAGTACTGTACGTTCCAAAAATAATTATATTCAGATACAATTAAAAATACACGATGTCCGGGAGTGAGATGGCCAACACTCCACCATGTTAGACAGCAAGGAAGAGATCAGGTAAAGGGCTGAACACATCTCAAAAACATTTTGCATGTGCTGTACAAGGATAAATAAAATTAAATGATGTCTGGGAGTTCAACAGCATGGAAGAATGTATGCAGGAGTAAGACTCCAACAGTCCGCCAATTTAGGCAGCTATGGGTACATTAGATAAAAGGGCTGAAGACATCTACATAACACTTTCCGGTTGCTGTGCAGATATAATTAAAAATATACGATGTCTGGGGGTTCGATGGAGGGGGAGGAAGGGTTGTGTGCGGAAGTAAGATGCTAACTTTCCACTAAGTTATACAGTTACTGGGAGATTAGGTCAAGTGCTGAAGAGGTACCCAAAATGTGTTGTTGCTGTTGTGCTAGTTAGCTTGGTGAGAGTGTTTTTGCTCTGTTAGAGACAGTTAGCTTAAAAGTGTTTTTGAGTGCCTTGCTGAAGAATGTCCTGGTTACAAAGAACAGACAGAGACTGCTGTATATCTCAAAACATTTAACAATAACACATTAAGGAATGTCCATAAAACCATTTTAACTACATTGATAAAGCTCCGTTTCCCACCCCAGCCTCAATGTGAGAGGATGTGGCGTAACGGCCAGGGCTGCCGACTTAGGAGCTGGGGAACCAGGTTCAAGTCTCAGCATTGGCTCAACAAGCTGTGATTCCTGGCAAATCACTTAATCTACTGTGCTTGCCAAAAAAGAATGTATTCTTGGGTAACGTAAGCGGTGCTCATGTAGAGCGCTCCAAAACCTTCGGTCAAGTTTGCGCTACTAAGAAACTGCACACAAAAAATTATTTGCACAATGCGTGTAAAAAATACGACCTTTGCACGAAGAAAAAAACAGAACGAGCAGGAAGAAGGGAGCGAATGTTCACAGCTGTTTAGAACGAACAGATGGACAACTAGAAGGAACCCTGAGGCAGCAATGCACAGCTGGAGGAAGGGCCATCCCACGCTGAGTCAGGAGAAGCGTGAACACATTGTGATGGCCGACAAAAAAAGAACTACTTTGTGCCTGGGAAGGAACCAAGCACCCAAAGAATGGACAATTACAACAAATGCACCAATAAAAATGCAGCATTTCTAAATGGCACAACAAATAACGAATGGCAATGATGGGCATGCCAAAAGACCACAGAGGAGATACAACGGTCTTGCAGACAGTGCAAGTGCTGTAGGCTCTACATAAAAAGATTTCATAGAACTTCTTTCCTCAAGAACAAAAACAGACTCCATGAATGAAAATACCATGCTTGTGTAGGTGCACTCAGAACCATCCATCTTCCTTCCTGACACTGACATGCTCAGCTCAAGCAGCCCGAACAGTGAACTGCTAGATAAAGTGCTCTGCTTGATTGCATGAAAACATTTGACTTTATGTACCAACAAACAGTGTTCCATGACTTTCTTGAAAAGGTCAACATAATCCCAAAAGCCTTGCACAATCGAAGATTTAAAATAAAGAGAGCTACTGTTTTGGTGCATGGCAGTGAAGTTGTGCTTAACAATCATTTACTACATAGGTTTGTTCAAGGTCTCTAGGAAGTAAATACTATTGCATGAGCTACGCCATATTGGAGTATAATACAAAGAAACATATCTCTAAAGAGAAACAGACACCCTGGTGAATTCTGCAATCATGAAACTCCAGCAAGGAAGAAAACACCTCAAAGGAGTTTTTTTCTAAACATGAATCAGATTGCTTTTGTAGTTGAATTGCAAGATTGAGTTTCAAGATGAAGAATTTTATATCTGTTCACATTTCTATCTTCGATCCTAAAGGTGGACAATGTTCAAGTATTTAAGTAAAGCGGTTCACATTTGGCACAGTATCTGGATGACGACATTAATGTCTTTCAGTTGTTCAGTCAACTAAATGTTTTTTGCAAAATGATCCATTTTTCATCCTATTATCTAATTCCTCATTCTCCTCTGTTAATTATGTAGGAGAGTCTGGATGTGCTCTACTATTCCAAAGTCTATTTACATCTCGTCAGATTTTGCCAACTGTTCCTGTCTCTATAACTTTAGCAAATAACTTATGAAATAAACTTTCTGATAAAAAGTATATCTAGTTTCAAATGTTAGAAAAGAGATGGCCTCGTTCTGAAATAATTTCCACTGGGAAAGATGATGCAGGTTCTTAGATTTCTCAGTGTTTGCTGGCAAACCATCTTGAACGAAAGGAAACAAATAAAACATGTTTGGGCACATCAATGCTTAGTCTTCCATTATAAGTACGCTTTAATGTGTTTACGGTATACGTTTTAAATATGTAGCAGTGGAATTGCATTCAAAATAGGATGACACAACCATCTCCCAAGTGCGGATGGTGAAAGCTGTTGTTTGCTTCATTTATAAACATTTGTAAAGAAAAATATAAGAAAGGGATTTTATTTAATTTTAAGCTGTGCTGTCTACCAGTAAGTATCAATTAAAGGTGTCTGTGCTAATAAATTCCTAACAGAGGAATTCAACATTGTTTTTATATCAACAACACACTAGGGGCACCATTTAGCTTAACTGTAAAGCTAGTCACTTACCATTTGAAACCATTAATAAAGTATACACAATAGTAGATTGCGTAGGCACACGCGTAATGGCAGTGATTTGCAAGTGTTCCAAATTAGGATTTTTTTGTGTGTTAACGTTATCATCACCCCCATCATCAATACGACAGCTTCTGTCCTGCAGAATCCAGCGGGATCTACCCTTGTGGAATGCAGTGTTCTAAATGCTACACAAAGGTCAACCAAAAGGCATGTCAAGTCGGGCATTGAGAATTTAAGCTAGGCTAGCTAAGAGCCCAGTTCCTGTAGCAGAAATAGAAGTATCTCACTGCACAAGAATATGTCATGATTCGGTCCCTCTGCTCTCGTGTCCACCACCAGGGGGCTGGGTTTTTGGACTTTCCACTGTTATAATAAGCTTCTGGACCCTCTCCTTCATGCACAGACTTCCAGCAATTTAGACTCTATTAGAAATTTCCATCCATTTCCAATCCATGACGGGTTTTGTGGAAGCCAGCCTTCTCATGCTTGAAGCCAGCCTGCTCATGCCTGAAACTCTATTACCTAGAATTCCCTACTCACTGCTTCGTCTCCACCCCCGCAGACCAAGGATGGGTGGTGGAATTTAGCTCACCTGTGGCTGGCTGCTGCTAACCTGCTCATACCTGATGCATGTGATTACTCTGAGCTCTTGTAAGCCCCAGTTCCTTTCAGTCCAGGGTTGGTCATTGTAGCTGTGTTCCAGTGAGACTGATCATTGTTCCCTGAGCTTTTGATATCCTTGTTTCCTGAGCTTTTAATACTCCTTGATTCCTGGGTTTTGTTATTCCTTCTCCCTGTTCCTGAGTTGCAACTATTCCCTGTTCCTGATTAGCACTGCTTGCAGTGCTCTCATCATTCATGAGCTATTGCTGGTTTCTGAATTAACAACTGCCTGTAGTGTTACATTTAACTTCAGTGCCACTTTGACTCCTGATCCTTAGCTTTTCATTGAATCCTGGACCAGTACTATTTGATGTACCATTGAATCCACTCTCCTCTTTTTCCCTTGTCTCAGTCCCTGCTTTTCGTCCTATTACCTCTGTTTCAGTTCTTAGTTGCTGTCTTCTTATTCTTCTATCTTGATTCTAGGTTCCTTGTATGTTTGTTACTTGCTTTCTGCCAAGTGTGTCCTTGGTTTCCTAATTTCATGTTAAGCACTCCTCCTTGTCTATTGTGCTTGTGTTTAGTTCTGCACTCTAGGCTTACTGCCTTGGGTGTTCATATTTGATCACCAGGATTTGTAGGCACAGCTGACAATCTAGGTGGTGTTTCCTGTGTCCTGAGACGATTGTATTTGAGTTACATTTTTTAACATCACCATAGGTATCAGCTCTACAGACCCGGCCTTTGCATGTCTACCCTATATGTGGGTATTTGTAGTCAGTATCTGTAACAACAATCGTCGGTTAGGAACTTACTGAGCTTCAGTCTTACTGTGTGGAGTTCCTGAGTGCTTTACCCCACTTTCCCTTTATTGTTAATGTTGTTAAGTGTGTATATATATATATATGTCTTGCACGTCCGTCCTGGGTGCAGTTATTCTGAATGCTAAATTGCCTCTTGCGTGCCCATCTTTTCTGAGTCTTAGCTATATTGTTCACTTGTGCAGGCTTCCATTTGGATCCCTTTTCTCCTCTGACTTCCTCTGTGATCCTGGGCAGCGCTGTACTCCTTTTTCTGCTTACATTTTCTACCCAGTTGCCAGTCCTTGCCCTTGACCCTGACTGTGTTCCAGATGTAGTCCCTGACAGTCCATGAGAGTATATATTACAGTTTTGTATCGAATTTAGTGCTTAAACTCTAGGGTTGAATTGTCATACAACCGTCTTAGTCCCATGTAAGGAATTCTTAAAAAGAGAAACACTCATAGACAATTAGAGTCCTTAGTTCATCTATTCACACATTCCAATAAGTGAAATTCCTACTGTCCATGATGCTGAGTTGGTGTATTATTAATGTGTAGTCTAAGAAACAAATACACATGACGTGGGTTATATAAAAGTATAATTTACATTTATTCTTTAGTCTTCATTAGAAAAGATATTAGGCCAGCCAACACGTTTTGTCCCCAAAAGGGACTTCCTCAGGGATCTATTCAGAGCATCAATTCATGTATTATATCAACAAAATGCTAATTTTCAATAGTTCATAATATCAGTTTAAGATCTCTGTTTAAGATAGACCCAGATGGACTACTTGCCATCACATCCAGCAGCATAGGCTCATTGATGCTCTGAATAGATTTATTTGCTTGGGAGTGGCAGGCCTCTTAAACATATTTTCCCATTTTTGATTTTATATTGTTCAACTCTTTAAGGTGATTTTCAAGGAGCATAATGCTGTTACTTGGGCTGCTTTACTCTGTTATTCATTACAAAACATTGGCATAACCTCAAGATGCCCTTCCATGAAAAGATGTGCTTCAGAAAGGCATCCCACTAGTTTCAGTCCCATCCTTTTTATAAAAAAAGAGAGCGAAAGCATAGTGCTTATTTTAAAACCATTCCTACTTCAATCGTACTGCTTAATACCCTGCGTATTTGACCACAGCTGCTGGTATTAACATGATTTAAAGTAATCATTTTGTACATGTTACACAGACTTAACAGTACCTTCAAAAACAAATTTCCTTGCGTATTTCATCATCTTTGTGCATGATATGCCAAATACACTTGTTGACAATAAAAGCCACAAGGAGGAACCAAGCACATTAAATTTAAATCACAGAAGCATGGGGATCCTCTTGATTCTATCTGTTCCATTTGATTTTATTTGGGATGTTAGCTGCTTCTCCATCCATGATTCAAGTTCCAGACTGAGACCATAGTTTTCCCACACCAAAAGGTGGCCTCCTCAGAAGGTTTCATGGATATCAGTGAAATCTATATTAACAGGCTGTCCGAATATTTGAGTTTCTTTCAGTTTCAATTGACATTTAAACTCTAACCATGTAGGTGAAACACCCACATAGCTATCTGCATCAATCATGTCAACTTTCCACTTAATTAACTCTCGTTTGTTTTTTAAATCTCTCTTTCTTGTTTTTTAATATGATAGGGCATACCTAGCAGCCCAATCTAATAAGTCCAGATGTTCATGTGACGGTTTTGAAAAATATTGATCATTTTAAGTCTTATTACAGTATTAAAGAATGAAGCAATACACAAACAAATGCATTAAGATACTAACATATTGGGGTGGTGCACAAAATTAGACATCAGAACCCCCTCCCCAAGAGTGTACCCCCCTCCATCTGCCAGTGATCCATACACCCCCATATTGAAAAAAAGTCTTCTTCATCCCCCAGTTTAGATCCATTTTTAGTACACACACAACATGATCAAGGCTAACAGTGTCACTCTGTCCGGTTGACACAGTGTCTATCTATGCCTGTCTAGTTAATTATTCCCAATGGGTAGTCCTTTGCAAGGGAGGCGTATATACCTGATGCCATATCATACACCTACCCAGTAACATCAATAATAAGGCTCTCAGGAGTCAGCCAATTAATAGGAATGGGAACCACACATTATCACATTGAGTTTGTCCTGAACTTTAAAAATTCTCCTCTCATACATGGCATGTAAATTGTTCAGATGACCATTCTTGGTGTGCTCGGCGAGTGCCAGTGCCTTAATATACAGATTCTCTCAACCATCAGTGCCGTCAACATCCATCGTTTCCAATGAGTTGTACTGTCTACTACATCTGAAACGACATGCAAAATTGATAATTTGGTCAATTCAGAAAAATCATAAAGACTGGTGTTATGCAGTGTGTGCCAAACGGCCCCCCAGTACTGAGTCAAACTTGGCAGGACCATAGGATATGCAGCAGGTCACACTCAGGTTCTGCATCAACAGTTGGCATGTGAAAGAAGACAAGCTTTTCTCAGTTAATATGGGGTCCAATACCAATTATACAACACCTTAAAGTAAGAAAACTTCAATCAGGCCTCCCTTAATTTTCAAACATGATGGCAGGTCCACCCAGTCTTTGTACTTATTATACGCATTCAGCCTGATTTGCCAGTGTATCTTGGTCTTCTCTCTAGTGTTATCCAAGTATAGTGAATCAATGAGGACCTGGTAGAGTTTGGAGACTGCATCTTTAATAGTCTCCTACAAGTATATGTATTTGTGCAAGGGTGACTCAGGGAGGGCAGGCAGGTCCGGACCCAGTTTGCTCACAAAAAAGTGTCTTGGTTGATGATAGTGCCAATACTGTGGCATTGACACAGTACATTCAGCACACATAGTTTCAAAGGACTTGAACACAGAACCATTACATAGGTCACCTATCACACTGATTCCACTTTGTGCCCACTCTGTCCAATTGAACAAAGCACATCCAATCTGGAGGGCCACATTCAAACAAATCACGGCTGCCTGAGAAAGGGTTCCATCCATACCTAAAGGTTTATGAGCATGCCTCCAAATGGACCCCACTGCTATCAGTGTTGGGGAATACTTGGCAGAGGACAAAGATCGAGCACTGTATAGTATGCCTTAGCCAGATGGGGTTTGTACCTCAGCTCGTTCTATCGATACCCATGTGGGAGTCTCCCCACTAGATGTCAGGAAATATCTTGTAAGACCTGTAAGTCATAGGGTGGTCTTCCCCCTAACATTTTGCTTTCCTACTTCATTTTTTCTGACCTTGTATTTGCTGACCTTAGGACTCTAAACATGGTAAAATTAGCTCATACTCAAATGGCATATTTAATTTTCTTATAGATCCCTAGTAAAGTGCTACTATAAGTGCCCAGGGGCTATAAATGAAATTCTAATAGTGGGCCTGCAACACTTATTGTGCCGCCCACTTAAGCAGCCCTTTACACATGTCTGAGGCCTGCCAATGCAGAGCATGTGTGTGCAGTTTAAACTGCCATTTCAACCTGCAAAATAAGTCTTTTGCCAGACCCAGTTGTTCCTATTTAATACATATAGGTCCCCCCTAGGGTAGGCCATGGACAGCACAGAGGGCAGGGTCCAAAGTTTTTAAAAAGCAGGACATCTATTTGTAAGTTTTACCTGTCCTGGTAGTAAATAACTCATACATTTGTTTTTCACTAGAGAAAGGCCTATATCTCCCCTTGGATAGCATTGGGATGACCTTATTACATTTTATAAGGGTAATATCCAAATGGGAAGATTTCACTGATTCAAGTTTGGCGTATCTGAAATCCAAATTGAAAATCCAAACATGTTGAAATCATTTTTTAAATTACAATTGTGAAAATGTCAGTTTTAGCTGGCATTTTCTTGCCTTACTCATATGGTGTCTACAGCCTGTCTCTGGTCACATGACTGGGTGCAGTTGGACGTTGTGCACTCCTCCTAGACAGCCCAACACTATGGGAGCTTAGGTATGACTGAGTGGGCCATCACTAGCATGACAAGAGGGAAGAGCTGGGTCCAGCCTCATTTACTCCTGTCTCCACACAGAAGGCTGCATACCACATGTAGTTAGTCTGGAGCCAGGGCAGAGAAGGCAGGGCATATGTGCACTTCAAAGGCATGCCTTTAGAAGTTTCTACCCTACTTCAAAGGCAGAAGTGTGTATAAAAGAAGAACCTGAGACACCACCACTTAAGTACACTTCTGGATCTGTGGATGCTCTGTCACAAAGAATAATTGCTGTGCTGCTGAAGGACTGCCGCTCTGCTGGATTGCACTCTGTTGGATTCCTGCTTTGCTGGGCTGATCCAATGCACTTTTGCTTGGGTGAGAAGGACCGTACCTGCCTCTCTGGAACCCAGAACACAAAGTGAGTACAAGGGCTAGTTGGCTGATCTCTTATCTGAAGCCTCAGGGAAATAACAGGTGTCGATCTAACTTTTCACCTGCACCTGGAATGTGCCATGTGTGAGTCTACACTGCCACACGGTGCCACTCCAGTCCTGGACCCTTGGAAGTGGGCCTAAGGTGCTTGCCAGCAGAACTCATGCATCTTCTCTGCTGAGGCGCATCCCGAGCAGAATCAATGCATCGCCGTGCTGGATGGATTGAACCCATTGCAAAGACCAGCATAACCACTGCAGACCTAGAACAGAATTATCGTCCCAGCGGCGTGGCACCTCCACAGTCCAGGTCCTACCACCTCTTGTCAATGGCAGCCTCGCCAGCGGACTTCGCATCACAGCTTGCGGCTCCTCGGAAACCAATGCATGGCCCACTGCACGCCACTTTCTCAATGCCCAAATGCCCTGTTGACAGGATCCTACATGACGAGGCAACAGGAACTCACACTGCAGCATCCCGCATCTCAGAACCGACACCGTTTTGGCTGCGCAATGTATCTTTGACGCGTATCCATGCTCTGCTCCGCAACCTGGAGTTAAGGTACTCTAACTGAGTCCATGTAGTTGGTCTGCGCTCCATTGCGGTTGGCTTGAACTTGTGACTTTGTCCTAGTCTGGTGCGACTAGATCTCCCCAGTTTGAGCTTTGTGCTTCTTGCCTCTATTTTCACTAAAGCTCTAAAATGTTATACCTCTGTGGGTTCCTTTCATGGTGAAATTGCCACTCTTTTACTGTTTGAAGTGTTGCACAAATACGTTACACGTTGCCTCTAATGTAAGACCAACTGCTCTGTACCAAGACAACAAGGGGTGAGCTGATGATAATTTGGGGTTTGCTACCCCTTACTCTGATAAGGATTGTGCTTGCTGGTTGACCAAGGCTTACACCACTGTCAACCAAGAACCCAATTTCTTACATATCCCAACTGCAAGATGTGCTGAGCGAGGTAGTATATGTACATATCTGGCAATCGCAGGCCACCTACTTTCGTGTCTAAATAAAGATTGCAGTTTTGAATGTGAGCTTACTGCCCTTCAAGATACATTTCTAATGCATTTTTAGTGTTTGAAGAGTCTTTTTGGGGATCATAATTGGGATCATACCAAAGACATATTCGGACTCTGGAGCTGTCACCATTTTCATGACCTGCACCAGCAGATAAAGTCTCTCTCCATTTGAGCCATTAGCAGATTCAGATTAGTTGATACAATACCCTCTAGCCCTTTGTTAACCAGTATGCCCATTTATTTGAGCTCAGAGGACTTCCAATGTAAGCAGTGATTGTCAGGCGGAAGTTAAGTAGGACACCTCATGATAGTTAAAGCTTCAGTTTTTGACCAGTTGATTTTGTATCTGGAGAAGACATAAAAGACAGTGATAAGGGATATTATATGTGGAACTAAATTGCCCCCATCATTAAGGAAGAGAACAATATCCTTCACATAGAGTAGAAGGTTGATTTGACCAGCCACCGTTTCTATGCCTTTTATCTGCTCAAATTGGCAAATGGCTGCTGCAAGCACCTCTAAGGCTAAAACAATGAGAGGGGTGAGGATAAAGAGGGCAATCCCTGCCTCATCCCTCTGTATATGGCACAGGCCTCGGACTTGTGTCCCCTTCAGTCAGTCTGTGCAATGGGGTCTGAGTGAAGCCATTTGGCTTTCATAAGGAATTCTGGGCTTATGCCTGCTCGTTGCAGGGTTCGGAACAAATATTCCAATTCCACCCAGTCTAAAGCCTTTTCAGTGTCTAGGGATAACAGTATTTTGTCATCCATGGCATCCTTCACCTTCCAAAGTATATTTGCCAGCAGCCTCATGTGGTTTCTGGATGAACTTTCAAAGATAAAGGTGACCGGAGATTCAAATCAAATCAAATCAAAACTTTCTTTATTCGGCCTTCCGAAGACAGGTCATAAAAGATACAGATAAAAATACATTGGTAAGACATCTCATAAAAGTTCCATCATTATAAAATTCAGCAAAGACAAAAATTATCACAGGAATTTGATTCACGGCTAAAGTGACAGTGCATGTAAAGTGTCTGGGCAAGGAGCATCAGTATAATTTTAACAATCGATTAGCAATAAAATCGGATATATAATAAATATGGGCTAAGAAAATAAGAATACTCAGATCCCATCATCAATCTCAACCTATTAATTTAAAACCCCGTTAGGATCAACCTAAATTCGGTCTATGCCGCATAATGTACTGTAAAAGGTTGGAAACAATATAGACCAGCCCCGCCCCCTCCAGTGACTGTAAAAAAAGGAAAGCTGGACGACAAGTGTGAAAACCCATACGTTTTAGTAAAGGGATAAGTAGTTTTTTCCGTTGGTCCATATAATATTTACAGAAGAGGGTGATATGGATTGTGGACTGGGTGGAAGTCCCGTCACAAGGACAGGGAGGTAATGTTTTGGCCCAGTTATTTCTTAACGGAAAAACGACTAAACGGTGGAAAAAATTCAGCCTAAATCTAACCAAGAGAAACAATTCATAAGAAGTAATGCTATAAGTTAGGTAAGGCTGTATCCCAAATACCGTCTGAACAGTCAAACTATGTCTAACTGATTGCTTCATGACCTCTGAGGTAAGTCGCAAGTCTTCGAGGTGGTTAAGACAGAGTTTATAAAAGACCTTCCTCGGTATCTCCTGAATCAAGGTGGGATCATAGTAATATTTTACTAACCCTAGGTCACTTAAAAAACTTTTAACATAAACTAACCAACTAGATCTGTGTGCGTTTTCCAGGGCTTTACAGTCTTGGATAATTGTTTGAGTGAAGACTGTTTTTTCCGACGACCAAATTCGGTGCCACAATAAAAGTGGCTGGATTCTGGCCAGATCTGTCACATACGGAAGACCCAATTCCAAGTGGCAAGAAAGATTTGCAGCAGTACTTGGTAGTCCAAGAAGGTACCTCAAAAAAGAGTTCTCTACCCCCTGAATAGGATCCACGGCTACGTGGCACCATACACCCGCTCCATACAAAGCAACTGAAATACATTTGGCTTTGTAAATTTTAACCATTTCCATGGGTGCTTTTTTTCCTAGTTTCCTAGAAAAATTTACAAGGGCGGTGGTAGTTCTCATAAATTGAAGTTTCCTCACATCGACTGCCGGTTTCCATCTTAGTTTTTGGTCAATCATGACACCTAAATAGGGATATTTATCTGTGATCGCCAGTTTTTCGTTATTCAAATAAATAGCCCTTGTTTTATTTTTTTTGCCAGCCCCCGCATTCATAACGAAGGTTTTTCCAATGTTGACCTTGAGATCCAGATTGGCCATAAAAGATGCATAGCTGCTTAAGGCCCTCTGTAGTTCGTTTGGGGTGCGGGCCAATATCACCGCGTCGTCTGCATACAGAAGAGGCGGTATCAGACGGTTGGCTACCATAGGAAGGTCCTGGGCCCCCCTCAGCATCTCTCTCTCCAATCCATTGGTGTAAAGGGTGAAGAGAAAGGGAGCCAGGACACAACCTTGCCTGACGCCCCTCTCCACTCCGAACGACGCGGTGAGTTCTCCACTGGTCCCAAACCTCACCCTGGCAGTCGCATCCGGTCCACCCCCAACTCTGACAAGATGGTCCAGAGTTTAGAGTGGCTGACACAATCAAATGCGGCTGACAGGTCGACGTAGACCATGTAGAGAGCTCCAGCCTTAATGTTAGCATATTTGTCAATCAGAAGTGATAGGTTTAAGGCTTGGTCAATGGTCCCCAGACCCTCACGGAACCCATATTGTAAATCGGATAAGATGTTGCTATCCTCCGCCCACTCCTGCAAACGGCCAAGAATTATCCGGCCCATCATTTTCCCCATGGAATCCAATAGGGAGATAGGGCGGTAGCAGGAGACTGAGCTCCTGTCCCCTTTCTTAAAAATCGGGACCAGTATAGATTTTTTCCAGGATTTCGGAAGACCCACGATGCACAATGCATTAAAGACCCTGGTCAAAAGAGGGATCCAAAGATCAGTATGTATTTTGAAAAAGTCTATTGGGACCCCGTCGGGGCCCGGGGCCTTCCCTTTCTTACTTACACTTAAAGCCCGAGTGACCTGATCAAGTGAAATGGTCAGGTCAATAGGAAATGGGGAAGACTGTTGATAGTGAAAGTCCTTATCAATATTGTTGGTTGATGACGGGTCAATCATAAAAAAATTTGAAAAATGCTCTAACCAGTCTTTTTCATCTATGGCGACCTGTATTTTGGGAAAGCCACCGTTGTCAATCAAGAAAGGTGATTTTACCACTTTCCAGAATGCGGCACTGTTTTTAAATAGACAACTCTCATGCAATTGGTCCCAAAGTTGTTGTTTTAACTCCAGTTTTCTTTCTTTTATAGTGGAGTTATATGCCCTCCTCAGTTTGGAAATCTCTACGGGGACCCTAACTGTCTTGCGTAAAGCAGATTTTAATTTAGAATATGCTGCTGTGCACCTGTGGTTAAACCAGCCCTGTCTATTCCTTAAAGTATTATTCTTTTTTACCGTTAAGGCTTCATTTATGGCCTGGATCACAGTGCCAAAGTTGATGGTAACATCGACATCTGTAGTAGCCAAGTCTAGACATTTCAGGATGGACGAATGTACATCGGTTACCACGGTATTAACAGTTTCAATGGGATCGACTAGAGCCCATTTGAGAGAGTAGCCATTAACTCTATTTAATACTAAGTTATTTTGGTCCAACAAGCTAGGGATATTAGGATTGGGCCTATAGGAGAGATGAATAGTAATGCTCAGAGGATAATGATCACTCAATACAATCTGGTGTAAGTGGAAAGTACTGTCTCTTTTTATTGCTCCATTTGAGATCAAGATAAAATCGATGGTGGAGTGAAAACCTATCCCATGAAAGGTAGGGGCCAGCACCATGTTCGGATTGGCCAAATTATTGGCGATTCCTAAATCTAACTTGAACATAATTTCATTTAGGGTGCTACCTAAATTCAAGTGGCTAAATTGGGGAATTGGATTATCTGTCTCGTCATTTAGGCCACATTAAAGTTGATTAGGTACACAACAAGGAGTCGGATTAAAATCACCGCCCCATATAATAGTTACCTCCCTAGCTGATTTCCTCATGATAGATGATATTAAGGAGCAGATGGAAATAACTACTTCCACTGCTTCTGAATCGGGAAGATTATTGTAATAATTTACCAGCAAGAAAGAATCCTTCGAGTTTATACTAAAGCTAAGGAGCTGGAAATTAGGGTCAAGTTTTATGACCCTCATCTCGTCCATCTTAATCAGGTTTGATATATAGGTAGTTAAACCTCCCTTGGCCCTACCAGACTTGGAGGGTTGGGCAGGTGAAAAGTACGTTCTGTAACCAACGAGATGGATCGCTGTTGTCAGCCATGTCTCCTGTAAACATAAAATATTAAAATTTGAGATAAAATTAATCCATACATCATTCCCTAGTTTGGAGCGTTGTCCAGCTACGTTCCAAAATACAACAACTATTTTTGGCTTGGTAATCTCTCGGTAGTGGGCAATGGAAGTGTTTAATGAAGGGATCGAGGATACCAGCACTTCATCCGTCAATTGAGGGACAGGGCTATGTGCCAGTTGTTTTGCATTCTTATTACAAACTATAGTGGGATTTAGACGAGGGGACAGAAGATCGCTATTCACTGGTACCCTAACTCCAAACTCTTGAGGGACCCAATTATTTTCCCCAATAGGGAGTCAGTCAACGTCCTCCAGTCCTCGAAGAGATGAAAAACGATTAAAAATAGGGATATTAAAATTGAAGCCCCCAAGTTGACGCCGAGGATAGGCTCTGGGCTGTGCTGTGTTCCTAAATAGTGTCTGGGGGTAGAAATAGGTCAAGTCATAAGGTCTAATGGCACTCTGCTCTTGCCCTTGAAACCAATTTATTATGTGCCTTGTGGCCCTGCGATCTCTAAAATTAACGATAATCAGATCCCCTTGGATTTCCTTCGGCCGGGATCCGACCCAGCCGAGTCTGCAAACGTTTAAGATTTCGCCATCAATGTTAGGGGGTAAGGGTCTGTTCTGTCCCAGCCAATGTATAACCTTGTTCTTTAGGTCGTGGTATCCCTCTTTTTTCCCTGTTTCTAGTGTTGGGACTCCTGCCAAGACCACAACATAAGGGACCGCCTCCGGGGGCAGATCTATATGTTGCCTGTTTGCGCCGACAGACTTTCCCGGCACAAAGGCAACACATTCATTGCGTTTTTGGAGATCAGGCCCATGGGTTTGGGGGCTGGCATTTGTCTGCCCACATTCTGGCTCAATGTCGTCCTTCTGATGGGGTAACAAATTTTTGGGACTCGATAGGGGCAGTAGGGTTTTATTGGCCTCTGATTGGGACTATCTATCTTCTATCAATAAAGATGGTTTTACTTGGATAGGGCTGTTTAAATGTGTCGATCTATTAGACGGTAGCTCTTTTATATGATCAATGTTACTTAAGATCAAGTTCTCCAGTGACCCAAAATGTTTGGACATTCCCTTCATTCTTTCGAAAAGTGGGAGTAAAAGTGATCGAACGAGTAACTCCAAACGACCTGTTAACTCATTAATTAATGGGTCAAAATAGTGAAGGTCTAGATGGATTTCAGGGCCCTGTGCCTTTGTAACAGCTGGGGAAACAGGAATCTCGCTATTTTTCAGTGGTTTACTCTTGTTGTTACTAAGTATGTTATTTTTGTTATGTTTCTTCCCTCCCCTCTTCCTTTTTTTTGGTGGAGGGCCTACGGTGGTAGTTCCCCTCCCCTTCTTTACCTGTGCGGTTACAGCAACGTCCCTAGGTGACTGTGACTCTAGTGTTATGAGGTCAGAGGAAGAATCAGAAGATAAGTTAGGAACAGGCGCTGTTAAGTGAGTATGGGATTTTGGCAGGAGATTACACTCTCGCATAGGTGAAGAAATTCTGACATCACTCAGAGAATTATTCACTAAACAGGACAGGGGCGGTGCAGGCACCGGTGAAGTGGACAGCTGAATTGATCCGATCGAGGAGCATTTGTTTTGTAAATGTTCAGCCGAAAAGCGCCGCTCCACCAAGGCAATCTCTTTCTCAAGGACTGAAGCAGCCCTTGTAATAAAGTTATCCAGTGTTCATCGCACTGACCCTCCTAATAGTGAAGTTCTACTTTTGGGAGTACGGGACGACATATTTATGTAAGATTGATCTGTATTTAGGCAGCACTAGGTGGCGTAAATATCGATACCAAACTCATGCAAATTTGACAGTCACGGAAATATTAGTTGCATTGAGGAACACAACAGTCACAAAAAGGTCTTACATGTTTCGTCCCAATTGGCAAGCCAAAGAGTATGGGCCCAGCCCTGCCTCCTCCTGCCCCGGATGGCCACAGATGACCCGCCCTTTCCCCGGGCTTAGCCCGGCGCTGCCCGCGCGCGGTCCCGCGACGCGGGGGTTGAAGTGTTCTTTTATGCGCCTCCGGGTGCGGAAACGGCGTCGGCAGCTCTCCTGCCGCTAGGGTTGCTGGGCAATGTAGTCCCCGCCTCCACTCCGCGGCCGCTTTGGGTGGTACTGCGGCGGCGGGAGGCGGGAACAGGCTGAGGGTGCTGCAGGTTGTGCAGGACAGGATTCGCTGCGTTAGCTTCTGAGCCAAGGTCTCTCCCGCTAAGGTACAAACAGGTGCCCGCTCGGCCGGGGTTGAAGTGTTCTTTTATGCGCCTCTGGGCGCGGAAACGGCGTCGGCGGCTCTCCTGCCGCTAGGGTTGCTGGGCAATGTAGTCCCTGCCTCCACTCCGCGGCCGCTTTGGGTGGTACTGCGGTGGCGGGAGGCGGGAACAGGCTGAGGGTGCTGTGGGTTCTGCAGGACAGGAATCGCTGCGTTAGCTTCTGAGCCAAGGTCTCTCCCGCTAAGGTACAAACAGGTGCCCGCTCGGCCGGGGTTGAAGTGTTCTTTTATGCGCCTCCGGGCGCGGAAACGGCGTCAGCGGCTCTCCTGCTGCTAGGGTTGCTGGGCAATGTAGTCCCCGCCTCCACTCCACGGCCGCTTTGGGTGGTACTGCGGCGGCGGGAGGCGGGAACAGGCTGAGGGTGCTGCGGGTTCTGCAGGACAGGAATCGCTGCGTTAGCTTCTGAGCCAAGGTCTCTCCAGCTAAGGTACAAACAGGTGCCCAGAGATTCATTAAAAATGGTTGGTTTAACCCCCTTAAGTCTTGTGGCTAGCTCTCCAACCAAGATCTTCATGTCAGTGTCAATTAGTGATATTTGACAATAGCTGGCACATTGAGTCAGAACTTTATCTGCTCTTAGAGTGAAGTGGATTAATGCTATGTTAAAGTTATGATGTACCCCCGTCATGTCCGCTTCCTAAAATACTTTGTGGAGAAGAGGCACCATGATCTTTTCAATTTAGATTGTAGAATTCAGCTAGAAAGCCATCTACCCTGTTGCTTTTTTATAGGGCATTTATAGGGCATTTCAGAGGGAGCTGATGTTGTTTCATCTCTAGTTATCTCACCTTCATAAAGCTGCCATTCTTCTTATGAGAGGGAGGGTGAGCGTACATGGGATAGGAAGGTGTGTTCTGGGAGTGTGTCATCTCTTGCTTCGGCATCATATAGACCCCTAGGAATCAAGAAAATGCCACCACTATTTCTACAGGATGGGTGGTCAGCCCAACCTCTCGGTCTCTGATTACTAGTGCGGCTTATTATGCTTCCTTTTCCTGGAGTTATGCTGCGTGTAGTCAGCCCGCCTTCTCAATCTGTTCATAATTCTGCCACTTCAACTGTAAATGGCATACTCTGCATGTGTTGTAAAGTAGGAGTTGAGGTCAAATTCTGCTCTTTCGATTCATCGTAGAAATTGAGGGGTGGGTTTGACTGTATATTATTTGGTTACCATATAGATCTCTAATTCTGATGCCACCACTCTCTCCTGCACAGTTTCTTTTTCTCAGTGATGAGTCTCTCACCAATTCACAAAGGATGGTAGCTTTCCCTGCAGCATACACTGTCTGGGGTGAACTGACTGAGTGTGCATTGTCAATATTGGTGTACATGTGTAATTGACTCTCAAACTGCTTATTTCCTGTACTTTTTACATTCAGCTTGTCCATGTACTAGTAAGCAGGAGTTATGCATTCAAGTACAGACAACCGGACACCTTCGCCCCGCCTCCCTCTTCCTCGCAGACTCCCCCCGGATCCGCTGAAACAACAGAGGAGGACACTCCTTCCCCTTCTGGCCCTCAAAGCTTAGATCAACCTTCCCCTGCACCTCAGTACCACCTCATTGTTCCACCAATTCAGGAAAGGACTCAAGACCTGGCTGTTCAAATGAACAGATCACCACCAAGCTAGAAGCAACCCCAGTGCTTCGAGTCCCTCACGGGTGATTTGCTGCACTTTACAAATCTTTGATTGATTGATTGATTGATCAATGTTAGAAATGGGGTTTCTGTTTGCCTAGGGTATGCACCTAACCCAGGCAGAACCAACCACTCTAATCTTAATTTCCTTCAATGCACACAAGTGCCCCCAATGTCTGTGCCGAAACGGGGCTGAGCACACAGCACTGAATTCTGTGGGGAGACCTCGGTGGGTCATCCCCTTGTAGGGCATTAAAAAGCAGTTGTCAACAAATGTACGGAGCAACTGCAAGGAAATGCAACTTTACCCAAAATGAGGAGCTGTTGTTGCAGCCTGTCCGGGACTCTCCCATACCTCTAATTAGAAAAGGGAACAAGTGGTGCCATGCTGAGCCGTTTCTCTGGTGGCACTGTGGCAGTCTCTCTGAAGAAGCGCAGCCAATAGGTCTTGCCTTTGGGACCTTATAAGTGTTTAGTCATACAGCACAATATGCTGTTAATAATCCGGTCAAACTATTTTACCCCATAGCAGTTTTTAAGCTTGGAATGCTGTTGTTTACATTTTTTTTTTAAATAGCTAATTACGTGATGTTTAACATTGTGTTGTAAACTATGGTGCTAGATTTCAGCTGCCAAGTAGCCACATATTTAAATAGTCCTTTAAAACAGTTTTAATAACAATCTCTGTAAGGAACAAAGAGAGGCACTAAAAACCCTACAGGAAGACCCTACCATCACGATCAAACCCGCCGATAAGGGGGGCGGTATTGTAGTGTTTGACTCAGAGGACTATAGAAACAGAATGCTGGAACTATTGATGGTACCAGAACATTACAAAAAAGTTCCCCACAATAAACTCCTGAAATTAGAAAATGAAATTGCCAATCTAATTAATACAGCAAAAGAAGAAGGAGTAATTTGCATAGACGAATACAAATTTTTAAATATTGTCTCTCCCATTACACCGGCTATATATGGACTTCCAAAGGTCCATAAAAACCTTGGAAATCCACCTATGAGACCAATTGTAAGCAGCATTGGTTCTCTGTTGGAACCACTAAGTATCTATGCTGATTGTTTCATCAAGCCATTGGTACAACAACAGAAATCATACCTGAAAGACTCCGCTCATGCTATTACAGTCTTTGAAGGGAGAGCTTTTAATAGGGTAACCCAATTTTTGGTTACCCTAGATATAGAAGCTCTTTATACGAACATCCCGCAGGATGACACAATTAGAGTTATTAGATCCTCGATACAACAAACGGATCTCCATGATGGTCACATGGAATTCATTACACAATGTATCACGATGGTATTGAAGAACAACCTTTTCCTCTTTGAAGATGACCTATTCCAACAGGTCAAAGGTACCAGTATGGGAGCCACATGTGCTCCCAGTCTGGCCTGCCTGTACGTAGGGGAATTTGAAAACAAACATGTGTTCAATGAAGCGGCACCATATTTTGAAAACGTGAGTTCCTGGTACCGCTTCATTGATGACATTATTTTCATCTGGGAAGGCAACCAGGAAGAATTAGAGAACTTCATCAGTTGGTTAAACCTAGGTGATCCAAATTTAAAATTCACCTCGGAATTCAATAAAGAAAAGGTCAATTTCTTGGACATCTGCATCAAAGACACAGGAGGTCAGCTAGAAGTGGAACTTTATAGTAAGCCTACGGATAAAAACACCTTATTACACTATAGCAGTTTCCACCCTAAAGCACAAAGGGACAATATATATGAGCGTTTGCGCAGGAACTGCTCTTCAATACATGATTTCAATAAACATTCAGATTTTCTCAAACAAAAACTACAAGACCGAGGATACCCCAAAAGACTAATAAACCAATCTTATAAGCGAGCAAAGTATTATAATCGCGAATACATGCTTGATCAAAATAAGACACCAAACGCCAGTCAGAAAAAAGAACAAATTGTATTTGTCAGTCAATTTAGTGAACAAAGTAATCAAATCAAAAATATCCTAAATAGAAATTGGAAGATTCTAAATGATGGGCAAACTCTAAAATTAGAGAAACCCCTTTTTGCTTACAGAAGAAACAGAAATATTAAAAATAGCCTAGTAAAAACCTACATACAAGACAAGAAGGAAGAACAGAGCACGATGTATGGAACGAGAGCAATAGGCAATAACAAGTGTGGAACCTGCTGTATCTGTAAACACTGTGTGGTGGCTAAATCTATTATCCATAATGGCCAAGAGATCAAATGCAACAGTTTAAATAACTGTCGCAGCAAGAATCTGATTTATTTGTTAATCTGCCCCTGTGACTTAGGTTATGTTGGGGAGACTGGCAGAGAATTAAGACTCAGAGTACAAGAACACAAATCAGCCTTAAGAATAGGGAAAGCCAACGCACCCCTCACTGAACATTTCAAAAAGTTAGGCCATAACTGTGAAGACATAAGATGGTTTATTTTGGAAAAAATATCAGGAAATAAGAGAGGTGGTGACATCACCAAGAAAAGAAAAATAAGAGAACAATGGTATATCTGCAAATTAAATACAGTACAAAAAGGGCTCAACTCACGAGAAGACTGGATGTCAATAACTAATTAAGACCCAGCTGTAACTTTAAATCTTTAAATGAAATAACTTTATAAGAAATAAACAAAAATAAAAGGTGTAATCTCGCTATATAGGAAGTACCAATAAATAATAGATAATAACAGGCAAAAATATCCGTTTTTCGAAGTAAACCGATTTAAAAAGATATATAATGAGGCGGTATGATCTCATCAAAGAAAATATAAAACATAAACTACTATCACCGTATAGTGTCTATGTTCTTTATTTCATCAACAACTATTAGATCCATTATAAACATCAATGCGAAAAGCGGTTTCACATGAATTTACAAACCCTCCCCTCCTTACACTTGTTTCTGAACAAACCCCTGTTCCTAAACAAAGTTTTTTTCAATAAAGTTTCATTTTCCGTACGGCGCAAAGTCTAACGTTGCGCACGTATAGTAAAGTTACAACCGGGATGCCCAATCACAAATAGAGACACAAGAAATGACAGGATAGACGTAATGACGATCCACGCACACGTCAGAATAAATAGAAACCGATGTAGGACAAACAACACACCAGAGGATACCGTGACGGACGCAGGGAAACGCCGCCGGTTTTTGCAAACACGCCTAAAGAAAATAGGTAAGACTCTGTCGGGCTATTATCCCAACAAGGGAGCATAGAGTATGGGGTAGTAAATATAGTTAATACAATGTTCCTGTAAACTTAAAAACCTAGGGAGACCATAGTAAAAATGCATTATTAACAACTTAGTTCTTGTGATGGCCCCTTCGCTTGAACTAGTGTAATATAACCGCGAACGAGCCCGAATTTCACTGTGTAGACTTAAGCCGTAAGTAAAATACATTAGGAGGCAAGAATAGTCCATAGGGGAAATGACTTCAAGTAGAAAGAAGATAGGGAACTGGGAGTATGAAAAACAAATATCTAGTATAATTGGGAAACGCTGCCGGTTCTTATAATCACGTATAAAGAAAGTAGATAAGATCCTGCCGTGCCACGATTCCAACAATGGGGCACAGATTATGGGGGCACTACGACAGTTGATATAAGACAATATATAATCTTTATGGCAACTTAGAAACTCAGGGTGATTATAGGGAAAATACATGATCAACAAATGAGTATTTGAGATAGCTCCTTCGTTTTAATAAGGCTAACACAACCGCGAACGAGTCTGCATCTCACTCGGTGGATTGTAGCCGTAAGCAAAATATGAAAGGAGGGAGCAATAGATAAAATGGGAAGATAGGATACCGTGATGATAAAAGATAAACATCTAGAATAACTGAAAAATAGGTATAACTGAGCGGAACATAATTCGCCGACACATTTTATTCCTTTTTTTCTTTTTTTAAGGCCCCAATGACAGAAAAACGGGGAATTTGAACAAATTCAGAATCTCGTCAGAGTAATGGAGAACAGAGAAACAAGAATTATGACATCTCGCTCCACTAAAACTCAATAAATCAAAATAAGTCAAGGAACAACGAAAATCACATTAAGAACCCAATCAGAGGTCGGAGTATATATTTTAAAAAAAACCAGGTAATTATCAAGCTAAGGAATCCTATATTGGAGATTAAATCCAGAACAAATTGGAATAGAACTAAAGATAATAATAATCTTTAATCTCCACAGGAGTCATCGTGGCTACCTGGGCATTCGCCCTCCAAAATACGTGAGTGGTTAATCACCAGAAAGTTCGGGTGGTTTCCATTTAAGAGAAACACAGAAAGAGGTAAGAAGAAGGTCAAAGGGAATTGTTTTCTCTTTCCTAGCATAGCAAAAATGAAATAGTAAAAGAAATGATTCAGCACATTTTGAAGTTGGTTTTATAAGTGGAATTTTTGGATGGTTGAGAGTGTGAATGTGAAGCGATATTAATTGCATCTAACGGTGGTAGGTGATTACCACACCCTACCAAATGAGTCTTAGTATTGGCATACACCTGTGTTGTAGAAGGAGGTCATTTTTCCTATCTTTGGGTTTACTATTAATATGACATACAGGTATAGAACAGACTTTGTATATACTAAAAGAAAGGATAGTTCAATACTGTTCAAACAATTATGGGTACTTCATTCGGAGTTTCTAAAGAAGATAAGGCCTTATAAAATTATGAGACTTTAAAACTCTGCAATACTGTCTATGAATATCTACTGTGCTCCAAATGTTTACTCAATCAAATATACATATGTTTATGTTTATAGATTGTTCTACAAAGGGAGTTCAAAAACAATTTTCTGGTCTTGATAAAGAAGGCATTATTTGATCTGTCCTTCGAAACGCGTCGACGCCCCCTGACGAAAATCCACAATCACTTCTATCAATTTATGAACAGTAGACCTGGATGTATTATATTTCAACACCCTATAAGTTGGTCTAATTGTCAATTGTGAATGTGGTAATCAATGACATATTATTTTGTCTGTTGGATTCTCCCAATTAAGCAAGATGAAAGATAGTGCAAGATAGGATTTTGTTCTATTGTGTTTTTTAACCTTGTATTTTTACATGTTTTTAATTGCAACCATATTCAGTAACTAAGGCTGTTTTTGGTTTTTTTATATATTGATTGACATAACAGTATATGTATAAACTTTTATAATAAATTGAAGTGGAAAAAAAAGCTCTCTTCGTGACATCAGGATTTTGTGTGCCAATACGGAATATAGGAATGATAGAATAAGAGTGATGAATGTATGCTGAATGACAGTTAAATAGCACGGGACTTTCCGTTTGTGCTTACTCCCAGAGGACACTTTTTGATTTTGATTGTGATTCAACTCTAGTCCTTTGGGTGACCAAGGGTTTCTCTCTTTACTTACACACGTCCTTTAAAACATGCCACAGCTATCTATTTTCCACCCTGGTGTACTACAGCCTAGGGTTGGTGTTGCTGTGTAATTGTGAAATTCACTCTGGCCTCCTGCCTCCGTAAATGTAGAGGTTCTGCACTACTGTCAGTACTCAGAAGACCTGAAAACAAGCCCTTCTACTTCACTTTCCAGACGTCATAAATGAGATATAATGCCATCATCTGGGAGTTTATCGGCATTTGTGGTTTGAAACATGTTAATTTATAAAAAAAAACACAAAAGCAACACAGCACATCCGATTTGAAGCATTACTGTTTCTGGCTTATATCTACTTAGAAGAGATTGGGAATATTGTCTTGCATGTACACCCACGGAGCCAAATGAAATTACAGAGACTGGTGGTTTAAGAGCGCCTGTTAGCGCATAGTTGATGAATGAGATGATCACAGTAATTTTCAAATATAATTATATGCAGAAATTATTAAAAATACAAGATGTCCGGGAGTAATACAGCCAACATTTCACAGGTTAGGCTGCTACAAAGAGATTAGGTAAAGCAGTGAAGACATCCCAAAAACACTTTGTGGGTGCTGGGCAGATATAAACGAAAATGCATGATGTCCCGGAGTTTGATGTCTGGGGGGGAGGGATGTATGCAGGAGACGCTAACATTCAACCAAGTTAGACAGCTACTGGGAGAGTAGGTAAAGTGCTGAAGATGTACCCAAAACGTTTTGTTGCTGTTCTGCTGGTTAGCTTGGTGACAGTGTTATTGCCCCATACAGAGACAGTTAGCTTAAGAGCACTTGTTAGTGCCCCTCTTAAGAATGTCCTGGTTAAAAGGAACAGAAAGAGACTGCAGGCACATCTCAAAACATGTTACATGTGCTGTGCCGAGTTAAACAAGAGGGTGCTGTAGAATTCTTCTCTCTCCGCTCTGCCCATAAAACACATTTTACGAGCAGACACTTCAAAAGCAATAAACAAAAGTACATTAAGTATGTCCATAAAAACATTTTAAATATATCGATAAAGCTCAGTTTCCCACCCAGCCTCAGTGTGAGAGGATGTGGTGTAACAACCAGAGCTGCCAAATTTGGAGCTGGGGAACTAGGTTCGAGTCTCAGTGTCAGCTAAATATTCTGTGAATCTGGGGAAATCACAATCTCCCTGTGCCTACCTAAAATGAATGTGTCCTTGTGCAACGTAACTGGTGCTCCTTTAAAGCGCTCCACTAACTTCTGTTGAGAATGCGCTGTATAAAAAACTGCAAAAAAATAATCATTTCCACGATGCGTGTAAAAAATATGATATTCCCACGAGGAAGAAAGGAGGGAGCGAGTGTTAACAGCTGTTTAGAATGAACAGCTGGACAAGCAGAAGGAACTCTGAGACTGCGATGCAAAGATGGGAGGAGGGGCCATCGTGCGCTGCCCCAAGTGAAGCGTGAATGCATTGAGATCGCCAACAAAAAAAGAATTACTTAGGGAAAATACCTGGGAGGAAATCAAGCACTCAAAGAATGCGCCAATAAAAATGCAGCATTTCTGAATGGGATAAGAAATAACAAATGACAATGATGGGCGTGCCAAAAGCCCACAGAGGAGATACAACAGTCTTACAGACAGCGCAAGTGGTATAGGCTCGACATAAAAACATGTCATAGAATTATTTCCTTAAGAACAAAAACAGACTCCATGAATGAAACTAGCATGGTTGTGAAGGGGCACTCAGGACCATCCATCTTCCTGACACTGATATGCTTAGCTCAAGCAGCCCAAACAGTGAACATCTAGATAAAGTGCTCAGCTTGATTGCATGAAAACGTTTGACTTTCTGTACCAACAAACAGTGTTCCATGACTTTCTTGAAAAGGTAAACATAATCCCAAAAGCCTTGCACAATCGAAGCATTAAAAGCCACTGTTTTGTTGCATGGCACTGAAGTTGTGTTTCACAATTATTTGTCACAAAGGTTTGTTCAAGGTCGCTAGGAAGTACATACTATTGCATGAACTACGCCATATTGGAGTATCATATAAAGAAACATAGCACAAAAAAGAAATAGACACACCGGTGAATTATGTAATGATGAAACTCCAGCAATGAAGAAAAACACCTCAAAGGAGTTTTTTTCTGACACTGAATGAGATTGCTTTTGTAGTTGAAGTGCAAGATTGATTTTCAAGATGAAGAATTTCATCTCTGTTCAAACTTATATCCACAATCCTAAAGGTGGACAATGTTCAAATATTTAAGTAAAGCGGTTCACATTTGGCACAGTATCTGGATGACGACATTCATGTCTCTTAGCTCTTCAGTCAACTAAATGTTGTCTGCAATATTATCCATGTGGTATCCTATTTTCGCATTCCTCATTCTCCTCTGTTAATTATTTAGGAGAGTCTGGCTGTCCTCTAGTATTCCCGAATCTATTTACATCTCGTGAGATTTTGCCAACTTTTTCTGTCTCTATAACTATAGCAAAGAAATGATTAAATAACCTTTCTGATAAAAAAATATTATATCTAGTTTCAAATGTTAGAAGAGAGATGGCGTCGTTCTGAAATAATTTCCACTGGGAAAGATGATGCAGATTCTTAAATTTCTCAGTCTTTGTCGACAAATTAGTTTGAACGAAAGGAAGAAAATAAAAGATGTTTGGGCACATCAATGCTTAGTCTTCCAGTATAAGTAGGCTTTATTGTGTTTATGGTATAAGTTTTAACCCCTTCGCCGCGGCGCAAAATCCGCCGCTGCGCTGGGGGGGTGTGGGGTGAGCGCGGCGCCACCATGCTCGTGACGGAACCACGCCCTCATGAGTCACGGGCGAGCTGTGCTCATGACGCCGTGGTTCCGTCACGACTCCGCCCACTCTTCATTTCGCCCGCACAGGCGGGGAATTAGTGCCGTGTGGGCGGAGCGGCCGCAGCATGACGGAACCACGCCGTCATGAGCACACGCCGCCCGTGGCGCAATACGGCGTGGTTCCGTCATGCGCACGCAAGGGGTTAAATAGGTAGCAGTGGAATTCCATTAAAAGTAGGATGGCACAACCATCTCCCAAGTGAGGATATGTGAAAGCTGTTGTTTGCTTCTTATAAACATTTGAAAAGAAAAATATAAAAAAGGAATTTTATTTAATTTTAAGCTGTACTGTCTGACTGCAGTGTAACAATTAAAGGTGTCTGTGCTAATATATTCCTAATGAAGGAATACAACATTATTTTTACATCAACAACACGCTAGGGGCACCATTTAGTATAATTGTAAAGATAGTCACCAGTTGGGCCATTAAAAAAAGACACACTATAGTAGATTGCGTAGGCACATGGGTAATGGCAGTGATTAGCAAAATTAGCTAAGTGTTTCCAATTAGCAAAACAAGGTTTGTTTACATGTCATCATCACCCCAAATATTAATAGGACAGCTTCTGTCTAGCAGAGTCCAGCAGGGTCTACCCTTGTTAAATGCACAATTTTAACAAAGGTCTACCAAAGGGCAGGTCAATGACCGAACTTTAAGAATTTAAGCTAAGAGCCCAATTACTTTGGCAGAAATGGATATCCCCCACTGCACTAGTATATATTACAGTTTTGTATCAAATTTGGTGCTTAAACCCTAGGGTTGAATTGTCACTGAACCATCTTAGTCACATGTGAATAAATCTCAAAAAGACAAGCACACAGAGACAATTAGAGTCTTTAGTTCATCTATTTACACGTTCCAATATGTGAAATTCCCAGGGTCCATCATTCGAGTTGGTGTATTATTGATGCATAGTCCGAGAAACAAAATCAAATGATGTGGGTTATAAAAAGGTATAATTCATATTTATTCTTCAGTCTTCATTGAAAAAGATAATATTTGCCAAGCCAATGTGTTTTGTCCCCATATTGGACTCCCTCAAGGATCTATTCAGAGCATCAATTCATGTATTATTCATCCAAATGCTTCTTCTCAATAATTCATAAAATCAGTTTAAGATCTCTGTAGATGATAGACTTAGATGGACTGTTTGCCATCAAATCCAGCAGCATAGACTCATTGATGCTCTGAATAGTTCTATTTGCCTGGGAGTGGAAGGCCTCTTAAAACATAGTTTACCACTTTTGATTTTATATTGGTCAACTGTTTAGTGTGATGTTGAAGGAGCATAATGCCATTATTTGGGCTACTTTACTCTGTTATTCATTACAAAACTTTGGTATGGCCTCAAGATTATCTTTCAATTAAAATATCTGCATCAGAAAGGCAACCCACTAGTTACAGTCCCATCCTGTTTATGAAAAAAGAGAGCAAAAGCATAGTACTGCTTGTAAAACCATCCCTACTGAGTTAAACTTGGGCAGAACCATAGGATATGCAGCATGTCACACTCAGGTTCCGCATTAACAGTTTGCATGTGACAGAAGACAAGCTTTTCTCAGTTTACATGGGGTTCAATACCAATTGTACAACATGGTATTCAGACAAAATATCGAGTACAAAATATCGTCATACTACATTAACGAATCTAAAATATCGTGGTATGGAAATATCGTCAGCAAGAATATCAATGTAAAGAATATCGATTTAAGGTCAGTACTATCAAAATCAATTTTGATAGTATCGAATGTATTAATATAATTTGCAAAAATATAGTTGTTTAAAATATAGTTTTTTAATTATTGTTATGTATTTTAGTATATATTATAAATGTTAATTTTTTGTATAATTATTTGTTATGTTTGTAGCAGTTATTTAGTAGTTATTAGATTAGATTTAATTAAATGTTGTGTTTTTTTAGTTTCGTAGCAGGTTGTCGGTTTATAGGGGCATAGGGTGGGAGTTAATGTAATTATAATAAATTAATGATATTTTTTTTATTTAATTTAATTTATTTGATTGATATCATTTTTTGTGTGTAAATTTTATGTACAGGTTTTGTGGTTTCTAAGGGCGTAGGGTAGGAAGTAATTTATATTTAATTAATTAATAGTAAGTTGTTTAATATTCGGTATTTTTGAAAATTAATTATGTTAATTGTGTGTTTTTTAGGGAGTTATAGGGGTAGAGGTAGGGAAGTAATTTATTTGTAATTTATTTGTACTTAATTAATAATTATTTGTTAAGTAATCTAAAGTGCCTAATTACAATGTCGGTCAGAAATCTCACCAACATTGTAGGTTTAATGACGGCAGTGGGAATTTTAACCTGCCGGGGAATCTGACACAGTTCCGACGAGGTCAAAGAGCCCGTCGGCCATTCGGAAAGGCCTCATAATCCCTTAAAGATGGCATTTCCGCCATTGGGATTATGATGGCACTTTCCGACAGCAGTTCCATGTCGGCCTTTCCAGCATGGAACTGCTGTCGAAAAGAGTCTTTGGCCTCATGGTGCCTGACACACGGTGCAAGGATGTTTAAGAGCTTCCATTTTAAAATAGGAGCTTGTGCTGTGGGCGGTTTTGGCCCACCGCATAAGCTTCCATTGAAAAATGGAAGTTTGCAACAGCACAATGTGCGGTTGCGTCCTAACTGCTGTGTCGGATCCTCCGACATGAGGTCGGTTGATTCCCCATCTGCAGCGATGTTGGTCCGAGGCAACTCCAACCAACTTCATAATCAGGGCCTAAGTAAATAATTAATAATTAAATATGTTATTGTGTAATTATTATTTTTTTTAGCTATGGGTTGAAGGGTTTATAGGGGTAAAGGGTGGCAAGAAATGTACTTTTAATTGATAATTAGTTGTTAAATACTATTAATTATTTAATTGACAGTTAAATATTTTAATTGTATAATTAACTTTTTTAAAGTATAATTTTAGGTGTGGGTTGTGGGGTTATAGGGTAAAGGGTGTGAAGTTAGTTAATTCTTACGAATTAATATCTAGTTTGTAATGATTAATATTTGTTTGATTGTCAATTAATTTTATTAATTGTGCAATTACGTGTTTTTCTAGATTATAGATGTGGGTTTGGGGTTTTGTTGAGGAATGGGGTGGGAAGTAAATTAATTTTAAGTAATTAATAATTATTGTTTACTTATAATTAATTAATAATTTGATAATTAGGTATGTTAATTATGTAAATGATTTTTTGTTAAATTGTTTGAGTGTGTTGTATGTTTTGAAAGGGAATGATGTGGGAAGTACATTAATTATAATTCATTAATAATTCATATTTAATTAATGATAATTGGTTTGTTGTTAAATATTAATATTAGTGCAACTATTTTTTTAAAGTTAAGTTTAAGGTGCAGGTTGTGAGTTTTGTGGGGTTATAGTGTAGGAAGTTAGTAAATTAAATTTATGTAAAAAATATTTTTTGTTATTAAATAATTTCTAAATAAAACTGCTTTTTTATATGAAAAATATTTTTGTATTTTATGTTCAATAATATTTGTAAGTATTTGTGATATGTATTTAACATTGTAATATGTTTGTTTTTTATTTTTAATATTAAATATATTTGGATTGTTTTACAATGTATTTATCTTTTTCTTTATTTACTTTGTTTTGAATTAATGTTATTAAGTTCAAGATATTTTGTTTGTTTTTAATGTTGCGCTGACTGGAGTGGGAATAGTAAATTGTACCCCTCCGCAAGCCAACACTTTCCCTACAGTTATACTGAGTGGAGTGGGAATAGTACATTTGACCCCTCTGCTATCCAACACTTTCCCTACTGTTGCACTTATTAGAGTGGGAATAGTGAATTTTACCCCTACATTCTAAATTAGATACACAAAGGTAACACCTCCTTTGTAATCGTACCAATAGAAATAAATGAAGCAGATTGAGTCAGTTCTTCATAAATAAGGACACTTATAATTAGGTTGTAATTTAGACAGTTATGAGTTGATGCCCAAATCAGCTCTTTCTCTTGCATGGTATGCTATTCTCCTGTTTCTAACCCTGGAACATGGTGGCCGCTAGCTAAACGGTCGCGGCTGCGTGTCATCTCAGGATTTCACTTTTTGGGTGGAAAATGGTTGGGGGCTGTGTTTTTCTTGTGAATTGACTCCCTTTGGGTTTTTTTTGTTTTTTTTCCCTTGTCCCCCCATGCAATACGAGCGGATTCCGGCGGTTTCCCCCTCGAGGCGCTGCAGGCCTAGGAGCTCCGCGGCTGGAGGTGGGAGGAGGTGGCGAGGCATCGGAGATGCCGAGACGCTGCCTGCTTCTGGTTCCGGGTCACGGGGGTGAAGACAACACCCGCTGCGGCTGGCGAGTCTTGTGAGCCTTCGGAGCGTTCGGATGGGGGCTGCTGGAGGCGAGCAGCAACAGTAACAGAAGAAAGGAGTGTGCTCCGGATAAACGGTGTAGGTGGTGTTTCGACCCGGGGGGTCTACATGCACCGGTAAGAGTATCTGCTGGTTTGTTGTATGGAGAAGATGGTCCATTGCCCGGGGATAGTGATACTGGTTACTCTGGTCACTGTATGGAGGTGAAAGAAGGTAGACCTCAAGGAGTTAAGGAAATATCTTTGCCTCCTAGACTTGGCCATTATACTCTAAGAGCTAGGGTAGCATATTCACTACAGAAGTCTGAAATTATGCAGCCAATTGTGACCCCTAAAAAAACTTCTACAGTAAATAAAACCAAGGTGAAAACAAGGAGGTTAGGGGCCAATTTCGGCGAAGAGGAGTTTAAACAAAGAGAGACTCCCAAAATTAAAGATAGAGCAAAAAAGAAACCTGTATTTAATACAAAAATAACCCCCTCTTTAAAATCATATTACAGAGTTAAGGCTTCTACTGCAGGGTTAAACGAGACTACAGAGGCAAACTTGGAAGAGTCGGAGGGAGCTTTTATCAAAGCAAAGTCTAAATCCAAACATAAAACCACTGTGTGCGATGAGAGTGTTTCCTCTCCTATGACTCCTTTTTTGCAATGCAAACAGAGGGGGTCTAAGATAATGTACTTCTTACCCAAGCATCCTTCCATCTTCAAACTATTTTTTTTATTGAATATTTAGGAGAGTAGCCACCTCTCACTTGTGACACTGCAGTGAAATGTTAGGTTTTTGATAATCTTTCTAATAACTCTTATAGTTCTACATTGTTTTTTGTGATTTGCAGATGGTCATGGGAGAGAAGCAGGTCTGGTGTGTATAGTGCAACAGTGATATGTATTGTTTCTATGTAATTTACCAGAATACAATGGTAAAGCAACTACATCCTCAGGGACTCAAGGCTTATTTATTTTCTTATGCTATTGCCAAATTGTGTCATTGAGAAAGTTCTAAACAATGTGCTATGTCGGTAAGACTCATCTAATCTTCTCTATTTACAAAACGTTTTCTCAAAATATGAGACGTTTTTTGCAATCATCAAGCACAAATATTTCAACAGACTTGGTAAATGGAATCAACATTCCATACAGATACAGCTACTGTGTGCAATCTATCAAACATTTTTACCAACAGACTCTGTCTTCAAGCTAATATTTCATTGTCCAAGGACCTTGGATGAGATTTATTGACTAACTTTAATAAAGTTCTTTTACCACAATGAATGTACTTGAAATATCAACCAACCAACCCACAATGCAGACTCTTCCTTTCCACAAATTGCCCCATGCATTTTCTGAATTTGAAATCAACAATGGAGAAATGGTGGGCTTATAGAAACTGATGCTCAATCAGGATATTCCATTATTTATTTTCTACTCTGTAGCCATTAAGAATTTGCCTTTTTCTACCCATAGTTTTTAATTATGGTGGACATAGTTTCCCTGCATTTTGAACATCTAAATAATGAAAGATTGAGGAATCTGTTTACTCTTCCTGTGCTTTTTAGGGGTGGGTGATAATCACCCCTGTGCCGGTGGATTTCACACAGTTTTGCCACTACGCGCTACATTTGGAGGGTGGAGTTCAGAAAAAACCACCAACCGCTGCATGGGGGAGATTACAGGCAGTTCTCTTTCGAGCCCGAGTCTGGCGTTCGCTTCCACCACAAAAGTTAGTCAGCCAATCAGTGCTCCGTGAATCTGCATCCTCCCAGCCTATTATTTTCTAACCCAATCAGCAGTCTTGCAGCTGTGATGAGTCACGTCCTAAAGTGACGCATTACTGCCAGAACACCCACTCACGTTACTAAAGGTTTGACACCCAATCCCCACACTGCCTTCAGCATCATTGTGCCTGTACCAAATCTGCATAAGCAAACTCTCATAGAACCCGCTGCTAAACCGATGGAGTGATAGACATCAATTATCCAATAGCAAGAGTTTCTACTTGAATGCTGGCTTTTTGAGGTGAATGACTCAGTGGCACTGTGAGATGTGATCAGATGGCAGTTTTACTTCTCTTAATTGTATGGGTGGTGTTATTAAAGCACCCCACCTGGAAGCTGCAGAGGTACTAGCAGCTCCTCTGCCAGGGGAGAGCAGAGGTGGAGGCACTACGGCCACTCCTGGGTTCATGCATCAGAACACGAGGCTGTGTGAGCAGCACACCAATAGCTCCTCTGCAGCTCAGCTGGCAGCTCCAGCCTAGCGAGGCACAACTTCTGTGTCCCAGGCCAGCCGAAGAGGTTTTCCTGCCCACAAAGCAAGCATATCATGGTTGGACTCACCTCCAGAGGGAGCTAAGCTGAGGAGGGACGACAGAGAATGAGTCAAGAATGAAGTCAGAGAGCAGACACCCCTGAAGGTTAGGTGATGCTGGTGATGGATTTGTTCAGGGAAGAGGGCATGGAGGAGCGAGCATTGCACTTAACAAGGCTTCTCTCTAGTGCCCACAAGCATCGGCCCTCTAGGGACAAAAATGCTGTTCACCACAGCTGTAAGCTGAAAGGATCTTTATTGTTCAAGGTGATCCTTGTAATTGAATGGTCTGGTTTTGGTTTCTTGTGCCTTGGCAGTGCAGCTTTACTTTTGTGCCCACTGTAAATCAGATGGCCAATCAGAAACCTCTTGCAAGCTCAAAAACTTGCCGATTGATCATTTGTCTGTGACTACAAGTTCCCCAGACTGTCACTGCAGCAACTAAACACACAGGGTCAGCTTGGTCAAAACACATTAATGGCATAAGTCAGCGTGTGGCTTCTCTTTTAGCACTGTGGCAAATCAGCTTTCTAATCAGATGTCCTTTCTTGCAGATTTTTTGGGGAACTCTGCAGAATTCCACAGAGTAAAACTCCGCGAGTTCCGTTCACTCCTAGTGCTTATCCCCTTTAAATTTGCTAAACGTTTTCATAACCTCTAATTGTCTTATGTGTCTTTTATTTATTTTTTAAGCAAAGAAACATGAGCTGATATGTAGCCATGTCAAATTGTGGTTCATGTGTTAGTGATGAATTGTCAATCTAATTAGTGCTACAAAAGGCAATAATCACAAGATGCTTAATAACTAAGTAAATTAATATGTAAATAAACCCATTCTGAACATTTTGAAAACCAATCAGGAGTTAAATATGTCAACTATAAGTAAACCCTCAACAACAAGAAGCAGTTGCAATATGGGTTTATTACAGACATACAAAGCTGTACGATTAACATGATGGTAGACAATACATGCTAACTGAGTTGTGTTCCCTGTAAATCAACAGCAGCCACTTTATATATCTAGATGAGTTTGAGTTTTTTTTTGTTTGGCTGGCTATGAATTGACTAAAAACTTCATTCCTGTGATGCTGCACCAATTAATGAAAATATGATTGTTTTTTAAAGTTAGATTTTTAGTACCCATTTCTGAAAAGTTAATTTGAAAATTTCTATTAAACTTTTTTAGATTCAGTCTGACAAGATTGCTTAGCTGCATGTCTCCTCCTATGACTTTTAATTTAATAAGATGTCTCCAACTTTAGAGTTATGGATTATACTGATGTATAGCACATAATTAGTGATGCGTCAGAGAGATAAATGATCTCTAACTCTCTGCCCCCCATTTGCGGGTGATCTGGAAGACAATGGACCATCATTCAAGGGCTTGTCAATGACAGACCTGTCCATCTATCCTGAAAAACATATGCCTAAGGTGAAAATCTTTGGGGAATCACTTTGAAATAGGCCTTTCATAGTAATAGGTGCCAAGAATTGGTGTTTTTGGCTTAGGCAAATAAAAACGTCTTTGATTAGCATGAGTATAAGTGAGAGCCTTGCTATGACTTTCTTCAGCCATCTTGAACAATTCATGAATATTACTTCACAGTATAGTGTTTGCCAGAAAGCAAAAAAGTATTGTAAAAGCCAAGAGGAGTTTGCCTGAGAATGTTACTTTAAAAGGTGTCAGAAAAGATACCAATCGCTAGTCGGCAATCAATATTATGTAAAGGCCAAACCACATTGAATTCAAAACATTGCTGGGATTAGTGAAAACAATAAGAAGAACAATGCTATCAGAGTACCCAGTTTGCCTGAAAAATATTTAAGGACTGAATCCTGCTTCCTTTTTGAAGCAAACATTGTGAATGCTGTTCCCAAGGTCTGCAGAACAATTTCAATACCCATTAATTTACAAAAAATATTAAAACTATAAAAATGCTTATTACAGAAAGACCTAAAACCTAATACAATTAAATAATACACAAATAATTAAAAAGAAATAAACAATTTACAAAATCAATGATCTAATTAACCAATTAATTAAAAAATTACTTTAAAAAAATGTATTAAACAATTTGAAATTAAAATAATTTACTCAAGTATTATTCACATTAACAAATTAAAAGACATAAATAAATTAACTTTTTATAAACAATTAAAACCTTACCGTGCTATTCCCCCATAAGCCCAACAATGTAACAATAAATAAATAAATTAAAATAAAATAACAAAACAAATTAGGCAAAAAAATAATTGGGTATACTGAACCTTAAAATAATTAGAACCTGTAAACAAACACTATTAAAACACAATAAAATAATTTAAAAATATCACATGTATCTAAAGGTATAAAAGCGATAAAAAGTAATTAAGAAACAATATTCTGTCTGATGATATTCTTCACTTCATTGCATTTTTAACACAACAGTTGTGTGAACCGATATTTTGGAAATACTATTATGGTGGGAAACCATACATGGCATAGAGCTCATTAAACTGCTCAGGGTCTCAGGGGAAAACACATTTGCAAGCATCAGAGTGTTTTAACAAAGCAATTCTAGTCAGAAGACAAGAATTACAACGGCTGGTATGGACAGAGAAAGGTATATTGAATATGAACCAGTTCATACCTTAATAAAATAGTATTTATTTATTTACTTATTTAGTGTTTTATAGAGCACGAACGTGACCCGTTAGGGTATCAGAGCGCTTTACAAGGCTAAGCAAGATGTTTACAAAAGTTCAGAACAGACAAAATCATGTGAACATTTTGCCGTGATAAACAGGATAATGCAATGAGAGGGGATAGGCAACATGGTTAGAACTTAAGGGAGAAAAACAAACATCAGCGGGAGCAGAGACAGACTGCACAGCACCAGTCTCTTCCCCATAAAATAAGTTTGGTGGTGAACTCTGCTCCGCTCGCGGAGTTTGCTGAGTTTTCCACGCACCGCGTAATGGGGATCTCGCGTAGTACCGAAAAATGCCGCTCTGTGTAGCAGATCACAGTTTTTTCCCTCGCTCGCATTTGTCAATGTCAAGTTGGTGAGCGCAAGCAGGGAAAAATCCACCTCCCGGTGAGATTTTTCCTCTATCGCGATCATCAACATCAAATTGGCAAGTGCGAGTGTGGAAAATCAACCTTCCGGCGAGATTTCTTAACGCAGGCGGTCAGATTTCTCATTGCGAGTGGTCGCATATGCTTACAACCGCTCGCGTTGAGAATTCGTCCGCTCGCGTTGATAAAGCTGCCGCTCGAGTAAAAATCTACTCGAGTGGCAGAAAGGAAGCAGCGCCTGCATGTGCTGTGCATGGTGCTGTTCGTGAAGAGTGCACAGTGCAGAAAAGCATCTGGCCCTGAAAATCACTGCTAACTGCATTTATCTATTGTCCTCCTCCGCTTTCAGAGCTCCATGTAGCACTTTGCAGAGTTCCACCCAGGCTTAGCTTACCATAAAGTGACAGTGAAGTAGGAATGAAGCAAAAGGAAATAGCAACAACCATGATACAAGACATTGCATAGGCTACATCAAGGAAATAGGCATACACCATGACACATGACATACTCCAATCGTAAAACTGGAGATATATACAAACATCTCATTGTCTCTAAAATGTAGTAGGAACACCACACATTTAGTGATGTGAACGAGATGTAGCCTATTGATCAGACATGCTGACCTTGAAATCTGGGGGCCTAGGTTTGAATCCCAGACTCAGCCTTTGCTCAACATCGTGTGATTCTGGGCAAATCACTTCACCTCATTGAGCCAGCACTATATGAGAGAAAAGAAGTGCAGCATATCTTAGTAAATATGACACATTTCTGCTCTCTCCCTTTGATGCAATGCAGTGCAGTAAGTTGCCCTATTACACTGCGTTACATCAAAGGTTAGTAAATCTATTCCTAAACGTGTACTCAATCCTGGTTGGAACAAGAGAGGGAGGGAGAGGATACTTTGGGACAATCGCAGCGAGTGGGCATTGGAGAAACGGTGTCCTATATGCGAGCAACAGTTTTCACATTGAAATATGATGACATAATGAGCTGTATGAAACAGCATAAGAAGAAAAATGCTTGCATTACCTCCTATGATCCCACCTTAGAACAGAGAGAGGCCATGGGGGCACATTGACATGCAGTGGCTTAAAAGTGGCAGTACATGTCACTGCATGGATCTAAAATTCTACTTATAAGTATAGATAGAAATGTAAGCCTTTACTCTACTGTTGTAGTGTAGGGTCTGAAATGCAGAGTGGTGACACTTCTGATGCTTGCCTGCATTGCATTTAAACCTGCAGCAGCCTTGGTATGTCTACGGAAGGTTGCTGAGGGGTAATGGGGTGTGCATAAGGCACAAACGACAGTCGCTCTCCCTGTCACTCAGTGACGTACCGAACTATCCAATTCCCACGTTCCTGGGAGCAATCATTAGTCTCTGATAAATGTGCATTAAGCAATTTACGTGGTATAGCACATGTTGTTCTTGTGCTGTTTTGTGTTGTAACTCTGCTCATGAACACAACTCAAATGGGGATTTGTGTGTGCGGGGTGGTTGGGGCATTCAGAGACTTTGAATTTATAATAAATGTCTGCATGTGTTTAAAACTTGTTCCCTTGTTGTCGGTAATAGAGAACAGTCTTCCTTCTGGATGGGAATGACAGCTCCCATGGCAGCTCCCATGTCTATAACATCTTTGTTCACATAGCCATGAATGAAATATAGCAAAAATGACAACTGGGAGTTGCTGGAAACAAAGTTGAAACAGCAGTTTGTAAGAAATCTATCATTTGCATACAATGTGGTTATATAGTGTAGTAATTGATCCTTGTGGGAACACCATGATATTGCTACGGGCACATGATACCATAGAAACACAGCATTAATATTCTTATCACTGCATTTGTCAAAGTTTTCAGTGGACCTAACATTGTGCCGGAAAAGAGATTTCATAGAGGACAGATATTAAACTACCTTACAACTGGAACTGAGTCTTATTGCATTGTTCAGAAAATAATTTGCAGGGTTGCCCGCAGCCATTTTATAATTAAAGTTATTGCACTTTTCTCCCCTGCCTCTGAATTTCTTTTCAATATAATGTAATTTGATTCCGGAGTGGATCAGCGCATGAAAGGACAGAAACCCTCGGCAGAAACTGGAAACTGCTGGATTGTTGAAAATTGCTGAAAGTAAAGGGGTATTGCACAGGAATGGAGGAGTCAAACATCTCCCCGCCTGATTCGCCGGAAAAGGGGCCTGAACAGAAGTCGAATACTGAAAATCCCCATGTATGAGCCTAGGGGATTCCCCCATAGAAGTATATGGGGGACCTGAAAGGAATGTCGGGAACTCGTGGGGGACAGTTTTTCTGTTACAGAAACAGAAGGGTAATGGGTGAAATCGAGGTGTTCTCTTTCTGGTATCACTAACAGTCGTGTGTATTAAATTAATATGCCATATATGTTTGTGATTTCTGAAACCAAGAGTTAATCAGTTCATTCCGTTCACAGGCTCTAATGCCTACAAATTGGAAAAATTAAAAAAGAAATGTATTAACAGAAAATTGCTCATCTACATATCATGTTAGGGACATTTTTTGGTCATACTTTTTCATCAAAATATGTACTCTGAGGGATTTAAAAATGTACTTCTCCAAGCAGGTTTTTCAACCTGTGAGGATATCGATAGAGATTGTGCTGTAAGTGTGGGTATAGTGATAGCTTACTTTGTCAAGTAAAGTACGTGGTAACCATTCATGTATGTTGAAAATGTGTGAATGCAGCTTTCAATTTATTTTATTACTCTTTAGTAGTTAGTTAATCCTTTTGAAACACTAATGGCCTCATTACGAATGGCCTGGTAACCCCCTCCAGGAACTGTGTCGCTTCAGAACTTCGATAACATGGTGGCGGTAAGTCCAGAGGGTAGCTGTTGTTACTGCCCCCATCGGACTTAACCCTCGAATTATAAACTTTTTTTGTGTGTTTTGTTGCATATTTATATAGCGCGAACTCGACCCGAAGGTATTGGAGCGCTTTACATAGCACCGTATTTACATTACACATTCAGGCACGGGGAGATTAAGTGATTTCCCCAGAATCACAGGAGGTGGACGCGACCTCGAGGCTCGAACCCTGGTTTCTTGCATCAGAGGCGGCAGCGCAGCCGACGGACCATTGTACTGGGATCAGGGCATCAGAAGCATATTGTGCATTGCAGAAATATGAAACATGTTTTTCTATGATCGGAAACCCTGTCCCATGATGGTGCTATGCGAAAAAACTACATCATAAACAGGGCCCTCATAAAGGTTGTGGGACAGTATTCCATAGGCCCCATATGTTTTCAGGGCCCCACACTGTTACAAAATGTCTTTATAGATTTTCTTGCAATCCTCCTCTAATAAAGCCAGATAATAAAGCTATACCAAAAGCTAGAACGATAGAAGCAGATGCCGGAGTTGCTGCATTTGCTCTTGTCTGGGGGATGATTTTAACTTGGCAAAAGGAGCTTGTGAAGTGTGGAGCCCATATGAAATTTCTGACCGATCCCCCTCAAAAACTACTGAAATGCCTGTTTATAAATAATAATACAAGGACAAATTATATCTATTTGAACAGCCATGCCATTATATCTACTGTCTGTCTAACTACAATAGCATGCTATGAGAGATTTTGAAGCATTTTCGTATTCACTATTTCTATCAGAAATGTAAACATTGTAACATGGTGGTTGCATTTGGTAAATAGCAGCAGACAGGTGATGATGGCAATAGTAAGGTCAATACATAGGTAGAAAAGAAAAAGGAACCCATGGGTCTATATGTATTAATCGCCTAGTTGTAAACTTAACCACCAAAGGGCATCCCTTTTATAGAACGGTTTCCCTCACCCACCAAAGGTGGCATGCTTCATCATTGGGGAACGTCCTCATATTGTGATGCCTAGTCACGATACCAGCTACAACCCCCTCACTGAGAGGGAGGAGATCAGGGATGTTTTCATACCAAGTGAGGTATATACTAACTACCCAAATGCGGAACCAGCGGTGATGAGGGCAGGAGAGCAAGTGAAAGAAGTGATTAAAGCTAACTACAGGGTACGCAAAAAACTGTAATCGTGTAAACCTGGGCAAGGATTAAAAAGTGTGGGATTGCAGAAATGATTAAACCCGCTTGTGTGTCACAGAGTTGGACTTGTTTCACCATATGATGAAGATGGTGTTGGGTTTTCTTCAGGGCCTAGTTGTGCTGCTGCTCAATGTGCTCAAAACAAACAAACGTAAATCATATTAACAGTGTATACGAAATCATCCAGTGATCCCATGAAATATCAGAAGGTGAAGGTTTCCCTGTTGTTTTTTTGAGAAATATACATGATGAATTCAGATGGTTAAGGTGCAGACACAGGGCAATCAAACTGATTAAATACTGGTGGTCGCCAATAGGTAGTTTTTATGAGGACCTAGTTTTCATAGGAAAAGCGTTTTTTGATTTGCCTATAACTTTGGCGCCATTTGACGAATATTCAGGAAATTTTCAAAACTAATGGGGCGGTCACATCAGCTGCTGTCTTGAAAATATTGGAGTGATCTGCCAAGTGGGGGCTGAGAAAAAGGGGGGTGTCCAAAAATGCTTTTTCTCAATGTTAATTTCCATTGGAAACTTTTGACACGGCTACAGCCTTAACTGCTGAACGGAATTACACCAAATTTGTCAAAAAGGTATCTCTTGGCCCTGAAAGTACTCTTTTATCAAATAATGTAAATCCTATCAGTAGTTCCTAAGGAACTTAAAGATTTCTCATATACACAATTGTGGCTGCTGTGGATCCGCGAATCCTCCCGATCTCGTGCCTGATATCTGATTGGCTGACAACACTTGAAACCAGGAATGGTGTTGGTAGCCATCTTGTGACTCCATTGAACCAAGTCACAAGCAAAAACATTAATAAAAAAAGAAAAGGGGGCAGGGTAGAAACACCCTGACACCCTAGGCCTGTTCAGGGGCAAAAAAAAATTGTTTTGTTTCTGGCGGAATTCGCGGTGGATCCGCAAATCTGGCCAAAAAAAATAAAAATAAGTGCGGGCTCCCATGCTTTGTTTACTTTAGGCCCCCAGTTGGGATGGTTCCCGGGGCAATTAAAAATAAAGATGCAGGGGCCTGCGCGGGCTCCCTCAACCTCAGGGACCGCCACCTCCCCGGGGCTATATTGAAATAAGATGCATGGGGGAGGTCTGGCCCCCCCATGCAGCCCCAGGGACCGCCACCTCAACGGGGCTAGTATAGAAAAATGCGGAGGGGCCACGTGTACCCCCGCTGGCCCTGGGACCACCACCTCCCCAGGGCTATTTTCCAAATGGGAGGGGGGCTGCATGACCCCCTCCTGGAGCCATAAATGCCATGTGGACTGCCACCCCCAAGGGCCGGCTCCAGCAATGTCCCAGGGTGCCCACCACTGGGACATTGCAGTTTGCTATGGGATGTCGAGAGCAGTGCTCCGGCCATCCCATAGCAAACAAGGTGCTCTGCTTTGAACAAGCAAGAACATCCACACAGTGAGATTGCGTAGAGGTGTTCACAGGCCACGACCCTTTCTCCACCACTTTGTAAACACACCTCTTGGCGCGCTGCTGATGGGAGGATGAGGTCCCCTTGCCTCCTTAGGGCCTCAGTACTAAAGTGACATGTTTGCAGAGTGGTGGAGAAGGGAGGTGTGGTCTCTGACCACCTCTCAGCAATTGGGCTCTGTGGGACTTACTGGAGGTAACAGGAGGGCTAGTTGGCCCCCAAGGACCCTCAAGGTCCTACAGGACTTGATCCCCTAAATAGTAGTGCACCAGGAGATGCTTTTGCAGAAGGAGAAAGAGGTCATGGCCACCAAAACCCTCTCAGCAAAACTACTGTGTGTGAATTGTTGGAGGTAACAGGAGGGGTAGTTGGCCCCCCAGGACCCTCAATAGCCAAGGGGACTACATCCCTCTATGAGTAGTGCATCAGGAGGTGCATTTGCAGAGTGGTGGAGAAAGGCGGCATGACATGCTATCAGATCCCAGCAATCCTGCTGCATGGGACTTACTGGAGGTAATAGGAGGGGTAGTTGGCCCCCAACGATGTCCTTGGGGGCCAACTACCCCTCCTGTTATCTCCAGTAAGTCCCACACAGCTGGATTGCTGTGAAGTTGTCAGAGGCCAAGCCTCCCTTCTCCACCACTCTCCAAACGTGTTTCCTGATGCACTACTAGTTGGGGGATAAAGTCCCCTTGTCTCAAGAGGGACCTTGGGGCCAAGAAGCCCTCCTGGTACCTCCTGTAAGTCCTACGTAGCAGAATTTCTGAGACCTGGGGGGTGGCCCAGCATCCTTTCCCCATCACTCTGCAAATGTGACTGCTAGTTTAAAAACCTTAGAAATTCCCTTAAAAAAACAAAGGTTACACGGACATCATAGTTAGGAATTAGCATTTGAAAAACCTTAGAAATTCACTTATAAAACAGAAGTAACAATGATGTTATATTAAGCAAATAGAATTAAAAAAACCTTAGAAACTCACTAAAAAAAACAAATGCTACAGGGACGTTATAGTTAGGGTCAGATTTTACTCATACAAAACCATAGAGATGCAACCATTATAGTTACCTGAGTTAACTATAACTCGCGCCCCCGCAATGCACTGCTTATGACCTCACATATTACATAACTCATGACATGGGCAGTGACATCACTGATGACATCTCAAATGACATCACTGATGACATCAGTGATGACATCATCCACAGCATCTCTGACACACCCATCACACCCCTATATAATCTTTTATACACACACTGCCACTCCCACACAACCATTCACAAACCCATTCACAGAACCATACCAGTACTCACACAACCACACAGTGATTCATAGATCTACATACACATCCACTCACTCACCCATACTACCACTCATAGACCCACTTACTCACTAATCCAGCCATTGACATATCCACTCAAACACCCATACAGGTACTCACACACAGAGTGAGTTATGCAGAGAACTACTCACACACCTACACCAGATAGCAGTTGGGAAAGATGGAATGCCTGTCTATCCGAGCCGATTGTGGAAAAGGATTGGCAATTGGTGTGTGGATTGACAGGGACTCTTAGTATGAATGGGAATCTACACATTATACATTTTAAATACATACATCAGGTGTAGTACACTCCCACACGTCTGCATAGGTTTGGACTGCGTGAATCTGATTGCTGTGTACGTTGCAAGCAGGCGAATGCAGATTTACATCTAGCTTGGGGATGTAGAAAGGTGTATGAGTTTTGGGAAGTGGTGGTGAAAACTGTGATGACCATGGTGGCTGTGGAGATCCAATGCAGTCCGCTTGTCTGTCTGCTATGCTGCGTGCCGAATATTAGTGGAGTGAAAGGGAAATTCGTCCGATTAGCTCTGTTGATGGCTGCGCGCAGGGTGGCGATTACGTGGGGGGGAAGGTTCAGGCTGAAAGTGGAACATTGGTTAAAGGACTTGGCCTACTGTAGGGAGAACTTGGAAACATATGCGGAGGAATTACCGACACTCTCGCAACCAAGAGACATTTGGGAACCATTGCGATTGTTTAGCTTGAATAAGGCATGTGATGCTGAATAAGGGTGTAGGGAGAGTGGGGGGGTGTGGTCGGTATGTTGATCAGTAGATGATGCATTATTCCAACACGATTATGTAACGTAGGAATAGAAAGTGTGTACGGATGTGTTTTTTTAAAAAATCTTTTGTGTCCCTGGTGTATTTTGGTTTTTTATGTTGTTAAGAGAAGGAAGGGGGATGTTCTGTACTGTCCTTTGTTCGATTGTTTTTTCTTTTTGGAAAATTATAAATAAAAAAAAGAAAATAAAAAAAACTACTCACACACCTAGACACTCACCTATACAGTCAGTCAATCACCCACTTACTTACTCATAGAAATAGTAACACATACTCACTCACTTATACAGTCATTGACAAAAGCATGCACTCATCCATATAGACACTCTCACATTGACTCACTCATGAATACAATCACTCATTTAGCCCATCACTCACCTATACTGCCTTTCACATAACCAGTTACTCACCCATACTGACACATGCACTGCATCACTGACACAGCCATAAAAACACTCACTCACCCATACAACTTCTCACACATGCATACAGTACCCCATACAGCCACTGACTCACCCACTCACTCATCCATACAGGCAGTAGTCACACATTTCCTCACCCACATACACAGACACACAGAAAACCATAGAGGTAGTCAGACAACCAATCAATCACCCATATAGCCATTCACCTACCCACTAACACATTCATGCACCCACTTAGACATCAACTGACAGACAGATACACACATTCACACAACCTGTCACTCACCCATACATTCACTGAGACACCTAATCACTCACTTATACAGACAGTCACACACACACTCAGTCATCCATACAGTCACTCATACACCCACTAATTCATCAATACACCTTGGTAGATAGATAGATATTTAACACACATAAAGCTTTTTAAAAAAAACACACACACAGACACTGGTTGATGTCACCAGTGATGTCATTTGAGATATCATCATGTCATGAGTGCATTGTGGTGGCATGAGCTATAGTTAACTCAGGTAACTGTAACAGCTGAATTTCTGTGGTTTGGTATGTCAGCACCAACACAAGTTGTGTGACTGCTGAAAGAAGAGACATTAGTAGTAATGCAAAAGCAAAGTTTTTGCCAAATAAACCCAGAACTTCTTAGAGGGAGAGGTCTTTCTTCTCAAATACGGTATCAAAGCACTCAACATGTGCTTTAAAAGCTGTTTGATATTTTGACAAAATGAGACTCGCCACATACCCATTGTGTGTTGGATTAAGACCTGTATGCTCCAGATGCTTTAAAAGTGATTTAAATATTTGGCAAAGAGGGACTGCCCACAAGACTATTTTGTATTAGGTTGAGCAGTGTAACTGGCATAGTAAGTTCTTTCATTTAATCAGCAATACACCGTTCTGCCAAAATCAGACAAACAACATGGCAACTCACATCCCCCCGTAGGTCTCTCACTCTCCTCTGGCCCTCCTTTTGTGATATAGACAATACATTGGTAGTACATTACATATAACATTGCTGATATTTAGATTTTTCAGACCAAGAGAGCCAAGGATTTTGATTAGAATCAGCAAATTTAGCCATAAAACACTTCACCCATATGCTTGACCACTTATGCAGTATATGATGCCACTGATGCCAACAACATGCATCATAAAAAGTCAGGGAATAACAAAAAAAATATAATATTAAGGGGATAGTAAAGGCACAATGGATCCAAACACCAATAATAGTGCTTATTTGGAATACTATGCAATGATAATGTATTTCTCTATTTAACACTGTGCCTGGGGAAAACATGATCAATGGGAGCATCATGAAGACCAAAATTGCACCTCAGAAACAATATTATGAGTAATATAATTTCAGCAGAAAACATTCTAGTTTGCCACCAAGGAGATACTTCTTGGGCCCTTTTGGTGTTGCAGTTGGCAACAAGTCACTTTAGGGCAGGGTTCTTCAAAGTCGGTCTTGGAGGGCCAGAACCATGCCAGATTTTTAGGATAACTACATCTAAATGCGGTATGCTAAAACTATGGCATGGATCCGGGCCTCCAGGACAGACTTTGGAGAACCCTACCTTAGGGCATGGGTTGGCACAGTGACATCAAAGTAAAGTGTGAGGCAGTGATGTCAGTGAAAAACAGTATAAACTTTGGGTACATCTATTTTACTATACAAGTGACTGTGCACCACCATGGATGAAATTTGACAATATGTTGTACGATAAGAGGATACCTTCAAGGTAAATGTTCCTTCTTCGAAGCAAGCTCAACCCCAATAGGGCATCAATACTCTTGGTGCTGCGCATCATTATGTAGCCCAGGGTTAAGTCTGCTTTTATCCTTCCTCCATCTCCAAATGCTGTACACACCACAGAAAACAGTTTGGCCTTGCTTAGGAATGGATGCAATTGCAATTTGCAAATTTCAATCAGAATTATCTTTCTACTGTGAAGGATTCTAGAGTAGAGGATTCAAGAGACTCAGCCTACTAAGTCAGGCAATGAGAAATCCACCCCAGAAAAGATCTTCCTTTGTGTAAAATAATTCTCACCCACTGGTAATTACCATGTTATGCTTCATCAAAGAGTTTTCCCTGAATCAAGCTGTAATGGGCATGCTTCTACCTCGACCCTCAAGGGTACACTGGTTCACTCAATGGGGATCATGAGACATAAAACTGCCTTCACAGATCCCTATTCTTGTGGATAGATTAAAAACAGGAGGCGAGGCCTTCGAGCTTTAATCTTCGAGCATCTTTTTCGATGTGCATGTTTCAGCCAACTTCCAACCAAAAAATGGTCATGTGGCTTTCATAAGGACAGAATCAGATCCATAAATTACCAAGATATTCATAGTTGTAACCTATTCCACAGAGATCATTTCACCCACTCTCATTCAAACAAAACATTCATACAAACCAATCCAGGAGGATGTCTTAATCAGGAACCAAACGGTTCATGGGCTGGAGAAAGCACCTAGGTGGGCCTTAGGGCAAAATCCTTTGATGAATGTTTAAATGCAAGACACAGCCCCCTCTGGAATCCAAAGGACCAAGAGAGTTATACCGATCTCAAGATGGAGAAGTGTTCCTGTTTTGGTTTGTATGAATAAACCTTTTTGCCAGGCCCAAACATTATTTTTTAATGAATAAAGTCACACCAAAAGGCAGAGTACATTGTATTTGAAATGTAGGGCGTGTGGGTGCAGGTTTTACATGCTGTGGTATTGAAAACCCCCTAAATTTGTTATCCACTACTTTAGGCCTCTCCCTCTCCCATTGGATAACATTGGGTTACCTTATTACATTAAAAAAGAGCTAACATTTGATTAGAAGCAGGTAGAAATGTCATGTTTAGACTAAAATGATTCTTTAATGGTAAAGTTTAATTTTAAATCACAATTCAGAAAATGCTACTTTTAGAAAGTTGGAATTTTGATGTCCTAATCATGTGTGCCTTCTGCCACTGTCCTGAGTCACATTCCTGTGAATGGCTCTGCTGTTGGGCTTTGTGTATTTCTCTTAGAGAGTGAGCCAAATGGGGACTAGGTGTTGGCATATGGGCCATCTTGCCAGGAAGGTGTGGGACGGAGATGTTCCCTGCCCAACTTACACTTTAAGGGGCTTGCATCCAGCACATACAAATGAACCTGACACTAGCCTTTTGTCAACCCTGACCTCTTGGAGTCTTGACAGGGGAAGGGAAAAACATTCCAGAATAAAATCTGAGGATAGTATAGGGAAGGCCCTACTTCAAAGGCTTTCACCAGGTATAAATGTTGGATTCTCAGACGCCTCTTCAGTACACTCTCAGAACTGTAGAAGACTTCAGAAAGACTGCTTGGACCCCAGAGAACTGCCCTGCTTCTACTAGAGGACTGCCATGCTGCTTGAAGGTCTTCATTGCTGCTTGGAAGTGATCTGGACAATCTCCCTGTACCCAGTACCACCATTAGTAACTCCAAGGGATAGTCGGCCGTCCCCCAGAGTGAGGTCTCCTGAGGCCTTGAACCCTGCACCTGGCCTCTTCTGGAGTGAGTCCTACCCCCCAAGTGGTGCCCCCAGGTCCTGGACCATTGAAAGTGGTGTAGAAGTGCTGCTCCTGCCTAACCCCAAATCATGGGTAAAAAAATTGAGGGTGATCAGGGAAAAATGGATGACTTTTCTGCACCATCCAAGGATCCAAATCTACAGTAGATTTCATCATGTGGCCAATGATATGGGCAATTTTTCATCATTAAGAGGCTATTCAGGTGCTTGACCATGATAAATGTACGAAAATAATCTAGGTTTGATTTAAATATCTTGGATAATATATATGTGTAAGTGATGAGACATGCAGTACAAATGAGGAATACATTCCAAATAATAGACTTATACCTGAAACAAAGGGATATCAAAATAGTTGTCTGGCACATGCATATGACTATAGAGTCAGTGAATCTTGGATGCACATTTTGTTCTTCAGAACCGTTTTCTAATCACTGGCAAATATTATGCTACGTGGACTGCCTATTCTTTCATACAGATCAATATCCTCCTCACAACTTCAACAAATAAATTGTCATCTCACACCCTTTTAGTCTCAAAAGGTTCTTCCCTAATAAGTTAATGTTTCAGTTCAACTGCATCATCTTTGGCTGGCATTTGCTTTGATGATATGAACACACTCAATACCTCTGCTCCATTCCGTTTAAGTGTAAAAGTACTAGTCACCATCAGTCTTGTTCGCTCCTGGATAGACTACACAAATTCACAAACTTTGGACAACACTATCACGTGATGAAAAGATTACAAAGAATCCAGAATACAGCTGTTGAACAACTCCTCAACAACAACATTCGATCAAGCATCTCCACTCCTCCTATGTTTCTACAAGAGTTACCTGAGCTTGAAATGTCACTTTGAAGCACGGTGCATAGCTCATGGTGTCCTCTTTGGATCATAACTCAGCTTCCTTCAGAAAGCCTATACTACCATCAAGCTAAACCACTTCGATTCAGGCTGGCCTCTTCCCCACCTCTGCATTCTTACACCAAATCTTTTACCGCAGGAAACTCCTTTTCCGTTCAAACTGCTACATGAAGCAACTATGTTGTAAATTGTTGTTCTAGAAAATATTGATTTTAATCAGGTGTATTTTATGGGCCGTTTAAGGGGTTAACTTCCTCAAACCCTTCTGCAGAGGATCGGATTTGCTCACTAATCTTGTTGTCTCCATAAGATAAGGGCTGGCGAACTTTCTGTCTCTGTATTTTGTAAATTAACCTTATTACATTGAATGATAATATGCTGCAGACACAGCCTCAAACATGTATCAGCAAGTGGCCCTTCCGACCTCAAGACCTTGGACAGATGCATCTTGAAAATACTTTAAAGCGTGGTAATTTGGTTTAACTAGACAGAGCCATTTCAGGCTGAGCAAAATAATGCCCGGAGCACAGTAGATAAACCACTTTATTGAGCTGCATAATACATCCGTGCCGGCCTTTCACAAAAACAACAGTAAAGCCTTTTTATGGTTTCTCTGTTTACATTGTTACCACGCTTGAACATCACAATTTATTTAAAATGTGAAAACAGGTGATTCCATACCAATATTGAATTTAATGAACCTGGGGCTTCAAGAGTGTGTATTCCATAAAGCACACAATTCGAAAGCGTCAGAGAGAAAAGTAAATCTCATATGTGAAGCAGTGTATCTGAGACACACAAGCCTCTGAGAACCACAAAGGGGAATCAGATCTCTGGTAGGGGAGTACGAAGGCGGAAAAGAAGAATAATTATCCTGTTTGAACCTAATGTTGTTAATCTATATTGCCTATTATAATCTCGAGTGTCCTGCTTACTGGTGTATGCAATCTGCGGTGCTGCTACTCGCACAAGCAGTGTCTTCAACATAAAGGCTGGCTTCACATCCATCATAATAATTACTATGTCATAATTTTCTGCCCTTCTTGGCTCTGCTGCAGAAAGATAGAATATGCATTTAAAATGCTATGAAACTTTACCAACGTTTGCCATGATTTTTTTTTTCATATTTTTACGAGAAGGACTCAAGCGTTTCTGCTCTATTTATTTTATGCATATGGGCTGAGATAATGAAATGTATTTTGTCTGCAGAATGTGGATTTAATTTTAACAGCCTGCCCAGATATTTATGGCTCATATGGAAGAGCTGGATTCATTGTTAATGCTATTTAGCTGTGCGAGGACAGCATGCGTTTCCTGGTACAATGCACACAAAGCACTATATTCCAATTGTGACAGCAGCGAGTTGACTACACGCATTTAATTTTCCTATTTTACAAGGTCCTGGGAGATCTATTTATCAGTGCCTCCAGAGTCTATTCAAAAGGCTGGTTCTGTAAACAATAACACGGAATTGTTACTGTAATGGCTCAGGAAGACCTGATGGATGGGACTGTAAATATAGTTGATCCATTGTGATTCAAAGCAAAATCTGCCCTCAGACAGGGATATGATCTGTTTCTTTTTCTCTCTGTTTATATTTTGAATGCAGAATTACCTTCCAGGTTCATCCTTAAGCAAGACAATGAATTCTGGAACAAAAACTGCTGCAATGGATGCCCGTTTTATGTTGCTTGCAAAATCATTCGAGTGGGTGGTTGTAGAACGCAGATTCATAAAAACAAGCAGCAGCTGTAAAGCCCAGCCTGTGGGGAGCTGTAGTGTCGCGATAGTATCCCTGACGTGACACGCGATGGCGTGCGCGTCAGGTCACGTGCAGTTCGCCCCAATAAATGTGACGTCACGCATGCACGTCGGCAGAAGAGCCACGGCAGCGGAGACGGAACCAACACCACAACACTTGTCCTGTGTTTTATTTAGCCACGTGTGTTTGGTCCGCACTACAGGGGTCCCTGGCCATAGCCCTAACGACACCACAAAGTGGCGACGAGGGTGGGCGTACCCTCGCTCCTGCTCCTCGTGTTCGGCTGGTGTGGCTGCCGGTGAGCGGTCCTCGCTCGCGGTGCTCGTGCCCCGCCGGATCACGCGCTGCTGTCCCCGCGTCCCTGGCCTGTAGCGGACGTGCGCGGAAGCGCCGGAGCGCTCCCCGTCGGCTGGGTGGTAGCGCAGAGGCCGTCTCCTGCATCCGCGCCTAGCGCGCTACGGTGAAGTCGTGGGCCCCGCCCCCTGGCCTGTGGTGCGCGGAGCGCCCTCCGATCCCTGCCTCCTGCATAACGCTGCCGAGAATACTGGAGGGCGTTGCCTCTCGCTGCCTGCGAGTTGTGTGGTCGGTGGAACAGCACCTGGGCCCCGTGCTGCCTGAGGGGTAAGGTCTGTCTGCCCTGCTCATGCCTGCATGAAAGGCCCTCGGTCACGAAGGGCACAGCGCTGCATGGTCCCCACATCCCTGCTATCCCGGAGATCACCCTAGGAAACTCACGCCCAGCCAGGGTGAAGGGCCTTGCAACCCACGTGGGAGCCATATCTGGGAGCCATCACTGTCGAGGGGTGGAGGAGGTCTCGCCCAGCGCAAGAGCACACGTGAGCAGGATGTCCCGCCCAGCGCAAGCCGCGCACGTGCGACATGGCGACCATCCCGCCAATTGAGCCGTTCTCTGTAGAGGGGTCCCCATCAACGGTGGCGGCCCGATGGAGAGACTGGGAGGATAGAGTGCGCATCTTCTTCGAGGCCACGAAGGTCCACAGAGATCAAAAGCGCGCAATGATAATTCACCTAAGTGGGAAGGAGATTCACTACATAGTGAAGACGCTCGCAGAAGCAACCCCCAAGACGCACACGACGCTAATAGCGGCGCTCAACGAATACTTCGAGCCAATGGCAAACCGCGACTATGAACGTTTCATATTCCGCCAAGCGCACCAACTGCCGGAGGAGTCACTCGATAAATTCTACGCTCGTCTAAAGAACCTAGCGGCCACCTGCGGGTTTCGGGATGAGACGGAGGAGATAAGAGGTCAGATAATACAAGGGTGCGCGTCCGTCAAGCTGAGGGAAAGGATCTTAGAGGAATCCGGTAAGCCCCTAGCTGATATCCTGACGATGGGCCGAACGAAGGAACTGTCCAAAGCGCGCGCTGCGCACATGGAAGCGGCTCTACAGGTGCCAGTAAAGACTGAGCCGGTCAACGCAGTGGCAGTCAAGCCCAAACAGAGGTGGCCCCGACGAGGACCAGGCCCGGCCGCTCAAGAACAACCAAAGTCCTGTGGGTACTGCGGTGGCTCGCCCCACACCCCGTCTGAGTGTCCAGCGCGAGGGAGTAAGTGCAGGGGGTGTGGACGCTTCAACCACTTTGAGAAAGTGTGCCGGTCAAAGAAGTTCCGAAAGCCCCGCCAAGCCGTCAACACGGTTGAGGAAGGAGGCCCGGGGGCCAGTGACATGAACGATGATGAAGAGGAGGAAAAGGTCATACACCGGGTACACATGATAGGCACGGCAGCCCGCCGGACTAGGAGACTGCCGCAATGCAGCATCCGAGTAGGGTCACAGGAAGTCACGATGGTGGTAGACACAGGAGCCAGCATCAATATCATGGCCGCTGCGATGCACAGATCCATGCGCCCACAGCCCGCACTCCAGCCCTCGACGATCACGGTGTTCGCCTATGGACAGGAAGAACCGTTAAAGGTACGAGGAAAGTTCAGGACTGTGATATCCCATGGGACGCGGTCAATCACGTCGAACATCTATGTTACCGAAGACGGGCAAGGCATGCTCCTGGGCTGCCGGGCGGCAGAAGATCTGGGAGTGGTAACGTTCGCGTTTGGGGTACACCAAGAGTCAGTACACCACACCTTGGAGGAGTTCGAGGAAATCTTTCACGGGATAGGCAAGTTCCGGGGCAAAGAGGTTCACCTACATATCGATCCCACTGTCCAGCCGATAGCACTCCGGCATCGCCGCATAGCATTCCACCTCAGGCCACTGGTAGAAGCTGAATTGAAGAAGCTAGAGGCGGCGGGGATCATTGAGAAAGTGTCCGGACCGACCCCGTGGGTGTCGCCAATTGTCGTGGCGAAGAAACCCAAGCAGCCAGGCGCTGTCAGAATATGCGTAGACATGAGGCTACCCAATGCTGCCATCAAAAGGGAGCGACACATCACCCCGACCATCGATGACATCGTCGGGGAAATGGCAGGCGCCAAATGGTTCTCAAAGCTGGACTTACGCTCTGGGTATCACCAACTAGTTCTGGACGAAGCGTCCCGGAATATAACCACGTTCTCCACGCATGTAGGTCTGAGGCGGTACACGAGGCTGAGCTTCGGGGTGTCGAGCGCTGCGGAAGTATTCCAGAACGTAATACAAGAGCTCATCGCAGGTATCCCCGGAGCGATCAACGTCAGCGATGACATCATGGTACATGCCACGACCGTGGCGGAACACAATGAGAGGCTGGTGCAGGTGCTACGACGCATACGAGACGCAGGTCTTACATTGCACCGGGAGAAGTGCGAGTTCCTGTGCCGGAAGATCCAGTTCTTCGGCTACACCTTCTCGGCAGATGGTGTCAACCCGGATCCGGACAAGGTCAAAGATATCAAGGAAGCGGCCGCCCCTGCCAACATCACGGAGGTGAGGAGCTTTCTAGGAATGGTGAACTACTGTGGCAGGTTCATCAAGGACCTGGCGAACCTCACGGCGCCATTGAGAGAGCTCACAAAAGAGTCCACCCCCTGGACATGGAACAGTGACCAGAATCGAGCGTTCGAGGAAATCAAACAAGCACTCTCAGAAGCCACGACGCTGGCTTTCTTCGATCCGGCCAAGCTGACGCAAATCGCCGTCGATGCCGGTCCAGTCGGGCTGGGCGCGGTCCTGCTGCAACGGAAGACAAGTGCCGAGGAATGGGCCCCGGTGGCATTCGCCAGCCGGTCACTCACTGAGACGGAGCAGAGATACTCCCAAATAGAAAAAGAGGCGATCGCCATTCACTGGGGGTGTCGTCACTTCCACCTGTATGTCTACGGTAAACCCTTTGTTGTGACCACGGATCATAAGCCACTGGTATCCCTGTTTGCGGGCACGTCCACTAAGCTGCCGCCAAGAATCGAGAAATGGATGTTGCAACTGCAGGACTATAACTGCAAGATTGAGTACCAGCCGGGTGCCCGGAACCCGGTGGACTACCTGTCTCGCCACCCTCGCACAGCAACTCCAAAAGAAATGAAGGAAGCGGCAGAAACAGAAGAATACGTCCGCTGCATCACGGCGCGGTCATGTCCCCGGCCAGTGTCCATGGCCAGCCTGTCCCAAGCCACCAGCGAAGATGAGTGCCTACAAAGAGCAAGAGTGGCAGTCCGAGACAACAGCTGGACCCGCACCAGAGAGGAGTGGAAAAGCTTGACGCCTCGGGCGAGGCAAATAATGGAGAGCCTGTACCATGTAAGAACGGAACTGACGGAAGACGATACAGGATGTTTGTTGAGAGGCCACCGGCTAGTCATCCCTACGTCCCTCACCCAGAGAGTGGTGGATCTGGCCCACCTTGGTTACCAAGGCATGGTCAAGACTAAGTCAAGGCTCCGAACGAAAGTGTGGTTCCCTCTCATGGACGAAATAGTGGAGGCCACCGTTCGGGAATGCCAGGCGTGTCAGGTAACCGGGGAAGCGCCCCGGCCGGCCCCTGTCGTGATGGAGCCTCGCCCTCGGAGGCCCTGGTCGAAGATCAGCGTCGATTTTGGCAGTTTGCCAGACGGACGGCACACTCTGGTGGCCATAGATGATCACTCCAAGTATCCTGAAGTGGAAATACTGACTGTCCTGAGTGCCCAGGAAGTGATCCCGAAGCTTGAGAAAATCATGGCAACACACGGCATAGTCAAAGAGATCAGAACCGACAATGGGTCACCTTTTCAGAGCCAGGACTTTGCGGCGTACCTACAGACTCTCGGGGTCCATCACCGGCGAATCACCCCTCGATGGCCTCAAGCGAACGGAGAAGCTGAACGCTTCATGAGGACACTCAACAAAGTGATACGGATTGCCCACGAGAAGAACCAATCTGTGGAACTTGCAATCTTCACATTTCTCCGCAGCTACCGCCAAACGCCCCACTCTATCACGGGAGTAGCACCGGCACACCTGCTGATGGGGCGGGTTGTCACAGACTCCATACCGCATCACCCAGAATGGAAGCCCGAAACTCCCAATGACAGTGCCATTGATGGACACCGACGCGGAGCCTTTGCTCAAGTTGACGCCCGACGGCGGGCTGTGTCATCACCCCTGCTCCCAGGCGACAATGTACTGATCCGCAATCGGATGCTAGGGGGCAAGTTTCGGTTGAACTTTGAACCACAGCCGTGGACAGTGGAGAAAGTCAGTGGCACGTGCGTGACAGCCCGGAGAGGTTCCGAAAAGATAACGAGGAATGTTTCATACTTCAAGAAAGTTCCTGTGTTCCCTGGAGCGGATGAACGACGCCAAGACGGTTCCACGAGGTGCACGCTGCGAGAGGAGAGATTCTTAGAACTTGCGGACCAGGCGAGTGGAGGAGCGGAATCCCTAAGTCATGGACCTGACACACTGCAGCAAGGCCACCAGCCAGAGAACACGCCACCCGAGGCAGCTGGCGTGCCAGAGACTGGAGAGAGTAGCGCAGATGGTGACTCCGGGAGTAGAAGCCGGGGTACTGCGTCGGACCGTGGGGGACTGCGATATGACCTGAGGCCGCACCCCGAGCCATCCTGTCGGTTGTGTGACTACATCAAGTAAGACTGTTTCAGTTTTTCTTTGTTTGAGTTTCAGACTGCAAATGTTGAGTCCAGACTTGCGGGACACTAAGAGACCTGTTGTCCATACTTTAACGGGCAGTCACATATCTTGGTTTATCGTTTAGTTTTGTGTGTTGGGGAGGAATGTAGTGTCGCGATAGTATCCCTGACGTGACACGCGATGGCGTGCGCGTCAGGTCACGTGCAGTTCGCCCCAATAAATGTGACGTCACGCATGCACGTCGGCAGAAGAGCCACGGCAGCGGAGACGGAACCAACACCACAACACTTGTCCTGTGTTTTATTTAGCCACGTGTGTTTGGTCCGCACTACAGGGGTCCCTGGCCATAGCCCTAACGACACCACAGGGAGCCATGAAATATCGTGATATGGAATCTGTGGCTCGGAAACTACTAAAAAGGTCAACGCAAGCATGCCAGAGCTGAACTGCATTACATGCAATATGTAAAAAAAAAGAAACTCAAATAGTAAAATCACTTTTCGTCGCAGAGTAGTAAATAAAGTGAAGATACACATCCTTAGGTGACTGCATCAGCTGTGGGATCAGTGTAGACAACAAGGTCAGATTATGGCTTCCTCCATGACGGTTCTGCAGAAATTCTAGAAAGGTGCAGCGAATGGATTACTTCACATTATTATCATCCCCTCACATTTTAAGAATGTGGCAAAAAAACGCATTACTTTATAGAAACACTTTAAATAGTTACCACCAATTAAATCCTAGTGATAAACAACACCAACAAATGCATTAATGTGAAACAAATGTGAGGGTATAAGACACTATGAACCACACATTTTTAGCATGCATTTGCTCTTGGACTCTGGTTAGTTTTAGTGGTATTTTCATATCGTATTGCTTCACTGGAGTGTTCATGCTTGATTAAGCACGTGAATCTAGTTGGTGGTGCTTGCATACAGGATTGAAGCCCCTTATGAGTGGCCCAATAATTTCAATGCGGCTGATAGCAGAATCTGTGGGCCGCTGAGAACTGTAAGTTGTGCAGGAACACCGCAGCTCTGCAGTTTCCCACCAGAATATTTCACTTGCTATAAGCAGGTTTCGTCTCTGGGATAAATGGGGGTAGGAGTCGTGTGGAAATTGACACTGTATAGGGGTACCTGCGTATTATTTGTCATCCCAACTACTTCCGCACTCCTGGAAGGGTGGGATATAGCAACACTTTTTGTGGGCCACATGCAATGTGGGCTTAAATGAAACCATAACACACGTTAATAATATCAAGTACCTCTGGTACACAAGTCCAGCCCAATGGCAAGGCAACTCTTATTCATGGCCCTTTCTCGACCAACTACAGGGCTGCAGATTACAGCTAGAAGCATCAAATGTGGTCCATTGGCAGAAGAGGGAATGACAAGATGTGTTGAGTATCAATAATCATGGCAAGGGTTTTTCTGAAGCAAAATGTCCTCAGCAATCATAGCATGGGTATAGTTCTCAGTGATTGAATTGTCAGTATTTACCAAGCAGCTTGACAATTCCCTTTCCTGAAGTACGAGGAGTACCGCTGACATAGCCCCTATTCCAAGCACTAATTGCTCTATTCGTAACATTTGTGAACTCATCCTTTACCAGACAGCAACATTTCACACACACACATACACATACACACACACATATATCATTAGCTCCTCCCTTCTTTGTTTGGCAGCCCAATATCTATCCAAATTATCATCAATAGTTTCCAAAATTAATTTGGAAGATGCATAAATGAGGGCTAGTGAACATAGAGAAAACTCAGGGCTACGCCAGGTGCAGACTGTGATCTGATTTGAAATCCTGAATTAAAAAATATATTTTTCGATATCCTGAATGTTAAAGCAAAGTCCACTCAAATTATTTGATGAAAAGCGATGATGCTGTGTATTTCATTGTATTTTGATTCACAGAGGAAAGGTTTCGTATAAGAACATCTAGCCCCACTGTTATTACCAGTCTTGATACATTATTTATTGTGTTATCCTGTATGTGCCCATTTTGCCTGCACGAGTGCCAAAATGTATGAGTTAGCAGTTTGGTCATGTCACATACTATAACATCAGTGCTTTTCTCTGTGTGTTTTAAACGAGTATTTGGTGGTGTGATATGTCTGTTGTAAAAAGGAGGCAGGTGTGTAGTATCCTCTGTACCTTAACTGGAGTATGGTGTCTGTTATACCTGGCATCTTTTGGTGTGGTTTTCCCTGACCTTTTTGGCTTCTGACCTCCTATTTGGTCCTTGTTTTGCTGGCTTAGGACTTTGAATGCTTTGAAACTGCTATTCGGTGCCAAAGCGCTGTGCTTGTCATATGTATACTGATGATGGATGTATACATGATTGGCTGGTTTGAGTTAGATGTAAGTCGCTTGTCTAGGAGTAAGACATATACTTAGGACATGCAACTCAAATGCTCTTCTGTGGGCCTGCAGCACTGGTTGTGCTACCCACAGAGGTAGCGCTTCAAACGTGCCATAGGTTTGCCATGGCGAGGCCTGTATGTGCTACTTGCGAAGGTTCTGCATGTTTTTAGCTACATCAGAGTACTCCCTGCGGACATGGTGTCATGTCAGGAAGAGTTAGGGCATGTGTGTGTGCACTACATGCACTAGTAGTGAATGGCACCAGATGGTGTGTTCAGTATGGTAGGGCCTGCTTCTCACATTGGATTTAAATGAGGATCTGTGGAAAGGCTATTGAGCCGTATTTTTTACGTGCAGAAGAGTGGCAGTATAGTGTTTGATATTGATATTGATGAGGTAGTAATGGCAAATCCCTCTCTGGTGGTGCGAGTAGATTCAACATTACTAATGTGGAAATACAACTTTGAGAAAGTGAGCATTTCTTTGCTTGTGGGTCTGTGTGCCTGTCAGCATGTCCCCAATCCACATCTGGGTGCTGGGGGGACAGATATATCTCTGTATTCCTGATGAGACAGCCATAAACTAGGGGCTCATGGAAAACTGCAGACCTCTAACTCTGAGGGGCCTTCCTGGGATGGTTAAGAGGGTGGGCAGCCAACCCATGGAACTCCAACTTCTGGCCAGCCCAATTAGGAACCCCCCCCACTCCTTGCATGTTCTATCAAAAGTGTGGGTCTTATGATCAGCAGTGACCTGTCTGTGATAGCCCAGATTGGCACAGTGGTCTCCTCCTGCTTCTTCCAGCTGTGAAGAATCAGGAATATTAGTCGATTTCGGACTACAGAAGCCCTAACCCAAGTCATCCCGGTGCTGGTAATCTACTGCATTGACTGTGCCAACTCACTGTATGCCGGTATTCCAGCATATCAACTAAAACGCCTGCAGTTGGGTCAAAACCAAGCGGCCAAATTAATCCACCACCAGCCCAATTGGCACCATGTTAAGCCATTAATGGAAAGTCTACACTGGCTCCCAGGTGCTAAACGCTGCGCAGTTAAGCTGGGCTGTATCACCTTTAAAGCTCTATACTGCAACAGCCAAGCATTTGTATCCTCTCGGATTTAGCGCTATGTTACCTCTCTGGACCTAAGTCTTCTCATCTGATTTGTTTGATCATCCCATCCTTTAAACATAAGAAACACAGAGGAATAAGGTTTTCAGTGTTGGCCCCTCAATCCTGGATTTCTCTCCTTGTAGAGATTAGATCACTGACCTCTTATGCGCAGTTTAGGAAACAGCTAAAGACCTGGCTGTTCCACCAGGCATATGACTAAACCCTCACAGCTGCAGCATTCCCTCAACTCTAGCGCCATGAAACAGCTTGGTGTACATGCACTTTACAAGCTCATTTAACATAACAGGGGATGGAATTGGCACCTGCATTCCAAGGGGCAGGGTCTTGGCCCTCATAAAGATATTGATCAAGCCTCCCGGGGTAGGATGACAGACAGGGCACAATTTAGAGAGGGCCCTTTTGAACTGATCTCATTTTCAAATGCCAGAGTGGGTATAACTACTGGTGTTCTGCCCTCAGGAGTTAGAGACACTTGTGGGATTGAGACCATACTACGCTGGTTCGACACTGGGACAGCGGCAAGAGGAACTATTGGGACATAAGGTACTGTAACTGGATCATCCAAAGACTTGTGGTGACCCAGGGCTTGTCGTGCTCTAGGAAGGGGACTATCACTTGGTGGATTTTGCCTTGATGTTGCTGGCCTGCAGCTAAGTGCTAACTGTCATGGCCTGGGCCCCTAAGCCTGTCCATGAGATCCCAGGGACAGAAAGGATCTCCCCATTTCCACAGGATCGGAAGGACCAAGCAGGGTGCAGTGGAAACGGGTGGGTGTGATCGTCGGTTTGGACGAGGACCGTCACGATGTGTGCAGTAATCACATTGTGTCAAGAAGTGTGCTCGTAGTGATCAGTGGCCCACCTGGGGGTGCTGTAGCATGAGGAGTTCAAGGAGTGCGGGCGTAGTTTGCTGAGTCCAAGGGACATGAGCTTACAATCGGAAACCTGTGCTAGCTCGCACTCCATAGCGTGTGGTGTCCAAGGGGTGTTAGGGGAAGTTTGCTGAGTCCAGGGGACCCGAGCTGGCAGCCTATACTGTCTCTGACCTCCAGATCAGGAAGATGACAGTGCCTGACATCGCTACATCAGCCCGAGGTCACCTGCTCCCTCTACCCGGACCCATGCCACAGAGTACTCTGTTGTTAAGAATATCAAGACTGGACCAGAAGGCTCTCATTGTGCCTTATGTGCACCAATGGCTGGCTACCTGGAGCAACTGCAGATGGCAGGTCTGCTGGACGGGAAACAATTTTCTAAGTTGGAAGTGCACCAGCTTCCGGTGTCACAGTCTTTTGTCTAGTAGTTAAGACAATCAATGGGTGTCACAATGGGTTCCAAATTTTCATCCTCGTATGCCAATCTTTACATGGGCAAATTTGAACAGAAACATCTGTGGTCAGCCGTCCCTTTAGAAGTGACTGAGCATATCATCTACTGGGGTTGATATATCGATTATATTTCCTTCATTTGGTCAGGCAGTGAAACTCAGTTGTTACTCTTGTTGGAATGACAACTCTTACAACTTGTGGTTCATCCACAAAATCAACAAACTAGAAATAGACCTTTTGGATTTGAGAGTGTACATCAAAGATAACAAAATCATGTCTAGACTCTTCAGAAAACCCACAGCATTTAACTCAATCTTACACACTAATAGTGCCCATCCCACAACACAGATACATTCCATCCCACTAGGAGAGATGACTAGGATTAGGAGGAATTGCAGTGAAGGCTCTGTCTTCTTTAATGAGCTCAACATACTGGAAGAACATTTCATGTGTAGGGGCTATTTAAAATCAGTTCTTGACCAATCCAAGAAGAAAACATTCACCACACCTAAAAAATTGTTACTCAGAAACAAGGATAGGGCAACCAAAAAAAGGAAGGACAGACAACTGACTTTCATTACTGGAAATAGCACTCAGAGTCATGTGATCAACAAGATTCTACTTAAACACTGTCACTTACTGAAATTAGACAAATTCGAAACACATTACCAACAAGCCCATGGTTGTACATAGAAGGGGTACAACCTTGAAAGAGATATTGTGCTCTAGCTACTTACCACCAAAAACGCTGAATGTTACTTGGGTACCAAGCAAGCCAAAAGGATTTTACAAATGCACACGTTCAACAAAATGACAGAATTTCAATACAGCACTGCTACTAAATATCATATACAGCGATTCATCAATTGCAACACCAGATATGTTGTTTATTGCATCAGGTGTCAGTGTGGACTTGTATATATAGATAGTACATTACGGCCCTTAAAACAACAAATCCAGAAGCATATGAGGGCCATTCGTAACAACAGTCCGGAGAATCCATTTGTGGCCCATTTCAATCCGGCACACTCCTCTGTGGTCATGACTAATATCAGCTTTCATGGAATTACACAGGTACAGTGCAAATCAAGGGGTGGATATAGAATTTTAGCTCTTAGGAGAGTGGAAACCCAATGGATTTTAAAATTACGGGCTGTAGAAAAGGGTCTAAACACTGACAGAGAGCTACATGTTTTTCTAACAGAGAAATACTGGATTTTTCACACTGAATTATGGACTGTGTAACCTGTAAAATGTATGCCTTTTTAACCAACTAAATGTTCTAGCTATTTGCCTATGTTGCACTGTTACTTATCTATCTATATTTTTTCTTGTGATGATTCTGATGCCCTGTATGACAATTATACAAATGTCTTATGAATATATCCATGACCACGATAGCTTTGATTTGTTTACATAAGTTACTCACAGACATACTGTATTCTTTGATCATGTCCAAATATGGAGATGTAAATAATCAGAAATAGAATTGTTAATGAGACATGTTGTTCCAAGCTTTTTGTCAGCCCATTACTGAAACCTAAATCTGTGAGCTCAGGAACTACGGAGGACACAAAATATGGGTTATGCATCAGGCTTAATTGTTTTCTGCATCGACAACCGTATCAGCCGGTCTGTTCTTCTACTACATGTCTCTAACTATATCCTTTTTTCTTTATTCTTCATAATACTCGCAACATTCTAAGTACAGATGTTGTTAGACCCTTCTTAGGATGGCTGCTGATTCTGCGCCTTTCATTTGACATTCGCTGCTTTGACCTGAAAACCTTTGTTTACTAGTGCTTTTTCTTTTCGTTGTGATATCAGCTGTGAAACAAAACCTTCCTATAACGAGGTTGCGGTTACTGAGTCTGCCCTCTAGTTTAATGATTTCCGCTTTACCTCGGACATTTAAACTGGCCAAACTACACATGCTTTGTTCACATTACAGACAGGAGTGGATTGCGGAAGTGGTGTGCCACATGGAATAGACAGGTTATTGTAATATCGAGTGACCTATGTGGACACGTCTGTGGTTGGATATAGTAACACGCTACAGATATCTTTACCTGAGGTACCTAACCATTTTTTATTTTGTTTACAGTGGCCTATCACAGCCTGTGTTAAGCCGATTTAACTGTTTTACAGCTTTTTACATTTTTGATTGTTTAACTTTTATGAGAAACCTTGGCGTAAGTCGTATATATTTGCAGGCTACTATACAGTAGATAACCAGACTATGGGCCAGCTCATTCTCAATACGGTGTTTTACTTATTAATTTTTTGTACCTTTAGTCAAGAAGTGCACTACTTCCTGGTCTTTCACACTACTTTCTCAGACTGGTCCACAACATCGTCAACTACTTGACTGATACTCTATGTTGCTGTAGCACGAAGAAGGTGCATATTACTTTATCAATAACTTTGCCACCTTTTTACTCCGTTAAAAATTAATATTTATTAATTTTATGATTAATATGTCTTACCAAGTATTTTATTATCTCGTATAGGTATGATGTTGTGATATTCAATGACACAGCGGTGTTACCATATCTGTTGAGCCATTACTATTTTCTTGGGATTCATCATATTCATATATCTAAGGTCAGAACCATTTACATTGTCTCTGGTCATTCTCTTCTTGGTTTCTTCATATTTTCGATCATTTCTCAATCACCGAGTTCACTCAACTTTTGGGACGTCTGTTCTGCATGCTGCCTTTATGATTTCAGCTTTTACTCCTACTTTATTTGAGATTTTAACACAAAGGTTCTTGTTTTTTCTCACTTATTCGTCTTTTTTGTAATGGGATTGTTACGACATCTGCAGTTATTTCGCTATGTCACATTTTACACTATAAATAGGTTTTCACATCACCTTACAATCTTGGACCTTCCTTTTCCAATTTTGAGCACTTTTTTCTGGAATCGGTACTGGGCTGACAATAGGTATTTAACAGGCCAGATGTTGCTTAAGACATGTATTTATGTATATGTTATTCTTGATTATTGTTATTACAGCCTTGAAAAAGTTACGGATGTGACAAAACACGTATCGGCTATTATTTTTCTCTCTCACCAAGAATTGGACTGTTGTTGCCATACTGAAGACCAACTTACCATTAAGTACTGAAAAGCCATATATTGTTCATGGTTTGAATGTCTTACCTTGAAGAATGTCCAGCCCATGCACACAATGTGTCATATTAAAAAATTGTGAATGTAAAACACTGAGAATCAACAAAGAAATGTAACATCTTTATTAAACCTAAAGACCATTCCAGTACAATCTAACTATCTGTATCTCCTGTGATTTGAGTATCCAACATTTCTGTAGGATTCTTGCATAGAATTGAATAAATAATGAAGCCCCAAATGTTGGGAGTACTGGGGTACAATTATTTGTAAAGTCATAACACAACAATCTGTTCAGATAATCATGTACTAACACCTAAGATAGTGGGGTGTTCTGTTACCCTGAATGGTACCAAGACTTGATATCCTTGATATTCTTACCAATTGAACCAGTACTATGTTGCCCACATTAATTTGTCTTTTTCACTGAGGCGCAACCTTTATTCCCACCACTACCCCTGCTATTATTGTACTTTCCCTACTGTTGCCAACACTGGAGTGGGAATAGCAAATATTATTTCTTCCAAGTCCAATGCTTCCCCTACTGTGGGAATAGTAAATATTACACCTGTGAAGTCCAGAGCTTTCCCTACTGTTACACAGACTAGACTGGAAATAGTACATTTTACCCCACTGGAGTCCAACACTTGCGCTACTGTTGCACAGACTGAATTGAGAATAGTACATTTTATCAGCTGTAGTCCCATGCTTTCCTACGGGTGCACATATTGGAGTTAGAATTGTAAATGTAACCCCTCTGAAGTCCAGTACTTTTCCTACTGTTTCTAAGACTGAAGTGGGAATAGCAAATGTGTCTTTGCTGAAGTCAAACACCTTTCCTACTGTTGCACAGACTGGAGTGGGAATAGTAAATTTGGCCCCTCCAAAGTCCAAAGCTTTCTTTACAGTTGCATACACTGGAGTGGGAATAATTTATCTACTATTCTGAGACTTCAATGTTTAACTATATTTAATATTATTATTTGTTGAATTGTAGATTGGGGGCCCGATTCACAGAAGTAATCTGAGACAAAATCCTAAACGTACTACTTTTGGTATTCACAGAAGGCATTTAGTAGTAGTAAAGTTAGGATTTTGTATAAAGTCTGTCTTAAGTCTGTCCTAAGTTTGTCTTAAGCTTGTCTTAAGTCTGTCTTAAGTCTGTCTTAAGCCAAACTTAAGACAAAATCCTATCTTTACAACTACTAAATGCCTTCTGTGAATACCAAAAGTAGTAAATTTAGGATTTTGTCTCAGATTAGTTCTGTGAACAGGCCCCTATGTGGTTATATAAAAACAAATTATATTATTTTTCATAACAATATCCCTATTCTTTTTTTAAAAAGGTTTATTAATTGGATAATTTATTAAGTGATTTGCATTTGATCTGTTAAAATTTTTAATATATATGTATATATATATATATATATATATATATATATATATATATATATATATATATATATATATATATATATATATATATGTTTTCAAAAGTTACCCCTTCCGGTGGAGGGCGCACTCGGGATCGCTCCTCATTACAGATAGGTGTAGCAGCCACATCCTCATTATTTTGGCCAACGCGTTTCGGGCAGAGACGCCCTTCTTCTTGGACCATAGCTGAAGATGACGACAAAAAAGCACTGTCAGTACAAATCCCTCTTTTATTTCCACAATCAGCATGTTAATCATCACCCAATGTATTCTGGGACCGGTAGTGCAAAATGTCTAACCCATGTGGGCGTCGTCAAAGTCACTTTCCAAACAATCAAAATGGGATAAAAGGTGCTGTCCACCTCACTGTACAATATATATTTGGCATCTCCCGCTCCACTCAAACTGTACAATCCAAACAGCAAGCAGACCCGCGTGGCTCCGGGGGTGGAACTCCAATGTAGCAGCGGCCACACAGGAAATGCCTTTTCCGTGTAGCTGACCAATTCAAACAGCACACGGACCCACGAGGCACAGGCGGCGGTGCACCTCCGTGACCAAGGGCTGGTCACTAATTTGTTTTCAAAAGTTACCCCTTCCGGTGGAGGGCGCACTCGGGATCGCTCCTCATTACAGATAGGTGTAGCAGCCACATCCTCATTATTTTGGCCAACGCGTTTCGGGCAGAGACGCCCTTCTTCTTGGACCATAGCTGAAGATGACGACAAAAAAGCACTGTCAGTACAAATCCCTCTTTTATTTCCACAATCAGCATGTTAATCATCACCCAATGTATTCTGGGACCGGTAGTGCAAAATGTCTAACCCATGTGGGCGTCGTCAAAGTCACTTTCCAAACAATCAAAATGGGATAAAAGGTGCTGTCCACCTCACTGTACAATATATATTTGGCATATATATATATTATCTACTGGCGGTCGCCAGTAGATAGTTATAGTTAGGACCTATTTTCCATAGGAAATCCGCAACATTCTATTGGGAATTTCTTTGGCGCCGATTGACGAATCTTCGCGAAATTCTCTAAACTTTTGGCCAGCTCTGCTCCGCTCCTACCCTGAAAGTTTTGTGGTGATTCGTCAAGCGGGGGCCGAGAAAAAAGGGGGCCCCAAAACGCGTTTTCCCCATGCAATTTCCCATAAGATCTGTTGTCACAGCTACAGCCCGAACCGCTGAACGGAATGACACCAAATTTGGCAAAGAGGTAGTCCTCAGTTCGGACTCGTGCCTTTTGCATATTTGGTGTGAATCTGTTCAGTAGTTCCTGAGAAAATTAGGGTAAAAAAGTTAGTGATATCTATGGCCGCAGAGGATCCGCGGACCGTACCCACACCGTAAGCGAACCCTCCCCGAACGGAGCGCGCACCCTCCCGATCGCACGCTGAATGCTAATTGGCTGTCGAGAGTCTCTCTACATTCGAAACCAGAAACTGTTGGCGGCCATTTTCTGCCTCGGTAGAAGCGAGGCTGAAGAAGCAAGGGGAATAAGTGCGTAAAACATATAAAGGGGGCAGAGTGGAAATACTCTGACCCTCTAGAGGTGCTTAGGGGGTCCCAGAAGGACCCCCTGGGGCCCCCCCTTTTAAAAAAAAAAAGCGGCGAAATGTGCGCACGGTGCGCGCATCCTATCGCGTTGGATGCACGGATCCTCGCGCGGTGGGCCGCGGATCTAAGGGAAAAAAAATGAAATTGTTGGGAGATAAAGATTAAGCTTAAGTGTTTTGTTCTTGAGTGGCTCTAAAAAGAGCCGTTGTGTTCATTGAGAGTTTTTGGTACTTATAAGTAAGTACCTATACAGAGTCTAAAGTTGTTGAGGAAGACTCTGTTTCCTTCATCAGTAAAGTGTACTCCATCTCTCCTATACATCTCTTGCATATGAAAGCGCAGATTGTTATTGTAAATGGACCCCATTCTGTAGTCTCGGAGAAAAGCAGAAACAGATTTATTCACATGTTTCCTAGCTTTCTCAATCTGTGGACAAAAATGATCGGACCAGTTCCATTTCTGCCTTTGGCATATGTTAGAATACACAAAGGCAGTTTTAGGGAAAAGTGAAATCAGTTGTGCAAAGGTGTCCTTCATAAGCATTTCCAGACCTACCCCAGTCAAAGTGCCTAGGTCATTGCCACCACAGTGCACTATTATGAGGTCAGGGTGTTGGATTTGCATGAAGGATTTCACCAATGGCATCAATTGGTGCCACTTTAACCCTCTCTGTCCAATCCATTTAATGTCTACATTTGGCAAACCTAGGTCTTTGTGAATGCCTTTGTTTTCTGTATACTTTTGGCTCCAGAAAATGTAGCTGTGTCCCACAATCCACACTGTAAGCATCTTGTAAGGAGGTCTGGATGCACTCTGATGGTCTCTGTAAATGAAATGGCAGTTTGGAAAGTAAGATGTTTCTAAAATGGTGGCTAAGATGCAATTTTGAAAAAAGACAAGAAATCATTGGTTGTTTGACAACCTTCTACACTGAAAGGTAGGGTGCATATTTCTGTTTTTTAAACGCTTGATTCTTATTGGTTAACAAAAACAGATTGTAAGGAACATTATATATGATAAGCTTATATGTTGAGAAGTCAAGCACACTTGCTGTTTTGATTAGCAACATTGTGTGTGCTGAACTTGTAACCTGTGTGCTCAGTACAGTGTTCCATGTCCTGTTTCTATGGTAACGGGCAGAAGGCAGATTGGGGGAAGGGTTGAAGTTTATGTCATTTGGAAAGGGTTGAAATGTTTAACCAATAGAAATGTGTGTTTGCTTTTGAATTTATGTGGGAAGGAATGTGATTTGATGTTTAATGTATATGTGTGGAAAATGAGAGGGAAACTTTGCCATTCTTTGGTTTTGCTGACAGGTGCACAGTGCAGAGATTCTGTATAAGAAAATCTGGTGTGTGACTGATATCTGGTGTGTGACTTATATACTTCTTAATCTACAAAACATCTTGAAAGGTGAGTTATTTAATTGTGAGGGGATGTATGTAGACTATTTTTATTTTAATCAGACTAATGTATTTTTTCTGCTAAAGTGTAGGGAATATTTTTTTTCCTCTACAATCTTATTGACAGTGTGTGTGCATGTAGAAGCCATTCTGTGATAAGCATTTGTGTTTTTCATGTGTTTGTAGAGAGATAACTGTGCAGTTTTTATATTTTGGTGGAATTAGAAACCAGTCATTGTTTATGAATTTGTGAAATGAGTTATGTTATGTTTCTGTACTAAAATGTAGTACTACTTCTAGATGAAGAAATGTGTTTTGATATAGTGCAAGGGATAATGTTGTTTGTCTAGAATCACACAGTGAGTCTGTGTGCATTTGCGAACCACTGTGAGAGAAGCATTTGGTAATATTGTGTATTTGCTGACAGAAAACTGTTTTGAAACCTGTCATGTTGTCAAGTTTTAGTAGCATTAGAAGCCAGTCTTTGCTTATGTGTTGATTAAATGAGTCAGGCATTGACACTAAAGAGCAGTCGTGAAATATGTAGATTGTGTGCAGTTCCCTTATCACTTCCAGTGTAGTGAATGAGTTTTGGTAAACTCCTAGGAATACTGGTGCTTGTCTAGAATCACACTGTGAGTCTTTGTGCATTTGGGAACCACTGTGAAAGAAGCGTTTGGTAACATCGTGAATTTGCTGACAGAAAACTGTTTTGAAACCTGTCATGTTGTCAAGTTTTAGTAGCATTAGAAGCCAGTCTTTGCTTATGTGTTGATTAAATGAGTCAGGCATTGACACTAAAGTGCAGTCGTGAAATATGTAGATTGTGTGCAGTTCCCTTATCCCTTCCAGTTTAGTGAATGAGTTTTGGTAAACTCCTAGGAATACTGGTGCTTGTCTAGAATCACACTGTGAGTCTGTGTACATTTGGGAACCACTGTCAGAGAAACGTTTGGTAACATCGTGTATTTGCTGACAGAAAACTGTTTTGAAACCTGTCATGTTGTCAAGTTTTAGTAGTATTAGAAGCCAGTCTTTGCTTATGTGTTGATTAAATGAGTCAGGCATTGACACTAAAGTGCAGTCGTGAAATATGTAGATTGTGTGCAGTTCCCTTATCACTTCCAGTGTAGTGAATGAGTTTTGGTAAACTCCTAGGAATACTGGTGCTTGTCTAGAATCACACTGTGAGTCTGTCTACATTTGGGAACCATTGTCAGAGAAGCATTTGGTAACATCGTGTATTTGCTGACAGAAAACTGTTTTAAAACTTGTCATGTTGTCAAGTTTTAGTAGCATTAGAAGCCAGTCTTTGCTTATGTGTTGATTAAATGAGTCAGGCATTGACATTAAAGGGTAGTCGTGAAATATGTAGATTGTGTGCAGTTCCCTTATCACTTCCAGTGTAGTGAATGAGTTTTGGTAAACTCCTAGGAATACTGGTGCTTGTCTAGAATCACACTGTGAGTCTGTGTACATTTGGGAACCACTGTCAGAGAAGCGTTTGGTAACATTGTGCATTTGCTGACAGAAAACTGCTTTAAAACTTGTCATGTTGTCAAGTTTTAGTAGCATTAGAAGCCAGTCTTTGCTTATGTGTTGATTATGATTACATGCGTTGATAAAATGAGTCATGCTTTGACACTAAAGTACAGTACCATGTAGTATTGTCTTTACTGCCCCAGAACTGAAATTTTAATATATTTACCCAGGCACTGTCCTAGAAATAGTCTGATGATTTAGTCAGTTTCTAAGTACTTATATTGTGAACCATTCATTACCAAATAGACTACTTCAAATGTCTATGCAGTATGCATATAGTTCTCTAACCACCTACATAGTTGTTTTTCACACCTTCAATTCTCTAAACAGTTTCCATACACTTCCAGGAAACACCCTATCACTCTCTTTGTAGTCTTCTAGTGACCCATTCAGCACCATGTAGTAATTAATTCACTGTGCCAAAACCCAAACATTTATAAATTCACCAAGTCAGTCTCTTTCCAGTACTCTAATGATTCAGTTACTGTCTAAGTATTCATGCACTGAGCCAGGACTTAGCACATGGACTGCTTCAAACCCCTATGCACTATGCATGCAGTCTTTTAACCACCTAGAGATTTCTCTTTTATACTTTCAATTCCCTAGTCAATATCCATATAGTCCAGCAAACATCTTGTCACTCCCTTTGCAGTCTTTTAGTGACCTTTTTAGTACCAAGTACTAATTCATTCCCTGTGCGAAAAGTCTACCAGTTATAAATTCATCCAGGCAGTCTCCTTGCTGTAGTCTAATCATTCAGTCAGAACCCAAGTACTCATGCAGTGAGCCGGGCCTTAGCACATGGACTGCTTTAAATGCCTATCCAGTATGCATTCAGTTCTCTAATGAGCTACACAGTTGTCTTTCGCAGCTTCAATTCCCCAGTTAGTATTCATACACTTCTAGCAAACACCCTGTTACTCATCCAGTGTGTCTCTTTTTAGTACTGTAATCATTCAGTTAGTTAGCATGTAGTCTTTTTGTGAGGTAGGCTTTAGGGCATGAACTGCTTCAAAGTAGTATGCATTATGTATGTAGTGTTTTAATCATTGTCACACTTGTGGTTCAGGGCTATAGTTTTTTAGTCTGTTTTTATAGAAAATGTGTTTGTACAGTAATGGAATATTGTAAATTTGAAAGTTATTAATATACATTTATTTGTGACTCTTTTTTGAAGATACTATTTTTCAACATTAAAATTGAGAAAGTATGCCAGAAAAAAAAGAAAAAGAAAAGAACAGAGACAGGAGGATTATTTGAAGAAACATCAACCACAAGTATTGAATGAAAAAGATAATGTGGCTAAAAGGAAAAAATCTTCTGGTAAGATCAATTTATTAAAAATGTTTGTAGGAGCAAACAGAATGTAGAGAATGCTGCAACTTCAAATAATTTTTTGAGTAAGAAAAAAAATCAGGAAAAGTAAAAAAGCAAATGTTCAGTCAAAGGAGATAAAGTATGGTAAAAGAAGACAAAATCAGTATAAGGAATTACGCAAAAAAATATTTTACAAGAGAGTAGTGCATAATTTGCTGAAAGATGTAAAGAAATATAAAAAGAGAACTTTATTTTATAAAAAGAAGAAGCATATTGAAAGCATTGTGGAAAAGGCTTTTGAAGTAAAAAGGAAACTGTTTATTTTAGTGTTGAACAGAATTCGATCACTAGATAAATCAATATATGTAATGAAGGCCAAAAGTAGGAGGAAAAGAGTTATTAATAAAAAAATGTTTGTGATGTTTTTTTGGGAGAATGGAAACACAGTTTTAGTTCAGAGCCTTTTTTTAATGAAGAGAGTTATTCACTAAGTGAAAAATTATTGTATGCAGTTGACACCAGTGGTAGAGGTTATGAGGTTAGTGATGGTTGTCCAATGGAGAAAGAGAAAATGGTTGAACGAAATGCAGAAGAAGTGATAGCTGATGAAGTTTTAGGGAGACGTGCTAAAAACCCTGTGTACACTTGGGATTGCAGTAGTGTTTGTAGTGTACGACAGGAATCTATTGAAAAATGATATAGTTTTTTACGAGTCTATACTAGAAAAAGTGTAAAACAAAAGATTAAGCTGTTGCAAGGACTAGACCCTTGCAGAGTAAGAAAACATACTGGTTTGCAAGGTCATTCTCTGGCTTGTCTTTCTAGGAAAGTTTGTGAAAGTGTTTTTCACCATTTCAGAATGCTGGCAGTACATCATACTCAAATGCGGAAGTTAGTGAGAAGGTTGTATTATGCAAAAAGTCCAGAACTAAAGTTAAGTGAGTTGAACAGTGCTCTTTTGCGTGGGGCAGTTTCAGATGTGAAGCAGGTCTGTGAGGATATTGAGTTTTGTTACTTTGGGCTCAGCAAGAGAGTGAAGAAACTGACACATTAGTAGAACAAAATGTTGAAGACAATGTAGAACCTGTAATTACAGACAAATTTGAGGACAATGTTTCTTGTATTTGTTGTCGGCGAAGTGAAATAGAAGATAATGATAAGTGGATGGAATTTGCAACTTATTTGTTGGTAGAGGATTGTTTTGATTTGGGATGTGAGCAGCGTATTTGCAAATATTGTTATAATAAATTAGATGAGAATAAAATGCCTGCTAGAGCTGTTATAATAATCTAGATTTGGTTGCTATTCCTCCAGAGCTGATAGATTTAAATATGTACGAGTCTATTCTGATACAATGTGTTAACCCTTTTCAGGCTATTGTTCGTATGGAGCCCAAAACAAGTAAATTACCTCCATCAGAGTTGCAAAGAGGATTGAAAGGAAGAGTTGTGTATTTACCATTAGATTTAAGGAAAAATGTTGAAACTATTGGTGTAGATCATGCAGAAAATGAGCCACTAGTCATTCTAGTTAATGGTGTTACTACAAAGAATAAGAATATCTGGCAAGAGTTAGTGGATGTTAGAAAAGTGCAAAAGGCATCATTGTATCTGATAAAAAATAATGAGTACTATAGAAATGTGTTTGTTGGAGAAGAAGAAATAGATTTAACAGAAGATAGTGAAACATTAAGTGGACAAATTGAAAAAGTGGACATGTCCAGATGTGAAGAGATCTATGAACATTACAGTGTACATCCACTTCATTCCAAAGAGGTGATGGGGAATACAATTGAGTTGTTTCAAATGAAAAAAGCAACAGGAAGTCCCATGAGTGTATGGGAAGAGAGTTCGGAAGCTCGTTGTTTCCCGCAGTTGTTTCCAACAGGAAAAGGTGGACGATATGATGAACGTCCTGTGCAGATTCCTGCATCTGAATATCAGACAACAAGATTATATGCAGAAGATCCAAGATTTCGACAATGTATCCCTTATATGTTTCATCTTCTGTTTGAAAGTGACTTGTCTGGACTTTCATATGCAGTAAATCACATTTTAAAAACTGGAATGCATCTGCAAAATGTAACTGCAAAGGATGTTATGGATAAAGTGCATCAGAGAGATGATCATTTAGAATCTCAGTTGATTAATCTGATGGCATGTCAGCGTGGGACTAATGAATATTGGTACTGTCGACATGGAGAACTGAAATGCATGCTACGGAACTTGGGAACTCCTACATGGTTTGTTACACAAAGCTGTGCTGAGTATGCTTGGGATGATTTACTTGAATTTCTTTGAGAGGCAAATTCCAATATAAATAATATTGAATACAAGAGACCTGGAGAATTGTGCTCTTTGGATCCTGTCAATGTATGCAGATATTTCAATCATAGATTTGAAACTATGATGTCTTTCATCTGCAATAAAAAGAATCCTCCTCTTGGAGAAGTTGTGGATTTCTTTTGGAGAAAGGAGTATAAAGCAAGAGGTGCTCCTCACATACATATGTTGCTATGGGTCAAGGATGCCCCCAAATTTGGAACAGATTCAGATGAAAGTGTTTTGTCTTTCATTGAAGATTATGCTACATGTGCTGTACCAAATAGCAGAGAAGACAAAAACTTAAAAGAACAAGTCTTACGATTTCAAAGCCATAGGTGTGGAAAATACTGTCGACGAAAGTACAAGTCAAAGGATAAGTTCTATACCAAATGTCGTTTTGGATTTCCACGTCCTGTATTAGCCAAAAGAAGAGTGAACAGTTTCATGTCAGCTGTACGACATACCATCACAAGAAAGTCTCCGAAAAACACCTACAACTTAAGAAGAAGCGAAGAATCGAAATACATAAATGACTACAACCCAGTTATTTTATCCATGTGGAACGCTAACATGGATATTCAGTATGTTGCGGACAATTCTATTGCTGTTGCTCGATATGTAACGTCTTACATTACTAAATCAGAAAAGACTGAATTGAAAGAAATGTGGGAAGCGATTTCTCACGAGAAGAGTCTAAGTAAGAAATTATACAGTTTCAGTTTGAAAATGTTATCGCATCGTGAAATTTGAGCATATGAATGTTCAGATCGGTTATCATCTGCACGTCTATATTCCAAAAGTAGAAGGATCATTTGGGTGAGTCTAGGTCTTGCAGGAATGCGAAATCGGGTACTGAAATCTGTTCAAGAAATTGAATATTTAGCAGAAAATGACCCTGAAAGTACAGATATTTTGAAAACCAATATGTTGGACACATACTATCCAAAGAGAAGTCATCATCTTGAGAACATGTGTCTCTATGAAGTGTTGCAAAACTACACTTTTAAACGGAATATTACAGAGAACATCAACGATGGAAAATATGGAGTGATTGGTTCTGAAGGATGTCTGGTGAAACAAAGGAAAGGAAATGTAATTAATCACAGAAAACTGAGTTGCGACACTGTTGACAAAAGGGAATTTTACTATTTAGCCCTTTTGCAAATGTTCAAACCATGGCGTTCTGAACTGGAATTACTTGGAGATTTTCCCAGCTATGAAGATTCATTTAATGCTTGTAAAGATAGCATACAATGCAGTCCTTTCGCAAATTATGTGAAAATGTTGAATGATGAAATTGATCAAGAAGCTACAATTGCAGCTGAGTTGCTAGAGACAGTTCTCAAGATAGTCAAAGTTCTGCTGCACTGAGTCAAGATCCACTTGGACAACCAATTGTTGAAAATGAAGCAGCGATTGCCATGAATGAGGTGGAAACAGCAATGTATCAAGCACAAGAAGATGCAATACAATTAGGAAACTTGGAAGAGCAACTAAATGTTGAACAGAAACAAATATATCAACAAGTGAAAGTGCAGATTGACCATGGATTACTTCATGAAAAGAAAGACTGCTCATGTACATCATTTCAACCTATCCGAATGTATGTGAAGGGAGAGGTATACAACTGACATTTTGGGAGCGCCATTGGGCTTAATACGCAAGACAGGAAAATTACCATCAGAACTGTAATAACACCTTTGAAATACTCCCGAACTATGGACCTCGCATTAACATCAAGAAGTGAGAAAGCCATTGGCAGATGAGCAGCCAATCCCGTTCTTCCTTCTAGCCACTGCGTCCAATGAGAAACCATCTAGTAGTTCAAGTACCGACACTACCATGCTGTTTCATTCCCTTAAAGCGAGCAGAAGAAGGCAGAACGCCGAAACGCGTCCTCGCTGGATGAAAGTTGAAGGAACCCTGAGAGTGCAGTGTGTCTCGAACATGGGACATGGGAGCTTTGATGTTTAAGTATGGATCTACCTCCATTCTGTTATGCACCCGTCAGTAAGAGTGCAGAACACGCCAGAGGTGGAAAACGGAGCGTTGATAATTTTGCGTGGTGCACCGCCGTTGGACATCTGAGGCACCAGCGTCGACAAGGTCGCCAGACATATAGTCTGGTAGGGACAGGATATATGCCGACCCTTACGCGGAGTGTCTCTAAGCACAAGGCTTGACGAGGGGCCCCCCAACCCGGATCAACATCACAACTAGTAAGGTACTTTTAAATCGAGCAGTGGCGAAGGGAGAGGTATACAACTGACATTTTGGGAGCGCCATTGGGCTTAATATGCAAGACAGGAAAATTACCATCAGAACTGTAATAACACCTTTGAAATACTCCCGAACTATGGACCTCGCATTAACATCAAGAAGTGAGAAAGCCATTGGCAGATGAGCAGCCAATCCCGTTCTTCCTTCTAGCCACTGCGTCCAATGAGAAACCATCTAGTAGTTCAAGTACCGACACCACCATGCTGTTTCATTCCCTTAAAGTGAGCAGAAGAAGGCAGAACGCGGAAACGCGTCCTCGCTGGATGAAAGTTGAAGGAACCCCGAGAGTGCAGTGTGTCTCGAACATGGGACATGGGAGCTTTGATGTTTAAGAATGGATCTACCTCCATTCTGTTATGCACCCGTCAGTAAGAGTGCAGAACACACCAGAGGTGGAAAACGGAGCGTTGATATAGATATATATATATATATATATATATATATATATATATATATATATATATAGATATATATATATATATATATATATATATACAGGAAACGATCTCTTCACGAAGAAAATATCGGAGTTCAGGAAACGACGTTTATTTCAGCAATGGCAGACGCGTTTCGGTGAGTATGCCTTTATCAAATGCCCTTGTGAACACGGTCTCTCTCTTCAAAGCTGCATAAAGTAACCCTTATCGTTCTCCCATTGGTGGCAGTCCAGGTGGGGCCTGTTAGAAGTCCAATTAGCACTGCAGCCCACATCGGTGAACTACAGCTCCCAGCAGGCATCAGTAGCCAAATAGGTGAGTGATTGAAACATCCCCATATATCCCTACATGGGCACCGGAAAATAGTTAGGAACGTGATGACTGCAGTCTTGATGACAGCACCGTGTGTCTGCCGGAACAACTTTTCCTTCCCTGACCCCCAACGCTCAAGCCACAAAGGTCCTCTTCCAGCCAAGCTGTGGAACATAGATACAATGATCGTGTCCCTCCGTGCAGTCACGGTCTGCGGTTGCAGTTATGCTGAGCCTTCAGGGGATGCGGCGGTCACGGAGTGCATTCAATACCTTGAATCATTCCACCAGTTGCCCTTGTTGACTCCGGACACTTGTTTGAGCGGGTCCCCCAAAGCGCGCCGAGGGCCAGCGCGCTAAAATATGCAGGAAACGATCTCTTCACGAAGAAAATATCGGAGGGACACACCAAGGAGTTCAGGAAACGACGTTTATTTCAGCAATGGCAGACGCGTTTCGGCGAGTATGCCTTTATCAAATGCCCTTGTGAACACGGTCTCTCTCTTCAAAGCTGCATAAAGTAACCCTTATCGTTCTCCCATTGGTGGCAGTCCAGGTGGGGCGTGTTAGAAGTCCAATTAGCACTGCAGCCCACATCGGTGAACTACAGCTCCCAGCAGGCATCAGTAGCCAAATGGGTGAGTGTTTGAAACATCCCCATATATCCCTTCATGGGCACTGGAAAATAGTTAGGAACGTGATGACTGCAGTCTTGATGACAGCACCGTGTGTCTGCCGGAACAACTTTTTCTTCCCTGACCCCCAACGCTCAAGCCACAAAGGTCCTCTTCCAGCCAAGCTGTGGAACGTAGATACAATGATTGTGTCCCTCCGTGCAGTCACGGTCTGCGGTTGCAGTTATGCTGAGCCTTCAGGGGATGCGGCGGTCACGGAGTGCATTCAATACCTTGAATCATTCCACCAGTTGCCCTTGTTGACTCCGGACACTTGTTTGAGCGGGTCCCCCGAAGCGCGCCGAGGGCCAGTGTGCTAAAATATGCAGGAAACGATCTCTTCACGAAGAAATTATCGGAGGGACACACCAAGGAGTTCAGGAAACGACGTTTATTTCAGCAATGGCAGACGCGTTTCAGCGAGTTTGCCTTTATCAAATGCCCTTGTGAACATGGTCTCTCTCTTCAAAGCTGCATAAAGTAACCCTTATCGTTCTCCCATTGGTGGCAGTCCAGGTGGGGCCTGTTAGAAATCCAATTAGCACTGCAGCCCACATCGGTGAACTACAGCTCCCAGCAGGCATCAGTAGCCAAATAGGTGAGTGATTGAAACATCCCCATATATCCCTACATGGGCACTGGAAAATAGTTAGGAACGTGATGACTGCAGTCTTGATGACAGCACCGTGTGTCTGCCGGAACAACTTTTCCTTCCCTGACCCCCAACGCTCAAGCCACAAAGGTCCTCTTCCAGCCAAGCTGTGGAATGTAGATACAATGATCGTGTCCCTCCGTGCAGTCACGGTCTGCGGTTGCAGTTATGCTGAGCCTTCAGGGGATGCGGCGGTCACGGAGTGCATTCAATACCTTGAATCATTCCACCAGTTGCCTTTGTTGACTCCGGACACTTGTTTGAGCGGGTCCCCCAAAGCGCGCCGAGGGCCAGCGCGCTAAAATATGCAGGAAACGATCTCTTCACGAAGAAAATATCGGAGGGACACACCAAGGAGTTCAGGAAACGACGTTTATTTCAGCAATGGCAGACGCATTTCGGCGAGTATGCCTTTATCAAATGCCCTTGTGAACACGGTCTCTCTCTTCAAAGCTGCATAATATATATATGCATATATATATATTTATATACATATTTGTATATATTTATATATATTACTGCTCCAACACACCGGTCAGGTGCACTCTCAGGCGGGTGCTTCTTAGTGCGGGGGTGTACCCGCATTCTATTACCGCTGCAACTCCCCTTCTCACATACAACTTTACCGGAGAAAGACAGCACTCACGGGGGGCAGTTCCCAAAGTTTATTCACTGGAAACTTACACAATCACAAAAAAAATTGTCTTATGTGTCCATGCGGCCTACGTTATGTGGGCAGCACGATTCATCCCACGAAGATCAGAATTCTTGAACATATGCGAGCGATAAGCAAAGGTGATGAGACATATCCTGTAGCACGACATTTTGATAAAGCACATAATCGTAACAGGGATGAGCTGAGCTACTTCTGTCTGGACCATGTACCGATGAATCCTAGAGGGGGTGATAGGATACTGAGACTCCGGAGATTGGAGTCACGGTACATTATTGATCTTCAGACCAAGACACCATGGGGTCTCAATAGTAGCGAAGAGTTGGCTGTCCACTTAGGAGAGTAGAGCATTTATCACCTTATTCTTCTGAAGCCTGATGAATTCCCTATGATAGTTACACCAGGCACACAGATTTGTATATATGTATAATATGTATAGATGGAATTATGAAGAATTTGATCTTCTGTATTGGTTCTCTAACCCCTTTTTTTGATTGATCTCCTAATTTTACTGAATAATGAATTTCCTACATAAGGTATTAAGGAAGCGAGTGCTTACCCACTCTGATAGTTGTTTGGGAATTAATGATCATAAATGCAAGATATATAGTGATTGTACAACTTGGTAGCCGTAGCCATGATTCTTAATTTAAAATGCTCTTTTCCTCCAAGCTTCTGCCCATCCAGGGCTTTATAGCGTGCAAATATGTATAGAACTTTAATTTATGAATGAGCATATCTGTGTTTAAACATGTTACCATCTTGTTATGCTGGGATTTAGGACATTCCAAGATGGCGCTGATATTAGGAGGAAATGTCGGGGACAACGTGATCTACGTTTGTCCCTTGTCGCTGTTTATGGATTGCATGAACGTTTAAAAATCATGGCGAGTTGGCGCCTCGGTAAACATGGATGAAGGTTGTTACCGAAACACGTCTGTTTTGTGATCGTGTAAGTTTCCAGTGAATAAACTTTGGGAACTGCCCCCCGTGAGTGCTGTCTTTCTCCGGTAAAGTTGGATGTGAGAATGGGAGTTGCAGCGGTAATATTTATATATATGTATGTTTATTATAGTAGTAAATTAAAAAACACAAAACATTTAATGTAAAATATATTTATTAATAATAGTGATATATATATTTAGACACATATATTTATGTGTGCATGATTATATAGGTTTATATTAATATATAGTATTAAATGTAACTTACATTTATTAAATGTACATTAAATTATTGTTATATATCAAAATATGTCGATTTACTATTTCAACCTATACAAATATTAAAAAACAATCTTTTTGTATGTTTGTTAACAATATTAGGTGCCCGATTACAATCGTCAGTTGGAACCCTTCAGCCCGCATCATAAACGGATGGTTGGATTCTTTTCTGACGGACCTATTTCGATGTTGTTGGTTGGAAGGGAACCGAATCGGTTTTCCGAATGGCCTCCGATTGGCTCGGAGAGCCCGTATGCCATTTGAAAAGCCTGTAGTAATCCCTCATCCTGCTCTTTCCTGCCACTGGGATTACGATGGCAGATTCCGACTGCCTTTCTGTGTCGGACTTTCCGACACAGAAAGGCATTGGGAATCTGTCTTTGGAGCCCCAGCAGGGCCCCCATTGGTGCAGGCCACCAAATGGTGGCCTAGGGGGCACCTACAGTGCCCCCCTGTTGACCCCTGGACCCAGTGGTAGGTCACTTGAGGTGCCTGACACAGGGTGCAGGGATGAACTGCATCCCTGCTCTTTGCAATGAGAGCATGCATTTCATTTGAAATGCATGCTCTCCTTGTATAGAATAGGATTGCTACTGAACATGGTTTGGTCACATCCTACTTCCTGGGCTGGAACCGACCACAGGAGGTTCCAGTTCCCAACCAATGTCGGATGGACTCCTATCAGCAGGTTGGCAGGATAGAACACCCTGGATTGATCAGGGAGGCAGACCTCTCACCTGTCATACTTGCACTTCAAAGGCTCTGCCTCAGCTCACACACCAAGGACTCCACACTACACTATTGTGCCTGAAAACAGACTAAGACAAGGGCAGGGAGGCAGAAAATTCCAAACCTTTCTGTAGGCAGAAAACTCCAGAAGCTCCTGCCACATAAAAGGGTGCACCAAGTATAAAAAGAGATCATTTCTGAACCTGTGGATACTTCAGAAGAAGGACTGATATAAATTCCTTAGCACACAGAAGTTATATTGTCTCAGAGTCAACAGTGTGATCCAACAGAACAAAATTATTTCATATATATAATGATGTGAAGCTTGAGTCTTTAGTTTTTCTTTGTTCCAAACATTTATTCTCACAAACTGTGATTCAGTTGAAAGCCAATGCCAGATGCCAACACGTGTTTTGTCGCCTTCAAGTATTACACTTGAGACTTTTTCAAGGATACATAAAGAGTAAATCAGTCACTGAAATTGAAATTTGCTCAAAGTTACAATTTGTGGACATATCACCACAATACCTCCACCGTGTAAAGAACCAAACGTTACCTAGGTGAAGAGTGAACAAAATGATCATAAGGAAATTATTTAGGCTACGCAAAGAAATACGTATTGTTTTCAGCAGAACTCAAATACTAACAGTCTATGTGTGTATAATGTATCTATTGAGACTATTCACCGCTATTCCAACATCCAGTGGATATCATAGCTACCAAAGTAAACAGAATAGAGTTAGAAGAAATGCCCAGCACGTGTGTAGACAATCAAAAGGTCAAACCCACCTGAAAAAACTTCTATCTGTGTATACTGTAAGTAAAATAAAACACAATAGGGTATAAGGGTTACCATCCCTAAAGTGTAGTTCAAAGCATACCAGAAAATTACAAAACCAGTCTCAACTTGCATACTTATCGTGCGGTGTTAATTCCGACCCACACGGTCCTCCGGCACGGGTAAAAGCTTTTCTAACGAAGATGATTTCAGTAGTAAATTATTCAGCACGATATTAGTGGTGAACTGCAAAAACATGAGCTCAATCAGCCTTATCTGCTACAACGTGCCTAATAGCTAGTCACAAATACGTCATGTGCAACAGATAAAACATATTTCGACATATCACTGGGAATAGTCAATACTATAACTGACCATATATTCATCATTCTCAATTGTCCCTTTATTATCACAAATTGACAGATGCTTAGTTGCCACCTCCTTCCCATTAAACTTGTCACTAAAAAACACTAACTGGCATTAGACACTGTTCTGCTCAGGCTGCTTTATCATCCCATCTTTCCACTTACCATTCATCTGCTTTTTGTCCTCATCCAGTTCCACGATTACCTTCCCAGCCACTGAAAGGCAATCAACCAAGTGATCATGCTGTTGTGTCCTATGGGCTAAGTTGCTATGCTTGAGACAGAATCACAAATGAAGCAAACAATACTAATACTTCCTATCACAACATGTACATCCCTACCTGCAAAAGACTTGCTGGAGAAAAGATTGCAGGGATCTTCCAGTAGATTCCATCAATATCTCCGTCTTTGGACACTCTGTTTCAAGAATTGAGCCCTATTTTCTCATTTTTGTCTTCTGCAATCTTAGGTTATTCCTCTGTCTTTAAAATTAACCATGACTAGTTATAATGGATGGCAAGTTCTGCAAATATATCTAGAAGATGCCATTGGAGAAAATACTAATAAACAATGTGAATATATTGTAAGAGAGCATAGGACCCACCTTCACCCTTGCTCCTTTTCCCATACTAATTTATTGTGACTTAGGATACCACATTTTTAGAAACTGAGTTTCTGGTTGGCAGAGGTAAGCACCCTGTCCAAGAAGGAACCACAATTCTAGTTAGGGTAAATCAGATACACACCATAATTTAACCTGTGCTCACCCTCTGGTAGCTTGGGACAGAGTAGGTAGGCTTAACTGTGTGAAGTATTTGTGCAACACTTCAAATAGTAACACCATGAAAACACCAGTTTAGAACGATAGATTATGATGTTATAAATAAGAAAAGACCAAAATGACAAAAATCCAACAAGTATAACCAGAGTTATGGATTTTTAAAAAATATATGAAAATATAGTGCTTAAAAGATTAAAACACCAACTGGGGACATCTGGTCACTCTTGACCGAGGTAAATCCAAAGTTTCAGGCCGACCGCGATGGAGTGCAGGTCAGATACAGGGACCAGCCTTGGCCAGGTGAAAAGTACCTGGGATGCGTTGTCGACTGAGATGGGGTGCGAGAAGTAAAGAGGCGATGCGTCGAACTGCTGGTTCAAAGGCGACGTGTCGTTCTTTAGCCACCTAAATTGGACATGTGTCGTCATTGAGCCACAGGATGTAGGCGATGCCCCAGAAATTGTAAATGATGAGCCATGCAGTTGGCAATATGAGGCCCCTGGTTGTGCAGCAGCAATGATGCGTCTGCAATAAGGGAGATGTGCCAATTCCAATCGGTGCAACATCCTCAATGCATGGATTTTAGCAGTTGAGGCACTTTGTACCCACTTTCAAGAGCCTAAGACTAGATTGGCAGCACTTTGCAGGGCAAGACTTACAACAATTAAAGTCCAAATGCTGTTGCAGGTTGATTAAAATTATTTGATGTCCCTTAGACTTAGAACAGTGGGCAAGCCACCATGCCTTTGCAGTCACTCTTGGTTCAAGTGAGACGGGTCCAGTCCTTCCTCAGCAGGACAGAGGGTAGCAGACAGCAGGGCAGCACAGCAGAAAATCAGTTCTTCCAGAGCAGCAATCCAGCAGAGTGGCAGTCCTTGTAGCAGCACAGCAGTCTTTACTCCTGGCAGAGTTCTTCACAGGTCCAGTAGTGTCTGAGTAGGTGGTGTCAGAGGTCCACTACATATACCCAGTTGGGCATTTGAAGTGGAGGAGACTGGCACAGATTCCTGCCTTCCTGTCCTGGCTCCAACCTCACTACAGGGGATATGCAGCCCTTTGTGTGTGGACAGGACACAACCTATTCAGGGGTAAGTGTCAGCTCCTCCCACTCATCCACCCCAGGAAGGCCCATCAGGATGTGGATGGCCCATCAGTCACTTTTTGTGTGGCTCTCTAGAGGGAATGTTCAAAGCCCAGCAGTCACCCAGCCTAGACGTGTATTCAGAGACAGGCAGAAGGCACCAAATGGCTAAAGTGAGAACATGACAACTTTCTAAATGTGCCACTTTCAAAATGACAATTTAAAATACGACTTCACCATAAGTTGTGATTTTAAATTGTGATTCCACAGACACCAAATTTAAGGGTCAAATCTCTTCCCAATTGGAAAATACAAGTAAAAAATGTAATAAGGTAATCCAATGTTATTCCATGGGAGAGATAGGCCTTGCCGTAGGGAAAAAATAATGTAAGAATTTTTTGCTACCAGGACATGTCCTACTTTTTCTTTTTAAGGACGCTGCACCTTCTACCATATGTATTAAAAAGGAAGGTTTGGACCTGGCAAGAGGGTTAAATGGCCAGGTCAACATAGCAGTTTAAAACTGCACACACAGCTCTGCAATGCCAGGCCTGAGACATGTTTAAGGGGCTACTTAAGTGGGTGACACAATCAGTGCTCCTGGCTGAGTAGTAGCATTTAATTTACAGGCCCTGGGTACATGTAGTGCACTTTACTAGGTACCTATAAGTAAATTAAATATGCCAATTGAGTATGAGCCAATGTGGCCATGTTTAGAGGAGAGAGCACATGCAATTTAGCACTGGTTAGCAGTGGTAGAGTGCTCAGAGTCCTAAAGCCAACAAAGAAGAAGGGGAAGAGGGCGGCAAAAAGTATGGGGGGGGACCATGCATAAAGGGCCATTTCCAATACACATGCACTTTGGTGTACCCTGACTTTCTAAACCCACCCAATGCTGGAGAAATGGTGACTAGTCAAGCAGTCATGTGTTTACTCAGCTAAATGTTAACCACCATACCCACTTGTGGATTAGCTGATCAGTTCTAACCCCTGCTTTTCTTTCTCTGAGTGTTTTATTTACTCACAAAGCGAAGGAGTTCAGTGGTTCTTGTCCACTTGCTAAATTATGCAAGACTATGACAAAGATGTGCGTATGGTTCTGACCAAGCCACATCAGCTAACCTGATGACTTTAGCTAATGAAACCTGCTAAACCCATCACACTGATAGCTCCATATATAAATGGAAAGACAGAAAGTTGGAGGGAGAAGATGAACACAATATTTTACACTGAAATAAAAAAGGGCATATCTTATATTTTATTTATCCCAATAAGCACACTTGGTGATGATGACCATTTAGAATAAGCAGTGATTTTCAGAAATCCAAAAAATCTTTATTTATGTAATTTCCTTCTGGAGATTACATCTAGCCATCAGATGGGTCACAGTCTAATATAAACAATCCAGAAGGCTGAAAAATCCAGGAAGCAGCACAAGACCTTCTCAAAATGTGACTCCAGAGCTAACCAAGGTGTTTGGGTACGGCTTGTACCATATGGTTTTTGAGCACTTGGTCAGAGTGACTTATTGTCCCTATTTACAAGAAGGGGTACCGCTCCTCGCCTGTCTGTTAGTGTCTAAACTCTTTGCTTGACTCACTAGTGAAAGTGTCAGGCTGTATTATCCTGGACAGATTAGAGGGGTAACCTGTAAGTAATGAGATTCTATCTGATTTACAATACTGTTTCCATAGAGGCCTCGGAACAGTAGAACAGGGTCTCAATCTTAATCTCTTAGGGGCAGATTTACAAGCCCCTTGCAACACTTTTACGCTGCCGTTGCGTCACTTTTGTGACGCAGCATAAACCATGCGCCACGTAGCAACAACGTGACGCATCTAGGCAGATGCATCACGTTGTAAAGCCCTGCGCCACGTAAAACCTGCGTCAGGTTTCATGTGGGCGTTCTGTCGCAGGGTGGGCGTTCCCTCGCAGGAAAGCCCCGCAAAACTGACGCAGTGAAATCTGCAAGATTTCACTGAGTCAGTTTCACGACGCTGCTGCGTCAAATCCTTACGGCTGCTTGAAGCAGGTGTAAGGAGTGACGCACCACGTTAAGTATGGGCGGTCCCTATGCATTGCAGGAGTTGCGTTGCGCGTGTGACGCGACTCCAGCAATGCGCCACCCGTACACCACAAGATGCATCAAGCATCTCCCCCTCCTTGCACCATGGTACGCCGCATTGTAAATGCGACGCATCCATGGTGGCGCAATGGGGGGGATTACATGACGCAGAAGTTGTAAATCTGCCCCTTAGTTGGTAAATATACACAGATCAAGCGGGTAAACGTGTTTTTAGCTTTGGTTGATTTAAATGGCGTTTTTGATTGTGTCGTACATGATAAGTTAGAAACTCACCGAGTCCTTAGGCGCAAAAGTCATCTCTTATGCAGATGATACCCAGTTTCTTTTTGCTTGTGAGAAGGGTTAGGACTTAGATGGGAAGCTGATCTCGCGATGTCTCAACAAGGTGTTTCACTGGCTGGATTTGCACCATCTGAGATACAACCCAGATAAAATGGAGATTGTGACCCCCGGAGATATCCCTCTCAATTTTGTGGAAACCTGCTGGCTGAGCGTTGTGCCGCACCCTGGTTCCCCACAAAACTGCGTAAAGAACTTTGGGATCAAAATTGACAGCACCCTCTCCGTCCAAACTCAGATTCAAGCCCTGGTTGGGTCCTGCATCAACGTGCTTCGCATGTTGAAAACATTTCTACCTCTTCTATCTGAGTCTGCTGGTAGAAAGGTAGTGCAGCCCCTGATTATGTTGAGACTCTAATATGGGAACGCCCTGTACCTCGGTCTCCCAGACTGTCTTCTTAACAGGCTGCAGGTGGTGCAGAGCTCAGCGGCAAGATTGCTACTCAGGCTCCCACCTAGGTCTCACATGACCCCTCACTTAATGGCCCATCATTGGCTTCCGGTAAAAAAAGAGAGCGGTCTTTAAGGTTATGGTCCTAATGCACTAGACGGGCGCGTCATATCTAAGAGAGAGGATCAGCGCAAACATTCCAGCAGGCACCCTTTGCTCTGCCTCAGCATACCTTGCAAGAGTGCCCCGCATCAACCGCCTCAGAATAAGTGGGAGATCCTTTTCTTACCTGGGACCACTCTATTGGAATAAACTCCCACTAGATCTTTGTCTAGCACACAGCCTTAATATTTTCAAGAGGAAACTAAAAACCTGTCTCTTTAACAGCTAACCCAGTTGCCCAGTTGGTCTACCACTGCCTAGCGCCGGGACACTCTCCTGAGTAGCTGCGTGCTTTACAAAACAGCATAACATATCAGAACAAGTTGTGGGTTATTATGACTTAGCTTGGTGTGGACCCTCTCATAATCCAGTTCCTGAGGGAGTTGGATTTGGGGAGTAGAGCCAGAGTCTGCTATGGACTCAGGATGGAATGCACTAATCCTTTTAGTGTGGAACGGGGAGTCCGACAGGGGTGCGTTCTTGTCCCCTTTCTTCTTACTTAATATGTTAATAATCTAGGTAATGTTTTAGTAGAAAATTGCATTGATCTCACCCAAGTTGGCCAGCTGCCAATTCTGTCCCTCTTATATGCAGGCAATGCCATTCTTATGGCCCTCAAACCCCTGGCTTTGCAATGTTTGCTTTCCGTTTTGTAGAATATATGAAGAATTTGGGACTTTTAGTCACTATAGGTAAACAGTTTATAATGAAATGTGGGAGGAGACAGCTGAACTGTCCTGATTGTATGGTCCTTGACACTAAGATTAATTTTACCTCTTCTTTTTCTTACTTGAGTATTTTGTTTGACTGATCAGGTTTTGGGAAACAGGCGATCAATACTAGAAGATGATATTTTATGAAGGCTATTAATGCGCTACAGAATTTTGTGAAATAAATGGACAAGAAAGCACCCAAGGAAATGCTAGCCGTATATAAGGTCAAGTGTTTGTCATCCACGCTTTATGGGGCTGGGGTTTGTGTTTATAGTAACTACCAATCTCTTCAAATGGTGGAAAACTATTTTCTCAAGAACCTTCCATAAGTTCCTAAGAGTTGTTCCTCAGTGATCTGCCATTCAGAACTGGGAGCCTCCTTCTTAGTGGATGTTGCTAGGGCACAGCCAATCTGCCTTTGATATAAAACGTGGACCTCAGAGAACACTACATTCAACCGAGAGATTATTAGGGATTGTTTTAAATAATCTTCCTTCCTACAAATCCCTTAGCTGAACTATATTAACAATCTTTGTTATGATTTAGGGCACCCAGAGTATTTTAATGTTCCTGATACACTGACGCTAACCAGCAGAAAAGCTCCACAACATGCTTATTTTTCTTTGTTTGAGAACCTTAGACTACCCACTGAGCTTATAATACCCAGTGTTCTCAACAATCAAATGATGTTGGTTACCTAGGACATTCAACCTTATCTTATTTTTGCACAGAATGCTCGACATAGATTTTTTTTTTAAACAAGATTCAGGTTCAACACATTCCATCAACTGATAACCTTTCCTACTGCTAATGATTGGTTCAAGACACTGATTAAACTGCCTTTCTGATAATCTATCAGATCAATGTACTATGCATACGGTGTGATTGTGTACATTTTATAAGGCTCTGAGTTAGAGTATTTTATGTCCTTGTCTGCGTGTATAGAAATTTACACAATGCCTCCCAGGCCATTTGCTTTTAGACTCTTTGTCTAGCCCTCTGATCTGCTGCATGATGTCTTCTTATCCATCCTCAGTGTTTAAACAGAGGAAGTTTTTCTACTTCTGCCATGATGCTGATATCCTAAAACGAATTAATATATCCGGGTCTTGTTTGCACTTTCTCAGATTTATTATGTATTTCTGTTTTTAAAAGTTTTTTTTAAAACAAAACAGTTTTGCTACTGCTTTTTACAATGTGTGTTCTGAATGTGATGGTTTTTCATAACATAAATCGAATAAAGTTGATCTTGCCTTTTTCTGTTTTTACACCAGAGCTACGGAACTGAATCTCTTTCCTGTGCCCAATCTAACTTCATCACTCCAGACACTTCAAAACCACTCAAACAATTATCGATCAGTCGTGATCTCTCCTCCTTACAGTCCTCGGCATTGAGTTAAAACTGAAATCATACTATTCTCCTTCTCCCTGTTCTTTAGCACTAGCAAGCAAACACTTCTACTTTCCCATCCTCTGCTGACCTCTCTCTCCTCTATCGCACGCTTTTCAACATTTACTCTACTGCATTTTTTAGACTGGAAAGCAGGTTAATTACTACATTATAACTAATCTGCTTTCGAATCTAAAAATCATTATCCATCTCTCTGTCTATGATTTTATTACATCTACCTATGCTTTTTAGGGTGTAACTCTATGGCCAGTACTACCAACTCTCCTTAACTTGAATGAGAATATACTTTGTGCTTATTAGTTCTTTTGTCTCAAACATACCATTATTTGTTGTACACCCTCCAATTTCTGTAAAGTGCAAACTCTGTCCATATTATGGTGTTTTTAGTACCTAATATGTTGATATTTATTTGTTTTTAAAGCCGGAAATCTGGTCTGGGTTTACTCCGGTTTGTGTCCAGAGAGAACTGATAAGCTCTCTTTGAAAATGAAGCATCACTTCTTGAGGTTTAATATTCATAAAAACTGGATTTGTGTCAATTTGAGGGTGCTAGGCAATTTGACGAAAGCCCCATTGCCCCTATGAGCATATTCCCTAAAGATATGGCAACAGTGTGTCAATCAGATTTCTTATTCTCAACTTGGTGAACACAGGTATATGTTTATTAATTGTAAATGGATATGTAATATTAGTTGAAAAGCATATTTTTGATACACTTAAGTAAAATGCAGTTTTACCTATCCTTCAAATGTGTACTGGTGTTCAGTTTCAAGAAATGCAAGAAGATACTTTGATCCTCCTAGTGTCTACATTTATTTAAAAGTACTTCTGTCGTGCATAACGACTGATAACTCACTTGAGCACCAGGAATGAATGGTTGTGGCTCATAAAAGGTCACTCCATTAGAAAGCTAAGCCCTATCACACGGGGGAGGGGGGGGAGTCTAGGAGGGGGGATAGAGAGTTGGGAGGGGAAGTTGAGATTCCTACAGCTGCAGCTATTGTTCACAAGGCATAGAGAGCAAAGAATGTGCTCTAGAAAACTCATAAATACCACTTGGTTTAACCAGGCCATCACCAATACGATTCTGTGTGCCACCAGACATCCTTATGAGAATTACTCAACAATAAAATGGGTGGCAAAGCTATCCAAGATTATTCTCTTCACATACTGCAATGTGTCATCATCAGTTCAACCCTATGCCAATCCAATTAATTTCCTTGCAACACGAACACTTTCTACTAATTACAGAGCGCCAGAGATGGGGAAGGTAAATTCTAGATCCCTCAGTACATTAGGGCTCCTGTTGATCCTGTCTTTGAGCCGTAACCTGCCAGAATTCTGCTTGGATGTTAGGAAGAAAGGAAGAGGTATATGTACAATGAAGTGGTGGAGCGTGTCATTAGCCTCCTGGGCTTAACGACACGCTCTGCCACTTTGGAAACGCAAGGCTGCACCATATTTACAAGAATGTTGTGCAGCCTTACATTTCCCCCTGCGTTGGCGCTAAGTTTAACAACTTAGAGTCAACGCAGACACCCTTGCACCAGAGTGCAGGGGAGTTTGGTTATGTGTAGGGAGGTGTCCCTTCCTGCACATAAACAATCCTAAAATGCCATTTTGTAACTTTCCTGTGTGCTGCTTCATGCAGCACACATGAAAGTTACAAAATGGCATTTTTTAAAAAGGTTTGTTTACGTACAGGAAGGGACACCGTCCTGTATATAAACAAACCATGGCATTTTGCTTTTTCCATGCGTGCTGCACAAGGCAGCACACACAGAAAAAGCAAAAACGAGGAGAAATAATTCATTTCTCCTTGTTTTGCCAACTTAAGACCAGGATTTTCCTGGTCTTCATTTTAGCAATGCCTCCTATGTACGCCAGCCTTGTACATAGGGGGCAGCATAAAATTCAATGGGTATTGCGGTGGAACGCCCATCACAACACCCACTGCACTCCCCTTTCACACTAAACATTGCGTGAACGGTTGCCTTATGTACAAGGCAGCGTCAAACCACGTTAAGTGGCTTCACACTGCCTTGTTCACTAGGCAAGACCCCTATCGCCACGGGAACATCACAAAAAGTGACGTTCCCGTGGCGATAGGGGCTTGTACATATGCCCCAAGTGTTGACTTAGGAGCAGGGATTGGAGGTGGTTCAGGTCACTGTTTGCACTTACAAGAGTCCAGAAGAAGGATTTACTACCAGCAGGAACACGTATTTGAGCCGCAGTTTTTATTTCCTTTATCTTCTAGTGCTGCATTTGGGGTTGTATAGTACCTGTTTTTCCTGGTAAACAATGAATGGTGCACTATATCTGAAAAACACAAAGGTGAACTTGCACACTGATATGAACATTGAAATAGATCCAAAATCCACCCTAATAAAGGCAACTCTGTTCACAGGCTTCTTCGCATAGGAATATGGGAAAGTGGTTTTCGGTTTGGGCACCATTTTGTGTTCTAAATAATACAGTGGTGAACAGCTTAAGGACAGTGCCTCTGCAAATTCGTCTTTGTGCTGTTTTTCCGAAGAATTATTTATCTCCTAACTGTTAGTCATATAGAAAAACTGATTTATTAAATGTTAAATAACCTTTCACTTTACCAAAGAATCAATCATTAAATGTAAATTGACAGTGGTGCGGTTCATACAGAATCCTCTGGAAAGTGTAATAGAATCATTTCTCTCACACGTTGATAAGTAGAAGGCATCAATGAAATTGCAGGCTCGGTAGTGTTCTGGTTATGAGAGGCTGTCCAAAACACATCCATTGCAGGTAATATCAGCAAGTCAATTCGGCTTGGTCTGATAGCTCATAACTTTTCAGACGTGGACTTTGTGAGCCTCAGACTGTCCTTTCTTCAAGAGTGCTTGAGCAGGCGACTTGCAATGCCGCTTCTTTTTCAAAGTACTATGAAGTGCTTTGACATGAACTCCATTCTAGCACATATTGAATAACATAAGATCTTGCCAGCTCGTCAAAAGAACATTACTTTCATTTCGCTGCAAAAGATGCCCAAAATGTCTGCCCTCATTTTCAGGAGTCTAATTTTTAAGTGCCTCTCTGAATAGATAGCACGAACGGTTCATTTTAGTGCAATAACAGCAGCCATCAAAGTCAGGAAGCATCCATTTGTTGATCTAAAATAGATATGAAAATCAGCACCAAGCTGTAATGTAAATACAGTGTTTTTGCTATCCCCTTATAATATGTTATAAGCCTTCGACACATTTGTGCATAGGATTCGTCAAATCTCAAACACCATGGCACGAGAAGTCCATACAAATCATCAACTCTTCGGCCATTTTAATATTGTGGCATTCCTATTCGAAATAGATTGTTTGAAAAAGCACCTTTCTCATCTGAATATAGTAAAACCCGCAAGTGCAAGTGGGATAGTTAAAATGGTGCTTGCCTTTAGGTCTTACAAATTGTAACAGTGTTTAGAGATAGTCTCCTAAACTCTGTAATCAGAAGAATGGTAGGTGGGAGACCTATTAAGGGAGTAAAAGTGGCCTGCCGGGTTTTGCTGAGGAGGATTTTTATATATATATATATATATATATATATATATATATATTTTTTTTATTTCAAAAAGTTCCCAAGAACAGACGCACTCGAACAGGAAAAACTCATCCGAGTTCTTTTAATTGCAAAGCAATACCTGGCATTCGTCATCAGAGTAAAATCATTCGCCTTACATGTTTCAGGCCACCTGGCCCTTGCTCACAGGCTTTGAATAGAAAGACTTTGCACAAGCAGTCCGAGGCCACTTTTATTTTCTTTCCGTGGAGCCTCTCAGGTGAGTCCAATTACCAGCATGCACGCTGGGATTTGTAGTGCCTTGGACTGAAAATATAATCCCTTCGGTGGGTGTGCTCCGTATTTCAAAATTAATTCATTATTTCAGCCCTCCAGTGGGCCCCCAAGTTCAAAATGCCAGGCTGATTTCTGGAATTCCTGTTCCTGCAACGAGGCTACGAACAGTTCTGTGCCCCAGCAGCCCCTTTTCCCATAATAGGGCGGTGCAATCTTCCCGGCAGGGATGCCGTTATCCTTTATTTCAAAAAGTTCCCAAGAACAAAGACGCACTCGAACAGGAAAAACTCATCCGAGTTCTTTTAATTGCAAAGCAATACCTGGCATTCGTCATCAGAGTAAAATCATTCGCCTTACATGTTTCAGGCCACCTGGCCCTTGCTCACAGGCTTTGAATAGAAAGACTTTGCACAAGCAGTCCGAGGCCACTTTTATTTTCTTTCCGTGGGGCCTCTCAGGTGAGTCCAATTACCAGCATGCACGCTGGGATTTGTAGTGCCTTGGAATGAAAATATAATCCCTTCGGTGGGTGTGCTCCGTATTTCAAAATTAATTCATTATTTCAGCCCTCCAGTGGGCCCCCAAGTTCAAAATGCCAGGCTGATTTCTGGAATTCCTGTTCCTGCAACGAGGCTACGAACAGTTCTGTGCCCCAGCAGCCCCTTTTCCCATAATAGGGCGGTGCAATCTTCCCGGCAGGGATGCCGTTATCCTTTATTTCAAAAAGTTCCCAAGAACAAAGACGCACTCGAACAGGAAAAACTCATCCGAGTTCTTTTAATTGCAAAGCAATACCTGGCATTCGTCATCAGAGTAAAATCATTCGCCTTACATGTTTCAGGCCACCTGGCCCTTGCTCACAGGCTTTGAATAGAAAGACTTTGCACAAGCAGTCCGAGGCCACTTTTATTTTCTTTCCGTGGGGCCTCTCAGGTGAGTCCAATTACCAGCATGCACGCTGGGATTTGTAGTGCCTTGGACTGAAAATATAATCCCTTCGGTGGGTGTGCTCCGTATTTCAAAATTAATTCATTATTTCAGCCCTCCAGTGGGCCCCCAAGTTCAAAATGCCAGGCTGATTTCTGGAATTCCTGTTCCTGCAACGAGGCTACGAACAGTTCTGTGCCCCAGCAGCCCCTTTTCCCATAATAGGGCGGTGCAATCTTCCCGGCAGGGATGCCGTTATCCTTTATTTCAAAAAGTTCCCAAGAACAAAGACGCACTCGAACAGGAAAAACTCATCCAAGTTCTTTTAATTGCAAAGCAATACCTGGCATTCGTCATCAGAGTAAAATCATTCGCCTTACATGTTTCAGGCCACCTGGCCCTTGCTCACAGGCTTTGAATAGAAAGACTTTGCACAAGCAGTCCGAGGCCACTTTTATTTTCTTTCCGTGGGGCCTCTCAGGTGAGTCCAATTACCAGCATGCACGCTGGGATTTGTAGTGCCTTGGACTGAAAATATAATCCCTTCGGTGGGTGTGCTCCGTATTTCAAAATTAATTCATTATTTCAGCCCTCCAGTGGGCCCCCAAGTTCAAAATGCCAGGCTGATTTCTGGAATTCCTGTTCCTGCAACGAGGCTACGAACAGTTCTGTGCCCCAGCAGCCCCTTTTCCCATAATAGGGCGGTGCAATCTTCCCGGCAGGGATGCCGTTATCCTTTATTTCAAAAAGTTCCCAAGAACAAAGACGCACTCGAACAGGAAAAACTCATCCGAGTTCTTTTAATTGCAAAGCAATACCTGGCATTCGTCATCAGAGTAAAATCATTCGCCTTACATGTTTCAGGCCACCTGGCCCTTGCTCACAGGCTTTGAATAGAAAGACTTTGCACAAGCAGTCCGAGGCCACTTTTATTTTCTTTCCGTGGGGCCTCTCAGGTGAGTCCAATTACCAGCATGCACGCTGGGATTTGTAGTGCCTTGGACTGAAAATATAATCCCTTCAGTCCAAGGCACTACAAATCCCAGCGTGCATGCTGGTATTCAAAGCCTGTGAGCAAGGGCCAGGTGGCCTGAAACATGTAAGGCGAATGATTTTACTCTGATGACGAATGCCAGGTATTGCTTTGCAATTAAAAGAACTCGGATGAGTTTTTCCTGTTCGAGTGCGTCTTTGTTCTTGGGAACTTTTTGAAATAAAAAATATATATATATATATATATATATATTCACTGAAAAAACCATAGGTTTCACACATGTTATAGTTAGCGGAAATTTTACTGATAAAAAACCAATGAAATTCCCCCGTTATAGTTAGTGCAGGCAACTATAACTCACGCGACCGCAATCCTCTGCTGATGCTAATACTGTATTTAGACACTTATTTGCCCATGTCTTCTTCCATACATTTTTAGCTATACATATATTACAAATATTTTTTTTTCATAAAGACACATATGTCATCAGCAGAAGATTGTGGTCGCGTGAGTTATAGTTGCCTGCACTAACTATAACGGGGGAATTTCATTGGTTTTTTATCAGTAAAATTTCCGCTAACTATAACATGTGTGAAACCTATGGTTTTTTCAGTGAATTTGCAAGGTTTTTTAAATGCTAATTCCTAACTATAACGTGTGTGAAACCTATGGTTTTTTCAGTGAATTTGTACGGTTTTTTAAATGCTAAGTTACTTTACGCCATTCGTGGCGTGCGCGCCCACCTAACGCAGCTCGTTACGTGCGCGCACGGTGCGCTTCGCGCACCGTGCGCGCACAGTGAGCACGCGGTGCGCTTCGCGCACCGCGCGCCCACTTTACGCAGTTAGTGCCGTGCACGCACGGTGGGCACGCGGTGCGCTACGCGCACCGCGTGCCCATGTTACGCTAGATGGGCCATGTACGCACGATGCGCTTCGCGCACCGTGCGCACATGGAGGACATATGATGCACTTCGTTTTGAAAGGTAATATTTTAATTTTTCATATAATTTATAAGCCATGCACACATGGTGCCCTTCGGGCACCATTTGCACACGGGGTGGAGAGAGTGTGGATATTTGTTTTTTTTATTATTTTTTTTTTAAATATTTTAGTTTATCTCATCTCGTAAAAGCCATGCACAATTGGTGCACTGCAGGCACCAATTGCACACGGGGTGGAGAGAGTGTGGATAATTTTTTTTTTTTTAAATTTTTTACCGTACGCGTAATCGGCGAAATTACCGAAAAAATAGAAATTCCGTTTTTGGCCTTGGGGGATCTTTGGGGACTCCCTCAACATGGCTATGTGTGTGGGAGCTGTCTAAACAGCCCCTTTACATGTTTTTGGGCTTTATATTTTAGAAATCACTCTCAGTGCGAGAGAGAAAATGGCGGCCGCCGCTTCCTGGTTTGGGCCGATTCAAATGTTTACTAAGATCTAAGAGCCAATCAGAATTGCGCTCGCGCACGCCACCGTACGCGTACGGTAAGCGTACCGTAAGCGCACCGTAAGCTGGCTCAGATATATATATTGATTTAAAGGCTATTTTCTCAGAATCTACTGAACAGATTTACACCAAACCTACAAAAGGCACTTCCTTGACCTGAGGACTACCTCTCTGCCAAATTTCTAGTAATTCTGTTCAGCCGTTCGGGCTGTAGCCCTGTCTAAAGGTCCTATGGAAAAATGCATGGGAAAAACGCGTTTTGGGACCCCCCTTTTATCTCAGCCCCCGCTTGACGAATCCCCCCGAGACTTTCAGGGTAGGAGCGGAGCGTAGCGCCCCACCTATTTTGAAAAATTTGCGAGGATTCGTCGACCGGCGCCAAAGTTATTCAAAATAGAATGTTGCGGATTTCCTATGGAAACGTGGTCCTAACTATAACTACCTACTGGCAACCGCCAGTAGGTAATATATATATATATATATATATATATATATATATATATATATATATATATATATATATATATATATATATATATACAAAAAATCCTCCTCAGCATATATATACAAAAAATCCTCCTCAGCATATATATATATATATATATATATCCAGAAACTACTTCCACCAGCCTTGAAGGTCCTTCAACTGCCAAAGAAGTAAGTACACGAGCCTGGAGGTAGTGCAAGTTTCATTTATTGCCCAGAGCGACGGCCATAACGTTTCGGCTCCGTGGAGCCTTGATCACATGACAGCGTTCAACTCGTGATGACACCAATTTAAAGTGGTATTACAAGGTCACATGGGGGAATCACATGGTTGTAAGGTCATGGACATAGAAGAAAATACAAATATCGCTGGCAATGAATTCGAAATTTCTGATCACAGTCTTACAAGCTGTTGATAAACAATATGTAAATAAATACTTGAGTAAAACGTGTGGAGCAATACCGGCATGAATTCCCATAAAGCCTAAAAAACATATATAAAAGATAGTCATCTGGCAACTTCAAGGAATTAAATGTGAACTAGAACAGTTGTTCATGAATAACATAGTTGCCAACAAGCGAAAACAATCAGTTTCAGTCCGACCTCAATAACATAATGCAACAATCATCATAAAATATATAAATATATAATCTATTATGATAAAATGAACAATGTTAAACGAATCCAGGTTGCCCCACAGACCTATGTAAACAGAATAGTGAATAGTGCAAAAGAGAATAAAAAAAGATAAAAAAAATTTCAATTAAAGTGCCTGTGCTTAAATGTTTGGAAAAATACTCTTCCTAAATAACACATACGTAACAATGGAACACGCCCAGATGTAACACGGGGACATAGAATACAATACTGAAAACTCATGTTGGGATACTAAGAACCTAAAAAGGGCATTGTCACGGGTTAAAAGAATCCGTAAAATAATGATTATGTATGCTCACAAAGGAAGCTTCCACGGAGTAAGACTGCGGTGGGACCCTGTAGGCATGGTCAGAGTGAACCAGATGCTAAGGAAGTGTGGTAAGATCATAGATGGAAATTTGAGTAAAGTTGGGACTCAAAAGCTAAAACACAGAAATCCATGGTGGGCTTAGGATGTGCAAAAAACGCAAATATCACATATAAAAGTGCAATTTGTCAACAATAAATAGTAAAATACTAAATAAATAACCTTGAGTTAGCATATTTCATAGGTTTAAGACAAATGACTTTAAAATGTTAAAATATTGCTATGTACACATCAGACAAAAAGATAAAAAGATAAAAGCTTTCCCATGGTAAAAAGGTGCAGTAAAGTATGATCAACCCAAACAAGTATGCAAGTCCTCCGTCGTATTCAGTCCTGAAGGAACCTTAGTGTTGAGTTGAAGAATGTACCGTGTTTCCAGTTTGCGGACGTTGGACTCGCGATCCCCACCCCTCCTACTAGGTTCAATGCAGTCAATAACAAAGTAGCTTAAACCATTGTTGTCACTACTGTGTGTTTCTCTAAAATGACGAGCTACGGGGTAAGTATTGTCTTGATTGGAGATCGCACAAAGGTGTTGCAAAATGCGTTTATGCACTGCTAGTTTCGTGCTACCAACGTACTTAAGGTTACATGGGCAGGTCAGGACATAAATAGCAAATTCGGTCTTGCAAGTCAACAGTTTATTAATCTTGAGCTGCCTGTTACTGAACGGATCAATAAAAGTTTTGGTATTGACACCATGGGAGCAGGCTTTGCAAGTTTTGCACTTGTAAAAACCACTGCTGAGTTGAAGCCAAGATGTTTTGTCAACGGTTTCAGGATTGGTGTTGACCAATGCTTGTCTCATCGTGGGGGCTCTGCTATGAGTGATGGTAACATGCTGAGGGAGCAGAGGACCTAAGACAGGATCACTCCGCACAATGGGCCAGTTCTTGGTAATAATTTTGCGTAAGTCTGCTTGCTATTTGCTATATCCCATGATGATTCTAAAAGTGTTGGGCGAGTTCTTATTGAACTCGTCTTGGTTATTTGGCAACATAGTGCTGCTAATAACTCCACTAGTGGGTTTTAGCAAGTCATTGCGGTTGAGTGCATTGGATCTAACTATAGCACTTTCAATGATGCTCTCAGAGTAGCCCCTTGCCCTGAATCTTAGTTTACTCTGCCCTTGTGCTGTCTTAAGATCAGTGTCATTGCTACAAATTCTCCTCAACCGCAGCATCTCCCCGTAAGGTATACTGTTGATGAGATGGGGTGGGTGTGCACTCGTAGCGTGAAGGGTCATGTTGCCTGCAGTGGGTTTACGATAAAGCCTAGTTTCGAGTTTACCAGCATAGGTGTAGATCTCGGTATCAAGAAAGGTGACACTGGTTTGGCTACATGTGGCAGTGAATTGGAGATTGAGGTTATTCACATTTAGACTCTCAATAAACCCATGGGCCTCATCTAATGAACCATTCCACACAACAAATAAATCATCGATAAACCGCAACCAAACAACAACATTGTCTTTAAGGCACTGAGTATATTCCTTGCGAAGGATTGTCTCCTCCCAGTAACCCATATGGAGGCAGGCGTAGCTTGGGGAAAAACTAGCCCCCATAGCTACGCCCCTCAGTTGCCGGTATAACAAACCATTGAACATGAAATTGTTGTTAAGAAGGCAGAGCTCAAGCATTTCAATCAGCATTGCATTATGACTCACAAATTGGGTAGGTTTGCGTGATAAAAAGTACTTGGTGGCCTGGATACCATCATCATGACCAAAACTGGTGTACAGGGATGTTACGTCTAACGCTATCAACCAATAATCCTCACTCCACTGAACTCCTTTGATCTTTCGCAAAAAGTCCCCTGTATCCTGTACAAATGAATCAAGTGATCTCACGAAGTCCTGTAGAAAGTAGTCAATATACGGAGACGTTTTCTCGTACAGGCCATCCCGGGCTGAGATTATCGGTCTGCCCGGGGGTTTAACAGGATCCTTGTGTATCTTGGGGATAAAGTACAGTGTGGGGATAACTGGGTTGTCTTTTTTCAGAAAATTAAATTCAGCTTCAGTGATGAGTTTGCGTCTCTTCCAGTTAGCCAATTTATCCCGGAATTCATTATTTGAAGTCTGAATGGCTGCCGCCGTTGTGCGAATGTAACAGTTCCTGTCATTTAGTTGGATGAAAGCTTCATGGTCGTATAGTTCCTTGGTTAGTAAGACGATATTGCCACCCTTATCGCTTTGACGTATGATAATCTTTTTGTTACATTTGAGTTTAGCGATAAGCTGATTGTATTGCTGCGACTGCCGATTATATCGTTGTTTCTTGGATTGGGTTTTGGTATGTAAAGCTTTGATCTCTGTTGTCACAATGTCGTAGAATATATCTAGAGCATCATGGGGCATGACAGGAATGTAGGTAGATTTAGGTCTAAATGCCGTGATAGGTCCCATGGAGGTGGCGCCATCTGGGCAATTAGCACTTCCGCCTGTACCCTCAGTGTCCCATAGATCTTGGATGGCATCCTGCAGTGCGCTTTCAATGGCATTATCAGGGGAATTGCGTCTATTGCTTCGCACCGCGAAGGATTTTTTCAGCTTAGCTTGCGGACAGCTTTATAGATATCAAGACGTACAGAGGCATAGTCAAAGTTGTTTTGAGGTGCAAAGGAAAGGCCAAGTGCAAGTATTCTCTTGTCGTCATCGGTTAGCTCTAGGGGCGTCAAATTGATGATGGTATTGGCGTCTTCACAAGCTATTGGTTTTTCGCCCAATACCCCCTTCCTCTTCTCCAGTTCGGATTTGAGGTGTTTCTTCCTTGCCCTCTGCCTCTGCCGGGATTTATAGTTTGAATGTTTCCGGTTTGATTCACCATTGCCGGCCTTGGACGTAGGGTCTGCCTTCTCTCCTCGCATAAAAAATTCATCTCTTGAGCTGGAGTCGGTCTAGATATCATGCCTGCTGCCAAATTGTCGCGCAGTTCCGATTCCGAGTCACTGCCTCCCAAAGAACTGAGGTCAGACTGAGTTGTGTCATTGGCAATGGTCTCCTTGTTGGGGCCCATATTGATTGGAGCTGCCTTGGATTTTGAGATTCGTAAGGAGTCGTATTTTTTCGAAAACGTGAAGATTTGGCCCAACTGGTAGTCGTTGCGATCACGTTGAAATTTAAACGTTTTTCTTTCCATAATTACTTTTTCCTCCTTCTTGAGTCTCTCAGTCATATCCTTTCTTAGTTTGGTTTTTTCTTCGGAGTCCTCGATCTTGTCAAGTTCTTCATTTAGAGAATCAATCTCTTTGAGCAGTCTGGCTCTGTCGATATCTGCATATTTTATCAGAATTAAGACCATCTTGCAGGAGGATTCCAAATTTGTTTCAGCCCATTCGCGCATAAGCTCGGGATTGGGGCTTTCGTAGCTGGGTGCCGTAAGAATACGTAACCCCCGGGGGATACGATTTACGTCAATGTAGCTTTGCAACGATTTCGACTCCCACCACTTACTCTGCTCGCTTCTTAGTTTCTTCTCCAATACTTTGAATTTGTCTTTAAGTGTGTTTTCCTGTGTAGGCACATCCGTGTTGTGTCCATTGCGACTTGTTGCAGGCAAGGGGAGGCTGTCCGAGAACATCGATAGTGCTGCAGCCTCCCGTTCACGAACGCTGTCAGCCGTCATACTCAAATCAGGGCTCAATTGGTCCGCACGTGGGGGTTGATTAGTTTGGTCAAACTTTCAACAATAACCACCCACTGCCGCACATAAACTCGCCAAACCCCCGATACCTCAGTAGTTGTAGGTGTCTCTGGTTCCTCTCCTGCCGTGTCGTCCGATCACTGCTGGGGAGAGTCACCTCTGTTTCAGTCCGCTGCAGCCTGTGTCCACAGGTCCGCCGGGCGTGGTATCCAGGGGGGCTCTGTTCACAGGCTCCTTCGCATAGGAATATGGGAAAGTGGTTTTCGGTTTGGGCACCATTTTGTGTTCTAAATAATACAGTGGTGAACAGCATAAGGACAGTGCCTCTGCAAATTCGTCTTTGTGCTGTTTTTCCGAAGAATTATTTAGCTTCCTAACTGTTAGTCATATAGAAAAACTGATTTATTAAATGTTAAATAACCTTTCACTTTACCAAAGAATCAATCATTAAATGTAAATTGACAGTGGTGCGGTTCAGACAGAATCCTCTCGAAAGTGTAATAGAATCATTTCTCTCACACGTTGATAAGTAGAAGGCATCAATGAAATTGCAGGCTCTGTAGTGTTCTGGTTATGAGAGGCTGTCCAAAACACATCCATTGCAGGTAATATCAGCAAGTCAATTCAGCTTGGTCTGATAGCTCATAACTTTTCAGACGTGGACTTTGTGAGCCTCAGACTGTCCTTTCTTCAAGAGTGCTTGAGCAGGCGACTTGCAATGCCGCTTCTTTTTCAAAGTACTATGAAGTGTTTTGACATGAACTCCATTCTAGCAAATATTGAATAATATAAGAATAATAAGATCTTGCCAGCTCGTCAAAAGAACATTACTTTCATTTCGCTGCAAAAGATGCCCAAAATGTCTGCCCTCATTTTTAGGAGTCTAGTTTTGAAGTGCCTCTCTGAATAGATAGCACGAACGGTTCATTTTAGTGCAATAACAGCAGCCATCAAAGTCAGGAAGCATCCATTTGTTGATCTAAAATAGATATGAAAATCAGCACCAAGCTGTAATGTAAATACAGTGTTTTTGCTATCCCCTTATAATATGTTATAAGCCTTCGACACATTTGTGCATAGGATTCGTCAAATCTCAAACACCATGGCACGAGAAGTCCATACAAATCATCAACTCTTCGGCCATTTTAATATTGTGGCATTCCTATTCGAAATAGATTGTTTGAAAAAGCACCTTTCTCATCTGAATATAGTAAAACCCGCAAGTGCAAGTGGGATAGTTAAAATGGTGCTTGCCTTTAGGTCTTACAAATTGTAACAGTGTTTAGAGATAGTCTCCTAAACTCTGTAATCAGAAGAATAGTAGGTGAGAGATCGATTCAGGGATGTAATAGTGGTCTACCGGGTTTTGCTGAGGAGGATTTTTATATATATATATATATATATATATATATATATATATATATATATATATATATATATATATATATATATATATTCACTGAAAAAAACCATACGTTTCACACACGTTATAGTTAGGAATTAGCATTTAAAAAACCTTGCTAATTCAATGAAAAAACCATAGGTTTCACACATGTTATAGTTAGCTGGAAATTTTACTGATAAAAAACCAATGAAATTCCCTCGTTATAGTTACTGTAGGCAACTATAACTCACGCGACCGCAATCCTCTGCTGATGCTAATACTGTATTTAGACACTTATTTGCCCATGTCTTCTTCCATAAAATTTTAGCTATACATATTTTACAAATTTTTTTTTTCATAAAGACACTTATGTCATCACCAGAGGATTACGGTCGCGTGAGTTATAGTTGCCTACAGTAACTATAACGGGGGAATTTCATTGGTTTTTTATCAGTAAAATTTCCAGCTAACTATAACATGTGTGAAACCTATGGTTTTTTCATTGAATTAGCAAGGTTTTTTAAATGCTAATTCCTAACTATAACGTGTGTGAAACCTATGGTTTTTTTCAGTGAATTTATACGGTTTTTTAAATGCTAAGTTACTTTACGCCATTCGTGGCGTGCACGCCCACTTAACGCAGTTCGGTCCGTGCGCGCACGGTGCGCTTCGCGCACCGTGCGCGCACAGTGAGCACGCGGTGCGCTTCGCGCACCGCGCGCCCACTTTACGCAGTTAGTGCCGTACACGCAAGGTGGGCACGCAGTGCGCTACGCGCACCGCGTGCCCACGTTACGCACCGTGCGCACATGGAGGACATATTATGCGCTTCCTTGTGATAGGTAATCTGTTAAATTTAATTTGTAAGTGATGACAATAATATGCCATGCACAGAGAGTGGTTTTTTTTTTAATTAAAATTTTTAGCGTAAGCGCACCGTACGCGTACGGTAAGCGTAATCGGCGAAATTTTCAAAAAATAAAAATTTACCGTTTTTGGCCTTGGGGGATCTTTGAGGACTCAACTAACATGGCTATGTGCATGGGCGCTGTCTAAACAGCCCCTTTATATGTTTTTTGCCTTTGTTTACAGCCCCCCCCTCAGAGTGCGAGAGAGAAAATGGCGGCCGCCGCTTCCTGGTTTCGGCTGATTCGAATGTTTACTAAGATCTAAGAGCCAATCAGAATCGCGCTCGCGCACGCCACCGTACGCGTACGGTAAGCGTACCGTAAGCGTACCGTAAGCTGGCTCAGATATATATATTGATTTAAAAGCTATTTTCTCAGAATCTACTGAACAGATTTACACCAAACCTACAAAAGGCACTTCCTTGACCTGAGGACTACCTCTCTGCCAAATTTCTAGTAATTCTGTTCAGCCGTTCGGGCGGTAGCGCTGTCTAAAGGTCCTATTGAAAAATGCATGGGAAAAACGCGTTTTGGGACCCCCCTTTTATCTCAGCCCCCGCTTGACGAATCCCCCCGAGACTTTCAGGGTAGGAGCGGAGCGTAGCGCCCCACCTATTTTGAGAAATTCGCGAGGATTCGTCGACCGGCGCCAAAGTTATTCAAAATAGAATGTTGCGGATTTCCTATGGAAACAGGGTCCTAACTATAACTACCTACTGGCGACCGCCAGTAGGTAATATATATATATATATTCACTGAAAAAACCATAGGTTTCACACAAGTTATAGTTAGCTGTACATTTCACTCGTAAAAAACCAATGAAATTCCCCCGTTATAGTTAGTGCAGGCAACTATAACTCACGCGACCGCAATCCTCTGCTGATGCTAATACTGTATTTAGACACTTATTTGCCCATGTCTTCTTCCAATAAATTTTAGCTATACATATATTACAAATATTTTTTTTTCATAAAGACACATATGTCATCAGCAGAGGATTGCGGTCGCGTGAGTTATAGTTGCCTGCACTAACTATAACGGGGGAATTTCATTGGTTTTTTACGAGTGAAATGTACAGCTAACTATAACTTGTGTGAAACCTATGGTTTTTTCAGTGAATTTGCAAGGTTTTTTAAATGCTAATTCCTAACTATAACGTGTGTGAAACCTATGTTTTTTTCAGTGAATTTGTACGTTTTTTTAAATGCTAAGTTACTTTACGCCATTCGTGGCGTGCGCGCCCAGTTAACGCAGTTCGTTCCGTGCGCGCACCGCGCGCCCACTTTACGCAGTTAGTGCCGTGCACGCACGGTGGTCACGCGGTGCGCTGTGCGCACCGCGTGCCCACGTTATGCGGGATGGGCCATGTACGCACGATGCGCTTCGTGCACCGTGCGCACATGGGGGACATATTATGCGCATCGTTGTCAAATGTATTCTTTATTAATTTCACAGGTGAAATATGCCATGCACAAATGGTGCCCTTCGGGCACCGTTTGCGCACGGGGTGGGGAGAGTGTGGATATTTTTTTTTTTTTTTTACATTTTTACCGTACGCGTAATCGGCGATTTTTCGAAAAAAAAAAACAATTTTTTTTTGGCCTTGGGGGTTGTTTGGGGACCTCTATATCAATGCTGGGTGGTTATGATCTCAATATACTGCCCCTTTAGAGATTTTTTGGCTTTATTTTTGCTGCCCCACTCAGAGTGCGAGAGAGAAAATGGCGGCCGCCGCTTCCTGGTTTCGACCGATTCGAATGTTTACTTAGATCTAACAGCCAATCAGAATCGCGCTCACGCACGTCACCGTACGCGTACGGTAAGCGCACCGTAAGCGCACCGTAAGCTGGCTCAGATATATATATTGATTTAAAGGCTATTTTCTCAGAATCTACTGAACAGATTTACACCAAACCTACAAAAGGCACTTCCTTGACCTGTAGACTACCTCTCTGCCAAATTTCAAGGAACTCTGTTCAGCCGTTCGGGCTGTAGCTGTGTCTAAAGGTCCTATGGAAAAATGCATGGGAAAAACGCGTTTTGGGACCCCCCTTTTATCTTAGCCCCCGCTTGATGAATACCCCCGAGACTTTCAGGGTAGGAGCGGAGCGCAGCGCCCCACCTATTTTGAAAATTTCGCGAGGATTCGTCGACCGGCGCCAAAGTTATTCAAAATAGAATGTTGCGGTTTTCCTATGGTAAGAGGGTCCTAACTATAACTACCTACTGGCGACCGCCAGTAGGTAATATATATTTATATATATATATATATATATTTCGAAACAGTTGATTCCAAGCCAGAAAAGAATCCACACGAGCCCACTCGATCATCAAAAGCAGCTTTATTCTTCACAGGGCAGAAGAGGACGACGCGTTTCGACCACGTCCGTGGTCTTGGTCACATGACCATAGTCTCCATTTGCACCAGTTAAATAGGGTAAGTGCACTTTTTTTAAAAGCATAGACATAAAAGAAATCAACAGCAAATTTGAATAATTGCAAATTTTGCGGAATTACAATTCCAGAGAAGTACAGAAAATAAATTAACAATACAATTCTATTCATTGTATGTTTGTGACAGTGACCATGTGGTGAGTATGCAAAGGTGTAGTTTCATATGTGTTTTACACGTCATAGAGGACTAGTGCCTGTTGTTAAACTATGTGACCAAATATGGTGTAGTTTCAACATCATGTGATGGAGACTTGTTCTCACAACAAAAAAGCGAAAAATGTGATGGACGGTCTAGTGCCCTTTGAACATCTGATCCAAATGGTGACTTGGAGTCGGGAGAACTCCGGTGCTCGTAATTCTATCACTGGTGTGAGATACAGGTGAATTCATAGTGATGTTCCTGTATAGAATCAAGGAGACAGTTTGAATTAATGACATAGTTCAACACAACCAAGGTTTAAGGACAAAGCTATATTTCACATTCACTGGTCACATGTAATTTCATTAATCCTGTACATTCAATAAATTATGATCAGAAAAAGACAAAAGTGCACATGTTTTTAGGGAGGGGGGGGGTTTTTAAGGGGGAGAGAGATATGGGCAGGGCATGAGTAACCCACCAAGGTCTAACTATTTCAGTATCAATTGGTGTCTCATTGTAGGTGGGAATAAAGTTCCTCGTCCTGATTCAGGCCATCCGGGAATTTGGTGCCTGCCAGGAGGATGAGACGTGATTCGAGTTTGCGTAAAGAGGCAATACGGTTCCCACCTCTAGCATTGGGTTTGACTGTATCCAATCCAAAAAATTTGGCTTTGGTCCAGTCCGCCCCATGTTCCTTCGAGAAATGTCTTGCCGTGCTGTAAGTTTGGTCGCAATTCGTGATTGCTCGCCAGTGTTCTAGGATACGTTTTTTAATCGGAAAGGTGGTTGATCCGATATACCATAGCTGGCAAGGACATACTATTGCATACACCACGAAGTCAGTGTTACATGTGATGAGTTTTGGTATTTTCCAGAGCGTTTTCGTTCTTTTGAACTTTTTTTTTGGCCTTGGGGGTTGTTTGGGGACACCTATATCAATGCTGGGTGGTTATGATCTCAATATACTGCCCCTTTAGAGATTTTTTGGCTTTATTTTTGCTGCCCCACTCAGAGTGCGAGAGAGAAAATGGCGGCCGCCGCTTCCTGGTTTCGACCGATTCGAATGTTTACTTAGATCTAACAGCCAATCAGAATCGCGCTCACGCACGTCACCGTACGCGTACGGTAAGTGCACCGTAAGCGCACCGTAAGCTGGCTCAGATATATATATTGATTTAAAGGCTATTTTCTCAGAATCTACTGAACAGATTTACACCAAACCTACAAAAGGCACTTCCTTGACCTGTAGACTACCTCTCTGCCAAATTTCAAGGAACTCTGTTCAGCCGTTCGGGCTGTAGCTGTGTCTAAAGGTCCTATGGAAAAATGCATGGGAAAAACGCGTTTTGGGACCCCCCTTTTATCTTAGCCCCCGCTTGATGAATACCCCCGAGACTTTCAGGGTAGGAGCGGAGCGCAGCGCCCCACCTATTTTGAAAATTTCGCGAGGATTCGTCGACCGGCGCCAAAGTTATTCAAAATAGAATGTTGCGGTTTTCCTATGGTAAGAGGGTCCTAACTATAACTACCTACTGGCGACCGCCAGTAGGTAATATATATTTATATATATATATATATATATATATATATACATACAAAAAATCCTCCTCAGCATATATATATAAAAAATCCTCCTCAGCATATATATATATATATATATATATATATATATATATATATATATATATATATATATATATATATATATATATATATTACCTACTGATGCTGGCTGAAAATATGGAATAAAGCACTGAAATTCAAAAGAATACTTGGCTGTGTGGTGGTCCGTTCCTGCTCTTTCGTTTAACGGATTTATGCTGGATCGTGCTCGATATATATATATATATACATATATATATATCCAGAAATAGTATACAAATAGTAACCAGACCCCTAGGCTCATCATAGCCTATAGTAAACAGGCGAGACAAATCAGGTCCATTGTTCAAGAACGATGGCCGATATTAAAAACTGATTTGGTCTTAAAACCCAGATTACCGGATGGGCCAATAATTACATATAGGAGGGGACCCTCTTTAAGGACCCAAGTTTGCCATGAGTTTCCCGAGCTCAGAAAACAAGAAGAGTGGTTGAAATCCCGGCCGGGATTTAAGCGCTGTTCTACATGTAGAGCGTGCAAATTTGGCAAAAACACCAACCAATATTGCACACCTTTTAGCCCAGACCCATTTAATATACGTGTATCTTTTACATGTAAAACCGAATTCGCTATCTATGTACTAACTTGTACCTGTGATCTTAGATATGTCGGGAGTACCCGGCAACCAGTACATGTTAGGATTCTTCAGCATTTACGTGCCATTGTAAACAGTGATGCAGCGTATCCGGTGGCGAGGCATTTTAAGGCTTGTCACAATAACAATCTACAATGCCTTAATTATTTTGTAATTGCCTCAGTTCCTAAAATCAAGAGAGGGGGTGACCGTGACAAAATGCTTAGAAGATTAGAATCTGAATACATTCTAAAACTAGACAGCAGATTCCCCAATGGGCTTAATGCAACTGAGGATCTACATGTATTTCTTTAACTCTGTATTTTGTTTTGTATAAGGATAGATTTTTATGGAGTGTATTGCCCTGCCTGCTTCCGCGCATATATATCATGAATTTCCAGTTTTGATCCCATTTCCTTTTTACACTCACAATTTTATTTTTCCTAATGTGTTTAATTACATGATTTAGGAATATATAACTGCGTTTTTTCACTTCATTTATTAGACATAGACTCTTTGACATGTCTGTTTGGACCATACAATTAATAATAGTGAATTCACTTGCAATGCTTTATAACATCTTTTCATATCTCAACTCTCAGGTGCTTAACAATACAATATGGTCATCATTTTGATTATGCTAACTGCATTATATGCGTTTAGATATTTTTTGTATTTTTATCTCCATGGTTTGGTAGTTGTATCCAAAAAACATATTGTATCATTGACAATTTTTGCATTACTTGCACAATTTTTTGTGTTTACATTATTGCGTAATTTGCACATTATTTGTATATATATTGAATTTTAATCTAAAATATTTGCACTTTATTGCGTAATTTGCACGGTCAATCAAGTTTGGATATCATTGAATCAATGAATATGGAGTTTTATGTATTTTACACCAAATAATGATCCTGAGTTTGTTTGGATTTTAACCTGTTATTCAATTGCACAGCATATTCAATGTGGTCCTAAATGTATTGTTTGGGAAACAGACTTTCGAGGTTGGAGTAGTGTGTCTTCACTTTCTAAATGTCACATGGTGCAAAAAAACGGTGGAAAAAAATGCAGCCAATTGAATGTCTTGTTGTATAAAATGGGCTCATTTTATTTAACTGATTGTCTGTGAGCAAGGGCGGATGCCCGAAACGCGTCAGATATTTGTGAAGACTCGGCTTTAAAATAAACTAACAACTATTGTGCCTGACTTTGGATCTGCGTGGTTTCTGCTTTCCGTGGACACGGATTTTTTGGAGACTGCAAACATGGGATATATATATATATATATATATATTCAGTGAAAAAACCATAGGTTTCACACATGTTATAGTTAGCTGGACATTTCACTCGTAAAAAACCAATGAAATTCCCCCGTTATAGTCAGTGCAGGCAACTATAACTCACGTGACCGCAATCCTCTGCTGATGACATATGTGTCTTTATGAAAAAAAAATATTTGTAATATATGTATAGCTAAAATTTAATGGAAGAAGACATGGGCAAATAAGTGTCTAAATACAGTATTAGCATCAGCAGAGGATTGCGGTCACGTGAGTTATAGTTGCCTGCACTAACTATAACGGGGGAATTTCATTGGTTTTTTACGAGTGAAATGTCCAGCTAACTATAACATGTGTGAAACCTATGGTTTTTTCACTGAATTTGCAAGGTTTTTTAAATGCTAATTCCTAACTATAACGTGTGTGAAACCTATGGTTTTTTCAGTGAATTTGTACGTTTTTTTAAATGCTAAGTTACTTTACGCCATTCGTGGCGTGCGCGCCCACTTAACGCAGTTTGTTCCGTGCGCGCACGAAGCGCTTCGCGCACCGTGCGCTTCGCGCACCGTGCGCGCACAGTGAGCACGCGGTGCGCTTCGCGCACCGCGCGCCCACTTTACGCAGTTAGTGCCGTGGATGGGCCGTGCACCGTGCGCACATGGAGGACATATTATGCGCTTCGCTGTGAAAGGTAAGCTTTTACATTTTCTACAAATATGATATGCCATGCACAAATGGTGCCCTTGGGGCACCATTTGCACACGGGGTTGCGCCCACTTAACGCAGTTCATTCCGTGCGCGCACAGTGCGCTTCGCGCACCGTGCGCGCACAGTGAGCACGCGGTCCGCTTTGCGCACCGCGCGCACACTTTACGCAGTTAGTTCCGTCGATGGCCCATGTACGCATGATGCGCTTCGCGCACCGTGCGCACATGGAGGACATATTATGCGCTTCGCTGAGAAAGGTAAGCTTTTACATTTTCAACAGTAGAGAGATGCCATGCACAAATGGTGCCCTGCGGGCACGATTTGCACACAGGGTGGGGAGAGTGGGGAAAATATTATTTTTTTTAATTTATTTTTTTTACCGTACGCGTACGGTAAGCGTAATCGGCGATTTTTCGTAAAAAAAAAATTTGATTTTTGCCCAGGGGGGAACTGTGGGGACCCATTAATCAAGGCTAGGTGGTAAGGAGCTGTCTAAACAGTCCCGTTTCATGTTTTTTGCCTTTGTTTTTCCTCATCCCTTAAGAGTGCGAGAGAGAAAATGGCAGCCGCCGCTTCCTGGTTTCGAACGATTCGAATGTTTACTAAGATCTAACAGCCAATCAGAATCGCGCTCGCGCACGTCACCGTACGCGTACGGTAAGCTTACCGTAAGCGCACCGTAAGCTGGCTCAGATATATATATTGATTTAAAGGCTATTTTCTCAGAATCTACTGAACAGATTTACACCAAACCTACAAAAGGCACTTCCTTAACCTGTAGACTACCTCTCTGCCAAATTTCAAGGAACTCTGTTCAGCCGTTCGGGCTGTAGCTGTGTCTAAAGGTCCTATGGAAAAATGCATGGGAAAAACGCGTTTTGGGACCCCCCTTTTATCTCAGCCCCCGCTTGACGAATCCCCCCGAGACTTTCAGGGTAGGAGCGGAGCGTAGCGCCCCATTAGTTTTGAAAATTTCGCGAGGATTCGTCGACCGGCGCCAAAGTTATTCAAAATAGAATGTTGCGGTTTTCCTATGGAAACAGGGTCCTAACTATAACTACCTACTGGCGACCGCCAGTAGGTAATATACATCTATATATATATATATATATATACATATATATATATATATATATATATATATATATATATATATATCCAGCTCACGTTTCCGTCACGCCCCTTCACTCGCGGTCGGGTGCTTTCTATGCGGCGACGGACACTGCACTTAGTCAAAGCTCCGGGTACAAAGGCACCAGCACTCACGGGAACAGTGTCCAATTTTATTTATAGGACCAGCTTACAGCAAAACGCGTTTCGGCTATCGCCTTCGTCAATTGCCAGAGGCGTCGACTTTTCAGTGGACATAAATACTCCATTTCAAACATAACCATCAACAAAGGACTTACTTCAGTACACATTGGCGGCCATTACTCAACATGCAAACATCGTTCTTAATTGCAACAAATCATGCCCTGAATGGGCCTTTAAATTGATTAGCATCACACCCTGGATGGGTTTTGTCCTGCCATATGTTGAAAAACAATTTAAGTAATAATAGTACTTCATAATCAGGAGCAAATATCAATACATAGATACTTCAGATTACAGGTGGACAGCCAACTCCTCCCCACTATTTAGACCAAGTGGCATTTTGGTCTGAACATCAATAATATACCTGGATTCAAGTTTCCTTAGTAGTAACTGTTTGTCACCCCCTCTAACATTTAGTGGTACGTGGTCCAAGCAAAAGAAGCTCAACAGATCCCTGTTGCTCTGGTGAAAAAGTTCAAAGTGTCTTGCCACTGGATATGACACATCTCTGTTATTGATGGCCCTCAAATGTTCCAAAATGCGTACCTTGGTTGGGTGAATAGTGCTCCCTATGTAATATAAACCACAGGGGCAGACCAGACAGTAAACTGTGAAACTGGTGTTGCAATTCATTAGCTTGTTAATTTTCTTGGGGAACTTAAGACCTGGAACTTTATAATGAGTTGTTTTCCTGCTGTTTTTACAAGCCTTGCATTTTAAACACGGATAGAATCCTGTTATTCTCCCAAAAGGTGATGTTACCCTCTCTTTACTGCAATGGCTTTGCACTAGGTCATCGCGTAGCGTTCTCGCTCTCCTAAATGTCAATGCTGGTGCCTTAGGTATATCTTTCCCTAAAACTGAATCAGTTTTCAGGATATACCAATTCCTTCTCAATATATTTCTGATGACCTGAGCATCCTCAGAATAATCAATAATTATCCTGAATTTGTTGTCAATCTTTCTTGCTGGTCTGGTAATGTGATCCTCGTCTTTAATCAAATCAAGTCTAGACTTCATTTCTGCTTTTCTGATAGCCTCATTTAGGATGTCTTGGTGATAACCTCTCTGTCTGAACCTATTCATGCTTTCTCTTGCTGCCACTTGATAATCACTGTCTAGGGAACAATTTCGCTTAATCCTAAGGAGTTCACCATAGGGTATACTGCTTATGGTCTTCTCAAAATGGCAACTTCGGGCATGCAATACGGAATTCCCCGCGGTCGGTTTTCTATGCAAACGAGTGCACAGTCTACCTTCCATGGGGAACACCACTAGGTCCAAGTAGTTCACACACTTATTGCTGATATCCCCTGTGAACCTGAGGTTTAAGTCATTGTTGTTAAGTATTTCAACAAAATCATTCGCCATTTGTTCAGTACCATTAAAAACAATGAACAAATCATCAATGTATCTTGTCCAACAAATGACTTTCTGAGTCCAACGTACATTGGTCTCCACCCAGGCCACCTGCTCCTCCCACCAGCCCACGAACAAGTTCGCGTAGCTGGGGGCGAAGCAGGTCCCCATCGCGGGACCGCGTATCTGTTTAAACAAGACATCCTGAAACAGAAAAATATTGTTACACAGGCAAAATCTCACGAATTCAATTATCATTATATTATGTTCTGCCAAATTGATCGGTCGGTCATTCAGAAAATGTTGGACCCCCTGAATTCCTTGGTCATGATTAATGCTTGTGTATAAGCTAGATATGTCGAGGGTCATCATTACAAAATCATTTTCCCAATGTACATTTTGTACTCGTTTCAAAAAATCCTTGGTATCCTTAATGTAGGAAGTGAGTTTAGTGACAGGTTCAGACAAAAAGAAATCTACAAACTTAGACATGTGTTCGGTTAAACTTCCCAATGAAGAAACAATTGGGCGACCAGGGGGGTTAACAGGGTCTTTATGTAACTTTGGAAGGTGGTAAAATGTAGGAATTTTCGGATACCTGCATTCCAAAAATCCATATTCTTCTTTAGATAACATCCCCTTATGGTACCACTTATTCAAAAGATTCCTGTAAGAAATTACACTGCTCTCAAATTCTTTACGTGTTATCTTCATATATATATATATTTGTATTTCAAAGGACCACCGTTTTGAAGACGCACTCACAAGCGGCACGATCACGGCAACCAGCGTTTCCTTTGTTCAATTATTTTAAAATTAGCCTTACGCGTTTCAGAGCATGTCGGCTCCTTGATCACAGGCAGTTCAACATAGAGGAGCAGAGGGTCAAAGGAGGTGTCGCCCAGCATGTTCTTTTGTAACGCCCTCCATTAGGCAGCAGGTGTTAGCAGCTTGTATAACATGCTGGTACTTAAGGTTATAGTACATTCCTTTTGTAGGTTGCATGCCTCCTTTGTAACATTAATTTCTGTAGTAAGTTCTGCCGCTCAATGCAATTGTTGATATTATTCATAGCCCTCCAGTGGGCTTTGAATCAAGGGAACGCCGTATTGCGGTATACGCCATTCACCGCTTTTGCCAACAGGAGACTGCGCCAGGTTGCTAACACCTGCTGCCTAATGGAGGGCGTTACAAAAGAACATGCTGGGCGATCGTGCCGCTTGTGAGTGCGTCTTCAAAACGGTGGTCCTTTGAAATACAATATATATATATATATATATATGTTTAGAGGAGGTGGTGATAAATAGCTAACTCTGTCGCTCATATTCAGTCCTCATTACATTTTGTATAGTTTTGAAAGTCTGTTACTCTAACCAGTGGAACAAGAAAAGCTGCTCAGACACTACCAATAAGCAATTAACATTTATATTTTTGTATGATTTTCTGTCATTATCAAGACCTACGTATTTCATTTCACTTTCTTTTTTAATGTTATGAAGTTTGCAGGACCTATCTAAAACATTTTGCCAGGAAGTGACTGTGATCATGGCTCCAGACATTGTCTGTCTTGGAGTTTTGACATTTAAGACAGAACTCGCGGCTTCTTCTGTAATTGTAGTAGAAAACTGATCATTTGGTGCCCTTCGAGATGTTCAAAACCACGTGCATGATATCTTCGTAAAAATGCACTGCAGTGAGAATATCCGTAGCAAATTGAAAACAGGGATTTGGAAAGAAAGAATCGCAAAGCCAAATGCGAATCAAAACTTACATTATGACTGGTAACAGCTAGTGCAAATAGTACTGCTAGGGCGGCCTAGGTGGCTACTGGGACTAAACTATAAAAGGAACATTCAAAATGCAACACACACCTTCACAACGGCAGTCAGATAAGGTAGGAGGCGCAAAACGAGAACCTCGTCAGCTCAACAAAGGAGGAGGAGGGAAAGAGTTTGCAAGTGGCAACTCTATTGGACAAATAATTATATAGAAGGCACAAATTCCAAGACAGATCATATTTAGTATCATAGAGATGCCTGATTCATTACTAGGCTGGAATACACAGAACAGTCAAGCCTTGCCAACTCATGTGCAGATGGTGCGTTTGGGTCAAAGTTTGGATGCTGCGAACATCTATCAAATGTCCTTCTTGATTGGCTGAAAAGGTATCACTATCAAATCTCCAATCATCTAGCTACTGATTTTTCATCCTTTTTGGGATCTTTCCATTTTATTTTGTCCTGCTAGCGAATACTCTATTTTCAGGGCTGGTGCTTGGATTTGAATGCTTTAAGTCCTTGTGACAAACTCTTGATTTTTTTATATGAGGTTGAAACACCGTTGACAGAATCAATTATATGGTTGCAAATTAATGATATGCTATTCCGAAAACTCTATTGGAAATTGTCCTATCTGTTTTCTGCATAATTACCCTTCATTTGTGTATATGCATTTCCCTAATTCAGAAAATAGGACTGTTCGAAAATGGCCTTCTCTGAAGGGTCACCCCAAACTGTTTGCCTTCCCCCTCCTCTTTTTCTGAAATTTGTTTTCTTGGCTGTATGACTCTGGCCACTTTACCACTGCTGACCAGTGCTAAAGTGCGTGCTTTTTCTGCACTAAACATGATATAATTGGTTTAAATCTGTTTGGCATATTTGATTTACTTGTCAGCCCTTTATAAAGTGGTACACCATATACCCAAGGCGTGTAAATTAAGTGCTTCTAGCGGGCCTGCAGCACTGATTGTGCCACCCACTTCAGTCAGCATAAAGATTTATAAGAAGTTGGATAATATCATTTTTGTTCAGCAGAGGACTTTGTATACCAGAGAAAGGCATTAGTTAGACCACTGCTGGATTGTGTATGGTCTGGTTTTAGTCCATCTCTAACCATATTGCGTTAACTGCCTCTCCAGTCTTGTCTCCATCACAGACTGGTTCTTTCTCCTCTGCATAAACTGCTAATTTATTGCAGTTCAGAGAGCTCAGTACTTACTGTGCCACTCTTTTATTGAAATCTGGGGTTCATAGAAGCATTGTGTTCATCCAGTGTTCCCACCACAACACACAAAGATAGATGTTGCCTCCTACTGACTAGTAGTTGCCCCACCCCTCGCTTGGTAAACTGGCAGGATCTCATTGCCAGATTACCGACTGACATAAATTTCTTGTCCTAAATATCGTTTAGGAAAATATGAACCAGTCGGAGTTAATAATAGAAAAATTACACACAATAGCAGTATAGTCACATATATCCTCATGTAGTTATAATAAGGTGGACTCGATATTGTCACATTTGTGACGGAGTACTTTTGCGCCAACGTCTTAATCAGGACCTTTATTTTATTTTATTGAACTTATATTGCGCGCAGCTACCCGCAGTGGGTTTCCCGGCGCCAGGGATAGACTGGAGGAGAAATCGGAAAACAAGTAATTGCAAGAGGGAGACACTAGACCGGAGGAATCTGGAACTAGAACAGGAGGGTCTTCAGTTTTTTGCGGAAAGCCAGAAGACTGGTTTCTGTTTTAAGCGCCAATGGGAGAGCATTCCACATCTTGGGGCCCAGATATGCGAATGAACGGCCTCCCATTTTTGTCAGTCGGATTCTGGGAATCACAAAATTGCCACTGTTGGATGACCTCAAAAGGCGGCCAGGCTGATATGGCTGCACAAGATTGTGCAAGTAGGCCGGAGCGGAGCCTTGGCGAATTTTGAAGAGGATGCACAAAGTTTTGAAGGCCACTCGATCCGAGATTTTTAACCAATGGAGGTCACGTAGAGCCTGCATTGCGAACATTCTCCTTGGGACATTACGCAGCAGGCGGGCGGCTGAGTTCTGTACAACCTGGAGTTTATTGATTGTAGCTTTATCTGCTCCTAGATAAAGCACATTGCCATAGTCGATATGGGACATCACAAGGGCCTGTACGACAGTTCTACGAGTGGACTCAGGCAGCATCCATATGATCTTTTGCAACCAGCGAAGAGTGTTAAAGCAGATCGCAGCAACCTTAGTTGCCTGCTGCCTCATCGAGAGTTTGTCGTCGATTAGGACACCGAGGTTGCGAGCAACAGGCACGGGGGTAGGCAGAGGACCCATGTCACTGGGCCAATGTCGTGGACCCCAAAGATCTTTTTGTTTGCCTAGTATGATCACCTCGGTCTTGTCTCCGTTGAGCTTTAACAGATGCATTTGCATCCAAGCTGCAACGCGAGAGAGGCCGATTTTGAGGGCAGAGGTGTCCTGAGCCCTGCTGCTAGACAAAGAGAACACAATCTGCGTGTCGTCTGCGTATGAGTATATAGACAGACCGGCGTCCTCTACGATGGAAGCAAGTGGTCTGATGTAAATATTAAACAACAGAGGGCTCAATATAGACCCTTGGGGGACGCCGTAGGCAGAGGAATGAATCGCAGATTCAGCTTTGTTTGAGAAAACTTGAAAGGTGCGCTCATTAAGAAATGAGGACACCCAGGCGAGCGCAGATCCAGCAACACCGAGGGAACCGAGAGACTCCAATAGGATGGAGTGGGACACGGTATCGAAAGCAGCGCTTAAGTCAAGAAGAATCAGCGCAAAGGTCTCACCGCCATCGATACCGTGTCGGAGTCGCTCAGTTACCCCTAGGAGTGCGGATTCGGTGGAGTAATTAGCGCGAAAGCCTGATTGGGACGGATGGAGATATCCCATGTTTTCAACAAACTCATTAAGCTGGGTGTTAACATGGCGTTCTAGGATTTTAGAACAGACTGGCAGCAGGGATATAGGCCTGAAGTTGGCAAAATTTGTGATGTCAGCACCAGATTTTTTAAGCAGGGGGACGACCATGGCATGTTTCCAGTCCTGTTCCACTCGAGATTCGGTGAGCGAGACGTTTAATAGCCTCATTAGGAATCTTCGTGGTTCAAGGTCAAGTTGTTTGAGTATCTTCATGGGGACTGGGTCCCGCGGAGATCCAGACCTGATGCTTTTTAAGCAGGATAGGAAGGAAGAGTCGTCAAATGGTGTCCAGTTGTAAATAAACTCAGTGGGGAAGGTGGAGGTATTACAATACGGACCGTGTAGAGAGAAATCAGTTGGAGAGGGAAGGGAAGCAAGAGATTGATAGATGCCCTCAACCTTAGATACAAAAAAGTCAGCAATGGCATTACATTGTGTGGCATCTAAAGCCGGCAGTGCGGGGACAGTATCAGCTCCTGTGAGTTTTTTAACTGTGGCAAAAAGAGTTCGGGGACAGTTTTGCACTGAAGTGATTGTGGAAACAGTGTAGGAGGCCTTAGCACGTTTGCAGTTTGCATGATAAAGTTTTAATTCTTCTTTGTAGATCACTTTAGAGGAAGCTGAATAGGACGCCCTCCATTTCCTCTCCAGGGCTTTGCATTTGGAGCGTTGGATTTTCAGCTCCTCTGAATACCAGGGTGCTGGTGGGCGCAAGGATCTATGTTTGCTCCTGGATTGAGGGACAAGAGTCGATACTGCATCTGTCAGCCAATCAGAGATGGAGACATTCAGATTCTGGTCAGTATTGATGGAGGATGGAATAGACTCAGTTAGACGCAGGTTAAAATCGGCTATATTGAGCTTGTCCCAGCGATACGATGATTTAATTTCATCCGCATGGACCCTGGCAGAGTATAAAGCAGGTGGTAGTACAAAGTGAACCGCATAGTGATCAGACCAGACAAGCGGGCGGGCAGAGTGGGTACAGTCAAATGAGAGAGTAGAGATGATTGGATCCAAAAGATGGCCAGCATTATGAGTGGCTCCAGAGTTACAGAGTTTGAGGTTGAAAACCTCAAGGTCAGAAAGAAAGACTTTATTGAGGGGGTTGTTGACATCATCGAAGTGAATGTTTAAATCACCAAGAATGGTGAAATTATTAGATTTTAGTAGTGTTGCTGATAAGCAATCAATAAGTGAGGGAATCCAAGGTGCGGCATTTCCGGGCGGCCGATAAATTAGCAAACCGGAGAGCGTCATTCGAGGATTAATCGTAAATTTGAACAGTGCAGCCTCACTCCCTGGGAGATGTAGAGATTCCAGTTTACATTGATAGATAGATTTATAAATGATTGCAATTCCACCACCTTTACCTAAGGGTCTGTCCTGATGCAGCACAACATAGTTAGGAGGGACGGCTGCGGCAATGTCCGGACCCGAGCTGGCCTGAATCCAAGTCTCGGTCAGGAACAGAGCGTCAGGTGATTCCTCAGTGATAAAATCGAAGATGTTTAGTTTGTTCCTAGGGAGCGATCTACAATTTAGGCTCCAGAAATGGAGAGGGGACGGGGAGGTGATAGGGCCCTTGGTGGGCTTTCTTTTTCCCCTATAGTGCTTAACGCTCTGCTGTGTCTTGGAGAGCTGCATTTTACCAGTAGTGAAGCCACAACCAGCACAAGTGAAATAATGGCAAGGCAGAATGCACAAGGAACAAGATATGGGGGTGCAAGGTCGAAAAGACAGTAATGTCGTGGAAGAGTAGATGTACTTACGACCACCCTGAGTCTGATTGTCGAAGGGCATACTAATGAAGGACAGCCCGTCCTGCAGCCCGTCCTCAACGCGGACGAGCGCAGACGGGCAAGACTCTGGCCCGACTCAGGCACGAGTCTGGCACCACCGCTGCGCGTCACCGCTGCGCGACCACAGCGAGCTTTAAATAGGGCCTCCCCTCACCTCCGCCGGAGCACTAGAGCGCTCAGCGTGCTGGTGCCAGGACTGAATAGTCAAACCTTCCCAAAATGGCGGCCAAATACGAGTGTATCTGCCGATTTCAAACCCGCTAAAGGCAGCGGTGGGGGCACAATTTATAATGCAGGTATGTGGCCAATAAAGAGTATTAAAAACAGGGGAAGAATTAAAATAAAACTAACAAAATAGAAAACCGGGGAACAGCTTAAAAACGGATTAAATTTACAACAGAGCAATGATAGAGCGCTAGTTCGAGATAAAAACGCCGCGGTCAGTGGTATTACCTTACTCTTACAATGCAGTAAGTTTATCCATATAACAGGTTCTGGTAATGGTTCCTCTTCTGTAGATAAGGACACGTTGACACTTAGGCCCATGCATTGTTGTTAAGAAGTACTCTGGACATGGTAGTAGGTTTGAGTCTCCTTTTTTTCCACCAGCGTATTGCGCACAGCCCAGTTAACTCCTCACACTTGGGTTGTAGGGGTCAGAGATGGGGCCCAGCCCAGCCTCTTCCAGGCTCCGACGGGCCCGTGCCCTTGGCCCGGGCTTCGTCCGCGCACGTCCCGCGCCGCGGGTCGGTGCTTAATTTTTATTCGCGCCGCCTGCGCTCGGGTGCCGCCGGGAGCTGTAATCCATGAGCTGCTGGGCCGAAAAAGGGGTGGCAGTCCAGGTACTTCTTGTAAGCGATATTGAGGAACCAACATATATGTCATACAATATTTCCACTTGCAATATTCTACATACAAGCTCCACAATGACTGGCTCACCTCTGTCGGCAATGGCGTGCCACTGGTATTCTATCAATATGCTGAGATTAGGCACTAAAAAAGAACATTTGCATCTGGTCTTCGATTCAGCTCCCACGGCTATAAATTGGAATGACTAATGCAGTGGTAAAACGGTCTATGTAAATAAATTCACAACTGAACCCCTTTAAGATAAAAGCCACATACTTCCCATTTAAGTTATTATATTTGGATCAAGATTCATCAATGACATCGGACGATAAGTGACATCATATTCAGGGGCGTAATGATTCTTTTATATAATAGATATGTTCTTTTCCATCAGTTTAATTAAATAGTTACTATTTCTGTTTTGGTTTTACAGTTCTTGTACCCAGGGAGTGATTTGTTCAATTAATTCCTGATAGAAATCTGCCGGAAAGCTGTCAAGTACCGTCGATTTATTTTTGTTCATCTTGTTAATTGCGTGTACTATTTTGCATTCTACCACACTATTTTCCATCATTTATTTCTCTTCGGAAGATAATTGGGGAAGTTGAAAAGACTCCTATTGTCTCTTCAGCCACCTGTATTCTCCTGTGAAGATGGGAATAGCACTTCCACAATCCTTCAGCAGTAATTTGAACTTTCTTTACCATCATCTGTTTTTTCTGCTGTTCGTTTTTAATAATTCATGTCAGCAGTTAAAAAATACTTGTCATTAGTGTTCCAATCACTATAACACACAAATGTGCCTTGTCAGCGTTTCCTTTATGCTATGGTGAAGGCTCGTGTATCATTGGAACTGTACAAAAACCTTTATTTCATTATCACTCATCTGCTGTTAGAAAATAACAAAGGACCAGTGGGCGGATTTACAAGCCCCTTGCGCCAGTTTTGCGCCACTTTTAACATAGGAAAACTGACGCAAGAGTGGTGCAAGGGGCTTGTAAATCTGCCCCCAGATGTACAAATAAAAGGTTGCAAAATACGATTTACAAATTATGATCAGTAGTTTTGCGACCTGTTCACAAATTTCAACCTGTATATTTGTGACCAGTAAAGATTTTAAAAAACCAACCTACGAACTAAAAGGTCAGTTCTGAACAATTTGAATCATAGCGTGTTGCAATCCCACTTACCTCATACATGTTATGGAGGTATGCCACAAATTGAGCTTCACTGTGATTGTAGGCCAACACAGGGATGGTGGCCTGCTGGGATCAGCACACCACCATGCATGTGATTAACTTTCAATAATGTAAACTTAAAAAAAAAAATGCAGACCTTTTGTCTTAAAGAAAAGGGAACTGCATTTTAAATAAAAGGTTTCCTTTTTTGTTTGTTTAAGAGTTGGCAGTGGTCCAGTGGATCATTGCCTACACTTCAAGGAACTTTATTTTACATTCAAAAAGAGAAATGGGTTCCAAGGGGACCTCTTCCCCTTTCTAATGCATTACTACTTCCTTTCGGTCAAATGTCAGTATTTTGTGACTCGATTTCAGTTTCAAAACCTTGATACGTTAGATAAAGATCGCCAACAGCACGACCTCTCCATATACCGAATCGGATATTTTATTTTATTTATTTTATTTAAAGAGTTTTATATAGCGCTGGCCTCGACCCGTAGGTATCAGAGCGCTTTACATAAGGTCAGCAAAGTTACAACAATAATAAAAATTAAAAGTTACATCAAATATATGAGACACATTAACGAGAGATAAGGAGAGACCAGTCGAGGGAAGGGGGAGTGAGAAGGGAGAGGACGAGGGGGGAGACGGAATAAGAGACAGAGGTAAAGTCAGCCCAAAGACCAAATGGTTAGGTGACGGCCAGGGAGGTAGTCCAAGGCCAGTCTCCCCCATAGCTCTCAAGGAAGCTCCAACGGGTATCAGTCAGACAGGTGGATTGAAAGGAGAAAAGGCAAAAGCAGAACGGCAGAAATATGATGAGGGGGAGGGTGGACGAGACAAGGAGAAGGGGAGAAACTGTGCCCAGGTCCAGCTGGGCAGGTGACGGTCAGGGGGTGAACCAAGTCTGATCTCCTCATTAGCTGAACAGAGCAGCTCCACCGGGCGTCGGACATAATGCTCGGACTCCGCTGTCAGGATAGCGGTCATGTGTACTCAGGGATTTTCAGAGTAGTGCGAGGGGGAACCATGGTCCGAAAGAATTCTAGAAGTCCTCTTGAGGTCAGGCACAGTCCTTTAGTGGAGCTTTCCCAAGTGCATTCCCAATCCCATTTTAGCAGTTTAAAAATCTTTTCTGACTCACAAAAAGGGATTAAAGAGCGTTTTAACACCCTCCTCAACTGGAGAAATGAATCCTTTGTGGCCATCAAAATGCTTAGTATATTTCTCACATTTTATATAAACTGAAACACCTTAATGTTGTTGAGATGCCACACATTGCCTTCTATCAGACCCAACAGACAATCTGTAAGGCATGTCACTGGGCAATGTGCCATTTCAAATCATAAATGATGAATTCCCTTTTGAGCTTAACTTTTTTAACTGGGTGGCGCTTTGTTTCTGAGCTGTACATTCCGTAGCTTATGAATTAATCTGTAAGGTTATTGTGTTAGGATACTGCAGAAGTCAGCTTCATATCATTCAAAATGGCAGGAGAGCTCCCTCCTTCAAATATTTAAAGATGCAGAAGGAGATTTTGATACATGGGCCCAAGAATTTGAGTGCGGTGTGGGGAGGGTAACCGTGTGTAAGACTAAATATTGTAATTATTATTTAGCCCATATTTGTAACATACGCCTCATGTTACCGTTATAAACATTGCTTCCTCCTAACCATTGTACATTCATTGTCCGGTCCCTCCGGCTCAATTGTATGCGCAGTTTCTGTGTTTTTCCATTTACTTCTTGCAATCATTTGCTTCCTTTTGATCTTCTATGCCAGGAAACTGTAAGAAAGTCAGGGGAGGGGGGGGGGGGCGCATATCCTCTTTCTCTTCTGTCTCCTTAGGGCTATACATCTAAAATTCATAATTGTGTATAGAAATTATTTTCTTCCTTGCCACTGAGTTTTGGGAGCTAGGTTGGATTTACCCCCCTGTTTATTTGGAAATTAAACGTAGTGCAGTGGTGAAACTTAGCACCACCATATCTTTTTAACACCTAAAAATCCTAAGCATTAATTTGATGGGTGCCCACATTGCCTGTCCTGCTTGCCTGGCCAGCAGGCAGGTTCTGTATATTTTTCCTACGAACTTGGTCAAGTAGGCAGTTCCCTTTGGCCTCCTTCATCCTTGGAAAATTTAGGTTGGTCTGGTGGCTGCACATCTTCTTTCCTGTGGGTCTCCTGGCTGTGACCCATGACCTCAAAACATATTCATGGAAACAAAGCATGTATGAGTGGAAAGCACTGAATTAATCTCAGCCGCAGGCAAATTACTCAGGGTTGTATACCAGGTCAATGTTTTCTTGCACACCCTTCCACTTCAGACAGGAACAAGCAATATGGAAATCAGCCCTGGTCCTGCTCCGAAAGAAACAGTTCAGCCCGAACGGCAGGGCCAAGCCACCTCTGAACAGGAATGGATTCAATACTTGTGAAATGAAATCAAGGTTGCTAACTATAAAAAGCAGTGGACAGCTCTACTAACTCTACTAACGCCCGAATAATACCTTTCCAATCATTGTAAAAGAGTTTGCTGCTGTTTTCGATCTATGTTTCATAAATGTAAGTGAATAACAGATGACCTAGGTTGTCCTTGTCAGGTGAGGAGTAGGGAGCAATGAAACAGGTTGAAAACATCCTTGTCCAGCTTTTTGAAAATTAAAATGATATAAATTATATCTATAAATGCTTCAGGCTGTGACATGAAAAAGCAAGTATAAAGCCCATAATAAATATTGATGGAAATGTCTGAAATGACCTTATATTGTAAAATGTATTGTTCCACCCAGTACTCCAGTTGGGCATGATAACATTCAAATCATCTCTCAATGCAGAGGCAATACCGTGATCGAAAATATTTTGACAGCATTGATAATATTTCCCACTTTTAAGCACAATTTGCAGCATTTTTGCATACTTACATTCTTTGGCACCCTACTGGCAAAATATATCTTCAAAAAGGCATATGAAATTATTTTTCTCTTTCAGTTCTGGGCCAATATTTTGGTTGTAAAGCATACAGCAGATGATAGCAATGTGGATCTTAAAAATTGTCATCTTGTAACACCTTGAAACACTATTGTAGAGGAAAAGTGAATCGTAGAGACTCAGTTCCAGAAGTACAACAATTATTTCAATCTCATACTGTTAAACCTGGTACCTTGGCGTGGTTTCCTGTGACTTTTTGCCTACTGACCTGTTTTGCTGACTTCTGTTTTGCTGGCATTAGGATTCTGGGCATCTTCCCAATGCTAACCAGTGCTAAAGTGCATGTGCTCTGTACTCTAAACATGAGAACATTGGCTTATCCTCAACTGGCATATTTAATTTACTTATAAGTCCCTAATAAAGTGCATTATATGTGCCCAGTGCCTGTAAATTAGATGCTCCAGCACTGATTGTGCTACCCACTTCAGTAGCCCTGTAAATAAGCCACTGCAGAGTCTTTTTGTGCAATTTTAAAATGCCATTTCGGCCTGGCAAATTAGCCTATTTCCCAGGCACACATCTTCATTTTCATTGCATGTGAGTCAACCCTAATGTAGGCCCTAGGCAGCCCTAAGTGCAGGGTGCAGTGTATTTAAAAAGAAGGACATGTACTTTTAAGTTTTAAATGTCCTGACACTTGCACACAAATGGAGCAGTGTCTGTCCCCACACAAAGAGCTGCATACCTCCCTGTAATTATTCAGGAGCCAGGGCAGGGTAAAACTGGACTTTGTGCATTTCAAAGGCCTCTCTTTGAAGTCTCCTCCACTTGAAAGGCTCAAATGGGTATAAGTACTTCACCTCTGACACCATGACTTCAGCAAAATTCTGTACCTGAGGACATTCTCCCAGGAAGATGGACTGCTCTGTTACCAGGAGGGACTGCCACTCTGCTGAACTACTTTGTTATGTTGTCCTGCTGCCTGCTGCCTCTTACCTTTGAGTGAGAAGGACTGGACCTGCATCTCTACATCATCCAAGAACCTAAGTGACTACAAGGGCTTGCTGGCTTGCCTCCTGTTTTGAAATCTCAAAGCTATCAAATATTTCCTTCAACTCTGCTTCAGCTGCCAACTGTGAGTTCTGTCCAGCCAAGATGTGCCAATCCAGTCCTGGGCCTTGAAAGTGGGTTCTGCAGCTGTTTCACTTCAAAATCCACACATCGGCAACTTTGCGCCGATCGGAACCAACGCATCACCTTCGACATCAATTCAGCGCTGCTATAAGGACATCCCTGCATGTTTCAATGAAATGCGTGACTCGTCTGCAAGGCTCTGCGATGACACAATTGCTTAATTGTAAAGGGTTTGATGATGGCATGAGACCCGACTGCGAGGCTCAACGACAACGCATCGCCTTCAGCACAATGGGTTACAGATGACACAGTAACCTGTCTGAGGCATGATGACGATGCATCTACCCAACTGCATGACTCGGAACCGAAGCATCATGCTCTCGCCGTTGACGCTTCCTCCTGAAAGGTACTGTTTACAGCCGGGCCTGCTTGGCTGCTGTATTCGACCCTCACTCCGTCGTGGTAACCCCATAAGTTTGAATTTACCATGGTTAAGTGTGACCAGATGTCCCCACTTGGCGCTTTATGCTTTTAAGCACTCTATTGCAGTTTAATCTTTAGAAATTCATATCTCCAGTTCTTCCTATTTGCTTTTTGTCATTTTGTTCTTGTTTTACTTATACACATATTCTTCATATTTCTAATCTAGAGTCCTTTGTGGTATGTTCACTGTGGTACTGTGGTACTGTAATTAAAGTGTTACACAAATACTTTACATATTGCCTCTTAAGTTAAGCCTGACTGCTCAGTGCCAAGCTACGAGAGGGTGAGCAAATGTTAATTTACGTTTACCCGAACTAGGGTTGTGGTCCCTACTTGGACAGGGTGCAAACCACTGCCAACTAGAGTCCCAAGTTCTAACACATACTATAAATGTTCTGGTCTAATTGTATGATTGATTGTGTTCTGGTGACACCAACCATGCATTGGTTGTAACACAGGACACTCTGAGGTTTTCTTACAGGTGTGTCCTTACCATGCAAAATATCTGCCATTGTTGACTCATCATAGATGTCGTCCACACATGCATGTCTTTTTTATCGGTGAACTTTAGTTCTGTGAATCTCATTGTTGAGGAGTCTCCATTTATTTATGTGTTACCAATTGAGCTGGAAAGCTCTTTCGATTACTGTGTATGTTGCCAGATGACAGAGTGTTGTTGGCATAGAGGTTCTGAATAATGGGAAGCCAGTATAAAAATTGTACACATATAAAGTGTAGGCACAAGGTATTCTACGATACTCTAATACCAAACAATTTTCTCCAGGATATTCATTGATAGGGGACAATGTTAAGGGGCTAACTTGCTATCTTTGCCAGCACATACCCTGAAATATTGCATGTAACTAATTTTAAAGTTTCAAATTCTTTACATATGTTTATGTCATTTATAGAGAGGTTCATTTGGATACATAGCTACAATAAAAGGCTACCTGTGTGAAGCGTGAGAGATTCATCCAATGAGATGTGTCTGGTTGGGGATGTACACCAGATGTAAATGCATGGAGATATTGACAAAAAGAGGCCTAATTCTGTGCAGCCAATAATATTCTGGATGGCTTTTTGGGAGTTCTTTCATGTTGTTATAGAAATGAAGAAATTGCAGGTAAAGTTGATAACAATTCCAATTTATTTGAGAAGTAAACTAATAAGAGGAAAGAATAGGATGCCTTGACCAATATGACTGAATGCTGGGTTTATGATAAGACTGTGCTTAGTCTAAGACCCCTATAATTATTATATATCAATTACATCCGGGGAACCCATGTCCATAAATTTGCATGCACAGTTTATTTAGGATGTTGCTGGAAAAATTGTTCTGCCTACAGCCCTGAAAGTGGTACTATTTGCTCAAAAAATTGTCATTGAAATGAGCTTGAAAGAATTGGATTTGTGAGAAATGCTGTAATGCGAGGAACACATTTCCACCTGAGAGACGCATATGAATTTGGGAGGTAAGTGAGCACTGTATTTTTTTCTAAAAACTGTGAATGTGTTTACTTTGTTTGCATAAACGGGGCCTGCATCAGTATGCACTTTCCTGAGTAGTGGTGATGGGTTTTCATGTAATTCCTAAAAATACATAGGATCTGCGCGTTTGTAGATAACATAAACTAAGGGATTGGTGTCTCAACTGATTCTGGACACCCCCACAGGATCTGTCAGCCTATAGACCAGCTAGCTCAGAGTGCCACCGTAAGCCCCCTAATCTTACCAAGGAGCGAATAGTTTCTGGCAACCATTGAACATGACAATCTTTAACCCTTCAGGGATCGTGGAAACAGTATAGTACTTTTCACTCAGTCAATTGTGCTCATGTAGTCTCAGTGAGAAACACAAAATAAATGTTGAGGATGTTTACAAAAAGTATTTATTGAGCCAGTGTCATTCTAGTATAAAACATGTTTACTGGGACAATCATTAGACAGAATCAAATATAAAAGATTACAAGCAGTAATAGAGTAAATAGTAAGTGGAATTCTACCATGGTGCTAAAACAGTGAATATATGCAGGCGTATAAACATGACAGTAATCAAGTGCACTCCTACGACGCAGACCCTACCTAAGTGTACCTAGCATGTGTGTGGTTGTAAATCCAAGACTCCCCTAGGAAAGAGCCAATCCCATTACCTGATGGGAGAGAATGAAGTACCCCGGCTTTGTCAAGAGTTGGACGACCCGCAAGTGATGTCCGACCGCTGCTTGTTGAAGCTTTAACGTGCAGGTACCTCAGTGTCTTGTGTCAGCATGGAGGAGTCTCCTCTAGTTACCTAGTGAAGGTGCGTTTTTTTTATGCCACAAAGATAGCCTCGGGGTTCCTGCCACAATCAATATGTTGTGAGCATGATTATGGAAATGAGACAAAATCAATATTTGCAATTTTATGTATTTTTTAAAACTTTATTTGGTCTAATCCAAGCCATCAAAGTATGCACAATTAATAAATATCAATCAATAAAAGTATTCTTCCCCATTTCAAACATAAAAAACTTCCATAAAACAATTTAAAATTACAATCAATTCTCTTGTGTAATAAAAGTGCTTTATGCCTAATGAAATAAGGTAATCATAATATGATATCTCTGGTCACAGCGTCCGAGCTACCCTAAGCATAATTACATCTCAGTTAGTGTAAGAAGCCTCTTGAGCATTCTAAATCACAATCGCTTGTCCCCTGAACTAGACAATCAGTAAAAATCTGCTTACAGCAAAGACAATGGGGTTTGATGTGTCGGTCTTTAAAATCCTCAAAGCAACCAAACAGTGTCTATCTTCCAAATTGCAGCAAACAGGTCAAATCCACTTTCTTTGAAGAAAGTGATATTCAGTACAAAAATCTAAATGTGTTTCTGGGGTCTGGCCTCAAGCTGGGCAGATGATTGAGTCTGATTCAGTGGCCCAGATGTTAACCCCTTCCCTGCGGGGGAAATTTCCCCGCGGTGCGGGGGGGGAACCGTGGCGCCGCTGTGCTCATCATGACTCACATTGGAGCTGTGCTCATGACGAGCTAAGCTCGTCATGACCCGCCCACTGATTAATTCTCCCACACAGGCGGGGAATTAATCGCGCGTGGGCGGGCCGCAGCAGTTATGACGAGCTGAGCTCGTCATGAGCACAGCTCCACTGTGACTCAAGATGAGCTGAGCTCGTCATGAGCGTGTAACGAGTTAAAAGACCTTAGGGGTAAACAGCGCAGGAGAAATCTCATGTAGAGGCTTTTTGCCAATGAAGGTGTAATCAAATCAAGAAAGGGTACAAACTTTGGATAGGACTTAAGAACTCAGTGGTTAATCGCCCTGCAGTCATACTAGAGGCACACTGTTCAGCCACATGATCCCAATACTTGATTTTTACAGTGGCTATGTCCGATTTGTTAATCCGTTCTGGGCAATCCCAAAAATGTATCACTCCCAGGGATCTGCACCAAGTTGCAACATGAAGTCGCCATGGGATTCGTTTGGCGCCGCTCATATTTAGGACTGCTTTAAGTGATTCACAGTATTCCATTAACTCTGGCGTGGTCCACAAACGCAGCCAATACATCTATGGTTTTATTGCAGCCACGTCCCCAATTCTCCTTATCCCAAGATCAAAATGCAATGGGATCAGCAGAGTACAAGTTGGAACAGATACAAGGGATCTAACATATACATTCTCGCACGCCACTAACTTCTGTGTATCTACATGATTCCATATCTCTGCTACATATAGTGCCGCTTTTTGAGCTTTCATTCGATAGATCTCCAGGGCAGGGCTTATTGACAGAGTTAGTGTCTGGTTGTGGAAACAAATTATAAGTTTAGATTTGTGGCATAGGGTCAGATAGCTATTATCTAAGTGTGAAACCCAGCCTTATGTATCAGTCAGCCTGACCCAGAGATAATCAAAAGTGTTTACCCTCTCCAATGGTTTCTCATCTATTCTCACGGCTCTTGTTCCAGGCGCATAGCTACACAAAAAGCCCAAAAATTATCTAGCAAGTTTTGAAGATCCTTAGGGGTCCTGAAAATTAATAGAGAATCATCTGCAAAGAACAGTATTGGTGTTTTCCTGCCATTCAGCACTGGAGAAACATTTGCACAATTCCTCAGGTCATTAACTATTCCGTTTATACAGGGAGAATAATGTGTATGCGAGTATGCACCCTTGGCGCACACCGCACTGAATGGGTGTCTTAGTGCTTAGTTCACCCTGTTTCCTCAACCTAACTTGCTCAAAGTTTCCCTCATGCAACCTTACAAGCAGGTTAACCAAATTTACAGGAGCTCCTATCTCTTTTAACTTTCCAGAGTGGTTCCCGGGGCACAAGGTTGAAAGCAGGTCTAAGATCAACGAAGGCTACATACAATTTATGTTTATTTAGTAAACCATATTTACAGTTGAGCAGTGTAAACCTAAACAACTGTTTGCATGTACTAGTTTCAGTACGGGAACCAGTATGGAAAGGTGACAAAATCTAATTTTCTTCCATCTATAACAGCAGTTTATCCAGAACTTGCCATTATGCAAAGTAGTTCCGTGGCCCTAGGATAAAGATAGCCATGACTTTTGTACAGAGTATATTAACCCCGTTATGAACGTAATGTGCAGAGGACTTTACTAGAATCCTCATGCATAAAAAATGAGGCTAGTTTCAATAAAACCAATTGACATTTATTCAGTATATAACTGGGTAAAAGGTCAGTGCTGGAACCCTTATGCAGAGCAAGGTAGGACACATGTATGTAAAAGGTTGCTTTGTTACTTAGGTCTAGGTTGGGGAACATAACAAGGTCAGTGAGTGTGGGGACGTAAGAAGGTGAAATGGAATGTGTACCTCAGAGTTTATGTGTGTTTGCACATTTGCGAGAAAAGTAGTAAAAAGTTTTTTTGTAAATTCCATGAATGATTTCAGTGTGTTTCTGTGTGTTGATTTTCCCACATATGTGTGTGACTTTGTGTGTGTGTGTGTGCTTGTGCAATTCTGTCTTTTTTTATTCTTTTACGTTCCCTCTCTATCTTGGTTTGCCACAGACCTTGGCTGTCTGACCTTATCCCAAAAACACTTTCTCCCCCCCTCATAGATCTTTTTTACTTCTTCATATAATTAGTTCTTTCTCCTTAGGTATTTACGTTTAGCAGAGAATGTGTCTGCCAGTTCTTGCCACTAAAATCTAATTTTCACCAATAAAAATGATTCTTCATTGCTCCCATACATACAAACCATGTACACACACACAGACACACACACACACACACACACAAACATGCAGACATGCACAGGCTGATCCTCTTCACTTTCACACAAGACCCTGCTTAGCTCGTCTCCTGGACTGCTACAGCACACACACACACACACACACACCCGCACACACACACACACACACAGCCTGCAAACTTCCAGTACTACGGGTTGTCCTCTACACAAGTTGTATTGGCTACAGCTAGCAATTCTTCTTTACCTTTTATTACCCTTCATTACCCGCCCAGACTCAAGTCCACCCGACATAGTAATTAGCCCCTAAATATGAATAAGTAGACTTCATCACAGTCCCTTTCAAGGAAAAGATGTTCCTGAATCTCCCTTCCATAAGTGCCTTTCCTGAGCTGAGTGGACCTCCGTATCTCCCACTCAGGTATTCCTGCCAAAAGGCCTATACCGTCTTTTCAGTTCTAGAAGCAGTTTTCACACCCCATTAGGAATGAGCACTGACAGGGCCAGCTGCTCATACACTAATGCTAATCATCCTACTGGAGCTTCAGGCAGTCAAACGCTAAATTTTAAAAGTTACTTTTCCTAAATGTTTATCAAAAATCCAACTTCACGATTGAATTACATTTTAATGAATTTTGCAGACAAATGTTGAATCATTTCTGTAGCTTATCCCAAACCATAATAAGAAGAAATCATATTTTATGTGAACTTTAAGTATTCTCATAAGAGCAGCTATAGGCCTGTACAGTAAAAAGTAACCCCGGACGTAGTGTGCATAGCGGGGTTACGCGGAGGTCCATGGAGTTGCAAACAACCTCCATGGAGCTCCGCTCCGCTATGCTACGCCGCCCGCCTCCACCCCCTATTAAAAAATAAGTTAACATTAATTAAAAAGAAACTTAAAACCACTTACCTGTGTACCACAGGGTCCCTGGGCGGCCCTCTTCCTCTTTCTCGCTCTATCAGTAATGCTTGAGAAAACTGCGCATGCGTATAGGTACCGCAGTCCACTGGTGAAATTTAACTTTTCAGGCTAAGTATGTGTTTTGCTGCACCACCTATGGCCTTACTGCAAAGTTAAATATGCAATTGGGGATTAGCTAACCTTACCATGTTTTAGGGGTCAGAGCTCAAGCACTGGACACTAAACAGCAGTGCCCCAGAGTGCAGAGTTAGACATTCATCAAACAGGGTGATCATACATAAAGAAGGATTTTCTGACAACAATAGTCAGCTTAAGTGTGATAGGAGAGTGCAGAAGCAGGTTCTGTGCTCACTGTGTCACAGAACCCAAACTTTACTTCACTGACAGGATGAAACTAATCTAGGGTTGCCCGTGTCCTGGATAGAACTTGGCCTGGCAGTTTGGGATGAACTTTTCCTATTGGAGGAGAACTAAGACTGAGTTGAGTATAGCTGCTCTTGGTTTAGAGTGCCAGTGTGAGAGAAGAACAGGTGGAGTGGAAAGAGGTTTGAGTGATCTCTAGTTGCTAAGATTAATCTAAGAATTCTTATCATCAGTTTATTGCTTGCTGCATCACATGTTTTCAAGCACAAAACGTGTTCAAACAATGACTTATCTTGGACTGCTTGCATATTTTTTAAACAAGTACCAGAATTTATTTATATGTGTTGATTTCCATAGTAATCATTCCACTTTTATATTATACTTGCAACTGCTCTACAGGCAATAAGTTGGTAAATGGAGGAGCTGAGACTGATGAAACACCACTTCAAACAATTGGAGCGTAAATGGAGAATAAATCATGACAACATAGTCAGACCGACGTTCAAATATGCCCTTAGACGCTGCCCTGAATGATTCGGACCATCAAACGAGCTGCTCTGTTGGACTACATTGGTGCCAGCACCAACTGAAGCAAATACATCTTCACCATTGTGAAGGATTTCACATCACCAGCAACTGCCTCCAACCCGTTTACCCCCTCGCAGGACCTCTGCAACAATCTCTCTCAATTTTTTAGCAACAAAATCATCACCCTTTACAGCAACGTCAACCCACAACTGGACCCGACAGACCTCACCAAAAGCCTCCTGATCTTACCCGAAAAACCAATGCTAACCACATAGCCCGTCATCATCTAAGAAGATGCTGCAGCCACCAGGAAGTTGATCTACTCAGGTGCCTCAACGGACCCCTGCCGCACCAATCTGACTTGAGAAGAACAATTCAGCACTATGGTCCCACTCATGCTGAATGCCTCCACCTCCTCCGTGACCTTCAGATGCTTGGAAATATGCAACTGTCCTCCCATCACTGAAAATACCCTCCACTGACCCTTGACTACTTGCCAAATACAGACTGATCTTTCTACTACCATTACCGGCCACCGTCTTAGAGAAAATCAAAAAAAGACACCTCACTGAATACCCCAACAACCACTAACTCCTCCACACTACTCAGTCTGGGTTGAGACCTAACTACACCATGGAAACTACCCTCATTGATGCCATGGATGACATTTGCATGATTCTGGACAGAGTCGACATGGGAGCCATAATCCTCCTGGACCCTCCAAAGCATTTGAGTTTGTCTTACACCCCATCAAGATCCAATGCCTATATGACATCCAAACACCCACACTCTGATAGATCTTCTCCTTTCTGACTGGAGAGACACAGTCAGTCAGCATGGCACTGTACACTTTGACGCCTGTGATCTAATCTGTGCAGTTACACAAGGATCCTCCCTGAGCCCGACCATCTTCAATGCATTCATGATCTCTCTAGCCAACATCAACCTCTCTCACAACATCAATGCTGTCCCCTATGCCAACAAACCTCAACTCATTCTACCATTGATGGAGATCATGCCCAGTACCCAGATCAAGTTCAATGCCTGCTGCCTGCATAATTGAAATTGCCTGCTGTATGAAAACCAAGTGTCTGAAGCTGAACAGCGATAAGACCGGAATTTTGATCTTTAGGAAGAAAACTTCACCGTTGGACTCCAAATGGTGGCCAACAGAGCTAGGACTGACACCTATCACCTACAACAGCAACCTTGGGATTGTCATTGACAGTGAACTTGACATGACCTTCCAAGTTAATGCCATCATTGCTAATGCTTCCATACCCTGAAGATACTGAGGAAGATTTTCAAATGGCTCCATATCAGCTCCTAGAAAGCCATCATGCATGCCCTCATAAAAAGCAGGTTGGACTACAAGAACACCCTGTATGCTGGTATCAACAAAACTCACCAGAAGGCTTCAGACCATTCAGAACTCTGCAACCGGAATCATTCTTAATCTTCTAGGCCACACTCACATCACGCCACACCTGAAGGAGCTCCACTAGCTCCCCATATACAACTGAGCACAATTCAAAATTCTCACCCATACTTTCAGGTTACTAAATAACACTGCCCCAGCACACCTCATCAATTGTATCTGCTTTCACAAACCTTCCACACAACTCTGCTTGTCCGGACTCCTACTTGCATACATCCCACTCATAAAGAAAACCAGACCCAGAGAGTGAGCCTTCCCCTACATTGCAACTAAAATGTGGCATAATCTGCCGAACACTTAAGAGCCTCCTCCTCACTTCTTGAATTCTGCAAGAAGACATGGCTTTTGGATTAGTCCAACTAGGCCCTAGGTTTGATTAGACTCACACCTGCTCAGTGCCAGGATGCCCTCTTAAGCGATAGTGCACTCTACAACTCTGCATAACATAACATAACATACCAACAAGAGACCACGAGAGGAGGAGGTGGGGCAGAGTGCCTTGCAACCTTGCTTTATGCAAAAAGATATTGCACACCACCCTCTATTTTTGAAACCCTACAGGAATAATAAAGGGAATATGCAATACAGTGAGTGGTGTGCAAGAACTGCAATCTATTGCGAGGAGTTATTATACCATATGCATTACAAAACAGAAAACTGTTAAAAAGAAAATAGTGGACATAAACCGTTTGAATTTTTGAAAATGACATAAAAGTATATTAAGCTATCAAAATATAACTATGCTAACAAAGGTTACCAAAATTATTGAATCTTAGTTACATTGCTACACCTGACTCATTTGGGTCAATATAACATTTAAATGGTCCTTAAATAATTTCTGCACAGGTCCAAAACACGCTACTACCTTTTCCACTTCTATACTTGTTTCTCCCAGAAACAAATGGCAGTATTTAGTAAATATGTTTCATTTATGAATTTGGTCCCCTACATGTTTCTGAAATCTATCATACACATATTTATCAACCACTAAAAAGTATATATCCAATCGGATCGTGTTACGTCTATAAAGGTGTGTAAAAAGTACTTTTTATTGATAAACCCACTGATTCTGTCCACACCATCCCTTCTTCAATACTATAATAACATTCTTCGATGTAAAGACAAAGTCTATGTTTTTTTAGTAAAACACTTTCAATTACAAAATTATGAGAGTGATTAATTTGAAGTCTGGTCTCCAAATACCGACATATTACGAGCCCATTCGCTTAATATCAGCAGATACGGTTTCATTTTCCTTTCCCTGTTGCATTGAGCCACAATATGCTTCATTAAAACACTCTTGCTTTCAGAAATCTTCTGCATATTCAAAAAGTTCTCACCACGGGAAATAGAGTCTCCATTTGAGCTGTGATCCAGAGAAGCATTGATTGCCGATAGAGGATTACCCTCATATGGTGTCTTTGTGTGTAGTGCTGCACACATCATTTGCATGTAGTTGCGCGCGTGCTCCTTTCAATTAACATATTCTTTGGCAGCAGACTCATAGCTCAAAGTAGTTCAAGTGGTGCAGACGCCAAGTTCCTTGCTTGAGTGGCCTGATGTCTAGTGTTGCTGTCACTGGCAGTCACAGCTGCACTTGGTACTTTGCCCCTGAGCTATTGGATGATTTGGCATTGGCTCCCTCTTCTTCTACTTCCACAGCTGTTAATTATTATATTTTGGCATCAACAGTTGTTTCTGTGTAGCTTTTCTCTTCCCCTTCAGTGTGCCAAAATCAAATGAAGTTTCTAGTTGACATTTTGAAACGCTTAACCAAACTTGTTCAAAGAATTGGAGACAGATTGGGTTGATAACCATTAGGATAATGATCTTCGTGGCATAGTTTGAGAAACAACAAATTAATGCTGAACAACTTGCAAGGCTGTGTCAGACATCTTGCTGCAAATCATACCATGCTGCATTTAAAACACAAGAAATTGTGGGGTGGGGGGCGAGGGGGGGTAATATTACTTTGTATTGGAGATGAAATGAAGCTTTTTGAAGGATTGAAATTTAATTAAATATGCATATTGTTATGTGACATTTGCATAGGTAATCATCTGTCACTGGTAAGTCATGGCCTTGCTTGTGGGAGTCCAATGGTGATTTTCCAAATGTTTCAGAAGTTTATCCCAGTTACTTGTCTCCATTTGGGAGCAAGCAGTTATAATCCTTGCAACGACAACCGCACATGGGTGCTTGTGAAAAAGATGCAGCAATTGAGATAAAATATAGAATTATAGATTGGTAACATTGATTTACGTGTATCTTTTTCACCGAGGGGTCCTGAGTGACGTCAAATAGACAACTGGCGCGAAGTTCGAGTTGTCTATGATGTCACTCAGAACCCCAAGCTGAAAATCATCCCCGTAATTCAATGTTTACCCATTTATAATTTTATGTTATGTGTGGTCCCCATAATCGCTTCCCCCTGGCTTCAACTATTGCTCAGGAACAGCCTCTCCTCTCTGCTATCCTTAACCAGAACCCACTACCTCCCCTGCCTTCCTTCCCCCTCCTCCAGCTGTGCTTTCTGCTTTCAGCCAAAGCCCAGAAGCAGAGCTGGGCTGGCAGGCTCTCAGAGAGTCTTGTCACCCGGCCTCGAAGGCCTTTATTAAATCGCAACAGTTGATAACCAGTTTTGAAATCAACTGTTGTGATGACATAGAAAGAAGTTATGACTTTCAGAAACTGAAATAAAAAATGAAGGCTCTCTATGAGAGCCATACATAACAATTGAATACATTACAATTAAAAGTAGAATTATGCTTTTACAGCAGCAGCTCCTAATATGGGGTCATCACTGCTTAGAAACATTTCATATTATCTAATCATATGACAGATTAATAGGTACATGCACATTAAATAGCAACATTGAAAGTAAAACAAATTAATATGCCCTGTAAATGTTAAGAAATCCAAATTATTGGGAATAGCACAAGTACAGCAAAGGCAGTATTTTAAAATATTGAACATCCCATTTTAGGATGCCTGGGATGCTCACAGAGCAAGCACCCTCTTCTGAATATGTATTTTCCTTCTTATTCCCTTCCTTTGTTCTTTTATATTTTCTTCTTTCTTTCCAGCTTTTCAGCTTTCTTATTTTTCTTTTCATTTTGAATCATTTTTTCTCAAACTATTTAGTTTTTTCGCCTTTTCGCCTTTTTTCTTTTCATTCTCCCTTTGCCTTTCTTATTTTTTTACTTTTTGATTCTTTCCCTTCTTCCTCTACTGCCCTGATTTAGCATTCTTTGTTCTCTCCTGATTTGTGACTCTTTCTATTTTTGGTATTTCTTTTTTCTTTTCTCTAGCTCATTCTTTCATTATTTTTCTTTTTTGCCTTTCATTGATTCCATTGTGTTTTACTCTTCCTTTTTTCACACTGTTGGTATCTCTTTTTCTGCTTCTTTCTTCCTTTGTCCTTCCATTTCTACTTCCCTTTTTCCTTCTTCCCTTTTTTCTTTTCCTTTTTTTCACATTTTCTGCTGCTTTTTTTTTTTAATTCCTCCCTTTTGTTCTTTTTTCTGGTTCTTTTCCTTTTTCCATCCTAATCATTACATTTTTTTACTCCTTTATACCTTTCATTCACCTCCTTCTTTCCTTTTCTTCATTTCCTCCTGCTCCCGTCCTCTTCTTCCTTTCTTCCGTTTTTCTGTCTTTGCATAATACTCCTAAATTAAGAGAAGTAACATCAGTACCTTGAGTGGGTTAAGGTCTGTTCTTTCTTCGAGTAGGAATATGATTGCTTTAGCAATCTTGATGTCAATAAAGCCACCTCCTGCTTCTGAATCTTATAAGGTCCAGCATTCTTATGGCCCTGTTGGATTTGCCATAGTAACATTCAACAAAAAGTGATCTTGACTTTCTTCAGGCACTATGGAAAGCTAGAACTAGCGACTTGCAATCTGTAAAAAATAGCGGCTCTCAAATTGCGAGCCACTAAGGGCCAGATGTACAACTCACCAATTTGTGACTCGCAAATTGAATTGCATTTGTGACTCGCAATTTGCGGGTCACAAATTGGGATGCACAACAGTGTCTCAGACACTGTTTGCGATTCTTAATGTGGTCACAAATTGCATGCCTCATTAATAATAACAAGGCAGGCGCAATTTGTGGCCCCATTAGGAATGGCTAGCACTCACAGGGATGGTGGCCTGCTGGGGTCAGCAGACCACCATGTCTGTGACTGCTTTTAAATAAAGCAGTTTTTTAAAACACACATTTAAAAAAAGAAAAATGAAACTTTTCAGTTCAATTTTTCAAGGGCAGGCAGTGGCCCTGGGACCAGTGCCCTTCCTTAAAAAATATTTTTGGACCCATTCATTTGGGAAAGGGGTTGAAGTAGGTGGTAAATTGCGAGTGTTTTGCGACCGCAATTGCAAAACATTCTTACATACAAATGCAAGTCGCTATTAGGAACAAGGGACGGCCTTGAAACGCCCCTTTCTAATAGCGAGTAGCAAACCTCATTTTGCGAATCGATAAAAATTACCGATTCGCAAAGTGAGGTTTGTACATGGACATGCCCTAAATTGCGGTCGCAGAGGGGCTGATTGCCCGTTTGCAACTGCAATTTAGGGTTGTACATCTGGCCGTAAATCTAATGTAAATAGAAACCTGGCAACCAAATAGCAACCCGCAAACAAGTCGCACCTCTATTGTGAGTCAGTGACCAGTCGATAATTGTGACCGCAACAGCAAATTGCGATTGTGGTCACAAATAGGCTCTGTGATTTTAAATAAGCACAATCCCTTCCTATAACAGCTGAAGGACCCCAAAACAGGAAGTGGAGCCCTGGAGGATTCTGGTCAGCAGTCAAAGCATGTGGTAAAGTGCAGCAGCACAGACCTACACTGCAGGCAGGCTTCAAACATAGCACTGCAATGGCAAGCAAGCAGAGTGAAAAGGCAGCAAGGAAGCGCCGCTGCAAACTAAAGTTTTCTGAGAGGGAATTGGCCATCCTCACAGCAGAATGCTGCAACAATCACAAACAGCCTTGTGGGCATGCATCTGAACTATCCGAGAGTCTGAGAAGAAGAAACATTTGGAGGAGAATGCTGCTGCAAATCAATGCCCTGGTTGTTGCAGACAGGTACATGACAAAAAAAAAAAAAAAGTGTCATGACCTGCATTCTTGGGCCAAGGAGAGGATGGCAGAATTGCTGTGGTACGTCCAGTGAACAGGAGGAGGTGCATCTAAAGTCCCCCACCCTCATTTACGAAAGCAATGGTGCACGGTGCACTGGTGACAGAGGCAGTGTACGACTTTGGGTCCCTCGACACGTCTGAACCCCCACGACCCCTTGGTAAGTGCAATATGTCTACGACCCCTTGGTAAGTGCAATATGTCTATATCAGCATTCTTGCCAAAACCCTGCTCTCCACATGCATGCAACGCACCCTCACCCAGAAGCACCTAGATGCTCCATTAAGATGGTCAAAACATCACAGCTGGTGCATTATGGGAAACGTAGTCAGTGGCATAAACAGTGCAGTTACGGTCTGACATAAGCTGAACATCATTGTACCACCACTGAGATAGTGTCTCACACGTTTATTTTATTCATCTTCACTTTTGCCACATAGACACCTCTGGGAAGAGAGGAAAGGCCTTATGATGTAGGCGAAGACCAGGAGCAGGGCCATATGGAGGAAGGGCAAGATGGGGCTGCAGGAAGTCAGACAAGCTATTCCCATGTCCAGAGCAGTGCTGACTCCAGCTCACCACAGGCACTGCAATTCTGGCCCCAGCATCCCACTAACCAGCCACAATCACATGCAGTCCTGTCACCACTGGGTCCAGCACCTGCACCCAACACAGCAAACACAAAAGGCGGCAGCAGGCAGGATCTGGCAATCAGGCAGTGTTTGGTGGTCCAGAACATGCCATGCTGCAGGATCAGCACCTGTAACAAAAACAAGTAAGGCTAATTCAAAACAGGCTAAGCAAGGGATTTAACAACATGAGCCATCAATTGGCTGACATCGAGGCATGTTTAGTTGAGAAATGTGATGCCCTCACAGGGATAATCGGGCAACTGTGTACAGAGCAGTAAAAGGAGAGAGGGCAGCAAAGGTGCATGGAGCATGGCCGGGCAAGCAGGATCGAGACAATAACCTGGGTGATTGGGAGGCTGGCGCAGGCAACCACCCAACACTCAAAGTGCACCCTGGACATGCAGATTGAGATGGGCCACTTCAGTGGTGACAGTGCGTGAGACCTGCAACAAATAACTGCAGCTGGTGAGGTTATTCAGACCCCCCCATTGCTATTGGAGCAACTGGAGAGAGAGCAGACAGGGAGGTGTCTAGCCACAGTAGTGTCTCTGCTGTAGAACACATATGCTGCGTAGGAGCAGCAGCTGCCAGCCTGCTACTCCACTGGCCAGATCCCCCATGCTAGACATAGGGGGAAGAACTAACTGCACAGACATTGTGCCATACAGTTGCCCGCATTATTGTTTATGTTAGTGGTGGAGTAGTCCACACCGCATGTACATCCATTTCTGTTATATAGTTCATGGTGGGTGGGTTGTCCAGCACATTTTTTTTGTGCCCGGAAAATAAAGGGTTATATATATTGTGAAATCTACACTTTGTTGTGTCATTTGTGAAGGGAATTGTGTAAATGGACAGATCGTACCATGCAAAGTAATGTTGGGTTATGTGATCCCTGCACTTTCTCATCTCTGCTGCTCTGTTTCCCTTAATTTGCTTTTTGGGCTGGTGGGCCAGAGTCATCCTCCTCTGTGTGTGATCCAGACACATCTATGGGTAAGCCCTTCCTGCAGGCAATGTTGTGGAGTATGGCACAGGTTGCCACAATTTTGTATGCAGTCTATGGTGCATACGGCAAGGCGCTCCCACACTTGTGAAGGCACTGGAAGCATGATTTGAGGAGGCCAAATGTGCGCTCTATCAGGGAACTGGTGTGCCTATGTGCCATGTTGTAACACCTTTTGTGCGGGTTGTTGGGAGACAGGTAGGGTGGGAGGATCCATAACCGCAGGGCAAATGCACTGTCACCTGTTGAGACAGATATAAGGGTGAGCCAACATACAAAGAGTAATGATTATCATAATACATTTGTTGACAATAAATTTCAGTACTTAGTACATATCCTTCATCGAAATCCCCTCTTTCTAGTTGCTGGTATATTTTCAACTGTGCTTAAAGATGTAGGAGTCATGGGCGCTTCCTTGAAATTTGGCTCAATGTCCGTGATGATGTTGTATGCATGAAATGTTGAGGGAATGGGTGTTTTTGCAGTCCAGAATATGTATTCCAGGCGAGATGGGAGACATTTGGGCACATGGGTCCCATCTATGAACCCGTTGACCTGTGGAATTCTGGTAGGATTGTATTTTTGTATTTTGCTGTTCCACATCATACCTGGGCAGGTAGATGTGTTAGTGTATGTGGTGAAGCATGATGTCTAGGAAATTGTGAAAGAAACTCAAAAGCGCACTCTGCGACACCCTCCGGCCACTGCTTTGACATCTTGGTAACTACCACTGGCCAATAGGTGGAGAAAGCACAACACCTGGACATGGGTGGGAAAAGGATTGCTGCACTGCACTGTGTACTGCTTTCTAGGTGTAGCTGGTAACTCCAGAATCAGATTGCTACTCAGCCTGTATTGGTCATAAATCTCTTCCTCTGTCTTCTCAAAAATAGTCAGCCTGACTCTACAAATCCACTCCTGTCTGTGCCTCCTCTGCTGTGCAGACAAAATCCGCATCCTCCTTGATATCAAATACAGGGCAGCCATTGTTGAAAGGTCTCTTATGCATTCTGGGCCTGTTTTTTTAGGTAAGGCCATGTTACCACCTGATTTGTATTGGTGGTAAATTGCATGTGCAAATGGGCCATTTCGCGACTACTCACCATTTGCGACTCATTTGTGCATGCTGTTTTGTGAGTCGCAAATAGCAACTCGCTATCTGAGACACACAAAATCCGCTATTTCAGATTTTCATATGCTGATCGTACGTTGCGTACAGCCGATTTTGCATTTGCAAATCATATTGCAACCAATTTGCGACTCGCAAAACTGTCGTACATCTGGCCCCTAGATTCCCCTTCTCACCCTATCTTGGTCTGCAGCTTAAGAACGTGCTATTGCGCTTTCCCTGCAAATAAGGGTAGTTCCTAACAAAATGACCTGTTTGACCACAACGCATGAGAGCGCCAGTCTTACACTGTTTCTCTCTTTCTTTACAAATGTCAGAGGTTTGAGTACGCTGCCAATCTACATTGGTTTGTCCAAAGTCAAAACTTAACGAGGCTCCAAAGGGATACTGTATTTCCATTGATGAGACTTGTTTCTACTTTCAGATCTGCTCTCCTTTTGTTAATGACTTATTTGAATAAATGGGTTAGCGGAGGTGGGTCTGTTAGCTGGTGGGTCTTTTAAATCATCTTGAAGCTTGCAATAATAAAACAGGTCTGCAGAGGCTTCATCCTTCCGTCTTGCTTCCAGGTTAAGCTCACTGAAAGAGCCAACATAAGAGATATATTTATTTCAAGCCATAAGAACAGCAATTTGCGTGGTTTTCCTTTGCCCGAAGATAGTTTTGGGTAGTGTAGAAGTAATGGTTTAGGGTTTGGATTTTGTTATATGGAATGGAGGGCAGACTAGAAGGCAGATCAGCATCTCAGCAACATGACGCTGCATCAGTGTTTCCCCTCTCACCACATGTTTGTCAGATTTTGTGAGGGTTATCTGACAAGTTCTTATGGCAATCTGCCTCACTGCAGAGAGTGTGTGCCTGTCCATACTAGCTAGGGGAATGGAAGAAAGAGAGAGGGAGAGAGAAAAATCTGGGATATGTCTGACTAAGGAAAGGGAGTGGGAGAAACACAGTCCGACCACAAAGCCAAAGCAGTGTCCAAATAGTAAAGTCACCATAAACCGGCAAAGGGTCAAAGTGCCAGAAAATAGGAAAGCCATAACCAAATCCAAACAGAATCCGAAGAGCAAGGTCAGTGTAAACAGGCACGGAGGTCAAGAAAGCCGAGGAACTGTAAAGGGATCCAACCAAGAAAGCTGAAGGACAAGAATTGTGGCAGAATTAGTGACAGCAAAGTCCAGTACAACGCAAAGTTGCCAGGTCGCTACCTAGTGCTTCCCTGAAGATTAAATGCTGCTGCTGCCGGGTATGACCCAGAATTGCTGCCATACCAATGTTATCGTTTTTCAACATAAAATAATAGGATATGACAATTAGGATGGAGAGATGGTGCTTATTTTTCTGATGATGGTAATGCTATCTTTTGCATCACGTACAAAGTGCAGGCGGATTTACTAATTAATCACCTCCTCTTCGATCTCTCCACAAACCCCTGCAGCTCTTTAAAGGAATAAACTTTTCTTTGATGTGTTCTGTTTCTAAAGTTCCTTTAAAAAATTAAAAGTTAACATTCACAGACATCTATTTGATGTTTGTAAACATCAAACTCAGAAAAAAAGTCTTGTGCAATTTAAATATTTGGCAGCCTACAAGAGGACGTTAGAACACGGAGTGATACAGTGAAGGGTAGAGTATGTGAGGATTTAGAAGTGTGTGATACTGTTTATGAACACATACCTTGATTTTAACAAATGAAAAATGCAATTTTTTTACTTTGTATGCATTATACTGTAGGTATCTGACACAATAATCAGAACGAACATAACAAGGTTGAAATGTGTATGCCTCCTTTGTTCTGTCACTTTCATAGAAGCATCTGAGACTTGGTCTACTAATCATGTGTGGAAAGTAGGTTTATAAAAGTCAAAAACGGAACACACTGGTTCTCGTCCAGCACAAGCTAATGTTCATATAACAGGAGTGTTTAAATGCGGCCAGTCTGGTATTGGCTACGACCTGGAAGTAGCAGCAGACATCTTTTATGAGGAATAATGGAAAGTTCATAGTGACCTTATCTTTGTCAGTGTTCCCAATATGAAACATTGTGTAACAACAATGAAGTTGACCACTTCTAAGAACATCACAACATTGGCAACAGATTACTCTTTCTGCTTGCTTACGTTATGCGCCATCCTAGGGTTCAAAAAACTGCCATATCCAAGACAGTGCTGGACACTAGCAACCGACTAGCACTAATCGCATGGGTACTTTGCGTTCTTTGGCTCAGATACTAAAGGTGAAAATTCTGCTCGTTGAGCTGGCCTACTTGCCTTTCATTTAGGCATTCCACAACATTAGGCATCATGCAATGTCAGACTCTAAATTAAAGGAAAGTTGGCTTTCCAGCTTTCATAAGAAATGGTGATATATGCCTTGCTGTTCAGCTATGAAAAAAGTGCATAAAAGTTAAAAAATAAAAATGATTGTGCTGGCAAAAGTTAAGATATAAACGAATTGGTTCCTTGCATGTTCTGTTGCGACGTTCAACGTACTTTTGGAACTTTAACAATGTTGAAGAAGTGTGGTATAAAAGTGCTTTTTGAAAACGTTTTCGTGAAATTAAAAAGATCTTTATTTAATTGTCTAAAAAGATTGTTTCACTTCAGTCTTTTGCTCTGCATATTTTAAACTTCAATTCGAAAAATCATTTTGAGTCGTTTTATTCATGCTTTAATACTTTTAATTCTTACTTTTAATATATTTGTTTCCCACATTACTTTAAGTCAAGTAAAATGAAACGTTCATGTTCTTTTCTAGTAATTTTCTGCTTCTACAAAATGCAACCTTGTATGCTTTAATGTTTCATTTCTTGTCAAGTTACAAAAAGTTGAGTTTAACCAATTAGCTGTTCAAACCTTTTAAAGTGTAATTCGGTTGTTTTTTCCAAAATGCCTATTTTTCTTAAGAGGCTTAACATGGGGAAAACTAAATATGGGGACAATTAAAGGGCTGTTATGTTAACGTAATAGTATATGGTGTAATAAAAATGGTTAACAATCCTTGCAGATTAACTTTCTATGTCAAAACACTAAGCAGGTATGAGTCATTAGAAGAGGTTGCGATGTACCCTGCTATATGACGGAGTCCAAGGGACAAGTAGCTGCTAGTACCTCTAGTAGGAATGAAGAAAGGAACAATAACGCTGTAGCTGATCGAGAGGTGTTTTACCTCCAGCAGTGATGTTTGGTGTGACCTCCGTTAGAAGAAGAGGAATCCATAACTCATGGATATGGTTGCATTTCACAGCAAGCACAAACGTTGAACGCCAACAAACATTGCTGGCAAGGTACATGATGATCGCTTAATTCACCCACACGTGTCTGAATGCTATGTCGGCATGATAGCAATTCTCTGACAATCCAAGTGTATTTATAGCATTAGGAGTGCATCCCATGTAGTGGACATCACATTTGCACACTGATGTCCAAAATGTACATACCGGTGGAAGAGTCCAGGCTGAATTTGAATAGCCCACACCATGCTGTGGTGGACAGCATCGGTGTCGGACTTTCCAGTTCTGCTTCAGCTTCTGTGTGAGCTATTACACAAATGGTGAAGATTGATTGGGAATCTTCTGTGCCCAACGACAGCTGTGTAGAAGACTTAAATGTCGCCACACATGTGCTCTGCAACATATATTAAGCTACACTTTGCTTAAATGATAAAGATGACGATGAGTGAGAAAATATTATCTTCAACCTTCTTCTATTAGTTCCCATGAGTAAGGAGAGTGAGTGAGGGAGATATTTTCCAAACCTTGTTTTGCGGTACAGCCTCCACTAGCACTTCAAGCCCCCATGGATCTACAAATCAATTTAAAAATAGAAGAAATAAGTAATATTTCCATGACCCTAGTGTTCATAAACATCTGCATATCTTTTAATGTTAAAATACATTAGGGTGTGTATTATGTAGATGTTACGTATGTTGTTGTTCCAATGTTTGCAAAAATATTAACAAACAAATATTAACAAATGTATCTTGCGTGGGTGAGTGGGTTTGCACTGATGATAGGATTCATCTATTGCAGGAAACAAAAAATGCTAATGTTTTACTCTGTGTCTATTCATAATCCATGTGGTGAGATCATTTATTCTGTTGGGTTTGTGTGTGTATATGTGTGCATGTGTGTATCTTCTTTGTCGGATATTTGCTAAAAGGTGACGCTGAATTAACATGTGCTTTGTACAAAGTATGTGTCTGTGTGAGTGCGTGTGCATGTATGTGTGTTTGTGTGTGCGTGCATGTGTGTGTGTGCAGCCATGCGTCTTCCTTTAAGTACTTCCAATCATAAATAATGGTGCGAAGTTGTTATGTGCAAATTGAAATTCTAAATTCTCCACTCTTGTTTTTAGTGTATCACTGGAATTATATTGCTGGTGTGCAACTGACTGTCTTGCTTAAGCCTAATTTCAATTGTGCAGACCTATTTCGAATAACGTTGGGAATTTTGTGCTATTCTTACTATGTCAAATTTGTGAAATGATGCTATTATGTCACATTGTGTAGTTATGCAGGCTTTGCAAAAGAGATACTTTAAAGCTTCTCACTCACATCTACAAAGACCTACACAATGAAGGACCTGAGTACCTCAACCACCGCCTCATATTCCACGTACCCACCAGGCAACTCCGACCTGCCCATCTTGTCCTCGCCTCTATCCCCAGGATCAATAAGGCCAGAACCGGAGGAGGGTCGTTCTCCTACCTCGCCGCCAAAACATGGAACTCCCTGCCCCTGCACCTCAGGCAATCAGCATCACTGACCCAATACAGGAAGGAGCTCAAGACCTGGTTCTTTGAATGATCCACCATACAGGCAAAACCAGCAGCACCCCCATCCCAGTGCCATGAGACCCTCACAGGTGAGTAGCCGTGCTTTATAAGCCCTTGATTGATTGATTGATCTGCAGAAAATTATAGCACAGGGGAGTAGGAATAATGCAAACAACCAGATTGCATGTGGCTGTCATTCGTGGTATTTGTGTTTTTATCGCAGTTATTTTAGAGCAAAATGCAAACCTGCATCCAAAACGGATGTGAGGCAGCATTTCATGCTAAAATATAGTGCTAAATGCCAAAATTGCTTTTTGCATAATCACCAATAATTTAAAGTAATTTTCCAGACATTTTGCATAATGATATTGAGTGAATTTCCATTTTATTTAATCATTCACAAAGAATAGTACAATGTTGTTATACTAAATGTACCTTCATTATGTTTTTACTGTGGTGCTGTGTAGTCTGTGATGAGATCTGCTTTGATCTACAATGGTGAAATGGTGTGTCATATAAAAATAATGTGTAATATTGTCATTTATTGCCATCTCAGGGTTCTAGTGACATTTCCAAACCACTTGATTCATGGCATTCTGGTTCATGTTGTCATCAGAACGAGATCAGTGATGCCATCAGTTATGTCAGCAGTGATGTCATTTGAGATGTCATCAGTGATGTCGTCAATGAAATCATTTAACATGTCGTAGGTGATAGACCATGGTTTTCGCCTTAACATTTTGCCTTCAGACCTCCTGTTTTTGGTGATTTTGTTTTTGCTGGCCTCAGGACTCTACTGACTTTACCACTGCTAACCAGTGCTAAAGTGCTCTCTCCTTAAAACGTGTTAGATTGGCTTATATCCAATTGCCAATTTAATTTACTTGCAAGTCTCTAGAAAAGTGGCAGTACCCGTGCCCAGGGCTTGTAAATTAAATACTACTAGAGGGTCTGCAGCACCATTTATGTTGCACTTCCAAAATGTCTCAGGCCTACTATTGCAGAGTGTGTGTGTAGTTTTAAACTGTCATTTTGGCAAGGAAAAATAAACATTTTGTTATTTCTAACTATTTATTCTTAATACAAATGTCACCACCAGGGTAGGCTCTGGACAGCCCAGAGGGCAGAATGCGATGTTTGTTAAAAGTGGGACATCTACCTTTAAGCGTTACATATCCTAGGAGTGAAACACTCAAACAGCTTTTTTTCATTATTGCAAGGCCCCATGCCTACAAGGGATCTATTCACATACAAAATGATTTTGAATATTCGAGTAGTGGCTGGCCGGGACGCAGCCGACATCGCGGACACGATTCAGTGCATAATCCGGAAGGAGTATTTGCCGTGCCAGCCCCCCGAAGTCTAAATTCGAGGAGAAGAGTCACACTCAGCGACCCTACGGATCTGTCAGCAGTTTTAAGGAGTCGGAGGACGCCGATGAGCTGTTCGGGCTCTGTGAGGGCAAGCTGGGTCGGCTCTACAAAATAAGAGACATTTGCGGGTGAAGGGATTGTGCTGGAAGTATAACGTGATGGTGAATCATATACAACGCACCGGTCACGTAAAGTGCTAATTACATCATTGCAACTCAGCATATAAATGTCTATGTCAGCAGACGCGCTATGGGCTCGAGAAGCCGTGGCTGATGCTTTATTTTTCAAGTTACCTGAAACTGACAATGTGCAAGCCGGGCAAAGTACCGCGACAAGTATGAATAATGATGTAAAAAGTACATTGAAGAATCTGGAAAAGTTGCTCCGGACGGAGCTAACAAAATGGTGGGAAAAGAAGAGCTTAGAAAAATATAAAGAAGTTGGAAGGGTGCCACGGGGGTTCAGAGTACTTATCGCACCATCATTTGAAAAACAGAACCCACTAATGTTGAAAGAGTGGGCCAATAACAACCTAGAAGCCTCCACAGAGTGGAAATTGTTAAAGAAATTGAAAAATTAAATGCAGTACTGGATGCTCATGAGCAAAGGGAGCTCGTTAAAAAAGGCCGTGATGACATTGACACCAGATTGAAAAAACACAAAGAAACAATTAAGGCCCGAAAAATCTGGAAGTTTGCTTGTGATAAGAAGGATTACGAGACTGGTAGAGTCTTTACTTTCGCGAGGAAGTTTGACACTGCTAAGAGACAGGCCTTAGTCTCTAAAACATCTGTCAATGACACTACAGCACAAAGAGGTAATGATTCATCTAATACTGAGACTAGCTCTATAAGTAGCAATTATGAGTCTGAGGACAGTAGCACTAACAATCAACTAACAAAACTACCTACTGATTACACACCTTCAGAGGAACAGGGTTTTCTAATAGAGGACCGCCGTCAAACACTTCGTTCTTACAATACTACGAAGAAAAACGTCGATGGTACAACAATCGCAGAAAACAAAGACGGAAGATCCAGAGGCAGAGGCAGAGGGGGCAGAGGCAAAAAATGGCCCCAACAGTAAAGGAGACCAACACAACAGATAAAACAGTGATAAACCTATCTGATGTTGAATTGTCGGTTACTGAGCTCCAATTGCGGTCTCTGGGTTTATCATTTTGTCCTGAAAATAGTTTTAAATATGCACAATCACTGGTGGACATATTTAAATTCATTCAACTCAAACTTTTGAAGCACTTCAAGTTGAACAAAATTAATGAAACTGCAAATATAAATAAATCCACTAGCACATCAGGAAGTGATTTGCAGGTAGCAGATATCCATCTACTGAGATCCATGCATGCGTTAGCCCAAGAAGTCGATAATGCCACCAACTCCACTCAAGATGACCTTTCTGAACTGGGTGTTCAGGGCATAGGTACCAGCTTAACTCCCTTTCATTTACCATCAACTTTTATACCATTGATGCCATCGATATCTTTAGTGACTGTGTTGTGGAAGATCTTAAACAACTGAATCGAAGTATGCTGCATAAGGACAAACAAAGAAAATTTAAAGAAAAACAATACTCAATCCTTAAGCGGAAACTACAAAACAATGGTAACATCATCATAAACAAGTCAGATAAAGGGGCTAATATAGTGCTGTGGCCCGAGAACTTTATATGCAAGAAGCGGAAAGTCATCTTAGTGACAGTGCATGTTCTAGGAAAGCCACATTTAATGACCTCAAACGCATTAAAGAGTCTACATTCAAAGAACTATCACAATAGAAAAGAATGGGACTCTTAAGTAAACATGAATTTTGTTCTTTAAAAAATGACTACCCAACTACCCCAGTGCTTTACTTCATCCCGAAGGTGCATAAAAATACAACACCGCTACCTGGCAGGCCTATTATATCTGCTCAAAAAGGACTTTTTGAACCAATGTCCAAATATGTGGACTATTTCCTACATGAGTATGTGGAAAAGTTACCATCATATATATGTGACACGGGCCATTTTTTAGCAAAAATCCAAGGGGTTGAGTGGAAACATGAGTATGTTCTTATTGTCATGGACATATACTCATTGTATACCAGCATTCATCACACTGATAGATTGGCAGCGGTTAGACATTTTTTATCAAAACGAAATATTGAATATTATCGCCACAATTAAATACTTTTGAGTATGATTAATATGTGCCTTAACAACAACTATTTCATTTTCAACAAAGAAGTTCATCAACAGCTACGCGGAATGGCTATGGGGGCGTGCTTTTCTCCCAGCTATGCGTGTCTCCACGTTGGCTGGTGGGTAGAGCACGTCACAACAACAAAAAGAGGGAGAGGGAAGAAATCACTCTTGTTCCCCCTGGTAAACTTTGGTAAACAACAAAAGAGTGAATAAGGAAAAAGAACAACAGCGTGGGCAAAAACCAAAAGGATTTGTTAAAAGAACCTTCACTCACCAACCTAGTTGGTGACATGCTTCATCATCGGGTTCCCACCAAGGAGGCCGAATGCCTCCCTGGTGCGCTGCAACGCCTGAATTACAGCGGAGCTGGTTTTTGATGGAAAGGTGGGTGTGAATTTTAAAAGGTTAGTGGGTTTTAACCGATAACAATTTTAATCGAGGCAAACCAAAAACCATTAAAAACTGGTGAAACGGACTAGAACTGGTTGGTTAGGATAACCAAAGTTCGTCCGATTTAGGTCAGTGAAAAAGGAGTGGTCGACATGTTTCAGCTTATCATGCCAAATTAGCTAAGCATTCTTCAGGACCAGATGGAATTCCACGGCGGTATGCGCATGCTAAGGCGCACCCTAACCAGTGGAATGGAAGTGGTAAAACTTACGGTTCCACCGATAAGCCTCCTTGCTATTCCTGGGCTATTAAATTCTGTAAGGAAGGAAAAACACAGACAAAACACACATAAACAAATACATGTGACCTGTTGGTTACCTGTTATCCTTAACGCAATCGAGTGAACAAACAATTTGGTAATCCCGTGCTGTGGATCGGGAGTGGGTGTGTTTAGCAAATTCGGCCACTACTGCCCTGGGGGCGAGCATTACTCATCTAAAAATAAACGTATAAAACACAAACGGTGTTGTGGTGAGCTAAGCACACGTATAGTGCCTGCATCAAGATACAGAATTCTGTAAATAAATCATACTAAGCAGAAATTTTGCTTAAGTAGTGGCTATTAGCCGCTGTGTTGATACTGAAAGCTGACTCGTGAAAGTGTTGTGCATGCGCCTTAGCCCATGGTTGTTGCCAGGCGCCGTTGCTCCAGTGCATACATAACAAAAGGAAACTAAAATGAATATTAAAACAGTAGCATGAAAAAAGGATGGTCCGCTTATTTGTATGCAATGTACGACTAACATCATGGGTCCGAGAGGGGGGTAGTGAGCTATAGTAACTGAAAATGTGACAAGCAGAGGGTTAATATATCTTGCTAAGCAGAAAGGTACAATCCTATGGGCTGGTGGAACCTAAATCCATGAAAGGAAAATCCCCAGACTTACTTCCATGCTCGCACACTCCCGCAGTAGACCTAGTTCAGTCCTGCTCGGCCCGGATGTTAATGGGTGCCGAGTAAACACGGAAGTAAGTAGGCCGTGCCAGAAGTAATTAGACGTGTTTTTACTTGCTAAATAGCATACGAGTGCCACGGAGATTTGTTTGTCGGCCCTAGGGTACTATTAAAGTTTGTCCGTTCAACATCTTGCTAGTAGTTCACGCCCCCTTTCCCAGTCTCTGGCGTCACACGCACCCATTGGGTATCACATGACCGACCTCACGGCCTACTTACTTCCGTGTTTACTCGGCACCCATTAACATCCGGGCCGAGCAGGACTGAACTAGGTCTACTGCGGGAGTGTGTGAGCATGGAAGTAAGTCTGGGGTTTTTCCTTTCATGGATTTAGGTTCCACCAGCCCATAGGATTGTACCTTTCTGCTTAGCAAGATATATTAACCCTCTGCTTGTCACATTTTCAGATTCTATAGCTCACTACCCCCCTCTCGAACCCATGATGTTAGTCATACATTGTATACGAGTAAGCGGACCATCCTTTTTTCATGCTACTGTTTTAATATTCATTTTAGTTTCCTTTTGTTATGTATGAACTGGTGCAACGGCGCCTGGCAACAACCACGGGCGCCTTATTCAGCATGCACAACACTTTCACGAGTCAGCTTTCAGTATCAACACAGCGGCTAATAGCCAGTACTTAAGCACAATTTCTGCTTAGTATGATTTATTTACAGAATTCTGTATCTTGATGCAGGCACTACATGTGTGCTTAGCTCACCACAACACCGTTTGTGTTTTATAAGTTTATTTTTAGACGAGTAATGCTCGCCCCCAGGGCAGTAGTGGCCGAATTTGCTAAACACACCCACTCCCGCTCCACAGCACGGGATTACCAAATTGCTTGTTCACTCGATTGCGTTAAGGATAACAAGTAACCAACAGGTCACATGTATTTGTTTATGTGTGTTTTGTCTGTGTTTTTCCTTCCTTACAGAATTTAATAGCCCAGGAATAGCAAGGAGGCTTATCGGTAGAACCGTAAGTTTTACCACTTCCATTCCACTGGTTAGGGTGCGCCTTAGCGTGCGCACACCGCCGTGGAATTCCATCTGGTCCTGAAGAATGCTTAGCTAATTTGGCATGATAAGCTGAAACATGTCGACCACTCCTTTTTCACTGACCTAAATCGGACGAACTTTGGTTATCCTAACCAACCAGTTCTAGTCCGTTTCACCAGTTTTTAACGGTTTTTGGTTTGCCTCGATTAAAATTGTTATCGGTTAAAACCACTAACCTTTTAAAATTCACACACACCTTTCCATCAAAAACCTGCTCCGCTGTAATTCAGGCGTCGCAGCACACCAGGGAGGCATTCGGCCTCCTTGGTGGGAACCCGATGATGAAGCATGTCACCAACTAGGTTGGTGAGTGAGGGTTCTTTTAACAAATCCTTTTGGTTTTTGCCCACGCTGTTGTTCTTTTTCCTTATCCAGGGTAGAGCACGTCCTCAAAACCACCCACAAAGAGCTGTATGATGCACATGTCAAACAGTGGTGGCGTTTTATAGACTATGTGTGTATTATTTGGTAAGGATCAGTTGAATCTGCCTACAAATGTGTTAATGATATTAACATAAATGATCTTAACTTGAAATTTTCAGATCAGGTTAGTAATGAAAGTGTTCAATTTCTGGATGTCGAGATATATATTAAACATTACACCATCCATACCAAATTACATAGAAAAAGCACTGCAGGAATTGCAGTACTTCACGCCAGCAGCTCCCACCCCAACCATCTCATTAAAAGTATCCCCTATGGGAAATTTTTAAGAATAAGACGAATTTGTAATTCAGAGCAAGATTTCAAATTCTGTCAAAATGAAGCATTCCAGAGATTCAAGGTTCGAGGGTATAATGAAAGGGATCTGAATCTGGCCATGACCAAAGCAAATGGCCATACCAGAGATGAGTGTTTACACAGTGCTATAGGTGGTGCCACCTCTGCAAATGTAAATAACAACACAGATCAACTAGGACTTGAAAATACAGTGAGACTCATTACATCATATTGTCGCCAGGAGAAACACATCAGGAAAATGGTTTATAAAAATTGGCCCATTGTAAAAACTGATCTCACGATGTCACAATTGGTACCAGATTTACCTGCGATAACATTTAGGCGTGCACCATCAAGGAGGGATGCATTGGTGAAAATGAGTCCAGAAGTCACTGTTTCGTCCAATTGGTTATCTAACAGAAAAGGTTTTTTTAAATGTAGCTTGTGTCGAGCTTGCAAGTTTGGGAAAAACACTTGTGAAGTCTTAACAGCATTTGATCCAAAACCTATGAGAATTAATAATCTATTGACTTGCCGTACAGATTTTGCAGTATGCTCGTGTAGATTAAAATATGTAGGCAATACTAAACTACAAGTGTTTAATCGAATATTGCAGCACTTGCGAGCAATAGTGTATTCTGACTCAAGCTACCCAGTGGCCCGACACTTCAAACATGTACAGAATAATGATCTTAATGAGTTAAGTTATTTTGTGATAGATTGGGTTCCTAGATCACTCAGAGGTGGCAACAGAGAGAAAAGACTTAGACTTTTGGAATCTCACTATATATTAATACTCGACACAAAGATGCCAAATGGTCTTAATACAGGGGAGGACCTACACAACTTCTTATAACTGAATGGATAGTATTCTAATACACTGTGTTGTACCCTCAGGATGGCTTTTGGATTATGATATCTCTGTGACATATGGTCCAGGATTATTCCTTGGTTTTAGCAGAGTTCTAGATGAGTTTTTACTGGTGGTTTTACCCGGTTTTTACCGTTGGTTTTACTCTACTAAGACGGGGCTATAGCTTGGGATTTTTATGGGCAACTGTGTGATTTTATCATAATAGTCCTTTTCAGCTGTGTTAATTTTAATTTCCCTTTATATATATTGAATGTACTGTATGATGTTTAAAGTAATGCACTAGTACTTTATGTTGACAACTCAGTATATCGGTATTTTCAACTTGATATACCCGCATCAATCATATATATTGAACAAAAATTCTTTTTGGAAACAAGCTAAGTTTGCACATTGGTAACTGTATGATTATATAATAATGCACTAGCACTTTATTATATGCTTTATGTATGAATATAAGCATCTATCGGTCTTTTCTCAGACACTATTAGCAGTTATGTTTTGAATAACTGGTTTTAGATGAAGATCTGATTTCTATATGTATATTTATTAGCACTTGCACTTTTTTCATTATTATTTTGCACAATATGCCACCCATTTGAGTAATCAGATTTACTTCAATATTTGGTTGTATTTTAACTACTGTAGTATTTCTTCTAGCTTTAAGTTCTAAGGAAGGGCGTGCTTTGTGTTAACCAGTTTTTTTCAACACTGCATTGAGTTTATATTGCTGATTGGCCCATGGTACGTCATGTGATCAAGACAGTGTTTCACTGTCGAAACGCGTAATGCTGGGCACTTGCTGTTATCTATGAAGCTGATATCTCTGCAATAAAGCGCACTTGAAACTACCAATTCACGCTGTGGTCCGTACCCGATATTTGCGGGGAGAACGGCAATTCAGGATTGTGGATTTATAATATATATAACACCCACATGGCTAGCACTCCCAGGCAGATAGGATAAAGGGCCCTGCCAGGTAAGTGGAGATCAATGCACGCCCCCTTCCAAAGCATTGATCTGATGCGTTTCGGGAAAAACATACCTTAATCATGGATCTCCACTTACCTGGCAGGGCCCCATATCCTATCTGCCTGGGAGTGCTAGCCACGTGGGTGTTTCCTCTCTTTTCGTAAATGTGTGGCTCTAACCCGGCCACGGCGAGCACTGCTGCTGGACCCTTGCAGATCCGCCCCTGACCACATGGCGGGATTGCGGAACGGGTGGCCTGGAGGCTACCTTGCAGATGGAACATAGTGGGGATCATTGGTGCTTTTCACCCCTTAACAAACTCTGCAGGAAATGGTACTTTGCGGCAGGCATCCCACTTGGGAGGTATTGTTCTGGACTACTGGTTCCATGATAAAATGGGGCTCACTCAAACCAGACCTCCTGTTTAATTAAACTAAAGGATGGACTAATATCCTGTTTAATTAAAATAAAAGGTGGACTAAATGTAGCCCAGTTGTTTGCTGCTTTTGTCTCCTAGGATCCATGATTAAGGGATGTTTTTCCCCAAACGCGTCGGATCAATGCTTTGGAAGGGGGCATGTATTGATCTCCACTTACCTGGCAGGGCCCTGTATCCTATCTGCCTGGGAGTGCTAGCCACGTGGGTGCTGTATATATATATATATTATCACCATATTTCCATTCACCAAAGTAAAGGATGACAACGCTGTGTCTTGCTGAAATAACGATTATTTATTTGTCAGCTGCTGGATGCGTTTCGCCTGTCCTGCAGGCTTGTTCCACAACAGTATGCAATAAAGTTAGCCACCATTTTAAACACACCAGATACGTGTCACGTGTATAAAACTACAAGCACAGTGTATTAGACAAAAGACTAGTAGTTTTTCTATTATAAATGTAAAATCTTGATAAATTCAATGTTTTTCCGCATGTACACCTCAAAATGTATGGAATTAATTTATAATTAAGAAATTCATTGCCCCTGCTAAGCATTCAATTAGACCTCACAGTTTTTTGAGAAAGCGGCAATCATGGAATGCAATCCAGTAATACTACCCAATAAATAATAGTCAGAGTCTGGGCCAGTGCCCTAAATACCGAGTCAAAAACTTGCTTTCACAATTTGTATCAAGCCCAAGTGGGCTTTACGGTCAGAGCAGAGATGTTAAAATACAATCTAAATGTCTAATACCATGTGACAACTCCAGTGTATATCACCCAATGCGAAAAATAATAATAATGGTTAAAAACATTCAGGAAGGAAAGAGGACAGAATTTATTATAATATTTACAGATGAGTATGAAGATCCTCCTCCACATTTAAACCAGCAGGTATTTTACAGTTTAATTTGATTATATATGAAGATTCTAGTCTCCTCAACTGTTTCTCTCGGTTGCCCCCTCTCTTATTGGACTTGACTGCATCTATTACAAAATAGGACAGCCCTGTTGTACTTTTATGGTGATAACGTTCAAAGTGGCGTACCACCGGGTAGGATTTGTCTCCATTTTTAATGGCTCTTAAATATTGTAACACACGCTTATGTACAGGTAAGATTGTACTGCCCATGTACCTCAAACCACAAGGGCATTGAAGTACGTAGACAGCATGATCTGTTTTGCATGTATAATGTCCTCTGATCTTAAATTCTTTGTGGGAAAAGCCAGATGTGTACATGGTGGTGTTAGTGCCATGCGCACATGCTTTGCACTTCGTGCATTTCACAAACCCTTCCTTTTTTACTAACCACATTGTGGCTGCTGTCTTGGTAGGGGGAGTTTTCAATACATTGCTAACCAACATTTGTTTGAAACTTTTAGCTCGTGTGAACGTCAGTTGAGGTCTTTTTTTAATGATCCTGCTTAATATTGGATCGCTCCGCACCAGATGCCAATGCTTGGCCAGGATGCTTCTTACTTTCTTATGCTGCACATTGTAAGTAGTTATCATCCTGCAATCATTTGTGCTTGAGCTTTCTTTTTTCTTTTTGCTATTGCTCTTGTTAAAAAGAATATCTTCCCATGATCTCTTTTTTGCTCTTGAAATCGCTGAATTAATACACTGGTCAGGATAGCCTCTTGATTTAAAACGAGCCTGCAGTCTCTGCAATTCTTCATCAGAACTTTCCTGATTACTGCAGTTGCGAATTGTTCTCAGGCTCTCCCCATAGGGGATACTTTTAATCAAGTTTTGAGGGTGAAAACCCTTGGCATGCAACAATGTGTTGCCAGCCATCGGCTTGCGATACAATGCAGTTTCAATTTGCCATCTTTGATGTAAATGGACAAATCTAAGAAATTTACGTTGGAATTGCTGATTGAGCTAGTGAATTTTAAATTTAAATCATTTCTTTGCAATTTTTTAATAAATTCACCTAAAGACTCCTCAGTGTCCTTCCATACCACAAATACATCGTCAATGAACCTGCTCCATTGCATTACATTATTCTGCCATTCTTCAGGGTATAGCTTCTGGACCACCGAAGCAGGTGCCCATTGCTGTTCCGCATACCTGATGAAATAGTTCACCGTTAAAAAGAAAATAGTTATTCTTAAGGCAGAATGACGTCATTTCTATCAACATCTGTGTATGTACCCAGAATTTTACAGGTCTATTGCCTAGGAAGTGTCTTACAGCATTCAAACCATCAGCATGCTTGATGCTGCTATACAAAGTTGTTACATCAATAGTTGCCATCAAAAAATCACTTTCCCATGGTAAATCATAAACACGTTTAAGAAAATACCCCTTATCTTGAATATAGGATGGGAGGCATTTGGCCAGGGGCCACAAAAAGTAATCAACAAATTTAGATGTATTAGCTAAGGCACTGTTTATGGCAGAAATTATTGGCCGGCCTGGTGGATTAACTTGATCTTTATGTACCTTCGGAATTAGGTACATCACTGGGGTGACTGGATTGCTGATTTTAAAAAAAGACAACTCCTCATCTTTCAATAGGCCTCGCGAATGCCATTCCAATAGCCTACAATTATATAGCTCATGGCTGTTTAGCATTATAGTCTCAGATATTCTCACATAGTTCAAACGATTGTTCAACTGTTTATAGGCTTCTTGTAAATATTGTTGTTTCCCCAGAGAACTACTTTCCCGCCCTTATCTGCATTGCATACAATACATTCTTAATTCGTAGACAATTTCTTAACTAAAGCATAGTAATCACGTTGTTGTTGTGATATTTTTTTATTTTCATGTTAGAACGTGTTAGTACATAATTGCTTTAGATCATTAATTACTAGTTCATTGTAAATATCCACCGCATCTCTCCCAGACATAGGTGTAAATCTTGAAGTTGGTCTGAATGAAGTTGGATCATTGCTGGTGAGGTTGATACCTTCTCCTTCCGCTGTCACAGCAACTTGATTAGTGTTATCAAAGAAAGTCTCAGTCTGTCCAGGTGCAGGGTATTCTTGCAAGTGAAAAATGTCCAACATTAAATTCATATCTTCAACTACTAATTCATTAGTATCTATAGTTGTTGACAATGTCTCTATGGGCGGTGTTGATCTTGCATTGTTGAAAAAGTGCTTTTTCAATTTCAATGTTCGAATGAACTTGAACATGTCCAACCTTGTCTTAACATAGTCGAATTCCTCTTCCGGGCAGAGCGATAGGCCAAGTCTCAAGATTTTTTGCTCTTCATCTGATAAGGTGATATTAGTCAAATTAATAATGGAGGTTTTGTCTTAAGTCTGTCTTAAGTTTGTCTTAAGACAAACTTAAGACAAAATCCTAACTTCTTTGAATACCAAAAGTAGTAAGTTTAGGATTTTGTCTTAAGTTAGTTCTGTGAATTGGCCCCAAACTGCCTCAAAGACACATTAGTATCAAGTCATTTTATAACTTCAGAACCGGAGAACTGGCTAAGTAGCCAACAAAAAGGGTTTAAAAAATTCTGTGTTTGCAAAGCCTGTAAAATTGGAAAAAAAAGAGCACAATCAATGACCCAAATGGGCAAGTCATCAAAATTCAACAAAAAATGCTCTGTACTTCAACTCATGTGGTATATATAATTGAATGCAAGTGTGGGATGCAATATGTCGGAAGCACAGTGTGTATGTTGAAAAAACTAATTTTAGAGCACATCAGAGCGGTTAAAAACAAAGACATGTCGTATGCAACAGCCAAACATATGGCGATTGGAGAGCCATGAGCTATTATGGGATACGAATGATACCCCAAGAAGAACGGGGTGGTAACAGGATGAAAAAACTGCGACAAACAGAATCACGGCTAATCATCAGAATAAAAACGAAAATCCCAAGAGGGATGAACTATGGTGAGGAACGTTTTGTACATCTGGACTAAAGAGAAAAACTGTTTAAAAAAACACAATTAAGTCATAAAACCATCGAAGCTTGCACTGAAGAACTAGTTGCATGTAACTTAGATGTGATAAATAATATACTGACAGTGTCTAAAATCTGATTGTGGTACTATACCCATTGATTGTGATCGCTCAGGTTTATACAGAAGCAACATGAATACAAAAGAACGTAATCTGCACTGAGTAGCCTCCTCAATGGTTAAATGTTAATACTATATCATTTAATAGAAAATAACTTAATGTGCATAAAAAAGAGCACTGGAAAATGTGCGGAAAAATTTAGGCACTAAACCATTAAGTTTTAGAACCAATAATGCCACACGAAATTTCCATAAAGCTTATGTCAATACATCAAAAAGCTTCTGAAATAGCCTGTAAATATGTAAATATGGAATAATTGTAATTTTCTTTTCATTTTTCGTTTAAATAATTATATAAATGTGTAATACTACAACTCCCATTATGCCACATTGAGGCAAACATGGAATATATATAGTAGAAACAAAAGATTACTCACTGACCGTGAACAAGGCCGAGAGCAGGCTGAAACGCGTTGGTCTGAGTGCTGAGAACTGCATTAATAGAAGCTAAAAAGCCAAGTCTTGAGGGCCGCGTCCTTTGTTTCAAAATTGGTGAAATTAGGCCAGGATCCTGCCCCAACGCTGAGCACCCGTTATTGAGCGCGTGGGATGAAAGGATCACATTGCTGACAAAATATATAAAAATACACACACACACATATATGGAGTGACACCTAATAACACTCAGTGGAATAACTCAAAGCAAATTAAACAAAGTAGATTAGTAAATCAATTACAACAACCGGGTGGACCAGAATAGAAAAATATATTTCAAATATCATGAATAGGAAAAATGAGGGTACAGAAATAAGAGCGAGATGACTCAACACACATCGGCATAAGCCCACAAGAGTAGATTGGGTTGCCCAATTACTTGCTACTTTTAGAAAGTTTGCATTGTCCTTCCTTAGTCATTTGGCATCTGCAGCCTGTCTCTGGGTCACATTGCAGGGTGTAGTTGACCCAGCCTCACTTACACTTGAATAGGCTTTTTCCTGTCTCCAACAAAGGGCTGCATAACAATTGCAGTTAGTTCTGAGCCAGGGAGACATGGAACCAGTGCACTACAAAGGCATACCTCTAGAAGCTTCTCATCACTGCAAAGGCCCATCTGGGTATAAATTCTGGACCTCAGACACCAACTATTCAGTACACTTCTGGGACTGTGAATACTCTGCCAGGAAGAAGAACTACTGTGCTGCTACAAGGACTGTCATTCTGCTGCACTACTGCTCCGAAGTACTGCTGGCCTGCTGCCCTCTTGACTGGGTGAGAAAGACTAGATCAGCATTTTTTGCACCCAGAACCTAGAGTGACTCCAAGAGCTAGTTGGCTGACCTCCTGATCTGAAGCCTCAGGGACATAACAAGCTTCGAACAAAGTTGCACCTGCACCTGGACTCTGCCAACTGTGAGTCTACCCTGCCAAGTTGTGCCTCCCCACACCTGGACTCTTGGACTTGGGCTTAAGGCTTACTGCCAGCCCCTGTGAACACAGAGAATCAACGCATCTCCTCTGCTGCATGGCATAAACCTGAACAGAACCGATGCATCACTGCTGCTCCATCGATGGGACCCGTCACAAAGACCCTCATCCCCATCAGAACTGCCACTGCGTGACACACCCTCGGCGTGGGCCTTGCATCGCTCATTGACAGAAGCCTTGACGTCGACCCCGACTTCGCATCACAGCCTCACAACTCCTTAGAACCTATGCATTGCCCCGAGTGCCAGCTAGGGCTTGGTTCGGTGGTCTAATTGGGACACCAAGTGGAAGGAGGCAAGCTGCAGCCCTTCCAAGCCAAGATCTAAACCATCCTGGCTTGGGAACCCACCGAAGACCCAGATAGAAGTGTGAGGCTTCTTAGGCTTCACTGGTTTTTGCAGGAGATTTGTCAAAGGGTCTTGCACCATTGTTGCACCCTTGATGGAGCGGACTTCTAAGAAGCAGCCCAGACAGGGGATTAGGTCAAAGGCATGCCAGAACACTTTTGACACCCTGAAGTAGGCCATGTTGACAGCACCCAAGCTCAAGGCCCCTAACTTCCCCAAGGAGTTTATTGTACAGACAGAGGCCTCAGAGCATGGCATGGGGGCAGTGCTAACACAGCTAAATGAAGAAGGCCTTTATCAACAGTGGTGGAGTGCAATAGCCCAGTCAGTCTTTGCAGTGGTCTGGGCACTGAAGAAGCTGAGGCTGTTTGGACAAAATATTGGATGAAAAAATATTGTGATACAAAAATATTGTGTCAAAATATTGAGACATCAAAAATATCAGATATGAATATCAAAGGTGAAAATATCATTTTAATTTTTCTTTTTAATATCATTGTAAAAATATTGATGTAGAAAGTATTATATTTAATATTGTTTGCAAGTGTAATTAGTATGCAATGTATTGTAGTGTGGTGGATTGTATGTGTTCATCTTTTTTCTATTTGAATTTTTAGTATTATGTATGTTTTACTTATGAAATTGTTGAAATTTGTAGTTTTTGTAGCATTAATCTATATCATTAATTGTTGATTTGTTTTGAAGCTGCATATTGGGTTTTTAGGAGTTAAGGGTGGGGAATATTTTAAAATATATATATTTTTAAGGGTTCAATTGTAAGGTAATCATTGCAAAGATCTGAAAAATATGAATTCAGAATGTTTACATTTATTTTATTACATTATTATATTTTATATATTTTAATTTGATGCTAATTAAGTAAAACATTAATGACATAAATATGTTTTAAATAAGAAAAAAATAAATATTATCCAATATTAAAAACATATACATGGGGAGAGGAGCTGGTCTAACGGCTAGGGTGCTCGACCTCGGACCTGGGGAACTGGGTTCGAGTCTCGGTAATGATGCTGAACATCCTGTGATTCTGGGCAAAATCACTTAATCTCCCCGTGCCTAACAAAAAATGAATGTGTGTCCTCATGTAACGTAACTGGAGATATGTAAAGCGCTCTGATACCCGATTGAATTCGGGTCAAGTTCGCGCTATATAAAACTCTGCAAAAATTAATTAAGTAGAATATTTAGAAACATCTTTATGTTAAAATTTTACATTTATAAAAAATTTACAATTGTTCAAAAATTATTTGTAATAAAAAACTGAATATTAAGTTTGTTAGATTTGTTTCTAATTTTTTTATGTTTTAAATTTCTTTATTAAATTTCCAAAAATACCAGAACAAAAAAACGAGGGATTTTCATGTTAGCAATTCAGGACCCGTCTAAACAGGGCACCGTGCAATGTGTTTAATGTCCCCTTAAGCTCCTCCTTCAACCCTGGACCTGGTGACCGAAAAGTAAGAGGAAAGGAAATAGTAAGCACGGGGCTGCTCGTTTAGGGAGCAGCATTAGTGATGGTTATTATTTGAGGGCTGTGCGTTCTCAGGCAGGCGCAGCAGGCGAAGATATTTAGGGCAATTGAGTTCCCGAAATTCTGATGTTAATAATGTCAGGAATGGTGCCCATAGTTTAAGAAATGCCGATCCCTGGTTAGAAAAATAGAGGTTAATGCGTTCCAACCCCAGTGTATACCACATACGAGGTAGCCAGCCCAGATGTGTTGGTATGTGTTCAGTACCCCAGTGGGAGAGAATAATTTGCAGGGCCACACATAAAGCCACGCTAATTTGTTTACCCCGTCGGGACTTGAGGCGGAAGGTGATAGGATTCGGAAGACCTAAAATTACATAAGCTGGAAATCTGGGGAGCTCTGTGTCCAGGTGAGTGTCAGTGTCCATGAGCACCTGCGCCCAGTAAGACCTACATTTTCGGCATTCCCATAAAATGTGTAACAGTGTACCGAGGAACCGCACTGACACCAGCACTCAGGGGATTTGGTCTGGTTATATTTATGAATCCGGTGGGGTGTGTAATACCAATGGGTAACAATCTCTGTGGCCGTCTCGACATTGGACTACATTTTGCGTGTTGTGCCATGCCCGGTAATAGATATCGCCCCATTCTTTAGTCATGAGTTCTCTGCCGATTTCTGCTTCCCATAGGAGTTGGCTCTTGGATTTAGCAATCTCTAGAGGGGAGGTGGTATAGATCCGAGACAAGGCGCTTATCGGAAGTCCGCAACAAGAGCCAGCATTGGAAGGGGGTGAGATGTTGCTCTGCGCCAGGGCGCGTAGCAGGTTGCAGCGGACTGTGTCAGATCTGGGTATAATGCCAGTGCTAGGTTTCGGGAAGTGCGTATTCTACACGAAGTGCTTCAAAGGGGAGTGGGCCCTCCAGATCAAATAAGTGGCCCATTGACCTGGAGCCTGCCTGCGCCCAGACTTGGAATGAAGGGTCCTGAGAACCTAGGTGAAAGTCTGGGTTATTGACTATGGGACTAAGTGGTGAAGGGAAGGTCGTAAAGCCCCTTTGTGCCGCTAGGCTGTCCCAGACTGTCACTGATGTTTCGGTTATGGGTGAGAGGTATAGTGATTTTGGCTGCGCTTGCTTAGGGAGGAATGGGATGCTCCATAGTGCTTGGCCTACCAGTGCCCGGTCCATGAACAACCAGCTCAACTCAGATTCACCCCGTGACCATTCCAATAGGGTGGCTTGGTAATAGTGGAGAAGAGCAGGGATTCCTAGGCCACTCTCTTCCAGGGACCAGTAGCTGAGGTCTCTGCGGAAACGAGGGCGGTTGTCTGCCCACACAAATTTGTTAATTTCTTGCTGTAGAGAATGCAGTGTCCCGGGTGGAGGTGAGACCAGGAGCACCTGGAAAAAAAACTGGATTTTGGGGAGGATCATCATTTTAATTGCCGATATATATCCTAACCAGGAATGTCCGAATTAAAACGAACTCAAAAGCGACCTTGGGCAGATGAGGTCTTTACCAAAACTGGAGCAGACGATTCGACCTAGCTATAAACTAAAAGCTACCACAATCTTTGGCTTTTAACTGTACTGGGAATCTTGCTACCTGCTTTCTTTGCACATAGAATTTGCCCTCTTTTCTCCCTTGCTGGGGACTTGGAACCGCAATACCCCAGCGATGACATTTTTTAAATTTTTAACCAACTTCTTTTCGATTATATGGAAAACCATGCTGTTGTAAAATTGAATAATCAGATTTCTTGCTTATTTATTTATATTTTAAGTAAAATATTGCAACGGTTTTAATTAATCATGCAAATAAAGCATGCCATGTTATGTTATATATATATATATATATATATATATTCAATGAAAAAACCAAAGGTTTCACACATGTTATAGTTAGCTGGACATTTCACTCGTAAAAAACCAATGAAATTCCCCCGTTATAGTTAGTTCAGCTAACTATAACTCGCGCGCCCGCAATGCACTGCTGATGACGTCACATATTACATCACTCATGACATGGTCAGTGACATCACTCATGACATCACTGATGACATCTCAAATGACATCACTGATGACATCATTCAGAGAATGTGTGTTTTTCAGAAAATTACATATGTTTTATATATGTATATCTCAAGGTCGATGGAAGAATAAATGGGTATATAAGTGTCTAAATGGATAAATTGTTTTTGAAAAATTGATTGTATAACTGACTGATTAAGTGTATCTTAGTGAATACATGGCTTAGTGAGTAATGTTTAAATATGTAAATATCTGTATCAGTCTCTCACTTTGTGTATAAGTGGCTGCATGGGTTGGTGAGTAGCTACATGGGTGTCTATGTAGGTTATTAGTTGGTTTTTTGAGTATCAGTGTCTGATGTCTGTATGGTTCGGTGGGGGGTATTACGTAGTGCATAGGTGCATGAATGAGTGACTCACTCTTTGTATGTGTTGAAGACAGCATGTGTGCAGGACTCTATGGGTGAATGAGTGTGTGCATGGGTGTGTTAGTGAGTGAATGACTGTCTCAATAGTGTCTCTATGAGTAACTACATATGTTTTAAACTAGTATATGTGACAATTGGTGTATATAAGCGAGTATATGTGAGAGTGAGAGATTGGAAGAGTTCCTGTATGAATAAGTATGTGTTTTATAAGTGATTGTTTAAAAGACTAAGTATGTGTAAGTTTCTGTAGAAGTAAGTGTGGCGGTGTGTGTATAACTGTATATGCAAGTAAATGTATGTTTGATTCTTTATTAGCATGAGTGACTATGTGTGTGAGTACCTCTATGGATGAGTGGCATTGTGTAACAGGATGTATACGTGTATGAGTACATATGATGAGTGAGTACATGTATGAGTAACTGTACAGGACTGTTGGTGAATGAGTGGATGTGTATGTGGATCTTAGAATTACTGAATAGGTTGTTGTAACTGGTATTGGTATGTCCATTGTTTTTAAAATTTTAATTTTTATTTTTGAATGTGTGTATCAAAGGTTATATTAGGGGCAGAGGTGGTCTGCCACTCTATCACAAGGATGATGTCATCAGTGATATCATCAGTGATGTCATTTGAGATGTCATCAGTGATGTCATGAGTGATGTCACTGACCATGTCATGAGTGATGTAATATGTGACGTCATCAGCAGTGCATTGCGGGCGCGCGAGTTATAGTTAGCTGAACTAACTATAACGGGGAAATTTCATTGGTTTTTTACGAGTGAAATGTCCAGCTAACTATAACATGTGTGAAACCTTTGGTTTTTTCATTGAATTTCTAAGGTTTTTTAAATGCTAATTCCTAACTATAACGTGTGTGAAACCCATGGTTTTTTCAGTGAATTTGCAAGGTTTTTTAAATGCTAATTTTTTTATTTTCTTCTATTTTTTAAACATATATTTTTTTTAATTTTCTATCCTTTTTTAAGACTATGGTTAAATTTTTAAAATTCTATAATATGTTTTTTTTTAAATATTTTATAAAATAAACAGGTAAAATTTATTAGCAATACATTTTTTCCTTTTTTTTAAATTTTTTTTTTAGTACGCGTACCGTAAGCTTACGGTAAGCGTACGGTTTACGCAATGCCCGTAATTTATCTACGCTGTTTGGGTATAGTTACGCAATTTGCGTAGCCGCGCGTACTCCGCGTGGGACGCGTACGCGTGTACGCTACACCCGCACGTTACGCGGAAGTGTCGGGTAGTGACTGTTATGCGCATGCGCGCAAGCGCGTGTCTTTTTTACGCGCATGCGTACTTTTGCCGTAAGCGCACCGTAAGCGTACCGTAAGCGTACGGTAGGTCATGTGATCATGAAACACAACTTTTGATTGGTTGAAACTACTTTCAGTTCTAGAACTCTCCTACACCACACCCATTCCCCTCATTTCTGCTTGTGATCCCTTAGGAGAAGGAGCTGGGTTGTCTTTGTGATACGATGGCAGAACAGCAGAGCCCTTCTGAGAGTGAGGCTAGCACTAGCAGCACTACCTTGAGGCAGAGAGCGAGGAAACAAAAGACCTCTTATGTATGGGATTATTTTACTTTTCCTGAAGGCCAGCAAAAGGTAAATGCACCCTTAGTGACTTGCAAGCTGTGTCAGCGTGTACTTTCAAGAGGTAATCCTGACAGGAAGTATTCCTTTGGGAATCATACCATGATGAGGCACCTCAAGGATGTACACAAAAGGACACATGCTCGACTTACTGGAGGTAACCCTTCAGTAAGTCAACCAAGCACATCCACAGCAGCTCAGCCTGGACCATCATCTGCAGGGCTGAGTCCTTCTTCTGCAGGTCAGGTGAGCCCTTCATCTGTGAGGGGAGCATCTCCTTTTGCTGGCCCTCTGGAAATTAACCCTCGATTTCTGAGGGTTGATATTCGATGCGCCTCTTGTCATGATCTAATTTGTCATAGGGAGACCAGTGTTTCCCTAGTGAACCTCAAAATAGATCAGCACACTTGTCGCAGAGACTAATTTTCCCAATCTTTCTTTCCTCTGTCCCTGCGTGAACACAACGGCTCTTTTAAGAGCCAACCTTATCTTTCATCTTTTTTTTATATATGTTTTTAAAAACGTTTTTTTTTTTTTTTTTTACCGTACGCGTACGGTGCGCGTATTTTTTTTTTTTATTTTTTTAAAAACACTAAAAATCAAGTATCACATTACAAGGTCTTTGAGAGAGTACAATTATTATTATTGACTTACCATACCCACTCAAAAAAATATTTATTCATTTGTTTTTTAAAAAAATTGCTTTAAAAATGGTTCTAGTTTTCGAAAATTTTCTATATCAATCTGAAAAAGAAGAAAAAAGTATTAATATTTTTAAAACATTTTATAATACAGTACACATATTTACATATTTATCAAAAAATATTTTTGCCTTATTTTTGCTGTTTTCAGAATATATTGCATTTCACTATAAATTGTGAAAGCAATTGCATTCATCATTTTACAGCGGGCAAAAAAAAATAACAATCTCAAAGATTGTATTAAAAAAGCCCAGAATCTCTTTTTACTTAAACTTAACATTATAGAAATGCATAATATTCTAAAAAAATATCATCTAATATCAATACTTATTTCTTTAAAATACCGTCTGATATGTTTGTTTCAGAAGTATAATCACAATATTATATCTCAAATAACTCCACATTACATCTGGTTCCATTTCCTTTAGGCCAAATAGTAATTTTAAAATTCTTTTTTGATTAAATTTCCAATGGTAATCCAATAAAATTCTAAAGTTTTCTTTGTACAGATCTCACCGATTCTCTGTAACATATTGGTTCCCTAAATATTTATTAATAATTTATTAAGTCCACAATAGAATTGGTTACCTTTCCACATGGCCAAATAGTAATTTAAAAAATCTTTTTGTCCAGATCTTGCCAAGTCTCTCTAAAATTTAGGTTTCAGGAAGATTAGATAGGAATTTGCTAAATCAAAAGGCAAACGTTGCTTAAAAACCAATTGGGAATCATTACACAGTGTCCAGCCTTTTTCACATTTAAGATAAACTGTGTAATGTCCAGAAGTAACAGTAGGTCCTTCATGGAAAATTATTGCAACAGTTACAAAAGTTTTTCCTGAAATTGATAATTGCTGTCCGGTAAACTTCTTTATTAAAGTATCCAATTTTGAACCATCAGCTCTACATCGTTGCATCATTAAAATTACATACTGTCCGTATTCCTTTAAAATTAATGTTGAAAACATGTCAGATTGACACTCACCGCATTGCATGCTATGATTAGCATCTTTAACTAATTTAGCAAAAGTGACTGTTTTAGTCTCTGGCAATGTCAAAAAAATAAACCTTTCATTATCAACATTAGAGCCACATATATTATAACAGTTTTCACAACTATGTTCCCATTTATAAGAGAGACCAAAGAAATTATCAATTGCAACTTCTTCTTCTTCCAGTACCTGAAGAAAAAACATCAAAAATTCGTGTGCATCTTGCTGTTCATTTTGAGAAAACTGTGTTCGTCCTGAACATACATCTAAAAGTTTTCTAATTTCAGTAGCACTTTCTATTTGAGTTTTATCATTACTCAGCTTTTGAAAAAGGAGACTCGGCTCTGAACAGAATCTTTTTCCCTGATTTACTATTATCTGCTCTTGCAAACTTTCCAGATAAAATGCAACATTCAGCACTACATTTGCGTAGCAGTTGACACCAGAGCTATTTTCAAAATGACATCCTACAACCTGTTCTTCTTTTTCCTTACTCTTTTTGCTTGCAATTACATCACTCCTCTTTTTTTTCCTCCTCTGTACATCTTCATCACAGATATTCTCATTTCTCCTTTTACGAGAAACTACACGTTTCTCCAACACAGGATACTGACCTAAATGAGGAGCATAGCTTCTTCTTAATCTATTATACTCCTTTACACAATTTGTATCAGCACTAACTTTTGAGTCATCAAAGTCTATCATGAATAAACCTGATAATGTTTTCACTCGTGACAAAGCAACATATGCCATACCTTCTTTGAACACAGTTGAACCAATGTTCACAAATGCACAATCTACAGTCAATCCTTGAGACTTGTGAATAGTTACAGCATATGCTAGCGAAAACGGAAACTGCTTCCTACGTACATATAAGTCTTTCACAAGCATGAAACGAACTGTACAACGACAAATGTCTTTAACTTCTTCTATCTGATCAAATTTTATTTTTAAACATTCAATTCCATCTTTTTTCTGATAATTAATAAAACCCACAACTCTTCCCATAGCTCCATTAACTAAACCTTTTTCAACATCCAAATTTCTCCTTAAAAATACTCTACAGTTCATGCAAACATATAGATTTTTTTCTAATCCAGCTGTTTTGGAAATGTTCTTCTCTAGTGAATCCAATTTATTTTTCAGTGTGCCTGTTACTGTGACAGTAATTCTTCCATCCTCAATTTTGTCCACTGCTTCTAATTTCCTGATCTCTTCCTTTTCCAATTTCAAAAGCTCCTCATTGAATATTGAGCATTCACGTAGAGTTGGCATTAAGCAGATGATACTTTTGTTTTCTGCAATGTTCTTGTATATCTTCTCTGCAACTATTTCTTCCTTTGGAAATAAATTATGTAGCAGCCGACTCTGTAATGCTTTTTTGCCAACTTCTGTGAGTAGTCCAATTCTGATATCTTTCAGAATACTTCCATATTCTTCATCGCTTGCTTGCCTCATATTAGTAGTAAGTTCCTTGTACTCAAAGAAGGACCAAATATTTGTATTTCCGATGCTTCCCAATGACTTCTTCGTGTCTTCATGTGTGACAGTATTAAACACTGGTTGTCCTTTAACTGGAGTAAGTTGCAAAAGATCTCCAAAAACTATGACGTGTTTTCCACCAAATAACATGTCATAGTCTGTCTTCAGAATTTGCTGCATTCTTAAATGCACAAAGGCAAGCATTAAGTTTGAAACCATGCTCACCTCATCAATAATGAGAACTTGCATCTTCTTCAAGACTCTTGAAACTTCCAAGGATGCTTCTCCAGTTAGCTTGTTGTATTGTATTTTGTTCTCATGCTCCACTGGTAACATTAGCAAACAATGTAAAGTGATTCCTTTTATGTTATATGCTGCTAACCCAGTTGGAGCAGTAACCACACAAGACAAAGTAGAATCCGTTTTTTGCTGTAGGTAGCTTCTGATGACTTTAATTAGGAAACTTTTTCCAGTTCCAGCTTGTCCGCTTATATACATCCTGATTGGATGAAATGATGTGCATGAGCACTCTTTTTTTTCATGTAGAAATCCGTGATCAATTTTGTTTCTGATCTCTTCATAAATTTGTTGCTGCTTTTCGTTCAGTTGTCTTTCCAAATTTTGTAAGTCTATAAATTCTTGAGCTTGATTCATAGCCGTTTCCACTTCATTCATGGCTATTGATGCTTCATTTTCAACGATTGGTTGTCCTAGGGGATCTTGACTGAGTGTTTCTGAACTTTGGCTGTCCTGAGAACTGTCTCTAGCTATTTCTGCTGCAATTGTAGTTTCCTGTTCAATTTCTTCATTTAACATTTGCAGATAACTTGAGAATGTACTGCATTGTATGCTGTCTTTGCAAGCATTAAAAGAATCTTCATAGCTTTGAAATTCTCCCAGTAGTTCATCCTCTGTACGCCATGGTTTAATCAACTGTAAAAGAGCCAAGTAGTAAAATTCCTTCTTGTCAGTAGTGTCGCAACTCAGCTTCCTGTGATTTATCAAACTTCCTTTTGTTTGCTTCACCAAACATCCTTCCTCACCAATGACTTTATATTTTCCATTGTTGATGTCTTCTGCGGCTTTCCGTGAATAAATGTAGTTCTGCAGCACTTCATAGAGACACATGTTCTCCAGATGTTGACTTCTCTTGCGATAATATGTGTCCAACATGTTTGATTTCAAAATATCTGTACTTTCTGGGTCATTCTCGGCCAAATATTCAATTTCTCCAACAGATTTTAGTACCCGATTTCTCATTGCTGCAAGGCCTAAACTTGCCCAAATTATTCTTCTTGAATTCGAGTAGAGACTTGCAGAAGATAACCTATCTGAACATTCGTAGGATCCAATTTCTCGATGCGATAACATCTTCAAACTGAAACTGTACAGCTTCTTACTGACAGTCTTCTCGTGAGAAATCTCTTCCCACATTTCCTTCAATTCTGTTTTTTCTGATTTCGTAATGTAAGACGTTACATATCGAGCAACAGCAATGGAATTGTCAGCTACATACTGTATATCCATGTTAGCGTTCCACATGGATAAAATGACTGGGTTGTAGTCATTTATATTTTTTGATTCTTCTTTTCTTTTAAGGTTGTAGGTATTCTTAGGTGATTTTCTTGTGATAGTATGTCTCACAGCTGACATAAAACTGTTTACTCTTCCATTTGAAAGAACAGGTCTAGGAAATCCAAATCGACATTTAGTGTAGTATTTATCTTTGCTCTTGTATTTCCGTCGACAGTATTTTCCACACCGATGACTTTGGAAACGTAAAACTTGCTCCTTTAACTTTTTCACTTCTGTGCTTTTTGGTATAGCACATGTTGCATATTCTTCAATGTAAGATAACACTGCTTCATCAGTATCTGTTCCAAACTTTGGGGCATCCTTGATCCACAACAGCATATGAATATGAGGAGCACCTCTTGCCTGGTACTCTTTTCTCCAAAAGAAATCTACTACTTCTCCAAGAGGTGGATTTTTTTTATTGCAGATGAAGGACATCATAGCCTCAAATCTATGATTGAAATATCTGCAAACATTAACCGGATCCAATGAGCACAGTTCTCCTGCTGTCTTGTATTCGATGTTTTTAATGTTTGAATTTGCCTCTCGTAGAAAATCCAGTAAATCATCCCAAGCGTACTCGGCACAGCTTAGTGTAACGAACCATGTTGGTGTTCCTAAATTCCGTAACATGCATTTTAATTCACCATGGCGTCGGTACCAATATTCATTTGTCCCACGCTGACAAGCCATCAGATTGATCAGTTGTGTTTCCAAATGATCATCTCGGTGCTGCACTTTCTCCATAAAATCCTTAGCAGACACATTTTGTAAATGTACTCCACTTTTTAAAATGTGATTTACTGCATAAGACAGTGCAGACAAGTCGCTTTCAAATAAAAGATGGAACAAATAAGGAATACTTTGTCGAAATCTGGGATCTTCAGCATATAGTCTTGTAGTCCGATACTCAGAAGCTGGAATCTGTTCCGGACGTTCATCGTATCGTCCTCCTTTTCCTTTAGGAAACAGCTGGGGAAAACATCGAGCTTCCAAGCTCTCCTCCCATACACTCACGGGACTTCCTTTTGCTTTCTTCATCTGAAAGAGATCAATATTGTCTCCCATAACTTCTTTTGAATGAAGAGTATGTATGCTAAAATGTTCATAAATTTCTTCTTCCTTTGACTTGTCCACTTTTTCAATTTGTCCAGTTGGTGTTTCTGTGTCTTCTTGTAAATCTTCTTCTTCTTCTTCTTCTATATAAATTGATTCATACCATTTGTTATTCCTTTTCAAATACAAATTTGCTCTTTGTACTTTCCGCACATCTTCCAGCTCCTGCCAAATCTTCTTATTCTTTGTAGGTACACCATTAACCAGAATAATTAATGGTTCAGTTTCCAAAGTATCCGCATCAATAGTTTCCATATTTTTTTTCAAATCCAAGGGCAAATACACCACTCTACCTTTTAAACCTCTCAGTAAATCGGAAGGAGGTAATTTACCAGTTTTGGGCTCCATACGTACTATGGTCTGGAACGGATGAACACATTGAATGAGTATAGACTCATATGTATTTAATTCAGAAAGTTCAGCAGGAATAGCATCCAATTCTAAATTATTATGTACAGCTCTGGTCGGCATTCTATTTTCCTCTAACTTGTTGTAACAGTATTTACAAATACGCTGAACTTCACCCAAATCAAAACAATTTTCAAGAAATATATATGTGGCAAAATCCTTCCACTTATAATTATCTTCATTTTCACTCTTTCTGTAGAGATCAACATTCCTAGTTTGTTTTCTATAATGAATTCTGCGGCAACAAATACAAGTAAAATTTGGTCTTTCATTAGAGATTATTGCAAATTTTGTTATGTGATCATTAAATGTGTTACTTACAGAGGGTTCTACATTCTCTTCCACTTCTTCCTCATTTACTGTGTCCTTCTCTGCACTGTTTTGTTCAGGACCAAAGTAACAAAACTGAATTTCATCAACAACCTTCTCTACATCTGATACCGTTCCTCGGAACAGAGCCCTATTCAATTCATTTAACTTTATTGCTGGACTTTTGGCAAAATACAACCGTCTCACAAACTTTCTCATTTCAGTATGATGAACAGCCAGCATCCTAAAATGATGGAAAACACTATTACACACTTTTCTAGATAGACAAGCCAGAGAATGACCCTGCAAACCAGTATTCTCTCTCACTCTGCATGGATCTAGACTTTGAAGCACCTTAATCTTCTGTTTTATACTTTTTTTACTATATTCTCTTAGAAACTCACGAAATTTGTCAATAGATTCCTGACGCACAGTGCAAATACTACTACAATTCCAAGTGTACACTGGGGCTTTAGGACGTCTCCCCATAGCCTCATCTGCCATCACTTGTACCTCATCTCTTGGAACCATTATCTCCTTCTCCATTATGCAACCATTTTTTACTTCGTAAGCACGACCTCTGGTGTCAACTGCATGCAGCAAACTATTACTTTGAAAATAGCTCTCTTCATTAAAAAAAGGTTCACTACTTGAACTATGCATCCACTTTCCTAAAAACACTTTACAAAAGTTTGTTCTGTTCACTACTCTTTTCCTTTTGCTATGTGATTTCAGTACATTAACCATTTTGTCTAATGTACGCATCCTATTCAAAATTAAAATGAATAGTTTCCTTTTTAATTCTAATGCCTTTGCTGCAATGGCTTCAATTTCTTTTTTTCTTTTATAAAACTTAGTCTTTTGCTTATATTTCTTCACATCCTTTATCAAATTGGACATAACTCTTCTCTGAAACATTTTTCTACGTATCTCTTTAAACGCTGTTTTTCTATTTATGTAAATCTTTTCAGTTGCAGAAGGTATATTTGCATTAACTAAATTCTCAATTTTTTCCTGTCCTTTTCTTTTCAAAACATTCTTTCCAGTACAGACATTTTGTACATTTTTCATTCTTTTGAATATATTTTTTAGAAATTGTTTTTTCTGCTTACCAGAAGATTTTTTCTTTTTCCCAACATGAGCATCTTCTACTAACTTTGGTCCTCCAGTTGTCTTCAAATATAGGTTTTTTTTGTGAGTTTTTTGAACTCTGGATTTTGTAGGCATCTTAAATTTTGTTCACTGCTCTTCAGCAATACCTGAAAAAAACTAAAAAAAAATTCCTTTATTTTATTTAAATATATTACTACATTTCTTTTCACAATAGTCACAAAACGAAATTTCTTTGCCAATTTGAATGCACACTTACTGCTCTTTTTTTTTGGCAAGTGATAATCACTTTTACAGACTGACACATTATAAATCCACTTTTCAGATTTTTTTAAATGCACATGTCCAGACTGCTTTTTCAGACCACCACCATGTGTATCCTGGGTGACTGCCTACACTCCAGCAAGGGCAACCAGCCTTAGTGATGCTGAATGTCTTTGCATTACAGACTGCAACCTCAAACCCCACTCGCTTGTAAATACTGTGCATGATTATACATGGAAAGGAGCTGGGTGTGTGCTAAGAGTCTGCTTCTGCACCAAAAAATCGCTCCCCCTTTTTCCTACTAATGCAACTGTGAAATCACCAGAGCAAAACGCAATAAATCTCTGCCTGTAATTCCTATTTGCACACAGAGTCATGTTTTCACATTAGTCACAAAACGAAATTTCTTTGCCAATTTGAATGCACACTTACTGCTCTTTTTTTTTGGCAAGTGATAATCACTTTTACAGACTGACACATTATGAATCCACTTTTCAGATTATTTTAAATGCACATGTCCAAACTGCTTTTTCAGACCACCACCATGTGTATCCTGGGTGACTGCCTACACTCCAGCAAGGGCAACCAGCCTTAGTGATGCTGAATGTATTTGCATTACAGACTGAAACCTCAAACCCCACTCGCTTGTAAATACTGTGCATGATTATACATGGAAAGGAGCTGGGTGTGTGCTAAGAGTCTGCTTCTGCACCAAAAAATCGCTCCCCCTTTTCCTACTAATGCAACTGTGAAATCACCAGAGCAAAACGCAATAAATCTCTGCCTGTAATTCCTATTTGCACACAGAGTCATGTTTTCACATTAGTCACAAAACGAAATTTCTTTGCCAATTTGAATGCACACTTACTGCTCTTTTTTTTGGCAAGTGATAATCACTTTTACAGACTGACACATTATGAATCCACTTTTCAGATTTTTTTAAATGCACATGTCCAGACTGCTTTTTCAGACCACCACCATGTGTATCCTGGGTGACTGCCTACACTCCAGCAAGGGCAACCAGCCTTAGTGATGCTGAATGTCTTTGCATTACAGACTGAAACCTCAAACCCCACTCGCTTGTAAATACTGTGCATGATTATACATGGAAAGGAGCTGGGTGTGTCCTAAGAGTCTGCTTCTGCACCAAAAAATCGCTCCCCCTTTTTCCTACTAATGCAACTGTGAAATCACCAGAGCAAAACGCAATAAATCTCTGCCTGTAATTCCTATTTGCACACAGAGTCATGTTTTCACATTAGTCACAAAACAAAATTTCTTTGCCAATTTGAATGCACACTTACTGCTCTTTTTTTTTGGCAAGTGATAATCACTTTTACAGACTGACACATTATGAATCCACTTTTCAGATTTTTTTAAATGCACATGTCCAAACTGCTTTTTCAGACCACCACCATGTGTATCCTGGGTGACTGCCTACACTCCAGCAAGGGCAACCAGCCTTAGTGATGCTGAATGTATTTGCATTACAGACTGAAACCTCAAACCCCACTCGCTTGTAAATACTGTGCATGATTATACATGGAAAGGAGCTGGGTGTGTGCTAAGAGTCTGCTTCTGCACCAAAAAATCGCTCCCCCTTTTTCCTACTAATGCAACTGTGAAATCACCAGAGCAAAACGCAATAAATCTCTGCCTGTAATTCCTATTTGCACACAGAGTCATGTTTTCACATTAGTCACAAAACGAAATTTCTTTGCCAATTTGAATGCACACTTACTGCTCTTTTTTTTTGGCAAGTGATAATCACTTTTACAGACTGACACATTATGAATCCACTTTTCAGATTTTTTTAAATGCCCATGTCCAGACTGCTTTTTCAGACCACCACCATGTGTATCCTGGGTGACTGCCTACACTCCAGCAAGGGCAACCAGCCTTAGTGATGCTGAATGTATTTGCATTACAGACTGAAACCTCAAACCCCACTCGCTTGTAAATACTGTGCATGATTATACATGGAAAGGAGCTGGGTGTGTGCTAAGAGTCTGCTTCTGCACCAAAAAATCGCTCCCCCTTTTTCCTACTAATGCAACTGTGAAATCACCAGAGCAAAACGCAATAAATCTCTGCCTGTAATTCCTATTTGCACACAGAGTCATGTTTTCACATTAGTCACAAAACGAAATTTCTTTGCCAATTTGAATGCACACTTACTGCTCTTTTTTTTTGGCAAGTGATAATCACTTTTACAGACTGACACATTATGAATCCACTTTTCAGATTTTTTTAAATGCACATGTCCAAACTGCTTTTTCAGACCACCACCATGTGTATCCTGGGTGACTGCCTACACTCCAGCAAAGGCAACCAGCCTTAGTGATGCTGAATGTCTTTGCATTACAGACTGAAACCTCAAACCCCACTCTCTTGTAAATACTGTGCATGATTATACATGGAAAGGAGCTGGGTGTGTGCTAAGAGTCTGCTTCTGCACCAAAAAATCGCTCCCCCTTTTTCCTACTAATGCAACTGTGAAATCACCAGAGCAAAACGCAATAAATCTCTGCCTGTAATTCCTATTTGCACACAGAGTCATGTTTTCACATTAGTCACAAAACGAAATTTCTTTGCCAATTTGAATGCACACTTACTGCTCTTTTTTTTTGGCAAGTGATAATCACTTTTACAGACTGACACATTATGAATCCACTTTTCAGATTTTTTTAAATGCACATGTCCAAACTGCTTTTTCAGACCACCACCATGTGTATCCTGGGTGACTGCCTACACTCCAGCAAGGGCAACCAGCCTTAGTGATGCTGAATGTATTTGCATTACAGACTGAAACCTCAAACCCCACTCGCTTGTAAATACTGTGCATGATTATACATGGAAAGGAGCTGGGTGTGTGCTAAGAGTCTGCTTCTGCACCAAAAAATCGCTCCCCCTTTTTCCTACTAATGCAACTGTGAAATCACCAGAGCAAAACGCAATAAATCTCTGCCTGTAATTCCTATTTGCACACAGAGTCATGTTTTCACATTAGTCACAAAACGAAATTTCTTTGCCAATTTGAATGCACACTTACTGCTCTTTTTTTTTGGCAAGTGATAATCACTTTTACAGACTGACACATTATGAATCCACTTTTCAGATTTTTTTAAATGCACATGTCCAAACTGCTTTTTCAGACCACCACCATGTGTATCCTGGGTGACTGCCTACACTCCAGCAAGGGCAACCAGCCTTAGTGATGCTGAATGTATTTGCATTACAGACTGAAACCTCAAACCCCACTCGCTTGTAAATACTGTGCATGATTATACATGGAAAGGAGCTGGGTGTGTGCTAAGAGTCTGCTTCTGCACCAAAAAATCGCTCCCCCTTTTTCCTACTAATGCAAATATAAAATTACCAGAGTTGTACACAATAAATCTCTGCCTATATTTCCCAACATGTGTAACCTGGGTGACTGCCTACATTCCACCAAGGGCAACCAGCCTTAGTGATGCTGAATGTATTTGCATTACTGAGTCCAACCTCAAACCCTTAAACTATTCATTTTTTATACCAATACACCTTAATTTATCGTGAAAACATAGTCCATATTATTTTACATGTTCCTCACATTTAAATTTCTCCCAAAACAGAAAATAATAAACGCAACTTCAACAAAAAGAATTACATTTCTATTATTCATTTCTTAATTTACCATATACATCCCCTCTCAAACTCTAACCTCACCTTTAAAATTAGTTAGTTGTGAAAGAAATGTGGCACTCAAACAGCAGATTATCAGAGCCAGGATCTCTGTTCTCTACACCTCTCTCCTCTCAGCAGAACCAGATAATGGCAAAGTTTCCCTCTATTTTTCCACACATATACATGTAAGTTTCAAATCTCAGTGCTTGCCCCTTTTTTTCAAATGTAATCACACATTTCTATTGGTTGAAAACCAACCCTTTTCCAAAAGTACCCTGCCCCCAACTTGACTTCTGCCTAGTACCCTTCCCCCAACTTGACTTCTGCCTGCTACCATAGCAACAGCTCATGGAACACTGCTGTGTGGAGTCAGGTCAGAAGTTCGCCAAACAATGTTTCAATTCCACAGAGCAAGAGTGCTTGACTTTTCAAACCTAACAGCAAATCCATAGTACTGTTCTTTGGTAACACATTTTTCTGTACCAATACAAAACATGCTTCTATTAATTTACACATACAGCCTAGTTTTTATTCTAGAATGGTATGAAACAGCCAATCAGTTCTTTTTTTTTAAAAAAAATATGTATGCCTCCATTTCCAAACTGTCTTTCTTTTCATATTGCCATTCTACTGAAAGACACCTCCTGAGTGCATCCAGTTCTCCTTTGAAGATGTTCACAGTGTGGATTGTAGGGCACAGCTATGTCTTCTGGAGTGAAAAGTTTGCAGAGAAAACAGGTATGGTGAGAGACCTTGCTTTGCCAAATGTAGACATTAAATGGATTGGTCAGAGAGGGTTAAAGTGGCACCAATTGATGCCATTGGTGAAATCCTTCATGCAAATCCAACACCCTGACCTCATAATAGTGCACTGTGGTGGCAATGACCTAGGCACTTTGACTGGGGTAGGTCTGGAAATGCTTATGAAGGACACCTTTGCACAACTGTTTTCACTTTTCCCTAAAACTGCCTTTGTGTTTTCTAACATATGCCAAAGGCAAAAATGGAACTGGTCCAATCATTTCTGTCCGCAGATTGACAAAGCAAGAAAGAACGTCAACAAATCTGTTTCTGCTTTCCTCCGTGACTATGGTATGGGTTCCATTTACCACAACAACTTGCGTTACGACATGCAAGACATTTATAGAGGAGATGGTGTGCACTTCAATGATGAAGGGAACAGAGTCTTCCTCTTGAACCTTAGACTCTGCATCGGTACTTACTTGTAGGTACCACTAAAAAATCACTTAATAAACACAACGGCTCTTTTTAGAGCCCCCTAATATCTAAACACTTAAATCTGAATTTCATTTCTTTTTTTTTTTTTTTTTTACCGTACGCTTACCGTACGCGTACCCCGTGATTTTTTAAAAAAATCAATAAATGTTTTCTTTGTACTTTTCTGTCCTTCTTTGACCCCCTTACAAATGTTAGGGGGTCTGTAACTCTCTCCCTTGCCCCCTTTTCAAGATATCACTCTTTTTTACCGGAGTGAAATACACAAAATGGCGGCCGCCGCTTCCTGGTTTCGGCCGATTCGAATGTTTACTAAGATCTAACAGCCAATCAGAATCGCGCTCGCGCACGCCACCGTACGCGTACGGTAAGCTTACGGTAAGCGTACCGTAAGCTGGCTCAGATATATATATTGATTTAAAGGCTATTTTCTCAGAATCTACTGAACAGATTTACACCAAACCTACAAAAGGCACTTCCTTGACCTGAGGACTACCTCTCTGCCAAATTTCTAGTAATTCTGTTCAGCCGTTCGGGCTGTAGCCCTGTCTAAAGGTCCTATGGAAAAATGCATGGGAAAAACGCGTTTTGGGACCCCCCTTTTATCTCAGCCCCCGCTTGACGAATCCCCCCGAGACTTTCAGGGTAGGAGCGGAGCGTAGCACCCCACCTATTTTGAGAAATTTGCGAGGATTCGTCGACCGGCGCCAAAGTTATTCAAAATAGAATGTTGCGGATTTCCTATGGAAACAGGGTCCTAACTATAACTACCTACTGGTGACCGCCAGTAGGTAATATATATATATATATATATATATATATATATATATATATATGTATGTATATATATTCACTTAAAAAACCATAGGTTTCACACATGTTATAGTTAGGTGGATATTTCACTCGTAAAAAAACCATGAAATTCCCCCGTTATAGTTAGTTCAGATAACTATAACTCGCGCGCCCGCAATCCACTGCTGATGACGTCACATATTACATCACTCATGACATGGTCAGTGGCATCACTCATGACATCACTGATGACATCATCCTTGTGATAGAGTGGCGGCCGCGCGAGTTATAGTTATCTGAACTAACTATAACGGGGGAATTTCAATGGTTTTTTACGAGTGAAATATCCACCTAACTATAACATGTGTGAAACCTATGGTTTTTTAAGTGAATTTGCAAGGTTTTTTAAATGCTAATTCCTAACTATAACGTGTGTGAAACCTATGGTTTTTTCAGTGAATTTGTACGTTTTTTTAAATGCTAAGTTATGTATGTATTATAATTTTTTTTATATATTTATTTTACAATAAACTACGTATTAAAAAATATTTTTTTTAAAAGTTCTTTTTTAGGGGGGTTTTCACCGTGCGCGCACGGTGCGCGCACCCCTGCGATTTTTTTTTAAAAAAATTAAAATGTTTTTTTCTGCCTTCGGGGTCCTTCAGGGACCCCCTGACAAAGGCTAGGGGGTCAGGAACTCTATACCCTGCCCCCTTTTCACGTTCGCCACCTTCCTTTTTCACTCTCGCACTGGAAACAAACAAAATGGCGGCCAACACTTCCTGATTTCGACCGATTCGAACGTTGACTAACATGTAACCACCAATCAGAATTACGCTCGCGCATGTTAGGGTGTTCGCACGATGCGCGCACGGTGCGTGGCTATAGATATGTATGTGCTTTTAACTGCAATTTTCTCAGGAACTACTGAACAGATTGACTCCATATATGCAAAAGACACATCCCTGAGCTGATGACTACCTCTCTGCCAAATTTCAAGTAATTCTGTTCAGCCGTTCGGGCTGTACCTTGGACTAAAGGTCCCTATGGAAAATTGCATGGGGAAAACGTGTTTTGGGACCCCCCTTTTTTCTCATTCCCCGCTTGACGAATCCCCCCGAGACGTTCAGGGTAGGAGCTGAGCGGAGCGCCCCACCTATTTTGAAAATTTCGCGAGGATTCGTCAACCGGCACCAAAGTTATTCCAAATAGAATGTTGCGGATTTCCTATGGAAACACGGTTCTAACTATAACTATCTACTGGCGACCGCCAGTAGATAATATATATATATGTGTGTGTGTGTTTTTATTTGAGTATATATTCATATATATTTTTAAATATATAACATTATTTATTTACATTATTTTAATGTTACATGTTAAAATATTTTGGATTTACTATTTTATACTCCATATATGTAATAAAGAACAATATTTTTGTATTATTTTTAATAATATTAGTGTGAACTATATTTTTGCTCTGATATTTTCGTACTTATAAGTATAGGTAGACAATATTTTTGACAAATATTTTTGACACAATATTTGGGTGGCACAATATTTTTTGTTCGAACATTGTATCTGACATCCGTTTTATCAATAAAACTGTATGGCAGTGCACATTAGGTGCAATTTTAATGGATAATGTGCTATTTGTAAATGACAGTGCACTAGCACATGCTGCATTAGTTAACATTTAACAAAATTGCCCACCTCATGTCCATTAAAGCTAGTTTGGTCGTAATGGTAGATGTTCTAAAAAATTGGGTCCTGCTTCTAAACGTTTGGGAAGCACTGCTCTGGACTGACCCAGTCTCCACTCCAATCATTGATTCAAACTATCCAAATCCTCACTTAAGCACCTGGACCAATTCTGAATGCTTAGCACTGATAACTTGATTCTTGTATGCATGTTTGCTATGATACTCATCCAGCCCAAACACTCCCACACCTAACACTGCTGTCCCGCGATCACCCATTATGCCCCATGTTCTTAGTTGCATTGGTTAATGGTTGATGTTCACTGTAAGCATATTTATTTCATCTGCTGTTTAATGTTCAATGTACAGCACTTTAATACCACAGGGTGAGGTCGTACTATAGAAAAACAAAGTAAGTACATAAATGAAATATACATGGCAAATTTAAGTCTGCACAAGAAATTGTACCTCATGTTTTTACAAAATGACTCTTTTTTCATATGACTGCCTACATGCTGAAGTTAGAGAAGTCATAAAGAGCAAGTAATTTCAAACTATTTATAGAATTGTCACCTGCCTTTGAGAGGTATTGTGATTAATATATTTTCTTAGCAGAAACCATAGCAACATCGGATGTAAGGATGATGTTTTGATAGCTCCAGTTTGCTGGAACAAAAGTTGGAAATAAAAAAACTAGAAAAACTTGTATTTGGCTTGTTACAACTTTGACACTATGGCTTATGGCCAGACTTGAAGTCAGCCCTGGTCTATTTGCTATTATTGTATTTGTTGCTTTAACTTGATGTACATTTTGCAATATCAATTCAAACAATTTGAGAAACTACACTAAAATGTGTAAATAGATAGAGCTGAAGCACACAAGGAAAAAGGGCTTTAATTGTTTTACTTTAGTGACAGTACATTTTCCTGTTCCCAGAAGAACAGGTAGGGCGTTGAGGAGGTGGGTCCCCATCATCTCTGCGGCTCCACATTGCAAATAAGTCTCAAGGTAAGAATCGTGTTACCCAAACAATATGGACTCACCGAACGTAACCTTCAGGACATAGCTAACATGTTAGCAGCAACTCAATCTGAAAATGCTACACTGAGAAATGATGTTACAATGCTTCAGTAGCCTCTTGCCCAAAAGAAAGAGAAACTTTGGGCATTGCCAGTCCTTCTTCATGGTAAACCCAAACTGATTTCAAAACCTGTTAGTGTTTAGTCGGCAGGAGTGCTGTAGTGTCCCCGAAATTTCTTCTCAGATACTTCCTCACAGATTCAAGTTGTTACCCCTGCCCCAGTTCTCTTGGCCCCACCTGAATGATTTCAGAATTTTCATGAACCAATGCTATTTTTATTTTATGGCCAAACCTGCAGCTTTTCCAGATAATGCCACCAAGGTGGCCTTTGTTCTGCCCCACCTGGGTGAGGATACTCTGAGAGTGTCCATTCCAATGATGGAGCAAGAAGACCCTTTATTATATAATTTTTAAAATTTCAAAGAAGCCATAAGAAGATTTTTTGTTGGCCGTACCTTTGTGCAGGGAGCCGAGAACGAACTATTGAGCCTTAAGCACTTGGCCAAAAAACAAGTGAGTAGCCTTGTTTTACAGAGGTCTTAAAGATGGCTTTAAGGATTTCATCAAGTTCATCAATTTGAATGAATGAATGAATGAAATGGAATTTGTAAAGCGCGTTGGCTACCCGGAGGCCTCCCAGCGCTGCAGACAAGGAACAAACAGAGAGCACAGCAAAGGATGAGCTAGAACAACCAGGTTTTTAACAGCTTGAGGAATGAAAGAAAGTTAGATTCATTCCGCAGAAAGAAAGGGAGAGCATTCCAACCAATGGCACCATTATATGTGAAGGACCGGCCCCCACATCTAGACCTCTTTATTCTGGGTTGGTCAGCAAGGAGGAGTGCAGACGACCGGAGGTCTCTTTCTGGGCGATAGGGGTTGATCAGAGGCCGAAGAATAAGAGGACTACTCTTCCAGAAGATTTTATGGACCATACACATAGCTTTAAACTGGATCCTTTTCCTGATAGGCAGCCAGTGTACAGTTTTAAGAGCTTGTTTGGCAAAATGCCAACGGGGAATTTGAAGGAGTCTACGAGCAGCAGAGTTCTGGATAACTTGAAGCTTATCAATAGTGTACTGCGGGGCTCCTAGATATAACACGTTCCCGTAGTCCAGGCGAGAAAGGATCAAGGCTTGAACCATGATCCTTCAAGCATTAAAAGGAAGAAGGGGCAGAATCTTAGAAAGCATCCTTAGGATCCCAAAACACACTGCTGAAAGCTTAGCTGCTTGATGACTAAAGGTAAGGGAGTGGTCAATCCAGATGCCTAGGCTCTTAATTTGGTCCTTAGGGACTGGAGAAGGGCCAAGGCAGTCCGGCCAAAGAAGTGAGGGGTTAAAAACCGGAGAATTACCCAGGAGCATCAGCTCTGTCTTGTCCCCATTCAACTTCAGGCATGAAAGTTCCATCCATTTAAAGACCTCCTCTAGGCAGGTACTAAGAGAGCCAGAAGGTCCTTTACAGTGGTTAAGTGCCACCACTAGTTGGGTATCGTCAGCGTAGGTACCAAATTTTTATACTAAACGGTTGGACAATGTCTGCCAGAGGTTGCAAATATACATTGAAGAGCGTGGGACTTAGGGCAGAGCCCTGAGGGACTCCACAATTAAGGGAAAACTCCTCGGATACCACATTTCCCTCAAAAACCCTGAACGAACGGCCACTAAGAAAAGACTGGAGCCATTGTATGGCCATACCTGAGACTCCCAGATTCTTCAGTCTGAGGAGCAGGGTGGAATGATTAACAGTGTCAAAGGCGGCACTGAGATCCAGAAGGATGATGGCCGTCGTGCCACCCTGGTCCATGATCATTTTAGTTTCTTCTATTACTGCGAGAAGAGCAGTTTCTGTACCCAGTTGGGGACGAAACCCAGTCTGAGAAGGGTGTAACAAGTTGTGGGGTTCCAAGAAGGTGACCAGAGTATTATTTTCATGTTTCTCTAGAATCTTGCTCACCCAAGGGAGAAGGAAAATGGGGCGGTAGTTGGCAAAATTGTCCTGGTTAGGTTTTTTTAAGAGAGCTTTGACCATGGCGCATTTCCATGCTGCCGGGACTGTTCCTAAGGAGATGGAAGAATTCACCATATCCAACATAAGCGGCCGGATGGTGTCAGCAACTAATGTAAGGACCTGAGGGGGAGCTGGATCCATCGGGGAACCGGAATTAATATGTTCCATGATTGAGTCCAACATAGTGAGATCGAGGAGAGGAATTTGAGCTAGTGAGAGCAGGGGTCCTTCGGACGGGCCAGCAGAGGTGGCAATGGGAATAGTGGGCTGAGAGGGCAGAAAGGTCTGATAAATATTCTGAATTTTCTTATAAAAGAAGTCTGCCAGGATGTTACAATGCGTCAAAGGATCCTGAGGCCTGGGCTGACTATGGGGTAGTTTAGACAGGGTTCTGGCAATTTTAAAAATTTCTTTAGGCGAATTCGCAGCAGATTCAATTTTCTATTCGTAGAAAGTAGTTTGAGTGTTTTTAATTTCTAGTTTATAACATCTGATGGACTCCCTGTATTCTATTTTATTAATGTTGGAAGAGTCCATCCTCCACTTTCTTTCCAGCAGTCTGCACCGTTGTTTGTGTTCTCTCAAATTTTGAGTGAACCATGGTGCAGTTTTTATCCTGTTGATTATATATGAAGATTTTTTAGGGAGAATAGTATCTAGAGTGCCATGTATCCAGGAGTTAAATCTCCTAATGGTATTTTCTAAGTTCAAGTTTTCATCCAGGGGTGGCCTGTTAATTTCCAGGAGAGACTCCCACTGATCCACAGGGAGTTTAGACCAGTTTCGCTCACATACGGAAATCCCATTGGAAGGGCGAATTGAGTTGGGGATTACCCAGTTAATCGGGACTAAGAAATGGTCAGTCCAGGGAAGGGGGGTGGGCAGTCCACTGGAAAGTTCCCTACAATTACTAACAACAGGGTCAAGAAGATGACCTTTAGAGAGAGTAGGGTTCGATACCTTCTCCGTGAGCTGAAGGGCTGATAAACTATCCATTAACTCTATAGTTGTTTTATCAGATAGACAGTCTAAATGTATGTTAAAATCACCTCATATGGTGAAATTAGCTGGACCCAGGGCTAATTCTGCTACTGCAGATGGAAGCGTATCAAGGAATTGTCTAGCGTTCCCAGGAGGACGGTACAGTAGAATACCGGAAAAGGTGCTGGTAGGAGAGATCACTAAGGAAAATGTCAAGTTCTCACAGTTTAATAGCGGGTCTGCAGTGATGCGGCATGAAAAGATTTTTTTATAAATGATAGCTATACCCCCTCCTTTACCAATTTTCCTATCAACCCGACTTATAGAATAGTCAGGGGAGATGGTTTGTACTAGAACCGGATCTGAATCATCTTGGAGCCAGGTTTCGGTTAGAAAAAGAATATCAGGTTTAGTCTCATCAAGAAACAGAGCCAGTTCTGTGGAGTGTTTGGGAAGGGATCTACAGTTCAGTAAAAACATTTTTAGCACGGGGAGAGAACCCTGGCAGTCGAGAGGCTTAACAAGGGACGAAAAGGCAAAGTCACAATGAGGGCACTGCCTGGTTTTATGTAAAATGTTCATAGAATGATAGCAAACTTCAGGAGTGGCTGCACGAAGTGCATGGAGAGAATAAGAACTGTAGACAATAGGGTCAGCCCCATGAAAACCAGGGTTTGCGGCCCTAGGGCTCGATCGGGCGTGGACGGGCGCAGACAGGCTTGCCTTTGGCGCGCCCTTGGCGTGCCGCCGGCGCACCCACTGCGCGTGTCCGCTGCGCGAAGACCAAAGCATCCGGTTAAATGGCGGGGGAAGCGCGAAGGCTAGAGCGCTAATCCCCGAACCGGAAGTTGCCTATTCTCCCTCCACTCAATCGGGACAACACCCGTGGTGGACCGGGGAGAGGCAAGAGCGAGTAACGAGTGCAAGTACGTGTTGGTGAGGCAATATCTGGCAATAGTGCAAAGTCACAAGTTAAAAATAAAGATAGCAGCAAGTAGAATATTTTAAAAGAAGGAACAATTCAATTCTCAGCTAATAATACATTTTAAATCGTAGGCTATCCGAACAAAAGGTAGAAAGAGGTAAATACCAGTATTACAAGGTGATAGTGTTGTGAAACAAGAGGGCCTGATTACAATGTTGCACAAGGACCACCAATGGAATTATGAGTTACAAATGTGCAACTTGTAATATGGTCGGTGGTTCTTTGGCCTTTCCCCTGGTGGTGCCTTGAAAACAGGCACTGCAATGGGAACAGCCAAAATGCTCCAGCACATCATGGCCGACAACGTCCATGCCATGCTGGAACTGGAGGGAATGTAGATGGGCACATGTTGTGCCCCTATGAATGTATTCCCACTGCTTGGGGGACTTGGGAGCCCTGTAGGGCCCCCTTTGTTCTTGCAGCACCAGCTTTTTCATGGTGAGGCTCCGCTATGAAAAGGCTGGTGGTGCAAGAACACAAAATGTGCTGAGCAGGTCTGCTCCAGTCCCTGCTCGGCATAATGTGTTGTGGTGCTCCTGCGCCACCACCAGGGAACAACTGGTCACTCGCTCAGCAGGCATTCCACCGCCGATACGACTTGGTACGTCGTAATCGGCAATATGGTGGGCTGCCACTCCTGGGCCAACGCAACTCTGAATAAAATCAACCGACTCTTCAAAACCCATGCAGATAGGGTTAATCATAGACCCATTTTCCAAGGACAAGAAAGAGAAGTGCAGGAGATTGAAGCAATGCCTCTATTTTATCAAAGCTGGACATTTTGCTAAGGAGTGCCCAACCCAGTAGCGGAAAGCAAGGAATCCCACCATTACTTCCGTCACTTAACCGGTGGAAAATGAGTTAACTTGGTGGGTAAGGGGGTCAACCTACTGGGTTCAGCTGTTTATTCAACCTCCCTGAATCATCCTTTTTTAACCTACCATCATCCAACCATCTCTGTGCTTCTGCTGTCCTTTTTGGGGGGCTCATGGAAGGTAGAAGCTCTAATGCATTCAGGGGCTACTGGAAGTTTTATCGACACTCAGTTTACAGTGAAACTCAACATCCTTTCTCACCATAAAGATGAATCAGAGAGAGTAAGGGCTGTAGATGGTAAGGAGTTACCTTTGGGTATCATACAATCTAACACAGAGAAACTACTCATGTTTTGCAAAAAATATTCATAGAGAAGAGATTTGTTTCAACATCATCAATGCCCCACAGTTTCGAATGATCCTAGGTTTAACTTGTCTAGTGAAGCACAATCCCCACATTAACTGGCACACAAGTATAATTATGTTAGGTTTTGAGTTCTTTGAACATCATCGTTATTTGGATACAGTCCATGAACAGACTATTCAAGCCCAAACAATTACACAGCGCATGAAGAGCATATCAGTTGTAGAAGGCCTCCCGGATGTTTATGCAGATTTAGCAGATGTTTTTGACAAAAAGAAGTCCACTGTCTTGCCCCCACACCAGGATTGTGCCTGTTAAATTGATTTGGTGCCCAGGGCCAAGTTGCAGTGCAGTTGCATTTATGCCCTCACTGAAAAGGAGAATGTGCATCTCTGCCAATACCTAGACGAGTATTTGTCAAATGTGTTCATTCAAAACCACCTGTCTCTTCCACACTTTTTTCTGTACCCAAAAAAGGAGGGGTGTACCATTTGGTGCGAGACAGAAAGGGTGATGAATGGAAGACATCTTTCCAAACACAATTCAGATTGTTTGAATATGAAGTCATGCTCTTTGTGCTCTCCAACACCCTGGCCGCTTTCCAAATTTTTTATTGATGAAGAGTGAGGAGAATTCTTAGATGTTTGCTGTGTAGTCTACATTGATGACATTCTGATTTATTCACGGTCAATGACAAAACATTTAAGACAGGCACACGTCATTTTCCAACAATTGTACAAGTACAGTTAATAAGCCAAGCTAGAAAAAAAGTGAATTCCACTCCACCGAGGAAGACTTTTTGGGTTATGTGCTAAGTTCAACAGGAATTAAAATGGACCCAAAGAAGGTGAAGGCCGTGGTAAAATGGCCATTCCCTACAAACATTAAACAGATCCAAATCTTTCTTTGATTCACCAATTTTTATCAGCACTTTGAGAATTGTTCTCAAACCATCACTTCAATAACACAATTCCTGTATAAGTGAATGAAATTTTGTTGTAATGGAGGCAGAACAAGCCTTTTAGGAGCTAAAAAGTAAATTTACCATGTTCCCCATCGCGTCTCACCCAGACACAACCAGTCCTTTTTTAATAGAAGCAGACACGTCACAGACAGCTAAGGAGAGGGTAATAGCTCAGCGTGATAAAGTCACAGGCCCCGCAGAACAGAATTACCCAATTGCGAATCATGAGTTACTGGCCATAAAGGTTGTTTTTGAAGAATGGCTGCAGTATATGTTAGGAGACCAAAATTCTGTTAAAATCTATACTGATCACAAAAGTCTGCAGTTTCTACGTTCAGCTCTTGCCTTATCTGCTTTACGACTGCATTGGACATTTGATTTTTAATGATTATAACTTCATCATGACCTACCTCCTAGGGAAGGAAAATGCAAAAGCAGATGCCCTCTCATGAACTGGTGAGTCTGAAACGCCTCAAGCCGAGGAGAAAACAAAAACATAATTTCCACAAAACATTTTCAAGGAGGTGTGTTAACCTCAACCTTTGGGAAACATCTACAAGCTTGCATATCCAATAAGAAATTAAATCAATTGTTACAAGAGAACAGTAAAGTTGTCAAACAAGATGGGCTTTTGTAAAAAGAAGGTCTACTGTATGTACCCAGTATATCCTTACAAATTCAAGCTCTGCCCTTTTTTTCCTAACACCTTGTTAGCTGGACACCCTGGGGTCCAAAAGACTTTACAATTAGCAAAAAGACACTTTTGGTGGACATCCATGTTCAGTGACAAATGACAGTATGTGGACACATGAGCTCAGAGTAAAACCCCTCGTGGTCCCCAGTGGATCTTCTATGCCCAATCCCAGTCTCACCAACATCATGGAATACAGTATCCTTAAATTGTGTGGTTGCGCTCCCTAAAACCAACACTGGGACCACTACTTTGTTAAGCATTGTGGATCATCTTACCAAGATAGCTCACATTATGTAGAATTTGCATCTATTTTCATTACCAACATTGTACCTGCCCTCAGTACTCATTGCAGAGCGTGGATCATAATTCATCTTGAACATTTGGACCCCCTTGTGCAAACCATTGGACATGGACATACAGTTGTCTTCCAGCTTCCATCCCCAAACTGATGTGTAAGCTAAAAGGAAAAAACAAACGATGGAACAACACTTATGCTTTCTGTTACTAAATTCCAAGGTGATTGGTCAGACCCATTATGGGTGGCAGAGTTTGCCTACAACAACTCAAATCATACCTCCTTGGGCATGTCCCCTTTCTTTTGTCTCCAGGGGTACCGCCAACGATTGACCCCTTGGAATGATGTGCATCAACTGATGGTACCTGCAGTGCAGGATTATCGTATTCATCTGTGTGTCCAGACTAAGGAAGCCTACAAGTTAAACTGCAAGACGAATATCACATTCAGGACCCTACATATGCAGTGGAAGACAAGGTATGGCTCTCCAATAAACGTGCCTTCACATGGCAAGAAAAAGACTATTGTCCAAATTCATTGGTTCTCTTGAAATGTCCAAAGTTCTAAACCCAGTAGCCATGAAACTAAAACTGCCACATACACTAGATATTTACCTAGTTTTCCACATCTCATTACTCAAGCCCTGCTGCCATGATATTAGACCAACCCAACCACCACCAACCTTGGTATATGGACAATGGGAATATGCAGTCCATGCTATCTTAGATTCCAAGAGGATTTGGGGAAGCTCCACTACCTAGTCGATTGAGAGGGCTAAGGTCTGGAAAATCACTCATGGGAACCTATCTCTACAATTAGAAATGCCTCTCGCTTGGCACAAGCCTTTCATTGCCTCTTCCATGACAAACCACATCCCACTCAGTTGTTTCCTGGGACCCTTCTGGGGTGGACTGTCAGGAGCCATAAGCTAGCCTGTAAACCATAACACATTGCCTATGACCCCCAGCATTGTAATAAGCACCACACACACAATATCTCAACCCTCCAGTACTATCTCAGCCCCCAGCCCTTTTTTTCTTGCACAATAAAGTATCTCAGCCCTCAGCACTTTATCTCGGCTGCCTCAGTATCATGTATATGTGACTTTTGCATTGCTATGTTATTTCTTTTGCAACTTACATTCAGTATGTTTCCCACTACTGATACTGTGAGATTTGCCGAAGTCTTGTAACATTTCAGCAAATCTTGGTGCCCATCTCGGGCGCAGCCTATTTAAACATCACCTGATTAGCAGCACATGCTTTGACTTGAGGAATAAATAAAGAGCACACTTACCTTCGGCTCCGAATCTGGTTATTCCTTCCTTGTCCACCAGTTAGACCTGAAAAGAAAGAAAGAACAACACAAGTAAGTGCTTACCAACATCATAGCCAGCAACTTCAAGGTAACTTTAAAAATTGAAACCAAAACTAAGGATAGATGGTGTAAGATTGAAAAACTCATCAAGCCTTCAACATTTAGAGATATTTGTGCAAGGTACATCAACAAGAAGGATTTTATCAGAGAAAAATCGTTCAAATCAGCAAGTTCAAGACAATTCAGTGAATAGTGGGAAGAAACACCACAAGACTGTATATTTAAGAAAACTTTGATTGAAAGGTTTACAGAACTCACATGTTAGTGGTTACTCCAACATGGCATATGAAACAGGGCCATTGTTATGTTACATTTATTTCTTTAAAAGGACATATGGAAGACAAGTAATATTACATGCACCTGATTTTCTCTTTAGATAATCCCATGTGCTAATCCCTGATCAAAAGGAACTCTGAGAAGTCTATCTGATCCATAAAACCTAACAAATCTGTCCAGTTGATCACAGGCATGCATTGTGGAGACGAGTTGGCCTAACGGCTGGGTCGGTCGTCCTCAAATCTGGGAAACTGGGTTCGAGTCTCGGCAACGACGCTGAACATCCTGTGATTCTGGGCAAATTACTTAATCTCCCAGTGCCTAACAAAACAAACAAAAAAAAACAATGAATGTGTCCTCATGTAACGCAACTGGTGCTATGTAAAGCGCTCTGATACCCGATACGGGTCAAGTTTGCGCTATATAAAACTTTGCAAAATAAAAAAAATGCATCAAAGTGGTGAACTCAAATCACTAGTGGGCGAGGGAGTTCACTGACACAGTACAAGAACATCAGCGTGACCAGACTTATTTTAAAGGTCAAAAACAGAAAATACAAGAACAGGGTAAGACAACATCGAAGACCCTCCTTCCTGAACTTTATCCATTATTACAAGAGTGTATAATTCCATTCCCAGAAGAACAAGTAGGGCATTGAACAGGTGGGTCCCTATCTTCGCTGCGATGCCACGTTGGGAATTCTCAAGGTAAGAATTACATTGTCAAGTCTGACAAAAACTTCTTCTAATTTCCCAGAACCACCATCATACTCTCACTGCAGAGGTTTGTATTGCAAAATGACTCTTGAGTCCTCCACTTATTTAGACCATAGGAGACAGACTTCCACCTCAAGTTCATCAGTCATATCTTAATTGCATAAACTTACTATATCTGCACAATCAGCACCTAAAACAAAGACCTCACATTCTGTGGTGAAAGCTAAGTAGTGTTCTAATTTGCTTCTTCTTCATATTTTTTTTATTATAAACATGTCTTTGAATACCACTTTTTCATGATTGTTTGTGTTATTTGCAAAGAAAAGATTTTTTTAAAAATGGAAGCAGAACCTCAATGACAGCAACCATAGATGCCCTACTCCATATGGCTATCATAGGGGCATATTTATGAGGAGGCGATAGAAAATTATCGCCGCTTTTGCGGCCGTTGTTGGCTGAAAAGCAGCGATAATTTTATCGCCTAATTAGCAAGGTCACACTAACGCGTGAAACCTTGCATTAGCGCTCAAAATCTTAACGCCCAGCTTTGCATCTCCAATGAGATGCAAAGTGGGCGCTCCTGACCTCACATGACAGGAGAAATGTCTCTAAGCGACATTTCTCGTATCATCAAGCCCCACGCTATGAAGCATAGCGGCAGGAAAAGTAGCGATAACCCCTCTTATCCCTACTTTCCTTACGCCTGCTTCAGGACTGACTTAGCCATAATATCCTATGTAAGGTGGATATCATGGCTAAGTTAGTGAGTCCCTATCAACAAGCTAACGCCACATTTCGTGAGATTATCGCTGGGTTTCCAGCGATAATCTCACGTTAGGCAGTTAGTGCTAGGATTTTTATCGCTTTTGAGATAAGCGTTGCTAATAACACGCTATCTCAGCGATAAAAATCCACGCTAGCCGGCGATAATTATCCTAGCGCTAAGTGCGCTTAGCGATAATTATCGCCGGTTGTTTCTGATATGCCCCATAGTCTTGTGGGTCTGCCTGTAAAGCTGCTCAGCCATTCTGCATCAAATGGGCATTACATGGGTGGTACATGGGCATTCCAAGTAAACATCTATAAGTTTTGATGCAAATCCCTATCTCTTAACATTGTTAGGGTTTTACACTGAAAGATTACGCCGATTTGAGGCAGGCGTAACATGGGAGAACATTTTCTTTTCTCTAAACTGTTCAAACTTTGCCTGTTGCTTTCCAATACAAAATTTATGGTACACATCACATGTTTACTCTTGAACAATGCTGCTGCTAGATTGAGTGAATAGTGCAAGGCAACCAAAAGTGCGCCAGTGTTGGGGAGAGAGCAACAGTATCATATCTAAGTAGATATGGCACTGTTCGTCTCTCTCTCTCTCTCTTTGCCTCAACACAATGCTGCAACTTTGATAGCTGTGCTGTGTTGTGTGAAATCTTAGTGCATCTGCCACACGGAGTGAGCACTGCCTTCAGTAAGTGAATAAACACATTTGAAGGAGCCATCACAGAATGTACATGTATGAATGCATTTATTTCGATAGCATTAAGCTAGCCAAATGCAACAAAGTACTGACCAGGTTCAAAGGCAAAGAACAATATGGTGCCGATCACAATCCGGTAAAAAATTCCCCCGTGCGACTCGTATCGGGTCTTTTTACCGTACGAATCGTACAAGTGCCGTACGAACTGGCAATCACGATTCGCATGGTAAAAAGTCCATACGAACCGCACTGGGAATCATTCCCCACACGTCCTCGGGTCGGAAAATGTGTCCGACACGTCCTCGGACGATTTACCTTACAAACGTGAAAATCCAAGTCCGACCGAGGAATCACGATCCATCCCGTGCGTCCGAGCGTACAACCGTATGGAAAAAACACCGTCCGCACCGAACACCAATAGCAACCATGGAGACATGTGCCCGCATACGCGCCCAACACTCCCCCCAGCCCCCGTACGTCCGACACGTACCCCCCATGTATGTATACCCCCACCCGTCTAGGTACACCCCAGTACGTTCGAGTCGTACCCCCACCCCAGTACGTGTCGTACCACCGTCAATGTACACCCCCCACCCCTGTACGTGTCGTACCCCCCGTGTACCCACACCCCAGTACGTTCCAGTCGTACCCCCACCCCTGGACGTGTCGTACCACCGTGAACCTACACCCCAGTACGTTCCAGTCGTACCCCCACCCCAGTACGTGTCGTACCACCGTCAATGTACACCCCCCCACCCCAGTACGTGTCGTACCACCGTCAATGTACACCCCCCACCCCTGGACGTGTCGTACCCCCCGTGTACCCACACCCCAGTACGTTCCAGTCGTACCCCCACCCCTGGACGTGTCGTACCACCGTGAACCTACACCCCAGTACGTTCCAGTCGTACCCCCACCCCTGGACGTGTCGTACCACCGTGAACCTACACCCCAGTACGTTCCAGTCGTACCCCCACCCCAGTACGTGTCGTACCACCGTCAATGTACACCCCCCACCCCTGGACGTGTCGTACCACCGTCAATGTACACCCCCCCACCCCTGGACGTGTCGTACCCCCCGTGTACCCACACCCCAGTACGTTCCAGTCGTACCCCCACCCCTGGACGTGTCGTACCACCGTCAATGTACACCCCCCCACCCCTGGACGTGTCGTACCCCCCGTGTACCCACACCCCAGTACGTTCCAGTCGTACCCCCACCCCAGTACGTGTCGTACCACCGTCAATGTACACCCCCCCACCCCAGTACGTGTCGTACCACCGTCAATGTACACCCCCCACCCCTGGACGTGTCGTACCACCGTCAATGTACACCCCCCCACCCCTGGACGTGTCGTACCCCCCGTGTACCTACACCCCAGTACGTTCCAGTCGTACCCCCACCCCAGTACGTGTCGTACCACCGTCAATGTACACCCCCCCACCCCAGTACGTGTCGTACCACCGTCAATGTACACCCCCCCACCCCAGTACGTGTCGTACCACCGTCAATGTACACCCCCCACCCCTGGACGTGTCGTACCACCGTCAATGTACACCCCCCCACCCCTGGACGTGTCGTACCCCCCGTGTACCTACACCCCAGTACGTTCCAGTCGTACCCCCACCCCAGTACGTGTCGTACCACCGTCAATGTACACCCCCCCACCCCAGTACGTGTCGTACCACCGTCAATGTACACCCCCCACCCCTGGACGTGTCGTACCACCGTCAATGTACACCCCCCCACCCCTGGACGTGTCGTACCCCCCGTGTACCCACACCCCAGTACGTTCCAGTCGTACCCCCACCCCTGGACGTGTCGTACCACCGTGAACCTACACCCCAGTACGTTCCAGTCGTACCCCCACCCCAGTACGTGTCGTACCACCGTCAATGTACACCCCCCCACCCCAGTACGTGTCGTACCACCGTCAATGTACACCCCCCACCCCTGGACGTGTCGTACCACCGTCAATGTACACCCCCCCACCCCTGGACGTGTCGTACCCCCCGTGTACCTACACCCCAGTACGTTCCAGTCGTACCCCCACCCCAGTACGTGTCGTACCACCGTGAACCTACACCCCAGTACGTTCCAGTCGTACCCCCACCCCAGTACGTGTCGTACCACCGTCAATGTACACCCCCCACCCCTGGACGTGTCGTACCACCGTGAACCTACACCCCAGTACGTTCGAGTCGTACCCCCACCCCAGGACGTGACATAGCCCCGTCTACCCACACCCCAGTACGTTCCAGTCGTACCCCCACCCCAGTACGTTCCTGGCGCACCCCCAACACAACCTCCTAAGTACGGAGCGCACCCCATGCCCCAACATCACCACCGCATGTACGAGTCTTACAAAGCCACACACAAGGACAAAATCGTACAACCAAATGGCCCATGTACACACCGTACACACGCTCAAAACGCACGTACACAACCAGGACAAAATAAAACAACACAAGAATACACCATTCGAAAGGCACACAGCCACTAAACATGGCCAACAACCACTTAAATAACACAATCACTGACCTGCAACTGCCAAAAACAAACAGAGGCCCAATACACCACCACTCCTTATAACACACCCACCCAAAATTCAAAAACTGCCACACCCACCCATGGACCAATAAAAAGGGCCCACATACACAAACCATGAGCCTTTGCAACAGACTCACTGCTGCCAGACACCACAGAACCAGACTACAAGCTACACCACACCTTACACTTGCACACCTTCACACGACCACCCTCACAAACACCCTCTCATCACATTCACACACACACACAACCATCCACACCCCCCCCCAACATCCACACCCCCCCCACACCCACACCATCCCCACCCACACCCCTCACCATGCCCACTACCAAGAATCCAAAGTTCAGTCACCGAGAGTTGGAGGTCCTTGTTGATCAAATCCTCAGAGTCGAGCCACAGATCTTTGGAACATTGGTCAGAAGCACCAGCCAGGCAGCCAAAACAGCCATGTGGCAGACCATCGTCGATGCTGTGAATGCTGTTGCGGACACCAGGAGGACCAAGCAGGATTGCCAGAACAGGTGGTACGATCTGCGGAGGAGGGTCAGAGCCAAGAGGCAGGAGGAACACGACCAGGCCAACGCCACCGGAGGAGGGCCCTCCCGCAGAGCCGTACAGTACCATCCCTGGGAGGAGAGGGTGATGGCCATACTGCCGGTGGAGGCAGTTGAAGGAGTAGAAGGACTCCGAGACCCGGGTGAGTACACAAACAACGCACCTCACATGGGGGGAACTGCAACCACAACCAAAATTAATAACAGGCACGCAACCACCACAAGCCATCGCATTACTCAACCACACTCCATGAGCAGGCACATGCCACTGCTGCCACCATGCCCCATGCACCCAGCTGGACAATGTCAAGTCACAGGCCACAGAAGACAACAACACATGACACGGTAACCCGGATGGCGGGAGGCTGGGCACCAAGAATCACATAGTGCGACTCCAAAGCAGACAACAATGCCCTCTGCCCATATGGCCTAGGTCACAGCCAGACAAACACTGTGTCCCAACACAGGAATGACTTGCCAGCAAATGGCGGACGCCTTGCATCAACACATGGGGGTGAAGGCACTGTTTTGCACATGCAAGCAGCCAATGAACAGCCAACAGTGTGAAAGAGTGGCAGCACACACCACCACAGCAGCAGCGCACAGACACACAGCAGACAAAATGGGTGCCTGGAGATCAGAAACAAACTCACATCAACAGGCCAAGGGCCACTCAAAGATCTGCTAACAGTGTGTGCCCAGGAAGCTGGGCCAAGGTGACAGAGGGTGACACATGGAGGGAGGGAGAGGGGGACACAGAGGGAGGGAGAGGGGGACAGAGAGGGAGGGAGAGGGGGACAGAGAGAGAGGGAGACACAGGAAGATGGACACAGGGAGGAGGCTGACACACAGAGGGAGGGAGAGGGGGACAGAGAGGGAGGGAGAGGGGGACAGAGAAGGAGGGAGACACAGGGAGAGCAAATCAGTCCTTTGGTGTGTGGGAATGTCTGCTCGTCAGCAGGTGGACTGCGTGCATGTAGACAAGGGTGGCCAGTGCCAGAACCCCCCTCTTCATCATGGCAAAACGCAGGGCCATGTTACAACCTGTACACGAGCACAAGGACAGCCACCTGCATCATATGAGTGTGTGGATCCACTCCATGTGCACATGTACAGTGCCACAAGGAAGGCGCAAATGCATAGCTCGGCACACATGCACACTCCACTGCTGACTGCAGTCACACTTGACGCAGCAAGTAAGACTGTGCCACACATAGTTAAAGGGGCCAAATTGGTGCCCAAGGGACACACACATGCACAAGTGCACTGTGAGTGGAATGCAAGACAGATCCTAATTCCAAGAGGAAATGTGCCAACTTTGTAACGGATGAAACATGGATGTTGCATGGATCAAAATTAACATTGTCTCTCTCACACACAGGTCAACGTCGTGCTGCACCCCCCAACACTGGGGGGGAACACTCACAGGACCCGGATCTGCAGGAGACCGATCCCACCGGCAGCGACCACTCTCACCACTCTGCGGACGACCCCGACCGACCTGGCCCCTCTGGTGTCCAACCACCTGCAGCACCTGCGTCAGGTACAACCGTGCCAACCACCACCCCCACTCCTGCCACATCCCAGGAGACACCCAGGATCCCTGCCCCAACACCACAATGCAGCCAGGCTCGCCAGGAGGGACACGGTGTCCCGGGCACCCAGGAGGAGGCAGGCGACAACGCCAATGCCACCCCTCAGGGGTCCCGGAGACCCCATGTGCCCACAAGTGCAGGCCAGACGCAAGTGGGCAGGGGTGGTGGGAGTGGAGGACGGCGGAGGCGCGAGCCTGACCAGTTGGCTGGGGATCCGGTATTTTCCCATGTCCGTAACATCCTGGACTCATACCGGCAGGACACCACGGGCATGGCCCAGGTTGTGTCCGTCCTCGAGGGGATCAAGGTCCAGCAGGCCCAGCAACATGCGGAGCTAATAGCCTGTCTACAGCTACACCAACGGAGGATGGAGGACAGACAGGCTCAGCAAGTGACGGCGTCCCAGGGGATTCACGCTGAACTCCGTCGGATGGCCGACACCATGGCCGACCCTCCCTGTGCCAGAAGGCGGAGAACATCACCACCCACAGGGAGGGATCATGAGGAGGAGGAGGAAACATCCGACGGAGCATCCCAGACGTCGTCACGGCCTGCTGCTGAGGTTCCCCGCAGGAAGCCGGGTCGTCCACGGAAAGGACCGTGAGGGTGGCTGCTACATCACCATCTCCCAGGACACCTGGCCTGGCACCTGGCCCACTGGAGCAACAGCATCACAGCATCAAGAGACATTCTCTGCCACATGGCCCTGCTGGTCACTGGCTGACCAATGTTGACAAAGACTGTGGCATGGACTCTGAGGATTTCCAATGGCAAAGACACCAACTCCCCTACTGAACTTTGGATTCCCTAATCCCGGAAAGCCCCTCACTTGGCCCCCCCCCCCCAATAATAAATCACACTATTAAGAGTAGATGCCTGCTGGTAGCATTATTACCTAACATGTGTCTTGTACAGTCTAAACATGCCTGAGTCATCTGTTCACTTCAACCATCCACACCCTGGGGCCTGAGTCTGGCACAGGACACATGGGTCACAGTTTTCTAGGCAAGACAGACATGGAGCACCATACACACCCGTGATGGTCAGAACCAGCTGAGGGGGTGGCCGAACAACCGTGCTGACAGACACATTGAGTACAGCAACAGTCATGCGCAGAGGTCAGGGATCCTGGCCCGTGTCCTGGGGGGCACCCAGGTACGTGTAGACAGGTGGCAGAACCATGTCCTGCAAGCCTGAGTCCGGTGGATGCAGAGAATGGGGTCATGGACAACGTTGGATGCATGGGGATGGCACATGTCACAATACCCACACAGTCATGAACATCATGCCCATTACACAGTCTCAGCACACACACACAGCTTGCATCTTGCCACTCGACACATTGACACATAGCCACAATCAGGGAATACCATGCCAGACATGCAGGATGCACCGTGCCAACACACCAGCATTGACTGAGAAGAGGCACCTTGGAGGCATAGGGACACCTTTAATAGTCATGTGTTTGGGATTGCAGAGGCAACTTGAAGTACACATGAACACATCATGTGGAGTAACATGTGGCTCCAACACTGGCACCCCCCTTCTGCAGCACAAATGCGTGATAGCCATGGAACTGGCACACAAGTGTCGGATAACAGCTAAATACCCACAGCTGCTCACGGAGAGACTGCCATACACCATACATCCGCTGATGTGGAAGTCCCACGCCATGTCAAGACAATATTAACCGTATGTGTCCGAGGGCAGTGTCACACACATTGATGCCTTCATCACAATCCACTATCCCATCACTGATGACTGACAACCAGGCAGCCCATCTATTCAGGTGTACCCAGCTGCATGTCGTGTCCCATGGGGATGCCACATGTCTGCAGAGGACCAAAACCCCGACCGGGGCAGTGTGCACACATCGTGAACAACTGCCACACCCAATACACCCCAGATGCATCCCTTACCCCATGGAGACTTCCAAACGTGTCCGTGCCTGTAACGCTGAGTCAGCCCACGATGCCATGTCCATGATGAATAGCAGTGCCACAACAATGCAACCAGAAGACGGCATGCGCAGGTACCTGGGGAAGAGAGACACACAAGAAGTCAGCCACAAAAAGCACAGCCACTTGCATGTGCATTTACTCGACACATGTATGTATGACAACATGCTAGGTCACAATTATGCCTGGGGAAATACTACCATCACTGCCACCATCACTCCAGTGACACACCCACACACACCTCTGACCCACGTGCCATACATGCAGGTGGAGACACACATCACAACGCATGCCACACGGGGACCAATGCGTGCACACTCAGACCCTGGTACTCACCACTAAGCAAAGAAGTCGCGTATGAGCCGAGTCCGGATGTCCTCTTGCGGCTCCACATCCTCCACATCACTAGCCCCATTGCCAAGCCCTTCGTCCTCCACGGGTGGATGCTCCTCGTCATCTTGATCCAGGATGAGGGGCACAGCTCTTTCAACTGCCATGTTGTGCAGCATGCAGCAGACCATGAAGATCTTGCAGACCTTCGCCGGGGCATATGGGAGTGCGCCTCCGGTCTTGTGGAGGCACCTGAATCGGCTCTTCAGCATGCCAAACGTCCTCTCTATCACTCGCCTTGTCCGGCCATGGGCGGTGTTGTAGCGGAGCTGGGCCGGCGTGATGGGGTTGCGGAGAGGTGTCAGCAGCCAAGGCATGTTGGGATAGCCAGCGTCCCCTAAATGGAAAGCACATGGATATCGTTAGAACTGGCGAAGCGGTAGTGCTGCTCGGCCAAACAGAATACAGGACAGACAGACTGTACCCACCAACAACACATGCCCGTTCGTTGCGCAGCTGCATCATCATATCAGGCATCCCGCTACGCCTCATGATGTAGGCATCGTGTGCTGATCCTGGAAAACGAGCACAGACATGTGAAATCACCATGTTGGACAGACACACCACAAGGGCATTGATGGAGTGGTAGTGCTTCCGATTGCGGTACGCCACCTCCCGTGCGTGTGGTGGTACCAAACCTACATGTGTCCCATCTATGGACCCAATGACATGGGGCATCCCTCCCAGGGCATAGAAACCACGCTTGACCTCAGTCATCTGTTCAGGGGTAGGGAACTTGATGAAGTCATCCAGGTGAATCAACATGGCCTCCAAGAAATCATGCAGCACACCGCTGAACATGCTCTGGGACATGCCACCAACATGAGCTATGGTATATTGGAAGGTACCCGTGGCAAGGAAATGTAGGGCAGCCATTACCTTCAGCTGGGGTGTCAGTGCCGTAGGATACCTGTGCTGCGGTTGCAGGTGTGGTGCCAGTCTCGCCGTCAGCTCCAGAATCAATGGTTGGGTGAAGCGGTAGAGCCGGATCGTGTCATTCTCCTGCATGGCGGCCAAGTCTGGAATTCTTCGGGCAACAGGAGGCGCTCTGCAGTAATTTGGAAGTGACAAGGAAGAGTGAGTGCACTACGAGAACAACTCATGTCTACTGAGCACATGTGAATCTGGCAATACACACATGCCACATAGGGAGTCAGGCATGTGCTACATGCCCAGGACACGTATGGATGCAAGGTGACACTCCTTCCAAGACCCAGCTACACACGGTGATTGAGAACCTCCCCATGCCACGCCATGAAAATAGCTGTGTCCCAGTGCAAGTGCACTGCCCGACGCAAGACAGGAGTGACATACACCCACACATCAGCAGAAGTGTGATGCTGATTGCAGAGACTGGCAGCGGAACACTTGAGCCACAGGTCACATGACATTACACTAGTCCAGCCCACACACCTTGCCATGAAGGTGCACATGTCATGACTCCCCACACATTCCTTGTGAGTTTGCTGACATGGCCTTGTCACGCTACTCCGTGTCCCTTGCATACATGTGCACCTCACATCCGGTAACACATGTGGCATGGTGTTGGGAACAGTGTGCAATGACAATCTACACACAGCCACATGTTGGTTGCTGCAACGGCTGCAGCTTATGAGGGTGCTACAACATCAACCCGATGTAAATCCCGGACACATATATGGCATAGTCACATTGTGCACTGTGGGTAGTGATGAGTCATGTGTCATGACCCCTGTACCGGGCATCATGGGACACTTCCGTGTGTTGGTGTCCGTGCCATGCCAGTGACGCTCACCCCAAGTGCGCAGTCCCACATGCACACATGTCAAAGGAGTCAAGGGCATGCCTGGCACACATTGCACCCTCACACAGTACACATGTACATATCTCATCATACATCTGGTGCCTTCTCCACTCAGGAGGCATGTTCCACATCACAGCCTGTGACACCTGTGCCCCACACATGTGGTAATGCACAGACGATGCCTTGGTGTCCATTCCTGGACAAGTATGTCCATCCATGGACAAGTATGTCCGCCCTATTCCAACATGTGTGTCGCCTATCACCACAGTGATGTGAAAAATCCGCCGTACTGCTGCTGAGAGGGCCTGTGCATGTTCCCAAATCACTGTGGGAGTGCTGCCGTATGTGTACCCATCGTGATGGCGAGCGTAGATGCGAGTGTACGGTCCGTGTCACTACGGGTACGCATACGCGTGCAGAGCCATAGTGATAGAGAGCGTAGATGCGAGTGTACGGCCCTATCACTATGGGTCTGCACGCGTATGCGTACCCGTAGTGGTACGGACCGTACAGTCGCATCTACGCTCACTATCACTATGGGTCTGCACGCGTATGCGTACCCGTAGTGGTACGGACCGTACACTCGCATCTACGCTCACTATCACCATGGCTCTGCACGCGTATGCGTACCCGTAGTGGTACGGACCGTACACTCGCATCTACGCTCACTATCACTATGGGTCTGCACGCGTATGCGTACCCGTAGTGGTACGGACCGTACACTCGCATCTACGCTCACTATCACCATGGCTCTGCACGCGTATGCGTACCCGTAGTGGTACGGACCGTACACTCGCATCTACGCTCACTATCACTATGGGTCTGCACGCGTATGCGTACCCGTAGTGGTACGGACCGTACACTCGCATCTACGCTCACTATCACTATGGGTCTGCACGCGTATGCGTACCCGTAGTGATAGTGAGCGTAGATGCGAGTGTTCGGTCCGTACCACTACGGGTACGCATACGCGTGCAGAGCCATAGTGATAGTGAGCGTAGATGCGAGTGTACGGTCCGTACCACTACGGGTACGCATACGCGTGCAGACCCATAGTGATAGTGAGCGTAGATGCGAGTGTACGGTCCGTACCACTACGGGTACGCATACGCGTGCAGACCCATAGTGATAGTGAGCGTAGATGCGAGTGTTCGGTCCGTACCACTACGGGTACGCATACGCGTGCAGACCAAAAGTGATGGAGAGCGTAGGCATGCATGTACGGGCCGTTGCCATGCATTTGGGGTGCCCTAGGGCCCCCACACGCAACGTACCTGTGTGTGATGCTCCAAATTACATAGGGGACAAGTATTAAGGCCTACATGCATGCTGGTTGTCATGGAGACCAAGTTCAAAATTTCGAAATTGTTCTGGAAGGTGCACAGCAGAAGTCAGTTGGGATTTGTCTACTTTGTTGCAATGTGTTTGTGGGGCTGACATCATGCAGGAGAATGAAACCGATAGAGAACCCACAGACTGCTAGGTTTGAAGGGATTGGTGGAAACATAGGATGCAAATGTGAGTGACCAATCTCTCTGTACTCCTGTGCATGAGACTGGGCAGAAGGGCACATATAAGGCAGCCAGGTCCCATGAGGGAGCACTTGCCTGCACATCTTTGCATTCGTCGACCCAGCTGCTGCTACTGATTCCCTGGAACCATGTCAAGGGCTGTGGAGAGGACACAGCCATTCACCCTGGAGGAGAACATGGCTCTGCTGGATGTGATCCTCCCACAGTACTCCATGCTGTATGGGCGACCAGGTTATCAGGTGAGTGCATAGGCCACTGCCACAGACTGTCCCTATGTGGTGACTGTGACTTCTGCCATTGCGTCCAGGTGTAACACACATGCCATGTACTGTCGGGGGGGTCCCAGGGGGGGGGGTGCCTGATGTCTCCCAGCAGTGCCCTGAGACAGGTGGGGTGGGTGTGGAGTCCTCACAGCAGTGCCCTGAGCCAGGAGGGGTGGGTGTGGAGTCCTCACAGCAGTGCCCTGAGCCAGGAGGGGTGGGTGTGGAGTCCTCACAGCAGTGCCCTGAGCCAGGAGGGGTGGGTGTGGAGTCCTCACAGCAGTGCCCTGAGCCAGGAGGGGTGGGTGTGATGCACAGTGTGAGCCTAGATCATTGATTGTGACATTGCCATCATTCCACCTGTGTACCCACTGTGGCACGTAGTGCTTTTCCCCTCACCAGGGGATGATGTCCCTATGACAAAGGTGCAATGCGTTGGCTGCATGACATGCCTTGTTGTTACCAGCTAATTTGTACCCATATGTCTCTCTGTGACATGTGGCTGGTGTATTGATGTGGTGTCACTTGTTCCTCCTCACAGGTAGGCGCCACTGCCAAGGAGCAGATCTGGCTGACCGCCGTCAGTGCCGTGAGGGGTGTGGATGGTCGGAGGCGGCGCCTGGCCCAGGTGAGGAAACGCTGGCAGGATATCCGGTGCTGGACGCGGAGGATTGCACGGCTCCTGCTGGGGGACTCACCTGAGAGCCACAAGAACCGCGGCCGCCGCCGTCTGAGCCACCTCCACAGGCGTGTGCTGCCGGTGGTCTTTCCAGACCTTGAGAGGCGCTTACAGGCGATGCAGCAGCCGGAAGGGGGTAGGTACATGTGTGTTTGTTGTGTGTCACCGGCATTTGTAAGGGCACAGTAGCATGAATCCACTGGCAGGGTTTAAAGGTGCTGTGCAGATCCTGTTTGCCCCAGTATAGCGCTGTGCCCCTGCCACCCTTCCCCTCCTTGCAATGTGTTCCCTGGTCTGTGTGTAGTCACTCCTTCACAGGGTAATGTAGGCTGGCGCTTTGTCCACGGGAACAATGTCTGTAGCATCATGTGTGGGGGTGGTGTGTAACAGGTTGTGGGACCTTGCCTGTGCACTGTCAAGTTCACTGCATGTGGGTTCCATGTCAGTTGGCACTGATGCTGACTCCAGACATGGGAGTTGGTCTCTCATGTGTCATGCCTTACAGCGCGCATGTCCTATGTAGTGGCCTGTGACATGATGTGCATGACTGTGCGATACACATAGTGCAGGGATGGTGACGTGTGTTGCTGTCATTACCATTCAGCAGCATGTAGTTGCGTGCCCACTACTGTCCCCTGGGGCACCTTTTCCTCAGTGGTGTATGTGTCATCATGAACGTGGCCACTGTCAGTGTCTACAGCGTAAGTTGTGCTCTGTGCCATTGTCCCCTGTCACCATGTATATAGACGTGCTAATTTGTACAGGTGTCCACTGTGCAGCATGACCTGATTGTCCTTCTTCACACTCACAGTTGCCAGTGCCTGTGTGTCTTGTTATACTCATCTGAGGATGTGCACTGGTACCTCATTATTTGTACAGGCGCACCTTGGCTGTTTGGCGTCCAATCTTGCTTTTTGCCTGCCCCTGTGTGTATCACCCAGACCATGAGATGTTGGTGCCACCTGTGTCTCCACAATTTGCCTCGTGTAGGGTCTTGTTGGGGCGGGCAATGCCTATGTGTTAAATCCTGATTACCACTTGCTGGGTCTGGGCAGTGTGTGATGTGCCTGGACACACACGCAATGTGCAGTGACCGAGTCATGTTGTGCATGTTTTCAGCATTACCTATGCAGCATGTGTCTCAAGTTCATGGATATGGTCCCTGGTCATAGGTATTTTCGCCAACGCTGTGTGGTGCAGATGCAGTGCTGGATTGTCCCCAGGACCTGGGTGCTATGTCAGACTCCTGTTCCTGTGTTTAGCTATGGTCTCATGCTCTCCATGGTATTTCAGTGGCATGGTGGCTCAACCAACTGTGTGTTTCATGCCCTACATCGGTACCCTGTTCAGTAGATGTTAGGGATCTTCCTTTTCAGGCCATGCAATGTTACCTATGTAGATTGGACTCATGTGACAGATGTGTACAGGTGTCTGAATAATTTCTGTCTCTCCACCCTGCCCACAGCATCGTCGGGGGACACAGAGGGAGACATGGACACAGACCAGGCGGAGGGACCGAGCACCAGTGCCAGCCGTGACATCGGGTCTGGCACATCGAGTGGGACAGAGGCGGAGGAGAGTGTGGCCGAGGACCTGTCGACTGGCACATCAGACTACGAAGCTGACAGGTCCGGGGACGATGTCGCCGAGTGGGCGGAGGCTGCACCAGCAGCTGACAGCGGAACAACACCTCGCACCGCCCCCTCAGTTTCCACCAGCCGCCTCCCACTTGCTCGTGTCCCTTCCCAGCGTGCCCGGTCACAGCATGTCTCCTTCCTGCCAGGCACCGCGCCCCCTGCCCCTGTCTCCACTGCTGCCGCCAATGCAGAGTCTGTGGACATCCAGCGGCAACTGCAGGTTGGTCAGGCTGCGATCCTTAATGTCCTCCATGCCCACGGCAAAACCCTCACCAACATCGAGGCTTTCTTGGAGGGCATTCATTCATCGCAGGCTGACCAACGCAACTTGCTGAGGTCCATCGACTCCACACTGACTGCAGCAGTGGGTCTCCTGCAGCGCGACCTCCCCCCACCTACCCCTGCCCCATCCACACTTCCCACTCCCATGCCTGTCACACGTACACCCAGACGTCGGCATGCACCCACATCAACGGACACGGGCACCACACCAGCAGGGAAGGTCCACCGCACTCCTCCTGACACGCACACACAGGGTGAGGTAGGCACACCCACTGGGTCGGGGGGCAAACGTGTGACACGCAGCCATAGTGGGAGTCCGCATTCCACCCAGTCCACTCCCTCCAAATCCCCTCCCCTCAGCTCTCCTGGCCACATCTCCCCCAAGGACTCCTTCATGGCCGCTCTGTCCCTGAGCCCCACAGTTACACCACCACGCAAGCGGTCACGGAGGTCCCCGGTCAGGGTGGTTGAGTCTCCCCCCCTGTCTCCACCCTCCCCCGGTGGCGCTGCGACCCATCCCTCTGACCCCCCCCCCCTCCTTGGGGCCTGAGGTCCCTTCGGGTGCAGGGGACTCCCTGGAGGACCTTGCAAAGGTGTGTAGTGCCATCCTGGCCTCCGCCTTTGGCACTGACCCACCCCCTGTGGTGGACTCCTCCATCCCTGCACCCACAACGCCGCCCCTTTGCCCTGATGTCCCTGCGGTGCCTGTTGCTCCCCCCCCCCTGATGCCCTCACCAGTGTGGAAGACGATGCCATTTGACTGTGCAGGCAAGGTAGGGGACACGCATCCCACTGTGTCCCCCATCCAGCTGAGAATCATTGACTGCCCTATGGGCTTTGTGAAGATTGAACTGCCTGCGATCCACGGACATTGTGCTCCTGCTGAATAAAGCTTAATTTTGTTTTCATTATCACACTACTGCTATGCTGGTATTGGTGTTGGTGGGGCTGCTACATGGTTTTGGGTGGTGTGTAAGGGTTTGGGTGTGTGGGATATGTAGTAGTGTACTGCTCATTGGTGGGACCCTGTGATCTGTGTGCCATCACAAGGTGTTGGCTAACTTTCTTTGTTCATGTAGGCAGTTACTGCATGGTGCACTTGTCCAAGGGTGTATTCCTTCCTCTGTGTACCCAGCTTTCTTCCCTGCAGGGTGTTCCCAATGTTTAGCGCAGAGCTGTGTCTACATGAGCTGTGTGTGTGACGGAGCCCTTCTACTTTGGCCATGCATGCAGGGCCATGTCTCCACCTGCGACAATCGTGGCATCCTTGGTGATCACTGTACTTGTGTGTGGAGTCTGTTGACATGAGTTCATGGGGACATGTTCCCTTGTAGCCAGTATGCATGTGGATAATTCTGGCCTCACACACATGTGTTACACCCCTCCAGTCTCAGGGCACTGCTGGGAGGACTCCACACCCACCCCTCCTGTGTCTGGGCACTGCTGGGAGGACTCTGCACCCACCCCTCCTGTCTCAGGGCACTGCTGGGAGGACTCTGCACCCACCCCTCCTGTCTCAGGGCACTGCTGGGAGGACTCTGCACACACCCCTCCTGTCTCTGGGCACTGCTGGGAGTGATAGGCACCCACCCCTCCTGTCTCAGGGCACTGCTGGGAGGACTCTGCACCCACCCCTCCTGTGTCTGGGCACTGCTGGGAGGACTCTGCACCCACCCCTCCTGTCTCAGGGCACTGCTGGGAGGACTCTGCACCCACCCCTCCTGTCTCAGGGCACTGCTGGGAGGACTCTGCACCCACCCCTCCTGTCTCAGGGCACTGCTGGGAGGACTCTGCACACACCCCTCCTGTCTCTGGGCACTGCTGGGAGTGATAGGCACCCACCCCTCCTGTCTCAGGGCACTGCTGGGAGGACTCTGCACACACCCCTCCTGTCTCTGGGCACTGCTGGGAGTGATAGGCACCCACCCCTCCTGTCTCAGGGCACTGCTGGGAGGACTCTGCACCCACCCCTCCTGTCTTAGGGCACTGCTGGGAGGACTCCACACCCACCCCTCCTGTGTCTGGGCACTGCTGGGAGGACTCTGCACCCACCCCTCCTGTCTCAGGGCACTGCTGGGAGGACTCTGCACCCACCCCTCCTGTCTTAGGGCACTGCTGGGAGGACTCCACACCCACCACTCCTGTCTCAGGGCACTGCTGGGTGGACTCTGCACACACACCTCGGATTTCTGGATGTGTGCGCTTGGCACATACACGGTGGGGGTACGCACAATGCATTCGAGGTGAGGGTACGAGTCTACTGACACTGGTGTGGTGGGGGTACGCTCCGTACGTCCGCGGGTGTGGGTACGGGTCGTACTTACACTGTTGGGCTGGGGGGTACGCTCCTTGCATTCGTGGGTGGGGGTTCGAGTCATACTTACACTGTCGGCATGGGGGGTACGCTCCGTACGTCCGCGGGTGGGGGTACGGGTCGTTCTTACACTGTTGGCATGGGGGGTACGCTCCTTGCATTCGCGGGTGGGGGTACGGGTCGTACTTACACTGTTGGGCTGGGGGTACGCTCCGTACGTCCGCGGGTGTGGGTACGGGTCGTACTTACACTGTTGGGCTGGGGGGTACGCTCCTTGCATTCGTGGGTGGGGGTTCGAGTCGTACTTACACTGTCGGCATGGGGGGTACGCTCCGTACGTCCGCGGGTGGGGGTACGGGTCGTTCTTACACTGTTGGCATGGGGGGTACGCTCCTTGCATTCGCGGGTGGGGGTACGGGTCGTACTTACACTGTTGGGCAGGGGGGTACGCTCCTTGCATTCGCGGGTGGGGGTACGGGTCGTACTTACACTGTTGGGCTGGGGGTACGCTCCGTACGTCCACGGGTGGGGGTACGGGTCGTACTTACACTGTTGGCATGGGGGGTACGCTCCTTGCATATGCGGGTGGGGGTACGGGTCGTACTTACACTGTTGGGCAGGGGGGTACGCTCCTTGCATTCGCGGGTGGGGGTACGGGTCGTACTTACACTGTTGGGCTGGTGGGTACGCTCCTTGCATTCGTGGGTGGGGGTTCGAGTCGTACTTACACTGTCGGCATGGGGGGTACGCTCCGTACGTCCGCGGGTGGGGGTACGGGTCGTTCTTACACTGTTGGCATGGGGGGTACGCTCCATGCATACGCGTGTGGGGGTACGGGTCGTACTTACACTGTTGGGCTGGGGGGTACGCTCCTTGCATTCGTGGGTGGGGGTTCGAGTCGTACTTACACTGTCGGCATGGGGGGTACGCTCCGTACGTCCGCGGGTGGGGGTACGGGTCGTTCTTACACTGTTGGCATGGGGGGTACGCTCCATGCATACGCGTGTGGGGGTACGGGTCGTACTTACACTGTTGGGCTGGGGGGTACGCTCCTTGCATTCGCGGGTGGGGGTACGGGTCGTACTTACACTGTTGGGCAGGGGGGTACGCTCCTTGCATTCGCGGGTGGGGGTACGGGTCGTACTTACACTGTTGGGCTGGGGGGTACGCTCCTTGCATTCGTGGGTGGGGGTTCGAGTCGTACTTACACTGTCTGCATGGGGGGTACGCTCCGTACGTCCGCGGGTGGGGGTACGGGTCGTTCTTACACTGTTGGCATGGGGGGTACGCTCCATGCATACGCGTGTGGGGGTACGGGTCGTACTTGCACTGTTGGGGTGGGGGGTACGCTCCTTGCATACGGGGTGGGGGTAGGGTCCGTACATATCCGTCCCCACGCTATGTGATGTTTGTGCGGCCCGTACCCAGGCCTTTGCCACGTGGGTGCGATCCGTCCCGCCATTGTTGGGGTGACGTGTGTGGGCGTGGTCCGACTCGTACCCACGCTCTTCAGGCGTGGGTACGGGACGTACCTGTCTGGTTGTGTTGCCGGTTCGCGTGGTGACGGACTTCCGTTGTGGCGGTCGCTGGCTTATCAGGACACGCCCCCACCCCCTCGTGGTGACCAGGGCATGGGAGTCAGGTATGTCCAGGCCATGTGTAGTGTGTCACTCATGTGGTTGTTTTGTGGCCTGCCCTGGTCGTGCCACCCCCACCCCACCCCACTTTCCCCCCTCCCTTAGTTATTCTGACCTTCTGCGGCGTCTGCGTCGTAACCTGTAGAGGAGATGGACTGCTATGAGGGCAGGGATGACTCGTAGGTTCGGGTCCATGTCTGTCCGTCACGTACTGGTCCTCCTTGTTCGCGGCGTCGTCTGTCCGTCGCATACTGGTGGTCCTTGTTCGCGTCGTCCTGATTTCCCGGCAGTTTTTGGCTGCCGCAAAATATTGACCGTGCGGGGTGACGTCGGTGCGAATCGTGATTCCTGGGTCGTGAATGGCTGGCTGCGTGCGTCCCGACGTCAGGTCGGCGCTTTCCCGGATCGCATTGGTAGGTGTTTTTTGTTCGGTCGGGCTTTTTTACGATTCGTACGGTAATGGTGTACCCGTGCGAATCGTAATTCCTTGTTTGTAAAATTTGACGACCGGGTACGCGTCGGGCGGAGATTATGCTCCGACCGACGGTTCGTACCCGGTTTTTACCGGATCGTAATCGGCACCTATATGGGTATAAGTGCTGCTGGTTTCTATGAGAGAAAATGAACTGTCATTGCAACCCAGTGTAATTTTCATTAAAGAATATGCCTTCAGCTCTTTCCTAAATAAAGCAGCATTGGGGCAATTCTGATGGATATGGGAATTTCGTTCCAGTAGCCTACTACAAGGTTGCAACTTTTTCTGTATCACACAAGGGGACAGATGTATCAAACATTTTACCAGTCGCAAATGGCCCATTGGCCTGTTTGTGAGTGGTAAAATGCATTTTGCCATGTACAAAAGGCAAAATGTGACTCTGTAACTTGTTACTGAATCACATTTTGCTTTTTCAATTTGGTATTAGGAAGGGGCGTGTTTAGGGCATCCCTACCTAATACCAAATAGCACTGATATGTATGAATGTTTTACCATCGGAATGCGGTCGCAAAGCATTCATAATTTACCAACTCCGTAGAAGAGATGGAAACCCATTTGCAAATGAGAAGGGGTCTCCAAAGGGACCCCTTCCCCTTTGTGAATGTGGGTGAAAACATTTTTTTAAGAGCAGGCAGGGGTCCCACGGGCCACTGCATACTCTTAAATAATGAAAAGAAAATGTTGCATTTTTATTTTTGTTTCCTTTAACAGGGCTGGTAAATAATAAATGCTTCCTTGAGCTGTTTCCCATTTTGGTGGCACTGTCTATTTGGCCAGACCAGTTCCGCAATCAGTAAGTTGTGTTCTGGTCTGATAATATTACAGTGGTGGAATGCATTAATCAGCAGTTGGCAAAATGCAAGATGATCCTAAGGCAGTTGAAAGAAATTGTACTGCTGTGTTTGAAACTAGGGGCCATATGTAGGAAGCCTAATACCGGTCGGTAACGGCCGATTTTCGGTAAATATCCCGTTACCGACCGGTATTTAGGCTTTTGCTATGTAGGGGGCACATTTCAGGATTCGGTAATTTAATCGAATCGGTAAAATTACCGAATCGGTAATGTTACCGATTCGGTAAATACCGAATCCTGAAATGATATGTAGGTGACACTCAAATGAGTGATGTGTAGGAAAAATAATTCGGTATTTAGCACCAAATATAGGTTGGTGCTAAATACCGAATACATTGCAAAAAGCAATATTTTGCTGGACTAAGAGTGCCATGTGGCAGACATACATGCCCTTAGGGCATGTATGTGCGCCACATGTGCACACATGCAGGAATCAGGGGTGCAACAGGGTGTCAATGTGACACCCTGCCACCCTTGATTGTGCTCCCCCATTACCGATTCGGTATTTACCGATTCGGTAATGGTAACTGGCTTCCCATTGATTCCTATGGGCCTCCTGGCCCATAGGAATCAATGGGAAGGTATGCATCATTACCGAATTGGTAAATACCGATTCTAAATTACGACCCTTTCCGAATCGGTAAATATTACCGATAGATTACCTACATATCATTTACCGATTCATAAATACCGAATCGGTAAAATTCTGTATTTATGAATCGGTAAATGTTAGGCTACCTACACATGGCCCTAAATGTGCTGATCAAAGCCAAGCATGTACCAGGTGTTTTAAACAATGCTGCTGATTCATCGTCTAGTTTTCAAGATGCAAGCTTTCAGGTTCCATTACCAAGGAGCAGCGGACTTACCTACGGACCAGCTTGATGCCCAAGCTTACCAAACCTTGTAGCAGCCAGCTTAGCTCCCAGCCTAGGAATGCTTATGAGGGGGCATTCTATGCTTATTGTGACTTCTTGAGGCATGCAGGGGCTGCAATTTGGTTTACCCCATGGCAGTCATGGCATTCCTGGGGGTGGGTTGGAGGCATATGTGGGTCACTGGACGAGACCTATTTATTTAGAGGGGTATTTACTCTTGCCTTTTATGGGGCCTTCAGGGTTAACAAGTTGATAGTCAAGAACAAGAAGGACATGGTGGGGGGCTTGCAACTGGCAGATGTGCAGTGTTTGGATGGGACTGGGGCTCTGGCAATTAATATCCCGAAGTCCAATACAAAACAGGTCAGTAGAGTAGAGCACGTCTTGCTGCATAGGGCTGCAGGTAATGCATGCTGCCCAGATGAGAACCTAGAGGCATTCTTGGCTCACCAAATTCGGGGTGGAGAGGGCCCATTACTGATCCAAAACTGATGAGACTCCTCTGACAATTACCAGTTCTGCATAATCCTTCACAGAGCGCTACGGGCAGCTGGTTAAGATCCATCCCCTGGTTGTCTAGTTTTCAACAATGGCAAAAATGTGTTAGGTAGATTTCAGGGGTGGCAGCTGAGCACAGCCCCAAATCCTGCAGCATCCCCTATTGCTGATCTCTTCACGTAGCACTTTAGAGACTTTTCAGTCAAGGTCTCTTGGCCCACCTACACAAGTGAGATGAAATATTTATCAGAAGACTTGAGGGAATGCTGTGCGGTAGAAAATGTTTGCCCCCCCCCCTCAGATTCCAGAAGTTTCCCTCGCAGAAATGTGAGGAAAATATGTGTTTTAGTCAGAATTTGAAGTTTGCATGGGTCTTGTAGGTTTTTCCAGGTGACAACCCACTCAAGCCAAACAAGTGAGCAATTCACCATTGCAAGTGGGACGATATGGGCACTTAGCCACACTCTCCTGACCCATATGTCAAAACGACACCCATAAGAATCAGATGTTCTCTTGCTTCCCATTGGAATTGGATTCTTTAGTGTGCAGGGTAGCAGAAAGACTGTTGAGTTTTTAGGGGTGAGGGTGGGACCTGATGTTTGGATGGGCAAGACCCACCCCATTATTTTATTTAAAAAATATATATTCCTGCCATACAGTGGGCTTTCTGCTCTCTGGGGCAAATTGGGTACACAACTCCTGTCTGCCCCCGGAAGAGTAAGACTGGTTTGTCCCTTTAGGGGTGGGGTGGGGTGTGGCCAATACAGGAGTGCAGCATCTGCACCACTTTCTTTTGCAAAGTCAAAATGCTTGGTGTCAGGTGGAGCTTCCTAAACTTCCCCTTGTGTCTAGTGGACTTTCTAACCCTCGGGGGATAGAACAAGAGTCATTACACCTTCTACCTTCTGGTGGGGCATAAATACTGTTGTACCATTTAGTTGGGGTGGGGGCATAGTCATGCCCATGGTGGGTAGCCCCCATGCCTACATTTTTGTTTTGAGAAAACATTTCCTGGCATCCAGCGGGCTTTCTACCCCCCGTGGGGGCATATCAGGGGTTATTACCCCATCTTCTCCCCAGGGGTCAGACAAACTGTTGCCCATTTACTTGGGGTAGGGCATGACCATGCTTATGCTGAAAAGCCCCCACACCTATATTTTTAGGTGGTGTCTAGTAGGCTTTCTGCCCCCCCCCCTGATGGGCTGATCAGAGATAAATCTCCCATCTGCCCCCTAGGGGGGCATATATACTGTTGCATATAGACTGTTGCCCCATTTAGTTGGGTGGGCAGCCCCATCCCCTAAATTCCCTATATTTGTTATTAGAAAAAAGCTTTCTCTGGCATCTAGTGAGTTTTCTACCCCACTGGAGGGCACATCGGGGGTACACACCCCTATCAGCCCCCCAGGGGGTAGAAAGACTGTCACCCCATTCGCTTGGGTTGGTGGCATAGCTATTCCCATGGTGGGTAGACCCAACCCCTATATTTAAAAACGTTATCTGGCTTCTAGTGGCCTTTTTGCCCATCATGAGGGAACATGGGGGTAATTACCCTATCTGTTCCCTGGGGGGGATAGACTGTTTCCCCATTTACTTGGAGTGGGAGCATGGCCATGCCATGCTAGGCAGCCCCCGCCCCTATATTTATGTTTAAAAAAAATATTCTCTGATGTCTAGTGGACTTTCAGTCCAACCTGGTGCAGACCTGGGGTATTTACCCCCATCTGCTCTCAGGAGGTGGCAGAAAGTCTGTTGCCTCATTTACTTTGGGTAGGGGCATGGCCATGCCCTTGCTGGACTTCCCCTTCAGAGTCAAATCAGGGGTGGGGGGGGGGCAGAAAGACTGTTGCACCATTTACTTGGGGTGGGGGCATAGCTATGCCCATGGTGGGCAGCCCCATCCCTATATTTTATTTTAAAAACTAAAAAAACATTCCCTGGCTTCTAGTGGGATGATTTTTGCCCCCCTCCCTGGGGGGATATTCGGGTAATTACCCCATTGCTCCCAGAAAGGGCAGAAAGACTGAAATATTTTGCTAGCCATGGGGAGCAGAAGTCTTTGCCCAAGAGGCCGTTCCCCCATCCTTGTTAGTGAGTGGATCTCTGCTAGGGGATGGCTCTCCTGTGGCAATACCCAAGCAGGGATCCACAGAGCAAAGGTACCATTAGAATGGGGAGATTCTCCCCTTTCCAACAATACCTCTCCCTAAGAAATCAGTGCTTGGGGACTGAGATATGCCCCCTAGCACCGATTCAGTGTATGTAAAACAAACCCATCAACTACTTTTACTTTCACTTTTACTGAAATGACGTCAGCATGGCCTGCATGCTGATCGTCATTACAGTAAAAAAAGGCAGTGCATCAAAGGGGCCTTTAAATACCTCCCCATTGTTGCCCAATGGCCAAAACCTGCACTGGGGACGTGGTACGGCCGTCAGCGATTGGCCGACACCCGCTCTTTGCATTAAAAAAAAAAAGGTTTTAAGCTGTAAAAATACTCCATTATTTTCCTGTTTTTCACTATTATTATTTGCAGTCTATTTCTATGGGAATGTCTTACAGAGTGGTTATGCGCTGTGGTTGACTTATTCCAAGGCTGCACTGGAGTACATTTGAGCCTGTTTTGTCCCTATTTAAACTGTAGCAGAATTAGAAGTGTATTTTTTTATAGCAATTGTCATACTTATTTTGCATGTGCTTTTGTATTAGTATGTCCCCACAAACCCCTCCCATTTCCCTGATCCCCGCTTATTTTTACAGTAATTACTTCACATTTTCCCACTATTACCCAGTCTGTCCAACATTTGCTACCAAAAATTTACCTATGTGTGTTGGGATCTCTGCATATATGGTGAAGATCTTCATACAGAAAAGGTAGGACAGCCGGAGGTTGGTTAATTGCACTTTGTAGTAAGTAAGTGGTACTATTGATGTACAACTTTGCGTATTACAAAATGCAGTTTGTAAATCAGCCCCAAGAAGAATCAAATCAATTGTTTGAATGTAAATTGTAATGTATCTAAGGTAAGCATTTTTAAAATAAATTCTACAGATAAGGGAAAATGGCAGCGGCCTGTTTCATCAAGTTTTTTTAATGCTTGGTTAGAGAAGTTTCAACTAAAAACTGTAAGCAATCAGGTTGATACAGAGATCTACTCATTCATTTAACCTGTGGTCTCAAGTGGCATAATATCTTGGGAAACAGTCAGAACACCGTGGCCTCAGCAACACATGTTCCCACATCGCAAGTGTGACCATGCTTGCTTTAACCACTTGTATGCGTGGTTAAAGCATATGCGTGGTCTAGTTGCTGGCTTGCTGGCGGAAGCAGGAAGAGGAAGGTATGGGTAGTTTTCAGGGCTAGGGTGTCTGGGTACTTTTCAGGGCTTGGGGAGGTCGGTTTTCAGGCCGAGGGGGCAATTGGGCTGGAGCAGGGGGGAGGTGGGGGTAGGTTTAAGGGGATGGCGCTGGTTTTTGGGCTCTGGGAGAGGGGCTGGGATTGGAGAATTTTTTAAGGGGCTGAGTTATAGGGCTCAGGGCAGGGGACAGGAAAGGGGCAGTTTTCAGGCCAACGGGGCATTGACTGGGGCAGGTGGGAAGTGGGAGCAGGTTTTAGGGGGTGGGTGCTGATTTTAGGGCTGAGGGAGGGGCATGAGGTCGGATTAGTTTTTAGGGGCTGAGTATTAGGGCTCAGGGCAGGGGACAGGAAAGGGGCAGTTTTTAGGCTGCTGGGGCTAGAGCAAGGTGGGGGTGGTTTTAGGAGGTGGGGAAGGTTTTAAGGGTTGGGGGCTGGTTTTAGGGCCTCAGGGAGGGGGGCTGGGGTCGGAGTAGTTTTTATTGGCTAGGGGCTCGGGTTATAAGAATCAGGATAGGGGCTCAGCATAGTTTATAGGGGTGGAGCGGGTAGAATTGCCAGCAGGAGGGCCGAACTTTAATGCTCAGGGCAGAGGGGCAGGAGTGTGATCTTTACCACACATGTCCCTTTACCAGTCATGTCTTTAGCACAAAATTGCGTGGTAAAGTCATGCGTGGTAAAGACACGGTCGTGGTTAAGACCGCATGGTTCAGGCATGAGTTGTTGAGGCATGCATTGTTCCATCTCACAACCTAATATCTCAAATAATTTTAGGAATATGGGGAGATCCGGCAAAGTCGAAGCTCTAACATAAGCTTATATCCCATTCCCTTTACCAGCTATGTGACATCTGTGCCATAATGCTTCAATAGGTATCTACCCCTGAGTATGGTAGGACCCCAATACACCTTGTCTGTGGCATCTGGAATGGAACCCTTCCAACCTTTTTAATTTCCGTATGCGTGAACTGGCAATCTTTGGGTCATCTGACTGTATTTTTGTTGCTTGTATTTTATGGTTCTGCTTCCTTATTTAAAAGATCTAGAAATCCAACAATCTCACTGACTACATTGAGAATGCATACTGCTCCCTCATTCCCGCTCCTATGATAAACATTGAATTCTGGTGAGATCTTATCTTCCCATTAGACTAAGAAATCTCGGATGGTCAGTATATTAACTCTGTACCCATGCTCAAGGAGATGCTCTACATTGATGATCTTGCTTGAAGAGAACCTCACCTCAGATGCTAGTGCAGAGTATAGATGACGTTATCAACAGTGTAATTGTTTATTTATCATTCTATTTGAATTGTAATGTGCCAACATGCTGCTAAGACTCCTTCACAGCACAAGGAGGAAAGGCTTGAGATTGACAAGAGGCAAGGCTCAGAAATAGAAGGCATGCAGAGGATGGAGGTAAGAAGAGGATCACTAAAGAAAGAAAGGAGAGGAATCGTGTAGGAGTAAGTCAAGGTAAATGTTTCATACAGGGTTTAGGAGTATGGTGGGAGAAGGCCTTCTGATATAGCAAGAAATCTGAGGATGTAAGCTATGGTAAGGATCAATAGTACACATAGTGCTCCATATCTATGGCAGACAGCTTAAACATGTGACTCAGAGTGTATGCATCATTTAAACATTTAAGAGTCCCAGCCTGCTGTGTGCAAGCCTAGGGAAGCCCTTTTAAATGTAGTCTGGAGTATCCCAACCTTGATACATTGTCTGCATGCTGCAAAAGGGAAATGGCACAGAAAAAAACTTCTAATTTAAAGATCTTTCCTCACTATTCTCTATTAAACGTTTTTATCAATCACCAGAAATTACTTATTTTGCACTGGCTGAGAGGGTCTCGCAAATGTGCAGTTAGAATTTGGAAGTTCCTTTCCTATTCCTGCACAAGATGTGGGTGATGTTGTTTTCCAGACTGTGAAAGTGTAAGTGTATCAGGAGAGAATCAAGAGGGAGGAGTCCTACAGACTAAAATGGGGACAAAGGAAATCTATTAGATCCTTTAGCTCAGAGGAGATGCTTAGTCAACCTGTAGCACAGAAATTCGTTGAGGGGGGGGGACTGCAGTTTCTATTGTTTAGAGAGAGAAGGGTCCTTTAGGTGAGACCAGCGTTTTATCTCATTCCCGATCACTGTCTTTGAGCCTGTTCATAGCCAGATGCAGATAGTTCACACCTCTTTGTGCCTCTGTTGTAGGCACCCCAGAATGGGGCATCACTCTGTACAAAGTCTGTGTCTGCAGACCAGCCTAGAGAGACATTTGAAAAAGGAAAGTCACCCTAAATCAGTTCAGTTTATCTGCCTTTCTTTAGGTAGAAGGAGGGGTTGGGAAAATGTATCTTGCGTTCCTAATAGTATCAGTTTGCAGACAGTGCAAAGAATGTTAATTTATAATATGGAGGCATCATTCTGCATTTGGTGCCTAAAAAAACAGACGATAGTAGCTTTTCATGTTTGGAGCGCCTTCTCTGTAGTTACCGCATAGAGCCTACATAAGCCATGACAGCGGGGCAACATTCACCAGGAGACATCTATGCCAGGATCACTCCTACAGATCTGAGTATGAATCAGTGCACAAGATGATGAACAGAGCAAAAGGCTGCTCTGCTATTCACCGTGCCCTTGTAATGACCGCGCTGTTAAAAGGCATTTTGAATATTCTGTGAGGTCACTGTCATGGCAGCCAATCAAATAACGGACTTTGGATCTGTTTTCTGCCAGATGAGGCCCCATTTGGGCACCTTGAATGCCCACATGCCTCAAGGTTTTGCTGCTATCCATGTCTTTGTCTAAACACTTAAACTGTGACCTGTTCATATATTAGGCAAGAGCAGCTTGTGCCTAATGGGCTATTGGTGGCCCCATCTTCACTGTTGTGTCATGCATCCCTGCAGTCAGGCATGTAGAGTGAATATGGGTAGATCCCCATGGAACAGACAACGTAGACGTTTGATTTCTTATGTGAAACCATTTTTAGCGGTAAGTACTGCTACTATATCTAGGTAGGTCAAGAACGTGATGAGTGTGGAATCGATGTGAGGACGTACAAGTCACATTCTCTACGTGGTGCTACGGCAAGTAAGATACATTTGTCAGGTGGTCGTTTAGAAGAAAGTTTAAAAGCGGCAGATTGGGCAAATGCAGAAACTTTAACAAGACATTATTTTAGGCCCACTAGGCATGTTTCAGGCCTAGTTTTTAAAGGCTTTGAACATGCATAATGCTAGCCTCCGGTCTTGTAATGAAATGGCGATACTCTAAGCATAGTGAAATGAGAATCATGATTTCATTAGAGATTCAGAGGTTAACATTATCCCACCCCTCTGCAACCCAGATGCATAAGGAGTGGAGGGATTAGGGTACAAGATATGTATTTTTAAGATATTAATATGTTTTGGAATAAATGTAAAAAAAATAAAAAAAATAAAAAAGGAGTTAGGATTGATGATTTCTTGATTTTATCTTATGCAGATTAAGAATGACATATTGTAAGCAAGATGGATGTTTACCAAAAGAAGAGTTTTTTGCCAAGGAAAATTCTCAAATTTTCAGCATGTTTTCAAGAGAAGGAATATTCAGAGGAAGTTCTGTTTTCTGCATCAAAAGAGGAAGAGTGTTGGGAGAAAGGAATATTTATGGACTAGTCAGTTCCAGTTCTAGTGTTTTTATCTATTGTGAAGTCTTCAAAGTATGGCAAAAGTGGCAATAAAAGATGTTATGCATAATGGTAGTCTCCTGTCTTGTAATGAAACTGCCTGATTTGAGTATCAATGCATGTTTACACCATAATGTTTCTATCACCCACATACAGTTTACGGTTTTTGACCTGAAAAGAATTACGATATGATAAATTTAATTACCAAACAAAGACAGGCAGGCACCAATGCTTTAAGGTCATAAAATATATTTTAAGGAACTTGAAGCAATGTAAAGCAACAAGTTCCGGACCAAACAGCTCCCCATCCACACCTTCAATATGACCATCTGTGCTGCTGTAGCGTGTTTGGCGTCATACTCTGCTACATCAAAAACAAATCATAGAATGCACACCCTTACTTTTTCTGTTTTACTCATTTTTTTAACGTAACAATCTTTTTGAAGCTGCTCAAAGGCAAAATTCTTGGCGTGCAAGGCCTGACTTATGCTCCATCCCAAGCACGGACATTGTAGTATCCAAACTCGAACTGTTGCGCGATAGCGCTCAGCCTCAAGCCGCACAGCCACGTTGATATGCATGATAGCATTTAAATGACGTAATTCCAACAGAACCATAATAATGCAATGTAATCCATTTATTGTTCAACCCATGTTTATTCCACATTAATCTCAACTTTTGCAATGGAGGCCAGGTTGTTCAAAACTTTTAAGTACAGAAGACATGCCAATCCAGGCCTTTTGCAATGACTCGTTAAATCCACTTTGTCAATTTAGGTAACCATAGGTGTTTTCACCCTCACCCAATGCATTTCGGGCGCCTTGCCTTTCGTCAGGGGTAGCTGCAGTGTAAAAATAGACCATCAGTAATTTTGAACAATATGGAAATCAATAATCTTAAATCTATGCAAAACGCTTAACTATATACACGTGTGTACCAAAAAAACATACAAAATGCGGTAATCTCCCCTCAAGAATGAATTATTTACATTATTCACACCAAACTCCAATCCATCAATGGATTCAGACACCATGGTAAATAGGTCTGGTGGTTCACAACTAAATGTTCCACTTCACTCCTCGTGTCCCCTACTGATTCAGTTGCCAACTGCCAGGCTTCAGAAAAGTGCAGTACAATAGGTTCCCACTTCCGGTTCACATGTTCCTGCAACTTGGATTTAGCAGAATACAGTGCACATTCAGACCACAATGAACACTGAGTCAGTACTCTGTGGTGGATTTTGCCACTTCTTGCTTGGGAATTTCTCTAGTATCGTCTTACCTTTCTCACTGGACAATTATGCTGAAACAGATGTGGTCATTTTAATACCGCCTCTGCAATCACAGGTGTCAGTAGTTTAGTGTCCACACACCTTTATGAAGCCTTGCAACTCTACACTGGCCTGGTTCCTGCACACCTCCCAGCAGAATGCTACGGAGACATCCTCAGTTGAAAGTAACAAGCATTTGCAATGCAATCGGACTCTCATTTACGCAAGACCTATTGCATTGAAAACGGGAGTGCGGGCGGGGGGCAGGGGGCCAAGAAGGCACGAACAACAGTAGTGGGTGGGAGAAGGCACGGACTGCGGGGGGGGAGAGCAGGCACGGTAAGAAAATAGTGTTCACAATCTAAATAACACATACTGTGCAACACTCGAAGTTAAGGGGCCGGTAGCCTTGGAAGGATACAAATGACGACATGGCCATCATAAGGAGGGACTAACAAGCCTATAAACCAATCGGAAGGCAGCATTTAGGAACAACAAAGACACAAGCCAATGAAAAAGATGGGCGGGGGAGTGGGCGTGGCTTCTGCCCCGTACTCTACTACCACAGATCAACCCCAGAGCAGTGCTTACGTGCTGGCTCAGGGTTCGACCTAACAAGGGCACACATTGAGATCAAAAGATGGAACAAGCATTGGTCATGCATCGGTTTTGCCTATGTAATGAATTAAGAGCTATTTTCATCAATAACCCTCCGGTAGATGGAAAAAGCTCCCTTACAGATAACAAGGGAGTGGAGAGGATGTGGGCAGTGGCCAGAGTTGCTGATTCGAGAGCTGGGGATTCCGGTTCAAGTCTGGCAACACTGTGCAACATCTTGTGATTCTATGCAAATTACTTAATCTCTCTAGGAGAGTAATTGTTATATAAATATGCTGCAAGAGTAAAAGGCAAAACTTTATGAAAATATAGTTCCACCAAAGCGAATGTTAACAGTATTTCAGAGGTGGTAAACTGATAAGAGAAGCAGACGAGGAACAAGCATTGGTAAATGTACAGCCAATTGACATGGAGGAAAGGTAAGTGGCATGGGTGCAGGAATTAGTGAGAAGCCAGGAAAGACGGGAGGCGCTTTTAAGTTTATATTAAAAAACAATAAATTTCTTAAGCACAGTGCAAGCGCCGTGCAGGCGAAACCTGAAAGCCAGCCTGATTCCCGAAGGATGGGAGTTAATTCTGGAGCGTCTGGTTGCTTTGCCAGGTACCTAGCTACCCATCAGAACCTAACTCATAATCACTCCATTTTTGAGCTGCTTTCCAAAAGTGACATTATTAAAAATATTATTAGTAGTAGTAGTAATAATAGTAACAGTAGCAATAGTAATAGTAGTAGTAATACTGATAATATACGGTTCCATACCACTCTTCTGCCACAGTGAATTAATATTGATTTACTTAATTTAACATCAACTAAGCACTTATCCTTCGTCTCTCTTATTCTTCCTGTGCGTATATATTTATTTCTATGTGAGGAATTTGGCATTCTGAAGCCTTTAGGCCAGAAACAATCTATTTGAACGGCGCCAAATGTCTACATTGAATTACTTCATCATTTCAGTGGCTAAAGCGCATTTATTTGGGCTCAATTGACTCCTAATGGACTTTCACTCGTTAAGCAAAGCACATCCATTTTGTGATGGCAAAGGACATTCAATAAACACCTTCACCAACATCTTTACAAAGACACAGAGTGCATTAACGAGATCGTGAATTGTCCAGTCTTAAAACCACCTAGGAAATGGCACTGAATAGTAGTACAACTACACATAAGATGACCATTAGTGAGTCACTTTTAATAATACACGTTTGGATGCATTAGATTGTCATCAGTGTTCAGCTTCCTATGCATGTGTTGAATCTAAAAACAAAATAACAATGGTTTGGAATAAAATAAATACCTATAAGAATATTTAGTTATAATTTCAAGAGTTTTGTCATTCTTTTCAATTACCATAAATTGGAAATACATTTTACGGTGACCGTAAAGAAGTAAATAACATGTATTACTTCAGTAATGTTTCTTTAAAAACAAATCCTGTAACCAGGTTAAACTATAGACAATAACTCTTTAAATATTAACAGAAAACGCGTGCCTGCTGGAAGCTGTTCAGAGCCAGGTGCACTTCAGTATTACAGAGGACGGTGCAGAATGTTCAGCCTTTCTCCAATGCAAATTGTTCATGTGCTTCTTAAGTGCTCTTCTGACGTGAGTTGGGTACTTCCTTTATTTGCAGGAGAGTGCGTTCTCGTGCAAAGTCTTGGGCTGAATCAAAACCCAATCCCAGTGTGACGCAAACCGAGTTTAGAGAGAGAACAGCAATACATCTGATAATATCCTTGCCGTATCTATGCTAATCCGCGAGGCAGTGAAAGTCAATAAATTCACCCTGTGTGTGTGTTTTATTGATTTTCACATGGCTTTGGACGGAGTAGACTGGGCCATGCTTTTGTCGAAATTAGCAAGATGGGGGCATTTATTTTCCCGTCAATGTTTGGAGCCATCCAGTCCACCTACTGGAACGCAAGGGTTCAGGTTAAACTGGCACAACATGTCTATATTCTAGGCAGAAGGATGACCTACAGAGGGCTAAAGCAAGGGTGCGTCCAGCACCACTGCTTTTTAGTCAGAACATAGCTGTCTTACAGACCTGGCAACTCACACGGTGCCACTGTGAGTCACACCATTTTGGCTTCCCTCGCTCAATCATCTGTTGAGGAGCCGAATTCACACGGTGACAGGAAATTGACGAAAGACTCAGCAACCTTTTGGGCCATATTATCAAGAACGGCGCAAACATTATTGCCGGCCGCTAAAGCGGCGATAAGGGGCTTGATAAGATGCCCTAGAGAATTCCAATTGAAGCCCAGGTTCTGGTGTGAAGGACATCAAACCTGGGCTTCTATTGGAATTCTCAAGGGCATATTATCAAGCCCCTTATCGCCGCTTTAGCGGCAGTTTCCTGCCGCTAAAGCGGCTATAATGTTTGCGCCGTTCTTGATAATATGGCCCTTTCTTTTTTGGAGTGGAGGGGATATTGAGCTTAATGGAGATCTGGAATTATCACATTCCATTAAAGTGCATTGATGTCATTCTCCTAGAACAGATACCGTCTGCATTCAGTGTCTGTAATATGCAAACAACAGAATAATTTTACACCACACTGCAACAGGGGTGCAGGAATAGCTGGCAGCCAATCATACATGTAAAATTGAGAACAAATTAACAGTCAGCACAAGTAAATCTGCCGTTTTGGTTTTTAGTAACAAGCAATGAAAAATTAAAAGATATCTTACAGGGGACACTAGGGGGGCTAAGTACAAGGAAGTGGTCGAGCGTATCGTTAGCCTCCTTGGTTTAACGACACGCTCCGCCACTTCTGAAATGCAAGGCTGCACCATATTTACAAGAATATGGTGCAGCCGTGCGTTTCCCCCTGCGATGGCGCTAAGTATAGCAACTTAGCAGAGTGCAAGGGTGTCTGCATGTAGGGAAGGATTTTTTTATGTGTAGGAAGGTGTCTCTTCTTGCACATAAACAATCCTAAAATGTCATTCTATCACTTTCATGTGTGCTGCTTCATGCAGCACACTTGAACGTGACAAAATGACATTTTTTAAAGGTTTGTTTATGTACAGGAAGGGACACCTTCTTACACATAAACAAACCATGGCATTTAGCTTTTTCCATGTGTGCTGCACAAGGCAGCACACATGGAAAAAGCAAAAATGACGTTTCGGCAACTTAAGGTCTTAATTTTGGCGCTGCCTCCTTTGTACACCACCCTTGTTCATGGGGGGCAGTGTCAAATACAATGGGTGTTGCGGTGAAATGCCCACCACAACCCCAACTGCATGTCCCTTTCACGCTAACCATAGCGTGAATGAGGGCTTTATGTACAAGGTAGCGTTAGGCCACGTTAAGTGGCTCAACGCTGCCTTTTACATAAGGCACAGCCCCTATCGCCACCATAACGTCAATATAGGTGAAGTTGTGGTGGCGATAGGGGCTTGTACATATGCCGCTAGGAGTGCTAAATTTGAGATGGTGGTTTCCGATGCTCGCCAAATGGTAGCGCTGTCTGTCAAATTTTGATATGAGCACACCAACTGTGTTTAATAAGTCAATATACATCAATAATGAATAACACATGCTGCTCACACCATTATTATTGCTTTGGATGGCTGGGAATAGTCTGAGTTGTGACACCTGAAGGAGTCTATTGGTTAGAAGTTGAGTTGGTTCTGACATTGACAGCATTAGCAGACGCTATGGTTGGTGCAGGTTACAGTGGCCTCTTGAGAAAGACCCTGGTACTTACTTTTTTTTTTTTTTTACAAAGTAAGCACCGGACTGGAATCGAGAAACATAGAGAACACTTATCTGGGGTTTTGCTAGATGACAATGCCTCTCCGAACAAATACTGAGCCTATCTGAAAATTGTTTGTCTAATGCACAATTTGCCACTTCTATTACAACTTGCATGCACCGTAGGTTAAACACTTACTTTTAGGAATAAAAGATAACTGTCTTTCTTTCTTCTATTGATTATGCACTGGCTGCATTTCTAGGGATCCTGGTTAGATCAATCACATTTGATTTGTTTTGGAAAATTTTGCATCTACATAATTCTACCTGCCAATCGCAAATCAGGCTGAAATTCTAATACATCTCCCACTTCAATCAATCAATCAATCATAGCATTTGTAAAGCGCACTACATACCCGCAAGGGTCTCAAGGCGCTAGGGGGGGGAAGCTGCTACTGTTCGAAGAGCCAGGTCTTGAGAAGTCTTCTGAAGGTCAGAAGGTCTTCGGTCTGCCGTAGGCGGATGGGGAGGGTGTTCCATGTCTTGGCGGCGAGGTGGGAGAATGAACTGCCGCCGGCGGTCACTCTTCGGATGCGGGGGATTGGTGGCAAGTGCGCGGTCTGCGGAGCGGAGCTGGCGGGTGGGTGTGTAGAGGCTGAGTCGGCTGTTGAGGTACGTTGGTCCGGTGTTGTGGAGTGCCTTGTGTGCGTGGGTGAGGAGTTTGAAGGTTATCCTCTTGTTGACGGGGAGCCAGTGCAGGTCTCTCAGGTGGGGTGTGATGTGGCAGCGGCGAGGGATGTCGAGGATCAGGCCTGCGGAGGCGTTCTGGATGTGTTGAAGCCATTTCAGGAGTTTGGCCGGGGCTCCTGCGTAGAGTGCGTTTCTGTAGTCCAGTCTACTACTGACGAGGGCCTGTGTGACCGTCTTTCTTGTTTCGGTGGGGATCCACTTGAAGATCCTGCGAAGCATGCAGAGGGTGTTGAAGCAGGAGGAGGAGGAAACGGTATTGACCTGCTTCGTCATGGAGAGGGTAGAGTTGAGGATGATCCCTAGGTTGTGTGCGTGGTTGGTGGGAGTTTGGAGTGTTCCTAGTGCAGTCGGCCACCAGGAGTCATCCCAGGATGAGAGGGTGGATCCGAGGAAGAGGACCTCCGTCTTGTCCGAGTTTAGCTTCAGTCGGCTGTTCCTCATCCAGTTGGCGACTGCCTTCATTCCTTCGTGAAGGTTGGTTCTGGCGGTGTGGGGGTCCTTGGTGAGGGAGAGGATCAGCTGCGTGTCGTCGGTGTAGGAGATGATGTTGAGGTCGTGCCGTCATGCAATGTGGGCGAGCAGTGCCATGTAGACGTTGAACAACGTTGGGCTGAGGGATGAGCCTTGGGGTATGCCGCAGATGATCCTGGTGGCTTCGGAGCAGAAGGGGGGGGGGGCGGACGCTCTGTGTTCTGCAGGAGAGGGAGGAGGAGGTCCAGTCCAGGGCCTTCTCTTGGATTCCGGCATTGTAGAGGCGTGTTCGTAGTGTGCGGTGGCAGACTGTGTCAAAGGCGGCTGATAGGTCCAGGCGGATGAGGGCCATGGTTTCTCTGTTGTCTAGCAGGGTCCTGATGTCATCAGTGGCAGCGATGAGGGCAGTTTCTGTGCTGTGGTTGCTGCAGAACCCAGACTGGGACGGGTCCAGGATGCTGTTCTCCTCAAGGAAGCTGTTCAGTTGTTTGTTGATGGCCTTTTCGATGATTTTCTCTGCGTTCTTCCAGCTCTCCGGGAAGGTCGCTGTCTCGAAGGAGATGTTGATGAGGTGCTATGGTGCTGCTGGCTTTGTTGAAGATGTGGTGTGGGCAGGGGTCTTCCGGGGATCCGGGGTGGACGGTGTTTATGATCTCGATGGTGTTGTCGGCGTTGATGTTGGTCCAGGCGATCAGGCGGTTGGTGCGGGTGGTTATCGTGGGAGCGGGGGTCTCAGAGGTTGCCAGGTTGGTGATGGCGTTGAAGCTGTCGTGGATGTCTGCGATCTTGCGATGGAAGAAGGTGGCCAGTGAGTCGCACAGGTCTTGCGAAGGTGTGATGTCGTTGGTGTTGGAGCTGGGGTTGGAGAGTTCCTTCACAATGTTGAAAAGCTCTTTGCTGTTGTGTGCGTTGTTGTCTAGGCGGTCTTGGAAGGAGGTCCTTTTGGTGAGGTGGTGGTGTCTGCGGGTGGCGTTCTTGTGGGCTGTGTAGCTTTCCGGTGTTTGTTCACGGATCCAGTTTTTTCAGAGTTTTCGGCAGGTTTGCTTGGAGGCCTGGAGGTCTTCGGTGAACCAGCTGGCTTTCTTGCTGGTGTGGGTGTTGGAGGGCTTCTTGAACGGGGCGAGGGTGTTGGCGCAGTCGTTGATCCACTGTCTGAGGTTGCGAGTGGCGGTGTTGGGTCGGTCGGATCTGCGGGTGGGCTCCGGGCAAGGGTGGTGGAAAGCTGGTCTTCGTGACTTTGCTCCAGCAGCGGCGCAGCATCTGTTGGGTGCGGTGGTGCATGGTGGGTTTCCGGAAGGTGAAGTGGATGCAGCAGTGATCGGTCCAGTGGAGCTCGGTGGTGTGGTTGAAGGAGACATGGGAGCTTGCGGAGAAGATGGGGTCAAGCGTGTGGCCGGTGGAGTGGGTGGGTGTAGTGATGAGTTGTCTGAGTCCGAGGTTGGCGAGGTTGTCGATCAGGGTGGAGGAGTTGGTGTCATTGTTGTTCTCGAGGTGGAAGTTCATGTCCCTGAGGAGGATGTAGTCCATGGAGGCGAGGGCGTGTGTGCTGACGAGGTCGGTGATGGAGTCGCTTAACTGTGCTCGTGGTCCGGGGAGTCTGTAGAGGAGGGTTCCTCTGAGGGTGGTGTTGGGGTCGGTGTGGATCTGGAAGTGCAGGTGTTCGGCAGTGATGAGGGTGTCGTTGGTGTTGGTTGAGACTTTGAGAGTGTTCCTGTGGACGATGGCCATTCCTCCTCCTACTCCATTGGTGCAGTCCCTGCAGGTGATTATAGCCTTCCGGGATGGCTATTGCGATGTCGGGTGCTGAGAAGAGGTTCAGCCAGGTCTCCGTCAGGAAGGCGACGTCTGGGGTGTTGGAGTCCAGTAGGTCCCAGAGTTCCACTGCGTGTTGGCGTGCGGAGCGGGTGTTGAGAAGGATGCATCTGAGGTAGTTGGGTTCTTTGGTGGGTGGGTTGGCGGGCCGGATGCTGGTAAAGCTACAGTTCCAGCAGGAGAAGGGTCCTTGGGTGCGCTTTGAGCGGCCAGGCAGGAGGTGCGTGATCGTCTGGCGTTGAGTGCATGGAGGGTGCTGGAGTTGTAGCAGAGACGGGTGTCGTGGCACTCGCGGGGGCCAGGGGTCCTGGTGCTGGGCGCGGTCCAGGCGCGGACGGGCGCTGACGGGCTTGCCTAAGGCGCGCCTTCGGTGCGCCAGTGACGAGGCCGCACAACGGCCACCATATATGGGGAGGTGGGAGGGAGGAGCGGCTGGGAGGCGGGAGGTTGGGGCAGCGAATGGGCAGTCAGGGGGACGGGGACGCAGCGGCGGGAACGGGAGCAGTGAACAGCATGGAAGGCAAGGGCACAGAATCACGGGGGTCACAGAAGGAAAACCGGGCACAGAATCACGGAGGTCACAGAAGGAAAACTGGGCACAGAATCACAGGGGTCACAGAAGGAAAACGGGCACAGAATCACGGGGGTCACAGAAGAAAAGACGGGTACAGAATCACAGGGGTCACAGAAGGAAAACGGGCACAGAATCCCACGGGTCACAGAAGGAAAACGGGCACAGAATCACGGGGGTCACAGAATGAAGAACGGGCACAGAATCACGGGGTTCACAGAAGGAAAACGGGCACAGAATCACAGGGGTCACAGAAGGAAAGCAGGCACAGAATCATGGGGCTCACAGAAGGAAAATGGGCACAGAAGGAAAACGGGCACAGAATCATGGGGGTGACAATGGGAACAGAAGGAACGAAGGGTACAGGAGAAAATACAGGCACAGGGGGAAGACAGGCAACAGCAGTCACAGACAGCGAAAAGGAAACAATAATAGCAGTACAATGAACAGTAGAACAGACCTAAGGCCTACCACTGGCCACCAGGGATGAGGCGCAGGTGGTAGCCTGCAGGTGGAGGAGGGCCTCAACTTTCCTCACCAGCGGCAGCTGGGGCAGGGACAGGACACACAGGTGGTGCTGTGCAGAGGGGGAGCGACCTACCTACCAAGGTCAAGGGTCCTGACCCACTGTTATGCATTATGGGCCATATGGCCAAGAACGGGCGATAACATTATCGACGCTTTAGCGGCAGGAAACTGCGGCTAAAGCGGGGATAAGGGGCTTGATAATATGCCCTAGAGAATTCCAATAGAAGCCCAGGTTCTGGTGGGAACGACATCAAACCTGGTCTTCTATTGGAATTCTTTAGGGCATATTATCAAGCCCCTTATCCCCGCTTTAGCGGCAGTTTCCTGCCGCTAAAGCAGCAATAACGTTACACCCGTTCTTGATAATATGGTCCTACGAGTCAACGAAAACACATTCGGAGCAATAGTTTGGCATACATTATTAGCATCTCCCAATAAATACCATGATCAAAGTACCTAAACAACGCACTATGCACGTTACACCTAGAAGCACTTTAGGAAAAGTCTGCTTGATGAGCGCATTTCAAACTTTTGACCAAGAAAATGTTGAAGGGTTATCTTTTTTTAGGGTCACTGAGGTTCTAACATAAAAAATACTTAAACTTGCATTAAAGATTAGGAGATGCCAAATTACCCTTCCCATCCATTTGCCAAAACAATGAGGCATCGGATTATCCGCATTTGATTCTTATGCATCTGACAGTAGAATTCGGACATGCAGGGTCAACATACAAAGATGTCCCAAAAATCTACTTTCTAGGGGACTGTAAGTCTGATATCCCATTTTTTTTGCAGAACAATGTCTCAGACCACTTTTTTTATCAAAAAGTTGTGCCGTTAAACAACGGTGACTTTGAGATTGCTCTAAGCGGAGAAGAACTTCCAATGACAGTGAACTTCTCAAATTCATGGACGTAGCCCTGCTTCCATTGAGGACAACAAAGATGTTTTTTTATCATTAACTAATCCCTTCTGATCGCTCCGTGACTTAAACGATTTGTAGATCTCCACTTGCAGCGGCACTGAAACTCCGGGTCTTATACCTTGGCTAATCTTACTATTTTCTATCCCTCTTGTTTTCATGGTTTTAAGCCTAAATGATCTCCATTAAAAAAGGTTGAGATGAAATTATTGTATTGTTCTAATTCATTTTACATTTAAATATTACTTAGTTCTTGCAAATACAGAAGTGTCTGATTGTGTGAGTGCGTCATGTTCTGAGGCAGGTGCATAATCCAAAAAGCCATGGCACCGGTTAGCTATGAGCCATTTAGAAAGTAGGTCAGTGTCAGTCAATATTAGTCATTGATGGATGGAAGTTTGTTGCTTCATGCATATTCTAGAACTTTTCATGACAGAAATGTGAGGAAAATTTGTTTTTTTGTCACAGTTTGATGTTTGCAAGGGATTCTGGGTAAAAAAGCCTGGTGAGTGCCGTGCAAGTCACCCCACCCTATGTTCCCCTAGGTGTCTAGTTTTTCAAAATGTGTATGTTTTCTAGGTTTCCTTAGGTGCCAGCTGATCTAGGGCCATACATCCACAGCTACTCACTTTGCAAAAAAAGGTGCAGTTTTAAGTGGAAAATTGTGATGTATCCATTTCATGTTTTGGGCATTTTGGTGTTGCAGGCACTAGGCCTACCCATAAAAGTGAAGTACCATTTTTATCGGGAGACTTGAGGGAATGATGGGTGGAAGAAACTTTGTGGCTCCCTGCAGATTCCAGAATTTTCGATCACAGAAATTTCAGGAAAATGTGTTTTTAGATAAAATTTGAAGTTTGCAAGGGATTCTGGGTAAAAAAACCTGGTGAGAGCCACACAAGTTGCACCACCTGGATACCATTAGGTGTCTAGTTTAAAAAAATGTACAGGTTTGTTAGGTTTCCTGGTAGAAATGGGAGTCTCTAGTTGGCAGTGGCTTGCACCCTGTCCAAGTAGGGAGCCTTATGCCAGTCAGGGTAAGGGAGTTACACACCCAAGATAATCCCTGGTCACCCCTTTGGTAGCTTGGCATGAGCAGTCAGACTTATCTCAGAGGCAATGTGAAAACACTACCAAATGACACCACACCAGTTTGGAAAATAACCAATATTTATCTGAATAAAACAAGACCAAAATGACAAAAACCAATATACACAAATCAAGCTATCCCTTTTAAAATGATCAAAATAGTTCAGTCCACAGGAAACTATGGATGCATCACTTTTATCACAAAGTTCCTGAGATGCGTCAAAATGAAAGACAAAATCAGGCGCAGGAGATGTGAGGCTCTAGAAAAGCAAAGCGATGCGTCCGTTCCTTACTCCCTGGGGGAGGTGATGCGTAGGTTCCTTACTGCAGCATAGAGGAGGTGACGCATGGGTTCCTTACTGTCAGGGGAGGTGATGCATCAGTTTCTTACTGTGAGGGGAGGTGATGAATTGGTTCATTTCTGCACAACACAGCGACAAGCAGAGTGGCAATTCCCCATCTACAGCTTCTCCAGTGCGATAGAACAGGCATGTTCCAGTTCTATGCCTCTTTGAACCCAGTTGGATCCCTCTGTCCATACTTTCAGGGCCCATTAAGCTAGCTCATGGGGACTCCTTCTCCTCACCTGTGGATCTCATCTGTGCAGCACCTAACCTTCCTTTACTCACGGATGTCTACCAGGAGGCTGACAGTACCACCATGGCAAACACAGTGGTGTGGCCCATTCCACCCTTGGGGTGACGCTCCTGTCCCCAACCCAAGGGCCACTCTATCCACCAGGACAGCAACCCACAGTGGCTACTGATAGCTGTAAGTGACAAGAGCAGGGCCTCAGGCAGTCCAGGGCTCTCTAACCTCTGTGGATCTTCAGAGTGGGAGGTGGTAGCCCCAGGTGACAGGCACCCTTTGTCCACTCTCTCTCCCACCAGTTCAGGTGTTGTATCCTAAAACTGGTCTGTACTCTGAGGCTGAACAGAAGACTGGTGTGGGCTCTTACACACTCTGTCTTCCCCTCTGGGGTCCTGTACCCTCTATTGTGGAGAGGTACCCCCAAACTTCAGACCGGTCATGGTGCTTGTGGCAGCTGTCCTGCACAATTCTCCCACCAGTTCAGGGGTGCTATCCTGCAACTGGTCCCCCAACCCAGGATCTGTACCATTAGGCTGTGCAGGTGCCTGGCAAGCCAGGACTTCCAGGGGAGTACTCCTACCTCCACAAAAAGAAAACACATTCTTGAGAGTCTGCCTGGCACTGGTCTCCAGGATAGCGGTCCGACCGCTTTATTATGATGCGGTCGGTCAGAGTGCAGCAGGCGGAGAGACCGACCGACCCGTCCGACAGGCTCAGGGAACCCATTAGAGCGTCGGTCAGAGCGTAATCCCTAAAATGGGGGTGGTGCATGCGGAGGCACTGCCGTAGAGATTACAATGTCTCTTTCCCTCTTCCTTTCCAAAAGGAAAGAGACATTGTTGGACACTCGTCTGACCGCCATTGTAATCAGAGCCAAAGTGTTCAGGGGACCACAGGATCAAATGAGCTGGCACCTGGGCATTCCCACGTTGCTAGTTCCATTGTGGCCCCATAGGAAAGTGTCATGTTTGGAATCAAACAACCAGTCTCATCAAACCCGACTTATTCTCAAAGTCAGATTTAATGTGGCATGCACCCAGGTGGCTACATTAGAGGTTGTATGAAACATCAAAGAGAGGAGGTCAAGGAGGAAGAAGGGACCCATCCTCCAAGACATCGTAAGAAGATGTACTTAGACTAAGAGGTTGCCCACCTGGATGCCTCAGCCTTATCTATGGCCTGGCTAACAGCCTGCAGCTGCCAATAATTAAATTTGACCCCCTGCCAGGAAGTGTGAACGCTCCCAGGAGTCAGGAGCAAGGGCCTGTGTGGGCGGGAGGCTTCACCTCTCTTCATGACAGGATGGCTAGTGAAGTGGCATTTCACAACGGTAAGTTTCAAAGCTCTCACCACCTCTGATATGCAAGTAGGCTTCCTCTCAGAGGAGGAAAAGCCAACTCTCTGCCTGAGCCACATTTGCAATTCGGGCAGGAGGGAAAATTAAGTAGTCAGGGGGTCTACACCTACAGAAGACTAGTAACACCCCTAGGGTGGGCTACCTGTTCTGTACAGCCGAAGAAGGTGTCTGTCATTTTTAGAAATGGCAGAATAGAGGCACAAACCCCACCTTACTGCCTTCCTTGGATGTGTAATTTCCTGATGGTCGCTGATGGCTAAACGGAAAACACAAGGGGACAAACCAATTGACCAAGGCAGTACTTTGGGGGCACAACTTTGGACTCCTTTTTGGTCTGTGCCGGTAGTGTTGTTTCTAAGGAAATTGTATTGGTCGAAAGGATTTTGGTGTTGCCTCCGGCTGCCTTTTGACTTCCCTGACTGGCCAACTTGATAGCCCATTGCCTACTTCTCCAACTCGTCTGCAGGAATTCTCGATTGATTTGGCTACATGCCAGTCACCTAGTATGCCTGTCCTAACAAGCAATGACAACTTGGACACTTCGCAGCCTAGTGATAACAAACCCTGCGCCCAAAGGAAATGTCAAGCTAAGCGTGGTAGTAGTACCAAATCACAACCCAATAGCAAATGTAAAGCTGGCGCTAAGGCGCATGTGGTTCCTCTTGTGGCCCCCCAGGCCACTAGCAGGGCAGGCTCTGAGTGGGTCAGTAGCTGAAGTGGGTAACCCGCTACCCTTTGACTGGGATTGCCTTTTGGACAAAATCTCTTCCAATGTACATGTCTTTCTTTCCCTTCTTTTGGACAACATTTGGTCCCTGATGAATATTGTTAAGCAATTGACTTCCCATCCAAATGCTATTTGTGGCCAGTTGGCTTCAGTTGAGCCCCATTCCCAGCCCCCCAGCATTGGCCATATTAGTACACAGCAAACTGTTGCTGTACCTGTGCCTAGTAGCGTGGGTCTTGTAGAGCCCTCACAAACCCTAGCTGCAGGTGATTCTTGCCCCCAACAGTTGGGATCTGGAGGAGCAAGTGCCCGTAGGACACCTACCACAGGCCAAGGTGATTCAGGAATTTCCCCTCCCCATCTTCAGGACTGCATGAACCTCTCCCCGCCTGTTGTCTTTATGTGGCCTTTTCAAAAGGAGTTCCCCCGCTCCAGGGTCCTGGTAGAGAACCCTATGCACAGTTTAAGCACAAGGTTTGTCATTGGCTGACCAGGCTCATGGATTTCAACTTACATGAATATGATGATATTCTGTTGGTAAGGAGGTTGGGATGGGTGGATCCATCTTCTAAAAGCATTGGAGGAGATTTTGTGGTCGTTAACTGCAGGAGTCCTGATCAGGCCCATAGGTTGGTTAGGAGGGGGCTAGAGCCCATCTGGGGAGAAATGATAATAGCCTTGTTCCCTTTTTTTTTTTTTTTTTGCAAACACCTGGTACCAAGGGAAAGGATGGGGTCTAGGCCCTTACCCCGTGGGATTACTAATGGAGATGAGTTTCCTGTCCCAATTTCAAATATATTCTTCCCACTCTCTCAGTTGGACGGCCTAGTCTGATGTTCAGCTTTGTCCGTTAGTCGTAGCAACCCACTGGCTGTTGGGACAGTGACTTAACTTGCCCCTTTCCAAGGTTGGTTCAGTCACAACTTTATCCCCTGCGCCACAAAGCTCTGAATCTATTTCTCTAGCTACAGGTTCCCCACTAAGGTGTCATGCTGGGTCCCAACCTGAGTCCCTCACAGTGATGGTGCCACTTGTCTTGGGTGACTCAGCCTCTCCCCTGCCTTCCTATACAAAGAATCTCTCATGGAATGTTGCTGACCTGATGTCCAAATGCGAGGGCCTCAATTCGGGTTCATTCATCAATTCCTTTAATATATGTGTGTTTCAGGAGACCTGGTCAGTTGCCCTGCAGTACTGAGCTCAGTTTGTTAATTTTTCCCTGGCTGCTTCTTCTTCGGGGAGGGGCAGACCTTTGGGTGGGTTGGCAGTTTGGATTAAAGACACCCTTTGTTGTACATCCAAGATGATTGCTTTGGGTAGTGCTGATGTTCTTTCTGTGTGTCTCCCTCTCCTTTCCGTCAAGCAGGGTGTATGTTTTATGCACTGTATATTGCAGATATAAGGGTAAGGGTGCAGAGCTAACGATCATTGATTTGACCGGAACCCATATGGCTACCCTGCTTGCAAACACTTTTAAAATAGTGGCAGGTGATTTTAATTGTAAGTTTGAGCCACTGCCTGTTCTTAAAGAGGACCCTATGGGTGATGAGGATCAAATTAAGGGAATGCCTGGCCTTTCTCTTGCCCCTGTTAAAAGGTGGACTGCTGACATCCTCAAGCTTACTGCCTTCACATATAGAAATGGCCTTAGGTTGTGTAATGGGAGAACTGTCTCTCGGAAATCACATGTATTATCTCCCTCAGTGCACTAGTCTTATCGATTATATCCTAATAGTTATAAGGTTATGGCAATCTCTTGTAGATATGGCTGTAGTCCACAGGCAGGATAGTGATCACAATGCCCTGGGACTAACATTGGGTCCTTAGGCAACTCCCTCACATGGTCCCTGTATGACCCATTTGATAGAAGGTAGGTTCCTACTAATAAGTTGGCAGGATCTGAGGTGGCCTTGGGTAAAGTGCTTGAGATTGTGGCTGCAGGCCTAGATGCTGTAGTCTCTGTAATTGAGAGCCCAGTTGGCACATATTTGTTGCCTAGCTTGGATGAAATCCATAATTGCATGTTTTTATCACTTAGGGAAATGTTCATGGTAGAGTCCCAGTCTATCCCTAAAAAGAAGAAAGAAGCTTGCTGGTGTACAAAGTCTTGTTGGCTAGCTACTAGCTAGGAGTGCCATTTCCCCTGCAAATAAGTCCGGGTCTCAAGCTGCTATTCAGATGGCCAGGTCACTGTATAAGGGTTCGATCTCTGATGCGAAAAGAAATTGGGAGCGGTCTAACTGGGAGTCCATGTTAAACACCATTAATAATAAGGACTATCACTCTTTCTGGCGCATCTTGGTTGTATTTTAGTGCTATAATGAATGGAGCACCTAAGCCTCCTACCTGGGCTAGGTCAGAGATGATTCCAATCTTTAAAAAGGATCTAGGACCCTGCCCTCAAACTATAAGCCGATCAGCCTCATTGACAGCGCACAGAAGCTGTTTAATTGGGTCATTTTGAATTGTTTGAGTGAGTGGATAACCAACTGGAATATTTTAATTCCTTTGCAGGCTGGTCTTTGAGTTAGTATAGGGACTATGGATCAGGTGTTCCTCCTGAAACTGTTGTATTGGTCATATGTGCTCTTGGGAGGAGGCAGACTGTATGTTATCTTTATGGATCTTCAGTCTGCCTTCAACCCAGTCCCCAGAGACCTGTTGTGGAAGGTTTTGAAGGAGTTGATGGTGCCGGGGTGTCTTGTAGAAATCCTTAATAAATTACATCTGGATAATTATGCTCAGGGCAGATGTGAACCGCAGGGTGAACTGTCAGACCTCATTCCGGTTACTTGGGGAGTTAGGCAGGGGCACGTGTTAGCCGCAACTCTTTCTTTTGTATATTAATGAACTGGTGTTGCAATTGGAGCAATGTGAGGGGACGCCCTCAGCTTGCCTGGGTCTAGGTCCCAGGCCTACTGTTTGCAGACAATACCCCTATGTTATTCAAATCCCCCATGGGAATTCAGAATCTTTTGGATCTTTTGGATTGCTTTGAGTCTTTCTGCAGGCAGCGAGGGCTGGAGATTAACCTTTGCAAGACCGAGTTTGTGGTTTTTAACCCATGCCCAATCACTCGTGCCAATCCGACATTTCATTTCCACACGTTTTTGCACCAACTTTATAAAATGGTGTACAGTAACAGAAAGCATCAAAATCACTAGGCCACTTCACTTAACATCAAAATGTCATCAGTGTACGTTAATAAGCAACATGTGTATAAGAAATCTATTAGTACAACTTTGTTTATATGTATTAGCATTATTTAATAGGTGTATTTTCTTCATCTCATGTTTTAAAGCACGCTTTTACAGTGCTTCTACTATACTTGTCTCAGTTTCATGTGTCACTGTGTTTAACATGTGCAAAGTAGACTTTCAACTATTGGTCTCTTCAATCAGCAAATGTGCAGTGTGTTATGATTTTTAAAATCGTGCTGTATCAGGTGGTCTTCTGTTATTTCGCAAAGAGCACGTCCACAAAAAGTAGTTCCATTCACTACCAGGAACTGCTGTAGCCAAGTATGGTTTGCGAGGCCAGAATGTATTAAAGCTTTTACAGGCACATGCATCAAAGGAAAAAACGGTCGCAAACGGGCAGATTCTCAGAATCTGCCCCTTTGCGACCGCTATTTTTGCATTTGGGATGCATCATCCCAAATGCAAAAATCGCAATTTAAGGAATCTCTAAATTGAGATTGCTTAAATTGCGATTGCATTTAAGGAATCCCAAATTGAGATTCCTTAAATGCAATGCATTAAAGTAAAAAAATTTGCGATTTTGCTAATAGGGGGAGCAAATTACCATGAAGTTGAACTTCATGGTAATTTGCAAAAACTTTGAAAAATGCACTTTTGTGCATTTTTCAAAGTTTCATGTTGCGCACACACATGCCCTGAAGGCATGTGTGTGTGCAACATATGTGCACAGATCAATTTCTGGGGTGCAATAGGGTGTCATTTTGACACCCTTACACCCTTGAAATTGCATGAGCAATTTGCGAGTACCTACTGGTACTCGCAAATTGCTCATGCAATCTCCAATTCATTCCTATGGGCCTGGAGGCCCATAGGAACGAATGGGACGGCATTCCTTAATTGCGACTCGCAATTTGCGAGTCGCAATTAAGGAATGTGTAGGATCCGCAATTTTTTTAGCGATTCCTACATGCATAGGCTTTTGCAATTCCTTAATTGCGATTCCTTAATAATCGCAATTAAGGAATCGCAAAAGTCTACGTTGATGCATGTGCCAGATAGTCAATGTGCATTTTTTTTAATATATTGTATTGGTGAGCATCACAAAAACCATGATAAACCAAAGCAAGCATTGAAAAAAAGACAACGCAAATGCTTGTTGTTGCTCGTGATGGTATCAGGCACATAGAAAGCTTACATTAGATTCCATTCACAACAAGCGATACGGCAATCAAAAAAATGAATCTACTTTAGCTGCCTTTGAATTGGAAAACGAGGGCTGATGTATATGCACTGAGATAGCCACAGGGAATACACACCTGTGATTAACCCAACTGGTCACTGGAATCGGTATTGCTCTCCCTGAATGCAGCTGAAACAGCATTTTCAGCGGCAAAATAAGTTTCATTTTGAAGACGGCAGTTCAAGTGTGAAATTTTCCTGTTAGCTCTAGGCAGCAAAAAAAGAGCATGCCTGACCCTGCTGACAGGATTCTAATATAAAACTGAAAGTAAGGGGCATGCTGCAAAATGCAAGTAGCAGACCACATCAGACAGCAAAGGAAATTACTTTCTCGCTATTTTTATTCCCAGGCAATACTGCCATTGATGTTGACATGGTTTCTAACATAAGCAACAGGGTCTCACGGTAATCCGTGGCCTCCCGCTATATATGTGTTCATCAGTGGAAGAAGACACGAGTACTGAAAATCCTTACATTCATAGCAACTGGGCGCCCCCCACTTCAACCCATTACTTAGTGAGCATATGAGGTTGCTGATTAAATGCTAATCATGTGAAGCTTGTTGAATCACTACATTGCGACTTGTTGACAGTCTCAAAACAATCATTGCTAAAACCCTGCTTAGAGCAGGTTCTAAAAACTGGAAAAGACAAAGAAAATCCTGTCTCAAAACATTCTCACTATGTGTTGCTCCCTGCACAATGTTGATATGCTCAAATGTCATAAAGAGAGGATGATCCCTGCAGCCTGAGGAGTCATGGTGACCCACTTTTAAATTGAATCTTAACTTCCTTGCAATAAAGGACTATAGCAGCATAGACCTTCTGTCTGTGCAGGAATCCATCACTGGAGGTCAGCCACTACATAGCGTGGTACTTCACGACCTCAGCATGGGCACTGAAGAATGGAATTTTTCTGAAAACAGGGCAATGTTGCTGTTGGGTAATGTTGGAATAGGTAAATACTATGTCAATGAGTAAAATTATATGTGCAGGCCAGACAACGACAATACTGATAAATGCAATACCAATGTATGCCATAAACTGTGCCCGTATGACAATATTAGTGCTCATAAATAGAATGTCAATGTATGTCATAATCTATGCCTGCACAACAGCGATGACACTGGCAGAAGCAATGTCAAAGTATGCCATAACACATGTACAGATGACTATGTTGTTACCAGTAAAAGCAATATTATGGTATGTCATAATCTAGGAATGAAAAAACATGGCAATATCGGTAAAAAAATGCCAATGTACGCTATGACAACTGTACATAAGCTATTGAAAATGCTGATAAAAATGACACCAGTGACTACCATGTTAATTTTAGGAGTCCAGTAAACTCTTAGAATTGCTGTTGGATTACTCAAGGTGACCTTCCCAACCACCCCGAGTCGAGATATGTGGTCAGACAGGCCCTGCTACCCACACCTATTGAATAACAGGGCACAGGGGGTGTCTCTCTTACCCAAAGATAAAAGCTCGTTACACCACAAACAGGTCTGCGGCAATTGGCCCCAATAAAACATGTATGGTCAAAGGCTTGCATTCTCCAAAAATACCACTAGATGCCACATGTAGATAGAAGCACTCACTTAATCAGGACACGATATGCACGCCACACATAGTGATCACGCATCCCTCATGCTGGACCTCTTCTGGACACAGACACACTGGCCCAAACTAGCTCTCTCCAAGGTTGAGAGCCATCTTTGTCCTTATCAAGATGCCCAACCTTTTTTACTTATGACTGTAACGCCTTTTAAGAATGCAGCAAGTTGTTTATGGTACTTGCAAGAAATGTATAAAACCAACCAATACTTTGCACACGCATTTTGTTGAGACTCTCCTGGCCGCAGCATTTAATTAAACCAACTTGTTCCTGTTTTGCCAAATGCCCCTTGCCTTTTCATTTATTTAAGGTAAATTCATATCTGAGCAACATTTTGGCAAGCCAGCCAGGAGAGATAGGTTCATCGAGCCCGACTGCTGCCGAAAGACAAGTCCCATTGAGTGGCATATGGCAAACTAGGACAAGTATATATTGATTTTTGTTTTTTCACTAGTCAGCCCTCTAGAGCAGGACAATGAGATTGATTGGGACCACTGTGGGAGACATAGTGTACACCTCATCCCTGGGTGGTAGTAAGGAATGGCCTTGACCTTTGGGTGTTAGTAAGGGATCACTCGGACCTTTAGGCGAGGTTTAGAGGTACGCTTCATGCCTAGATGTGAGTAGGGGATAGCTTGAACCTTTTGGCGTGGATCTGAGGTATGCTTCCTCTCTGGGTGTGAGAAGGGGATTGCCTGGACCTTTGGGCGTGGTAAGCATGGGCCCTGAGTGATATATATAGGGCTACCACCTTGATCTTATTTTTTAGCCAAATAGTTTTTCTTAGGTACTGACGGTTTTACAACTGACAGTATATAAAAGAAGTGGAAGGTGTGTTTTTTTCGTTTTTAGACAGTGAACCCACACTCCTCTAAGTGTAATATAGGGTAATTTGAATGTTAGGGACAATTTGGAACTTGGTGAACAAGGTATAGCTTCTGTCTGGCCACAGAGGGCCGATAATGGTCAGGTTAATCCTTCTCTAGTTATCAATGAGAGTAGGCTGACCGAGAGGCACCTGATAACTCATGACGATCTGGTAGATTTAGGCCCAATGGATACTTCCAAAGAGAACAAACTTAATATTCTATCCTGGAATATAGCAGGGTTGGAGAAGAAGTTATTACTCCCGGAATGGAACGCTCTCGTTGGGAAATACAAGATTTGTCTATTCCAGGAAAACATGGAGCCTAAAACCCTTTTATAAATCAGGCTACACAACCTACTTTTGCCCGGCCATTAGTTCAGGCAAGGAACGGCCATCTGGGGGCTTGCATATATGGGTTAGCACTGCTCTGAATTGGTCTATCACTACCCACAATTGCACCTCATATGATATTTTACACTTAACAATTCGAGGAGCCTTGAATAGACCCACATTGGATCTTCTCAATGTCTATGCAAGGGGTGTAGGGGGTGCCCAGGCCTCTCCAACAATATTAGCTTTGGAGAACATGTTGTCCGATGTGTCCTCCACTTCCTATATCATTGTTGCGGGAGACCTAAATTGTACTTTCGAACCACTGGGTGCAGAGGACTTCCTTGGTATCGTTGAAGAGGATGCAAAATGGGACATTCCTCCCCTTGAGCTTCCCCCCATTAGGAGGTGGTCACAGAGGGCCATCCAACTGAATGCCCTCACGCAGGAATTCAATCTTAGAGCCGTAAATGGGAGATCACAATCTGACTCCCATGGGGCTAATACTTTTAACAGGATCAGCTCCCCGTCCAGGATTGACTATATCCTTATGGATGTTAGGTTATGGAGAGATCTGCGAGATATGGAAGTCATACCGTCTATAGATAGCGATCATAATCCTTTATGCCTAGAATTAAACAATGTTTGGCAGGCATTTGAAGTCGAGGGCAGTAGTAGACCAACCCTGTCCTCCAGAGAAGTCATTCCTTCAAATTGCTGTAGACGGCTTAAATGGCTTAAAATTGCCAACGAGGAACACAAAATGGGGGCAATTAAGGGCATTTTAGATGCTGAGATCACCGAATATATGAACATCCATAGAACAATGCAGGCCCAATCAAATTTCCACATAACCTATCAAGAATCAATCGCCAAACTGAGTGCATTTTTCATTGTCGAAAAGAAAGCCGACTCTAGAAAGCACTCGGCAAAGCCTAGCAATCCTTGGTATTCCACAAGCTGTAAGGAAAAAAGGGCGGCCCTTTCTCTCGCACTCAGGAATAAAGATCCTGTTGCAGTTGGTATTGCAAGGAAGGAATATACTAGGGCCCAAAGAGAGGCCAAGAAATCCTGGGATGAGAGACACTGGGAAGAATTAAAACAAGCATCTAAGGACAAAGACTCGAAATGGTTTTGGGACCTTAATAATAGCAGGGTTAGGAGTACTTCGCCCCCAATTCCTAACCACGTTACTGCCAATCAATGGCAAGAACACTTTGCTAAGTTGTATTTCACGGACGACAACTATTCCCCCACTCTAGCCGCCGATGTTATTACTACCCCTGAGGCCTCTGTCCACCTTTTGGAGTGTTTTGAATTATCTGAGGTGGAAACAGCAATAAATTGCATTGCCCCAGGAAAGGCGGCTGGCCTAGATGGCCTCCCAGGAGATTTGCTCCTGTACGATCCCAAGACATGGGCACTCTTTATCCTTCTGACGCTAAATTTAATTGCGAGAGGTTCACCTGTGCCAGATTCCTGGAAGGGCGTCGAGGTTGTCCCCATCTTTAAAAAAGGGAACAGGGAGGACCCTGCCAACTACCGACCGATTAGTTTAATCGATGTAATACAGAAAGTGGTTGGCAGGGTTCTCCTTGCCAGGATGGGTACCTGGATGGAAGACAATAGTATTCTGTCCCATTTTCAAGCGGGTTTCAGGCAAAAGGTGGGGACAATTGACCAGGTATTTCGATTCTTCATGATCTATTGGAAGATAGTAATCTTAGGGAAAGGCAGTTTGTACTTGGCCTTCATAGATCTGAAGACTGCTTTCGACCTGGTACCTCGGGGGAAACTCTGGCAGACCCTACAACAACTAGGTATTTCCCCTTTGATTCTAGACATCATACAACGTCTACATATTGGTAATTATGCTAGAATCAGATGGGGCTCCCAGGGGCAACTTACGGAGAGGATCGCGGTGAACAGGGGGGTGCGCCAGGGGTGTGTGCTGGCACCCACCCTGTTTTCTTTATACATCAACGGGGTGGTGGATTTCCTGCGGCAGGAGCCGGCGGATGCCCCATCCCTGGCTGGGGAAAAGACACCGACCCTCCTGTTCGCCGACGACACCCTACTCATTTCAAAATCACCAGGGGGGCTTCAGAAACTTTTGAACAGGTTTGACACTTTCTGCAAAACACATGGATTGATACCACCAAAACCAAGCTTATGAGTATCAATCCTTCCAAACGTTTTAAAAACAACATTACCCTAGATGCTATCCCATTGGGCATTGTGGAGGATTTTGACTATCTGGGGATCCGCATCTCGAAGGACATGAGATGGGGCCCCCACTTAGCCAAGATGCTTTTAAATCACAAGCGGGTATCGGGGGCAATTCTGAGAGAACAACGCCTATCCAGTTGCAGGCCTGTTGCCCCAGTGCTTGCTATCTATGACGGTAAAGCTCTCCCGTCTGCCCTCTATGGATCTGAGCTCTGGGGCTTTCAAAACGCTGGTGAACTTGTCAAATCTGAAAACAAATTCATGAGAGATATGACTTCCCTCCCCATTTCGACGCCTTTGAAACCCCTATTCTATGATCTAGGTAGACACTCGATCTTAGACATAGCACGCCTGCGACCCCTTCTTTTTTGGGCCCGCATTAGAAGGACGGCTGAATTCAACTACGGGCTTGCCCTTGATGAATTGATCCTAGCCGACACAGGGAGTAAGATTAAATGGCTATCAGATTTGCGGAAAATTTTAATTGCTATTGGTTTTAAAGAGGCTTGGGATAGCCAGATCCCCCCAACAAAGCAGGCTTTAAAAAGAAATGACTGGGATTGGGTGCAGACACAGGATATTCAGAATCCCAAACTAGGGAAGTTAACAGAGGGAATTTTCCAGTATAAAATCATCCGCAAGCTGGAACCCTACTTGGAATTTATCCAGACTCCCAGAGATAGGGCCTTATATATGAAACTGAGATTTGGGACTCTCCTGATCAACAGTTTCATCACAAGCTGGAGAGGTAAAATATGGCATCGACACCCTGTCCTGGATGTGCCTACCATAATGAGTCTACTGCACATTTTCTGTTCGCCTGCCCAGCTAATAGACTACCCAGAGTCAGGTGGCTTCAACCAGCTTGCCATTTATTAGGGCCAATGAGCCATCGTAATGCACTCCGCATTTTATGCACAGACTCATCAGTCTTATCTCTGATATGCGGGGTGGCTACATTTCTAGGCTTCGCTTGGCTAATAAGAACCAAGATCCTGGCAAGGAAGTCAACCAACCAAGTTAGTGCAGATGTGAACTGTGATTTGAATCCAGTCAATTCGGGGGCTAAATCCTGTTTGTAAATAATCCTGCCTCTTTCTTAAACAGTTTTAAGTTTTAAATTTTAATTGTTTTAAATTAAATAACAAAAACCACGTGATGGGAAAATTTGTACTGTACTAACTGTAGTAGATCATGATTTAATCGTATTTTATAATCTTGAATTTTTTGTATTTTTTTTTCTTCTTTTCTGGAATTTGTACAGCTTTTATGATGTTTTTATATATCGAATAAAGCTAATACTACTGAATAATGTATAGCTTCTGTCTGGCCACAGAGGGCCGATAATGGTCAGGTTAATCCTTTTTCTCCACACAAACCGTTGCTAATTTTTGTCCCCCGAGCTGATAGTGACAGACTATTAGGCTTACTTAGCCCTGCGTGTTATGTGAAGCATCCTCTCTCATTAGGTTGTATGCGTTAGGAGAAGGGTACATTTTGGACACAAATAATCATTTTTCCTGATAACCTTTCTCTCTTAGTCTCTTTTAGATTTTCTCTTTTTTGCATTTATTGATATCGCAGTGCTGTTATAATTTGTAATACAATACATGCCTAAATGTTATGTTGTGTTAAGTAAGTCTCTGCTTTATGAAGTACTAATCAATTCTTTCCGGACAAGAATTTAATGTTTGCTAGTTTACTGCTATAGATCAACTCATACTGCTCTGAACTAACAATCACAGTTTGTTACAGGCTGCTACTATTTCATTTGTATTTGTGTATTGGCTTATGTTAAATATCCATATAAATGCATTGATTGTTTTTGAGCTCATAACCAGCAGATTATTTTTAGGTACCACCCCGTATATAATGTTCCCCAAAATTAGAGTAGAATTTGTGTAATTTAAAGAGTCTTGAGAAAGTTAATATTTTTAGGTTTCTAAAATCAAGCTCCCCAATCCATCATGGAGACCCCTGTTTAGTCACATGCAAGCGAGGTTCCCCACCCAAGATCTGGACATCCCTAAGGGAGATAAACTCTGAACACCCAGACATAGGAGGACCTTTAGCAGAGAGCATGAAACCTGAGGAGACTGTGATGGAATTCTTAGACAAATGAGAGAACGATGAGGCAGGAGATAGTTCTTTCCTAGACTGACACGGGGCCCCAGGTCGCATTCTTCTACAACATCCTTAAGAAAGTGCTACCCACCAAGATCCAGACTGGACTAGATACTGTGGCAGAGCTAGACATCAAACCTTCGCGGGAAATAAAGGCCCACATACTGCACTATTACTGGAAGAGAAATTGAAAGGATAGGGAAAAACAAGAGCAGACCCAGAGGAACACCACCAAACTGGTACAACATAAACTAAAGAAGTCTGCCATTGAAGGAGCCGTGCTAGCCACGAATGCTCAGATGGCACCAATCTCAAAGGGACCTCCGCCTATGGACTACAGAGGGAATCGGCCCAGTCCTTGTGGCCGCAGTCAGGGAGGTTGGGTCGAACCCAGCTTCAAGTGCAACTAATGTCACTAAATGGGGCACATGGCTAACAGGTGCCACCTAAAAATGTACCACCATCAGAATGGGATAGTGCCAGGACAGTGCCCACAAAACATACACCCCAAACCCAAGCGCAGAACAACACACGTGTCACACATCTACAAGGAAACCAGGCTGCAGCCATCCCACCAGGTGCTTGGCTGAGCACAGGATGATCACTGCAACAGACATGGAGCTCAGCCCTGCAGGGACCGAACCCACAGCCATGGCAGGGTGGGGTAACTGTCTGGGGAGGTAGTACCCAAGCACAATCCCAAAATACAACCACACCATTGTTGCAGGGATTCTGCTTATATACAGAACTATGCGTAGAACCCCAGGACCTCAGTGAATTGTGGTGTACCAGAAACTCACCTCAGAACCCAGAACCCAGTATCCGGCTAGCATAAGTGTCCCATTCGTTATCCGAGGTTTAGCTCGGCGATCCCAATGAAAAGACAACCCAGAACAAGCGACTCAGTATACTCTCAGAAATGGTGGGAATCGGAAATACCTGTTCGTATATTATTCTCACATCAGTCCACAACAGGAATCAACAGAGACACAGTGAAAATAAAAGGAGTTTATTTTTATAGACTACGTGTCCTAAGATGCAGTACTTTGGCTAATACAAGCAGACAAATGATTAAAATCAAAACCATCAGCATCGTTACAATACCATAGAATATAAAAGGGGTGATCATGTTATAATGACAGTGGATACTACCACCTTCCCTTTACGAAGAAGCTAATATTATTATTAGGCTAATAGAAGGTCTCTGAGGCTTTAATAGGGGACCCCATACCTCAAAGATCAGCTTAGTGAAATCACATCACAGGAGCATCAGAAGTCTTCTCGCAGGAAGGCTCGTCTTCGGTCTGAATACTAAACATGAGGGCTGTCATATTAAAAGCACCAACTTTCAGGTATTTTGCAGCTGCCTGTGTGTTATGGCTAAATAGTGGGTCGATCAACCTAGAGTGGAAAACATGCATTGTCTAACAACCCAGACTGTTTGTCACATCATGTACAGACCAAGGTCGCTGCGCAGAGCTCAGGATGGTAACAACAGATTGCTCTTGTGTGAGGCAAAGCTCGAGTAAGCAGTTTGTTTGAGCAATAACATGTGAACGCAGTGTCGTGCGCAAAAGCAGCAAGATGGCTTTCTAACATCTAACGTGGTTATGCTAACTTAACAATGTATGTACGTATTATGGGAGTCCTTACTACATGCCCCCTTGATCGAAGCACTACTTAGTATGCAAGAAAAGAGAGAACGCAGAGTTCAAGTGCGACAGAGCAGAACAAGGCGTATTCAATTTAAAAAACAAGGTTCAGTTCAGGCAAAGTCCGAGAATGAAAAAAACAAAAGTGGAAAGAAAAAACAAAAAACCTCAAACGTGCAGTGGGGGGTGAAAAAAATGAAAAAACGCCTCACCGGGCAGAAGTGCAGACGCACAGGGACTGTTCAAGACACGTGAGGAAAACACAGTGGACGACAGTTCACTCAATCCATGAATGTATATGCAGCATATGTGGCCACTGCTTCCAGCAGAAAATCATTGGCACGGCCACTGAAGGTTTCAGCCATCCAGTTAATCAAAGAAAAGGAACATACATGTTCTTCCATTAGCGGAGCCTCTAGCACCATCAGAGGGCAACCAGCGTGTACTTCCAAATAACTCATATCCAAGAAGTTATATGCCGCCCTCGCGATGTCCCAATTACCCAGGATACCATGCGCCGCACCGCAGGCCATAATCCGAACACCAGAACAGGCGAACTCGTGAGACACTAAGGGCCTCATCAGTCGATCATAATCACAGACGGACGCTCCCTCCCACTGCTGCTACCTACCTGCCTCCGCTGCCTGACGCCTGTTTGCCGCTCCTCACCACCTACCTGACGCCACTGCCTGCATCTCGCCTCCGCCGCCTCCCAGGTACCGCCTGCTGCTTCCTGGTCACCACCCACGCCGCTACCTTCACTCCTCACGCCCGCTGACCACCGCCACTTACCTGGTCACTCCTTGGGCTCCATCGCTTCCCGCCGATTTTCCCGCCGTTTTCTCGGCGCCGCTGCCCCAGGCGCACACTCCCACTCCCGCCTCCTCCTTCAGTCCCGCCCCCCCTCCCTGCCCATTGGCCACCCCGCTCCCGCCTCCCGCCTCCCGCTGACCCTCCCTCCCGGCTCCTTATTTAAGGGGACCCCGCGGGCTGGTCAGTGCGACCCCCTGTGCCTGCACAGACGGACGCTCCCTCCCACTGCTGCTACCTACCTGCCTCCGCTGCCTGACGCCTGTTTGCCGCTCCTCACCACCTACCTGACGCCGCTGCCTGCATCTCGCCTCCGCCGCCTCCCAGGTACCGCCTGCTGCTTCCTGGTCGCCACCCACGCCGCTACCTTCACTCCTCACACCCGCTGACCACCGCCACTTACCTGGTCACTCCTTGGGCTCCGTCGCTTCCCGCCGATTTTCCCGCCGTTTTCTCGGCGCCGCTGCCCCAGGCGCACACTCCCACTCCCGCCTCCTCCTTCAGTCCCGCCCCCCCTCCCTGCCCATTGGCCACCCCGCTCCCGCCTCCCGCTGACCCTCCCTCCCGGCTCCTTATTTAAGGGGACCCCGCGGGCTGGTCAGTGCGACCCCCTGTGCCTGCACAGACGGACGCTCCCTCCCACTGCTGCTACCTACCTGCCTCCGCTGCCTGACGCCTGTTTGCCGCTCCTCACCACCTACCTGACGCCGCTGCCTGCATCTCGCCTCCGCCGCCTCCCAGGTACCGCCTGCTGCTTCCTGGTCACCACCCACGCCGCTACCTTCACTCCTCACGCCCGCTGACCACCGCCACTTACCTGGTCACTCCTTGGGCTCCATCGCTTCCCGCCGATTTTCCCGCCGTTTTCTCGGCGCCGCTGCCCCAGGCGCACACTCCCACTCCCGCCTCTTCCTTCAGTCCCGCCCCCCCTCCCTGCCCATTGGCCACCCCGCTCCCGCCTCCCGCTGACCCTCCCTCCCGGCTCCTTATTTAAGGGGACCCCGCGGGCTGGTCAGTGCGACCCCCTGTGCCTGCACAGACGGACGCTCCCTCCCACTGCTGCTACCTACCTGCCTCCGCTGCCTGACGCCTGTTTGCCGCTCCTCACCACCTACCTGACGCCGCTGCCTGCATCTCGCCTCCGCCGCCTCCCAGGTACCGCCTGCTGCTTCCTGGTCGCCACCCACGCCGCTACCTTCACTCCTCACGCCCGCTGACCACCGCCACTTACCTGGTCACTCCTTGGGCTCCATCGCTTCCCGCCGATTTTCCCGCCGTTTTCTCGGCGCCGCTGCCCCAGGCGCACACTCCCACTCCCGCCTCCTCCTTCAGTCCCGCCCCCCCTCCCTGCCCATTGGCCACCCCGCTCCCGCCTCCCGCTGACCCTCCCTCCCGGCTCCTTATTTATGACGCCCCCTCAGCGACCGCGCAGCGGACGCGCGCAGCGGGAGCGCCGATTGAGCGCCGAAGGTGCGCCAAAGGTAAGCCCGTCTGCGCCCGTCCGCGCCTGGACCGCGCCCAGCGCCAGACCCCCTGGTCCCCGCCAGCCCCCCCGCAGGACCTACGACTTCGCTACGCTCATCGCACTCAAAACCGCCCGAGCCCCCGGTTGCTACCGAGCGTCCCCGCGACGCATCCATGGACCCTTCGCCTGCCGATCCTGCAACTTCTCTTGCCTCCAAACAAGCACCACGCCCACCAAGACGGACAACAGCAACCACCTCAAGTGCATCCTGCTCAACACCCGCTCCGTCCACAGACACGCCGTGGAACTCTGGAACCTCCTCGACACTGCATCTCCAGACGTCGCCTTCCTCACGGAAACCTGGATGAACGACTCTTCAGCCCCCGACATCGCCATTGCCATCCCGGACGGCTACAAGATCATCAGGAAGGATCGCGTCAACCAGACCGGAGGAGGCATCGCCATCGTACACAAGAGCACCATTCGCATCTCGACTGACTCCATCGACGTATTCAACGCCGCCGAATACCTGCACTTCCAGATCCACACCGACCCCAAGACTACCCTCAGAGGCACCCTCATCTACAGACCCCCGGGACCACGCGCACAGTTCTGTGAAGACATCGCCGACTTCATCAGCCCTCACGCCCTCCCCTCCGCCGACTACATCCTCCTCGGGGACCTCAACTTCCACCTGGAGAGCAACAATGACCGCAACACCACCGCCCTGCTGGATAACCTCGCCAACCTCGGACTTCAGCAACTGGTCAACACCCCCACCCACTTCGCCGGCCACACACTCGACCCACTCTTCTCGTCCAGCAAGCACGTCACCTTCAGCCACTCCACCGGACTTCACTGGACCGACCACAGCTGCGTCCATTTCAGCTTCAGAAAGAACACAGTCCACCATCACCCGAAGCAGGCTCCCCACAGAAACTGGAGCAAGATCACCGCCGACCAGCTCGCCACCTCCCTCAGCCAGAGCCCACCTGTCAGGACCACGGACCCTAACACAGCTGCCCTCGACCTCACGCAGTGGCTGACCTCCTGCGCCGACGACCTCGCGCCACTGAAGAACCCCCTCACCAGGCCCAGAAGCAAGAAGGCCCCCTGGTTCACCGACGAACTTAAGGACTCCAAGAAGGCCTGCCGCACCCTCGAGAAGGCCTGGCTCCTCAACAAGACCGCCGACAACAGAACAGCACTGAAACTCGCCACTCGCAGACATCACCAGCTCATCCGCACCACCAAGAAGAAATCTCTGCGGGAACGACTGGACAAGAACGCCTATGACAGCAAGGAGCTCTTCAACATCGTCAAGGAGTTCTCCAACCCCAGCACCGGCAACAACGACATCACTCCCTCACAGGACCTCTGCGACTCCCTCGCCTCGTACTTCCACCGCAAGATCGCCAACATCCACAACAGCTTCGACATTTCACCCACGCACCCATCGGTCACACCTTCGCACCCCGCCGCCACCCTCCAGACATGGACCGAGGTGACCCCCGAAGACACGTCACGCATGATGAACACCATCCACTCCGGATCTCCGACCGACCCGTGCCCCCATCATGTTTTCAACAAGGCAGCCTCTACCATCGCACCCCACCTCCGAGACATCATCAACACCTCCTTCAACACAGCAACTTTCCCGGAGAGCTGGAAGCACGCCGAACTCAGCGCTCTGCTGAAGAAACCAACAGCGGAACCGACCGACCTCAAGAACTTCCGCCCCATCTCGCTCCTTCCTTTCCCCGCCAAAGTCATCGAGAAGGTCGTCAACAAGCAACTGGCAGCCTTCCTCGAGACGAACGGATCCCTCGATCCATCACAGTCCGGATTCAGAGCCAACCACAGCACCGAGACCGCCCTCATCGCAGCCACCGACGACATCCGAGCCCTGCTCGACAACGGCGAAACAGCGGCACTCATCCTCCTAGACCTCTCCGCAGCATTTGACACTGTCTGCCACCGCACACTAGTCCAACGCCTCAACGACACCGGCATCCAAGGGAAGGCTCTGGAATGGATCATCTCATACCTCTCCGGCAGAACACAGAGAGTACGCCTCCCTCCGTTCCGCTCCGAGGCCACCGAAGTCATCTGCGGCGTCCCGCAAGGATCGTCGCTCAGCCCCACTCTCTTCAACATCTACATGAAACCCCTCGCTGCCATCGCACGCCAACACAACCTCAACATCATTTCCTACGCCGATGACACCCAGCTAATTCTCTCCCTCACCAGAGACCCCGACACCGCCAAAGCCAGCCTGCACGAAGGGATGACAGACGTCGCTGAATGGATGAACATCAGCCGCCTGAAACTGAACACGGACAAGACAGAAGTCCTCATCCTGGGACCATCACCCTCCGCATGGGATGACTCCTGGTGGCCCCCGGCACTAGGCACCGCACCTGAACCGACGGACCACGCACGCAACTTGGGCGTCATACTGGACTCCTCCCTATCGATGACCAGACAAGTCAACGCCGTCTCCTCAGCTTGCTTCCACAAGCTCCGCATGCTCCGAAAGATCTTCCGATGGATCCCAACCGAGACCAGAAAGACGGTCACCCACGCTCTCGTCACCAGCAGACTAGACTACGGAAACACCCTCTACGCCGGTACTACGGCCAAGCTTCAGAAAAGACTTCAGCGTATTCAGAACGCCTCCGCCCGACTCATCCTGGACGTCCCCCGACGCAGCTACATCTCGTGCCACCTGAGAGACCTGCACTGGCTCCCGGTCAACAAGAGGATCACGTTCAGACTCCTCACCCACGCACACAAGTCCCTCCACGACCTAGGCCCAGGGTACCTCAACAGCCGCCTCACCTTCTACACGCCCACCCGCCGGCTACGTTCCGCTAACCTCGCCCTCGCCGTCGTCCCTCGCATCCAGAGAGCCACCGCTGGAGGAAGGTCATTCTCCTACCTGGCAGCTAAGACTTGGAACTCCCTACCCGTCCACCTGCGGATGACCCAGGACCACCTGGCCTTCAGGAAACAGCTCAAGACCTGGCTGTTCAAGCAGTAGCAGACCCCCTTCCCCAAGCGCCTTGAGACCCTTACGGGTGAGTAGTGCGCGATATAAGTTCCATGATTGATTGATTGATTGATAATCCGGGTCCGGAGACACCATGTTGGTTAAGCACAAATCCATAGGCTATTCAAAGGGACAATCTAGGCAGTGGAAGACAGGTTGCACGCAGGTGAAGTAGGAATACCGGAAGGATAATCCATATGCCAGGCTCAAAGTCGCCAATGGCAGGACGCCATAGTATTCAAGCATCCTGTCACGAAGAAGCTGCAAACGGGACAGGCTGTCGTGTGGCACAGAAAGAGCAGCCATTCCGTAGGATGAAAAGTAAAAGTAGCACACCTGCCACTAGCGCCAGAATCAACGGGACACCTCCAAAGACGCTCGAGAAAATAGAATGAAAAAATGCCGGAATCACACCAAAAATAGTTTGGAAAGAGGTCACGAGGCCCGAGCCCACAAGTTTAAAAAAATGAGCCAGCCCAGTCGTGGACGAGGCATTGAAAATTGTTTGGATCAAAGCTCCAAAATGCAGGGGGAGGTCAGTATTCAAAAGCGCCTGTACCTCAGTGCGCGTATTTGCTACGTGAAGGACAAATGTTTCCCGGGAGGAAGTCAATGGCACCTCCTTTTGGGACAATAGCGCTCTTATTCTGCTCATCTTGTTGAACTCTGCTTTCAAGGTTGGAATCGAAGGCCAGATGGAAGCATCCAGCCGCCCATGCGGGGGAGGAAACAGAACATTATTGCAGCAGACAACCCTCTGCGATACAGTTACTATATATGGGATTCCGACTAACATCCCGCAGCAAGCTTCATTATTTAAAAGTAAATAACTACCGTTTGCAAGCAGCGTGAAAGATGGTGTAATCACTGGTACAGGGATACCTTTGAGGACGCAGGCCAAATTCGGGGCGTTCACATTACACGCACCGTGCAACTGAATGTGCCGACATACTACAGAATGATCAGGTGTCGTCGTACACTCCTCACCTTTCAGATAAACCTCAGTACCGTCTCTAGTACATCGATACGTAAAAGGGAGGGACCAGACCTCATGTATGAAAGCGGTACCCAGCTGTTCATATCTACCCAGAGCATAGTGTTTCATACAAGAGGTAAACTTAAAAAGGGCGAACGGGAGAGTTATCAACCCATGTAATAACCACACTGCAGAATCCAATTCCGCCACAGAGAAAGGCAACGGTTCCAACTTTTCAATATGTAACAAGGAATATGAAGCATCTTTCATGGACATGAACTGCTGTTTGTCAGTAAGGTTAAAGGGAAGAAATAATGATGTCGTATTCAGATAGTCCCAAGGGACCTTCCCTGCCTTCAATGTTTGTAATGTCCATGCAAACTGCATAACAGAACGCAACTGGTTTTGACCATGATACAATACAGACATATCATCATGCACAATATCAACAATTGAAGAAACAATATTATCTAATGTATAAATTCGAGAAGAAAGAGTGCTAATGCTGTTATCAATAACTGCTAATACTTTTTCCATATTAGCCTGATCAATAGCTCTCAATCGTGAAGCTGCCTCAATTTGCGACAATTTCCATACTTCGTTGTAAATAGCATACACCCATCTATTGGATCTGCCACCCACAGGACCTTTAACAAAATCATTCAAATCTATTTTGTCATGTCATTTTGATAAATGAACTTTGACAGATGCCAAGGTGGAATGTCGCAGCCAGGACTGACATAATTTCCCTACAGAGTATGTAGTTACTGTATGTGACGACTCAAACCGTGGGTCTACGCGTTCCTGAGTATACCCCGGCTTCAGTCCTAGAAAACGACGTTGACAGGTATCAGAACTGCTTTGCTAAATTAACCATCCCTCACTACTAAATTTCGAAATATTGAAAGATGAATTAGAAACTAATGACTGCAAAGCAGGAAGGGACAGATCTGTGTGATTATACCAATTTGGGTAAGCGCCCAGATCCGGCACAGAAGGCGAATTTAGTTTTTTAGAAGTGGCCAATCCGAAACAGGTGGTTTGGAAGATGGTTGAATTTAAAAACAACATATGATTTGGTACTAGACAGGCACGGTGTAAAGCTTCAGTTCCCTGAACCTGCCACGGTTTGGAACCCCAAACCGACTTAAGATCAATAGTAGCCTTCCATAGATCATAACCTTTGATTGACAACTCATCCATAAAGGACTTAGAATAAAGCAATTTGGTGTGTGTCAGTCTAACCTTTGAGGCAGACTCAGGCTTAACTTTAAAATAAAAGGATGCCGGGTCTGAAACACTGAAATCAGTAAAATAAGTATACTTATCAACTAATGTATGTGAACTGCCAAAAGAGGGGGTGGGACAGTGTTCCCATTGGGTAAAATTTACAAAATGTCTAAATGTATTCGCTTTATGCAGGAAGTGATTGCCATAATGCTGAAAACAATACTGTTCTGCATAATTAGCCGCATTTTCATACAAATCCTCAGCATCAAAAGCGGCATAATATTTCAAATCTGAAAACTGTGCCTCAATGGCGTGTACATCCCAATCATCAGAACGTATGTTCTGTTTTACTACATCACCCATAGAAACACGAAATACATTAGGTACATTAATGACCTCTGTAGGCCCATGAATTTGAAATTTAACAGCATCCCATGCGATTCCATCCATGACGGGCCAGGCAGTAATATTCACAAAAGTCTGGTCCCTTTTCATGATGTGGGACGAGGAGTGGGGGGCCAAAGTTCCATTGATAAGTCTAATTGCTGATCTCTCTTTGAGATAGTGACCGTCCACCAGACGGAAAAACACTATTACAAATCCAATGGACATAAACAAAAAAATACTGAAAAGCATTAGCCAGATGTATGTCCAAGGGGCCACCAAAAAATGTCTTTTAAACCAACTAGCAAAAACAGCAATGTTCGAAGTTGGGGTGGAGGGCAATGAATTAGTGTCAAAGGAGAAACTGGACTGGTCCAGCGCCGTAGATTGTAAAACAGGCGAGTGATCATTTGTAGGATAAGCATACTCAGTGTCATCGGGCAGACCACCAGCCGGTGGTATTAACAGGGGATCAGTAACTGACTGCATCTCGATGGCAACATCAGACAAGGTGTTAGAAGCAGGAACCAACGTTGAATTTCTTTGCATCGTCTGGCATGAAACTGCTGGAGTCAGACTAAGAAGTATCGGCCACTCGCTGAAGTTTGACATTGTCAATAGAGATGTACCTGTTTTCTTTTCGACCAGGAAGTGGAGGTAAAATGACTGTTCTTGTACCCTGCACTCCAAGCACTGGAACCGGTGCACGATAAGAGGGGCCGAACTCCTTCTTGTTCTCCACCTTCTCACGGACCAGGTCTCAAACTCGGGGTAGCCAGCCGACTACCGGAATCTGAACCTCAGCTTCAGATGTGGAGGGCAAGTGTTCTTTCGAAAGAGAGTCTCTGGCTTCTTGTAGAGTCTGCAAAACAGCACAGTGATCATCTACGTCAAAGGGTGCGGTCGACGCCGCCATGTCTAGACCATCAAGGTCTGGAACAAACATTCTGATTCCGAAGAGCATCATGTACGGGGTCCGCCCACCCAGAGACCTTCTAGGGAGATTATTAAGTGCACGTTGGACGTTATACAAATGGGCTAGCCAGTTCCGGCCTGTGCCTAAAACACGTGCTGTCAATGATTGCTTTAAGTCAAGGTTAATTCGCTCCACCACACTATTACCCTCAGGTCGGTAGGGGGACGAAAATTTGACTAGGACCCCCAAATTTCTCATAGCCTCCTTGTAAGCCTTAGAGGCGAACGCAGGGCCCTGATCAGAATGGAAGGTACCACACGCAAAAGTTCCCACAAAGACACGCAAATCCCTGATGACAGTCCGTGAATCAGCACTCCTTTGTGGCCATATCCAGAGAAAACGTGTGCACGAATCCACTGCAACCAAGATATACTTGTACGCAGTATCAGAAGAAAAAGGACCGCAGTGATCTAAATAAACACAACCAAATGGCTTATTAGATATATACAACTGTGTTTGTGGTGGACGCGCAACAGTAGAAGGTTTAATCTGTTGGCAAATGTCACAATCAAGAACATAAGCGCGCGCTTGTTTATATAAACCAAACCACCAGTAACGTTGTTGTAACAGAGATATTGTAGCGGACACACCGGCGTGGGCTGACGCCAACCCCTCGTGTGCAGCTAGAATCAGTGCTGGTCTGCAGTCCGCGTTGGGAATAATTCTGTCACCAACGTCGTTAATCCTCACTAACGGGACGTTATCAGGACTTAAGTGATAAAAATAACGAGAAGGAAAACCCTTCGGGTAATCACTTCCCTTCTCTGTAGCAGCAATAGCTGCCAAGATGTCATCATCAATCTTACTTTTGGATCTTGTAACTGCTGCCACTAAGTATGTAGCCACTGCTGTTTTTGCTGCCTCGTCAGCCAAGCTGTTACCGACAGCATGGACACCAAGTCGTTGGTGACCAAGAGTGTGAATGACATTCACGAGTGGGAGACGTTCTTTAAAGTCTGCCACTCGAACCCAAAGCAGTTTATGCTTAATTGTGCTACCTTTGGTGTCTCGATAATCATTCTGAGACCAGAAGTGTAAGTTGTCATTGTATGACTGGACACAATAAAAAGAGTCACTAACTATTAAAGTCGTGACACGGGGATCAGCAAACTCCAGTGCAAGCACCAGAGCCCGAAGCTCCGCCAATTGCGCGGTACAATCACCCAATGACTGCGTATGCACTGCATCAGATTGGAATTCACCATTTACGAATGTACCTACGACAATTGCGCAAGCCGCAGAATAAGCGTGCTTTGATCCAATCGCGGGCTGCGCCGAGCCGTCAGTGTATATGACACAATGGTATTCTTCGAGCGGGCGCAAAGACAGAGGAGCCGGATGAACGAATTCATACTGCAAGTACTCCTGAGTCTGTAATGAGGCGTCAAAGATATAAGTGACATCTGGCGACGTCAGAGTTGTTGCCCATTGTATCCACCGTGGATGCAAAGCTTTAGAATTTGGTGCACTTGCTTTAGTCACTGCCTCTAGGGCAGGATACGGTGTTACAACCAGAATCTGTTTCCCATGCGACAGTGCGCGTTCTTTAAGGATCGCCATCTGTACAGCAGTCAGAACTTTCTCGACCGTGGAAAAACGTAATTCAGCAGAGGTGTACAAGTGTGATTTATACGCAATGGGGACTGTATCGCCCTCATTAAACGTTAAATACGTGAAACCCACGGCGCCCGGTACTATTCTTATTACCAGGTTAGTGCGGTTATCACGCGTCAGCAAGTATTGTGAAGCAAGAAGATCAGCCTGTAAAGACTGTAGAACAGCGGAGTGTTCCAGCTTCCAGCTAGACTTCGAAAATGAAGGTTGTATCAAGGCATAAAGCGGTTTGATACGCTGGGCATAATCAGGAATATACGTACGTCCGAAATTCAGAAAGCCCAGAAGAGATTGCAATTTTTTCAGCGTTGTAGGAGCGCGCAAGCATGCGCACTTCTCCAGAAAGTGAGGAGCTGATCCCTTACCCTCATTGTTGAGCTCGTAGCCCAAAAACAACACTGTATATTCCGCGATGTGAGACTTCGCAAAATTAAATTTGTAGCCATAGTCAGCAAAACTCACTATAATATTGTCGACTCGAGACAGATGGGGCATCAGCTCATCATCCGTGAGGTAGATATCGTCAACGTAGGAGTATGCGTCGGGGTCTATTCTCTCTAAGAGAGAGACCACGCGAGCGGAAAAGACGCCAGGGCTATTTTTGTAGCCCATGGCCAATCTCGTTAACTGTTTTTGTTTGCCGCCCGAAGTAAACGCCGTCCACTGGCTACTCAGTGTGGACAGGTTGTGGCTAAAAAAGCCATTGGAAATGTCAAGTGTCGTTTTAAATCTTTTACGCACGAGACTGTCGACAAGAGCCGAGCTGTGTGTATTCTGTACCGCGCAGGTCCGGCAATGGGAATTTAGGTGCCGGTAATCCAAAACTAAACAGTACGAGCCGTCAGGCTTCGTTACAGTGAAGGAAGGGTTATTCATAGGGGACACACAAGTTTCAATAACACCCTGATATTCCAATTGCTCAAGGATTGCCGCGACGTGTGGCCTAGCTTCACGACGCATGGGATATTGGGGTTGAGGCTGGGGCATAGACCGCAATGGAATCTCATGGCAGGGGGACAACCGGTCCCATCCCACCTGAGTAGGATATACCGCCAGCGCAAGCGCCAGCGCCCACTCCTCAGCGTACACTTCAGCCTGGTCCTTAGGCACCGTGTGCGCAAAGGACGGGAGGATTACCTCCTCCCCTCTAGGAGCTTTTAAAATGAAAGCTGGGGGCCAATCTGCCTCCGCTAGGAGGATATCATAGGTGGTAGTCAGATTATCCCAAAAAATCCCCTTAATTGTACGTTGTATGTCACCCTCAATTAGTAAGACTATTTCATAAAGTCTGTCAGGGGGAGCCACTCTGGTGTCAGCTGTTTCAACAGTAACCATTATATCAGTTGCTGTCGCCGCCAGAAATGGACGCAGAGCTTGACGGACTATGGTAATTTCCGCTGCGCTGTCCAGTAGCGTCAGCGCCCATGTCCGGTTCCGAAGCTGTGTCCGCACTATCTGAGGCATACCTTGCCGTCAGAGCCGCCACTTTCTTCTTCTGAAACGGGGGTCTTTGTCGTGCAAATTCGTCCTGCTTGCCTTTACCCTCAGTCTGTCGGGGCTGGTCACGTGTTTGTGGTGCCACCCGACCTTTGCCACCGCCTCCGCCACCGGACTGTGAAGCCGATGTTTCCTGTGAAGAACGAGGAGAACGTTGTTCAGAAACCTGAAATCTATCAGGAGACTTAATAGTAGCACGATCTCGCAGATCATAAGTGCGTTCACTACTTGACTGAACGGGAGAGGCAGGCCGAGAGCCCTGTTTCTGCTGCTGCTTTCCCTGTTGTTTAGACCGCCAATTTTGTTTTGGAAAACTTGGCCGGTCATCCTTACCAGAGGCTTCTGCCTTACCCTGCTGCTTAAAATCGGGAGTTTTGATCACAGGCTTAACTCCTAAAGAGCTACGACCTAAATCACTGTATGCACCTGAGATTATTTTCGCAAATTCCTGCGGCTTATCCTCCTCAGCAACTTTCTTCAGTTCATTACGAACCTGGAATTGCAAAGCATCACCCTTAAGGTTACCCATTATCATGGTAGCCACCAGGTCAAACTCCTCGAGGAGCCGCATCCCTAATTCAATCGCAGACTCCGCACCGTGGTTCTCTTGAACACGTTTAATAACGGAGGGCAGCTGCAACATAGACGGAGTGCCATAGCACTGCGCGTACGTCGCCGCAAAGACCTTACCCCAGGAAACGCAATCATCTATGTGGGGGACCAAGTCTTTAGGCAAACTAATGGTGAGGATCCTGTGCTTCTCCACAGGAGACGTATTCGGGTATACCGCTTCTATTTGGTCAAATTTTTCAGCAAGCCAAAAGGGGAAATCATCCCTAGTTTGGGGGCGCTTGCCCATAACAGAATTAACCATAACAGGACTAATGACCACCGCGTGGTGGTCAGTAGGCTGCCCCGCAACAGCAGGCGCCCCCGCCTGCATATTGCGCGACACGTACTGCACTAACGCCCTATATACCGTAATAAGGGCAGTGTGTAGTACACGCAACTCAGCCACCGTCACCGTGAGGTAACGGGGATGAGGCGTAAATCCGGCTAGTACCGGCCAAGTGGCCCCTGCAATTGATAAAGGGCCCATTCTCGGCGGTATAACCACATGGGGAAGGGCGCCATTAAACCAAATATGATGCTGCCAAGCAGATATTGGTATTTCTTGTGTCCTATACGGTGTATAGTTCGCTGGCACGGCAGTGGCAGTGTAAGAATGAAAGGTATTATCATCCTCACTCACCGCCGGAATCGTCACCCAAGAGTAGAACAACTCATAGGGATGAGCCGCATCGGCTCCCACCACAAAGATGACGTTCATACCAGTGTCCGGCACCCCATACTGCGTCAAATGACGTTTCAGAGCTGCACGGCTATGCGCCGCAATATCTACCGCCATAAGGACAAGCTACACTTAAAGTATTCAGTAGCACAAGGGTTCAATAACCTTTTTAATGATCAAGCTTGAAGAAACCTATATCAATAGAAATAGGTAGGTTTATATCCGTCAGACTTGTTATCCGGAAACAAGAATGAGGGTGTTGTGGACTAAGATAAGCACTACTAAGGTGTTTCAACTCATAGACCAAACGTTAGGTGCGCCATGTTGCAGGGATTCTGCTTATATACAGAACTATGCGTAGAACCCCAGGACCTCAGTGAATTGTGGTGTACCAGAAACTCACCTTAGAACCCAGAACCCAGTATCCGGCTAGCATAAGTGTCCCATTCGTTATCCGAGGTTTAGCTCGGCGATCCCAATGAAAAGACAACCCAGAACAAGCGACTCAGTATACTCTCAGAAATGGTGGGAATCGGAAATACCTGTTCGTATATTATTCTCACATCAGTCCACAACAGGAATCAACAGAGACACGGTGAAAATAAAAGGAGTTTATTTTTATAGACCACGTGTCCTAAGATGCAGTACTTTGGCTAATACAAGCAGACAAATGATTAAAATCAAAATCATCAGCATCGTTACAATACCATAGAATATAAAAGGGGTGATCATGTTATAATGACAGTGGATACTACCACCTTCCCTTTACGAAGAAGCTAATATTATTATTAGGCTAATAGAAGGTCTCTGAGGCTTGAATAGGGGACCCCATACCTCAAAGATCAGCTTAGTGAAATCACATCACAGGAGCATCAGAAGTCTTCTCGCAGGAAGGCTCGTCTTCGGTCTGAATACTAAACATGAGGGCTGTCATATTAAAAGCACCAACTTTCAGGTATTTTGCAGCTGCCTGTGTGTTATGGCTAAATAGTGGGTCGATCAACCTAGAGTGGAAAACATGCAATTGTCTAACAACCCAGACTGTTTGTCACATCATGTACAGACCAAGGTCGCTGCGCAGAGCTCAGGATGGTAACAACAGATTGCTCTCGTGTGAGGCAAAGCTCGAGTCAGCAGTTTGTTTAAGCAATAACATGTGAACGCAGTGTCGTGCGCAAAAGCAGCAAGATGGCTTTCTAACATCTAACGTGGTTATGCTAACTGAACAATGTATGTACGTATTAAGGGAGTCCTTACTACACCATAGTAAAAGTCCCCCAAAATGACCTATCTCCTTCATGCTACTCTAAGTCATATATCCCTGCCTGCCACTGCCGCCAGCCTTCAGCATGGCCTTGCTATGTTGATCAGGGTTAACACTAGAATTTGCCATCCGGGTACCTGCATTGGGTCCAGAACCACCACTTCTGTAGGTCCCCCAGGGTGGGTCTGGCTGAGCCTGCCCTGGGGCAGAAGACAGTCTCACACAGGAGAAAGGTGGGCCCCTCAACCGGTGCATAAAAGCAGGTCCCCAGGACCACTCACCCAAGTACAACTTTGGGTGGCCTTCATAGGTCTCCATCTCCTCAGGGGTTTTCACCGAATAGAGGGCCCTCTTTTGTTCCAAAATTAGACGAATGCTCCAGCATCGAGAGCACGGTTACTCAACACACACAGGGCAGCGATGGCTTTGATGGCAGCAAAATCAATGAAAACTCCTGGAAAATCCAATCACACAACCCCTGTCCATGGCAAAATACATCAGAATTCAGTAGCATCACCATCAAGCCAAACACATAGAATTCTCATGATACCTCTGATTCTTGTTGGGAAAACACTGCAAACATACACAGCCACAGCCATTCCCTTGCAGGCTCCCATGGGAGTCCACATGTGACCTTCCAACCACTTCCAGCATCCTTCCATTAGAATTAAGACCAAGCCCAAAAACACAGGTAACCATCCACTGGGACCCAAAGAAAGCAGCACAAAAACAGCCCAAAGATTCTCGATCCTTCCAGAAGAAGGGCGTAGCCCTGTAATGCAGCTCAATTCGAGTCAAACCTTGCTCCATGCTATGTGCCAAGGCCACAAGAATAAGCATTTCTAAACAGAACAATTAAACTGAAATCCAAACTCCCACTTCCCTTCATAGTCGCACTCAGCACATGTAGGTCAAAAGGACACCCTGGTCCAGGTCAAAGCATCACACCTTTAAATGAAAACAGCCCACAGGGAAAGAGTATGGTCCTCCCATAGCTAGGAGAGGGGGACAACCAAACTAAAAGAGCACTAAAACACTTTAACACCCACTCCTGTCTTAAAATTCTACCACCTCTCAAAGGAGTTGAAAGCTCACCCTCCTTCTTAAAAATTCAGCACTTCCTTTTGAGTACCCCATGAGGAAATCTTTTGTTCATGGCTAAACAATTGAGCTCCTTGGCAAAGTGTAAATGCAGTTATTTTTCAAATAACGGCCTAACGATGTGCATTTTCCAAATCAACCCACAAAACCATACAGCTCCATGATCGAGCTGAAAGTGCACCAACACTGCTGGAACCCACCATTCCTCCAACCAAAGCTTTTAAAGGCTTTCTTCACAATGAAAATCACTCAAGTAACACAGGACATTGACTTTTCGCAACAACCACCTTGAAAGACATTGTTTACAATACACCAAGACAAATGCACTTCTGGGCGCCCAGATGACAGACACCTCACTAAAGACAATTCTAAATCTCGCAAATGCTTTCCAAGTTATGTCTTTTTGTATTTTTGTACATACCCTACTTAGGAGAGGTATTCTCGAGCCCCTCAGGAACTAATTGTATGGCAAGAATCTGTTTCTAAATTCTTGCAATTCATATGCAGAAACTTCTCTCACTTTTGATACACTAACACTGAACCAAATGCTAGCATCCCTCATGCACTACACAGCGCACTCATACACAATACCTGGTATCAACACATGACCAAAGTATGCACACACACTATGAACAAGTCATGGTGCATATGTTCGCTGATATCCCAGGCCGTAGGCACAGACAGGCTTTACCTATCTCAGGAGATAGACCCTGAAAGAGCAAAATGTCTCGTCCACCTATATCTATGTAGGATCATGGCAAAAATCCAACCCCATAGAGTTAAAACCCATAGAACATTAGTAAACATCACCCGTTCCGAGACCAACCCCACTACACTGTATCTCTTCACCGAGCCTAGCAACATCCAATCCAATGTAGACAGGATGCAGAAGAGGCACCATCGGTAAGGGCACTGTTTGGCCACGGGACTTCGTAGAGAAAAGGTTCATGGCGGTAGCAAGAGCACCACACCAGTGCACAAATAGGCCTGATCCTATCTCCATCTTCAGTCCCAGGGTGAACACAATTGGAGAACAATGAAAACAATGAAAAAGTAAAGTCAGCAGATGCTTATATAATCAGAAGTATAAATCCAGCTATCCCAGGGATCAACAAAAGAGTACCTCAAAGCACAGAGTCAGGAAATCATGAGCACAAGATTTCTTAATAATTAGTGTTGAAGCTTCGGTAGACTGCATTCTGAAGGGTTCAGGCCAGATCATCGCTAAATGAAATACCGATGTACACCACAAATGAAGTCATGAACTTCAGACATGGAGTTGAAATAAAATAGGAGAGAAGTTTATTTCATAATATGAAGCTACAGCCACTGGCACAAACAGTCCAGCTTTTAACTCTGTCATTTCACCCCACGTCTCTACATTCTAAAGCAGCCCCTACCAACAGTGAACACAGGTGAAGGGGGAAAGAACATACCATTATTCCATTACGGGATAAAAAGGAATATATGATGCTGCAAAGCATGCATTTACAACGCATGCCTTTACAACGCGGTCAGTACAACAAAAGCGTAATTACCACGCGTACCATTACAAACAAATACGCGAAATTGCTTGTTCGCGATGCTTTTTTCCTGTTCGCGAACACTGTTTGCGTGCTCGGGGGGAAATATCACGCGAACACGTATTTTGAGAACGCGAACAAGCAGAATTTTGGGCAATTCCGCGTTCTCCGCGGAATGCGAAACTACCCAAATTCCGCGAGCGGAACGGAATTTACCACCCAGGCCTAGTATACACTGAGCTAGGGAAAAGGTACACCACACACACACACTTTTCAGTAACATAACTGTCATGTCATATGAGGAGGATAAAGTAGTTGAAGAATCAACTGGGGGGAGTGTTGTAATGGGTAAATACAACGTAATGAGTACCATGATATGTGCAGGCTCAACAACGACAATACCAATAAATGCGGTACCAATGTATGCAATAAACTTTGCCAATATGACAATATCAGTGCTCATAAATACAATGTCAATGTATTTCATAATCTATCCCTGCACAACAATGAAGATAGCAGCAGTAGCAATCTCAATGTATGCAATAATCCATGTACAGACAACTATGTTGTTACCAGTAAAAGAGATGTTAATATATGTCATGATCTAGGAATGCAAAAGTATGCCAATATCAGTAAAGACAATGCTATAATAGACTATGACAACTGTACACAAGGGATTGGGAGTAGCATGATAAAAATGACACTAGCCATATTAATTGTAGGAGTTACAATAAACTCATAGCATTGCTTTTGGATTTACCCAAAATGACCTTCCCATCAGCCCTGAGTCAGAGATACGTGGTCAGACAGGCCCTGTGACCCACACACATGCCTTTTGAATAACGGGTCACAGGTGGGGTCTCTCATACCCAAATATAAATGCACCCCCAGGGAATACCTGGCTCGATCCTGATGGCGCAGGTAAAGAAAAATGTTGTATACCTTCTCTATTTTGCATGAAAATACTAATTACGTAATCCAGTTATATTTTAATTTGAATTAACTGTGTGATGTGTTATACTAACCAACAACATGCATTTTTGGTAAACACAAATTACACACGGGACTCATTGCTATTTGCATGGCAGAATAACTCTAATAACTAATTGTGGTACGCCTATTAACAATAGTATGTGTGGTGATAGAATATTGCATTATTTATGTTGCTTTGGTGACGTTTGCGTTCCTGTTGATGCCAAATGGTGAGTATTATTGCTTTAAATGTCGCTATAAGCTAGGAAAATACTAATACATAAAGGGATTAGTGTGGGTTTAAACATTAGAATCTTCATTTCTGCATATTACTTATTCTTTGTGTTTGTATTGCTTAAGTTGGCATTCGGGCCTACCAAGCCATGACATTCAAAATGGAGTTCGGAAGTGGCCACCATCTTGTGAGCGCAATGTCTTCTGCGCAGACTCAGATGGCTCCGAAGATCTCCAGGCATCCTCAATTCAGAGCACAGTGTTCATGGTCAAGGATAGGAACATGGAGGACTGCCAAACTTCAGTCAGTGAAAATTACCAGAGGAAACAATAGTCACACATAACCAAGATTCAACAATGTTGCATGAGCATGACATAGACTGAGGAAGTGACCCAGCAACTTCTCTGAGAACCCAAGTCAGTGGGAAAACTGGACCATATTGCACATTTTGCCAAATGGACCAATCATATTCTTTCTTAGTCTAAGAAATGTTTCATGTTACCCAGAATTTTATTATAAAAAGGTAGTAGAATAGAGAGGGGGTCGCAGATCATGTCCGGAGGAGAGTGCGTTCCAAAGGGGTGTCCTGAATTTCCGTGATCGATTCGCTTGCAGGATTACTTGGCCCTTTGGAGATCATTGGGGCTGTGTCGTGCTGAGCAAAGAACTTTTTCCGGACTTTTGAGTCTTGGCCTGCTTCCAATTGAGATGATTGGGCGAAGAATTTGGGTTATGCAGAGCCAATTGAATTAGAAAATAACCCTGATAGCAAGAATAGGTAAATATAAAATGTCATGCAATTTGTGTTGATAGACTGAAATTCAAATTTGATTGACCGAAATGCTAATTTATAAAATTGAAACAAGGATTAGATAAACTAAATATTGATTAACAGAATAATGAGTTTGTGGTTCTTCCATTAGGTTACTAGAGGATTCTGAAGTTTTATTGTGTTTTAGCTGGTTCTAAATCACCATCAACCAGTCAAACTAATTGGTCCACTCGACTAAGTGGTGGAGTGCCTTGATGTTAAGGTTAGGATCCTATAGGTGTTGATGTAAATATGTATATACTATAATAAATGTTTCTTTCCTATAGGTAATAAGGTACCCTCCACATGTCCAGCTCATCGTTCCTCCTGTGTGCAGACTCGTGAGAGAAACGTATGAGTGTTGGTGTTATGGGCCCCACCAATGAATGCATGTGTGAATGAGTTACAGTGACGACAGGTCTGTGACACAGGGAGGATATGTAAATGTGCCCCCTTTCGCGCTGGAGCAATCCCACAAACAGATCCGCGGCACCTAGCCCCAATAAAACATACTTGGCCAAAATCTTGCGTTCCCCAAAAAATACCACTAAGCTATATATCGCATGTAGAAAGAAACACTCTGCCAATCAGGAAATTACATGCACACCACACATAGTGATCACGCGTCCCTCATGTCGGACATCTGAACACATACACACTGGCACACACTAGCGTTCCCCGAGGTCAAATACCCATTTGTGTCCTTATCAATATGCCCACCCTTTTTTATTCATGACTGTAATGCCTTTGAAGAATGCAGCAAGAGGTTTATAATACATTCAAGAAATGTATAAAACCAGCCAAAACTTTGTACACAGGGAGACTTTCCTCAGAAAAATTCAGTTTAAATGCTCCTGGCTGCAGTGTTTCATGAAACCAACTTTTCCTGTTTAGCCAAATGCCTGTTGACTTTTCATTTCTTTAAGGTAAATTCATATCCGAGCAACATTGTCATGGGCAGCAAACCAAGGGTATTTCTTAAAACTGTTAACCAATTTATAAATTATGCCTGCTCTCATGTGACATCTACAGATTAAAGCATAATGGACCTATTTAGTGAGGGCTCAGTTTGCAAGCTTCGCTAGCCCCAGATTTGAGAGAGATATTGACCTGCTCCGAAACTTGAAATTTTCCATCCGCAGTTGATACTCCAGGGGATTTCTGCTGTTCTTTAAAGTAAAATAACTGCAAAAGTGATATTGCCTAAACATTTATGAAGAGCAGGCATTGGATGCAAATGATGTTCTCTGAGTAGCAGTCTGCTTCTGATGTAGGCCACTGGTTGGGGTCAAGCCTTCTCCATTAGCAGAGCTCACTCTGGCCAAATTTCTTTTTGAATTAATCCATTTGTACAATTAAGCCATTAGTGTAATCAGGAGCCTTTAGTGGAGGTTCGTTTGGAAGATCTGATATGTTTTGTTACAGTCATGTTACCAGTAAATTTTGATGCATTTCCTTTAATAGTCTTAGTGCTCTTTGAAGGCCTTTACCTGAATGTCAGGCGTGTGGGTGTGTGAGTTTCCTAGTTACCACTACACAGGATCTTCATATTGAAAAAGCCTCAAACTTCCCCCACCTAATTGTTTGATAATGTATACAATGTATCAGTTTCTATGCTGTAACTTATTTATAAGCGCAAAGTGGCCTCATGTGACGTGTCTGTATTGAAATCCTGATTCTCTAGTCATTTTAATCTGAGAATCACCATTTCATTCCAAGACAAGAGACTGTCATTATGCATGTTGAAAGCCCTTCAACACTACCTCAGGCATATCATCAATTGGCTTTAATATTGTCTTGCAATATTTCCACATCTGACCAATCAGCTGCCTTTAAAATACCCTCTAGTTTATCACCAAACCAAGAAGCTTTACTTACCATAGCTCCCCTGTGAGAAGTTGGCCTGGTATATGATGTCCACTAATTAAAGTGGGCACCTTGCACCAGTCCAAACAACCCTTATGGTGATTTCAGAGGTCAAAGATAACCTTGGAAAGCTATCCTAGTGGTAGCTGTGGAGAGCAGCTTTCAGGCTTAGTCTTGAAGGAATGTTAAGCAGCTTGTTTTACCAGAATGCAACCTTATAGTATTGGTTAAATGAAAGGAGAACAACACAGTAGTTATAAAAATATGTGTTTATTATTATAACACAACTTAAATACCACACAGAATCTGCTACACACAGATAATTACAAAGCACACAATACTGTAGCATAGAAACAATCATAAGTAGCACTAATACACAGTGGGCTCCTGGGGAGACCAAACCATATACTAAACTAGTGGTATAAGAACCACGACTCAAGTCAAGAAAGTGTCTAGAGGATGTAGAATCACTGGGACCCCAAGGAACCACCTAAGGTGAGCAAGATGGGACCCCACAAAGGACGGGTGCAGTGTGTGAGCACGACCGCATGCTGGCTACAATTCAATGGGAGAGACGAGGTTACAATTTTAAATTTTAAGGTCCCTTCCCAGTGGATTATGAAGAAACCCTTTGGAACATAGAAGGTTGGAGAGCCACCCCACCAGTGGATACCGAAGTACCAGAGTTACCTATCCCAGGGAAGCCAGGTGCATAGGGCTGAAGTGGCATCGGAAACCGCCATCGTTCTCAATGGGAGTCTTCAAAGAAATACCACAGCTGGAAAGAATAAAAGTGTCAGGTGGAACCCACAGGTAGATTCTTGATGTAAGGAATGTGAAAGCAGAGGGGACAGAATCTGGGTCACTCAGAAGTGTCCAGGGGCTTGGTAGACCAATGCCCCCTGATGTCGGGTGCTTCAGGTGTGAAGATGGAGAAGTTGAATAAACAGCTGCAGGGACCAGGAGAGGTCACAGATGACAAGGAGCCATATACAAGCTGTCCCACAAAGGATTTTGAGTGCTGAGGGGTCGCTGTCTGGCGGGAGCACCAACAAGCCTTGACAACGGTAACCCACGAAGAAGGTCCCAGAAGGTTACGGTCTAGCCCAGCAAGAACAAGGGATCTTACCACAGTGAGAGGAGTCAGGGCATGCCTGGAACAACCAGGGGAGCCTGAGAAAAGCAGTGTTGTCCCGCACGTGGACCCACAGCCCGAAGGCACAGGAGTCACGAGGGGACCTCTAGCAGTTTCATATGAACTTGCAAAAGTACGTGGTCCACAGAGGTTCAGGTTACAAAAGATACTGGCCTCAAACATCGTGAGAGGGCAAGTCAACCTCAATGAACAAAGGAACCCACCCCCTATGCTGCTGGAGCCTTCGGAGTCTACAGGAGCTCAGGATCAGCAGACCAGTCAGTTGTGTTACGGTGCCTACAAATGCAGCGGAGTGACTCCTTCACCCCAAGGGAGATACTTCAGTTGTCCTTAATGCTCCACAGGTCCTGCATGGAGCCTGTATAGTGCACAGGCACAGACGATGCTTTGGACGGAGAGGGAGATGAAGTGGTGCCCAGTCGAAGTCCACCAAAGTCCAGAGTGTACAGACACTTGAAGGTCAGTGGTTTCTTGATCAGAATCTTGTCCACGTCGAGTCTAGGGTCCTACAGTCAGGTAGGCCCTTTTGTACACATGGGCAGATTCAGGGGACCCTCTAAGGGGAGCGTCAGGACAGTGGGGAGGTTACTCCCATGTCCTTTATCCAGTTACGTGCCAGAGCAGGAGCAAATGGCTCCCATGACTGGTTTGAACTGGACTATGCACAGGGAAACCAAATGTGCCCTTCGTGCCGACTTTCAGGCACTTTGGAAGTGCACCCACCCAGCTCCAATACACTAAATCCTGTCTGAGGTGGTCACACCTCCCTGTGACAGGATGCCTATTGTGCTGCCTTCCTCTGCTCGAGCTTGGCTCAGCAGCAGGAGGGCAGAAATGTGTCTCTGGTCAGCTGAAACCATTTTCTGCTGTCCAGGTCGAGAAGGCTGGTACCGGGAAGACAAGGGACCCCAAGAAGCTTGCTTCTGAAGAGTCGAATCATACCTCCCACACCGGCTACCGGTGTGGAGGTCTGATTCCAAGGTGTTTGATACCAAATACGACATGGCTTGTTGCAGCCGTTTGAGATAGCATTTTACACGAGCATATAATGCACCTCTACCTATATCTCGGGCTGCGTCACTGACAACCTGGGAGAATGGTCTCCAAAGGCTACAAGTGTGCCCTGCTCATGCAGGGGCACTCTCTCACGTAAAACCCAGCACCCTGCCTTCAGGATTGTCAGGGCCTGCTTTAGGGGTGACTTATAGGTTTTTAGTGTAGTGACCTAAAGATATAGTAAACCTATATCTAAAGTAAGTGGTGCATGCACCATCTTACACAGACTGCAATGGCAGGCCTGGAGTTCCATTTTGCATGGCCTCTTATGGGTGGCACAATACATGCTTCAGCCCATGAGTGGCCTCAGGGGTACCTATGCCCGGGGTACATGTGTACCATATACTGGGGACTGACAAGGGTACCCCAGTATCCAATCTGGAGTGCACCTAAGTACATGGCATAACATTTTAGGGAGAAAGCAGATAGACTAGGGGCCTGATTAGCAGGATCCCAGTCAGACTAGTCAAAAACCAGCAAAACACTAGGCAAAAAGGGGGGGGTAAGCATGCAGTCAGATCCTACCTTCCTACATCCCCTCATTAAATGTGTCTTTGATTTTTCTACATTTACTCCTGCTTGTTTCATCATTTGCAAAATACACCTCGATATAGTAGCTGTACTTACTACCCAAAAGGGTTTTACAATTGATGCTCACCATCTCCTCTGTTTTCTTCTACTCTTCACTTCTACTCTTTTAGACAATGTACCTACCGCACATAACTTTGTACATTCCATACATTTTGATTAAAATACAGAACTAGTTATAGTTTTAGTCCTCGTCAGAATTAAAAAAAATACTCTATCTGGAGTATAGATTCTGCTACTTACTTCCAAACACTGCACATCTGAAACCCTCTTGAATAATACAAAGCATAAAGAACAGACCAACTTGTATGTATTATACTCATGTATTTATATAAATTAACATCCCGTAATACATCATACTTTGCACTGGGAGGCCTCCTAATTATTATGCTTTTCATTATCCTGCATACCAAAATATGCCTTCCTATCGACTTTACCCCAACTGGTTTATGTCCTGCTGAAATCACTGATCTGTAACAGTTTACCGTTCAGTATGAAAAACCTCTTTTGAATTGCTCTACCAAAACTTTTACCACCTTGACCATAGGTACCTCCATGGGATCCAAACCCCTCCCTTCCAAATTCCTCCATACCTAAGTCTTGTTCCTTGTGCCCATGACTGCTCGAGTAATTCTGCTGCCCCTTCTGAAGGACCCTCAAATGCTCTAAATCTCCAGACACCTTCCAAACAAGAAGGTCCAACTTCTTGCTCCCTATCAAAGGAAGCTCTTCACGTACTTCAATTGTTAACCACCCTTCCTCTGTCAGAATCAAAAACGGTACTTCACATGCTAGCTCCATAGCTGTTGGAAAACAATGCTTTTGACACCCAAAAGGGAGTTATCAGTACTAACTGACATCTTTCCTTACTCTCCTTCCTCACCTTCAGAAGCACTCTCTGTATCAGTACAAAAGTTGGAAATGCATACCTCCTGCTCTCTGACCATTTCTGTTAAAACACATCTATCACTGCTGCATCTGGGTCTGGCATCCAAGTGTAATAAACCGGAACCGGACAAATCAACCTCATCGCAAAAAGAGCTATCTCAAATGGACCCCAATTATGATCTGTTCTCTTGGACTATAGGATGGACCTAGCTTCTAATTTATGTAATCCTTCAGATGTCTTGAATATGAATCTGCAACTGAATTCTTTTCCCCTGTTGATACTCTGCTCTGAGACCTATGTTGTGCTCCAGACAAAACAAAATATAACTATTTCACTATGCCTGACAGATTCCTTGATCTGCTCCCCCCCTAGCCGATTTATGTAACTTACCGCTGAAATGTTGTCAATTTTCATCAAAACTGAATGTTCCTGTAAAATATTGCCGAAACTTCTCAAGGCATGAAGCTCTTCTGTCGACTTAAGACAATTTATGTGCTGATTCTTCTCCATGCTTGACCAAAGACAACCTGTCTTCTGCGTCCCTATCCAAGGTCCCCAACCAGAAAGACTTGGCATATGTCCCCAGGATGTAAACTAGAGCACACCTAACAATTGCTGTCCCATTCCAGGGCACTAGATGGTGCATCTGGGACTCCAATTCCTCCTTTGCTTCTATACTCAGCTTCACTAAGTCGCCATACCATAGTCCCTTCCCCAATGCCTCAGCTTTCACTCTGTGTAAGGCCCAATAATGCAAGGGTCCTGGGAATGAAGCTTGGATTGATGAAGAACACAAGCCTATAAATCCTTGCTAAACCTCTCCAAGTTTCACTTTCTCTTCTTACCACTCTCACCACTTCCTTTTTTATCATTTTCTTTTCCGATAACAATATCTTTTTTTAAATCTACTCCATCCAAAATACTCCTCACCTTTCTCAATTCCTTCACCAGCTCATCCTGGTCTTGAGACATGATAAGTATGTAGTTGAAATAATCAATCATGCAAATGTATTTATTTAAGAGTTTTATATATCGCTAACTAGACCTGAGGGTATCAGAGCACTTTACAGCATTATCACACGAAAGATACATTTACACAGTAATATGTACAGTAAGTCAGGACGTATCGCAGAGTATCTTCGAAAAAGAGCCCATTGTCCTTCATACGATATGTTAGCATAGTAGGGTGTCCGGTGTCTTATGACGTTTCACAGAAATGTCGTCAAAGAAAGCACTGTGGCTCTAGGCGAGATTAATGAGGTAAGGTCTTAGTGTCAGAGGGGCCCGATTCACCGAACTAACTTAAGACAAAATCCTAAACTTACTACCATTTAGGTATTCACAGAAGGCACTTACTCATTTCAGTATTCACAGAAGTTAGGAGTCCTAACTTTAGGACTCCTAAATGCCTTCTGTGAATACCAAAGGTCCTAAAGTTAGGATTTTTCTCAGTTTAGGAGTAGTAAAGTTAGGACTCCTAACTTTAGGACTCCTAAATGCCTTCTGTGAATACCGAAAGTCTTCAAATTAGGATTTTCCCCAGTTTAGGAGTAGTAAAGTTAGGACTACTAACTTTAGGACTCCTAAATGCCTTCTGTGAATACCGAAAGTCTTAAAGTTAGGATTTTTCTCAGTTTAGGAGTAGTAAAGTTAGGACTCCTAACTTTAGGACTCCTAAACTGAGAAAAATCCTAACTTTAAGACTTTCGGTATTCACAGAAGGCATTTAGGAGTCCTAAAGTTAGGACTCCTAACTTCTGTGAATACCGAAATGAGTAAGTGCCTTCTGTGAATACCAAAATGAGTAAGTGCCTTCTGTGAATACCAAAATGGTAGTAAGTTTAGGATTTTGTCTTAAGTTAGTTCTGTGAATCGGGCCCAGAGTGTCTGAGTGCTGCTATGGGCAGGCTTCAATTAGTTAGGCTTTAGCTATCCATTTATGAGAGATCAATTAAGGAGGAGGTCCTTGAGCTGCCTTTTGAAAATTGGGAAGGAGGGATTGGTCCTGATATGGATTGGAATGGAGGTTCCAGATTTTAGGCGCATTTCCTGTGAAGGAGAGAGATGCGGTTTTCTGTTTGTGAGTTTTCGGAGGGATAAGAAGTAGGGTGTTGGTACTCCTTAGGCTTCTTGTCTGACCGGCCTTCTGGAGTTTTGAGGCAAGGTAGGCGGGATTCCCTGTGTACAGTGCTTTGTTTGTGAGGCAGGCAGTTTTGAAGTTGGCACGCATTTCGATTGGGAGCCATTTTGGCTCTCTAAGTGCAGGTGAGATGTGTTCATATTTCTTGACTCCGGTGACTATTCTAGCTGCTGCGTTCAGAGATGATCTCAGGGGAGCTAGGTGAGATTATGCTGATCCTGTGAGAATTGCATTTCCGTAGTCCAGTCTCGACAGCACCAGGAATTGAGTGGCTTGTTTGAGGTCATTGGGGGGGATGAAGGGTTTTATTTTGTTGAGTTGTTTGAGGTTGAGGAAGGGGCTCTTTGCATTGTTCTTGATGTGTTTACTCATGTCTAACTTAGGGTCCAGAGGGATTCCCAGCGATTTTACAGAATCGGCTGGGGTGGGGTTGTGATTGAGAGCATCAATAGCTTTTAACCATTCGGTGATTTGGGGGTTCTTCTTGTTGGAGATGAGGAGGATTTCTGTCTTGTCTTGCTTTAGTTTCAGGTGGTTGTGTGATAACCAGTGCTGAACTTCTCTCAGAGTGTCGTTTATTCTCTGAATGTCTTCGATGGAGGAGGTTTCCAGATAGATCTGGGTATAGTCAGCATAGAGGTGGAAAGGAATGTTGTTATTTTTTAATATGGTGGTAGGTGGTTCCATATAGATGTTGAAAAGCTGTGGCGAGAGAACTGATCCTTGTGGGACACCCCTGCTAACAGGGAGTAGGTCCGACAATAAGTTTTTGATTTTTAATATTTGGGTGCGGTTTTGTAGAAAAGAGGTGAACCATTGTAAGACCACCTCTTCCGCTCCAACCTTTTCTTTAAGTGTCTTAATGAGAAGTTTGTGGTCAACCATGTCAAAAGCTGCCGAAAGGTTCAGGAGTATGAGTAGGCAACATTGACCTATGTCAAGAGATGTGTGCATATCGTCTATTATATTTAGGATCGTTGTCTCTGTGCTGCATCCTTTTCTGAAACCAAATTGGTGGGGGTCAAGAAGGTTGGTGATGTCCAGGTGTTGAGCAAGTTGGGGGAGAACACATCTTTCCAGGATTTTTGCTAGGAGAGGGAGGTTGGAGATAGTTCTGAAGTTGTCAGATCGTTTGTGTCGGAGCCCGGTTTTTTCAGTAGAGGAGTGACTTGGCAGATTTTGAGACAGTCCGGCATGACTCCAGTGCTTAGGGAGTGGTTTATAATCTCGGTCCAGAGCGGGGCTAGGGAGAGTGTGAGCTTTTTGGCCAGTTGGGCAGATATAGGATCCAGGAAGTGTGCTGAGGGTTTGGAGTTGGAAATCATTTTGATCATCTCTGCTTCGGGGATGGGATTGAAAGATTTCCATAGGTTTGCGGGGTGCTTGGGAGTGGTCTCTTCCGTCACTGGTGGCAATTTGCTGGCAGGGGGGACTACGGTGAACGTCCAGGGAGAGTTCTATCTTGGTGATTTTGTCATTGAAGAAATTGGAAAAGTTATCGCAGCTAGTGTCGAAGTGGGTTTGGAAGTCTGTTGCCTAATAAGATTGAAGAGTTCTTTGGGACTGTTTTTAGCATTAGCAAGGGCATTACAAAAGAAGGAAGATTTTTCGTTTGTTATGTGTTTTTCATATTTTCCGCGTACTGATTTGAGTCTCTCATAGGATTGTGGACGGGTTGCTGCGCCAGAGTGTTTCTGGAGCTCTTAGTTCACTTCTTTCAGAGTTTATGTCTAGAAGGTAGGTTCCTGACTCTTTTTAGTTTCAGGGGGGCTATTTGGTCCATAATGGAGGACAAGGTCGAGTTATAGTGAGAGGTGAGTTCTGTTGTTGAGAGCTTGCCATTGTGGATAGGGAGGAGGGAGTTTAACCTTTCCTCCAGGTTTTCAAGGGGAAACTGACTTAGATTTCTTTCCCAGTGGTGGGGGTCTTGCGTGCGGGCTGACACTGGATAGTTTGGTTGATGTGGAAGAGAATGATATGGTGATCAGACCAGTCAACAGGGCAAGGTGCGGACAATTGAGACAAAATCTGGTTGTGCGATAATGGCATCCAGGATTGGGCCTCTGTTGTGGATTTTCTAAGTGCAGTGTTGGGTGAGGATGTAGTTGATTAGGAGATTGTAGGAGAGAAGGATCTGCTTCACATGGGTACCGCCACTTTTTGCTGGTGTTTCACTGTTTTTCGACCTTAGTCTGGCTGTGGCCCTGCTAATCAGGACCACAGCCTAGCTGCTTCCTCTTTAAAATGGTTTGCATGTACATTAGGTACATATCTAATTGGATTCTGGAGTGCCTTGTAAGCCCCTAGTATATGGTACACTATGTACCTAGGGCATAGGTACCCCAGAGGCCTACCAGGGGCTGAAGCATGTACTATGCCACCCCTGGGAAGCAAGCCAAAATGGCACCACAGGTCTGCTACTGCAGCCTGGGTACGGGTGTACTTGCACCCCTTACAGTGGTATAGGCTACCTATATCACTACCATTACACACACATATAAAACCCATAAGTCACTCCTATGGCAGGCCTTAACAATCCTGAAGGCAGAGTGCTTGGTTTTTATGTGAGAGGGCGCCCCTGCATGAGCAGAGCCCCTCTACAGCATTCGGAGTACCTCCTCTGATGCTGTTTGTGGTGCAGCCTGACCATATACTCTTAAATGCAGTATAACCTCGCGGTAAATGCTAACTTTGGGATGGCTGCACGGAAACATGTCGTCTTTGGTGCCAAACGCTTTGGAATACTACCCCGCCCCCGCCAATTCTGGCAGCGGAGGTAGCATTCCACCCTTCTAAAGGGAGAGACATGTTCACACTGGTAGGACTTTCTACAGCCCTGGCATCAGAAAATGGATGCCTCTGCCACAGACACGGGTCTGGCCTCCTGCTGCTGACCGAAACTCCGGCAGGGGAGGCCTGGAAAATAGGTTTCCTGTCCCAGGGTGGTGTAACCACCTCCCCACACAGGCAAATGTGTATTGGGGCTGGGTGTGAGCACTCTCTGGTGCTTTGAAGTCCTGCACTGGGGGCACACTTGGTGTCCCTGTGCATAGTCCAGTTCAAACCAGTTGCAGGGGCTACCTGCCCCTGCTCTGGTGCGAAACTGTCCTGACTAGAAGAATGAAGAAATCTCCCTTGGGGTCAAGAAGTGACTCCCCTGCTTGGCAGGCACCAAAGATGCAACTGACCGGTCTGTATCACTGAAGCTCCCACCGGACGCTGAAGTCTTTGCGTCACCAGAGGTGGATTTCCAGACTTCCCCGAGGCTACCCTGAGTCCACAGCAAAGCTGAGGCCCGAGGCTATCGTGGGTGACTTGGAACCATGACCCCAGGTCACTGTGAACTTTTGCAGCAACACTATCTTCTGGGACTTCCTCGAAGTTGTGCTTTGGGCTCCCAGTAGCCCCAGCCTTGAGCATCTCCTGCACCGAAGATTGCTGGCCTCCACTCCACGAGTGACCCGTGGGCCAGTTTCAAGTGCGGCCGCTCAAGGCTCCTTCGCGATCGCTAGCCCGTTGGCTAGTAGGCCCCCAAGAAGGTAACTCCTCTTCTAATTGGGCTTTCCTGGTTGCTCTGGACGTGCCCCGACTTACCCTCGCTGGGTGAGTCCCTCAGACCTTGCTGGTCTGCACCACAGTCCTTTCTCTGATTTCCAGTGACTTGCCATTGCCAGCACTCGACAGACTTCGTGGGACAGCTCGAATGCAGCTCCTGGTCATCATCGGTGCCTCCTGGACCTTGTGGCTGAAGAGTCAAGACACCCATCAACGTACCTGAAGCACCCGACATCTGTGGGCATTGGTCCATCCTGCCCTCGGTCACTGGCTAGTGACCCAGAATCTGTCCCCTCTGCTTTCAGGTTCCTTCCATCCTAGATCCAGGCTTGGATCCTTCAGACCCTTCTCCTCTTCACGGCAGCAGCAGTTCTTCGCCAGCTTCCATTGTAATCGACGACCCAACACCAAAAGACACCTATGCACCCGGCTTCCCTGGGTGAGGTAACACGATTACTCCGGTGCTCCCATGGGTGCTAGCCCTAGAATTTCTTAAGTTAAAAGGGTTTGGTCCTAACTCGATTTTAAGTGTCCCTAATCTTTACATTTCCAACCGCGACATTGCCCATAGAAGCTAACGGGAACCCGCGGTTGTGTTTACACACTGCACACAGTCCCCGTGGGTCCCCTGTGTCACTACCTTGGGTGGTTCCTTGGGGTCCCAGGCATTCTAAAGGTTCTAGGCCTTGTGTCTAGTTCAGTCGTGGTTCTTATACCATTTTTTTGGTATATGGTTTGGTACGCCCCTAGGGCCCAAACATGTATTAGTGCTACTACTTTTGATTGCTAGCTTGTAAATTAAGTACTTCAAACTCCAGTCTCATAAAGAGACTAGAGGGGGTGTGTTTTATCTTAAATACATATATTTTAAATATATTCCTGGCGTGGTTGTCCGTTCATTTGATCATTCAAGAGATTATAGACTGGTAAAACAAGCTGCTTTACATTCCTTCAAGACTTAGCCTGAAGGCTGCTCTCCATAGCTACCACTAGGATAGCTTTCAATAAAGGTTGTCTTTAACCTACTCACCATAAGGGTTTGTTTGGACTCATACAAGGTGCCCACTAAAACTAGTGGACAGCATATATCAGGCCACCTTCTCACAGAGATCGTTTAGGGTTTTGATTAGCGTGTTGTTTTTTTTGTTCCAGTGTAGATTGAGGTTGCCTAGAATTATGTTGTTGGAGTCACGGAGTGAGTAGTGAGTTATCAGGTCGGAGAGGTGATCTCCAAAAGAGACAGTGTTTCCTGGCGGCTGGTAGAGGAGATGGCGGAGTAATGATTTGTTGTCACTTGTCTTGATGGTGGCAGTGAGACATTCGAAAGAGTTATATTCTAGGGCATCGGTTTCCATCACGGGGATGTCGTTTGTATATATGATTGCTATACCTCCTCCTCGTTGTTTTTTTCTGTCTTTGTGGATGATTGTGAAACCCAGGGGCACAAGCATATCCATAGTTGGAGGGGAGTTCTCATTTAGCCATGCTTCAGTGATGAACGTGATGTTTATGTTGTGGGTGAGGATGGTCTCAGCCAGTTCTGTAGCATGTTTGGTGGCCGATCTATAGTTAATGAGCATGCAGTTGGTGTAGGATCCCTCCTCCTTTTGGGTTTTTTCTTTAGGGGGTCTCTGGGGATAATGGTGAGGAAGGCTGGGGGTCATGAGGGTGTGGAGGGTGTGGGGGGCAGCAGTCACTTCCAAATCCAGTGATAACCTGGATCTTGGAGCTGGAGGGGGCAGTAGTGGATGTGTTATACAAGGAGGAAAGATCCATCGCTTCACTAGGGCACTTTGCGGCTCTTGCTCTTTTGGGTCTCAGTGTCTGGTTTAGGAGGGGGGTTGTGGTCCAGCTGAGCCGTTTGGTTTTTAGAGGCCTTGTGTGATTGGGGTTGGAGAGTGTGGGTTTCGAAAATGGGAGTTTGTTCGGCTTTTGTGGTGTGGTGAGGTTCTGTAAGATTTTGGTGAGGCCCAGTATTACCATTTTTAGGTTGCTTTCCAGCAAGACAATGCGCTGGGTTGTTTCTGTGGGGAAGGGGGTGGGGGCGTCCGGGGAGGTCGTTGTGGCTCTTTATCTTATGGGTCTTTGTGTCTGGTTCCAGATTGGGGTGTTGGTCAATCTGAGTCATTGAGTCTTGGGTGGCTTTGCATGATTAGAATCGGAGAGTGTGGGTGTCGGGTGTGGGTGTTGGGTGGGCTTTTGGGGTGGCTTTTGGTGTTGAAATTGCTTAAGATGTCCCTATGGTTAGTCCTGGGTGTGGGGAGTGGGAGATCACCGCGTGGTTGCGAGTGAGAGTTGGGAGTCATTGACTGCGGGCAAGGTTCGCTGGTTGTTAGTTGGGGGTGAGGGTTTAAGGAAGGAGGGGGTGTGTGTTGTTCAGTAGGGGGCTAGAGAGCCTCATAAGTGATGTGGCTCTGGCTGCTTGAGGTGGGGGGGAGAGAATAGAGAGCTATCAGAGGGGGGGATGTTGTTCTGTAGGGGGTTGGACAGCCTCATCAGAGATAGGGCTTTGACTGCTAGAGGAGGGGGGCGAGTAGTAGCAAATGTGCTACTACTGCTTGCATGACCTTTGTAATACACCACAGCGCTGATGACAGAACAAAAAGAAGGCAAAGAAACTGGTATAGCTGACCTCTTCATTGGGAACTGCAAGTATTTCTGACTTTCCTCTTTCATTTGGTATCGTAATGTAAGCATCCTCAAAATCCAACTTTACTAACCAATCCTTCGGAAGAAGCAAGTCTCTCAGTAAATGGATCCCTTCCATTTTGAAATGTCTGTATACTAAAAACTGGTTCAACACCTATAGGTTTATCACTGGTCTCCATCCTTTGTCATTTTTTTCTACTAAAAATAGATTGCTTACAAACCCCTTCAGATGTTCCTCTGATAACTTTATTTCCATCTGCTCATTTTCCCTAATTGACAACCTCTGAAATTCTATCTCATACCCCTGAACAGTGTTTTTAACCCCAGGATATTTTGTTAAACACCTCCATGCCTATACAAACCTCTTTAGACATCCTCCCACTTTCTTTTGGGAAAAACTAAATGTAATCCCTGCGCTCACCTCAAGATCCTAAATTTGCTGATCCCCCTTCCTCTACTTCCTCTTGATCTTCCACTTCTTCCTCTCTGTGGGAAGAAATTTGATGAACGTTGGAAACCTCTTCCAGATCCACAATAGTAGAAAATGTATTGGTACCTTGGCAAGTGCCAGCCAGCATAAGGCCTTGTCTGTTGACCCTCTCAAAAACACTTTTGAACATCTTTCTCAAATTAGCCTGCGCATTATCTTATGGTATAAAAGTTGAAAAATGTTGTCCAGAACTTTTTTCTATGCCCTCACCAAAGAGCAAACCTTTAGCATCCACGGAAGCCTCCTTACTAGCCAAAGTGGCCAATTTTGGCTTATTCTCGTTAAAATAGTATTTCTGCGCTCCGTCAATAATCCAGCATTGGCATTTCCTTAGGACATCATAGGCCGTTGGCTTCATCCTCTCAATAACTCAATCTCAACCAGCTCAATATTTAAATTTCATGCCAATATTTTTGGCTAATGGACCCCAAAACATCTAAAAGATGATCCTAACATTGTTTCAAGGATCGTTCCAAACCTTTACTTGGGGCTCTATCCAGTTTAAATAAAAATGTAATCATGTCTGGATCAATATTTGGTGTTAAACACACCTTGTTCTCCATTTGAGGTCTAGAACACTCTGCTCTTAGTATATTCTGTACTTCTCATACTAAAGATGTCCTTATCTATTCTTTTATGAATTTACTTACATGATCCAAAGGCCACCAATCGACACTTCTTGGATGATGTATATTATGAGGGCAAAACATATCTTCACCCAAAGGAGTTTAAATAACTACATTAGAGATGAAACTCAGATCACTTTTAATATCATCATTCAAATGTATTCATCCTAATCCTTTACTCCCTTGAACAGGTTTCCATCCACATTCAGAAATTCATCATCTGACTGATCTTTTGTGCTTCTAGGGATACCTTTACTCAGCACGCCACTGCAGGCACCTACCTTTTAACGGAGTTTAAGCCATCTTTATTTCCTTTCTCTAAATGTTTAGTTTTTTCAGACTTTTCCCTTGATTTTTATTTCTACCAAGTTCCTACTCAGCTGACAGAGACCAAAATTCCTCTGCTGACCCAGCATCCTCTCTTTCTGTCCATCACAACCTCCACTACTTCTTTAACTGATGCTCTTACTTCACTCTGAATTAATCTTCATATATTATCCTCACTAATTCCACTATCCTCAACAGATAAATCCTACTGCCCTCATCAGACATGATGTTTAATTCTGAACACTAATCCCTGATAACCTCCTAATGATGTCTGTCTCCATGACTGAAATCAAAAGGTTACAGATTAAGCATGGGCAAAGCACTACGCTACGCTCGCGTAGTTTGCGAAGTTTGCGCTACTTCGCACTACGCAAATTGCACGTAGCACAGTGCGAACACGCGTAGTGTTGCGTAGTGCAGCGGTCATTTTTTGCTTGCTCGCGGTCCTCAATGTCAAGTTGGCGACCGTGAGTAAGCAAAATGACATCCCGGCGAGACTTTTTCCTCGTTCGCGATCAGCAACATCAAGTTGGCGATCGCGAGCGTGGAAAATAAACCTCCCGGCGAGATTCTCAACGCGAGGAGGTCAGGTGTCTCATTGCGAGTGGTCGCGTATGCTCGCGACCGCTCGCGATGAGAAACTACCAGTCCGCGTTGAGAAAGCTGCCACTCGAGTAAAAATCTACTCGAGCGGCAGAAATCTACAGCTCGCACTGTGCAAGATGCCGTTTTCAATGATTGCACAGTGCCGGTTGCTTGTCCGCACTGTGCAATCATTGAAAACGACATCTTGCACAGTAAGAACAGGGTACTATGCAGTTCGCGAAGTGCTACGCGTAGCTCGCGTAGTGCGAAGTGCACTTTGCGTAGCTTCGCGAAGTGCTACTTCGCGAACTACGCCCAGGGTTATTACAGATGTTAGTTAACAGAAACTCCTTTGAAAAAAGTGTTTGAACATATCTGTATAATTCTCAATGATTAATTGACCAAACAAAGATGGCTGCAAAATCTCTAGATGTTTTATAAAAGTAACTATCCCTTCTGTTTTTATCAGACCTGATTGACTTGTGGAACAAAACTCCTACTCATAAGTCAAACCAACTTATTAATCTCCTTAAATATTCAAAATATATCTGTAACCCATGTGCTCTGCTTCCGTTCAGTTGTGGAACATGCACATCTTATTCCTATATAAAGAGTCTTCAATTTCACTCCCTTTTATTCATGTGCAACACAACCTAAGCGGCATGCAGGCACATCAGTAGAAACTCGCCAGCCTCTCAAGAGTTGCTCAAGCAGCATGCAAACTCAACCACTTCACAATTGTGAGACACAGTGACACGTGAGTACATCAGCTGAACATCTCCTGCCTCTTCAAAGTGGCACAAGTGGCCAGCCGCCTCACAACTTTGAAATACCCTTGTGTGACGCTCCTAAAACGACATACAATCGTATTTTTGATTGACCCAGATGTTTTTAAAAATTCCTCCCATACAGTTTGTTAGTGAATAACTCATACTTTTCCTTCAGCAATGCAGCGTGCGCTTTAAAAATAAGTAACAAATTAACTCGTACATGACATGTCCTTTAACCAGATCCCATAATAATAATACAATTTTGTTTCTTATAATTTACCACATACCAATTAAGAACGACAAAATTGTACAAACACACTACAAACAGATCAGTCACAAGGCTTCTGAAAATTAGAAGCTACCAACAATTAAAAGAGGAAGAGTGCTCTGCTGTCTTACTAGTTATGGATTGTTAGGATTCTAATTCTGGAATTGTTCTCTATGATGTAAACTTCAAAGGCGCTGCATGTGTGTGAGAATTAAAAGGGTATGCATAATGCTAGCCTCCAGTCTTGTAATGAAATCTGAATATAAAAAGTTGCTAACTATACTCAGCAGGAAGAATCAAGAATAATGGTTGAAAATATATGGTTGTGAACCACTCAGCGCCTGCATGAATCTGAAATACAATTACTGCAAGATTCAGAACTCTGGAACAACATAGGATCACTATATATGTTTCATTTAGCATATTTCTTGTATTATGCAACATTTTCTGCTCGGTTTCTTTATTCCAATGAACAAGTTACATAGACTCCCTAGCCCTTCTTTTAAAATGCCCTGTTAATTGATGTTATCAATGGTAGGTGAGTTTGGTTTTACAGGAATAAGCATTGGCTTTGTCCTTTTAATCAGCCCAATTTCTTCTCCAATAAAAATCCAAAACCTAATTAATTACAGTATGTCTGAAATCTGGAGGTAGATCTTCTGAAGTGAACACTGAAATTAATCTTTGTCTTTTATGATCTTATTTTGAAGTCTGTGTTTTTATCTTGTGTTTGAATGCTGACACCACCTGATGTGCAGTAATCGCGACCCAACAAATTGACTTCACTTGTCTCATGAACCCTATTAAATTTAACAATTGTCTATGGGGCTTTATGATCACTTACGTTTTCAATAACTCCTTATGTAAGAACTTTCATAATCCTGGATGGTTTCCATTATAGTTCCTATGATTAAAAAAAGGGGATTGGAAATCATCCAAATTTTACAGACTGATCCCCATTTTAGATAGCACAGTTAAGGTTGTAGGAAGGGTGATTTTTAACCGTATAAGAACTTGGGCAAATCAAAGTAATATCTTGTCTCTCCACCAATATAGTTTCCGTTCGGGCTGGGTATGGTGGAACAGTACCTGGATTTGCATTTGATGTTGGGAAGTATACCATCGCTATGGACTGCAACTGGACTTTATGAACCTATCCACAGCATTTGCCTTTGTTAAAAGAACCACCAAGCTTTACTGATATGTTCGACATGAGGTTTGAGCTCACATTGGTGGACAATTTGCATATCCTTCATGGGAACTTAATCACCACAGTGAGATATGATTCTGCGGGTGAAATGTCAGATACCTTACGCCTTGCCAGAGGGGTGCGTCAAGGCTGTAATATGGCTCCTGTATTTATTATTATTCATATAAATAATTTTAGTTCGTATTTAGCCAGCACTACTGATGTCCATAGAATAGCGAATCTGTTGGTTCCTGTACTACTTTACACAGACAATGCAGTTCTCTTGGCCCAGAACCCAGGATCTTTGCGCATTCTGGTGGAGTCATTTGTGACTTTTATGTGTAGCCTTGATTTATTCACAATTTAGGGAAGCTTCATATTATGGCATGTGGTCCAGGTAAGAAAGGCTCTCCCTCTATGCAAATTAGTAGTAAATATCTGCACAGTGCGAGTAATTTTTGTTATCTTGGTGTAGTTTTTGATTCATCTGGCTCTTGGCAGCCTCAGCTTACCCACACAAATCTGAAATTGAACAGATTGGTCAGTGCTCATTTTAACCTTCCTCAGACTATAGGTATTGTAACAATTGTGCTGTGCCTAAAAATGTACAGTGCTCCTGCAGATTTGTATGGTACAGTAGTCTTGGGTTATCACAATACTTATCCCCTACAGTTAGAGGAAAATCGTATTTGCAGGTGACTTCTTCATCTTCCTCCTTCAAGCTCCCATTTCATTATCCATTCAGAGCTAAGCTTATCATTTATTTCAAACAAAATTAAGCCGGCCCGAAGTTTTACTTTTACTACTGGGTTAATGTTTGGACTAATGTTGAGGCCAGCCTAAATACAAATGTGATTCTAGACTGTATTAAATTATACAAGGGCTTTTCTATAACTTGGTTGAGATATGTTTCTAAATCCTTTGTGAACTAGGTTTACCTGATAAGTTACATGCACCGGGCACTTTACTTAAGCATTGCAAGATGTTAGTTAAGACTAGATTTAAAGAAATCTGCGATTCTAATAGATTGTGTTTTAAGTACAATAAAAGCTCAGTTTAGGACCGTATAACGCATTGCATGCCTGAGGTACAGTCAATGCATCTGTCTTTAACCCTCTCAAATGGGAGAGATTGTTACTTTTCCATTTTAGGGATGGCCTGGTATGGAGACATCAGAGTTTTTCGGAAGCCCCAAACGATTTAGGTGCTTATATAACAGCCTGCCCTTGTGACAGGTTGTCTGTCCAAACCCCAGTGCATTTGATTTTTTGTGCAAATTTGATAGATACCTTTTTAGGTCTCGCCTGAGCCAGCGCTTGGCGAGAGTTTTAGTAAGCGAGATTTGGAAGTGCAAACTAGTGGCTTTTCAGGCCTCTAGCTACAGTGCATGTGCGCCGGGCGCACGCACCATTTGTCAGCCTGCATGATCACTTTCGCGGCCAATTTGATGGTCTCAGTGAGCTGCGCGGCCACTGAGAACATCAAAGCGGCCGCGAAAGTGATCACCATATGCTCTGCTCTGATCTCCCTCCTCACTTTTCGGAACATGGTTCGCAGCCGCTTTGATGTTCTCAGTGAGCCACGCGGCCACTGAGAACATCAAAGCGGCCGCGAAACTGCACACCATATGCTGTGCTCACATCTCCCTCCTCCCTTTTCGGAACATAGTTCGTGTGTGCTCGCTTTCGTGACTTGATGTGTATGTGGCGTCTGTCGCTGTTGAAAGTAAGCAAGAGTCGGAATCTTCAACAAGCATTGGCATAGCCAATAGGTCTCGTTCTTTCACGCTACAGGCCCTTAATTTGATACGTCACACATAGGACCTCCGTAGATATTTACAAAAAATTTACAAAACACTGCAATTGCACTCTTTCTAAACAGCAGCCATGAACAACCATGGTTTCAGATAAGACCCAGCACAGTAGCAATGTTCGTCACTGAGATCTGCGATAGGAAAAGATGGACTGGATTAAAGGCTTTTTACCTTTAATATATCAGTCAAGAGAGCGAAGGTTTAAAGACCTGGCGCAAGGTGAAACGCTACCAATACCATAGCGCTCTTTACATCCAACACTCATTAAGTCGATAAATCATCGGGGTAATCTAACGGAAGCAAGCATGGACTACAACTCCCATAATGCAGCATTTGGTTAAAGGAAAGTGCACTTCTTAGCTATCAAGGGATTGGGGGAAATGCGCAAATGCAGCAACTGTGCCATCCAGACTGAGGAGCAGCCAGGGGCGTAACAGGGGGGGGACTTCAACTTTCGTTATGCCCCTGGGAGCAGCGTGAACCAGCAGTAGGCCTTGCTCGTGTATGTCAATGCAATTTAAAAATAATAAGCTATTATAGTCTGTCCAGTTCCTTTTTGTTTTCATATAGACTAGCGCTATGAAGAGAAGATCGTGCCTAAAAATTTTCTTACCAGTTATGCGGCCACTAGCGAAGAAGACAGAACCATCCCGGTTTATGTCCACGGTGTCCTGTGATGGGGGCCCGTGGGGCAACTGCTTAGGAGAACCCCTGCCTAGATGCTCGGTTCGACAGCAGCACCCGAAGCACAGGGCCCAGGCTTCCTCCTCTGAGATGGGCTTCTGACAGTGCGCTGATACGGCATTGGCAAGTTTCAAAATGGTGCCCTTTTCCTTCATTTTGCCACGGGACAGGGGGGTATCAGCTCACGCGCTGCCTGTTTCTCCGACTCCTCCCGGAGGCCTGTGTCCCTCTATTGCTCTTGGATTAACACAGGTGAATGCAATCCTGTCAACTGGAAACGAGGCTGGAGCTAATTAGTAATGACCTTGAGTGACTGACCGGCCTCTCCCGGACCCCTCCACTTTACCAAAGGTGGCGAAGGTCATGACTCGGTTTTCTGAGGAAAGATTCTCTTAGGTGTAACTCATTTTCCTTTTCTGTTGACACTGTTTTAATAGAAGGTGACCGTACATAGAATAGTAATGAAATCCATGATACTGAATAATATTGGAAGTTGCTTAAGGCAAGGGGATTTATTACGTGGTTCACATTGGGGCGCTACTTACACAAATAGCAGGGTTGGACTGGGATTAAAAATCAGCCCGGGCACTCTAAAAAACAAGCATTGGCATAGCCAATAGGTCTCGCTTTTCGGAACTTATAAGTATTTATGCAGCACAATATCCTTGGTACAACAACATCAACTGTTGCATGGCTAAACACTTATAAGGTCCCAAAGGCGAGACCTATTGGCTATGCCAATGCTTGTTTATTTTTGAAGCCAATTTTAAAACACTATGGGGCATATTCACAAGAAAATATCTCAGAGTCAACAGAACTTTATCGCAGCCAAAGTTGCAATAAATCTATCGCCCCATTCACAAGCTGGTGTTAATAGCCCACAGCACCAGTTTACCCACAATAGCAGCCGCAAAAAACATCGCCACAGAGGCCCCCTGCAACTATCGCTAATGAGATGCAGAGTGGGCGTTCGCGTGCCAAAAGCCGCGACAACATCACACCTCAACATTCTCAACAACAAGACAGAACTGCGATAAAAAACACAAAACAGGTGATAAGGCGCGTTAGCACCAGGAAATCTACACCTGCTCTGACCTGGTGTAAAGTCGGACGGCACCCTGCACAACAAAAGGGATCGCAGCCCAGGACCACATCGGAAGGGCAACAGATGCCATGGAGGGCCACAACACCCACCGACACCACCCCAGGACCGCAACCCACACCTGGATCACCGCCCCCCCCCCCAGACCACCACAGACGCAGCGCAGACAAAGACAGCAGACCCCCAGGAAGCGTACCAGCTCACAGACCCAACCTCTGACAATGTCACCGTCCACCACAGGCTGAAAGGGAAAACCATCCCATGCATCCTGACCATCATCGCCCAACAGGCCTACGGTACCAACACAGCGGACAACCAACATCCCACCTCACACCAATCTGCTGACTTGGCTGCACCTGTTGGCCCATTTCACCCCCAACCAAGACCCGCCAGAGTCGGAGGAGTCTCACTGCCAGCCACATCCAAGTCCCTCACACCTGTCCTGGACATTACCATCACCCTGGTACCCCTGTCCTCCTACATCCAACACAATGCGCAGGTCACACTGGAGACCAAGCAAGAACCATATACCATAGCCGGATGCACGCATGTGTTGGGGGCAATCCACAGCACACATGTCCCACCTGTGTCCCCTGGTGACACAGCACACAATCACCACAATAGAAAGCACACATCCCACCCCAATGTGCAGGCAACAAAAGAACACCGTGGAACCTCCAACAATGTCGCCTTCAAATACACAGGCAGTGTGCATGATTCCTCCATCCCCCAACCGTCCATCAGCAACCAGCGTCCCCAGGATGGCACCAAGGGAAATGCACAGCCCCTTGGCAAGTTCCAAATGAACACCCCACTTACCTCAACTCCACAACCATGCAAATCACAACTCTGGCAATGCACACGTCACAAAATCACAACCAACATGCACAACAACATGCCCACCCACCAGACACAACAAAACAACTCACAATGGTTACCTGGCCAAGCTGGGAACATGAGCCATCAACGGCATGGCACCTCAGCCACACAGCAGCCGAATGTGGGGAGAGGTGACAAACAGGCATGTGTGAAGGATGCCGTAGTACCATGATTAGGAAAGTACACAATGCCAAGAGTGGCGGAGATGTGCTGACTGACCGCAGTATGCAGCACACACCCATATCAAATGGGGTCATACACCTCTGGTGAATGGAGTGTAGTGGACAGTGGACGCAACCATGTCACCACAGCCAGTGGGGGACCTTGCGGAAATCTTGCCTGTTACACCCCCCCAAGCGTGACCGGAGTGGGATGGCCCGGCGTATGCCACGCCAGCGTAGGGGTGTGAATAAAAAGCAGGTAGCCCTGGGCGAGGTCCTCTTCCGGAAAGCCCAACATCTCTGCCAGGGCGGCGCCTCTCACCCCGCCATGAGGCCGACGCCATCCTCTAGAGCGGAGTTGCCTGCGACGCTGTGCGGATGCCGGACACCGGCATGCTGGACCATGAACCCGTCAGGCCCACCCCTGCGCAGCCAGGCCTCACTGATCACCTGCCGACACCGCCGTGAGTCAAGGAAGGCCCACCACGTTCCGGCGCAAGCTCCAGGCCCGAGTCCCGCAACTTTGGCAGCCTCCTTAGGACTTCATGGCCTCCACAACATGGGCCCGCTTTAGTCCTTTTTTGTTAACATACTCTACTGCCGCCTCAGGCCTACTCCTTGGCCCAGTAGGTCCCATGTGTGAAACTGTGTCCTGAGTCATGAATGGCAGTGACCCCAAATCCGGGCCAGTGACAACAGCACCAGGCCCCACCCGATCAATGAGGAATAGTTCCATATGGGCTTCTTGCGACACGTGGTGCCACTAACCCTGTTCAACGCCAGCCGGTGACACCTGGTGCCACTGAACCTGAACTGCGCAGGCCGGTGGGGCCATCCAACCTATGCCGGCGACACTCGGTGAATGGCCCGTGCTGACCGCTGCCTCAGGCCTACACCACGGTCAGGCTGAGTCTTGATTACACCATGGCAGTGAACACTATTGAAGGCATAGGACAAGTCACTAGACTCACTTCGATGTGGTGCCAACAAGTCTGCGCATGGCATCACAATCACACTTGTCTGTGGCCCTACGCAGACTAATGCCCTCGGCCTACGCTGCGCACGAGTGGGGCACACGTTTGAAACTGAACATCGGTATTCAAAAGGCAGAATACATGTCATCACATGCATGAAGAGGCGGAAGAGGATGACGCGTTGCAATCCGGAGTGAACAAGATCATCGTTACGGAGGTGATCGAACACTACCGACAACTGCCCTTGTGTGACTAACTCTGTACCTCGCCAGCCAACGACACATGGCTGTGGGCCACTACTGACCGCTGCCTCCGGCCTACACTGCGGTCCAGTAGGTCACAGACTCTTCATTTTGCAATGGCTGAGTTCATATCAGCGTACCGGCATCATCACAGACAGCATCCCCTCTCAGCCCCGGTGCCACTAAGTCTGTTCCCCAAAAATCATGGACACTCTCTGGTTGAACATTGGTGGCGTCTGAGTCTATGGACTAGGGGGCAGTTTTCATCCTCATGTAGCTGATACCGAATTGGAGGTGGCAATAAGGCGGTCACATTCCACTCCTCCATTTGCTGCCTCCGGATAAAATCAAACCTTTCGGCGTCATGCCCTGGAGGACACCTTCCACTGTCCCCCAAAACCCTCCGCAACATACACTTCGGACATTAATGATGACCCGATCAGGTCGCATGGCCTATCTGACTGCACCGCAAGTCACCGTCCCATGGCTGGGTGCCTGTGCCAAACGCTGTGCATCCGGGGCCACTAACTCTGTACTTGTCAGGTCCGGGACCCTTTCTTCTGAGATATTGGATGGCCCCTGAATCGTTGGCCTTGGGGTCATCAATGCCATTTCTCTGTGGCCCTGCGCTGTGCGCAACCTCCTGGCCCAACAGCTTCCCACCAGGGCTCACACACCAAATCGAGTCCTGACTGGCCCGAACGTGGCATCACCGCAGGAGGCACACACCACCACCACAAGGACCACCTCCAACCGCCATCTGCCAGAGATGATATGGTGGTCCTGAGAGACCTACGGAGTTTCTCAGACCTGTCGTGGATGCCATCATCAGCCTGATACCCTGCCCAGCACTTCAGGTGCCAGTGACTCAGTGCACCACAAGCCATTGTCCGTTAGTGATTGAGTTTTGTGCTGTGGAGATGTTGGGCAGTTATGTCACCTCATGCAGTGGGGAAGACCTGAGAATATGATGGGGAAGATGTGTCAAGTGTGCGTACGGGAAATGGCACAGACAATGGGAGAGCAGGAGGCAACATCCCCAAGGCAGGAATGCAGACTGGAGGTGGTAGTCAAGCCACCTACCCGGAACCATTACTGGGTATTGCGCTGTGGACTGCGGACACAACTGTCACCTCAGGCAGTGTGAGAGACCTGGGACGATGATGAGGAAGTTGATTCAGGTGTAACACAACCCACTGCATCTGCATCAGGACTTACCCGAAGGGACACAATCCTAGCAATTCCTTCACATGAGCGCGCTCATCTCTAGTGCCCCTACCGCAGTGCACTGCAACTCACGGAACCTCCTGACTGAATATTGGGGACCACTGTACTTACTCCGGCTCCCACCATGTTGCTGTGCAGGTGACTTTGTTATGAATGTGTTTTCTGTTTCCGTTGCACTGGTGTCCAATGTTCAAGTTGTTACCAGCACCAAGCATTCCGTGCGGACTGGCTTACACTCCGCACACATCCAGCACAGGTGCCACTGTACATGTGGCCCTGCCAATAAAGGGTCCGGGCGCACGCGCCCGTAGCCAGTTCAACATGATATCTAAGTGTGTCCCTGTGGTCTTTGTATATGCATGAGGGTCCTCAACCCTAGGACATTACAGTGTGCTGTGTACATCGGATACAGACATGTCACCGCAGGCAGCGGGTTGGAGCCTGGACATGTAGCTATGTCGTCACCCACTCAATTCGCAAGGGGAGTGGCCAGGGCCGTCGTATACAGGGCCAACGTGGGTGTGTGACTTATATGTGCGTGCCCCTGGGTGTGGTTGTGTACTGTGAATGTGCATCTGCATGTGTCTCTATGGCAGTGTGGGTCTGCTTTGTGGGGTGTAGGTGGTCCCTGAAGGGTAATAGACACCAATGTATGTGATCTAGTTCACCTTCTATGGGTTGGGACCCCACCCACACCTGTTTGGCCACCTCCTTTTGGCGTGCTGACACATGGCATTGGGATGCCAAGCGTGGGTGGGTGAAGGTTCGTGGGCCAGCTGTGCTTGCGTGTGCTTCCTGCTGTGTGGTCTGTTGCAGGGGCTGTGTTCTCCTATAAGTAGCTTGTCTGCCCTGGTCCTGGTGGTGGTTTGCGTGGGATATCCATGGGCTGTTGTAGGGCATCGGTATCGAAGGTGTGGTGGTCCTCTCCGGCATCACAGATGTGTTGTCTTCTGTGCTCTGCTGGAGGAGCTGTGTGCCCCTCTGCAAGGTGAAAGGGGGATGCATGTTGATATTGTGTTGACATGTATGTTGGTGCATTGTTCTGGTTAACATGCAGACTATTTGTCAATGTACATTGTGACTGTTTGGGAGGTGCTGGATTCTTCTGCGGGACAGTGTACATTTGGACTACATGACGGATGTGAGACCATACGCGTACATTTCCATTTCACAGTTGCCTGCTCTGTCAGATGTTGTAGGCGTGTTTCTGTGCATGTGCAGAGCCGCTGTGTCCTCTGTTCTGCAGTGTTGGCTATGCGCATTGTACCACGTTGTCGTCGATGTGGGTGTGCTGTTCTTGCTTTGTGTGTGTGCTGCAGTGTGCCAAGGGGATGTGGGACATGATCCTGGGTAATTGTGGGTGTGCAGTGTGCTACGCCTCGTTGTGCATGTGTGTCATTGTGCCCATCACTCCCCAGCCACCCAGTCCCTGTCCATTACTCTCCCTGTTGATGTTGTCAGGTCCTCTCGAGCTCTGTCCGTACCCCCTACTCCTTGCACCGTCTCCACACTGATGACTGTGGCCTGGGTTTCCTCCAGCTCCTCCTGTGACGCTGCACTGCCACCTCCTGTTGCCATTGCTGCCTTCCTGTTGGCAGGGGGTTTGTACCTGGTTTAGGTTATCACATCTTGTCGGTGCCTCATGGTCTCCTCCGTTGGCCTCCTCGACACTCCGGCTGCATTCATGGTAGTCTGCTTGTGGGTCAGTTGCTGGTAGTGTTCTGTCACCTCCGTGATGCTGGTTTTGTTTTACTGCGGTGTGCACCATGTCTTCCTCTCCCTTTTCTCCTTGGCCTTCCCCGTGCCCGTTGTTCCTTGCTGGTGGTCTGTGGAGGTTGAGGGGTTCACGTTGTCACCTGCGCTGGGTCAGGGTGCATCCATGTTGCTCCATGCTTAGGCTTCTTTCTGGTGTGTTGTTTTTGTGGTTTTTATGGTGCATTTTCCCGCAAGACGCATGGGATTTGCAAGCCTGTGGCTGGTTTTCGATTGTTTTTGAGCCGCAATTGGCCTCATCGCATGAATTTCCGTGTTCGCGTTTCGCATTTTGCAGCGTGGTGTTGATTTTGACGCTGTCATTTGACGCGTTATCTGGTGTCTATTGCATGGTATATTATCTTCAACTTATAGATAGCCCTGATGTGTGTCTCAGAGTTTGCACTTTTCTCAAACAAAGTTCAGCAGGGTGCAGGAAATTGATGGAGAGCTGATTTGTGGGCTTTTCCATCTCTTTTAGTGCACGATCTGTGCAGATATGGTCCTCATATATCTTATGTGATCTACATGAGTTAATATTTTATTATTGCTTTTGTTACTGTTTTGCCTAGTGTAATTAATTATCTCCTGGTGGACCGAGAGCCTGAATTATTGATTATGCAATATCCTCCTTTCATTTCTGATTGTGAGAAAATTAAAATATAAAACCTTTTAGAATAATTATGTAGACTGTCTTTAACTGTAGGTAGTATTGCATGTCTGTTTTATGATTCGTTCGAAGTGAACGTATTGTACTTCTTTCATGTTATTTTTTCCCCAAAAATCGAATAAAGATTAATTGAGTTGAAAAAACTGCACACTTCTCACTGGTTGGAAATTCATGATAATTTATAGCTGAACTAATTTTCACTGGGACATTAGCTGACAACTTATTACCTACCTGTTTATTTGAAATGCCTACAACTTGGATTTATTTTCCCGAGACTGGTAGGTTAACAACCTCCACTGGCTGAACAGTGCAACAGGTATCACCTGCATGGATTAAATATGTTACTTGATGATGTGAGAAAGTTGATTATTAGTTGGGACAGATGGTAGTCCACAACAAGTAATAATGTGTGTATGCTTCTTAGGTCCTTAAAGATTTTAATAATTTAAACTTGAGCTCAACCCCCGGTAGCTATGGCAGAGAGCAGATAGGGTTAAGATATAAAAATGTGCAAAGCCTTTAGAAGTACTAAAATGATTCAAAAGTCAACAATACAACACAATAAAAATTGAGAATAATTTAATGAACAACATTATATCAAAACAAAATAAATCCAAGAAGTGGAATTGGAGATATGTGTTATTAAATTTGTAAATGAAAATAGCCCCAAAAAGAGTTATGTGCCAACTGCTGTCACCTGGTTGCGCTTGACTGGTAACTAGGCAGGGGTTAAGGTTGACCCTGATGGAGAGCGGGTCATACACAGGGACGAGATTGATCCCAGTGGAAAAGTTACCTTGAGAGCCTCGGTAAAGCAAACAGTAGGGTTGGTGTCCAAAGAAGGGACATAACATTGACGTTTTATAGCCTCTTTTTTTGTCTTTTAAAAAAATCTTTTTATCGCGCAGGATAACAATAGACATCACATTGAGAAATTGTAATGTTACCAATAAAACACATTGAAAACATGATCCAATATGTGCATTAGTGCACCTGGTGATTCACCTTCCGAATGAGCATCCAAACCAAATATCAAAATTCCTTGTTAGCAGCAGTAACCAGGGTCTTATAACAGTACTTAAGTGAATGCAACACAAAAATCCATTATATTATATAATAATATTAAATTCCTAGAGTGTATTGATACCTATAGATAAATTCTCTAGAAAGTGCTCCGCCCTGTTAGTTCATACTTTAATTCTCTTAACCTCGGCACCAAAACAAACCACCCTAAGGAAGAGGAAAAGGTTCCCCAAATCACAATAAACCTCCGAAGGGCCCCTACTGAATTTGCATAATCCTCCTCAAAAGCTTTAGTCCTGATCATCTTATTGAACTATTTTTGATATGTAGGGACAGTGGTTGTTTTATAGCACTGCAAAATCAATGAGCAGGACACAGCTATAGTTATCGAGTTAAAATATTGATGGTGTTTACTCAATTGATGCATCACATATGATGAGCCAAACATGACCAACATTAGCTCTGGTGTGATTTTAATTTGGACATCTCTCAAAATTTCATAAAAAACTCACTCCAAAACTGCTGCAATCAAGGAGAAGCAAAAACAATGTGTACCCTTTCACCCTTATCAGCTACATTACATCTAAAACATATCAGGGTGAGATGTAAATATCCTATGCAAACTATGTGGTATATAATATGCCAGCCACCTTGATAGTAACAACATTATTTTAAATGTTGCTGCTCTAAATGATCTATGTCCTAACTCGCTAAGATGTAACTCCCTGATGTTCAACCTACAATTGGTATCTCGATAGTCGTTTTCCAAAAATCAGGTATCAATGCCTGATTGGAGTACTGTTGAAACAAATACCAGTTCTCCACTCCCAAAGCTTATTTTCACTGCAACAATGGATTAACCCCTTCGCTGCTAGGCCTTTTCCCCTCCTGTGCTAAGCCTTTTTTGGGCTATTTGGGGTAGTGCACGCTTAGGCCCCTGTAACTTTTTGACCACATTAGGTATCCACGCCAAATTTGCGTCCTTTTCTTCCAACATCATGGGGATTCTAAAGCTACCCAGGGTTTGTGGATTCTCCTAGAGGGTTCCCAGAAATTAGTCAAAATACAGCAAAATTTTGTTTTTTTTTGTGACAAATGGGGAAAAGTGGCTGCAAATGAAAGCGTCTGGGTTTTTCTCTGCAAATGATATCAAAAAAGAAATTGTGGGGCTGAAATCACAATTTCTCCAGCTTTTAGGGAATGACAGATTTTTGTCAGAAATCCAACATTTTTCACACAGTTTTGACATTTTTCTGGGACATACCCTATTTTTGCTATTTTTTGTGCTTTCAACCGCCTTCCAGATAATGGTAAAAATGGGTAGAAAAGCAATAATGGATCCTGGAAAGCTATACATTTTTAAAAAGTAGACAAAATTCTGAATTCAGCAAGGGGTCATTTGTGTAGATCCATCAAGGTTTCTTTATAGAAATTAACAGGTAAATATAGGAAAAATTAAACATTTGTTGAAAAAGGCAGCCTTTTGAGTCATTGTTTTCACCTGTAACTTCTTCAAATTATGACATTTCTTTGAAAGCAATGTACCGTTACATCCGGTGGACCTTCCTGGTTGTGGGGATATATAGGACTTGTAGGTTCACCAAGAGCCCAATGAACCCAGAGTAAAAAACTGAGCAGCATTTTGTAATGGTTTTTTTTTTGTTCCGGGTATATAGAAATTATTGTGGGAAAATGTATACATGGAAAAATCGGTATGAAAGACACCTATGTATTTCTGAAATGGGAACAAATTACAGAGTTCAGAAACAGTGCATATTTGGACATTTTCGAAATTGGGAATACTCATACTTGCATGACAATTATTGGTCATTTTTCAAAATGACTTTTTTTTTACACAATGTCTTTCATTTGGAAGCGAGTAATGCATCAAAAATCAATAGGTAATAACAGTTGCTTTACAAATCTGAACTACCCTAAGTCTCCCGCTAAAAATGGTACCTCACTTGTGTGGGTAGGCATAGTGCCCACGACAGGAAGTGGCTCAAAACCTAAGGTGAACACACCACATTTTCACACTGAAAATTTACACTTTTTTTGCGAAGAGTCTAGCTGTAGTCTTTGAACCCTAGCCCTGCCGGCACCTAGGGAAACCTAGCAAACCTATACATTTTTGAAAACTAGACACCCAGGGGAATCCAGGATGGGGTGACTTGAGTGCCTCCCACCATGGTCTGTTACCCAGAATCCCTTGCAAACGTAAACAATTCACAAAAAAAAACACATTTTCTCCACATTTCCATGATGGAAAGTTCTGGAATCTGCGTGGATCCACAAATTTCCACCCACCCCGCGTTCCCCAAAGTCCTCCGAGAAAAATGGTACCTCACTTGTGCGGGTCGGCATAGTGTCCGCGACAGAAAACGGCGCAAAACGCAACGTGGTCACACCTCAAGTTTGCAGTGAAAAATGACCCCTTTTTTGGCAAAGTGACTAGCTGTAGTTTTTAAACCCTAGCCCTGCCGGCACCTAGGGAAACCTAGCAAACCTATACATTTTTGAAAACTAGACACCCAGGGGAATTCAGGATGGGGTGACTTGACTGCCTCTCACCATGGTCTGCTACCCAGAATCCCTTGCAAACATAAAAAATTGACAAAAAAAACAAATTTTCCCCATATTTCTGTGATGGAAAGTTCTGGAATCTGCGTGGATCCACAAATTTCCACCCTCCCTGCGTTCCCCAAAGTCCTACGAGAAAAATGGTACCTCACTTGTGCGGGTCGGCATAGTGCCCGGGACAGGAAACGGTGCAAAATGCAACGTGGTCACACCTCAATTTTGCAGTGAAAAATGACCCTTTTTTGGCAAAGTGACTAGCTGTAGTTTTTTAACCCTAGCTCTGCCGGCACCTAGGGAAACCTAGCAAACCTATACATTTTTGAAAACTAGACACCCAGGGGAATCCAGGATGGGGTGACCTGACTGCCTCCCACCATGGTCTGTTACCCAGAATCCCTTGCAAACGTAAAAAATTGACAAACAAAAAAACACATTTTCCCCACATTTCTGTGTTGGAAAGTTCTGGAATCTGCGTGGATCCACACATTTCCACCCACCCCACGTTCCCCAAAGTCCTACGAGAAAAATGGTACCTCACTTGTGCGGGTCGGCCTAGTGCCCGCGACAGGAAATGGCGCAAAACGCAGCGTGGTCACACCTCAATTTTGCAGTGAAAAATGACCCTTTTTGGCAAAGTGACGAGCTGTAGTTTTTTAACCCTAGCCCTGCCGGCACCTAGGGAAACCTAGCAAACCTATACATTTTTGAAAACTAGACACCCAGGGGAATCCAGGATGGGGTGACTTGACTGCCTCCCACCATGGTCTGTTACCCAGAATCCCTTGCAAACGTAAAAAATTGACAAAAAAAACACTTTTTCCCCACATTTCTGTGATGGAAAGTTCTGGAATCTGCGTGGATCCACAAATTTCCACCCACCCCGTGTTCCCCAAAGTCCTACGAGAAAAATGGTACCTCACTTGTGCGGGTCGGCCTAGTGCCCGCGACAGGAAACGGCGCAAAACGCAACGTAGTCACACCTCAATTTTGCAGTGAAAAATGACCCTTTTTTGGCAAAGTGACGAGCTGTAGTTTTTGAACCCTAGCCCTGCCGGCACCTAGGGAAACCTAGCAAACTGACTCACCTTCCACCTTGCTCCACGCCGGACTACGACTACGACCAGCACATCGAGGAGGGCGGGACTGCGAGGACCAGCTCTCACAGCGCCTGGAGAAGCAGCGGCGCAGCTGGGTCCTCTTCCAAGCCCCTCCCCTTACTAACGAAGCAGCGGCTCGCGGCCCCCGCTTCGCGGGGGCCGCTCGCGCATATAAATTGGAGTGGACACTTGATTCCTCTGTGCCCTGACTCACCTTCCACCTTGCTCCACGCCGGAATACGACTACGACCAGCACATCGAGGAGGGCGGGACTGCGAGGACCAGCTCTCACAGCGCCTGGAGAAGCAGCGGCGCAGCTGGGTCCTCTTCCAAGCCCCTCCCCTTAGCCATTAAAGCTCTACATATACCGCACTAACACCCGCGCTAGCGGAACACGTGCAGAACGAAGAGCGGAGCTAAGACTGGGCAAAGAGCGGGCCGTTTGAGGCCATTCGAGGACGGCCGAGGTACGGCCAAGGCCCCACCGTGCTACCAATCCCTGCATTTAGTACTGGAAAATCTGCATGAGAATGTCGGCCAGGGAAACTAGAAGCAGATCTAATCGGGCCGCTGGAGCGCCGAAAGGCCCCTTAGACACCTACTTTGCTAAAGCTGGTTCTCTAATCATTGACGAAATTTCCATCCTTGAACGGCGAATATCCCAGGAAATTGACTGGGTTAGAAGATCCTCGCTAGGGCCCTTGGCACTTGCTACCACGCCTGAACAATCTGTTGCCCCAAACATGGTAGACCCCGGAGGATCAAATGTTACTCCTGATTTAGCTGAGCAGTGCAGTCCTATTTTAAATACCACTGACTGCGAGATGTCCGATATCACGGAATTAAGCATCATGCCTCTCCCTTCCGCCAGAACGCCATCACTTCCCTTGAAGGGGACTCCAACCCTCCCTACCGGTGACATAATCACCGACAATCCTATCTCCACCTTAGATTTAACACGGAGGTCAAGGGAGGGGGCAATACCGAAAAAGAAATCCCCAAAAAAGGTTGGCTCCTTCGGCGGACGCAAGGTGAATGCTCCCAAGTGTTCTACCAAAAACGATTCGTCCCACAAGATCCCAAAATCTAAGTCATTAAGGCAACCTGGGCAAAATGGGGCATCATCTGCTAAAAATATGCCTGTGCCACCCCCCACTTCTAATTGTACAACAGGGAATGAGGTACCCACTCTCTTGGATATCCTAATCCTCCTAAGGGAAATTCTTAATCCCTTGGAGGCTCGCATCTCCAAGATAGAGTCACTTCTAGTGAAAATTCACACGGGTCTATTATCTACAGTAGAGGGGAATGAGTCTTCTAATGGCAAGACTAACAAGGAGAGGGATAATAATTTTGAACACCCACCCCCATCTATCCATATTCCAACGCAACAACCTTCTGCATGTACATCAGGGAAATCCTTACCACTCAATCCAATTAGCGCTAACACAATTCGACAAGAAGCCTCGGCTCCTCCCCCTCCAGAGACACCAACGCTGGCCCCACAGCACAGGATAGTTAATCTCCCACCTCAAGCTAATCCATACGTGGTGATTCTGGCAGGTATTCCGGAACTAACCACTTCTTCCGGAGAATCAGTGGGAGCACTAAAAAATAAAATTATACACTGGTTGTCCATTAACAGACCTTTGCCTGAGGGCTCACATAGCGAGGTTCTTATGGTGAGAAGAACACCCTGGATAGGCTCCACTAGGAAGTCTATCCAGGGTGACTGTGTAGTGATAAACTTCAGGGACCCTGCCACTGTTAAGTATATCTGTAGTTGGCCCCGGAACACGCAGGGGTCGCTAATTCAAACACTCCCCCTGTCTTTCTTTTATCCCTCAAAGGGATGTGAGGGGGAGGGAGAGGGAGAGGGATGGGAACTTGTGTCTAGCAGAAGGAACTGGAGGAGGAGATCTATTGTACAAAAAATTCACCCTATTCCTAGAATTATGAGGGATGACTATTTTCCAACATACAATAGGTTTAGTTATTTAGATAGAGTGGACTGACTGGATAGGCAAAACTCAGGGGAGGTGGAGAATCGCAACAGCCCCCCACTACACGTTGCCCCACCTGACATTTCTACCCAGATTATTGGACTCCAGCAGACGCAAACGAATCTGCATTCCTGTGAAGTGTCTCCTACTGAATCTAGTGGTGCGGTGCTGGGGAGCCTTGCACAAGACCAACCCCTTGCCAACCCGAATGTAAATCCCATGGACACTATACCACTATCTCCCAACCTAGGGAATATCAAAGTTCCCCTTTTAAATATTTTATCCTGGAACGTGGCAGGTTTGTCCAACAAATTAAATTGCCCGGCTTGGAATACCTTCATAGAGAATAGGAACATCTGTTTGTTCCAAGAAACCTGGCTGAGGGAAGATTTTACTCGCACTGGCTTCGCTGTTTTTTCGAAGAATGCTAAATGGTGTGGCAAGGGCCGCCCAACTGGCGGTCTGGCAATCGGGATAGCTACAGACCTAGGCTGCAGGGCTGCCCCGTTGACATTAAATTCGGAGGATATTTTGGCCGTACTCCTAGAATGGCCAGACTTGTACCGTTTCTTGGTAATAATGTCTATTCAAGGCCAGTTAGTTTTTCGAAAGAATCAAGTACTATTGATGAGCTTGATCTTGCCCTTAACACAATCCCTGAAGGCGTCCCCTACATAATAGGAGGAGATCTTAACTGCCATTTTGAGCCCCTTATGGGCTCATCAGATAGCTTGACCAAGGAGGAGGACCTTGTTTGGTCTATACCCCCCTCCCAGCTACCGGCCCCAAGAGCCTGGTCTCCTCTGGCGTTGCAAATCTCATCACTTACTTTTAAACACGGACTTAGGGCCTGCAACGGAAGGTTACCATCAGACATACCTCCAAAATGTACCTTTCACAGGGGAAATATAACATCAAACCTCGATTACATTCTGGTCCCACTGGCATTATGGGCAAAGTTAAGTGACTTTCGTATATTGCTAAGAGAGGATAGTGACCATAATGCTCTGGAGCTTGAGCTTCTTTGCGCGGGTCTTGAACCCTTGAAAAAGAATGGAGAGTCTCCAGATGCTGGGTTACTTCTTTCCAACAATAGGCGAAGAATAAAATGGGAGACGATACTAACGAAACAAGGGTTGCTCCCCAAGTTGTACTCCTTAGTTACCCCCTTGTTAGAGAAGGCTCAAGTCTTAAATAGTGGCACTAGCATGATGGGTCTATTCACGGAGCTGGGTGAGCTACATGCAGATCTCACCACATCTGTGCCAGAAATTCTAACTAGCAATCCCCACAGGGCCCGTGTGACTACTATTGGTCCCCTCTGGTACAATTCCACCTGTAGGAAGGCCAAAAGTGACCTCCTATTTCTAATAAAGAATGGACATGACCGGGACGAAATTAGCGAACAAAGGAAGGCATACAAATTCTTAATTAAGAATGCAAAGCTAGAATGGGAACAGGAAAAGTGGGAGAAATTAACAAAACATCTGGCGTGCAGAGACATAAGGAAATTTTGGCGCTGTGTAAACACAGGCTCAGAAGAGCTGGTCTCTGCGGTCGAACCCAACATTTCAGCTAAATCCTGGCAGGACCATTTCCAGTCCCTATATATGCCATCAGAGGGGACGGTGATCGATCCTGTCCAGGCACAAACAAGTATACCCTTGAGTTCGTCCCTATCCCTCTCACTTAAAGAAGTCAAAGTAGCCATTATGGGTCTGGCGTCAGGAAAGGCACCGGGTTTGGATGGCCTTCCGGGAGACCTGTTTAAACAGGAACCTGAAGTATGGGCACCATATTTTGTGTTTTTATTTAATTCTATTCTAAAGGGCATGAAGCTTCCTGATACTTGGCTGGGAGCAGAGATCGTCCCAATTTTCAAAAAGGGTTCGCCTCTGCTCCCAGCCAACTACAGACCAATTAGTCTCATAGACGTCTCCCAAAAATTATTTGGGAGACTGATTCTCAATCACTTACAAGAGTGGATAGATGAATCAAACATCTTGAGCACATATCAGGCTGGCTTTAGGAGGAAAGTCTCCACCATTGATCAGATTTTTAGATTAAATTGTATTCATTGGAAAACTGTTTTAATAGAAGGTGGCACTTTGTATACTATTTTCGTTGACTTACGTGCCGCATTTGATTTAGTCCCTCGGGACAAACTTTGGGGCGTTCTGGATGACATGGGGGTTCCCAACGATATATTAGTCATCTTAAAAAGACTCCACTCGGGGAATTATGCAAGGGTGAGGTTTGGAAGGGGGGGCACCTTGACTGACCGATTCCCCGTTGACAGGGGGGTTAGACAGGGCTGTGTGCTGGCGCCGACTCTGTTCTGCCTCTTTGTCAACGGGGTGATCGATCATTTAAATGCGCTGGAAAACATTGATGCTCCTAGACTCGGAGGCACAGGGGTACCTGTTATTCTCTTTGCAGATGACACCCTGTTGCTCTCAAAGTCTCCAATGGGCATCCAGCGGATCCTTGATGGATTCGCAAATTTCTGTGCGATCCGGGGGTTGGAGATCAATGCTTCGAAGACCAAGTACATGATCTTCAACCCCCCCAAGAAATTACGTCCCAACTCCACACTAGGACCCATCAGGCTGGAAAGGGTCTCCAAATTTGAATACCTTGGGATAACACTAAATGAGTCTATGACTTGGGACTCCCATTGCACTAAGGCTAGACTCAAACTAACCCAAATGACAGGTGGTCTGGCAAGGATGTCCCGTGGTTTGACATATCAGCCACTTTCTTCTCGGCTACAGATCTACAGGATGCAAGCTAAAGGGGCAGTGATTTATGGTGCTGAATTATGGGGGCATTCTGCCACCCATACTCTCCAGGTCACTGAGAACAATTTTATCAGACAACTAGCAGGGCTCCCGTCCAGCACCCCTCTTTTACCACTGAGACTGGACTTAGGCCTAAGACCGATTTTGGAAGAATTAAGTTTGAAACCGCTATTGTATTGGCAGAGACTATGGTCGGTACCAGAACTGTCTAATTTCAGAGCCGAGCTTCAGGAAATAATGAAACTGAGCAATCCTGTACGGTTTCCTTGGCTCAGACATGTCAAACAAATATGTGAGGCAGTGGGCAGGCAAAATCTATGGTCCGACCCAGAAAATATCTGCCCCGGAATTTCACGAAAGTCTCTCTCAAAAGTCTATTATGAATTTCAACTGCGCACTAACACAACCAATGCAGAGGAGAGATCTTTGACTGGCAAATTCTTGGAGGTAAAAGACTTATATATGCAGGAGGATGTTCTTGACAATATTGCGCCCCCAATTTCCAGGAAACTTTTTCTGCAGTGGCGGTATGGCACCCTTCCTCTTAAAGCGCACACTGCACGATGGACAAATGTTGAGAGCTCACTCCAATGCCCAGCGTGCGACTATTGGAGGGAATGCGACTTACACATAATATTCTTCTGTCCAGCATACAGGAAAGCAAGAAACTACTGGCTTGTTCCAATACTGAGGAATCTGGGTTTTAGGCACTATCATCCAGCCTACAGGATCTTGAAAAGTGATCTGTCTGCCCCAATTGTTTTTGCACTGGCAAAATTTTTAACTTCAATGTGGCGCAGACGCACCCAGTGTATTAAGTTATTGAACGAATGATGGTTTTACAAATTGTTAAATTAACTGTAAATTTTATTGTATTCCAATGATATGAATTTCTTTTATGCTGTAATTCTTTTATGGTCCAAGCGACCGAAATAAAGAACAATTGAAATGAAATGAAACCTAGCAAACCTATACATTTTTGAAAACTAGACACCCAGGGGAATCCAGGATGGGGTGACTTGACTGCCTCCCACCATGGTCTGTTACCCAGAATCCCTTGCAAACGTAAAACATTGACAAAAAAAACACATTTTCACCACATTTCTGTGAAGGAAAGTTCTGGAATCTGTGTGGATCCACAAATTTGCACCCACCCAACGTTCCCCAAAGTCTTACGAGAAAAATGGTACCTCACTTGTGCGGGTCGGCATAGTGGCTGCGACAGGAAACGGCACAAAACGCAACGTGGTCACACCTCAATTTTGCTGTGAAAAATGACCCTTTTTTGGAAAAGTGACGAGCTGTCGTTTTTGAACCCTAGCCCTGCCGGTACCTAGGGAACCTAGCAAACCTATACATTTTTTAAAACTAGACACCCAGGGGAATCCAGGATGGGGTGACTTGACTGCCTCCCACCATGGTCTGTTACCAGAATCCCTTGCAAACGTAAAAAATTGACAAACAAAAAACACATTTTCACCACATTTCTGTGATGGAAAGTTCTGGAATCTGCGTGGATCCACAAATTTACACCCACCTAACGTTCCCCAAAGTCTTACGAGAAAAATGGTACCTCACTTGTGCGGGTCGGCATAGTGGCCGCGACAGGAAACGGCGCAAAACGCAACGTGGTCACACCTCAATTTTGCAGTGAAAAATGACCCTTTTTTGGCAAAGTGACTAGCTGTAGTTTTTGAACCCTAGCCCTGCCGGCACCTAGGGAAACCTAGCAAACCTATACATTTTTGAAACCTAGACACCCAGGGGAATCCAGGATGGGGTGACTTGAGTGCCTCCCACCATGGTCTATTACCCAGAATCCCTTGCAAACATAAAAAATTGACAAAAAAATCACATTTTCTCCACATTTCTGTGATGGAAAGTTCTGGAATCTGCGTGGATCCACAAATTTCCACCCACCCCGTATTCCCCAAAGTCCTACGAGAAAAATGGTACCTCACTTGTGCGGGTCGGCATAGTGCCCGTGACAGGAAACGGCGCAAAACGCAACGTGGTCTCACCTCAATTTGGCAGTGAAAAATGACCCTTTTTTTGGCAAAGTGACGAGCTGTGGTTTTTGAACCCTAGCCCTGCCCGCACCTAGGGAAACCTAGCAAACCTATACATTTTTTAAAACTAGACACCCAGGGGAATCCAGGATGGGGTGACTTGACTGCCTCCCACCATGGTCTGCTACCCAGAATCCCTTGCAAACGTAAAAAATTGACAAAAAAAACACATTTTCCCCATATTTCTGTGATGGAAAGTTCTGGAATCTGCGTGGATCCACAAATTTCCATGCACCCCGCATTCCCCAAAGTCCTACGAGAAAAATGGTACTTCACTTGTGCGGGTCGGCATAGTGCCCGCGACAGGAAACGGCGCAAAACACAACGTGGTCACACCTCAATTTGGCAGTGAAAAATGACCCTTTTTTTGGCAAAGTGACGAGCTGTAGTTTTTGAACCCTAGCCCTGCCGGCAGCTAGGGAGACCTAGCAAATCTATACATTTTTGAAAACTAGACACCCAGGGGAATCCAGGATGGTAGACTTGACTGCCTCCCACCATGGTCTGTTACCCAGAATCCCTTGCAAACGTAAAAAATTGACAAAAAAACCACATTTTCCCGACATGTCTGTGATGGAAAGTTCCGGAATCTGCGTGGATCCACAAATTTCCACCCACCCCGCGTTCCCCAAAGTCCTACGAGAAAAATGGTACCTCACTTGTGTGGGTTGGCATAGTGCCCGCGACAGGAAACGGCGCAAAACGCAACGTGGTCACTCCTCAATTTTGCAGTGAAAAATGACCCTTTTTTGGCAAAGTGACGAGCTGTAGTTTTTGAACCCTAGCTCTGCCGGCACCAAGGGAAACCTACCAAACCCATGCATTTCTGAAAACTAGACACCCGTCGGCTTCCAGGGAGGTATGGCTTGCATGGATCCCCCAACGTTTCCTTACCCAGAATCCCCTGCAAACCTCAATTTTTGCTGAAAAAATCACTTTTTTCACACATTTTGGGGTGGAAAAGATGTGGCATCACCGGGCTCACACAAATTTACCACCACCCAGCGTTCCCCCAGGTCTCCCGGTTAAAATGGGGCCTCACTTGTGTGGGAGGCCCAAGTACCCGCGGCAGGCAAGGGCCCAAAACGTAGTGAGGCGACATCAAAATAGCCTATCGCAAAACCACCTGGTTTTGCAAGGGGGGTCACTTGGGTTTTTGGCCCGGTGCTCGGCGGCCATCTAGGGAAACCTACCAATCCCATACATTTCTGAAAACGAGACACCCGGCGGCTTCCAGGGAGGTATGGCTTGCGTGGATCCCCCAACTTTTCCTTACCCAGAATCCCCTGCAAACCTCAATTTTAGCAGAAAAATCACTTTTTTCACACATTTTGGGGTGGGAAAGTTGTGGCATCACCGGGCTCACACAAATTTACCACCACCCAGCATTCCCCCAGGTCTCCCGGTAAAAATGGTGCCTCACTTGTGTGGGACGCCCAAGTACCCGCGGCAGGCAAGGGCCCAAAACATAGTGAGCCGACATCAAAATGGCCTATCGCAAAACCACCTGGTTTTGCAAGGGGGGTCACTTTGGTTTTTGGCCCGGTGCTCGGCGGCCATCTAGGGAAACCTACCAAACCCATGCATTTCTGAAAACTAGACACCCGGTGGCTTCCAGGGAGGTATGGCTTGCGTGTATCCCCCAACGTTTCCTTACCCAGAATCCCCTGCAAACCTCAATTTTGGCTGAAAAAATCACTTTTTTTCACACATTTTGGGGTGGGAAAGTTGTGGCATCACCGGGCTCACACAAATTTACCACCACCCAGCGTTCCCCCAGGTCACCCGGTAAAAATGGTGCCTCACTTGTGTGGGAGGCCCAAGTACCCGCAGCAGGAAAGGGCCCAAAACGTAGTGAGGCGACATCAAAATGGCCTATCGCAAAACCACCTGGTTTTGCCTGGTGGGTCACTTTGGTTTTTGGCCCGGTGCTCGGCGACCATCTAGGGAAACCTACCAAACCCACACATTTCTGAAAACTAGACACCCGGCGGCTTCCAGGGAGGTATGGCTTGCGTGGATCCACCAACGTTTCCTTACCCAGAATCCCCTGCAAACCTCAATTTTAGCTGAAAAAAATCACTTTTTTCACACATTTTGGGGTGGGAAAGTTGTGGCATCACCGGGCTCACACAAATTTACCACCACCCAGCGTTCCCCCAGGTCTCCCGGTAAAAATGGTGCCACACTTGTGTGGGAGGCCCAAGTACCCGCGGCAGGCAAGGGCCCAAAACGTAGTGAGGCGACATCAAAATGGCCTATCGCAAAACCACCTGGTTTTGCCTGGTGGGTCACTTTGGTTTTTGGCCCGGTGCTCGGCGACCATCTAGGGAAACCTACCAAACCCACACATTTCTGAAAACTAGACACCCGGCGGCTTCCAGGGAGGTATGGCTTGCGTGGATCCCCCAACGTTTCCTTACCCAGAATCCCCTGCAAACCTCAATTTTAGCAGAAAAAATCACTTTTTTCACACATTTTGGGGTGGGAAAGTTGTGGCATCACCGGGCTCACACACATTTACCACCACCCAGCGTTCCCCCAGGTCTCCCAGTAAAAATGGTGCCTCACTTGTGTGGGAGGCCCAAGTACCCACGGCAGGCAAGGGCCCAAAACGTAGTGAGGCGACATCAAAATGGCCTATCGCAAAACCACCTGGTTTTGCCTGGTGGGTCACTTTGGTTTTTGGCCCGGTGCTCGGCGGCCATCTAGGGAAACCTACCAAACCCACACATTTCTGAAAACTAGACACCCGGCGGCTTCCAGGGAGGTATGGCTTGCGTGGATCCCCCAACGTTTCCTTACCCAGAATCCCCTGCAAACCTCAATTTTAGCAGAAAAAATCACTTTTTTCATACATTTTGGGGTGGGAAAGTTGTGGCATCACTGGGCTCACACAAATTTACCACCACCCAGCGTTCCCCCAGGTCTCCCGGTACAAATGGTGCCTCACTTGTGTGGGAGGCCCAAGTACCCGCGGCAGGCAAGGGCCCAAAACGTAGTGAGGCGACATCAAAATAGCCTATCGCAAAACCACCTGGTTTTGCAAGGGGGGTCACTTGGGTTTTTGGCCCGGTGCTCGGCGGCCATCTAGGGAAACCTACCAATCCCATACATTTCTAAAAACTAGACACCCGGCGGCTTCAAGGGAGGTATGGCTTGCGTGGATCCCCCAACGTTTCCTTACCCAGAATCCCCTGCAAACCTCAATTTTAGCAGAAAAATCACTTTTTTCACACATTTTGGGGTGGGAAAGTTGTGGCATCACCGGGCTCACACAAATTTACCACCACCCAGCGTTCCCCCAGGTCTCCCGGTAAAAATGGTGCCTCACTTGTGTGGGACGCCCAAGTACCCGCGGCAGGCAAGGGCCCAAAACGTAGTGAGCCGACATCAAAATGGCCTATCGCAAAACCACCTGGTTTTGCAAGGGGGGGCACTTTGGTTTTTGGCCCGGTGCTCGGCGGCCATCTAGGGAAACCTACCAAACCCATGCATTTCTGAAAACTAGACACCCGGCGGCTTCCAGGGAGGTATGGCTTGCGTGGATCCACCAACGTTTCCTTACCCAGAATCCCCTGCAAACCTCAATTTTAGCTGAAAAAAATCACTTTTTTCACACATTTTGGGGTGGGAAAGTTGTGGCATCACCGGGCTCACACAAATTTACCACCACCCAGCGTTCCCCCAGGTCTCCCGGTAAAAATGGTGCCACACTTGTGTGGGAGGCCCAAGTACCCGCGGCAGGCAAGGGCCCAAAACGTAGTGAGGCGACATCAAAATGGCCTATCGCAAAACCACCTGGTTTTGCCTGGTGGGTCACTTTGGTTTTTGGCCCGGTGCTCGGCGACCATCTAGGGAAACCTACCACACCCACACATTTCTGAAAACTAGACACCCGGCGGCTTCCAGGGAGGTATGGCTTGCGTGGATCCCCCAACGTTTCCTTACCCAGAATCCCCTGCAAACCTCAATTTTAGCAGAAAAAATCACTTTTTTCACACATTTTGGGGTGGGAAAGTTGTGGCATCACCGGGCTCACACACATTTACCACCACCCAGCGTTCCCCCAGGTCTCCCAGTAAAAATGGTGCCTCACTTGTGTGGGAGGCCCAAGTACCCGCGGCAGGCAAGGGCCCAAAACGTAGTGAGGCGACATCAAAATGGCCTATCGCAAAACCACCTGGTTTTGCCTGGTGGGTCACTTTGGTTTTTGGCCCGGTGCTCGGCGGCCATCTAGGGAAACCTACCAAACCCACACATTTCTGAAAACTAGACACCCGGCGGCTTCCAGGGAGGTATGGCTTGCGTGGATCCCCCAACGTTTCCTTATCCAGAATCCCCTGCAAACCTCAATTTTAGCAGAAAAAATCACTTTTTTCATACATTTTGGGGTGGGAAAGTTGTGGCATCACTGGGCTCACACAAACTTACCACCACCCAGCGTTCCCCCAGGTCTCCCGGTACAAATGGTGCCTCACTTGTGTGGGAGGCCCAAGTACCCGCGATAGGCCATTTTGATGTCGCCTCACTACGTTTTGGGCCCTTGCCTGTCGCGGGTACTTGGGCCTCCCACACAAGTGAGGCACAATTTGTACCGGGAGACCTGGGGGAACGCTGGGTGGTGGTAAATTTGTGGGAGCCCCAAAATGTGTGAAAAAAGTGATTTTTTCAGCTAAAAATGAGGTTTGCAGGGGATTCTGGGTAAGGAAACTTTGCGGGATCCACGCAAGCCATACCTCCCTGGAAGCCGCCGGGTGTCTAGTTTTCAGAAATGTGTGGGTTTGGTAGGTTTCCCTAGATGGCCGCCGAGCACTGGGCCAAAAACCAAAGTGACCCACCAGGCAAAACCAGGTGGTTTTGCGATAGGCCATTTTGATGTTGCCTCACTACGTTTTGGGCCCTTGCCTGCCGCGGGTACTTGGGCCTCCCACACAAGTGATGCACCATTTTTACCGGGAGACCTGGGGGAACGCTGGGTGGTGGTAAATTTGTGTGAGCCCGGTGATGCCACAACTTTCCCACCCCAAAATGTGTGAAAAAAGGGATTTTTTCAGCTAAAAATGAGGTTTGCAGGGGATTCTGGGTAAGGAAACGTTGGGGGATCCACACAAGCCATACCTCCCTGGAAGCCGCCGGGTGTCTAGTTTTCAGAAATGTGTGGTTTTGGTAGGTTTCCCTAGATGGCCGCCGAGCACCGGGCCAAAAACCAAAGTGACCCCCTTGCAAAACCAGATTAACTATTGTTCCTACAGCGTGAAAATTTTGGAATAATATTGCAAAGAAAATGTGGCAGACATTTTGAGGTTTGCAGGACATTGGGGATAAAAAAAACTTTTTGAATTCACAAGAGAGACATCACCATGAACTCCCATGGGTTTTCGACAATATCTACAGTTGGTGGGTTATTCTTGCAAGGAAAGTGTACCTTGGTAGAGAGACTAAAGACAAAGATTCCTGCACAACCATCTATTCCTCAAACACACACACATACTGGTTGGATTTGGCACGAGGGCGAGTCATCGTTCAGTGTATTAAATTTTATTAACAAGAGATTTCACAAAAATGAAATGCACTGTCAATAATTAAATACACAAAAAACAAACCAATGACTCGCAGCTCGTGAGCTGTAAAGCCACGTCAAGGCACCAACCACTTTACAAGCCATTCACACACCTTTCATACGTGATACAAACAAGACCATTCGCACCACCAGGCACAAAAGCAACACATTACAAAATTCACCAAAAAGGGACAAGGTACACCCTGCTTCAGAAAGACAAATATCACTGCACAGCCATCTAATCCGCAAGCACACACACATACTGGTTGGATTTGGCACGAGGGTGAGTGATGGTTCAGTAGATACAATTGTATTAGCAAATAATTTCACAGAAATGAAATGCACTGGTAATAATTGAAAGGGCGAGAAACTGAACCATTGACTCACAGCTCGTGAGCTGTAAAGCCACGACAAGGCACCAACCTCTTTACAGGCCATTCATACACCTTTCATACGTGTGAGACATACAAAACCATTCACACCGCCAGCCGCGGGCCCATCACATAACAAAACTCACACCAGCACACAGCGCCATTCAAGGGCCCATCACTTTCACACGCCCACAATCCAGACACAGCAACTACACAGGCTGATGGATTGCGTGGAGTAGCACTCAGCTAGCAGTGTGTGTAGTGACCAGCAGAAAGTCACTACTCACACACAGCCAGCCGAGCACCAGTCCACACACACCGCTAGCAGAGCGCCAGTCCACGCACACCGCTAGCCAAACACCAGTCCACGCACACCGCCAGCCAAGCACCATTCCACGCACACCGCCAGCCAAGCACCATTCCATGCACACCGCCAGCTAAGCACCAGTCCGCACACACCACCAGTTCACGCACACTGCCAGCCAAGTACCAGTCCACGCACACCGCCAGCCAAGCACCATTCCACGCACACCGCCAGCCAAGCTCCAGTCCACGCACACCACCAGCCACGCACCAGTCCACGCACACCGCCAGTCCATGCACACCGCCAGTCCACGCACACCGCCAGCCAAGCACCATTCCACGCACACCACCAACGAAGTGCCAGTCCACACACACCAACAGCCAAGCTCAAGCCTACACACACCGCCATCACATTTAGGATTTTTTTGAAAAAAATAAAAACACAAACAAATCGCAAATAGATACAAATCTTCTAACAGAAAATCAGAAACTAAATACATTGCACTAACACCAACCTTGAAACAGAATCAAATTATCCAAAGAATACAGACCAGGCAGTTCACTTTACCACTCATGAATGCTCCCAAAAATTCTTTCGCGTGTGGTACGCTCTAAAACAAGCAGGGACACACAGTGCAGGATGAGAAGGACAGTCGGGGCAGTACATACGACTCTCCTTCCGCAAACCTCTTCGCCAACAGACTCTACATCTCCTACTGGGAAAATCTTTTGAGGGTGTGGGAGGAATGTGATCTGGACAGTGGCGATCTTTCAATCTAGCAACATCCCCCATCACTCCAACTCTAGGAACACTTGCCTGTTCCACTACAACAAGGCTGCCTATTACAGACTCCTGAAACTTAGCAAAAGTCATCTTTGACTCAGGGCAAGAATCCTGGAACACAACAAAAGCATTAAACATTGCCAAGTGGAAAAGATGGATAGCCAACTTCTTGTACCAAATGTAAGCCTTACGAAGAGCAGTGTAAGGTTCCAACCTCTGATCTACTCTGTCAACACCACCCATGTGCCTATTGTAGTCTAAAATGCACACAGGTTTGCGCGCTTCAGCGACCTGACCCCAAACAGTCACAGGTGCAGTGCTTTCATCATGGATGGTAGTCAGCATGTAGACATCTCTCTTGTCTGAAAACTTCACAGCAAGAAGCTCCTGGCAACGCAACGCACTGCACTGTCCCCGCACAAGCTTTTGACAAACAAGTTCTTTCGGGAAACCTTTACGGTTAGAGCGGATTGTGCCACAAGCAACAGTGTCCACTTTGGCTAATTCCCTGAACAACCGCACACCAGTGTAGAAGTTATCTACATATAAATGGTGGCCTTTGTTAAAAAATCCTCTACCAAGTTCCCAAACAATTCTCTCAGTCACTCCAAAAGTGGACGGACAACCAGGGAGGTTAATCCTAGATTCCTTACCGGTGTACACCCTGAAATTAGAGACATATCCAGTCCTACTTTCACACAGCATATACAGCTTTATTCCATAGCATGCCCTCTTACTAGGAATGTATTGCCTAAAAACCAAGGGGCCCTTGAACAACACCAAAGACTCATCCACTGCAATTTCTTTCCCAGGGGCATAAATCTCAGAAAATCGATCAACAAAGTGATCAAGGACAGGCCTAATCTTAAAAAGACGGTCACAGTCAGGGTGATCTCGTGGCAACGCTATACCATTATCAACAAAATGCATCATCCGAAGCAGAAGCAAATACCTGTCACGACTCATGACTGCCGGAAAAATAGACGTTGCCATCAAGGGACTGCTAGACCAATATGAAGACATTGATGGCTTCCTTAGCAAGCCCATCAAAAAAGTTAAACCCAAGAACTTCTTCATCTCTTCAACATTTGTGGGAGTCCACCGGGTAGCTCTAGAGTAGGGCCCAAGTCTGGCACTGTTGTCCCTCAAAAACTGTTCGGCATACAAATTAGTCTGCTCAACAATCTCTGACAAAAGCACATCGTCCATAAACAACTGAAAAAAATGTACCGGCAAAAAGTTTTCAGTATTCACTCTAGACCCTGGAACACAAGTAAACTCTGGCAATGGCGGCTGCACCATGCCAGGGGCAACCCAGAGGTCATCACTTTCAAAGTGAAGCCTTGCAGCCCCAGCCTGCAGCCCAGATGCCTCTTGCCGCACTACACCAACGGGAAGCTTTGCAGCCCCAGGCTGCAGCCCAGATGCCTCTTGCCGCACTATCGGCACATCAGTCTCCTCCTCTAACACAGGCACTTCATCCGCACTAAGAGTATCTTCATCATCCGATGACTCCATACGGAGAGACAACTCACTGCCAGAATCGTCCCCTGCCTCCTCTCCCTCAGATGCAGAGTCAGTCTCTGAACCACGGTCAGAGGAAGACTCAAACAGCAAACCAACAACCTGCTGAGCAGTAATCCTGTGGCTAGCCATTATACTTACTGAGATAGAAGACTGCACAAACAAGTCAACAACTACCAACAATGTGTAAACCAAGTAAGTAAAGAAATGTGTACCTTTATCACAAAGATCAATGTACTCAAAAACTATACAATCCGATTACAAGAGACAGCTGCACTCACCAGAAGCCAACTCTGCAGTGACACAGCAAAAACCAACGATATCAAACTAGAAAGAAGAAAAAAAAACAAATTACTCACAAGACAACAAAATACACATCGAGCACCAATGCAAAAAGTTTTGACACTCAAAAAACAAACATACTGCTATTATTACACAATTTGCAAAAAAAATTCATGCAGAGAAATCAAACACATTTACATTGTACAAAAAAGAGTCTCTTACCAAACTACACAAACAGCAGAACCACCAGTAACAACACGGCAAACTGAAAAGAGCAAAAGCCTTCACCTAGAACAAAAAAGTAAAAAAAAAACATTACTATTGCAATTCACAAAAAATATAACAATAAACATTATAACATGCTATGTTACTACCCAAATGGTCAATCGGGTTATGTGCCAGGTGGGTCAGAAAACAGCAGGAAAAAAAAAGGCTACTCTGTCCCGGGGCGGGTGGGCCAAATACATATTATACAAATTGCCCCCTGGAAGCGACTCTTGCCAAAGGGGTCACTTCCATTTTTATTTACACTAATTCCCTGGTGTCTAGTGGGCTTTTCTGCCCCCCCCCCCTGGGGCCAGAAACGGACCGAAAGTCGACCGATCTGCCCCCAGGGGGGGCAGAAAAGTCTTCCAGAAAATTATGCCCCCAAGGAAGCGACCCTTGCCCAAGGGGTCGCTTCCCAAATGAATAAAACGACATCCCTGGTGTCTAGTGGGCTTTTCTGCCCCCCCCTGGGGGCAGAAACGGACCGAAAGTGGACCGATCTGCCCCAGGGGGGGCAGAAAAGTCTGAGCATAAATGATTCCCCCAGGGAAGCGACCCTTGCCAAAGGGGTCGCTTCCCAAATGAATAAAACAACATCCCTGGTGTCTAGTGGGCTTTTCTGCCCCCCCTGGGGACAGAAACGGACCAAAAGTGGACCGATCTGCCCCCAGGGGGCGCAGAAAAGTCTGAGCATAAATGATTCCCCCAGGGAAGCGGCCCTTGCCCAAGGGGTCGCTTCCCAAATCAATAAAACAACATCCCTGGTGTCTAGTGGGCTGGGGGCAGAAACAGACCGAAAGTGGACCGATCTGCCCCCAGGGGGGGCAGAAAAGTCTGAGCATAAATGTTTCCCCCTGGGAAGCGACCCTTGCCCAAGGGGTCGCTTCCCATATCAATAAAACGACATCCCTGGTGTCTAGTGGGCTTTTCTGCCCCCCCTGGGGGCAGAAACGGACCGAAAGTGGACCGATCTGCCCCCAGGGGGCGCAGAAAAGTCTGAGCATAAATGATTCCCCCAGGGAAGCGGCCCTTGCCCAAGGGGTCGCTTCCCAAATCAATAAAACAACATCCCTGGTGTCTAGTGGGCTGGGGGCAGAAACAGACCGAAAGTGGACCGATCTGCCCCCAGGGGGGGCAGAAAAGTCTGAGCATAAATGTTTCCCCCTGGGAAGCGACCCTTGCCCAAGGGGTCGCTTCCCATATCAATAAAATGACATCCCTGGTGTCTAGTGGGCTTTTCTGCCCCCCCTGGGGGCAGAAACGGACTGAAAGTGGACCGATCTGTTCCCGGGGGGGGGCAGAAAAGTCTGTGCAATAATTATTCCCCCTGGGAAGCGACCCTTGCCCAAGGGGTCGCTTCCCATATCAATAAAACGACATCCCTGATGTCTAGTGGGCTTTTGAAACGGACCGAAAGTGGACCGATCTGCCCCCAGGGGGAGGCAGAAAAGTCTGTGCAATAATTATTCCCCCTGGGAAGCGACCCTTGCCCAAGGGGTCGCTTCCCATATCAATAAAACGACATCCCTGGTGTCTAGTGGGCTTTTCTGCCCCCCCTGGGGGCAGAAACGGACCGAAAGTGGACCGATCTGCCCCCAGGGGGGGCAGAAAAGTCTGTGCAATAATTATTCCCCCTGGGAAGCGACCCTTGCCCAAGGGGCCGCTTCCCAAATGACAAAATGGACATCCCTGGTGTCTAGTGGGGCATCCCTGCTCCACGATCGCGACGCTGTGCGCGATCGTGGGACAGGAATGCCCAGCATTGAGACATCAGGGGAGAGGAAATACTCTTTCCTCTCCCCCGATGCCTCAAGGCCTTTGAATTCCGCCCCCCCGCCACACCACAGCAAAACACTCACCCTCCCCGTTGGACGCGCTGGAAGAAATGAATTCCAGCGCGTCCAACGCTTCCTGATGACGCCGGCGCACGCTGTGCGCGCTGACGTCATCAGGAAGCGTGGGGGGGCTCGGAGGTGGCAGCGGAAACTCGTCCACTGCCATCCCCCTCTGTGGGGGCACGATCGATGCCCCAGGGGGGGAGCGCCAGCGCTTCCCCCAGGCGCTGTGCTCATGACGGAGCGGTTCCGTCATGAGCACAGCCCAACCGATGCTCATGACGGAACCGCTCCGTCATGAGCATCGAAGGGGTTAATAAACATGTATCTTACTACATTAATGGATAGTCGACTTTTAAAAAAATGGTTATCTGATTAAAACTAAGAAATCTAGATTCTGATTACCAAATTGCTGATTTAGTCAGTCAGTCATAATCACTTAATTTCACCAGTACAAAAGATGGCATAAAAAGTATTCTGTATACGAGTATAAAAAAATAGTCCAGTTAAAACTAAATGATAAGACACACATACAACTAAAATGAGACAAAGAGTTCAAGTATACAAAATGTAAATGTTTACATTAACCTAAATTAAGGGTATTCTTTTCTCCCTTTTAAACCATACCAAGGAATATAGGCCAGAAAATAACAGGTAAACGGGTCAGATAATAGCTTTAAAAAGTGTAGGGCTGGGTGACATTGTCTGAAATTTAGGCTATGCATTAGCGGAAAGGTATACCTTTTCCTTTCCTCACTGTACAGACTGCAGAAAAACAGGAGATAAGGTTTGCATTGAGATGAATTAGAGTCACATGGGCAAACAGAAAGAGCATCTATAGAATAAGTGTTATAGGGATACCCCAACATAAGAGAAATATAATTCAATCGAAACCTCAGTAATAGGTATCTATATAGGGAATTCATAATAAAAGATAAATGTGTAAAATCAGTTGTATTTATAATCTCGACACTAAGTGATATTGTTTGACCCTAGACATAATGCAGTTGAACTCCCATCTCACTCTTCTCTGCTTTTATATCAGTAATTCTTTCAATTCAGACCTTGAAACAGTTGTATATATGATCGAATTGTCAAACATTTTGCCCGAGCCAATGGAATAAAAACTACTCTTGACAAATTGAAGCTACTTTAATTTGTGTAAGCCATTTAGCTTCAGTGAGTCGCTCAAAATTTCTTGTGATAACATTAATGGATTTCTTCTCCACACTGAATGCCACAAAAGAGGTGGAGCAGAAGATCTGATCCATAATAAAAGGAACATCCAGTTCATAGTGACAATTGTAGGAAGAGCAGGATTGAAGGACGCCTACTAAAGTTTTTGAAAAGCTATCCTCAATTCGTTGTAGAGCAGATATGCTAGTGGTTCCCCACACGGCTACCCAATACGTGGCAACATATGTCATTTTTGCTTCGTATATCTTTTTAATTTTATCTATTGGTTCAGAACCAAGCTTTTTAATGAACCTAAAAAGAGCCCAGATACTTTTTTTCCATTAAAAGCCCTCTGTTGGCCATCACGTTGTGCCACGTGTTTTTTTGATCAAATAGTTCCCCCAAATATCAACAAGTATCCACCACCTCCAGTTCTCTCCCTTCTATATTCAATCTGGACAATTTTTAAGTCTCTCTCCTGCCACAAGCACAAAAGACTTAGATTTGTTTACCCTAAGTCCTGAAATCTTCATGAATCTGGTATACGTCTCTCTCAGACTCTAAAATGCATTGCCAGTCGGTGCCTATAACACTGCATCATCTGCATACAAAAGTAACGGCACTGGGGAAAAATTTATAATAGGGACATCAATAGTGGAGCCAGCCAAAGCAGCTTTTGCAACGTTAGTGTATAATGAAAATATGAAAGGGGCGAGTACACACCCTTGCCTAACACCACAGGTGATTCCAAAGTATCTGGTACATTCGCCCACTCTCCCGTAGCGAACGCTCGCCATGGCAGAGGAAAACATCTTACAAATAAAATTAATTATGGACTTCCCTATACGCACGCCTTCCATTATTGACCATAGCTTAACGTGGGCCACCCAGTCAAAGGCAGCTCACAAGTCTATAAAGGCCATATAAAGATGGCCTTCATTAGCCGTAGTGTATTTGGCAATTAGCAGATTAAGGTTAAAACAGTGGTCAATAGTTCCTTTTCCCTTTCTAAAGCCATACAGAGTTTGAGTTAGTATGTTCCTTTCTTGAGCCCAAGCCTCTAGCCTGTTGAAGAAAAAATGGCCCATTAATTTTGCTGTACTAGGAGTGATATTCGTCTATATTTTTCGAGGTAGCCTTGCCCCCCTTTTTGTAAATTGGGATAATAACTGTCTTTTTCCAGGAGGAAGGGACACCTGTTTGAGTTAAAACATTAAACACATTGGTAAGTTGTGGAGACCATAGGTCCTGGTTAGTTAAAAAGAAATCAATTGGTACTCTGTTGGGGCCGGCTGCTCCAGATGTGCTGCAATGTTTCAAGGCTCTTTTCATTTCAGGCAGGCTAAAGAAAGGTTTATCATTGATTAGGACACCAAAAGCCCATAATTCTTCAAAACCTTTTTAAAGTGAGACACCAAAGCCTCCTCACTAACATGTAAATTTGTGGTGATCTCTGAATCATCTGTAAGAAATTGTGCATTAATTATATTCCAGAAGTCCCTACTATTCTTTAATACTGCCACCTGTTTAAGCTTATCCCAGTCTTCCTCCTTTAAAGCCCTCATCCTATTAGCTCTTGCTAATTTATAAGAGAGGCATACCAATTTTACAAAAGCCACATCTCTTGGTTTCACTGTCAGGGCGCAATGAAGGTTCTTTAATGCCTTAGTGCAGGCATCATCAAACCAGCGTGCTTCTCCCAGCACCCTACGAGTGCACGGCCAAAGAAGATTACTGTTGATTTCAACTAGAATTTGTCTGAATGCTAGTGGGGTTTCCTCAATTGATTATTGAGATTCCCTGGGAGATCTTAGCAACAGTACTACACATACATTTTGAGGTGTCAATTTTTTCCCATTTTAGGACAATCCCAATTCAAGGCTTTGAAAATCGATTCTGGGAGAAATTTTGCTGGAACCCTGAAGCATTTGATAGGGGATCTGATCTTAGCGTGGTCACTAAAAGCAAAAATGTTGGTCTCAATGTGAGAACAAAATTAAAGCAATGGCACAGCTAGTTAAGGCTTTTTGAAGTAAAGCAAGGCTGCATCATATTAGTATACCTATATTTTCTATAGTATCGCTGACATTATTACAACATATGTCTTTTTAACGAAAGTGTGAGTTTGCAGTCACATACATTTATGATTGAGCAGTGGCATGTTTCCTCTAGCCCTCCAAATAGATATTGGTTACCATTTGTGTGGTATAACGCGTATGACAGAGGCAGCACTGTTCATTGTTAGCTAAGTACTTTGGACTTAGGTGCATGTTTCTTAGAGATCTTTATCTATATGGCTATGATTTGGGCATATTTATCACGACTGTTCAGATCATTTGTTTTTTTGATAGTGCCATTGTTACATTTCTGTATTTTTGTTTTTGTCCATGTCTGTTGGTGGTTCTTGACCCCACTTCCACATCCTTACATTCCACAAAGCAAAACAGATTCATTGATTGTTGAAAGTTTGCTTGTTTTTTCAGAGCGGGGCTCCCTTCCCTGAGTTGTAACCAGGTTGAAGTGGGCTTACTTGTCCTTCAAATTGGGTGAGTGAATATATCTTTAAGTATCTCAAAGGACTTAAATATTTTTTGTCTGAGGCATTTATAAGAGAATTATCCTCATACAATATAGTAATGATTTGGTACGATTTTAGAAGTCAGAATGATTATGTCTTTCTGTGTCTCTTTTTTCTAGACAAGTTCCAGTGATACTGAATATGCATTTGGATTACTGGTTTCGTATCTAAAAATTATTCTTATAATTTTGCACTTCACAGCAGCAGCTTTGTTCTTTTGGTCCTGAAGAAAGCCAGGCATACTTGTAAGATGGTTAATGGCTGAAACATGTCAACCTTTTTTCAATCTAGTAGCTTTTCAATAGATTCTGCTTTGCACTGCTTTTTATCTCTGCCAGTACAGATGAGCTAATACAATTTATTTTCATCTGCACTAGGTAGTTTTAGCTTCACACAGTTCATTCACTCACTTTTTTGCGCTGCACCCTCACATCACTATATTGCTCTTCTTTGGAATTTTGGTATCCGGATTTCACGCATAATTAAAAACATCCCTGAGCTCCCACCTCTCAGTGGGGTGGTTGTAGCCCCAGTGGGACTAGGTTTCCCACGGGGAGAAGAAAGCCCAAATGATGAAGCATGTCACCTTTGGTGAGTGAGGGCATTCGTCCTAAAAAGGGATTGCTCTCCTATTAGGTTTTTTGTTAATGAGACACAGATCTACTTCTCATCTTTTTCTTTGAGCCATTGCTTTAAGCTTGTTTAGACCTGCTCTAGATGGCACACCATCTGTCTGAAAGGTAAAATACACAACTATATTAATATGTTCGATTTCCAATGTTTCTCGGAAGCATAGGATATCGTAGTTTGTAACCAATCATGATTATTTTGTTCTGGTTGTAGCCCGCTATGTTCCAGTAGATAGTTTTTAGAGATTTCAAGTCTACTCTCAGCATGACAGTTTCTTCCTGAGTGGGGGGTGAAGTAAGGGAACCCTGGAGCTTATTTGAAGATACAGTGAGTCAGTTGTATGCTTTGAGATCACTCAATGGTGCATATCTATTTCTACTGGGCGGGAATGGACTTGCTAAAACATGCTGGGATAAAAAATGACACAAGCCCTGAATTGAGAAATCCGTGTGTACCTTTGGGGTTTGTCAAACTGTCGAACATTAGGCATTATGTTCAATAAGTGCTTGATCAGTCGTTGACTAATAACATTTATGACTATACAGTCCCCACGATAGGTTTTGGGCTACAACCCACCCAGTTTACTCGTCTGGCCATATTACTGTGACCATATTGCTTAGGTTTACCTAAATAAAATTTAGACAGCCAGTGTAAAACCTTGTCCATCTATTGTCCTGTGGATTTCTGCTGAATCGGTTTCAGTTTGGGGCTGTTGACTAGAATAATAACAAGAGGGCAAGCTGCTGTTAGCAATTCTAATCTTCTGCCTTGTACAGGGTTCTGGGTCCTCTGAGAATTCATAGGGCCATGGTCTAGGACTGCAACAGCTCCACTGGTTTCACTTCCATTAATACCAGCACCATTTTTAACGGTCCCCTCTCTCTCCAGACGACAATCCTCTTCAGGTGAGTTAGGATAAATTATCAGGGTTTTATTAGAGCTCACAACTACTGATTGCCTTCGGGTATCAGAGGAAACATCCAATCTCCTGTTTGGTAATGTTTGCAGTGAGTGGATTTTATCCCGTGAGTATGGTATTGAATCAGTAAAATGGATGGAACGCCAAGGTAGTGACTGTGAATGGGTTAGATTTCCCTTATGTGCCCTTCCATGCCCAGATCACACGGACCCCAATTCGGTATTGAGGAGGAGCTTTAGACTCTCCTCTATGTTAGACAGTTTGATCATAATTGGCTGCAAGGGAGTATTGAGGGTCTGCTCCAATTTTTGGTACAAGGCATCTCTGGGAATAATTGCATGTATGTAGCCCCTAAAGTGAATCAAAGGAGATGCTTTTGGGAGCTTTAAAAGGTTTAGTAATGGGAACTTTTTTAGCCATCCCCCTTTTTCTCTTGTCCGGGGGTTCCACTATAGTTCTACCATCTGTCCTAGAGTCTCCCTTCCGGCAACTGGTGCCCTGAACCGGCACCTGGTGCCCCTCGTGTGAACCCCTTTGCTTTCCAAATAAGAGAAAAAAAAGCTCAATCTCCTGCAAGACAATCTATGTTTTTGAGATCTTGCACAACAAGGCCTGGGCCTCCTCCACTGTCACAAACAGATGGAATTGGCTGTCAATGAGAATATTCGATTTGGACTGCTAGACCAACAGGACTTGATGCCCCCCCCCACTATTTTGAACTTCCTGATGAGACCCTGAAAGGCCTTTTGGCGATGCCCTGCCATAATAGACAAATCAGAAAACACCCTCATGTAGGCATTGACATCAATAGCAAACGATTTGTTATGAATTGCCGTAGCTAGAATCTGTTCCTTAATACTGAAGTCAGAAAAGTTAACCAATATTGTACGTGCGTATTTCGCATCAGCTGGCTGATGAGCTGAAACCCTGTTTTCCCTCATAATTGTCAAATCAGCCAGTGCATCGGTTAGAATGTACTTTTTGACCAACTACTCAATTAACTGCAGAACACTCTGAATGGTCCCTAGAACCTCGCTACCCTCCAATAACCCAATAAATCAAAGATTAGATTCCTTTAATGATTCTCCATCTATTCAACCTTGCTCTCCAGATGGTGAACCTTTATTTGCTCATTCATGTCTTTATTAATTGACACAACTTTATCCTCCAAGCTTGAGATTCTCTGCTTGGCTTCTTGGATACATTTCTGTAGCTGCACAAATCTCTCCTCAGCTTTCTGCCAAAATAGTCTGCAACAATATTAATAATTTTGGTTGCTGAGGGCCCGATTCACAGAACTAACTTAAGACAAAACCCTAAACTTACTACTTTTGGTATTCACAGAAGTTAGGATTTTGTCTTAAGTTTGTCTTAAGACAAACTTAAGACAGACTTAAGACAGACTTAAGTTAGGATTTTGTCTTAAGTCTGTCTTAAGTTTGTCTTAAGTTTGTCTTAAGACAAAATCCTAACTTCTGTGACTACCAAAAGTAGTAATTTTAGGATTTTGTCTTAAGTTAGTTCTGTGAATCGGCCCCTGAGTGAATAACCAGTTGCAATATTTAATTTCATTATCGATTTGCTGATCTTGAGCCAGAGAGACTGATTTTTTGGGAGCTGCACACTCCCTCCTAGTTTTTGGCCCCCCTCACTGCATCTGACAGCCACCTGCCCATCTTTCTGGCCCATTTGACCACTATCCCCTCCACCTATAACTTGTTTACTCTGATTTTTATCTTCATTGAGTAGATTAGACAATAGCTTTTAGAACAGGGGATAGTCTTTGGCCTTAACTGCTGGATTTATAATAGAAATAGTAGTTAAATCTGGATTTGTGATGCCAGATTTCTGATGTAACCTCAAGAATACTTCTCGCTAATCCCTAGCCTGTGACTTGCTTGGGGGAAGGTCAGGATTCACTCCAGCGGAAGTCACCAGCAGGGTCTAGGACAGGTCCAGTTTAAACTGGTTAGTTGGGGTCTTCAAGCACTTCTAGAAGCATGTTGTGTCCTTGTAGCTAAAAAGGGGGTCTTCTAATTGACACTTGAAGTCTAGTTCTTTGTCCTGGTTGCACGTGGGAGGAGCTCTATCCCTTAGAGTTCACCCTACAGGTATCAACAGCAGGTGCAGTCCTTTTTCCATCTTCCACAGTTCCAGTAGTGTTCTACAAGGGGTGCTACTTTTTTGCCTGGCAATAGCCTGTGAGTGTGGGAGGCTTCTAGCTCCCCTCTAACCAATATGGAAAAAATTCCCTGGGATAACGCTAACCTGTGTGCCATATTGCAAACAATCCCACAGTGCCCCTTTCTACCTAAAATCGAGATGGCAAAATCTGTTCTTTCCCTGTGCAGAGCTCCTGTGCCTGCCCTAGAGGTGTGGCCAAGGAAACAAGCAACCCCTCCTCTGTGCTCCTTTAAATCCATTTTGGAGGGCAGCTCCTCTCCCACTGGGATTTGTGCCTGGCTGACTAGGGGGGGACAAAGGAGGGGGCAGGCCCTAATTTTAGCTGCATCTACCCGTGACAAGGTTGGCCTCCTTTAAGTTTTTTAAATCCAAGGCACTGCCCAGATGGTCATCCTGTCGAAGGAAAATAACACCTCCCACACCAATACCTTGGTCTCAGCTCTGGGGAAATTTCACACCTTATCAAAAGGGCTATTCAGCTTCTGGGTAACAGTTGTAAGCTTATACAAATAGGCTTCTATAGGCTATAGGCAGTTAAAAAAATAATCTTTTAAAAGTACCTTTTACAAGCCTGACTTTACCAATAGATAGAGATTGTAATAAATATTTTAAAAAGTCCAAGAATTAACTTTTTTGCTAGGTCCCAGGGGGCAATAACATCATTAATACTAATATTGTTTCCAAATGCTTTACTAACCCTGCTACAGTGAAACTAACTTTTAGGACCTTGTCACTCTAAGGGCATGTTTACCTTTGAACTTTTACATACATGTCGTACTCATAAATACCATGTAACCTACCTTATGAACATGTAAGGCTGAGTTATGTGTGACTTATTAATTTTTAAAAGGAGAGTTTAGGCATTTTAAAAAGGGTTATTTTGCAACTTTAAAACTGCACTGTTGCTGCAATGGTGGCAAAATGTGTGCTGCAGTCCAACAAGGCCATTTAACTTACAGGTCCTGTGAAGTATGTGTACCACATACTAAGGACTCTGAGCCAAATTAAATATGTCAACCAGCAGTGTAGCTAATTTGATATGCTTTTAGGGGCCTGGACATATATACTGGGCATTGGACAGCAGTATCGAAGTGTGGAAAGTCCAAAACCCAGTAATAATATCTGGCAAAATTTTGAATTGACCATGCAAAATCTGACATTTTCTTACATCCCACAAAAACAAAGTAAAACACAAGAAGCAGCAGCCATTCCCTTGGCAGCTCTTCCTAATTTTCTGCTGAAAGGATGTGGAAAAGCTCTCTGTTTTGGCTCTGTAAAATCTAATCCTGGGTGGAGTTCGCGGAGCGGAAATCAGTGAAGTGAAAAGTAAACTCTGCTGCGCTACGCGAAGCTCCGCGAGCAGCGGAGTGCTTTCGATAAAGGCTGTTTGTGGTGATTTTCAGTGCCAGGTGCTTGTCCGCACTGTGCATTCATCACCAACAGCACCATGCACAGCACAAGTGGTCGCTGCCTCCTTTCTGCCACTCGAGTAGATTTTTACTCGGGCGGCAGCATTCTCAATGTAAACAGACAGTTTCTCAACGTGAGCAGTCAAGAGCATATACGACCACTCGGAATGAGAAATCTGACCGCCCGTGTTGAGAAATCTCCCTGGGAGGTTGATTTTCCAAGCTCGCGCTCGCCAACTTGATGTTGATGATCACGAACGAAGAAAAATCTTGCCAGGAGGTGGATTTTCCTCACTTGCGCGCACCAACATTACATTGACGAACACCTTTTTCAATTGTTGAAGGTGCACCGGGAAAGAAGTCAAAATCCTATAAGTGAGTCCATCGAATTTCTTTATTTTTCATCATAGTAAAAAATGGGCATCAGAACGGGAGCGAGGAAAAAAACGCTGCAACGCAAAGTGGAGTTTTTCAGAACTCTGCGATCTCCGCGTACCGCTGAGTGCGCAAAACTCCACAAACTCCGCGAGCAGAGCGGAGTTTACCGCCAGACTTAATAAAATCCAGTCTCACATCATCTTGTCAAGTCCACTCACTGTGGGAAGCTAGACCACCTCAATATTATTAGGCCTACCCTCTCATTCTGCCTTTGACAGTACTGCTATTCTGTCAAGCTGATGCCCAGCCTTTACCCTGGTACTTGGGGAACCCTTCTCATCTGCAGATACCACTTGGAATAAAGCTCACTCTAGCCTAGCCAGAGAGGCAGCCCAGCTGGTGAACAGCACCTCTAAAGGCCAAGAAGGTGATGTGACCAATCTTGCCTCCCCGGTCAGTCTTCTGTCCCCAAATGAGGGCCAGTGCAGCCCAAAAGGCAAGTAACCAGCAGAGACTAAAGATAGTTGTCACTGTCAGGAGCCAAGCCTCTAACCATCTACTAACTGATAGAAGTTCCAATCTGGTGCTTAGAGTAAGCCTTGCTTCCAGCAATGGGGCGGGCAAGAAGTTACTGACTTGTCTTGAGATGCCATCGGCTTCTTCGGTTTTTCAGAGTAAGGGTCAGGTGCCCGTTATGGGTCAGACACCCTCTTGCCACTCGCACTTCTGCCCTCTCAAGCTCTGTTCCCTGCGAATGAGCAGGTGCCTGGCCATCCAGGACTTCCAAAGTTGATAAACAGTCCCCCTCAAGTGCGACACACTCTTGTGGCGTCTTGGGAAGTTCAGGCAGTCTGTTTAGCCCAGGTCTGATGTTTCCTGTTGCTGTGAGAGTACAGGAAACATCTTTAGTTAAGCTGTTGCCTCAGCAGTGCTGGTCTTGCAGTCCTCTCAGAGTAGGTTACCTCTGGCTTGCTAGTCCTCCTACTGTACTTGGCCTCTTGCTCCTACCCTTTCCTCTCCTCCAGGGCCTCTGTACCCTTTGCTTAGGGACAAAACTCCCCAGAAATATGGGTTTTTGGGGTGCCATGGGCAGTCGCCCCACCTACCTGCTCTTCCATGTGTAGAAGCTCACTGCAAGGATGTAGCCTAAGGAAGGAGAAGACTGACAAGTGCTCTCCTCTGGTCAAGTACATCTCCCATTCCAGGGATACCAAGGCCACAGGGCAGGCAAATTCCAGCCATCGGCATTATTTCCCCTGTAAACCTCTCCTGGCAGACACTGATTAGTGCAAAGCAGCCCCCCAATACTATGATTTTCCTGCCACCTGTTGCCTAAACTGAGTCTCTGGCTCAGCTCTACAAGGTTTGTTTTCACCACCCATGGGTAAAAAGAGTGAATTTAGTTCCAAGCAGCAACACTTGAATGGAAATAAAACATGCTTTTGTAGCTCCAGAGAACCCCAACCAATACATAATTGAAGTGGCGTCAAAGCTTTTGGGATACTAACAGTTACTATACAGGGACCCAGGGGCACAGTAGTAATTAGAAACAAACCTCTTCCCTTTTCTTCAATACCACACACACAAACTGCACTAAAGAAGAAAACACTTTAACTAAAAAGCATATTTTGTTTCAACAGGTGCACCTATTGCCCAGCACACCAAAAATTATCACAGAATATGATAAAATCAGCAAAAAGGCATGTTGCGAACAACAAGAATAAAATGAACATTTTTACCATAGTTAAAATGTCATCTAACAACCTAACACCATAAAACCTACTTATATGCACTGCGCTAGGAGAGCATGGAGTAGTATAATGTACATCTAGATTTTCTTAGGGAGAATGAGCGCACTGCATACCTGTTTGCAGCCAAATGCTGTTATTACCAGGAATCAAGGAGGCTGTGTTCCCTGTGAAAGGCAAGCACATGTTGCATCAGCTCCTCTTGGATTTGAGGTTGCTATAATCTCTCAGTAGAAAGTGCAATACCACAGCATCTCTGGCAAGTAGGATCTTCTCTGGTAGCATTTTGCTTAAGATAATCTGGGGCATAGGACATTTCCTCACAAGTGGCAAAGTGTCAGTCCTTTTATAATATATCTAATCTGAGATGGAACTTCCAACATCACCTTCGGAATGTTCGATGTAACCAATGAGTATCAAGATGCTAGTCTAAGACTGATCCTGTTAAACAAATAAGGTAAAAATACGACAATTCAGACTACACTGTTTTGGCTATCGGTCTTCGTTTGACCTTGAAATTGAGATAACAAGGTATTTGTTACAGGCTGTTATCGCATTGGTGTCTTGTTGATGTCTGTTAGTGATGTCAGCCTTAGGGTGGGCATTCCCAATTTTTTTTTACCTTAACCCTCCTATTTTGCTGAATTTGATTTTGTTGGTCTTAGGACTCTGCACTTTTTTACTGCTAATCAGTGCTCAAGTAATTGTGCTCACTCCCTAAAATGGTAAAATTGGCTTACACCTGATTGGCATATTTAATTTACTTATAAGTCCCTAGTAAAGTGGTATAGCATATATCCAGGACCTGTAAATTAAATGCTACTAATAGGAATGCAAAAACAACAATTGATGGACAGAATGCAGAACAATGTCATACATTCACCCCAGTACAGAGATCTGGGCCTAAATCCATCGTTTTTTTGCTCACCATGCCATTCCAGTTTGAACCCAGCCATATGCAAATCAGTCTTGACCCTGTGCCCCATGGGAACAGTCCAGCCCGAACTGCCAAGCCAGGTCCTCCCTGGACTGGAAACAAGCATCCTAGGACCGGTTTCCGGCTTTCAGCCCTCGTCAGCCAGGATAGCTTGATTCCAGTGGCATGGAGAGCAAGGGACTCACGTCTGAGCATACCCTTCCCACTCGGGGTGACAAATGCAAAAACAACAATTGATGGACAGAATGCAGAACAATGTCATACATTCACCCCAGTACAGAGATCTGGGCCTAAATCCATCGTTTTTTTGCTCACCATGCCATTCCAGTTTGAACCCAGCCATATGCAAATCAGTCTTGACCCTGTGCCCCATGGGAACAGTCCAGCCCGAACTGCCAAGCCAGGTCCTCCCTGGACTGGAAACAAGCATCCTAGGACCGGTTTCGGGCTTCCAGCCCTCGTCAGCCAGGATAGCTTGATTCCAGTGGCATGGAGAGCAAGGGACTCACGTCTGAGCATACCCTTCCCACTCGGGGTGACAAATGCAAAAACAACAATTGATGGACAGAATGCAGAACAATGTCATAAATTCACCCCAGTACAGAGATCTGGGCCTAAATCCATCGTTTTTTTGCTCACCATGCCATTCCAGTTTGAACCCAGCCATATGCAAATCAGTCTTGACCCTGTGCCCCATGGGAACAGTCCAGCCCGAACTGCCAAGCCAGGTCCTCCCTGGACTGGAAACAAGCATCCTAGGACCGGTTTCGGGCTTTCAGCCCTCGTCAGCCAGGATAGCTTGATTCCAGTGGCATGGAGAGCAAGGGACTCACGTCTGAGCATACCCTTCCCACGTGGGGTGACAAATGCAAAAACAACAATTGATGGACAGAATGCAGAACAATGTCATACATTCACCCCAGTACAGAGATCTGGACCTAAATCCATCGTTTTTTTTGCTCACCATGCCATTCCAGTTTGAACCCAGCCATATGCAAATCAGTCTTGACCCTGTGCCCCATGGGAACAGTCCAGCCCGAACTGCCAAGCCAGGTCAGGTCCTCCCTGGACTGGAAACAGGCATCCTAGGACCGGTTTCGGGCTTTCAGCCCTCGTCAGCCAGGATAGCTTGATTCCAGTGGCATGGAGAGCAAGGGACTCACGTCTGAGCATACCCTTCCCACTCGGGGTGACAAATGCAAAAACAAAAATTGATGGACAGAATGCAGAACAATGTCATACATTCACCCCAGTACAGAGATCTGGGCCTAAATCCATCGTTTTTTTGCTCACCATGCCATTCCAGTTTGAACCCAGCCATATGCAAATCAGTCTTGACCCTGTGCCCCATGGGAACAGTCCAGCCCAAACTGCCAAGCCAGGTCCTCCCTGGACTGGAAACAAGCATCCTAGGACCGGTTTCGGGCTTCCAGCCCTCGTCAGCCAGGATAGCTTGTTTCCAGTGGCATGGAGAGCAAGGGACTCACGTCTAAGCATACCCTTCCCATTCGGGGTGACAAATGCAAAAACAACAATTGATGGACAGAATGCAGAACAATGTCATACATTCACCCCAGTACAGACGTGGGACCCGTGCTCACTACGCCACTGGAGTCAAGCTATCCTGGCTGATGACGGCTGATAGCCAGAAACCGGTCCTAGGATGCTTGATTCTGGTCCAGGGAAGACATGGCTTGGCAGTTCGGGCTGGACTGTTCCCATGAGGCACAGGGTCAAGACTGATTTGCATATGGCCATGTCTAAACTGGGGTGGTGTAGTGGGCAAAAGAACGATGGATTTAACCCAGATCTCTTGACTGGGGGAGAATGTATGCATTGTCAGCATTCCGTCCATCATTTGTTGGTTGTAACGCTTTTCGCCCTAAGTGGGATGGGTATCCCCAGACGTGGGACCCGTGCTCACTAAGCCACTGGAGTCAAGCTATCCTGGCTGATGACGGCTGATAGCCAGAAACCGGTCCTAGGATGCTTGATTCCGGTCCAGGGAAGACATGGCTTGGCAGTTCGGGCTGGACTGTTCCCATGAGGCACAGGGTCAAGACTGATTTGCATATGGCCATGTCTAAACTGGGGGGGTGTAGTGGGCAAAAGAACGATGGATTTAACCCAGATCTCTTGACTGGGGGAGAATGTATGCATTGTCAGCATTCCGTCCATCATTTGTTGGTTGTAACGCTTTTCGCCCTAAGTGGGATGGGTATTCCCAGACGTGGGACCCATGCTCACTACGCCACTGGAGTCAAGCTATCCTGGCTGATGACGGCTGATAGCCAGAAACCGGTCCTAGGATGCTTGATTCCGGTCCAGGGAAGACATGGCTTGGCAGTTCGGGCTGGACTGTTCCCATGATGCACAGGGTCAAGACTGATTTGCATATGGCCATGTCTAAACTTGGGTGGTGTAGTGGGCAAAAGAACGATGGATTTAACCCAGATCTCTTGACTGGGGGAGAATGTATGCATTGTCAGCATTCCGTCCATCATTTGTTGGTTGTAACGCTTTTCGCCCTAAGTGGGATGGGTATTCCCAGACGTGGGACCCGTGCTCACTACGCCACTGGAGTCAAGCTATCCTGGCTGATAACGGCTGATAGCCAGAAACCGGTCCTAGGATGCTTGATTCCGGTCCAGGGAAGACATGGCTTGGCAGTTCGAGCTGGACTGTTCCCATGAGGCACAGGGTCAAGACTGATTTGCATATGGCCATGTCTAAACTGGGGTGGTGTAGTGGGCAAAAGAACGATGGATTTAACCCAGATCTCTTGACTGCAGGAGAATGTATGCATTGTCAGCATTCCGTCCATCATTTGTTGGTTGTAACACTTTTCGCCCTAAGTGGGATGGGTATTCCCAGACGTGGGACCCGTGCTCACTACACCACTGGAGTCAAGCTATCCTGGCTGATGACGGCTGATAGCCAGAAACCGGTCCTAGGATGCTTGATTCCGGTCCAGGGAAGACATGGCTTGGCAGTTCGGGCTGGACTGTTCCCATGAGGCACAGGGTCAAGACTGATTTGCATATGGCCATGTCTAAACTGGGGTGGTGTAGTGGGCAAAAGAACAATGGATTTAACCCAGATCTCTTGACTGGGGGAGAATGTATGCATTGTCAGCATTCCGTCCATCATTTGTTGGTTGTAACGCTTTTCTCCCTAAGTGGGATGGGTATTCCCAGACGTGGGACCCGTGCTCACTACGCCACTGGAGTCAAGCTATCCTGGCTGATGACGGCTGATAGCCAGAAACCGGTCCTAGGATGCTTGATTCCGGTCCAGGGAAGACATGGCTTGGCAGTTCGGGCTGGATGTACCCATGAGGCACAGGGTCAAGACTGATTTGCATATGGCCATGTCTAAACTGGGGTGGTGTAGTGGGCAAAAGAACGATGGATTTAACCCAGATCTCTTGACTGGGGGAGAATGTATGCATTGTCAGCATTCCGTCCATCATTTGTTGGTTGTAACGCTTTTCGCCCTAAGTGGGATGGGTATTCCCAGACGTGGGACCCGTGCTCACTACGCCACTGGAGTCAAGCTATCCTGGCTGATGACGGCTGATAGCCAGAAACCGGTCCTAGGATGCTTGATTCCGGTCCAGGGAAGACATGGCTTGGCAGTTCGGGCTGGACTGTTCCCATGAGGCACAGGGTCAAGACTGATTTGCATATGGCCATGTCTAAACTGGGGTGGTGTAGTGGGCAAAAGAACGATGGATTTAACCCGGATCTCTTGACTGGGGGAGAATGTATGCATTGTCAGCATTCCGTCCATCATTTGTTGGTTGTAACGCTTTTCGCCCTAAGTGGGATGGGTATTCCCAGACGTGGGACCCGTGCTCACTACGCCACTGGAGTCAAGCTATCCTGGCTGATGATGGCTGATAGCCAGAAACCGGTCCTAGGATGCTTGATTCCGGTCCAGGGAAGACATGGCTTGGCAGTTCGGGCTGGACTGTTCCCATGAGGCACAGGGTCAAGACTGATTTGCATATGGCCATGTCTAAACTGGGGTGGTGTAGTGGGCAAAAGAACGATGGATTTAACCCAGATCTCTTGACTGGGGGAGAATGTATGCATTGTCAGCATTCCGTCCATCATTTGTTGGTTGTAACGCTTTTCGCCCTAAGTGGGATGGGTATTCCCAGACGTGGGACCCGTGCTCACTACGCCACTGGAGTCAAGCTATCCTGGCTGATGACGGCTGATAGCCAGAAACCGGTCCTAGGATGCTTGATTCCGGTCCAGGGAAGACATGGCTTGGCAGTTCAGGCTGGACTGTTCCCATGAGGCACAGGGTCAAGACTGATTTGCATATGGCCATGTCTAAACTGGGGTGGTGTAGTGGGCAATAGAACGATGGATTTAACCCAGATCTCTTGACTGGGGGAGAATGTATGCATTGTCAGCATTCCGTCCATCATTTGTTGGTTGTAACGCTTTTCGCCCTAAGTGGGATGGGTATTCCCAGACGTGGGACCCGTGCTCACTACGCCACTGGAGTCAAGCTATCCTGGCTGATGACGGCTGATAGCCAGAAACCGGTCCTAGGATGCTTGAATCCGGTCCAGGGAAGACATGGCTTGGCAGTTCGGGCTGGACTGTTCCCATGAGGCACAGGGTCAAGACTGATTTGCATATGGCCATGTCTAAACTGGGGTGGTGTAGTGGGCAAAAGAACGATGGATTTAACCCAGATCTCTTGAGTGGGGGAGAATGTATGCATTGTCAGCATTCCGTCCATCATTTGTTGGTTGTAACACTAATAGGAATGCAGCACTTATTATGCCAACCACTTACGTAGTCCCTTGAATCAAGTCCTAGGTCTGAATTGCAGCCTGATTTGTCATTTTATATGGCTATTTCGACTTACCAAAATAAACCCCTTGCCAAACCTTGTTTGAATTGGAATGTGGCCCAAGTGATTTCCAGTGGATGAGATTATTTCAAGCATTCCATTCATCACCTTCTTGTTGTTGCATTCAATGTGTGGCGGGTATTCCCAGACATGGGTCCTGGGCTCACTGTGCCACTGTAACCAAGCTATACTCGACTGAATAGCCCATAACATGGGCAAATCGAGTCCTGGGTTGCTTGCGTCCTGGTTCTAGGAGTACCTGGCCTGGCAGTTCAGACTGTACTCTTCCCATTAGGAGCAGGGTCAAAGCTAATTTGCATTTGCCTGTGTTCAAACTGAGGTGGCATGATGGGTGAAAAACAATGGATTGGGAGGTGGCCCTGGGTGATGTCCAGTGGCTGAGATTAATTCAAACATTCCATTCATCACCTTTTTGCTTTTGCATTTGATGTCCTAATTGTACCAGGTATTACCAGGAGTGGTTCCCAAGCTCACTGTTCCACTGGAACCAAGCTATACCCAGCTGAAGGACCATAACAGGTGCAAAACAGGCACTGGGTTGGTTATATTCCAGTTCAGGGATGACCTAGCCTGGCAGTTTGGACTGGAATGTTTCCATTAGGAACAGAGTCAAGGGTGATGTGCATATGGCTGGGTCCAAACTGAGGATGCATGGTGGGTTACAAACAATGGATTGGTATGCAGCGGTGAGTGATTGCCAGTGGTTGAGATTAAGTCAAGCATTCCATCAATTACCTTGTTGTTTTTGCACTTTTAGAAAGTTGGCATTTCTCTGCCCTAACTATTTTGTGCCTGCAGCCTGTTCTTGGGTCACATGATTGGGTATTGTTGGCAGTTGGACTTTGTTTATTCCTCTTAGACTGCCACACAATAGAATGAACTGCCTAGATGGTCCAATGCTGGTAGGATAGGGGAAGGCGTTGGGCACAGCCCCACTTTTAAATCAATGGCTGTGCCATCTCACTCAAAAAACGTGTCACCCATGCATTGTCCATGCAGCATTACTTGAGCTAGAGCAGAGGAGGGAGGAAACTTCAAGCACTTTAAAAGGAATTTCCTAGAAACTTCTCCTACTTCAAAGAAGGTGCTAGGTATGAAATAGGACCATCAGATCCACTTTTCATTTCACTTTCTGGACCTGCAAACAACTCTCAAAGGACTGCCTGAAGCTATGGCCGGATGTGTACTTCAGAAGACTACTTTGCAGCACCTGGAGTAATATCTGAGGCCAGTCCTGCTAGTTAGGCAATTCCTGCTAGTTAGGTGATTCTACTTCTTGAACCCAGGACAACCAGGGTGACTTCAAGGGCTAGATCGCTGGCCTCCGGATCAGAGTGTCAGGGACAGAAAAGGCTCCAACCATTTTGAACCGGCACCTGGGCTCAGTCAGAGTGGGTTCCAATCTTCCAACTGGTGCCTCCTGAGTACAGGACCCTTGGAAGTGGTTCTAAATGTGCACAGATAGCCAAAGGCCAAAACTTGGGACAGAGAAAGGTCTTGGCTAAAAACTGATCTGAGAGCCGATAGGACCCGGGACCAACCCGCTTTTCTATCCTCACAAGGCATATTGCAGTGCGGCCTGATGTTCTGGAATCTAAGGTGCACTCCTATTACCACTGCCACAGAATGGACATGTTGCCATTGCATGTCGAGGTTAGTAGCACTATGCACTCAGGCACTTATTGATGAGAACTGATGCATCACTGTGGCAAGACAGCAATGTATCAGAAAACCTTGCGCTGCAGTACGAAATTTCCAAATGCATTGAGTGCGCCGTATTTACAGTATGGCGTACCATGATGTAAGGTTGCATGGTGCTTAAAAAAAGAAAATTACACTTCCATGTAATGACTGCTGCAGAAACAATTTAAGCATGTCCAGCAAATGTGATGCTAGACTGCTTTGTTGCATATACAGCAATGCCAATCATCCTAGTCTCACAATTAAATGCATCATGCATCAAGCATTCATTAAAAAGTGATGCATTTGAAGAAAAGCTATTTCCCCTTACCTCAAAAGGGAGAAGGCAGAAGAAGCCAGGGTAACAACACCAGCAGCCCCAGTCAGGAGGAGAATCAATTTCTGATAACAGAGGTGACAAAGTAAGAACATCAATGCTTTGCCACCTCCAAATTGCCATTAGTGAAAAGAGGCCATTTGACAGTGCATAATGCACAGGACTGATTGTGCCAGGCAAGCTAAAAGGATAGTACCAGAGTGCAAGAAGCGCTGCAGAGTGGGTGGCAGGAGTTCCTGGACAGTCCATGACGACCGACAGGACCAACAATACCTATAGGGTAAGTAGTAACAAGGGACAATATAACAAAAAATGTCATGCTCTGCAGTGCAGCAAGCTACATTCCTGAGCTGCACAGAGCTGAGTGTAAGCGAAAGGGATGGAATTGCTCACATGTCCAAGTCATTTAAATGCAAGTCAAACTGCCCAGTTAAATGTTGCACAAACAGCCCAGTCCAGCTCCGTCAAGTTTGCCCAATCCGTGTGTGATGTGCAGCACCAGTCCAGGGGCACCTTTTATACTGGGACTTGCAGTGAAATGTATAACATTAGTGACCAGGGCTACAAGTCCCAAAATACAAAGCAAAAAACCTGGACTGGAACACCACATAATGCATGGACACTTGAACTCTACCAACCCTGACTTTGACATTGCACCATAAGGCTAATGTGTGTCGTGGGGCCATGCAGCCAAATCAGCACTGTAAAGCTCACCTGAGAGGGTTTTCAGGTGTGGTGTATGTGAAGTAACAACACATAGGAAAATGCAAAGAGCCACATGTACAATAACTAGTATGAAACCACATTTCACACAGCTGTGCCGATGTGGAGGGTGAGAGCACACAGGTGTCGGCTGCCATGGTACAGACCACCCTACCTTCTACCATGCACAAATCAAAAATGGGGATGGGGTGACTGCAAGTGATGCACACCAGAGGACGATGAGTGTTTGTTGGAAGAATACATGGTGTATGAGCCTGGTGGACCCCTGTTAGTATAATGCAATGCAGGTGTGGCTGAGCATAATGAACTGGCACAGCGTCTAAATGGGGAGACATTGCATGGCAATGAGCTGAGAAGTGATGTGTGTACTGAAAGGTACCCTGAGTGATACTCATACACTGATGTGCCTGATAGTGTCACACTGGTGATGCAGCTGCAAAGGGATACCATAGAAGAGGGCATTGGTGTATCATATTCTACATTTGATGTGGACCTTGGTAAAGATGTAGTACTTGTCAGGAGGAATTTTGAGAGGGAAATGTATGACTACGCCACATATGTCAAAGCAGGAGGATGTCAAACAGGGAATTTTGAAGTGACTCAATGACATATGTATCCTTGCCGATGGGCAGGTCTTAGTGATGTTTGAAGGGTGAGATGTATGAGCCTAGTTGAGTGGCCAACCTGGGTAGACACATGTTGCAGGATACCATATCTACTAGCAGGTGGGCCACTGCTCAATTGCAAATGGTGTCTCAAATTGGGGGTATTGGTGTCACATGAGAGTCAACTAGAGGAGTTTTAGAGAAATCATGTACAGGTTCAAGTGAGTGGGCTGAGTTAAGCGATGTGTGATACTCTGCAGATAAACAAATGTGGCAATTTCAATAACACATGACCAAAGCTACATCACATATCCAGCATCTGTGGGCCGAGTAGTAGTCACAGGCAAGGCAGGCACCCTGGTGACTTCATGCAATGTGCACAATAGTGGTGTCAACAAGTGAAACTCCATTCAGTATAGCCATCAGGAAAAAGAAAGGCTTTCACCAAGGCAGATGGGGACCTTACTTCAACTCACCCTCCCTGGGAGGGCAGCCCAGCAAGTTGTGTACCTGTTTTGCAATGAGTGGTATGACACAACATATCACCCTTGTCACACAGTGCTCCTGTAAACAATGTAGATATAATTGTCTTCCACTGGTGAGTGGTAGGAGTTCAGCAGCAAGTGGTAGATGATATGCCGTCTGGGATGGGGACCATTGTGAGCACCCTAGAGGGTGTCCATAGGTGTCTCAGTCCCAAGAAGGACACCTCTGAGGCGATCAAGGCACCTACCCTTAGTTCCATAGAATGGAACAGTGCCAGGCTGGTGTTATGAGGCAGAGACAACAACAACAGCCCTGCTAATGTGACACTAGTGAGGCTGCCACCCAGCTGGGGGCCATCCGCAACATCCTCCAATCTATGCAGCAGAAGCAGGGCTCCTACATTGCAACTATGGGTGCCTTCCACCATGACGTAGTTGCCTTGCTGAAAGGACATCAGGCCCTTTTGAGTGCTGTGCTGCCCTCCTTGCTGGCACAGACAAATGCTGCCATATTCCCTGTACCTGGTATGTGTGTGTGTCAGATGCCTCCTGCGCAAACACTACTACCCGTAGGAGAGGCACAACACACATCAGAGGAGGAAGATGCGGACTTCACCAATTTCTGGTGCCGATCTAACCAGTAACATTTGTCTCTCCCTCTTGACCAGTTTCCCATTGGACCTGTATTAATTATCATGCCATTTCCCTTGTCACCTGGTACTGTCCCGTTTTTTTATGCCCACCCATTAATCTGATCCATTTGCAAACTGTCGATGAAGCCTACCTTCCTAAATAACAATTTGGACCTCCTTACTGAAATACTCCGCTCTTCGACATGTCACATGATCTGTATCCCCCATGGACTCTGTCTGGACATCCTTTGGCTCTCAATGTTGGGGTTTTTGCTGCAAGAACTGCTACTGTGATTTAGCCTGTTAACGCACCTGTAAATAAATGCACTACACTGAACTTGTGTTTTGTAGGTCTGTTGCAGATAGGATTAACTAGACCAAGGTGTATGTGCAGACTAAAAAGGCACTTCCTACCATCTCAAGGAAATTGTGCTACCGTCACTATCACATGCTCTTGTTGGACAAGGTCAAGCATCATGGACATCCCCTGTCATGGCATTATGTTGCAAATCCCTTTGAACTATTGAATCTCATGGTGCTACAATAAGCATCGGTACCCCGAGTGCCACACAGTAAGACAGGCCAACTAAGCACATACTTGCAGAACTGCAAAGATTGGGTTCTGTGAAGCATGTGAGCCACTAATACGTTTTCACACATCCACAAATATCTTTCTTATCATGACAATCTCATCATGCACAAATGTCAGCCTCAATGCTTAAACTGAAGATATCCTATGAGTACTATCATAATGCATGCACCGACAATATGCAGATATCTATGGCCCGCTCACTTCTGTATAGCACCATATCTATGCCACTCAAGAATATAGAAGCTCAATGCTACACCTTGGATGTCATTAAGCATGAACTGCAACTACTAGTACTTGGGATCCTGGGTCAAATGATAAATGGTGTAGTAAGACACACTGGGATATGTAGGGACATTGTGTCTCTTTGGCCCCGAGAGCCCTCGCATGTCTTGAGTGTCAGTGTAACCACACATGACATTGTACTACAAACACACAGAACAATATAGAGGAGCCCCAGCACAGATCCAGGAACAAAGATACACATCCCCAGGGTAAGAGGAAATATGAGACTTGTGACATTCAAACTTAGCAAGTAAACTGCCAAAGTCACAAGCAAGTTGTCAATGCCAAGGATGATTGAGGTTATCTAGGCAGGTAGGGACCACGTAAATAATTTACAAACAGCTAATAACAATGGCCTCCTACTACAGTGGCGCTGGGGTGAGTGCATAAGTGGCAGGCATCAGTGTGTGTTCCAGCACATCCAGGAATGTGTAATCTTCTGAGACAGAACCATCATTACTATACATGCAACATCTCGTACACACACAGTAAAACAGTATGTAACAATCTGTGTTGGGTTGTGCGTCAATTCATATGAAGAGGAGCACCCACAGTGCATAGAGAATGATGAAGAGTACTTAAGTGACTTAAGTATGAGGTACACTGACTCTTCTCAAAAGGCCTCACACAAAGTTACACATAACTACAAATAATGCAGGCAATATTTTGATCATTTAGTCAACTCATCCTAAGCAATGATGACAGCACTTCAGCATTAAATGATTACAAAGTTGCGAAAATAGCAAACATATGTACTTATTAGAACTTTATACTTACAAACTAAATATATCTATCCTACACTAACTTACTATATCTAATTTAAGCCTAAACTACCTTAAGCTACCTATCTGACAAATACTACCTAAATTAACTAAACATACCTCAAATTATCCTATAAATTTATCACAAAAGACATGTTAGACAACAACCCCCAGGTCCTAGATGCAAGTCACCAGAGGTAACCTATTGATGTGTCTCATTCCAACGTTTACCAGGTGTGGGATACATGACATGCCTCATGAACCATAGGAGTTGCATGGAGATACCCCCACAACACCAATGGAACACCTCCCTTGCACACAGTGATTCTACACTGCATTTTGGCCAGCATTGCATTGCTCTGTACCTTTACCCCAGTCAAAGGCACACAAAGGGGATTTGCGTGTTTTAACATGTGTAACTTGGGAGTTTGCATTACATGTGTATCATGATGCATGGTGCATGTATGAGGCACACCCCTCATACATATGGCCCTATCTCTGTCAATAGGCGCAGAGATGGCAATATTGTCATCCATTTCGTACTGTCTGTAGATCAGTTATTTACTTCAGTTCTGCTTGCCAACAAGTAGTCCATTCCCATCTTGACCATTGTGGAAGTGGTCATTGATGATGGAGAGCCTGAAGATGTAGGCATCATGCCCACTCCCAGGGTCTTTTGGCAGCACATTTGTAAACTTGCCCCAATGTTCCACAATCTCTTGGATGTTGATATGTGTGCTTCAGGTTCCTGTATGCTGTGGGGGAAACCAGTAGCACATTTGTACAATCCATGGCAACCCAGCTTATGTGGATATCCAGCAATAGCATTGCAACCTTGCTTGGTCTCCAGCTGCAGTTGTTGTGTCTTAGAAAAGAGGAGTTAACGGAGTGTGAGGTGGATGATGGCATCTAGGACAGAGGGTAGAAAGCAAGAAAAAGATGGCTGCAATATTTCTGCCACTCTGGCTGTTGTGATCTGACCAGCATGTGGAGTACAGATGAGGGCTGATGCCTTGCCGCTATCTGATTCAGCATCTGTTTTATGGACTCCCTCCTGAGTTGGTAATAAGTGAAGACTGTGGTGAGGGTGGTCTCCTCGTAACTCCCAGCTGCAAAAAGTAGCATCTCCATGGCACAGTTGAGCTTGCCAAACAATTTTATGTGGCTTGTCTTCATGTACCACAGCCAATGTGTACTCTCTAACACCTGGGGTTCCAATGAGCAGAAATGTTGATGCATTTCATGCTCTGTGCACCGCTTGCAGATGATGCGTCACACATTGTCAAATCCATTAATATCAGTGTATAGGCTTTACATTGGACTTTATGGGGGAATCTCTACCTGGAATATATTAGTCTCTGCGTGCCGCAGCTGGTTCAGGAGTAGGTATTTTCCAATGGAGGCCTGAAAAAACAAAAAAGAAATGACTGACATACATCTGTTTGTAAATATGGAGTACTACCTGCGCCGCCATTGCGTCAAAATTAGTTATGCAATGGCAGCACAGGCCTCTCATAAATAAGCCCCTTAGTGCACTCATGTAATCATTGTGCGTGTTATAAGCATCTTAGCCCCCCAAGCACTGTGTGCTCATATCATTATTGTGCCCCAGTATCACAACCCATTTGTGCAGAACTATCTCTGCTTTGAGTACTGAACAATTGAGTAGAGTTGTACAATGTTTTTGCACCCCTGAGCATCTTGCACCCATCAATCTCCATTTGTGTACTGGGCATGTGGAGATTTGCAGAGATCTCACAGTCTCTTGGCAATGCTTAGCGAACGTCTTGGGCGCAGCTGTATTTATACTGTGCCTACGACCACAAGGCGTGCTTTGCCTCAAAGCACTGAACCACAAGGATCCTTCGTCACGTTGTTGCACAATGACAACGTAATACTTTCCTCACTTTGGATGACAAAGTCCATCTTCTAGACTGCAGCATCCCAGTGCAACTCACAAAGCTCTGGATCAAGATTCCTGTAAAAATTTGAAAAAGAATATTACAACTGAAGGTATTGTTTTTAATTACATGTTTGCAACAACGCTCAGGTGCGGAGGAGTGCCTATAGTCAAAGGGGTTACTACATAAAGAGAAACTGAGAGAATAGACTATTAGACTCTTATGTTTAACACACATTTGAATTGTTTTATGTTATATATTTGACACAGTGCTGGAAATATTTGAAAGCCTAAAAAACTTGAAAGGTTGAGAAATTGTGTTGTATATCAAGGAGACAATTGTATACTTAGAAGGGTGTGTCACTCAACATACTCTTTAACAAGAATAGTCAAAGAAACTTTCAAAAGGCAACAGCATTGCAAAGGTTAATGGCGTATATTATTACTGTGCCTCATACTCATGTGTATATATGTAATGATAACATATGCTAATGCTATGTACCCTGTGTCCTTCAGGGAAACATCGAAACCTGTTGCCTTTAAAAACACCCAAACTCATTAACCCACAACCCAATAGTTGAAGATCAAAGGCGTGCCTTCATACGAGACAGAGCTGATCACAGGTAGTTAGCACATTCACATGGTAGGGCGGAAACACAAGGGGTGGTGTTGGACTGACCATATAATTGCCCAATGATTGATGACTCTTTTGCTTACATTTCAAGGTACGACAGCTGCATACATTGAGGGAACGCCCACGCTGACTACTCAGGACTATCTCCCCTGTACCACAATTATCTTGTTGATCTTTGCATTACAAGAAAGAAGGTAGGGTTTTAAGAGTTGGCCCATATCGTCTTTGCGAGGTCACTCTGTGGGCTCAAAGGTAAGGTTCACAGTAGGTCTGACCACCTGACTGCAGCAGATCCAGCTATGGTCATCTACTCAGCAGCAAATGATGTTCTGCAGTTCTTCGCAGAAGGGGCATCCGGGCTCGTGGAGCCCTCATCAGCTACAGCCTCCAGCCTCATCCCGCTGGAGTTTTTGGACTTTCATTAAGAGACTGAGTCTTAATGTGGAAATCTTCACTGCCACTTCATCAAGAAGCTCCCGGACGACGATGATGCCTCCTTGAACACTGCCTGCAGTCTTGCCCCACTGAACTTCTACCTTTGCAAATATTTTTACCTGAAATTTCTTTAAGTCCGAAGCTAAGTGGCAACTAGGCCAAATCCTCTCTTTTATCCAAGTTGCGCTCCGTTGTGGTCATGCGTCTAGATGTCCGTAGCTGCCACTATGACCTTTAAGGTGCTAGTTATTACCTTAAACTTTAAAAATTCATTACTCCACTTCTACTGATCGATGTTTGTTATGGTGTCAAATTATTTATTAAAATGTACTCTATAGGCCAGATTTACAATAACGGACGCATCCCTGCATATAAGCAGGGATGCACCAGTTATTTTGCGTGACGTAAAGAAACCCTTGCACCACCATGGATACGCCGCACTTACAATGCGGCGCACCGCGGCGCAAGGATAGACAGATGCGTCATGCATCAGTCGGCAGAAAGGTGAAGCAGTGCTGGAGTTGTATCGCAAGCACAACGCATCTCCAGCACTGCTCATGGGTGGCTTATACTTGCTGTGCTGCATCACTCCTTATGCCTGCTACAAGTAGGCATAAGGACGCAGCTGGGTCGTAAAAGTGAATCTTGTAGATTTCACTGAGTCGCTTTTACGAGGCTTCCTTGCGACGGAACGCCAACCCTGCATACATTATACTGGACGCAGGTATAATGTAGCGCAGGGCTTTACAACATGACACATCTCCCTAGATGCGTCACGTTGTAAGTATGTTGCATAGTGGTGCATTGTTTGACACCGCTGCGTCACAGAAGTGATGCACTGGTGTTGTAAAGATGTCGCAAGGGGCTTGTAAACCTGCCCCTATGTTTCTAAATTGGTGTGCCATTTTTCTTTTGTTGTGTTTTAACTTTTTTACATTTTGTGTGCTGCATAAATACTTTCCACATTGCCTCCAAATTCAGCCTGACTGTTTTTGTGACAAGCTACCAGAGGGGGTTAAGTACAGGTTAATTTAGTGCCTTTAGTGGTTCACCCTGACGGGGATTGTAGCCGTTGCTTAAACAGGGTTACCACCCCACTCACCCAACAACCCAATTTCTCACAATGTCTATATCTACATGACAACACTTTCCCAAGATCTTGGAAAGATAAGGGCAGCCATGCTGATGATTCAGCAAATATACAGAAAATGGAGTCTTGGCCTACTTAAAATGGAGTCGGGCTTTGTGAATTTAAGTCACCCTCAGACCAATGACAGGGACGCCAAAACTGTGATCATGTGGAAGTAACTACTACCCCCTTCAGGAAACACCAGCTTACTTTCTGGGTCCACGTCCCAAAGAAAGGGTATAAAGGCCTCCTCTGGGTAATTCTCTCTCAAGACTGTGCTAGTCATGCCTCTGGAGTGCACGCAGTTAATTCCTATTGCATGAGGCATGAGCACTTGTGTGCCGGAAGTCAAAAGACTTACCCCTCTCAATGGACTTCGTTCTCACAGGGGACCCACTTTCCTCACTCTCAGGAGTAGGCTTGAATTCTTTCTCCCGGTCAGTAGTTTGGGGTGCTGTAGAGTTTTCTTTTTTAGACTTGTTGCACACCTTCTTTCCCTTGGTTGTGTCTGGCGTTTAGGGTGTGCTCCAGGACATTGTTTGCCGTCTTCTTGTTATGGCCACCCCCATGATCGTTTTTGGCACCCTAGTGCATACCCACACATCAGCTGCCTTTCCGAGCTTTCTGGTGTCAGTCAGCTTGGGGTCCACTGGTGGGTGGTGTAATTACACAAGATGTGCTCTGACAAATTACATTGCCCATCATAAGAGCCAACAGAATTGCACTTAATATAGACCTCTAGTGTTTTTATTGAGATGTCCACAAAATCTTATTAAGCTTATTCCTATTTTTTGTGTGTGTCCCAGTATTTTTTCCTATACTCGTCAAGTGTGAGATCAAACTTCTGCACTATTTAATCCTTTATGTAGGTTTATGAGTCAGTTTCCCCTTTCTCTAGAGTCAGGCCTAGGGGTATGTCCCTCCCAAGTGTAGATACTAACTCTCACAAACATTCTCCCAGTTGCTTCTGGCCCACCATGCACATTTTTAATGCTCTTTAATAGGAGGGAAACAGTTTGTCAACGTCATCTTCCATCATCAAGCTTGGCACTACCTTCTCCAGGAAGTGAGGGGTATGAGCCCCCTTCCACTGTAGACACTTTAAATTGCTGCCACACTCTTCCCTGGACAACAGGCAATAAGTTAGCAAAAAGTTGCTAAGTTCCAAGTTTTAGGGTTAGGCAGGAGAAGTACACTCTGAAATGAGACAAGGGTTCCAGAACCGCAGGAACAGCGCTTAGGGGCAAGGACTCACTCCAACCGAAGTCACCAGCAGGCATGTTCTGAACAGGAGCCAGTAAGGCAAGGACCATAGACTGTCATCCTAATACTTGTAATATGATTGACATGCTGCTGCCTTTAGGGAACCATTGGTGACTCATTTTGAAATTTATTTCGATTTAAACTTTCATTCCTGATTCTAGTGTCTGATTTTCCCCACAGGCTATTTTTCAACTGTGCTTTACTAATACAATTTCTCACATTATCATTGCTGTTGAATCCTCTCCCTCTACCATAAGAACTACCATTTCATCTAGTACAAATTGCACACTATTGCATTGTGCTTAAAACAATTTGCATACCACAACCGGCACCACCTTGACCATCGGTCTAAAAAAGCTTTGGTTGTGCCACTACAACAGCCACTACAATACTTTGTGTGGGCAAGGATTTTGTTTAATGTATTCGCTTGTCAAGACATCACACTTTGTTGAATATGAGCACTAGCCTCTGAGGTGATCCCGAACTGGATTTAGTGTTGCTCTCATGAAATGTGACCAAAACTGGTTTCTGGGGAATAAATATTCCATATCCCAATTATATTTAAACATAAGTGTTAAAACTGATAAATACGATAACAATGTACACCTTGATGGATGCATGAATAGCAGTGGCAGTACAAATAAATGCGATATCAATTTAACCTCTAATCTATGCACGCGCAATGATGTCAATACTAGTAAGTGCAATGCCAATGTACACTGAAACCTATGCACTCACAGGGATGTCAATTCCAGTAAATCCAATGTCGATGTGTACCGTAACTTATGCCTGCACAATGACGGCAATCTCAGTGAATGCAGTGTTGATGTACGAAGTAACAACTGTACATGAAATAATGAGAACATTGGTAAAAATGATATCAATTACCACCATGTTGCACATGCATGCACTCATGAACTCATATCAATGCTATCAGATTAATCGGAGATGACCTTCCCATCAACTCCAAGTCAGAGATTCGTGGTCAGAAAGGCCCTTTGACCCAAACCCAAGGCTACCAATTGACAGGTCACTGGTGGGGTTACACTTAGTCAAAGACAAACGCGCACCCAGAGAAAACCCTGATTGATCCCATTGATAGGTAGTCACACCACAAACTGGTTCAGAGGAGATTGGCCCCATTAAAACACAATTGGCCAAAAGCATGCGTTCCCAAAATACCACAAAGTTAGATGCCACATGTAGTTAGGAACACTCAGCCAAACAGGGCACGACATGTATACCGCATGAGGTGATCACAAAATCACCACACTGAACATCTAGACAGGCACACTCTGGCCCACTCAAGCTCTTCCCGAAGTCGAGAGCCATTTGTGTCACCCTTATCCGATGTTTGTAATTGTTGTTAGTGACTATGATGCTTTTCAAATAAGGTCAAAATGCTTTATTGCACCCATAAAATGCATATATGTGCATCAAAAACTTCTGCACTCTGACACGGTCTTCAGATGTGCCTCTGTTGCTACTCTCCCGGCCACTGCGTTTAATTAAAGAAACTTGTTCCTGTTTTGCCAAACACCTCTTCTCTTCTCATTCATTTAAGGGAAATTCATATTCAAGCATCATAACAATTGGGGTAAGCCTATTAAGAGGAGCTTTCCTTTGCAGTTTTTCTTCTGCCCTCTGTGCTATAGATAGGGCTCCGGAGGAATTTGTGGAGTGTTACTCTGCTGAATTTCGTAGAGTTACTTAAAAACTCAGTGAGATGCCACGAAGTTCCATGAACAGCAGAATTCCGGTCCATCGCACTGCTTATACATATTTTTAAGGCCAGGAGCTTACAGAGTATATGGCACTACTCGGCATGCCAGAGGGCACTGCTTCTTTCTGCTGCTCAGTTTTCTAGTAGGTTTTCTATTCAAGCAGCAGCTTTTGCAAAGAAAGCGGCAAGTTTCTCATTGTGAGTGGAAGTGACCTACAGCGACCGCCCACGTTGAGAAACCTCACAAGTAGGTGGTCTAGCACTTGTTTTTTTCTCTCATGCTTCACAACTTAACATTGGTGAGCTGCACGTGAGAAAAACTCCACTCCCACAGAGTTTACCCCCCAACCCTAAATATAGGCTTAAACATAGCCCACATATCTCAAGGCACAATAAGGCATACAAATCTGCCCAAAGTACCTCTAAAATAGTTACACTTCTATACACATGTGTATGGCCCTTCTTGGAGTTCTCTCTGATCTTCGGGACATTCTTTGTAAATGTGTAAAAATCAATTCTTGACCAAAGAACATATGCTCCACCATCCCCTTCTCTCAAACCCCTTTTAAAATGCCTCTACACATTCAGAATCACTTACATTTTCTTAATTTTGCTCTTTTTCGATTCAAATTCATAGTTAAATTCTTTTCATTCTTCTTTATATCTAGTCACATCTTTCCATGCTTTGATATTTTCCAGTAACTAAGATTTCCAGACAAAGTTTTCAGATCTTGTTTCAGTAATTAACGTTCTGTCAATTTAATTCTAATTTTTCAAGAATTATCTTTTTAAAAATCCACATTCAGTTCTTTAGCCAGCTGTTCAAGTTTCCCGAATGTATCATGTGGACAGGGTCCTGCTTCTGCCTCCAAAAACGTTAATTCACGTCTATTGTATGTTATAATTTTTTCATTGAAAATCACTGTTTCCCTCATTGTTTATAAATCCATCTTGAGTTTGAAAGTATTAATCTCCACTGCTTTTGTCCCACTTTGTGAAGACGGACTAGGCTTCTTTTCATAAATCCTCATGCTCGGCTCGTCCACGAATTCATCCTCTCCCTCGGAGTCACTCTCATTCTTTTCCGTCTCATTCTTTTTGTCATTTTTGGTTTTCACTGTTATTATTAATTGAAGGGAATGCACCCACAATCTCTATCACAGCTTGTAACCATGCTTTCTAATTTAAATGCAGTCTCATATCCAGCCAATTATTGACAGCCTTACCAATTTGTCACTTCAACAGTCTCTTTTGTGTTTTCTCATTCACTACATAGTCCCACTCACTCAAGGCTTCAACATGCACAGGTCTGGGCTGTGGCTTAACCTCACACATGACACACCTCAAATTCTCAATCTTTATTACTTCAAGCATACCATTCACAGGAAATTGTAACTTTCTATAGTAATCATTAATTCTATTCCATTCTTGAAACCACGGGCAGATATGTGTACCTGAGTTCCCCAAAATCTCAGTGGCAGTGGTGCCAACTGGGGGCAGAGCCTCTCCCCCCCATGGGTAGGAATCGCAGACTTGTTGAAAAGTGCACCCATTGTAATCTAAATCTAGCTTCACAATATATGTAATACTAATACAGCCAATTGCAATACAATTTCAAAACAAGACCGGAAACACAATATGTAAAGTTAATAAGCAAAACGGATAAAGGGCCTTATTTAGATCTTGACGGATAGAAAACTTTGTTACAAACGTGACTTCTGTCGTATTAAAAATCCATTATATCCAATGGCACTTGCAGTTTGGCAGATGGGATGTCCATCCCACTTGTGATGGAGTATCCTATCTGCCAAGATCTAGATCAGGCCTAAAATATTTTTCTCCCTACCAGGATACTGGACGAAAAATCTAAATCACCACAGAAAGGGACTGCACCAAGAGTGCTTTCAATGACACTAAGTTTGACTCTCGATTAGCTGCAACCTACCCTTAGAGTCATCATGTTTATCCTTGCGCACAGAACAATGCAAGAGCAGTTTTTGCAGCATGTGCAAAAGCAAACACAAACACCATTGCCATAACAAGCTGTGAGGCACAAGCAAAACAAATGACTTCAAATCACACATCGTAAGACAACAAACCGACATCGCTATCTTGCATGGCATGTGTAACTCATCACTCGGGGCTTCAATAATACTCAAGTAATACAAATTCCAACTACTGCAACAGGCAAATCATCATTAATCCAACTGATTCCAGGATTTTCTAGGTTCTGACAATTTTTGAGGTGAAACGTATTCTTTGATTATGCAAATTCATTATTCATGCAAATACATGCTAGCTAATTGGCAGATTACCCAAGCATTCTCCACGAATATTCTATTCTAATTTTGTCCCAAATTTGCCCATCGTTCTCCACTAAAATTCTGTCAACACGTTTAACTAATAAGGTTTATTCAAATTAAGAATCATTAAAGGAGGCAAAAAATTGTTATTCAAATTATCATCAATAATCCATCAAATACTAAAAATCTCAAAAGGTATTAACATAAGGTTAACCACCACACTGAGTATGTAGCCAGAACCAAAATATAGTTCAGCAAGGGGGATAGCTTAAATCTGCTCAGTTCAAAATCCAGGTAAATTTAGGATATAAATCATTAGGCACACTAATGCATAGTCTGCTCAATTAAAAAGCAAGGTAAAGTCTAAGTATAAATCAAGTAGACAGATTAATGTACAGTCTGCACAGTTTAGAAAGCTGAAAAAACTGGCACATCTCCCAAAAGGGTACATTTTATAGGTTGCACAAAGTGATAGACACACTGTCAACATAGTAGGATTTCACATAATACTGCTCATTCAAACAGACCAATTGTAAAACAAGAAACTATCATACATCAGATAAGAAGCATTTAGATAGACCTACGTTCATGCATAATTAAACATAGGAAATAAAAAAATAATGTGACATTTATGGAACGAGTAAAAACAATGCACAGTAAAGCTCATTAGATCCGACCTGAGCACAGGACCTTGAATATATTGCAACTAGAGAAACATTCAGCTCATGGCTTTCTATTGGAGGAACACAAATTAATATATTTCAGCTCAGCTAATATAAAACTACACAATTAATTATATTTTGCTTATGTTCTAAAGAGGAAAAACACAAAAGAGAAACATGTAGGAAACGAATTCATATAAATTTAAAAGCCACTTTTTTGTTATTGCAAAACAAATGTCAATGTAAGCTGACTTTGGCCTTGTCATATCAATTGAAGCCAGGCTATGCAAAATAAAACATATTTAAGCTAAGTATAGTTTCTATTTATAAAATGCTTTAACACTTTAAAAAATAGATGTCAGACTATAACAACTAATTTCGCAAAATATTTCCAATATGGCTGCCAAAGAAGAGAGGCCAGTCAGCAACATAATCTGACACTTGCAGGAAGATTGTGGCTATGGTATTTCTCCTGAGTATATGTGAAGCACTGGTGAGACAGAAATCAGTACCACAGAGGACATCAATTTTGAGAAGCATTATATAAGATCCAGACACCTCAGGATTTTGATATCACACATTTTTGTATGCCCTCATCAAACGTTCACAGTGTACACAGTGTTTACTTGCCCAGAAAGCCACAGTATTATATTAATTACTAAAGTAGAATTGACAATGACTATAGATTCAACAATTCATACCACAGTGACAATGCATACATTTTTTCGCATGTGCTCACAGTAAATTGTGGCCCAAAGTTAACATGTATAGAAACCTGCTATCCACAGTAAATAGGTATGTTAATTGAGTGATTTACACCACTAGTGTATACCTGGTTGTCTCCCAGTCTCAAAATGAGTAGAGTGGGCTGAGAGTTTGGCCAACGTACGCACCCTTGCCCTTACTTTGTCACTATTGCTCTCTCGATTAAACTCTAAATTAGCCTTAAGTCTCTGAAATGGATGTCCAAATCCTTCAGTGTGGCAAGGTTGCAGGCTGTACTTGTAGAACTCCTCTCAAAACCAGGTAGCCATTAGATAAGGTCCTGCTGAATTCATTGTTTTGAAAGGAGAAGTTCCAACAGGCAAAAATTAAAATTAAACCAGATTGGTCGCACACTGCTACACCTACCAGTCGTGTTCCCCCAATGAAAATGGTCCCTGAAGGTCAGCGTCGGCGGATACACCTATGCTCGAGTGTGAATGCAAGTATGCGTGGCGTGTGCCATCCCTTGACACGTGTTTCGAGGTAGTTGCCTCTCGTCAGCAGGGAGTAGGAAAATGTGTGCGGTTGCTGTGTAAGCTGCTAAAATCGTTATCAGGTCTAGTACCTCTCGTAGCGCGCAGGTGCGTAACCATGAGTCCGTCGACTCCACCGGCTCAAGGGAGCCTGAATATAAAGTTAAACCAGATTGGTCGCACTCTGCTACACCTACCAGTCGTGTTCCCCCAATGAAAATGGTCCCTGAAGGTCAGCGTCGGCGGATACACCTATGCTCGAGTGTGAATGCAAGTATGCGTGGCGTGTGCCATCCCTGGACACGTGTTTCGAGGTAGTTGCCTCTCGTCAACAGGGAGTAGGAAAATGTGTGGGGTTGCTGTGTAAGCTGCTAAAATCGTTATCAGGTCTAGTACCTCTCGTAGCGCGCAGGTGCATAACCATGAGTCCGTCGACTCCACCGGCTCAAGGGAGCCTGAATATAAAGTTAAACCAGATTGGTCGCACACTGCTACACCTACCAGTCGTGTTCCCCCAATGAAAATGGTCCCTGAAGGTCAGCGTAGGCGGATACACCTATGCTCGAGTGTGTATGCAAGTATGCGTGGCGTGTGCCATCCCTGGACACGTGTTTCGAGGTAGTTGCCTCTCGTCAGCAGGGAGTAGGAAAATGTGTGGGGTTGCTGTGTAAGCTGCTAAAATCGTTATCAGGTCTAGTACCTCTCGTAGCGCGCAGGTGCGTAACCATGAGTCCGTCGACTCCACTGGCTCAAGGGAGCCTGAATATAAAGTTAAACCAGATTGGTTGCACACTGCTACACCTACCAGTCGTGAGAACACTTATTTTAGCAGCCTACACAGCAACCCTACACACTCACCTACTCCCTGCTGACGAGAGGCAACTACCTCGAAACACGTGTCCAGGGATGGCTAAGGCTACACTTACTTGCACTCAAGACTCGGGCATAGGCGTACCCGCCGACGCTGACTTCAGGGACCACAATTCTTTGGGGCTACACGCTGGTAGGTGGAGCAGTGTGCGACCAATTGGACTTTTGTTAATATTCAGGCTCCTTGAGCCGGTGGAGCTGACGAGCTCATGGTTACGCACCTGCGCGCTACGAGAGGTACTTTACCTGAGAACACTTATTTTAGCAGCCTACACAGCAACCCTACACACTCACCTACTCCCTGCTGACGAGAGGCAACTACCTCGAAACACGTGTCCAGGGATGGCTAACGCTACACTTACTTGCACTCAAGACTCGGGCATAGGCGTACCCGCCGACGCTGACTTCAGGGACCACAATTCTTTGGGGCTACACGCTGGTAGGTGGAGCAGTGTGCGACCAATTGGACTTTTGTTAATATTCAGGCTCCTTGAGCCGGTGGAGCTGACGAGCTCATGGTTACGCACCTGCGCGCTACGAGAGGTACTTTACCTGAGAACACTTATTTTAGCAGCCTACACAGCAACCCTACACACTCACCTACTCCCTGCTGACGAGAGGCAACTACCTCGAAACACGTGTCCAGGGATGGCTAACGCTACATTTACTTGCACTCAAGACTCGGGCATAGGCGTACCCGCCGACGCTGACTTCAGGGACCACAATTCTTTGGGGCTACACGCTGGTAGGTGGAGCAGTGTGCGACCAATTGGACTTTTGTTAATATTCAGGCTCCTTGAGCCGGTGGAGCTGACGAGCTCATGGTTACGCACCTGCGCGCTACGAGAGGTACTTTACCTGAGAACACTTATTTTAGCAGCCTACACAGCAACCCTACACACTCACCTACTCCCTGCTGACGAGAAGCAACTACCTCGAAACACGTGTCCAGGGATGGCTAACGCTACACTTACTTGCACTCAAGACTCGGGCATAGGCGTACCCGCCGACGCTGACTTCAGGGACCACAATTCTTTGGGGCTACACGCTGGTAGGTGGAGCAGTGTGCGACCAATTGGACTTTTCTTTTAGGCAAAAATTAAAAGATTGCATCCAGGGAAGTCGTCTTGGTGGTCAGATACTTTGGAGGCCTTACCCTGCCCAAGATTTCTACCTCCAGACTTAGTGGGTAAATTTACAAGAACTGGTGCACTGCTGTTTTGCCACAGTGATGTGCAAAAAAAAGGTGGGCATTGTAAAAACTGATGCTGTAGTGTAAACAAAAGTTACACTTACCTGAAAGCAGCAATGGAGCAGCCAGGAGTGAGCACAGACCAGGACAACAACACCAGCAACCCTAGTACCATCGAGGATGACCAGCCAGAGTCCTAATAGAAAAGGAAGTGCAAGTTCAGTCAGGAGGAGAATGAGATCTTGATCACGGAGGTGGCGGAACACCAACCCCAGCTCTTCATCAGCTCCAAAATGTACTTTGGGAGGAGAAAAGGCATATGATAGACCATAGTGGACAAGGTGAACAGTGTTGCCGAAATCCAGATGACAGTGAGTGACTGTAAAAAGCACTGGCATGATTGCAAGTGCAGACAAAGGAGAAACTGGTAATCAATCTCCAGGCATCATTGCAGGCTGGAGGTGGTAGTCCAGTGCCCCAGGACGAACTGGATCCCTTGGAGGAGCCGGTGTCCGCTGTCATCTCCGAGGAATAGCGGGACAAGACAGTGCTGGTTATGATGAACTATAGTAGCACTCTGCTGCACTGTCTGCAGGCAAAAGGGTTGGATGCCGGCTCATCGGTGGTAAAACATTGCATCAATAGAAGGCTCACGGGCATTTTTATAATATTTTGGTGTAGGGCAGCGCCGCAAGCCTTAAAGCTGTGCTAACCTATGTCACAAGAAAAGGCCAGGAATGTGCTGTATCAAAAAGATACCATGCATTCCTGTCCTTTCTGCCAGCACTGGGTCACAAACAGCAGAAGTCCGCCAAAGCAGGCACTCATGCACCATGGGGCAAGGGTATCTGCATTGGTGCTAGCCAACCAAATGTTCACCAGCATTGAGAAAAGCACAGGGATGTGTTGCATTGCTATAACCACAGCACATCCCAGCACTTTCGTAATGACATAGTTTGGCGCAGCAAAATGGTTGGTGGCAATGCGCTGCACTAAATGTCTATGAAATATACCCCTCTGTCCCACCTGGGCCAATGCACATTAACCTGGCCTGCAAATCCACAGCATAGAATTGATTTCTCAGAGTGGACTAGGCTATTCTATTTGCACCGGTGCAGGGGTGAGAACTGGGGTGGCATGTATTCCTGTAAATACAGTCCATCCCTTCCTGCTCATGAACAATCATCGGTGTTTGTTGGAATTCAACAGCTTTTTTTAGTGCCAACACAAGGGAAAATACAGGGGTGTGCTGTTTTCTTGTGAATACGACGCATCCCCATGTTTTTAAGTGACGCAGTGCAGTGCTGCTAAATTACTTGCAGTCCTGTGTTGCACCATTTCCATGTGAAAATGCCCCTCAGAGGTACATGTCAACATTCCCAGCACTCCTACCAGGTGCGGTCCTGCCTGACACATATTTCTCTAAAACAGCCTGCCATGTCATTCCATTGGATATAGTCATGCAAATTGTAGGAGTTGTAGAAACATGAGTCAATGTATCATCAGGGTGCCATCAGAGTGTGGCAGTAAGTCGACTGCCACAACCAAAGATGAGGCATGTACACATGCAAGTGCATTGATCTGGTCAAATCACATGTATCACTCTGCAGATAACCAACTCTAGTCCTGATAAAATGGGTTGAACCTCAGTGACCGTATTCTGACTAGTATGCCCCATCCACTCAGAGTAGGCCCTAAGTGGTAGTGAGAACAATGCGGAGATCCAGTCATCTGAACGGGAAAAACAGTGCAATTTGCAATCCATACCCATAACATGTGTCCCACGCATCAATGAGGAACTGAAAGTGAAATATAAAGAACCTCGATTGTCAGCTAGATTACTCATGTCAACATCTAAGAGAGATAATTAATAGCATTTCTCCCTCTCAGTGCAGAGGGTGAACCCTCACCTCTTGACCGACATGCCTTACCAGACTTCAGAGATTTTGGGGATGACAACCTGCAAACCATTGACCATGACACCCTCCAAGAACTCTTGGACTTCATTGGGACACCATCTTCAGACACAGGGAGGGTCAACAGCATCATTGGGTCTCCACATCCCCCACCTACCTACCAACAGTCACCATTTGCCACCCCACCCCGAGCCCGGGACTCCGAGGACACACAGATTACCGTCTAACATACTGTGGTAGTAGTCTAGTGGGAGTTGGTAGAGCAGGTATAGGTGGGGATGGAGACCATGGTGGCCACCCTAGAGGGAGTCCGTGGGTGCCTCAGTCACAAAAGGGACAACACTGTGGCCATCAGAGGCACCTACTCTCCACTCTGTGGCCTCCAGCAGTCCCAGGCTGACATCGCTGGTGTCATGAGGCAGAGGCATGAACAAATGCACTGCCAAAGTGGCACCAGCGAGGTGGCCAACCAGCTGGGGGCAATGAGAACCATCTTGGAGTCCACGGAGCGGAAGCAGGACTCTCACTTTGCTGCCATGGCTGCCTACCACTTCAACGTTGCTGCTGTGTTGCAAACACAGGAGATCCTCCTCGCTGCTGTGCTGTCTCATGTGATGGCACAGATGAATGCTGCTGCAGGCACGAGATCAACATCTTCTGCCCCTGACATGAGTGCCTCCCTCGGCTGCTGCACCTACAACACCCCCCTGACGGCAGACACTGCACACATCATAGGGGGAAGATGTGGACTGCACCTCTTTCCAACAAAAAAGTGTCCAGTAGCATTCATCTGTTCCACATACCCAGTTTCTCCTTTGCCCTTGCTTATGAACATGTCGGGCGAAATCAGCTGCCACTCACCTCATTTAGATTTTTTTCCTGTTAATCTTGATCATTTGTAGAGCGTAAATGTGGCCTGTGCTCACTAATGACATTGTGGACATCCTCCTCACTGAATCAATACTCTCCTCCACAAGACCCATGACATGCCACCCCCATGGATTCTGTCTGGACATTCAATGGCTCAAAACATCTTTGGGCTTGTTGTCCAATAAACTGTACCTGTGAGCTGCATCATCATTTACACATGTAAATAAATGCACTTAGTACTACCTGTGTGTTGTCTGTCTGTTGGAGTCTAGACCAAGTTGACCATTGGGCATTCTGTGAGGCAGATATTCTAACTACTTGCCAAAGGAACATGTGTTTTTTGGAGTCAATGGCAAAGCTAGGCAGTGAGAGTGTAACATTTTGTGAGCTCTATGTGTTTGGCAAGTGGTTATTCAAGATTGCGAGCATGAAGTTCAACCGGTGTCATGCAGTAAATGTTAATGGTGAATGAAGTCACACAAAAAGTGCTGGCTCTACCCATTGATACCAGCAAGCAAACTTTGGGCTGAGAAGTAAACACTGCAAGTGTTAGTGGGTCTGTGGCAGCCATCAGTGTGCGAGTCCAAAAAACGACTATTTGGGCAAATGTGATGAGCACAACATTCCCCCAAAGCATGTTGCATGATGTACCCACACATAGAAATTGTACGTGAATACATGTTGCACTGTGTACCATTTCCGTCTTGAGTTGCACGTGCTCTGCTCAACAATGTCTGTAGATAGATAATGTCAGGCCATAGCCAACCTGACAGATCCCTGTCCATAGGTGAGAAACCTACTCACATGTTGTCAAACATTGCTAGCAAAGACAAATGCATGTAAATACCATTACCTGAGCACACATGCTAACTGTGGCACAATAAATGACATAAACCTGTATGTAGCAAACAATGACATTTAATGTCAATACAAGAAATTTACTAAAACTACCTACCCAATACTAACTAACTAATCTAACCTAACCTATCTTTTTCTACATACTATCCATAACTATCTTAACTTTACCTAGCTTACTCTAAACATTTAGCATGACATGGTAAACATCAATGCTCCCTCCCCCGTAAGACATGTCTTCACACAAGGGCAACAGAAACTGCACCTAACATCAACTAACCACATATAGAATCCTAAACAATCATATATTTTTTTGTATTTTTTTAAATGTTACATTTCTTTTTTTTTTTTTTAATACACATATAAAACGCATCAATCCTACACCCCTAAAAATTCAAAGAACCCCAAACCGAGTAAAATTGTTCCTCCAACCCTACAAAACGACTAAAACCACTACCCCTATGCTATCACTACACTGACCTACCTAAACTAAGCTATAAAAAAATTATGAGCAACGTTAAAACTATGTGCAGGGGAAAGGGCAAAAAAGCTCCCTGTGGCTAACGTGGCTTGAGTCTTCCACTGCCTGCTTCAGTTCATGGAGGAGTGGTAGATCCGGGCCCATTTTATTTTCAAGAACAGCCACCCACAACTTTAGGTCTGAAAGGTCTTTCTTGATATCAAGCTTAAATGAGCTAGGCTTTCCGCTGCCGAGGTGTGGGGCCAGTGGTTGGGATGGCACGCTGGTGGAGGTGCTGGGTACCGGTACCTTGGAGTTACCTTGGCCTGACTGTCCATTTTTGCCATAGCTTCTCTTGTCCATTGTGGTTGGTCCCAGGGAAAACCTTTTCCACTTCCCCAGAGCCTTCTCCTCCGTGTATCGCTTACTCCCTATGTATCTTAGCGACTCTTTGGAGGTGGAAGTCTAGCTCCTTTCTGATACTATGCTTCCTCAGCTACTCTGGGGTCATGTTGTCTGTTTAAGCAATAAGGATAACTGTCAGTCAAAGGGTGACTAGGAACAAGTACAAACATCATCCAACAATATTATTTCACAACTTATAAAGTAGCAGCCCTGCAGCCTAAATTCATCTTGCAGCTTAGAGTGACCATACACATGCCTATTATCTATCATCTCAGATTTACTAAGGTCACATTTTGAAGGCAGGGCAATTGTAGCACAATGCAATTGCAACACCTCGGCACATCTAGGTATTACTATGTCAGTACTTAGTATGCTTGAGAATGATACTGTTTGGTACCTATGGAATGGTACATATGTCATCTTTACTGAACATTAGTGTGCTTTCTGCATCCTGCAACAGCCTTTATGCCAAATGCATTAGCCACAGTCAGATATGCAATGTTTAGAAATACATGTGTCGTCTCACATTGTAGTGTAGCTGATATGGCAAAGACCCATAGCAGGGCACATTGCTAACTATACTGAACACTTAACAGGTATGAAATGTATCAATTGATGTTGTATAAGTACCTCACATCACACAGAGGCAAATAAAACCTCTCCTATCTGAACTGTTGTAAATCCATGGTGGACCATGCCACAGCTCATTACATGCTCCCAATATCATAGCATGTGCAACTGACATGCAGTCTGCATTCTTCACAACCATTGCCATGTTCAGATGTGTATAATCTACCAAATATCTTCAATGAGTCTGTCACTGTGATAATCTCTATCATGCGGTACCGCCCAGATTCGCAATGTATTCTTCTTGACAGTAGTCAGAGGCTGATAGACATGCAACTCTTAACATCCACTTTTCCTGCCCAATTAATCAAAATACAAAAGTTTATTTATGATAGGGATTGCATCTGACAAGTCATACGGCATCTGGCATCACACCCATTCCTTGCACAACACAATTTGCATTGATGAGGACACTCACTGGAGAATTTGGGGTCCTTGAAATTATCCATCTCACCATCGGTGTATGCTGGGCGTCCACCTTCAAGATATAACATGGAAAACACATCAGTAAACTCAGAACACATGTATGATATGCAACAGAAGCACAGTACACATGCATGGCTATTGGCTATAAAACGCTTCAGGTTGTCAGTAATCAAATGGCACAGACTATACATGCTTGAATGATACACATTGGAAAGGCAGACTCAAATGTACATACATATGAGAAGTCAGAACATGCACCTGTGGCCAATTTGCGAAACCAGTTAATCAACCTCATCACTACTGTATTTCACTATGGTAGCTGACTTTAATGAGTCTCGCCACCTACATAACTCATATACCATACTCAACAAGGTATAGCAATACCCATGCCATCTTACATTTTGACTCCAGGAAATGAGTACGCTACATACATCACACATAATGCGTTCTTGTTCTTTATGTTAGGTGAGTTCTGTATCTGTCAGTGCTGTAGAGTATCAGATATTGTTATCACATGTTACATGCATCCTTAAGTATTTTAATTACAAAATTGTACAATACGTATGGGATATGTTGAGATGTGTCATATTCAGGCTGGCATACCCTTGGATACAGTACCACGTGAGTAGTTTTTACTCTGACATACATTGGGCCTCTCATACAAAATGCATGTACAATAAAAGCCTCACAGATAAGGACAGCTTCAGTGGCTCTGGCCTCAAAAACACCTCCAGGAGGCCATGCAAAGGCCGCATGCATGATATGCTGTATATTCAGAGGTATGCAGTCAGGCAAGCTAGTGCAAAGCACAGCGTAGCCATATTCAACATCAAGAAGCCATACTTTTTACATAGGAAATGCTGATCAACACCAGTGATATGTGTTTTGCCACATTCACAAGGTAGCTAAGCAGTGCAAGTCATTGCAGACCTCATTAATGTGTGACTACACTGGGGAAGGTATGCCAAGGCAGATCATTCGCACATCAATATGGGGCTTTTTTGCAAAGCCCTTGCATAGCTGGTGCATCACTTTTGAGAATGTAAGAAATCCATCACTGCAGTGCAAGGGGCTTGTAAATAAGCCCCTTTCTGATAAAGTATGCTATGTAATGGCCCATCACAACAGTACCTGACAAATGGTTGTGGTGAAAGGAGCACCTCTGGAGCTGGTCAGTCATCATATGAGTTGTCTCAATGGGATATGGGCATGTGCATCACCTCAATGCTTCCCTGGGACTTATTTGTATCAGCTACAGGGACATTACCACTAGTGTGGCCCTCTCAGTGGCACAGATAGCATTGGTGCACAGATTGTTCCAGCACTATTACCATGGAAGGTCCGTTTGCATGTGGGCATGGCTATTGTGAGCCAAATGTCATGTGAGCCATGTTACCACTATACCTCAATGGGTACTTACGACACATCGGAAAACACATAAATTGTGTACTTACCAACTGCCCCGCCAACAACGATGCCAACATGGTTGAGGAGGTCAGACTCCTTGCCAACCCCATCTGCTCAGCGATGTTTGAGCTGTTGGATGTTTCTGTCCACTCTAAACAGCCTCATCATCTGTTGACATACACTCTCCCATTGTTGCTTCCACACCTTCACTGGGTAGCCCTGGAGCACATGTTCCCCACTGGCTACCATGTTGGGCAGGTAAAGGGTAACCAGCCACAGGAGGATGCCAAACTCCTGGTCGCTTATGAAGCAAGTCCTACTCTTCCCAGGCATGATCCCACCCAAAGATAAACACCCCAAAACCCCAATGCTACCCCTATTACAACCCAGAAGACAAACACCTGCCAGCAGACAGGACAATACACTACAATAGACAACTAACAGCACAAAAAGGGTTTGAGGGACATGACAGAGACAACAGACATGATGAACCAGCTCCAAACACACCAAATCAGTCTCCAGCACAGGCAAAACACAACCACTCCCAAGCTCAGACAGTAAAACTGTGACGTAAAGTGGAATGAAAGTTCACAGTTTCTGGTTTGTAGCATGCAGGATCAATTATATCACTTCCCTTTATCGATAACATCACTTCTTGGGTGGATGTATTACTTTTTCATCCGATTCGTCGATTTCCTTACACTATCAGTCAATGCATCAATTTTATACAAGGCCTGGCAATTATTTTGACGGGCTGGCTGGGAACCATCATTTTCAAGTGATGTGGTGGCTTCAAAAATCATGCTTTAGGATTATGCGTCTGTTATTTTTATGCATTAGGGCAAAGCTGCATTTTGTGGTGTATTGAGATGTGCAATGTTTGTAATAATTTACAGGGGGTGGTGTTTTGGGTGTGAATAGTGGAGCTAAACCGGTTTACTGTCTTTGCATGTGTTTACTATGTGTTGACAGTGTACATACATGTGAGTCCCAGCTGTTCAGGGACCATAGAGCGGATAATGCCCAAACCCGCTGGTAGCACAAGGGCGAACCTTACAAGAGGTGCCCTGTGTGCTAAATTAGTCCTAGCACTCATTGACATTGTGTTAGTTTCCCACAGGGATGCAACAAACTAGCACTGCTACCCAGTACACCCACATCTACAACAGCACAGCCCACTGCCAATCAGCACATGTCCCACAGTGGAGTCCTCAGGCTGTGGCAAAAATTTGGAGGGTTATATTTTGCCATGCAGGCGAGAGGTGCAACTGGCTGCGCTCACCTGGAAGGGGATGTGTGGATGGTGCCATTTGATTGCCTGAGAATACGGCATTCATATTCAAGGGACATACCCCACAGTAAAGTAACAATTTCATCATTTTGGCCAACATGATTCTCACTCATGCTGATGGTGTAATGCTAGATCACCATGCATGCCTTGGAATGACCTACATATTGCTGACAGTAAGGCAGCGTAAATCACACCATAACTACACTATGTATGAAGGTCGTGTTGCTTGTGCATAGCAGTGGGTTTTCGCATGCAACACTGTTGCACTGGCAATGCATAGTGTGTAGCATTTGTATATGTGATATGAGATCTCCAAATGGATTTCATATCTCAATACAGTTTTTGATGCCACATAAGTAGACTGTATTTTTCGGACTGTGTTCCCATGCACATACTATGTGTAAGACTTCACAGTCATCATTCTACGAGTGGATTCTACAATTGTCCTCAAGTATGAGGTCGTACAAATGGCTAGCTGTATGAGAGACACACACATTCATTGCCCACTATCTATGTTACCACACCATGTTTATTGTGGCTGGCATTGGAGGACTATTTGCTACAGGCAGTTGTCGTGCACACTATTTTATTTGTACCAGATGATGTTCAATGCTGTTTGTTACACATAGATACATACATTGTATGTGTGACAATTAGGTGTGATATAAATGTTTTGATGCTTACTGAGGCTATGGAATCAAACTCCATACACAGTGGTAGTGCTCATACATTTATGTACATATATATTTGAAAAGTGACTTCTGTCATCATTTGGTGACATCATGCACATCACTCATTCTTCTGTGAAGAAATAGTTGATAATATGGTCCCTCCGCCGTGTCGCAGCAACTGATGGTACTGTTCGATGAGGCTCCTCATCTTCCTCATTGTCCGGCAGTTCCTGCGCCTCATGGACATCAGCCCATAGGACATTTGCCATTCCACAAATATTGTGCAAAATGCAACACACCAGAATAATTTTGTGCACCGTTGTTGGTGAGTACAGCAATGGACCCCCAGATATATCCTGGCTCCGAAAGTTGGATTTTAGTACACCAAATGTCCGGTTGACTATTGAGCTGGTCCTGCGAAGGGCATGATTGTACTTCCGCTGGCCTTCCGTCTGTGGGTTTTTAAGAGGAGTCATGACCCACAGCAGCAGAGTGTATCCTTGGTCAGCTGTACAGACAGGAGGGGTGCAATTAGTTGAGTCATGACAAGTGATGGCCCCACATTCATGTACATTCTGATATGTGTCCTGAATGACTCATATGCCTTTTTACTGTAAGAGACATGCTATGATATTGTGTGGCATACATGCACGTAGGGATTGAAAATGACTGACACTGTGCTACACATAGAGGTGTGCTGTCCTCTGTAATTCACTTACTATTTGTCATACTTATGAGTGCCAATGCCATGCAGGTGATTTGTCAACAGTAAGGAGAGTCAATATGCCATTGAGTAGACACTTTTCCAAAACTCATCTATTGTGTCTGCTTTGGCTACTATTGCCATTCCTGAACTGATACATGTCTGATTTTACAAAATGTAATTTGAGGAAGTGAGGTCCCGTACTTTAGTCACACCTATTTGGCATTGAGAGTTGGAGTCAATATTGTTCAATGTGTACTGCCATGGGAAGAATAGTGAGTGGATATCAATGCGGGACATGCTAGTTTACACACGGCAGTGCACAGTGCCCACTATGGTGACATAATACAAGAGGTTTGAGATATGTGTTAAACTTGCGCAACTGGTAGACTAACTACACTACAGTGCCACACTACATGTGGACAGTGTAGGCCATATTTTTCACATGATACAGAGTCTAGGGTTTTTTGCCAGCTCTTGCAGAAACTGTGCAGCATTGCTCCACAACAGGCATGTTATATTCAAGATGACTGTGTTGTTCACTGTCATGGGAGAATTAGTTTGTGCATAAGGCTGGACCTTGATGCACAGTCTGAAGCCTTGGAGGACTGATAGAGTGGTTTGTGTGCTGCAAAACGGTGTGCACATAGGATGTGATGTGTGTATAAGATGAATGATGTAATGTAGCATGGTAGACATGGTCTTGTGAGGTTAATATATGACAATATTTCTCAGTTTCACATGTATGGGATACATCTCATGCCTTATGAGCATGGGCATAACCATGGGATTTATATGTGGACGCACAGATTAGAGACAGGGAATTCCTTGCTTCAACAGGTTGTTTGAACGCAGCATTTCACATGGTGTTGCATTAGAGTCTCTTTGACACTATTGAATGCACATGCAGGGCCTCATTTAGCAATTGTTGCCACTTGGCAGCACTGGATGTCACCTTGCTCGCTGACCTGCATTGAAAGTGAAGGACTGTAATGTGCCATATTCCTAACATACAGCACATCCATGGTTTATCCGCATACGCACCATCACATTGTAGTAACTAGTGCCAACAATCCCCCCTTGCATCAAGGTGCACATGTGTCAGCTCAGTGCCCTCAAATTACGTCATGCTTTGAGGGACACCTTCCTGCACCAATAGCAAAAAATCCATGCAATTCCCTCAGTCTATGTGTCCAGGACACATAGTAATTGGACTTGACAAAGAGACATGAAATTATGTATCCTCATTTCACATCACCTTGGGAGGCACACCATTTGCACACAGTCCCAGGTCCTTTAACATAGGATGTGTGGAAATGTGTGAGATCTTAATTGGTGTTGCATGGGAAAGGCCACCGCAAAGCCCATGGTACACATCCTTAGCATAGGGTGAATGATGCTACACTTTGCTGTGGCTTGCCTTACAGCATACCTATGATGCCATGCAATGCCATGCAGGCAGATTTTGCATTACCTCATTGATAGGAGTTGGAGAGCTGCTCCACCAGAGCATCATGACCAGTGGTACTCCATCAGCACAGTTCACTTGTACATGTGTTCCACAGTGGCGTAGGCAGTCTCAACATGTGTGATTTGTAGGATTTCGTTGCACATATGCCACGTAGTAAGGCACAAGTATGTAGGCCCACACCAGCTACTTATGCATTGCCTCATTCAGCCCAAGACTAATGTGTCAAAGTATTCCAACATAATTGACTGTCATGTGGTCTGTCCTGTGCTTGAGAAGCACTTACCAACAAGCAGGCCATTCCCACATGTCCCATTCTGGAAGTTCTCATTGATGGTGGAATGGCGGCAGATAAAGTATTCATGAGCACTGCCTTGGTACTTTGAAAGGATAATAACGAAGAGGCCCAGATGGTCCACGATTGCCTTTATGTCCATGGGAGGGATAGGTGTGATGTAACTGCTGGAGGCACCAGTTGTACATGGGTGAAGTTCATTGCCCCCAACTCACGGAGAAATCCAGCAATTGCATAAAAGCCTTGCTTGTTTTCCTGTTGCTGCGTTATGTTGGGGAAGAAGAGGAACTGGGGTGTGAGGCTTTTAATGGCATCCAGGATGGAGGGGACGACCTTGAGAAAGATGCCTGGGGTACTTCAGCCTGTATTGGGCAATGACCTCCTCCTCCCTGAGGTCAATGAGGGTAATCCTCTGGTGGTATGTCCACTCCTTTCTCCTGCGCTGCCTCTGTGGTGAGAGTGGTGCTGATGGTGGAGGTGGACCTAGTGGTGGTGGTGGTCTTCTTGGTTCTCTGTCCTGCAGTAGGATTAGGTCCATGGTACTGTTTAGCCTTACAGAGTGATTTTGGTATGATGTGCCTTTATACTAATGGACATCCATCATTTTTATGCCTGCTTTACCGTGGCTGTAAAAAACTACCGCTATTGGGACTCTGCACCTGTTTTTCCAGAGTAGCGTGTTTCCCAAAATCGTAAATATGACTGTCAGTTTTGCAAGGCTTTTTCAGGGGGAAAGCCTACCTTGCATATCATTAGCAGTAGCTGGAGCAGCCAGGTCTGACACTGGAGAAAATAGGCTTCGGAGGTGAAAAGGGGATGCTAAAGGCCTCTAGTGTCACTTCGTAAATAATAGAGCCAAAAAAATACACTGCAGCGTCAAAACATTGATGATGCAGTGGCAATAGCTCCTTGTAAATATGCCCCTTACTCTCTTTTATGTAGCTCAGATTTGTCCAAGGCTAGAGGCTGTACTGAACAATAAATTTCCCAATACCCTTTTTGCCCAGGGCCTACTGAAGTAGATTTGCTGCTGACAAGAATCAACCTGTTTTTTTGCACGATAAGGTACCAGAATGTGCAGATTGACTTGGGTTGTTGGTCGTGGTCTTCTGGAGGCCCTGAAGTCCAACATTTATCAAACTCTACATTTTTCAGAGATTAATGTGTAAGTCCTGGACACCAATTAGGCTCCCAGGACCCCAGAGAAAGCATTTGGAGGTCAGGACACAATCCAGCAGAGGCCAACAGCAGAGTCCATTCCTTGTCCATTTTCAATTGGTCATTGGTCACTTCAGGATAAAGATATCCTGCAATTTGTTGTTTCCTTCTAGCTATGCATGTGGTCAGCCAACTGGGCCTTGGACTCCACTTCTTTGCCCTGGGAACAAATGCGACCAGGAGGTCAAAACCTTCAGGTCTCCCCACAGGTCCCAAACAGCAGTTGCAATCTTTCTTATGCTCTTCCACAGGTCCAGAAAGTGGGATTGAGGAGGGTGATATGCAACTGAAGGGACATGGTGACAGAACATTCATACATGTCCCACCTTTAACTACCATTCACCTCACCTTGTGGGCTACAGGATCTAAATGGGTGTGACTGATAAATATCTGAAAGGATGGTTTTAACCCTGTCAAAAAAGGTTATTGCGATAGGTCGTGCAGCAGGTGGAGAATGCAGAAGCCAGATGACATTAGTAGGCCTAAAGCCATGCTTTCCTGGTCACACTAGTGAATTGCACATTACGTACTACAGTCCACAGTTGATATTTAATTTGTCATGCCAGTGGTGTAAATCCCACACCATATACCATGGCCTAACAGGAGAGTAATATTTGCCAATCAGAGATTAGCCACATTTTAAATGTTTTAGGGGTCAGAGTGCATACACTAGGCATTGAAGAGTCTCAAAACCAGCAAAAAATTCAGTCAAAAATGGGGATGACCATGCAAAAAAAGAAATTTTTTTCACACTTTCCTTTTTTTTCACTTCCTTCAAGTAAGTGCTAGTATTGATACACAGCTCTCTAGATCTCTTAGTTGCTAAGACTCTGCTGCAGAACCTGATCCACCTCCACTAATGCTCCATGGCACAAAGAAGTTCATATACTGACATAAGCGCATCTTTCCAACACATAACACCTTAAGTGCTGGATATTAAATAAAAACTACAAGATTGCTCCTTTTTGCATCACTTTGTGATGCTTTAACACTGGGGCAAAGCCTTAGTAAATCTGGACCATTTACAAGCCACTGTGCACCACCAGAACTCCACTTTTGACGGTCCAGCAGCGCACAGTGAAGTGCCATATTTACAAGGCCCTGTGAAGCCACCCTGCAGGGCTTTTCAAGGCTTTGTAGATATGTGATGCAACGCTGTTCAAATTACTGTGTTACCTCACACTGCAATGGAGAAGCATGCCTTGGGCATTATAATGGGGGTTCCCACGTAACACCCATGTCATTTGACACATTCCCAGATTTACCATGTTCTGTAAGTCTGGGAATGCGTCAAAAGCCTACACCTTCACATGTAAGGCGTGGGGAGGTGCAATGAGGAGAAATAACTTTGTTTCTCCTCATGGTGTTCCTTCCTGCACAAAAATAGTAATTTCCACAAAGTAGACACCCTGGCATGATGTTGCCAAGGTGCCTTCATTGGCGCATGGCAGCCAATTTTGCACCAGCGCTGGAGAAGAGGACTGGCATGCACTGTATTTCATAGTTATGGCACATTCCTGCCCTTTTCTTTTGACATAGAGCAGCACAGCAAGAAGGCTTGCTGCGTTGCCCTACACCAAAACTGTTCAAGTAACGACCACAATCCTATTCAGGGTAAGCTAGAATCACACACTTTTTATTAACATGTGTGCACCCTCTGGTAGCTTGGAACAGAGCAGGCACGCTTAACTTAAGAGGCAGTGTGTAAAATATTTGTGCAGCACAGATACACGGTAATACAATGAATACCCCACCAACAATTCCACATAGTATTAGAAAAATTGAGAATATTTATCTGAGTAAAACAAGACCCAAACTGAAAAAATCCAATCAGTAGATGTTGAGATATGAATGTTTAAACAATAAATGCAAAAACAGTGCTTTGACGTCAATAGGGCTAAAAGGTTACCTGAGGTTGTGAGGTACAGGAGTTAAGCCCAGCTGTGAGACTCAAGCAGGTCCAGCTGAAAAAGTACCTTGGACGAAGTAAAGTATTGATGTCCAGTGTAACGATGGCGGGCACTTTGGACTGTTTTCTGATCAGAGCTAATTCTCTGATATCAAACGAGATCACTAGTCTGGAACGTCGCCTCTCGCAGGGCATTGATAATGCTAAAAGATCTTCCCATGGCCACATAGCTAATGCAAGAACACCTGATAGGTGTACTATACCACCTAACCCCGTATCTAACAGCGACGACTTGGTAGTAACTACCTTGCCCGATTCCGGCCGTTGCCCTGGATCGTATAGAGATTCTATATTGGCTACTATTGATTCCAGTATTGTGCCCCGCCCTACTGCTAATGTGATGCCTGCCAGTGGGTGTGGGGCTAGTACTCTTCAGTTACGAGGCAAAAGGGAGGGGGCTGTTCCAAAAAGAAAGCGAGGTCCACAGACAGGGGGTGGTAAGAAGGCAAGGTTATCTAACTCCGCAAACCAAACTAATTCCAAGGGCCGGGCAAAAAGTAAGGTGATCCCTCCCGTAGCTAGTGAATCTCTTAACTTTCCAGTTCAGAGACCCTCTGTTTCACAGCCTTCCACTATAATCATTAGTGACAATACCCAGGCAAGGGCTGATCCTCAAATCTCAGGCTTTGGAAGTATCCTGAAATCTTTGTTGGACCCTCTGATCGCCAGACTTGATCAAATTGATCTTAGGTTGGCAAATATAGAAAGGGCCATTGGGCCTAAGACAGACCACCCACAAACTGTAGAAACTACCAAAAGGAGGAGGGATGTTAATGTAAGAGGTGTACATCTAGCCAACTCCCCTTCTTTAACAACTTTTCCAGTTTTGGTAAATCCCCCTTCTCAAGCACAGGACCTCTCAAAAAGGAACACTTACTCATCTCTTTCCTCCTGTTCTTGGGTAATGGCGAAAAAGTCTATTGTAAATATTGAGCAAAAATTTGGAGGGCAATAGACTGAGGAAGGAACTGATAGTAAATCTACCCCCGGAACCTGCTCCCCTGGTAGTGGTCCTAGTAGGAGTTCCAGAACCCACCAATACAGGAGCAGAATCTTTTGCTTCACTAAAAAATAAAGTAGCAAGCTGGCTAAACAAACACAAACCCCTTCCTCCACAGATTTTTACTGAAATCCTGATGGTCAGAAGGGTCTCATGGCTGGGATCAACTAAGAAAAATATTAGCGGCGACTGAATTGTGGTCAACTTCAGGGACCGAGGGTCAGTTTCCCACATTCTTAGTAGCCCGTTTTACGGGGAGGACTCCATAATCCGGACCCTTTTTCTTTTATCCACCCCATGTTAGATGCACTGACATGGGAATGGAAGAGGGTTGGACAAGGCTGGGACGTGGAAGCCATTCCAGAGGGAACAGGAATAACACACAATATTCTAATAGGTCACCTCAATATTTGGATCTCAATCGGTTTAGCTGCTTGGATGAGGTTGACTGACTACGCGGTAACTCCAATTTGGGGAGCTATCTGAGGGCGAGTGCTATCAGTACCGATTCTTCTCTGCATGATCGATTGGTTACATGTATGAACAGGGGTGGACCTGCGGGAATAGATAGTGCTCAGAGTGCCCAGCCAGGGGCTTCTCTGGCCACTATCATCCCCGACGGCCAGCCCGGGGTCTTAGTCTTTAGCAGGAATAGGAAATAAAATAATGTGTCCCGAGTGGGGCTCGTTTATAGATAGGAATGATATATGCCTCTTCCAGGAAACTTGGGCTAGGGAGGAATACGATCGGAGTGGCTTTGTTTCATTCTCAGTCCCGGCAAGGTGGGGGGGGGAAGGGTAGACCGTCTGGGGGCTTCATAATCTGGGTGCGCTCCCACCTGGGTTGTCGAGCCAGGGTTTTAAATACGACATCAGAAGATCTCCAGTGTGTGACTCTAGAATGGCCGAATTACTCCAAGCTTGATTTGGTCAATGTGTATTCAAGGCCTGTGAATATTACATCCGAGTCTGGAACCATTGAAGAGCTCTCTATATTTTTAAATACGATTCCCCAGGGCACTGCCTTTTTGCTAGGGGGTGATTTTAACTGTCATTTTGAGCCGCTTTTGGGTTTGACGGATAGTGGTTTTGTGGAGGAGGACGAGTACTGGAAAATTCCCCCAGTAGTGGGCCCTTCACCCAAGTCATGGGCGCCTTTGGCTGTCCAAATTATGGCCCTAACTTTAAAGCATTCAATTAGGGCTTGCAATGGCCGCTTAAAATCAGATATCCCCTCTAAGTGCACTTTCAACAAGCCCGGGCAAGAGTCACGCTTGGATTATATATTTGTTGAAAGTTGCACATGGGATAAGGTCATTGATTTTAGGATAGAAACTAGGGAAGACAGCGACCACAATCTGTTGATCCTAGAATTTCTATCCCCGGGCAACCCCGAAAGTTTATGTAACCCAAATGATGATCTGGATGTCAGGTGTCACTTATCCAGTAACAGGCGTAGGGTCAGGTGGGAAAAAATAGTCACTCAACCAGCATCACTGGCAGAACTTTATGAGCATGTAATCCCGGTTTTGGAGGCAATCAGTTCCTTAACGCTGCAGCACCCAACTCCCGAAATATATAAAAAAATTGGGGATTTAAATCTGGAATTAACTGCTATTTTGGCTGATGTTCTTAATCCCATAGCGCCCAAAGAGAGAAGGAGAGGTAACAGACCAACTTGGTACAATACTGCCTGCAGGAAGTCAAAAACAGAACTTCTCAAGGCCGTGAAGTTTAACAATAATAAGGCGCTAATAAAACATAAACGATCAGAATATAAGCAGCTAATATACCATGCCAAGATGGAGTGGGACAATGATAATTGGGCTAATTTAACTATTGCACTAAATTCAAAAGACTCCCGGAAGTTTTGGCAAATTGTTAACACGGGGTCGTCTGATCCTCTACCGGCGATTGTACCTAATATTGCTGCTAATGTCTGGGAAGATCACTTCTCCTCCCTCTATGGAGGTGACCACTCTACCAATAATATGGAGCAGGGGCTAGAATTGTTTAATTCTACTACTAATCTACATGAGGACGAGTTTAGGGTAGAAGAGGTCCTTGCTATACTATCTAGATTTCCAGCTGGCAAAGCGCCTGGGCTGGATAAACTCCCTGGCGACCTCTTCAAACACGAACCTAAGGTTTGGGCCCTTTATCTAACGGCTCTATTTAATGCAGTCCAGAGGGGTATGGCGGTACCTAGCACTTGGCTGGGGGCTGAGATAGTCCCAATCTTTAAGAAGGGCTCACCTCTCCTCCCAGCCAATTACAGGCCTATCAGCCTTATTGATGTACCTCAAAAAATTTTTGCAAGGCTGATCTTAGATCGCCTTTGGGACTGGATAGAAGAGTCTTCCATTCTAAGCCCTTACCAGGCTGGGTTTAGGAAGAACGTGTCTACTACGGACCAGATTTTCCACCTGACCCTGCTATTTTGGAAAATTGTTAAAACTGAGGGTGGCTCGTTATATACTGTCTTCGTGGACCTCCGTGCGGCGTTTGACCTGGTCTCCAGGGTCAAACTATGGTCTGTCCTTTTACAACTCGGCATTCCTGTTCCCCTATTGAACATGATAATTCGACTCCATAGGGGAAATTTCGCACAGGTCAGGTGTGGGAAACATCTAGATTTCCCGTTGACAGGGGAGTCAGACAAGGGTGTGTTTTGGCTCCCACCCTGTTCTGTCTCTATGTCAACGGAGTATTTACACATCTTAATGAGGTTATAAAAAGTGATGCCCCCAAGCTCGCTGGATGTCGGGTCCCTGCGATTATGTTCGCTGATGATACCCTACTACTTTCGAAGTCGCCGATGGGCATTCAACGAGTGTTGGATGGTTTTGAGATATTTTGCCTCGAGCGGGGCTTAGAAATAAATACTCTCAAAACAAAATATATGATCTTTAATCCACCAGTAACGACACGCCCCAACCCGAGCATAGGGAGAGCTAGCCTAGAAATGGTCCAGACTTTTGAGTATTTGGGGCTCACCTTAAATGAAACAATGACATGGGTCCCACACCAAATCAAAGCCCAACTTAAACTAGCCCAAGCAGCGGGGGGATTATAAGACTCCTAAATAAATCATGTGCCAAACCAATAGGCCCACCCCTTGAAAAATACAAACTACAGGCAAGAGGGGGGAGTAATCTATGGTGGTGAACTCTGGGGCTCTTATTGCCATCCAGAGATCACAGTCATAGAAAATAAATTCTTAAGGCAGTTGTTGGCCGTCCCCCCCAGTACTCCTTTACTGCCACTGAGACTCGATCTGGGTCTCAGACCTATAGACGAAGAATTGGGTCTCAAACCTCTAACATTCTGGAGGAGGATTTTGATTACCCCAGAGCTTCAGGACTATAGAAAAGAACTTTTGGAAGTCCTAGGGCTCCCTAATGCTTGGAAACATCCTTGGCTGAGGTATGTGAAGGAGGAATTGGGGAGAATAGGCCTTCCGCTGCTGTGGTCTGACCCGGCGACAGCATGTATTAGTGTTTCACGCAAGCATTTGGGTAACTTATATTACGAAGCCAAACTAATTACCTCTGTACAGAAATCCCAAGCTTCCATTTTAACACAAACGTTCCTATTGTTTAAAGATCTTTATCATTTTGAGGATGTTTTAAACGATATTAGACAATATTTTACAAGAACCTTTTATATGCAGCAGAGATACGGTACCTTACCTATAAGAGCCTTTACGAGTAAATGGTCTCCGGTCTCTCCAAAAAATTGTCCTGGTTGTGATGTCAATCAGGAAACCAAACTGCATATACTATTTTTCTGCCCTGCTTACAAAAAGTTCAGAAGGTGCTGGATTGTTCCCGTCTGCAAAAATTTGGGGTTCAAGCACTGTATGCACGCTTATCAAATTTTCAAAACAGACCTAACTCCTGTAATAGTTTGTGCTGTGTCATCATTTTTGGCAGCTTTGTGGAGGAAAAGAAGGATTTGTGACAACCTTGCTTGAAATTATATCCTCCCGTCATAGTGTCATAGCTGCCATGAAGAGGTCTTTTAAAGTCTAGATTGTATGGAGGTATTGTATAATGCTGTATGGTCTTGGATATTTGCACTAATCTTGTCGATTTTCCTTTTTTAATGCTAACTGTATGTATACTTTTATGACTAATGTCGAAATAAAGATTGATGATGATGATGATGAAATGTGCCTTTGAAGTAGGTGATGACTTCAAAGCAGCTCCTTGAAGTGTACAGTCCCCTTTTCATCCCAGCCCTGTCTGCCAGGCTCTCTGTGGGGAGTAACCATTAATTTGCATAAGACATAGGACACTGCTTATTCAGATATAAGTGTTATCTCCCACTTCCTGCCCAGGAAGGCTATCAGCATGCAAACAAATGCAGATGTCTGTCAAACCCACCCTTCCTATATTTGAGGCTGTCCAGAGGGAACGCACAATCATTAGCTGTCTCCTCAGCCCAGACGTATATGGGAGACAGGCTGCAGGCACACAGAGCTAAGTTAAGAGCATAGAAATGTCCACTTTCTAAAGTGGCATTTCTAAAATAGCAGTGTCAAATCCAGCTTTACCACTAAAGATGATTTATCATTGACATTCTAAGGATATGAAACATGATTAAGCTACTCCTTTCTAATTAAGAATTGCAGCTTAAAAGTTTTTAAGGAATTCCCAATGCTAGCCTATGATAGGAGTAGGACTTACAGTAGTGAAAAACAAATGTAGCTGTTTGTCACTACCAGGAGGTATACAACTTAAAAGTACTTACACAGTACCATGCCCTTAGGGCTCCCTAGGCCCTACCTTAAGGGGAATTTAAGGCTAGGCAAGTGGTTTTAAATAGCAAGTTAATGTGGCAGTATACTGCACACACAGGCCCTGCAATGATAGGCCTGAGACAGGTTTGAAAGGCGACCAGTGGGGGCACCATCAGTGATGCAGGTCTACTAGTAGCATTTAGATTACAGGCCATAGGTGTCTGTTATACCACTTTACAAGGGACTTACAGGTAAACTGAATGTGCTTGTCGGGTATACCCCAATGTCACCATGTTTAGGGTAGAAGTATATGCACTTTACCACTGGTTAGCAGTGGTAAAGTGCTCAGTCCTCAGGCCCACAAAAAGATACATAAAACGTTTGGTGAGAATGCAAAACATTTGTGGTGACTCTTCAGAGAGGGCCAATTTTACAACACACTTCCACTGTGTTTTATGAATATTTTTATTTATTTTTATTTTATTTATAAAGTTGTATATAGCGCGAACAAGATCCCAAAGGATATCAGAGTGCTTTACAATAAGTTGATAGAGAGGACAAAATGAAATATACACAGCAATTGTGGAAAGAAAAAAATAAGTAAATATTTAAAATAAAATAAAAAACAATGATAAACAGTAAGCAATGGTACACATAAAAGGTATAATATTATGCAGACGATACGATCCATGCCTGTTAGTTGTGCCATGGAGCTAGGAACACAGAGACAGACACCTTATGAGTGCCACAACCCCTTATGGTAGGAAATTGCTCATTAAGAATCTTTTGGCTTCCAGTTTGAAAGCCGTCGTCGAGGCGAGTGTGCGTACATCCGGAGGAAGAGAGTTCCATATTTTAGGGACAGCGCCAGAGAAGGCTTGGTGACAAGTTCTCTCTATATACATGGAGTAATATTCAGTGATCTTCAATTGACCTTTTCTACCTTTTCCTTTCTCAATGAATCCATTCTCTTGTTTTTTTCTCCATGTAAACTACTCTGATTACATTAGATTTCCAATGCACAATTATGAAAATGGAAATTCCAGCACATGTAAAGGCAGGAAAATTGGTAAGAATTTCGATGTTGTGAGAAAATGCCTCTTTTGAATTATCACCCTCATTTTATGTTCAATGGTAATGTTTTTTTTCTCTGTAAATGGGGTCACTGATGTCCAGTCCCACGTTTTATGTGCTCTGACCTCTAAAACATGAGAAACTTGGTTAACTCCTAATATATTTAATCAACTCCTAATTAATATATTTACCTTCCCAATACATCTATAGTGTGTGGTGGAGGAAAATACATTAATGGCACGAAAGGTTAAATGTCACCTGTAGACTGCCACATATATTGTACCATCCACTAAGGTGATATGGAAAAACATTGCTTCAAACTAGCATGTGTAGGCTGACTGCTGCAAAGTTTAAACATATAGGTAAACCTGTCAAAATATCTCTTTTGAGAAGAGGTAACCTTAATTTTAAGATATTAGACACATCACCACTAAGATGCCTTTTTAGCGTCAAGACAATGTAGCTAGTATTTCAAAGTGGAACATGTAATTTCAAGCTTGTTTTCACAGTGACTAGCCCCCAAAAGCAATTTTGAATGTAAAAAGCTGTAGCTGATTCTATGAGAAAAACTAAAGTGTGATTAAAATCCTATTATTTCTAACGTTTGTTTCGGACAAACTGCAGAAATGATTTGATCACGGTTTTAATATTTATTATAAATACCATAAAATAATGAACTTGGATTTTTGATATATCTAGAGGGAAAGTAATCTTTAGAAAGTTAGACTTTCATTTTGCCATATTCCCCTAGCATGGAAAATCAGATTGAGAGGTCTCAGGAACTTTATTAGCTTGAAAATGACCAGGGTGAGGCCTTCCCCCTCCTAATTATGTGTAAAGTAAAACTTGCATAGGATAGTTTCTTTGATCGCAAGGCACAGTCTAGCCCACCTGGCACCAACTCAGTGGTAGGAGAAGTTGATTCCAGTACCAGTTTGGTGTAGTTAAGGTCACGGATTTTCCTAGAAGCACCTTCGGCTAGGACATCAGTCTCCTCCAGGGGTAGAAGGATTCTGTCATATTGTCCTCTCCTAACAATAGTCTACTGTGGGATAGTTTGCTGTAAAACAAACAGGATATGCTACTAAATTGGAAAGGTTATTCTTGAGAAAAATTTTCCCAATGCTTAGGGAGTGTCTAGGAGTCACTCCTACTCACTCGCTAATGCTTTTTCAAAAGAGGCACCTCACCTTCCAGCTCCTTTGAACACATTCTAGAACTGTGGAATGACAGAATAGGACTGGACCTGCAGTCTTCAAATTGTGTGAAGACCTGAGGATCTGAAACTGCTCCCACTTGCACCCATAGCAGCCTAACTTCCTATGTGGCTACAGGGACATAAAAAGCAGCAGGAGGTACTTTTGCTCATGTGGCCAGTTAGACCTGGACAAGGGCCTGGACCATGCTGGTGGCTTCTGATGGAGTGAGTCCTTGCCGCTGAGGTCTTTTTTCTCAAGCCCTTGAAGCCATAGAAGTGTCCAAGAGGAGCTACCTCAGACAGAGACTGAAATGTTGAGCCTTAGAATATTTTTGGACTTTCAAGCCCTCCTGAGCTTCAGCTAGACCTTGCAACACAGATATCTGATTAGGAGAGGGCGTTTTTGGTACAGTTTTAGGCTTGCCCACTAGTGTATTCTGAGCTATCAAAAATAAAGTATGAAGATAGAAATCTTTACCCAGGTATGAAAATAATCTGATTGATGAGAGGTCTTTGGTGGGTGTGAAACTAGATCCTATTCCAATGGCTTTTTTACTTTGAAAGGAGTTTGCTGGATATAGTTTTCAATCTTGCCCTGCTGGGAGTATTTTACATGCCGTAAAAAAGACTAAGGGACAAATGTAAAGTTTTGTGGAAATGGTACTTCAGTTTTCCAATGGTGGTGATGACTGGCTCCTCTTTTGGAAAACTTACTCCAATGGCCCGACATGTAGGAATTGATAAGGGTAAAGACATCAGACCACTTGCACTATTCAGACCTGATGGTCTGATGACTGTCACCCGGGGAAAATATCCCCCCCAGGATTGGCGTCCTTTAGATATTGGTTTTCTAAAAACAGGTTAATGTACAGAGATGATTGCTGGGCCGGTGGTCATCTCTAAATATGGCAGACACAGTTCCTTTCGGATTGTAGAGGAAATGTCTTCAGCCATCTCGACTGACTACAATCCTAAACCAGGCCCTATGTCACAAATTTCCCCAACTGTTAGAAAAGGTCCTCCTGGTAATTCCTGCAGCCCTCAAGTCAAAGGCTGGCCTCCTGATGACAGGTCTCTCTCCAGTCAGGGATCCTGCAGGGTCCAGGACACAGTGGCCAGCAGGGCCTCCTTAGAGTCAGCAGTCCTTCTCTTTTATTGGCCCTATAGAAGCTAATTGGAGGACTTAACCCTTGGAGAGCAGTTCCAGCTCTTGGGTGCCAGATGAAGCCAGTCGGGCATCAACCTCTTTCTTGAAGATGTTTTCTTTCCAGGTCCAGGTAGTGGTGGCAATCTTAGCCTATACACTTGAAAGTGATCAAAGAAGTGCCCACCTTGGCTACTTTCTTGTAGAATTCCTTCCTTTTCAATAATTCATTTCTCAGATTACAGTAAAACCCTACAGAATCCACCAACCAAAATGTCCCTAGTGTTCTACCAGCCACAGAAGTGTAGCCCATCCCTCTAACCACTCCCATACAGAGATGAGGTGTTAAACCCTCTGATATCACTAGAACGTGCTTTCCTCCTGCTTGGGTTAGAAACAGAAAATCAATGTGCTTCTGGTAATCAATGGTTATATTTGGGATTTCCCTGACAATAGAAGAGCTGTACAATAGAACCATTTGCATTGTCAGTAGTTCTTGTCCCCATTCTAGGTAACAAATTGCTGATAAATGACCGTTATTAACACTACTCCTGCATTCCTGCTGCCAGAGGCCACTTCAGTGTCTTCTAGGAGTAGGGTTGCTAGTAGTCAGCCATGGGTGTGCATTCAGTCATTGGACTTGGGCTGTGAGGTGAACCAGTTCTAAACCGATTTACTCTGAGGCGGCACAAAGTATACTTGTATAAAATTACTTTCCACTAAAGTTTTCATAAATATGCTTTTACTGTGATATCAGAAATCTTATAACACAGGGAAAATAACATTATTTACCTGCACTATTATTTTTCCAGTCACAGATAAGAAAGGGATTTTTATTCATTTCTGGTCCAGTTAATTGAAAATGCAGATAATGACTACACAGTGAAATCAGTATTTAGTAACTGTTCTCTTTGGGTGCTTATTTTTCCAGTAGTGAAAAACAAATGTAGGTCACTTCTATAGAATAAACACTTACCCTTTGAGCTTACAAAACACATTTTAGTGGCTACTCAGCTAACAAAATAAAATAATGTTTAATTATATTACAAAGGCACTTTTCCTTGTCATGAGTCAGTGCAATACCTTTAACTGCAGCCTAGCCAGAAGTTTCTTGAGGCAAACATATTTGTTATATACTTGAGTGGTTTTTCTGTTCACTAAGGCTTTATCTATGATGTTTAGAGTTAATACAACACATTGAGGCATGCTTAAATATTATGGGTGTCTCTATTTGAACTATGTTGCAACACAAGTGTTACTCATTTTCATAGCATGTATACATCAACAAATACAGACTCCAATAGGTTTGTATGGAGGTATGACACAAGGAATACAAATATATTCTACATAAGTAGACTCTTAACCATATTTGTAAATGTTGATGATTATTTAGATTGTTTACGATTGTCCTTAGGGAAGTACATTTTTAGGAACCCTAAAGAATTATCATGCTGCATACTTTGAGATTTCCTTTGTACTAATGGCAGGGTATTTCTTGGTTATATTAGTGGCAAACAAAGAAGTATCCTGTAAGGCTTGGCAGCATAAACAACATTGGGGCTATTTACAGAGGTAAACTGCACTTTTGACAAATGTACATATATAATCTACCCTGTTGAGTAACTTTACTGCTAGTGGTTGATCACAAACTCTGAGTGTATAGTTGCAAAAAAAGTGTAGACTTACAAGTCTTGATCCCCGAAAAAGGGGTGGAGCTAAACTTATAAGTGCAAGTTCCTACTAAATAACAGTAGTATGTCCAGAACTGGTACTGCAAAACCCCCCTACAGAACATAATGGACAGGGACGTTTACACTCCATAAGAAATAATGTTAAAATACATTAAATTAATTCAAATTGTTAAAACTGGAATTAATTAGGATTTAAATTTTAACAAATGTATAAAATGGTATACAAAAGTATTATTTAATTGTAAAATGTGTTAATAAACTTTTGTTTACATTAATAATTGTTGAATCAACATATTTTAACATATAATTAAATTACTTTAATTTAATTCTATACATCATTTTTAATAATAATGCAAAATAAAAAAGCTACAATTGGTGGGAATTTATTTTTAGCTTAAACCCCTAAAAAATAAATTAAATAAATAATTCAAAATTAAATAAATGTTTTCTTTAGTTTCACATTTAAATAAATATAAAATGAATGCATATATTTGGTATTTAAAACATATTTACCAATGTTTTTCAAATGTAATGATTTGTTTCAAGTTTCCCTATACTTTATCAGGGTGAGATCTCTGCCCAACTGTGGAGTCTCCCATGATTGATATAATATATTCTTTAATGGTTTTATCCATTGAGCCCCTCGCAATAATGATTTACATAAAACATGGAAGCCTGTAATTTCTGTATGAGTCGGTTTCTAATATGTTGCAGTCAAATTGTGAAATGCTAGTCACCTGTAATCACAAGGATTCGCAATTAGGGAATCACAAAATGCAATGTATGAAGGTGTATAGTAGACCATTTGTGATTCCTAGGGGGTCGCAAATGACCTACCTCATGAATATTAATGAGGTAGGTCGCAATTCGCGACACCCTAGGAATCACAAAAATCACAGGGATGGTGGCCTACTGAGATCAGGAGACCACCATGTCTGTGATTGCTTTTAAATAAAGCAATCTTTTTTGTAAAGCAGCCCGTTTTCCTTAAAGTAAAACGAGATGCTTTACCAAACGAAAAATTAAAAGTTTTCTTTTCATTTTTTAGGAGCAGTCAGTGGTCCATGGGACCACTGCCTGCTCGTAAAAATGTTTTTACAAACATTCTTAAAGGGGAAGGGGTCCCTTGGGGACCCCTTCCCATTTGCGAATGGGTTACCACCTTCTTGAAGTAGGTGGTAAAATGCAAATGTTTTTGACAGCAATTGCGGTCACAAAACATTCATACATACCGATGTGATTCAGTATTAGGAAGGGATGTCCCAAACCCGCCCCTTCCTAACACCGAATCACAATCCCATTTTGTGATTCAGTAACAGGTTATCAAATCGCAAAATTAGGCTTGCTGCATCGAAAAAGCAATTTTTGCGTGTGCAAACGAGCAGATTCTATGAATCTGCAAATTTGCGAACGCAAAAATGCTTGATACATCTGCCCCAAAGCCTTTTATTTATCAGTTTTGCAAACCAAAAAGCCTTTGACCTCTAATTGTATCTGCCTGTTTACCCTGCACACCCTGCTGGAATCAAACTTCTTTCTGGTCTGGGATGAGCATTGGAAGTCAGAGATTGAGTCTCCGAACAGCAAGGAAAGTCTGTCTGGAGTCTGGCACACGTGGTGAAGTCATAGTGCCAGTGGAGCTCTGTATGCCACCTCAATGGACTTCATAGCACCCAGCTTTCGTCTTGCAGATACCAGGCCCCTTTGGAGCCGATAGTGGACATATGCCTCAAGCACCCCACCTGTGGCAGGCAATCTGCACCCTATGACTTCCCACTACTGCTCCTATGCCCTCTCCTGCCTAACCATCCACTTGTCTTGTAACTCTCCCGTGCATCCCCACACTTCTCCTTAAGCCCCGTGTCTCCCTAGTCCTCCTTCATCACTTGCTCATGTTCCTCCATCCCATCATGCCCATGTGCCACCCTACCTGTTTATCATGTCTCCCTACCTGTGCCTCTGCCCCTGTGCTGGCCTGCTCTTGCTCCTGTGCTGAGTAATGATGCAAAATAGGCAGGTGTTCGAGTTTTCTGAGTGCTGGAGCAAATGTCAACATGTTTTAAGGATTATTCTGGAATAGTGTGAATTCAAACATGCATTTATTCTTTGGGAACGACTGTGAAAACCTGAGCATGCAGCAAAGATTAAAGAAAGCCGAGGTACATTTATTAATTAAGGATTACTGAGGAACTGGACAAATATGAACATGCACCAAGGATTACTAAACGATGGGGCAATTTGGAAAATCCATTAAGGATTACTGAGGGTGCAAGTAATTCTGATTTATGGGTAAAAATTATCCTCAATATTTATGTGTAATGATGCAAATCCAAGCACACCTTAAAAATGTCTGACTATTTCTTGAAATACCAGCACACACTGATTATGGTTGAGTGACGGGGCACATTTGGATATATTCTGGAAATTAGTGAGTGATGGTGTGAATCTGAACATGCACTAATGGTTACTAAATAATGTGGCATCTCTTAATATGCACTAGAATCACCAAGCGTTATACTGTACTGAACACACATTAATAATAAGAGATGGCCATGCCCCCAAGACTTTTAAGTGATGATGCAAATCAGTGCCAGCACTCGAGGTTTCTATGTGCATATCTGAACACACACTCAGAAGTGAATGTTAGTGCAAATCTAAGCATGTAAGAAGGTTAACTTAGTGATGGACTATATTTAAACACACGCTGATAACTGCAAAGCAACGGGCAAATCTAAAAATGCAGTAAGGATAAAAGTGCAAAATGCATCTCTAAGCATTCTTTTGTAATGTGTACGCTGGCATAATTGTGCTAATTATTGAAATGTTATAAGCACACTTTACCCAATGTTGCCCACCCCTAGTGTAACACTTAATGTAGCACAATGGCGGTACTCCTTTACATATTGTAGACATTCTTTGCACAATTGTGCACACTCATGGTGTAATACTTGATTTGGCATAATGCATGCAATGGTTGGTGATATAACATTGTGCTCTGATGTGATGTTATGTCAAATGAACTATTGTTAAGTTGCTATTTTTGTTTTTGTAACACGCATTCCACTACGGGAGTAATTCATGGCACCGATATTCACTCTAGGTGTAGGTGAGTGAATCACCCTCATTGTATAGGTACTTTGAAATACAGTTCTAATGTTACCCTAAAGGGGCTTCGGCGTGCTGGCAGGAACTCCTACTTTGGATAATAAGAGTGAAGCAAGTCTGATTGTTCTGTTTGGCTGTATTTCTGGCACTGAGGTCAACGATGTCGTCTGGGCGCAGCAGAGAGCAGTGCCATGGGATGGGCACAGAGGGGCTATAGACTGGCAGGTAGTGGGCGACAAGTGGCCATTTACTTTGTTCAGCAAGAGACAGAGATCTTCTTAGTAATTTTATTGCCGACGATTCCATATTACCATAATACTGTGCAAGGTGGGTGCAGCCCTGAGGACAAATCTTTCAGTGTTTTAAGATTTAATATATTTCACTCTTGTAGACTCGTGCTTCGTTTCTGAGAAACAGATGTGCTCTTACCGTGGACAGGGTGTGAGAGCGTGAGACGTCAGACACACTGAGCAGTGCCAGCCACCCTCACCTTGTGTCCGGGCTCACTGTGTGCATCCTCAGATGAGCCTTCGAGTGCGAGGTCTTGCTGTACCCCTTGCCGCAGCCGGGGTCGGGACACTTGTGTTTTTCTGGGGCATCTCCAGGTCGTTCTGGTCCCTCCTAGGCCTCTCGTCCCTTTTCTAAAGTTCTCTGTCTCTCGTGATTAAAGTCTGGGGATATAAAATAAACCCACCGCTGCACACATGAGCACCGATAGTGCAATGTTTTTTATTTAATTCATTATCTGGCTGATTACTGGGTGCCGATTGCGGACCTAAAAGATGTAAGTAAAAATAATTCCTACGGCAGGGATGACCCAGATGCCTGTCTGAAGCCGAGCTGGTGCGTAGCTCAGCGCCAAACGGCCCTGTTTTGGAAGAACGAGAACACGGTGGCCTAGATGTGTCCTTCTGGGTGGACGTGAGGAAAAGTATATCACTTCTCTCCAGCATGTCAAAAACAAAAAATAGCAACCGCACCAGTGGTCGAATCAAAAAAAATATTTGCGATGCAATAGGTCTCAAATTTGAATGGGAGACCTTTCGCATTGGAAAGAAGTGGCCGCCATTGTCCCAGCTGCTTGAAAAGAGATAAGCACACATGGCGCGCTGAATGTAAGCAAAGCACCTCGTGCCAGCAGTAAGAGAAACTCAATAAAGAAAATTGTGCTTACAGACTTAATAACTCGTAGCGTGTGACAACTGATATAAAAGGGTCAGTCGCCATGGGAGATTACAAATGAAGTGTACAACAATAAGGAGCTATAGAGGGAACAAAACCTAGGTCGCCCTCCTCTCAATCAATATATTACTCTACAAGCCTAGGTCTTTAGAAGGAATACTGGTCAAACAAAATGTGGTTCAAAACCCTATCACTAGGTTATTCTGTACTCCCCATATTTTCAAATTTTGAGGTAGTCACCAAAAGGTTCGCCACCTTCAATTTTTAATTTATAAAAACTTTACTTAAAGCAGTCTCCCCAATGAGCCTCGCGGTGTAAAAGCTCATGTAAAATACACCGGATGTTTCTCTAATCAGTTGATTAATGAAAGAAACGTGAAGAAAAAATGTGAAAAAAGAGACGAGATGGCACCTCACGTGCGCAACACCAATTGAGCCTGCTGACTGGTACTCATCAGCTCTGCCCACTCTTATCATCAACGGTAACCATCACGCTCCTTTAGCATTAGTAACATTTTGTTTGACCAGTATTCCTTCTAAAGACCTAGGCCTGTAGAGTAATATAGGTTACAAATGAAGACAAGGCGGTACTAAGGAGGGACTAACAAGCCTATTTACGAATCAGAAGCAAGCATTTACGAAGGATAATGACACAAACCAATGCTAAATATGGGCAGAGAGTGGGCGGGGTTTCTATTCCATACTCCACTACAAGTCTCGCAGAGCAGCGCATGGGCGCTGACTCTAGGCTTGACCTAAAAATGTAATACAGTGAGGTTGTCATGTAATAATGGGTGTGGCCAGCAGCCAGGGTGAAAGGCAGGTCACAGAGCATTATATAAGCTACAGTTTAAACAACTGAAACACAAACTGGATTTTAATTTTTCTGATCTGTTTTCTAAAGCAGAAAGGAGGTATTTTACACCCTTTTTTTTTTTTTTTACTCGCTGTAGGTCATTGCAGGAAAGCTAACATCTCTGCATGTTGCTACACATTCTGATCTAAAACACTTTAGATTACGTATCCACCCAAAAGCAGTGGCTTTTTGTAAAGCATAGGGAAAATGAAAAATTAGATTTTTTTAAACTCAGAATACATTTGTCAAAAATAATTAAATGCAAAACATTATTAGAAATTGATATCCATTTATTTTAAATGTATAAGTAACAAATGCTACAGCACTAACTACATTTTGAATTAAATATTTAATGTAAATATATGAAAACAAATTAAAATAAATTCCTAACTAATGAAAGAAAAAAATCTTGTGCAATAATAATTATTAAAAATCATGTGTAGCATTATTTGAAAGTAATTCAACTTTATTTTAAGTTATTGTTACGATAAGGTTTACATTTATAAAAGATTAAAATATTTTATAATTTAATGATACTCATGTTTGATTTGCACATATTTTCTAACATTAAATTATAAAATAATATATTTTAACTATTTTAAATAATGTAATATAGTTTAACATTATTTCCCATGGAGTTTAAAACTGAAGTCTCTAACTCCATTATGTTCTATGGATGGGTATTGCAGTACCAGTGCTGGTGGCTTTGCTATCAGGGAAAAATTACTTATCCACTGACGACAATAACCCACCATCCCCAGAAACATCCTCACTTCTCTCTGGTTCATCGGGGCTCTCATTCCTCTGATAATTCTGATCCTGTCATCGGTCACCTTTCTCAGACCCTTTTCAATATTATGTCCAAGATAATGCACCTCTTTCTTGCAAAACTGCAATTTGGCTGGAGATACCTTTAACCCTCCATCTGCCAGATGATTCAGTAAAGCTATGGTATCTACTTCACAAGCTTCACGTGTCTTCGATGCCACAAGTAAGTCATCGATATACTGCACTAGTACTGAGCTTTCAGGCATGATCAAACTCTCCAATGATTTCTTCAATAACTGATTGAATATCGAAGGACTCTCTGTATACCCCTGTGGGATACGACACAATGCTAAAATACGCTGTCCAAACCGAAATGCAAAAATCGGCTGGCTGTCATGATGCAATGGAATTGAAAAGAAAGCATGACACAAATCAATCACCGTGTACCACTCAGCATCATGAGGAATCTGATACAAAATCACTGAAGGATTTGGCACAATGGGACAACATGCCACCACAATTTTGTTAACTTTTCTCAAATCCTGTACAATCCTGAACTTTCCATTAGGTTTCTTCAGCCCCATTATCGGTGAATTACACGGGCTACTCAGTATCTCTCTCAAAACACCCTGTTGAATCATTTTGTCGATTATAGGAGTTATTCCATCGATTATCTCCGGTGTCAGTCTGTACTGAGGAATATTAGGATAAACAATCCCCTCTTTCACTGAAATCTTCACTGGATCAACATTATTCATCAATCCCACATCTTCTCCAGTAAAATCCCAAACTGCTGTTTTCACTGTGTGTCTCAACTCCTGAGGCAAATCATCTGGATTAAACACTGCATATGTACCAACAATCTCACTCTCTCTATTATCTAGAGTCATCCGGTACAAAACATCCTCATCTGGTGTCTCAAAAGCTATTCCATCCGGAGTACAAAAAATTGTACAATTCATCTTGCACAATAGGTCCCTACCTAACAAGTTCACTGGACTAGTGTCACAGACTACAAATCTGTGCATGTCCGAAAATGTCCCTATTCTTACCCTTACTGGTTCAGTAAGACGAGTCTTAATCTGTGTATTGGCTACACCAACCACTTGGATTGCTTCGTCCGAGAGAGGAAGATTTCTAATATCTGCTGACCTGACAGTTGATCTCGTCGCTCCTGAGTCTACCAAAAAAGTAACACTCTCCCCATTTATTTTCCCATCTACAAATGGTCCTGCCTGGTCTATTTCTAGAGTTGCACCAAGTATGCACTCTTCCTCCTCTCTTCGGCACCGTCAATAGTCCCCCTTCAGACTCACTCCCCTCATTCTTTAACCAGTACTGCTGTACCGGGTTAGAACGTCTCGGTTTGTTTACCTGCTCATCATTGTAGAATCCTGAGTCCTGGTTATACTTTTGGGACCCTCTATTCTGCGGCAAGGGCGGTTTTGGCTCTTGGCTCTGCTGTCTGACAACCTTCTGCTGTTGCTGCTGATGATTACACCCCTCGTTCTGCACCTGTTGATTTAAGGGTTTATTTTCATTACTCACTAATGGTGGATTGGTACACTCGGATCTCCAATGCCCCAATTGTCCACAGTTGTGACAAGGGAACTTCTTCTTTGCCTCCTCTAGATTCCCCTTTTCTTTTCCTGCATATCTGGGTCTATTCCCTGGATTATTTGCCTGTTCCACCAATTGTGCTTCTTGTCTCTCAGCAACTTTCACCTGTGCCCACATTGCCTTTTCTTTCAGCTTTCTCTGTTTTGCCTCAATCTCATCACTGAAGTATTTTGCATGTCTCAGGATTTCATCAATCTTTTTACTCTGCCAATCAACTGTATGCTCACGTATTCTCTCACTGATTTCAGGTCTCAGGCCATATACAAATCTGTATACAAAATGACTCAAATCTTTGTCACCCAGGTGTTCATCTCCACTGAACTGTTTAAAAGCCAGTATCAGCCTTTCGTAAAAAGCATGAACTGATTCTTTTGCTTCCTGATGTGTTCGATCTATCTTAACCCAGTCTGTCTCTTTCGGGGGTACTTTATTTTTCAGGAACACTATAACCTGATCATACTTCTTCATAACCTCTGGATCTGGTGCTCCTGTTTTCGGATCTCTTGGATACTCTTTTGCAGGCCAATCTATAACTATTTTACACTCTGCCCACAAGTCTGCTGGAACAATTATATCAAACAGACTATTCAGGTCAATCCACAGCACTTTTGACAATTTCACAAACCTGTCTACCTGCCTATACCACTCGACGGGCTTTTCTCTCAGTCGAGGGAAATCATTCGTAAATGACAAAATATCCTGTCTAGTCCATGGGACATGTACATATCCTCCTCCAGGAATCTCTCTCATAGGATAAGCATCCACTGTTTTTTCTTTTTCTCTCATGGGAAAAGCTGAATAAGTCCTATCCACTGAATCTTCCCTTTTCTTGTACCATCTATCCTTCCATTTTTCCACATCACCCAATTTTTGCAATAAGGCAATCATTTCTTTAATCTGTCCTGTTCTACCAGCCCCATTTAGATTTTCAATATCCTTATCCGTGAAATCCATCCTGTAAGACTTCTGCAAAGCTTTCACCTTATCCATGTCAACTCCTTGTTCACTCGCTATTGCCTTTAACCTGTCATGTGTACTCTTAGCCCTCCAGGTGATACTTTTACACATAAATAACAACTCTCCATCATGATGGTTTTTCAGTATATCTGTAGGAATTGTTCCTGCAATAAGCTCCTCCAATTCTATGCGCAACCTTGCTACATCAATTGCCTGTGAATCTTTATCCTTCTTTTGAAGAACTTTCAACCAATCATTCAAATCTTCAGCGGTTATTTCAGTAGACTTTTTCACTGCACCCACTTGTTCTGTCATCCTCTGTGGTTCCAAAATTGTTCCTCCCAAACAACCAGTATTCAATCCTGAATTAGGCTGCACATCTAATCCTCACTACATGTGTCATGTCTCGACTGTCTCAAATTATTCACATTATTTCCTCCCGTTCTCATTCCCGATTCCTCCAAAGTGCAAGTTTGCAACCAAACCATTTCCAACATAAGGAACTGTCAAACTATTTTCACCCATTCTTTGCTTATCAAAAATAGGCACAACCGGACCAATAGTTACAGGCACTGTAACAGCTTCAAGATTTTTCGTCAGCTCCCTAATTTTCTCAGTCAGCTCAGATGTTGTTCTGGCTAATTCTCTTGTTTTCTCGTCACTGACTCGATTCTCTCTCTCTCGCTCTCTCTCTCTCTCCCTTTCCATGAAAGAGCTACCACTTTTCAAATCAGGTGTCACAACCTCTGTTTTAATAATTCGCAAAGTATCTCTTATCGGAGTAGCAACTGGCGTGCTCTCTTCTGGTTCTGGTCTATATGGAGGTGGTCTTTTGTAAATCATGTCATCCAAGACCTCATCCTCATAATCATTAACTCCATACCTTCTCACTTCTGCATCAGACACCTTTTCTGTATCCTTCCTCCCTTCCGTTTCTTCAACTGTCCTCATAGGATACAATCCCTCTGACATACTAGCATCTCGCCATCTTCTCATTCGATCATGATGAGTTTCATGATCATATTTCCTCCCAAAAAAGTACCTATAATTGCCTCCACTCCTCTGCTTTTCTCGCTCATGCACCTCATCTTCCCATTCCACCAACGCCTCGAACTGTGTCGGCCTTGGTCTAGGCTCTAGACACATCATCTTTTCCCGTAAATTTCTTAACACGGCCAAATTAAATGAACCATGTTCCGGGAACGCTAAAACACCATCTTCCTTAGTGTACTTAGCCCAGTTATCTAACCATATACAGGTATGATACCCATACTTTGCAACCATGAAGGATGCAGGAGTTCTCGTTGGAGGTAGCAATTCTCCTTCTCTAGTTATTATGTTTTTATCCTTGTCGAACCACCTTTTAATTTTACAGAACAAGGATTTCTTTTTCTTTTCCTCCGGTTGGTAATACATTTTAGCGCTTACCAATATTCTCTAGTCACTTCCGCAACTATACGATCTTTTTATCCAATAACAGCGCGACTCACACCAACGCACCAATCCTGGAACGTCTACGTCACTCTGTACTCCTTCCAATCCCTGCGCGGCTCACACTAACGCACCAATCCCACTGATTAAATTGACCAAAAGTGAGGTGAGAGATCCATTGGAATTGGATGGAGAACAAATGGCAGCATTTGAAGAGTTAAAGAGCAGAATGTGTGAAGCCCCTGCTTTGGGAATGCCAGACTATAAGAGAGAGTTTGAGTTGTATTGCAGTGAGAGAAATGGATGTGCACTTTCAGTGTTAATTCAGAAGCATAGACAACTGAGAAGGCCGATTGCGTACTTCTCATCGACACTTGACCCTGTAGCTGTGGGTTTGCCAGGTTGTCTGAAAGCAGTAGTTGCTACATGCAGGAGCTTGGAACAGAGTGAAGGTATAATAATGGGATATCCTGTAAGGGTATTCGTACCTCATGATGTGGCTATTCTTTTGACAAGAAGCAGAACTCAGTACATGTCACATAGTCGGCTGACTAAATATGAGAAAATCATTCTGGGAGCATCAAATGTGACTCTTGAGAGATGTGTGAATGTGAATCCAGCAACGTTGTTACCAGATGCTGACAATGTGAATGTGGGAGATGATGTTGATCATGATTGTTTGGATGTACTTGATTACTGCACAAAACCAAGACCAGACATAAGAGATTTGCCATTGCCAGAGAGTGATCATGTGCTGTTTGTGGATGGATCATGTCTAAGGACTGATGATGGTGTGCTGAGTGCAGCATATGCGGCGTGCAAGGTTTCAGAAGTTATGGAAGCTTCGCCTTTGAAAGGAGTGAGATCTGCTCAAGTGGCTGAATTGGTGGCATTGACGAAAGCTTGCAAAATTGGGAAGAATTTGAGAGTGACTGTGATGACTGATAGTCAGTACGGATTTGGAGTCGTTCATGACTTTGGCCAGCTTTGGCTACAGAGAGGTTTCTTGACATCGAGTGGAACTCCAATAAAGAATGCTGAAGTGATTGGAAAATTGCTTGAGGCGATACAGCTGCCTAAAGAGTTAGCAGTTGTGAAGTGTGCTGCTCATGGACAAGGAGATGATTTTGTTACTCTTGGTAATCGTTTTGCCAATGACATAGCACAGTATTGTGCAAAGAACAATCATTCGATTAATAGGGCACGAGAAAGGGAGATGTCTTTTTGTTCTGTGATGTTTACTAATGTCCTAGAAACGTGGGATGAAGTGAAACAGTTGCAGGATGAGGCAGGAGATGAGGAAATGAGAGATTGGATCAAGGCAGGTTGTGCCCCAAGAGAGACAGATCATGTTTGGATCTATAGAGATGGTAGACCAGTCATGCCTAACTCCATGCTGTCGACAATGGCAAGAATGTATCATGGCCAGGGACATCTGGGGAGGGACGCAATGATTAGGTCGTTCAAGCAAACCTGGTACAATGCAAAGTTCAGGTTAATTGCAGAAAGCATCTGTCAGAGATGTTTGATTTGTCAGCAGTTCAATACTGGAAAAAAGACAGTGTTGAGTCTAGGAACAATAGGCAGAGAAGGAGGTCCTTTTACCAGAATGCAAATAGATTTCATTGAAATGCCCCAAGTGAACAGATTGAGGTATGTTCTGGTGGTAGTCTGTTTGTTCTCAAGATGGGTGGAGGCCTATCCGACTAGGAGGAATGATGGAATAACAGTTGCAAAGTTACTGTTAAGAGAGTTGATTCCTAGGTACGGGTTTCCAGTGACAATTGAGTCTGATAGAGGTGGACACTTCTACAATGAGCTCATGGGTTTAATTTGTGAAGCATTGAGCATACAGCAGAAGCTACATTGTGCATACAGACCAGAGGCTTCTGGAGTCGTTGAACAGATGAATGGCACAATAAAAAACCGAATTGGTAAGATGTGTTTAGCCACTGGAATGAAATGGCCTGATGTCTTACCTCTAGTGCAGATGACTATTAGGTCTACTCCAGATAGAACCACAGGTTTGAGTCCGCACGAAATATTAATGGGACGTGCGATGAGACATGCATTTGTGCCTGTCAACAAGTTGATGACAATAACTGATGACATGATTTTGGATTACTGTAAAGGCCTGGCTGACGCAGTTCATTCTGTGTTTCACCAGGTTGGAGAAGACGCTACCACACTTGAGAAGAAACAAGCCCATGATCTGAGTCCAGGGGACTGGGTGAGGATTAAGGTACACAGAAGAAGAAATTGCTTGGTTCCAAGGTGGGGAAGGCCGAGACAAGTTATTCTGACTACGACAACTGCAGTAAAGTGTGCTGGTGTGAAAAACTGGGTGCATGCGAGTCATACTCTGAGAGTTCCAAATCCAAAGGATGGGACTGGTAGAGAGTATTTTGAAGAGTCAGATTCGAGTGATGATGAAGAAACTGAGCCAGTGAGAAGAAGAAAGAATCCTGAAAGAGCTGAAGGAGAAAGAGAGTCAGGTGATTCTTTCTTTCCAAGAGAGGCTTCAAGAGAAACATTGAGAGTTTCAGAGGAAAGATCAGATTCTGTAAGAGTGCCTGAAGTTCCAACAAGCAGTGGAAAAGAAAGAGGAGAAAAGAGCAATTCCACAGAGACTACTCTTGAAACAGATGAGGAAGTTGAAAATCCACTTGAGATTACACCTGAAGAAGCAGGGTCAGAAGAAGATAGAGAGGGGCAGATTGCGGAAGACCCCCGAGGAGGTGTAGGGAACTTCCTGATAAGCTAGGTGAAGGGACAAGTAGACAGCAAGAAGATTGCGTGTCGGAGACCCGAGGAGGGACAGAAATAGGGAAGTCTCAATTGGTGGTGGGAAAAACTGTGGAGCGAAAGAAAATTGTTGAAGAACAAGAGGCAAATGAGACAGAGTCAGATGAGAGTGAAAATGAGAAATCAGAGGGTCGAGTTCTGAGAAAGAGAACTTGGATTGGAGAGAGAAATAATAAAGAAGTGAGACCGAAGAGGAGTGTAAGAGGAGATCTTTGGCCTAACAGAATAAAGAGACTGAGGTACAGACTGACACGAGCAAATTCATCGAAAGCTGAACAGGTGAACGAGGTGTCGAGTCAGAATCAAGCAAAGGGTGAGAAACAAAAGGTCTCAAAAGAACCAGAGGAGATCAAGAGAATAAGAAAACCTAACCAGAAGTATAGGTCACCGGAATGGACGTATGTGGCACTGTCTGAAGGTGAAGAGGCAGAAAGTCAAGGAAATCCAGAGGGGACCGTACGAGAAGTGGTTGAGGAGAAAACTGTTGGAATCCTGAAAGTTATCTTGACTGACATTGGAGAAGAGTCAGATGCACAGGATGTTGTTGATGATCTGATACAGTTTGATGTTGCTGAAGAAGAAGTGAAAAGTGATGAAAATCCAAATTGAGTGAACTAAAGGAGTCACTTGGGAAAAAAGTGAAAAGAGAAAATCTGAAATTAGCTGTGTGAAATAATTTAGAGTTTTAAATCTCAGTAGTGGAGTAGAAGAGGCTAAGTCAAAAGACACTGCCAAAGTAGTAAAATGGCTAACACAGAAAATAATCAAAGTAGATGTGCCTTCTTAAAAAGATGGTGTAGAATGTGCTGCTGCTGTACTGGATTATTAATGCTATTATGGGGTGTACTAGCTTTACTAGTTACTTTTAGAGTTACAATAGGTACTTTTGGAATGCATACTGAAAATGAGACTTACATAGGGAAGAGTTCACAAAAGGTAGTTCCAACAAGAATTAGTAACATTTACATACATAAAGATAGGTCAATTAATGATTTTTCTAGCAATGCTTTTTCAAAGTTGTTGTATGAATACGTAAAGACAATGGAAGTTAGGGATTGCTACGTCTGCATGCAATTACCTGCATCCGTTTCTGAAGGTGTTACTTATCACCATTTACCAGCTACGTATGGAATTTCCTGTAGTGTGTTAAGTAGTGTTTTTTATTTGTTAGGGAAAATAGATTATGAGATGTCTAACAAAGATAATATTTTTGGGCAATTGCCTATGAATAAAAAGCTGAATCCAGCTAAAGAAGCTAACATTTTGGGTGAGATTTTTATTGAGAAAGAAGAATTAACATTAGATTACATTTTTAGAAACAATTTAACTTGCAGTTTGAAAGAAGAAGAGAAGGCTTTCCTAGACATGGTAGAGGAAAGGAGAATGAACATGCATGAGAAGGCAGGGAAGTATAAAATGAGTGAGACAATTTGGGACATTGAGATGGGAAAGGAATTGAAGAATGGAGCTAGTCCAACTTTAGCTTTAGATGCACCACAAAAGGGTAAACTATGCATTACCAGAAAGAAATCCCAATATGATAGGTATTTTGTTGGGACTAGTGAGTGTCATGATACATACTTCATTGCAACAGGATGGAGTTTTAAAGGTGGAGAAGATCCAGTTTTCCCAGGAGTGTATTATGTTTGTGGGAACAAGGCTTATTACAAGTTGCCTGACCATTGGTATGGCACGTGTTATGTGGGCCTGGTCTTTCCAAAGATTTTTCATATAGATAGGATAGAAGACGTAGAACACATTAATTTACTAACACGTTTTAAGAGAGAAACTTGGTCAGAAATCGTAGGTGATATTTTTGGGGCTTTAATTCCAGCAGTGGGAATTTCTTTAAATGCATATGCAATTCGGAAACTGTCAACAGTGGTGGATCGCTTATCGACAAGTACCGCTGGAGGGTTTCTTTTGGTGAATACGGAGATGATTGCCGTATGTGCCATGTCTATGCAAAATCGACTTGCCCTTGATATTCTATTGGCCAAGGAGGGTGGAGTCTGCGGAATGCTGAAAGTTCAACATTGTTGCACTTATATTCCTGACGAAAGCAAAGACCTAAAGGTCTATATCAAAAATATTACTGATTTGCATGAAAAATTAGTACCACTGGAAGCTGAAAGTATCTGGACTAAAATAGCTAATAAGATAGTTGCTGTTAAGAATTTTATTGCTAAGATAGGTAGTACCTTTATTGGTAAAATATTATTTCCTTTGACATGCGTAATTGTTGCTTTATTGATACTAAGATTGGGGTGTTTGTGTTGTAAAAACAGGGGAGGGAAAAAGAGAATAATTAGAGGAAATACTGACAAGAAACAAAAGAGGTCAAAGAGAGATCCACAAGAAATAGAATTAGAAGAATTGAGGGAGAGTGTTTATTTGGAGTCAAAGAGGGATGATGTGAGGGAGTCTGGTGTTTAATGTTGTGTTGTAAAAGACATTTTCAATTTCTCCTAAAAATTGGGACTACATTTTTTTTTTGGGTTGGTTTTTGTGGTGATAAGATATCACCAAAGGGGGGATTGCTGGAGCAGAGTTTTCTGTTGAAAATTTATTGAGTTTTAAGCTCCAGTTTTGTCTATATGTTATGATTAAAATTACTAATTTGAAATCATTAATTAATAGTTTGTTTTGTTAAAAGTCCAAACTAATCAACATTACTAATGAGAAGAAACAACTACACGTGGGATGCATATATGTTGCTTAATAATAATGTGCGGTTTTACTAAATGAGTGTCGTAAAAGTGCTATTTGTTTCGTGTTTATGCTTTTAAAATAACGTGTGCTAATGCTTTATTGCGTTGCAGAAGGCTAGATAATTACATACACATAAGGGTATTAGTGGGGTTTAACACTGTTTAACCCGTTCGACGCTTGTGACGGAGCGGTTCCGTCACGTGCGTCGGTTGCGCTGTGCGCATGACGGAACCGCTCCGTCATGGCCCCGCCCGCGCACGGAATCTTCAGCGCGGCGCGGAAATCCGCGCCGAGCTGAAGGGGTTAATCATTATGCTGTGGTAACGTTGTTTTGTGTTTCTTTTAATTAAGATGGTCCGTTTTGGCCTAAAACAAGATGGCTGCCATTTACAGCCTGCACTCGAGTGATTGAATTTTGATGAGAGGCCTTGCTGAACATGGTTGAAAGTCACCTGACCACAGCCTCTGCCTGGTTTTAAAATTTCCGTGAGGATAGCAGCTCTGGGAATGAATCCAATTGTCCTTGGAGAGGGATAAAGCCACAATGAACAATGATCAGTCTGCGGTGGCTCTGCTATGATACCAAGGAAGAGCATACACGAAAGTAACATTTGCAAACTCGAGTTTCCTTCTTCCGTATTTTTATTTTTGTGATTTTTCCTGAGCGGAGGTTTTCTAAATGTTGCAACATCCTTTCCTGCTCGCTCTGCTCAGCGGCTCAACGGATATTCAATGTTTGAATGTAACTTTACTTTGTTATTTTTCTTATAAATATGCTAGACTAGAGAGGGTCCGTGTTCATTGCGTCCATCGTGTTCATCGCGTTCATTGCATCCATTGCGTTCATCGTGGTCATTGCGTTTGAACTTCTTCCTGAACCTATGCTGAGGACGGCAGCTCGAGAGACTTTACCGAGAGACCTGTCCTGACCCATTTAGCTAGAATAGGTAACTATGAGAATAATGATTTTGCTAATGATTGACTTTCATTTGAACTAATTTAGATAAACAACCATTTGTTTGAATTTCAGTGTCGGGTGGTTATTTCTTTGTCATTTATTGAGTTTTCAAATGTATTTCCTATGTTTAAAATCATGACTCAGGACAATGTCATTATGGTCTCATTGACCTCATTGTAGATGCAGATTGGATTAGGTTATCTCTCTCATACTCAGTGTGGATAGAGTAATAGTATGAATTTTAGTGTGATGGGCCCTAGCGTATGATGAGTGTATGTGCGTGTGACTGTAGGTTTACTCTGTCCATGGAAGTAGGGAGAATTTATATGCGCCGATCTGCAGCACCAGCACAAGGTCATGTGTGTTGCTGGACTTTCTCCATCTCCAAATTGATGTAATTTGCTACTGTTCTGGGTCCCTTTTGGGCCTATGTAACTCTAGAGGTGCAGTTTGTGAACACCAATGTGCATACTATTTTGTGGGTGTGTAAATTTCCCTCCCTAAACACTCTCAATACCCCTCCCATTTAGTAGTAAGTATTCCCCTTTGTCCGGCCACTCCTCATGGTCCTGTCAACATTTACAACTAAGTAATGACCTTATATGTGTGAGCATCACACCATAGAAAAGATAGGAGAGGTGAAGGTTGACATTTACATAGGTAGGTTTGTGAAAAGCATTTTGTAGCATGTTTAGTATTACTATTTTAGTACTACAAAACATCCAACATAATGAAGTTTGTGAATAATCTCTTACGGTTTTAAACAAAATTGCTTAGAAAAATGATAGAAACCTATCTGCCAAGATTAATATCATTTCTTCCTTGACTGATTTTCCATTGAGCACACAAGATAATAATTTTCACTAAACTGTTATCCGAGATTCGTTGCAAACTATCTAGGAGCCAGCAATCCCTGTATAAAAGCCAGTTTATAATGTACTACAGGCAAGTTGTGACATCTTCAGTCACCTGTAATAAGAAAATGATGTAGATGATCAACTGTAATGAGCCTTTACAGTTGTGTTGTGAGGTCTCAATGCTATTGCTAGATTCAGAAGCCAAGGTGAAAGGTAGGTCACAGAGCATCATATAAGCTACAATTGAAACAGAAACTAATACAGGCTTTTAATTCATCTGATCTGTGATCTAAAGCGAATAGTGATCACCAGAATAGAGATATTTTTAGCAACCTACATGTTTCTTTCCATAACGTAAGTCTTCGCAGGAAAGTTAGAGTCTGTGACCGTTTCTACACATTCTGAGACACAAAACTTTTTAATCTGATTTACATTAAACCGCTTCTAATATCTTTTTGTTCAAATTACTACTGAAATTTAGGGTTTTATTTTGTACTGCAGATTTACTGCACACATACAATTTCTCTCAGATATAAGAGCAAGACAATACAGTTTTAAGTGGTTTGTTGGAAGGGCTTTGGTGGGACCATATCTTACAAAGAATAAAATCCCCCCAACCTCTGCCTCTTTTCTCTAAATTACTTGTCACCATATACATCTTACTTGAGGTTAACTTCATGAAATATGTCAGTCGTGTAACTGATGAAACAAAGGACAGTGGTCCAATGCTGCATTTCATTTTTCAACATATTTTAGCAAGGTCAACTTTAACGTAAACATATTTTATCAAAAGCACTTTGATAATGATGCTGTGATCACCTAGAGTCTCAGGTCGTAATTCGACTAAGGCATTATCCAAGAATAGCTGCAATCAAGGTTATGTGGTCTCCATCAGTAATGATGTATTCAAAACTGTGGAAACTGAGGATAGATGGCCATCATTAAACTAGGAAGAGGACAAAATGCTGCTGTGCATGTGTTGACAACCAATTTACTTTTCACAGTTTAGTGAAAAATTGAGTATGCATTCCTTGTCAAGAGGAGCATAGTGTGCTCTATTTTTTCCCCAAGATCATTACAGGGATTATAGATGGCTCGCCATGATCTAAGCATACAGCTTTTATGCCAAAATGTCAGCACAAAGATAATAAGGATACATTAATTCTTCTTTTTCTAAGAATCTTCCCCATTGCAGTTTAAAGGCAGAACTACATTTTAGATCTCAGGGGCTAAATTTACAAAACTTTGACACAACACAGCAAGGTAAGTTGCTGTGCTACATTGCTTAAAGAATGAAAGGTAAGAAAATGTGTGTATCTACTAAGGACCCAAGTACGCCGCCGCACCACCAAAATTGTGGTCAGACCCCCTGCCAGATTAGGAGTTTCCTTCTTTCTGACAGGCTTTGTTTTTGATGTTCCCACGACGGTGCTCTGAAAATGGACCTCGAAGTGGGAACGCCAAAAACAGTTCCTGCACGGCATGGACTGAAAAACCCATGCCGTGCAGGAACTGGTGTGCATGCACACAGGGTGACACATGTTGTGCCCCATGTGTGCATTCACCTGCTGTCATGAAAACAGTGGTAGAGAGGAAACTTGTAATATGCTTGGCGGGACTGAAGTGGTCTCGCTAAGCATATTGATGCCTCCTGACTGCCGCAACACCACCAGGGAACATTGGTTCCCTGGCGGCTGTGGCTGGGTCTCCTTGTGTTTGCTTAGGTTGTGGCAGTCCCACTGCCATATACTAAAAGGGCAGTTGGGAGGCCCCCACTGGTGCGCCCCAGCACATCTGTGGGTCTGCCATACTCGCCACACTTCAGACTGCTGAGCACCAATGCAATGTGCCGCCCCAAGGGTTCCTCTGTTGTGGTCTATTAGGTTTGGTGCAGGAAGGGGGTTAATCCTAATTGTATGTACAGCACAAGGGGAAGTGGAGAGGAGAAATAAACAGATTTCTCATGTTATGCCACCCTCAGGACGGCATACAATTTTGGCACGAACCCATGTTACTGACTTTCGTAAATTTGGATTTGTGTCAAACTTCTGTCTTACTCATATTTTGAACTTGAAAAGGTCCAACAGGGCAAAGCTAATGGATGTGTTTATGAAACGACATCAATAGGTATATTGGATTGCTGGGAGACTGGGCTTTCAACAAACCACATTGCTGTTGGTTGCTGATTGTTGCACTTGGCCCTTTCTGCAGGATCAACCCCAAACCTTTTGCCTTCACCCTACTGACTTCTTAAATCGTGTTTGCTGGCAATAGGACTCTGCGCACTGTACCACTGCTAACCAATGATAAAGTGGTTGAGCTCTCTCAGTAAAATATGGTAGAATTGTCTTAGAACCAATTGGCATGTTTTTATTGATTTGTAAATTCCTAATAAAGTGGCACTATACGTGGCCAGGGCTCATAAATTAATTGCTACGACAAAAGGTCTTCTTGGATGGGTACTGGTCATATCAAACTCATGCCACTCCATCTAGAGCAGGGACAGCGAGAGGAGGTATCCTTACTCTGATAGCCACCACTACGAGTGGAAACGTTTTAAAGATTTGAAATGAATCTCCATATTTTCACAACCTGATTTGTGAAGCTTTTAAGGATTGTGACTGGACTTTAGTCAATTATTATAATAATAAATTTGATGCTGACTCGTCCACGGTGGTGGGCCTATTGGAAAAAGAGATTTCTGTATGTGCCAAACATCCCAAACAGTTTAATATATTATGGCTAGGCTACTTTAATACACAAAGCTGTGACCTAATGCGTAAGCAAGTTTATGGGCTGATGTACGAGGAGGGGACATGATCCCCCACTTCACCCATAGCGAGTATGGCAATACACTCAATAGGATGCTGGTCGCCAGAGAACTGGAGATAATGAATCAGGTGGATCCCCATTCTGTACTATTAACAAGGACTTTTAGGTTCCAGATTGTGGGCTATACCATCGATTATATTGTGGCCTCCAATATGTTGGGTGGTTTATTAATGAAAATAGAAGTGAAGCGATTACATTTTAGTGACCATGTGGCTCTCTTTATTTATGATTTTGGCAGCTAAGAGCAATATGATTGAGATTAAGGTCCCTAAACCAGTCCTAACAAGGAAAAATGGCCACATATTAAAATGGGCAAATGTGGATAAGGAGAGGTTTCTACCGATTATTCTGGCCCAAAGACAGACATTCCGGGCAGCTCGCTGGAGGCATTTAATATTCTCATGGTTGAAATTAACAGCCAGCTGGTGCGGCCTTGCCCCACTAAGCATTATTTGAAAGCTAAATAATTTGATACTTTAAATAGCCTACATAAAGCAATTAAGGGTGATTCCAAAAAATAAAAATGAGGTCCTGAGCCTTCCTGGGAAGCATCGAGAATCTCAGGTGCTTAGACTAAGAGAACTAAGAGAGGAAGCTTGTGTGAACTTGCAATCTGCAGCACTAAGTAAAGTAGAGAATTCTGGAGAGTTATAAACGCCCCCTTTTTGAAAGACGGAAATGGTCTGTCCTTAGATCTTTATGTTGAAGAGGATGTTTCAATAGATCATTTTGTAAAAATATTTGGACAAACTGATGAGAACTTAGTCCCTTTTAACAACTTGTGGTAGATAGGCCATGGTGGCAGCCTGGCATTTGATCTGGCTGCTGTGAGGCGAGGAATTTCCCAGTGTAGCACGGACAGAGCTCTGGGACCAGATGAGGTTCCCATTGATAGTTTTTTGGAACTCCCAGATCTTTGGGCCCCTCTATTAACCAATATTTTGAATGCTGTAGGAAAGATAGGACCGCTAGATTCATGGAGAAAAACAATAATCATCCCTATCTTCAAGAAGGGAGATAAGGCTTGCCCGAAGAACTACAGACCAATCTCCCAGCTAGCTGGCGCTGCCAAATTGATGGGTCGACTCTTATTGAATAGGCTAGAGAAATGGGCAGAAAAGAGAAAGTCTTCATACAGACACAGTATGGATTTACAAAGGGGAAAGAAACAATAGACTAATGCTTAAATGTTAGCATGTTAACTGCCAACTACACGAAGGCAAAGAAAGGCCAAATATATATGGCCTTTATGGGCCTTTCTGCCCCTTTCGACTGTGTTACCCATTTAAAGTTGATAGTCATGGAAAGTATAGACAGACAATTCCAAGATCATGTTTATTCACCAGATGTACTCCCAGGCTACCACCTGCATCTGGTATGGGAAGGATGGAGAGTGCACCATGCCTGTTAAGTTTCTTCATAGAGTTAGAAAGGGCTGTGTCCTGGTCCCCTTCCTATTCTCATGATATTCTAATGGGGTGGAGGTAGCTTTGTTAGGGGTTACAAAAGATGTTCCACACTTTAACTCAGTTTCCTTGCCCATACTCCTTTATGCAGATGATGCTGTCCTTAGAGCAAGAATTGGGAGGGCTCTAAAGAAACAAATTTAGGAGTATACCACATACATGCAAAGTTTAGACCTGCGTGTTAATGAGGAAAAATCTTATGTTTCGTGTCAGGGGATCGCCTGAAGAAACTTCCAACTTTATGGATAGATTCTATCAGTAAGGAGGAAGAGGACACATTATGGTATTTAGGTATTCTCTTTGACCCAAAACACCCTTGGAGCAATATGGCCACTGAAGCACTTCGCTTAGAGAAGAGTATAGTGGTTATCTTTACATCTGTTTAAAGACTGGGCACAAAACCAATCCCGGAAGTTCTGAATGTGTATGTGGCAAAAGCAAACTCTGTAGCCACATATGGGCCTGGGGTTTGGGGCATTAAGTAAACTGATTCTCTTAAGCATACGGAAGATGGTTTCATTGAAAGATTGCTAGACCTGCCAGGGACTTTCTCAAATTATATCTGTCACACAGAATAGGATGCCCCATACCTTTCAGACACCGTCCACCTTCCACTGATTTTATTGTGGCACTCCATAGGGTGAAAGGAACTGGTGACTCTGAACCAAATTATTCTGAGAGGTTGTCTTGAGTTGGATTCAGCTCACAAGATAACATGGTTACAGTATGTTAAGAACACACTGAGAGCACTTGGGTTAGCAGGATTATATGAGGACCGAAGTAGCTGCACACTTAGCTCCAAGACAAGTATTAAAGACATTTTCCTGCAGAAAATGGTGAACAAAAGATGGGAGACCAATAGCAAAATAGCCAATGTGAAGCTCTATTTAAGGTCCCTTCCTAATACCCAGATTGTTCATTCATATCTTGCTACAGTTTCTAACCCCCAGCACAGGTTCATTTTAGCAAGATTTCATTTAAATTATATAGCCTTTGATGCTGGGCTATTGTTAGACCTGGCATCTTTGGCATGGTTACCCCTGACTTTTTGCCTCTACCTCCTGTATTTTTGACGCTATGCTGGATTTCGTTTTTGCTGGTTTAGATGCTTTGGGCACTTTGCAACTGCTGACCAGTGTCAAAGTGCAAGTGCTCCCTTGGTAAATTGTTATATTGATTGGTTATCCATGATTGGCATATTTGTTTCACCTGTTAGCCCCTAGTAAAGTGCACTGGATGTGCCAGGGCTGGTGATTCAAATGCTACTAGTGGGCTGCAGCACTGATTGTGCCACCCACAGGAGTAGCCCTAAAATGATGTCTTAAGCCTGCTTGCAGTGCCTATGTGCAGTCCAGGACTGCCATGTCGACCTGGCCAGTGCAACCACTGACCAGGCCTTATCCTTCCCTTTCTGTACATGTCAGGCATCCCTATGGTGGCCCTAGGTACCCCCCTGGGCTGGGTGCAGTGTATCTGAAAGGTAGGGCATGTACTGAGGGGTGTAACATGCCCTGGTATTGAATTACAGCCATTTTCATTTTTCACTGCTGAGAGGCCATCTTGCCCATAGGACAGAATGGGGGAGGCTGTTTACATGCCTATCTTCCCATATGGGAAAGATAGAAAATCCAAACTTTGTGTTCAGAATTTAATTATACATCTTTTAGCAATATGGTTTTTAAATTCACTGTGTGAGAATAGCACTTTTTAGAAAGTAGCTATTCTCCTGTTTAACCTTCCTGTGTGCCTGTGTGCAGATTGGCTGACTGGTGTCATGTGATGGGTTAGGTGGCTCCAGGAGTCTGGATGAGTCAGCAGCAGGGTGAATAGGGAGATTTGCTTTAGATGGGTGGGAGGAGTAGCCTCTGGGTTTGAGTAGGGCTGCCTCTGCCAGCACAATGCTGGCTCCACCCCCTGCTGGCCAGGCTGAGGACTCTGCCTCTGCTGGCACAAAGAAGGCTCCACCTCCTGCTGAGCGTCTAACGACCCTGCCCCTCACTCTGAAAGGAACCAGGTGCTCCAGGGCAGAGCACACCCAGGAACCGGTTTGAGCAGGGGAATCCCCCCACTGAAACACAGAGAGACAAAGACTTGGAGGGGTATAAGAAGAGGACCCCAGACACCTAAACTTTAGATCACTTTGGAACTAAGGAGGAACCTCAGCCAAGGAGAAAACTGAAAAGAACTGAAGAGGAGAAGACTGCCTGCTTGCTGTTTTGCTTTGCTGCCAAGGAGAGGGGAAGGACTTTGCTGTGTCCCCTTCTTTTGATTCTGATCTCCAAGGGCCTGAGAAGAGCTGGCTCCCTGTTAAGAAGTCCCAGGAACAAAAGGACTTCACCACCAGCTCCCCTGGAACTCTGCTGAAGGAGTTCTGACCTGCCTTAGAATGCTTGCCCAGTCTTGGGGCCTCAGGAGGTCGTTTTGCTGTGTTTGGGAGCTGGAAAGCAGAAGCGTGAAAAAGAGTAACTGGTACCCAACGCACCATCCGATTGTGTGTCGCAAGAACGAGAGTGCGAGGAAAATTTAATCGCGGCGTCATCGCAGCACCCGGAGTCCCCGCATCGCCGAGTGCGTCGAGCATCGTTCCGGTGGGAGAAGATTCCTGACGCTGCGAGGGTCGTCGCAGAACCAGTTTGTGGGCCGCACCACTGCCGGTGCGTGGAAGTATCCAGTCGCTGCGTGTGTCGACGCAGAGTCCCATCCCGTGACGCATCGAGGGTTGCGGCGCCAGAAGTCAACGCCGCACCGCGCACCGCGATGCATCGAGGGCTGCAGCGCCAAAAGTCAGCGCTGCGCCGCGCATCGCGCCGCATCAAAGATCGTCGCATCGCCCCTGTGCGTGAAGCTGCCCCCTAAGAAACCTACGCAACGAAAGCCAAAGTCATCGCATCCTCCCCCTACAGATCGGAGCCGGCGCATCCACCTCTGCTGCATGAAGCAGGGCTGCTGCAAAGCCTCCCCAAGATCTCAGGAGTATCGCATCGCCTTTACCATCTTCCTTGTTATAGCTTTTGGGAACCTTATCGCAACTACAGGTACTGTTGGGCACGAGAGTGTCGCATTTTGTGCATTGAGAGTCGCATTGTGCAGGACACTGACTTTTACATCCTAGAGTACTTTCTGCAAACTCTTGAACTATCTTTGAAGTAATCTTTTTAATTGTATGTTGGTTTTTCTGTAGTATTTGGTCTTGTGAAGTTTTTAGTAAAGCTACCTTATTTTTCTAAAACTGGTGTGGAGTAAATCTGTGGTGTTTTCACTGTGTTACTGTGAGTGTTGGTACAAATACTTTACACATTGCCTTTGATAGCCTAGACTGCTCAGGCCAAGCTACCTAGAGGGTGAGCAGGGGTTATCTTAACAGTGTATCCCCCTTTCCCTGGCTAGAAGCAAGGGTCCCTACTTGGACAGTGGTACCTACCCTGCCAACTAGAGACCCCCAGATCTAACATTGGTGGTCAGCGGTGAGGATTGAACTTGTATTTGTACTTGACCCACATTAATTGGTGTACATCACTGGTTTAAGTGCAGACCAATACGCAACCACATACTGTATTTTTTATTCTATTTTTGAGTAACTCTTCAAGAGCATCATGTCTCAGGTGGCAACAAGTGAGAGGGCAGAATAGGAGTTTTCCATTGAGGATCTGTATTCGTACAAGGTGGAGGAGCTCAAGCAATTCTGCAAAGACCTTGGTTGCCCTGTGAAAAGCGGATCTAGAAAGGATGTGCTACAAAGAGTCTTGAAGGCCTGGTGGGAGGCCCAAGAGGAAGGTGATGCAAATGAAGAGGATGGTTTTGTTCCCCAAGATCTGCCCGTGGGCAGAACAGTCTCAAGGGCTGGCAGCTCCCATTCCAGTAGGGGGCTCACTCCAGAGGAGTTGGAGGAGAATCAAAGGGTGAGAAACCATGAATTGGAAATAATGAAAATGAAAATGAAGCAATTGGAAGTAGAGAAGGAAAAGGCGGCAGAGGAGAGCAAGAATGCCCGTGCCTTGGAAGAGAAGAAATTGCTTCTGGCTCATGAAGTGAGCATGAGAGAACTGGACATCAAGGCCAAGCAGGCGGAGTCCGGTTCCAATGGTGGCAGCGCACAGCCAGTGCAGGGGGGTAAAGTATATATCCCCAAGGATTTAGTACAGAATTACAATAGGAGTGGGGATATCTATGCCTGGTTTACCTCGTATGAAATTGCGTTGAGAATGAATGGTGTGCCTGAACATTATTGGGGTCGGGCCTGTGGAAACATTTTGAGGCTTCTGGGAGGAGTGCTCTAGAGCCCTTGGAATTAGCAGGGACCATGACCTATCCCAATATGAAGGAGGCCCTATGTCTCAGGTATGGACTTACTCCAGAACAGTATAGACTGCAGTTTAGGAACTCCAGGAAGAAAGAGTCTGAGACTTGGATGGAGTGTGTGAATCTGTACTCGCGGGCACTGGAAGGTTGGATGAAGGGCAGCAAGGTAACTGATTATAAGGGGTTGTTACATTTAATTAGTTGGGAGCACTTGAGTAGTCTATGTGTTCCAGAGCTGCGCCAGCATCTTTTAGACAGCAAGCTGACGGACCCCATTGAGCTTGCTAAGGAGGCGAACCGCTGGACCAGTACCAGGGTCCACAGAGGAATTGTGGGTACCATAGCCAAAGGTGGGCAGGGTCCCCAGCAGAAGAGTGGGGGGGACAAGGGTAACCAAAAGGAGTTCTCACAAGGGCCCCAAAACAGTTCCCAGGGTAACCAGTCCCAGCCCCCCAAGTCAAAACCCAAACCAACCTGGCCCTCTAAGGGCAGGTCGGATAACAAGGGTCCCATTAAGTGTTATCACTGTCAGGAATTGGGTTACAAATCTCCTGTGTGTCCCAAGAAATCCCAGGCACCCTTTGGTGCTCCAACACCGGGAATAGCTAGTGTAGCTTTTGGTGGGGATTTAATTTCTAGTGATTTGGAGGGATTAGCAGTTATGTCCCTTGTCTCTTTAGGAGACACAGAGATGGTCCAGGAAACCCCTGTCCCTGATAACACTAAGAAGTACAGGCAGTTGGTGACCATCAATGGGAAGAGGGTGGAGGCTCTCAGGGACACAGGAGCCAGTGTGACCACGGTCAGGTGTCAGTGGGTCCCTGAGGAGCTGATCATTCCCGATGTACTTCACCCTGTAGTGTCAGCTGACAGCTCTGTGTGCCTTTGCAAGATAGCACATGTTCCCTTTGAGTGGGGGGGGGGGTCTCAGGTCCTCTCAGAGTTGTTGTGAGTCAATCCATGCCGGTAGACTGTCTGCTAGGTAATGACCTGGAGAGTTCCCCATGGAAGGAGGTGGAACGCCAAGCTCATTTGGAGATGTTGGGTTTGCCTGAGTGGGTCTGTGTGACCACTCGGTCCATGGCAGCCAGACAGGGTTGTGAAGCAGACCTGGAGCCTGAAACAGTGGCCCAGGTCCCTGCCAGAAGGAGGAAGGGCAAGGTTCGTGGTGCGTCCACCCCCGCTGTTCCCACGGTCCAGGAAGGAGCAGACCCTGCGGGGGATGCCCTGGAGCCTACAGGGGAACAGGTAGCTGAGCTGGGAGACATACCTGAGCTGACCCATTGGCAGCAAGAGGGTGGTCCCTCCAGAGAGGAGTTCTGCAGAGCGCAGAAGGCCTGCCCTACTCTTGAAGGTCTGCGGCACTAGGCTGCAGACCAGGCAGCAGGTGCTGATCCGAAGAAATTCTTTCTCTACTGGGAGAATGACTTGTTGTACAGTGAGCCTAGGTTTGCTGAGCCCAGTGGATCACGTACCCTGGTGGTACCCGCAGGGTTCAGAGACTTCCTACTGGGTCTGGCTCACGACGTGCCTCTTGCAGGACATCTCGGGCAGGACAAGACCCGACAAAGGCTTGCCACCCACTTTTACTGGCCCGGGATGAAGACGGACATCGCTTCCTTTTGTAAATCATGCCAGACTTGCCAGGCAAGTGGCAAGGCTGGAGGATAATGCAAAGGCCCTCTCCAGGCTTTTCCTGTAGTGAGCACCCCTTTCGAGCGGGTGGGGATAGATATTGTGGGGCCACTGGACCCCAGGACCGCCTTAGGCAACAGGTTCATCCTGGTCCTGGTGGATCATGCCACCCGGTACCCGGAGGCTATCCCTCTCAGGACAACCACAGCCCCGGTGGTGGGCCGTGCGTTGATGGGGATCTTTTCCCGTGTGGGTTTTCCCAGAGAGGTGGTATCTGACCGGGGTACCAACTTCATCTCCAGGTATATGAAGTCTCTGTGGAAGGAGTGTGGGGTAACTTATAAGTTCACCACTCCTTACCACCCTCAAGGAAATGGGTTGGTTGAAAGGTTCAACAGGACCCTGAAAGGCATGATCATGGGGCTGACAGAGCCCATGAGACGGAAGTGGGACGTCTTTTTGCCATGCCTATTATTTGCCTACAGGGAGGTACCACAAAAGTCTCTAGGGTTCAGGCCCTTTGAGCTTTTGTACGGGCACCCTGTTAGAGGACCTCTCAGTCTGGTGAAGGAGGGTTGGGAGAAATCCCCTGGAAAACCCCCCAGGATGTGTTCAGCTATGTGCTGGCCATCCGCAACCAGACACAGCGCTTCCGGGCACTCGCTCAGGCGAACCTGGAAGCCAGCCAGGATGAGATGAAGAGATGGTATGACCAGCATACCACTCTGGTGGAATTTCAACCTGGGCAGATGGTGTGGGTGATGGTGCCAGTGGAGCCTTGCGCGCTCCAAGACAAGTGGACTGGGCCATATGAGGTGGTGGAGCGCAAGAGTGAAGTGACCTACCAGGTCAACTTGCGGTCTCCCAGGAACCCCATGAGGGTCCTACATGTGAACCGCCTCAAACCCCATTTTGAGAGGTCTGAAATAACAATGCTACTTGCTACAGATGCAGGGATGGAGGAGGATAGCGATCCTCTTCCTGACCTCCTGGAAGCTAAGGAGCAAGATGGGTCAGTGGATGGAGTGGTCCTCTCGCCCACCCTGACCCCAGAACAGCAGAGGGACTGTCGCCATGTGCTGGGTCAGTTTGCATCTCTGTTCTCCCTGACCCCCGGTATCACCAACTGGTGTGTCCATGATGTGGACACGGGAGATAGCATGCCTGTGAAACAGAAGTTTTACCGGGTGGCTGACAAGGTCAGGGCCAGCATCAAGAAGGAGGTTTCTAAGATGTTGGAACTAGGGGTAATTGAGCCCTCCAGCAGCCCCTGGGCTAGCCCAGTGGTACTTGTACCAAAAGCTGCTCCGCCAGGTGCCACTCCAGAACTTAGGTTTTGTGTGGACTACCGTGGGCTCAATGCGGTCATGAAGACGGGCGCACACCCCATCCCCAGAGCTGATGAGCTTGTGGATCGGTTGGGAGCTGCCAACTACCTCAGTACGTTTGATTTAACTTCTGGGTACTGGCAGATTGCCTTAACTGATGGGGCCAAGGAGAGGTCTGCGTTTTCAATGCCAGAGGGGCACTTCCAGTTCCGTGTCATGCCCTTTGGGTTGAAGAATGCCCCTGCCACATTCCAGAGACTGGTCAACCAGGTACTGTCCGGGCTGGAGCAATTCAGCGCCGCATATCTGGATGACATTGCTGTGTTCAGCTCCACTTGGGAAGAACACTTGCAACACCTCTGCGCAGTGTTGAAGGCTCTGCACAGTGCAGGCCTCAATATCAAGGCCAGTAAGTGCCAGATAGGGCAGGGTTCGGTGGTGTATTTGGGACACCAAGTAGGAAGCGGCCAGGTGGCGCCCCTACAAGCCAAGATAGATACCATCCGGGCCTGGGAACCCCCCAAGACCCAGACAGCAGTGAGAGCCTTCTTAGGACTCACCAGGTACTATCGCCGTTTTGTCAAGGGGTATGGCACCCTTGTTGCTCCCTTGACAGAACTAACTTCCAAGAAGTTACCGAAGAGAGTGATTTGGACCAGTGCCTGCCAAGAAGCTTTTGATGCCCTGAAGGAGGCCATGTGTACAGCACCTGTACTCAAGGCGCCTGACTTCTCCAAGGAATTCATAGTGCAGACAGACGCTTCTGAGCATGGAGTGGGAGCAGTGCTCTCACAACTAAATGATGAGGACTTGGACCAACCTGTAGCTTTCATTAGTAGGAGGCTACTTCCCAGGGAACAGAGGTGGAGTGCGATTGAAAGGGAAGCTTCTGCTGTGGTCTGGGCTCTGAAGAAGCTGAGACCCTACTTGTTTGGGACTCACTTCCGGGTTCAGACAGACCACAGGCCCCTTAGATGGTTGATGCAGATGAGGGGTGAGAATCCTAAGCTGTTGAGGTGGTCCATTTCCCTACAGGGGATGGACTTTACGGTGGAACACCGCCCCGGTACAGAACACGCCAACGCCGATGGTCTGTCCAGGTTTTTATGCCTTAGCGATGAGAACTCCCAAGAGGGTGGGTAGTTCTCCCCACTTTCAGCTGGAGGGGACACGTGTTAGACCTGGCACCTTTGGCGTGGTTACCCCTGACTTTTTGCCTCTACCACCTGTATTTTTGACGCTATGCTGGATTTCGTTTTTGCTGGTTTAGATGCTTTGGGCACTTTGCCACTGCTGACCAGTGTCAAAGTGCAAGTGCTCCCTTGGTAAATTGTTATATTGATTGGTTATCCATGATTGGCATATTTGTTTCACCTGTTAGCCCCTAGTAAAGTGCACTGGGTGTGCCAGGGCTGGTGATTCAAATGCTACTAGTGGGCTGCAGCACTGATTGTGCCACCCACAGGAGTAGCCCTAAAATTATGTCTTAGGCCTGCTTGCAGTGCCTATGTGCAGTCCAGGACTGCCATGTCGACCTGGCCAGTGCACCCACTGACCAGGCCTTATCCTTCCCTTTCTGTACATGTCAGGCATCCCTATGGTGGCCCTAGGTACCCCCCTGGGCTGGGTGCAGTGTATCTGAAAGGTAGGGCATGTACTGAGCTGTGTAACATGCCCTGGTAGTGAATTACAGCCATTTTCGTTTTTCACTGCTGAGAGGCCATCTTGCCCATAGGACAGAATGGGGGAGGCTGTTTACATGCCTATCTTCCCATAAGGGCAAGATAGAAAAAATCCAAGTTTGGTATCTTTGTGTTCAGAATTTAATTATACATCTTTTTTAGCAAGATGGTTTTTAAATTCACTGTGTGAGAATAGCACTTTTTAGAAAGTAGCTATTCTCCTGTTTAACCTTCCTGTGTGCCTGTGTGCAGATTGGCTGACTGGTGTCATGTGATGGGCTAGGTGGCTCCAGGAGTCTGGATGAGTCAGCAGCAGGGTGAATAGGGAGATCTGCTTTAGATGGGTGGGAGGAGTAGCCCCTGGGTTTAAGTAGGGCTGCCTCTGCCAGCACAATGCTGGCTCCACCCCCTGCTGGCCAGGCTGAGGACTCTGCCTCTGCTGGCACAAAGATGGCTCCACCTCCTGCTGAGCGTCTAACGACCCTGCCCCTCACTCTGAAAGGAACCAGGTGCTCCAGGGCAGAGCACACCCAGGAACCGGTTTGAGCAGGGGAATCCCCCCACTGAAACACAGGGAGACAAAGACTTGGAGGGGTATAAGAAGAGGACCCCAGACACCTAAACTTTAGATCACTTTGGAACTAAGGAGGAACCTCTGCCAAGGAGAAAACTGAAAAGAACTGAAGAGGAGAAGACTGCCTGCTTGCTGTTTTGCTTTGCTGCCAAGGAGAGGGGAAGGACTTTGCTGTGTCCCCTTCTTTTGACTCTGATCTCCAAGGGCCTGAGAAGAGCTGGCTCCCTGTTAAGAAGTCCCAGGAACAAAAGGACTTCACCACCAGCTCCCCTGGAACTCTGCTGAAGGAGTTCGGACCTGCCTTGGAGTGCTTGCCCAGTCTTGGGGCCTCAGGAAGTCGTTTTGCTGTGTTTGGGAGCTGGGAAGCAGAAGCGTGAAAAAGAGTAACTGGTACCCAACGCACCATCCGATTGCGTGTCGCAAGAACGAGAGTGCGAGGAAAATTTCATCGCGGCGTCATCGCAGCACCCGGAGTCCCCGCATCGCCAAGTGCGTCGAGCATCGTTCCGGTGGGAGAAGATTCCTGACGCTGCGAGGGTCATCGCAGAACCAGTTTGCGGGCCGCACCACTGCCGGTGCTTGGAAGTATCCAGTCGCTGCGTGTGTCGACGCAGAGTCCCGTCCCGTGATGCATCGAGGGTTGCGGCGCCAGAAGTCAACACCGCGCCGCGCACCGCAACGCATCGAGGGCTGTAGCGACAAAAGTCAGCGCTGCGCCGCGCATCGCGCCGCATCAAAGATCGTCGCATCGTACCTGTGCGTGAAGCTTCCCCCTAAGAAACCTATGCAACGAAAGCCAAAGTCATCGCATCCTCCCCCTACAGATCGGAGCCGGCGCATCCACCTCTGCTGCGTGAAGCAGGGCTGCTGCAAAGCCTCCCCAAGATCTCAGGAGTATTGCATCGCCTTTGCCATCTTCCTTGTTATAGCTTTTGGGAACCTTATCGCAACTACAGGTACTGTTGGGCACGAGAGTGTCGCATTTTGTGCATTGAGAGTCGCATTGTGCAGGACACTGACTTTTACATCCTGGAGTACTTTCTGCAAACTCTTGAACTATCTTTGAAGTAATCTTTTTAATTGTATGTTGGTTTTTCTGTAGTATTTGGTCTTGTGAAGTTTTTAGTAAAGCTACCTTATTTTTCTAAAACTGGTGTGGAGTAAATCTGTGGTGTTTTCACTGTGTTACTGTGAGTGTTGGTACAAATACTTTACACATTGCCTTTGATAGCCTAGACTGCTCAGGCCAAGCTACCTAGAGGGTGAGCAGGGGTTATCTTAACAGTGTATCCCCCTTTCCCTGACTAGAAGCAAGGGTCCCTACTTGGACAGTGGTACCTACCCTGCCAACTAGAGACCCCCAGATCTAACAGCTATCCTTACAATATACATTCTCAAGGTGATCTGACTTTATGTCCTTGTGATGGGACGTCAACACAGACAGATTTACATATAATCTTTTCCTGCAGTGTTTATAGTGTTCAAAGGAAAAGATGTAAAATTACAATCCTGAAAAAATACAACTTTAAACGTTGTTGCCCTGCTCTCAATTTTTTCCCAAAGTTGACCGATCCTTTGGTGTGTTACTCTTTGGGGTTATTCTTTTGGGGTACCATAAAGAATGAGAGAGCGCAGCTAATTTTTGATGTGTGATTATTATATATGGATCCAATGACCTGGTTCCGTTTTTTTTTCTATACGATGCAAAGAGATTTTAAATGTATCCATTAACTGAACTACTTATGGAATGTTAATGCTTTTAGATTTTAATATTATATGTACTGTCAAAAGTATTTGTATAATGCCGTTTAGCAAAATAAAGACTTTTTGATTGATTGATTGAAATGCTACTAGTGGACCTGGAGCACTGATTGTGTCACCCACTTAAGTAGCTCTTTTAACATGTCTCAGGTCAGCCATTGCAGCCTATGAGTTCAGTTTTAAACTGCCATATCAGCATAGCAAAACCAAACCGCCATTTCTAATACATATAAGACACAAATAGGGTAGAACTTAGACTGCCCAGAATCCAGGTGCAGTGTATTTAAAATGTTGGACATGTACTTTTAGGTTTTACATGTCCTGGTAGTGAATGAAACACTCTTGAATTCTTTTCTTTCATGGGATACATTAGAGTTACCTTATTACATTTAATAAGTGATAATTTCCAAAGTGGAGCAGGTATCCAGTTCATGTTTGGCATATTTGGAATTGTAATGAAAAATCCTCTCTCATGGTGAAGTCAGATTTTAAATTACAATTTTGAAGATGCCATTTTTAGTGAGTTTGCATTTTTCTACCTGAGCCACATGGTGCCTTCAGCCTATTTTAGGGGTCACATGAGTGGGTGTAGCTGTCAGGAGGGTAGTTTGTATTCCTCCTAGATAGTCACATACACTAGAGACCTTAGTTGTGCCTGGATGGGTCATCACTGGTAGGATGGGAGGGCAGAGCTGCGCATAGCTCTACTTACACTTGAATAACCTCTGTCCTGGCCCCACACAAAGGGCTGCATACCCCCTGTAGCTAGCATGTAGCCGGGACAGGGAGGGCAGGAAGCCTGTGGACTTCAATGGAGAAACCTCTAGAAGCTTCTCTCACTTCAAAGGAAGGCCTAAGCACACACACTGGACCCCAGACATCAACTTTTCAGTGCACATCTGAACTTGTGGATATTCTGCCAGGAAAGGCTGCTGTGCTACTGGAAAGGACTGCCACTCTTCTGGACTGCTGCTCTGAAGGACTGCTGCCCTGCTGTGTGTTGCCCTCTGACCTGGGTCCGGAAGGAACCTGCGTCAGTTGAGCCCAGGAGCCCAGAATGACTACAATCATCTGTGAGTCCAAGTAGTGCTTCCCCAATCCTGAACCCTTGGAAGAGGGCCTAAAGGTGCTCTACCAGCCCATCTGTGGGTTCAGCAGAAATGACACATCTCCTCTCCTCTCCTGAATGGCACATAGCCGAGCAGAACTGATGCATCAACTCTGCTGCGAGAATTCTTTCAGTACAAGGACTCAATATCAACCTCTCAGCCCTCATCCGAACTGCTGCTGTCAAACGTTTCACGAGACAGGCCCTCCATCACAAATCTGTAGACAAGGCAGGTTCTTGCATTTCAGACTGTCAGCCCTCTGGAATTGATGCATCACCTCAACTGTGTGACACATCCCTAGATGCAAGACTTTCCATCACAAACCCTTAGCAGGACCGCTCATCACAGCTTCTCGGAACTGTCACCTCAGCCTCAGTATGCATTTACGACGTGGACCTCACAACACTCTGCCACCAGGATTTAAGGTACTCCTGTTCAGCTGGCTTAACTGGGTCCCTGTAGCTGTACAGCAATCCATTGTGATTGACCTGATCCTGTGACTTTGTCGTGGTCCAGCATGACCAGATATCCACAGTTGGCCCTTATGTGCATATCTTTTATTCTACTGATTTGTAGTTGTCGTTGTGGTCTTGATTTATTTATTACACTTTACTCTATTTCTCTAAATTGGTCGGGGGGTTTTCTTGTGCTATGTTTTCACTTTTTTACTGCTTGAAGTGCTGCAGAAATACTTTACACCTTTCCTCTAAGTTAAGCCACACTGATCTGCGCCAACCTACCTAAGGATGGAGCACACGTTAATTTGGCGTTTGCTTGTGCCTCACTCTGACCAGGATTCTGGTTGCTGCTTGAGCAGGGACCACCTCCCCACAATCTGTAACCTAATTTCTCAAACTG